>NC_133972.1:75523447-76918447 GCF_047716275.1 Strix uralensis | reverse complement strand
CATACTGGGTTAAATCAGCTTTTCCCATTTTACCTCACCACACTGGACAAGATCTTATTCAACTGGCTTAGTTATATTCTCCCAATTGGTAGATGAGGGAGAGAATAAATCTCCAACTGGTTCCACAGCCTTTGAGAGATCCCTGTCTGACATGAAAGGCATGGAGAGACTTCATCTGGAAAGGAGAAGATTTGGTGTCCAGAGAGGTCCTTTCTCATCCTATGAAAAGAACAAGTATTAAATACCACTATTAAACATAGCCTGGTAAAGAATTCAGTATTAAGGCAAAGTACTTTGAGGCCACGTTTTCTTTTTTATACTGCATTTGCAAAGTCAATACACTGAACAAAGGGCTTATGTTCTCCAAATGAGCCTTTTCTAAGCAAAGCAGGAGAAGAACAAATGTTTGTCATTTTAATGTTAATGCCCCTTACGGCATAAGGAAGCAGATATATTATTTTGGGGAGTTGGGTCATATGGGTGGTATTCTGATTTCAGATGACCTGCTTTTCCCCACCACTGTGTCCACTGTTTTTCCAACAAATAGCCAGACAAACTGGAAGCAACTCTGAAATGCCTGACAAAACTGCAACATCCTATAAAAGATTATTTTCTTCCAGAGTTTTGATTCAATAACTCTCTTCGTTGGTCAGCACAGGATAGATTTATTGCAGAAAACAGATTTTAGTAACGGACTTCTCTATCAGTAAATCTTGCTCTGTGTGCTGGATGTAGGGAACTACCTTCAGTCTGACTTCGTCTTTACCAGGTCTGACTGTTACGGGAATAAAAAGGACACTTCTGAATCTCTCCAACAGCTGAGGGATGCAGGCGGGAATAGATTTCAGACCTTGTGAGAGTCAGCAGCCTGTGTGGCCTCCTTCACAGTCACTTAAGCAGCAAATTGGTCTGCTGAAGGTAGGCCCTTGAGTTGCTGCATAGCCATTGCTCTGTCCTGATAGATGGAGGCAGAGCCTGACAGACATTTCTAAGGTAAATAAAAAAGCAAAGCTCTGCAGAAAGGGCACAAGGGGCCTTTTCTGTAGATCACACTCACAAAATCTATCGCTTAGGGCTTGTCAAGGCAAAGGTGACTGTATCAGTGGCTGTTGCAAAAGCCCTGTTTCAGGCTTGCACTAGATTTCCTTCATCAAGAAAAATTCCTGACAGACATGAGTACCACCGACCGGAGCCGCTTGCAGCTGCTGATGGCAATTTCAGCATCATGCAGAAAGGCTGCAGCACACACCTTGGACCCATGGGAGCGTTTGGCCACAGCAGCCACCTTGCACATCCTCTCCCAATGCTCATGGCAAGACCCACTTGTGAGCTGCAATTGTCACAGGGCTGTCAGAATTCATGACTTTGGGTGTGGGACTTGAGCCAGTTCTGCTGAGCCCCCTCTCCACCACAAAGCTGAGTCCCTCCTAGTCACCCCTTCTTCTTTTTTTAACTCTTCCATATTTCTCTTCTTGCCAGTCACCCCTGATTTTCTTCTCCCTCATGGACAAACCACAGCAGCTGTAGGTAACTGGGTCTCCTGGTGCTGAATACAACCACCTGTGGCTAGTTTTCTGCTGGATTAGTGCGTTGAATTGGTTCAGCAAATGGCACAGCCGGGTCAGAAGGGAGGAGGAGGGCAGCAGAGGGGCACAGCCTGAGGTGGAGAGGAAGGCAGGGAGCCAGGCATCCCTCTTTTCCTCCAAGTAAGCTCAGCCACTTTAGGCAACTTCACATGAGGAAATTCAGGACCGCGTAAAGGCAGGAGACATCTCAAACATGAGTCTGGCAGGATCCAAGTGGAGTTTACTCACAGTCCAGCTCTGAAACAGATCGCAGTGTTTGAGAAACTGTGGTGCACGGTTTTTTTCTCACGCTTACCTAATTTGGATTTTGTACATGAAAGTGTTTACATAATAAGCCAGAACTGGTTCTGTATCTGCGTTGTCTATGATACATTTTCAAATCGAGCCATTCCACCAAAGGATTTATCTTTTCCCTTTATGTGATTTAGAACATGTTTATCTCTGTTCTTTTTCACATTTTAAAGTCTTTTTTATGTTTTTCTTTCTCTCTCTGATAATATTAGCTATCTGCTTCACTTTTAATATACTGTTTTGAGAACAAAGTGAACTTACTTTGATCTCTCTTATTTATACATTTATGAGTTTATTTGTCCTTTGCAGGCAGCCATTCGGAAAGAGCTTAATGAATTTAAAAGCACTGAAATGGAAGTCCATGAATTAAGTAGGCATCTAACAAGGTAAGCTGAGATTAATTTTTTAAGACTATCAGTGAATACTGTTGTTTTCAAAAAAAAAAACAACCCAGCAGCTGTTTCTCCATCACCCGCTGAACACACCATGAGGTCTAGACAACATTTAGAATTACAGGCTGTAAAAGGAACTCGCACAGATGAACTCATGCTGCCCCATTATGTGGTGGTGTGCAGGCATGTGCTGTCCGTTTAATAAAGTGTAACCTCCTTTAATTTTATTTTTCAAATCATCATGCTTTGGCTGTATGTCTGTTCTTCTGATAGCAAAAGTTAATAGTGTTGGTGTCTGAAGGAGGACAGGGAACTCTTGTAGAGTCAGCACATAGCAAGGTATGAACGCATGTACACTCAAACCCCGCGGAGCCTTACGGCTGTTCCACGCTACGCACGTCCCACACACAGATCTTTCAGTCCTGTCCTCCATGTCCTGCAGTAGGCGATGCAGTGGGGAAATAGCAAGTTTGGCATTATAAGAGAGGCACTATTTTTTACACTCTAGCCTTTTTTTAGTTAAAAAGGTAGAGATCGAATGAATTATCCATGACCCCAAACTAACAGCCCTCCTCTCTGACTGGCTAGGGCAAGGCATGCTGGGAGGTCAGGGCACATTCCCTCACACAGCCTGTGCTGAGTCTGCTCTGGCTTTGATGCTGAGATGAGCTGAACTCCTGGCATTTCAGCTGAAGTCAGGCCTTTACAAATCAACATTAACCCCCCACTCATTGTTAAACATTAAAGACAAGTGCTAGGTATTGAAGACAAGTGACAGTGAGATCTGATGCAAAACTGGCACTGCCCTTATATTAATACTTTCATCAGCTAGGTGCTCATAAAAAATGCAGTCCATACTTTTAAGAAAAATACAGAAAAGCTTAAGGCAAAATTAATTTTGCATTAGGGCATTTTTATGTGTATAAATTCATAATTATATTAAAATTCACCATATGTATTATGCATATATTCCCTTGCAGAAACGATCTCCCTTCTACTTCTTAGCACGTGCTAGGATGGTTGCACTGGGGTTTGTAATAACGGAGTGCTGCTAGAGACAAGCCAGCTGGTTTTGAGCCACAAGGTCTGGAAGAAGCTTTAGGGTGTGCAGTTGGCCTAGATCTGTTGACCCCAGTGACTGAGCCTTTGAGGGACATTTGGCTCACTCCTCCAGGAGAGCGGTGACAAATTTAGAAAGGATAAGGCTGTTTAAAAGGGGGTGTTGCTACAAGGAGTTGAGCTCCACTGAGAGCTCCATTGATTTCCATGAGGTCTTTAGCATCCCACAAACACAGAGACTGGTTTAGTTTTCCGGCAGCCTCTGAGTTGCTTGGCTTTCAAAGGTTTCTGGGCAGTATTTTGCTTCTCTTCCAATGTTGGGGTAAGCAGTGACCCTCTGAGGTGACTCAGTTTTTATTTGAAAGCCGCTGAGTAGCTTTGACTCACTAAGTGTGGGCCAGGCATACTCAGAGGTAGAGCTAATATAATAGAAATTGGAGTAAGAGTTTGTCTGAAGTTCAGCAGGACTTACTGGTTAGACAAGTGGCTTCAGGAAGTATGCACTTGAAGGAAGCACACTTAGACAAAATAGAGTAATTCCCTTAAACAAACTTCAATAAATCACCATTATAAAATCATTAGCAAGGTAATGAGCTATTCATGTCATTAAGCAGAGGCATGAGCTGAGCAAAGAATGTGTGGTGCTTTACTAGTGGGACACATTAATTAATTAATGATAGAGTGAAAAATCAAAGCTTAATAAAAAAATATATTTGCAGAGCTGACAAACCCAGGCCTCGTGACACAGGGTGTACTTGCAGGAAGGGTGGCCATTTAAGCTCTACTTGTCTCTTTAGCTTCTGACATTAAGAAATAATCATGCTTGAATTGTATGTAAATCTGGCTGAAGAGCATAAGGTTTGTCTAAACCAGACAATTTTTGTGGAATCAAGCATGATGTGGTCTGGAAGAGGACTAGCTAATAACTCGCTCAGGGATCTGATAGGATGGACCCAAAGCCTGTTAGTGTCTTTGGCAGATTTTGATGCAAACTGCTTACACCTATGAACTGCAAGTCTGGTGAGGATCAAAGAAGTGTGAATGTCTGTTCTGGGTCCACAGTGCCAGCATAGCCAATGTCAGTGCTGCAGGAATCAAGCTGCCTAATTATAGCAATTAGTTCTCCATTTTTTAATGTACAATATGCATGTGAGGATATTACCTTACTATTTGTCTTTTTTTTTTTCCCCCCTTGGGTTTTAGGTTTCATAGACCGTAGCAGTTCAATTCTACCTGACTACTATGCCATCTTCAAAACATAACTAAAAGGAACCATAAGTGCTGGTATTATTCACTTCTCTGTTACGTACAATGTAAATCTTCTGAACTGCCTTTTTAAAAAAAAAATAGTAGAAAAATAAATATAAAAAAAGGAGAATTGTATTTACATGTGACGAGTACTGCAGCATCATCAGACCTGCTGGTTCAAGCTTCAATAACAGAAAATACCCCTGGTGGGAATCGTGCCAAGACTTGGCATCTATGTATAAGACTTTCCCGGCATGTGGATTTGCCATACATGTTCAAGCCCAGCTGGCGGTGCATCCATTTCATCTTCAGGCACCCCTCATCCTGACAAGCCTCTGTCATCAACTCTAGAGAGCCCTGAGATGGTGTTCAGGGAGTCACTGGCCTGGGTGAAGTCTCCAAAAGATGAGCACCTATGGCACTAAAGCACTTATACCAAACACTCCTTTCAGGCTGCAAGCACCTTATGAGGATTGTGAAGGAGCAAAACTACTCTACAGGCCAGCCCATCTGTGAATATCATCTGACTAGAAAAGCATTTCTTTCCCTGGAAAAGTTTATGGCCAGTCAATAGGCACTGTTCAGCTCCCAAGCAGAAAAAGGCATCACCTGTAAAGAACAGAACTCCCTAGTGAAGGCTGGTTCAGTTCTAGCAACTGTTTATTTTTCATCTCTTTCAAGTATAATTTTCTAAACGCCATTGTGAGCCCATCAGCAGTAAGCGATAAGAATGTTGACAACAAGCAAGCAAAACCCATCTCTTCATGGTCACTGCATGGCATTCACTCAGCTTGTAGTTTGTTTTTACACCCAAGCCTCGTGACTGTGTGAGAGCCAGCGCACGCCCGGCGGCAAGAAAGGCTGGGATTCCCACCAGCTCTGCAGAGGGACACACGACAGGAGCAACTGGGGTCTGATGAGGGACGTCTATCCTCTCTTGTATCATGTGTTTCAAGAACTGATCCTAAACTCATACTGAGAAAAATGTGACAGGTTGTGTTACCTGGCCTAACAAAAGGAGTCTGATGCATTGGTATGGATGGTGGGACTTGTGACTGGTACCCACAGCTGAGGTATAAGGACAGCAATTCAGAGGTGTTCTGTTTTGGTTTTAATTTATTTTTATTATAGTGGTTTTACTCACAAACTGACCAAGTAGAGCTCAGAGAGCTGGTCACTCTGGGCCTGGTTTACCTGCCAATTTAAGCGTGTGCTTAACTCTGCATAAGCGTGCAAACAGCCTCACTGCATTCAGGAACATGTCTGACAGGCTTAACTGAAGCTGAACACATTTAAGTGCTTTTCTGAACTTAGGCCAGCACCTTCTAAAATCAAGTCCTTAACTAGTGTAATGCCAGCAAGCTGAGGCAAACATTGTCTAGGATTCCTTTCCAGTTCTTACAAGAAACTATTATGCCATGGTTTAGGCCATTGGCCCAAAGCATTGTAGCAAAATTATTATAAGGAGTTCCAGATTATTATTTCAGGACACCGTTTTTTTCTTCCATAATAGCTATTTTGCTTTGACAGGTTGAACAGAGAGGCCAAAGTTTTTTACTACAGTATTGTTATTTCTGTTATTATTTTTTCCTTTCTCACAGTCTTCCACATATCTATCCATTCTTCTGTGCTCCCTCTCTACCTCCCCTGATGCCATGCTAACGTTGCCCTTCACTGATTGTGGGCTGAGAAGCCTCTTGCACCCGAGCATTTAATGGCCAATGCTGCATAGTGCCAACACTCCTGCCTCTTCTCAGGCCTCCGTCTCATTCCTCTGGTCGCAGGAGTAAAGCAAAAGGACCCGCACATAGCCCGTGGAGTTGCTCTTAGCATCCAGCCTGCCCAAACGACACTGGCAGTGAGGCTGATGCACTCCGTTTATGCTTAGTGGTGGTACTCAATACCTCACAGATTTGCTCTCCGTCAGAGAAAAGCGAAAGCGTTTCATTCTCATCTGTGGCCGTCCTTGCAATGCTGTGGATTATTAGCTATTAACTAAGAATTGGCTGTTGTAGGATAGAAGATGCTACAAATGAAAGCAAAAACCAGCTGGTTTCTGGTGCCTCATTTTTGCGGTATCGTGCCTCTGATGCGATACGCTTCCCAGGCTGGGTGATGATTTCTGAAGAAACACGCCCGGTGACCCCTGTATCACCAGCTCACAGTCACTTTAGATACAAGTTCATCAGTAGTGAAAGCCTTTAATGTGCAATGTTATCCGCTCAGTGCAGCAAAGACAGAGCACTTACCTACTGGCCAGGAATACACTGCTTTGGGGTTATTTTCATGAAAACCTGGGGTTCGTGTTTTTAAATTCATTCATACACACATGCACATGTAACAAGACTGCATCACAGCTTTAAAAAGGGAAAACAAAACTGTGCTTTTGACTGCACATACACAGTACTAGGAAAAGGCCCTGCAACACAGCTGTTTTGAAGAGCAGGAAGCCCTGATGTTCCCAGTATGGATCCCATACCTGCCCTGGCATTGTTAGCTTAGAGGTTCACCATGAAAGTAGGCCATTTAAGGAGCAGCAGTGACCAAAATCACAGAACTCAGTAGGCTGGTGGGAGGAAGAGGTGAGATTATTTTTTTTTTATTTTATGATTAAAATGAAGAGGAAAGAGATGGAAGTAGCAACTGCTACCATGAGTCTGTTGTCAGTGCTAGTCCCAGGGCAATGGGCAGTCTGTGGGCAGTGTCACTCTGGGTGCTCCCACTGTCCCTCGTGGGCAGGGACCCCAGCAATGCCCAGGCCTGCCAGTCTGGTAGCCTAAAATAAACCCTTGGGCACTGTTTGAGGCATGTTGCCCCTTGTTGAAGGCACCCTGCCTTCATCTGGGTGGGCCCAAGGCAGGTCCCTGCTGACTGACTGCTCAGCAAGTTGTCACACACAGCCTGCCTCAAGATTCATGCTGTCCCCAGGGCAGCTACATGCAGCAATGCTTCTTTCTTTTTTTTTTTTTTTTTTTTTAATTATGTTAACTCCTGGCTGAGCAGACACCAGGACACAGTGGAAGAACTGCCATATTTCTCCCAAACTGCAAGTAGAGCTTATTACTGAAAAGGGGAAAGGGGGGGAGAAAGAAGCCATATAAAGTGTTTGGCAGTGCAGTAAGCATCGCAGAACTGGCACTTCATCTGGTTTTCGCTTCAGTGAGTCTGGGTACTTTGCAAAGTTACCCTTTGGCAAGGCGTTATTCAACAACCTTTCAGTGCCTGAACGCTGCACTACATCCTTGGTTTGCACACCCACCTCTGGCGTCCATGGGAAATTGCAAGCGGACTGGGGAACAGCTAGTCCTTTTTTTTTTTTTTTAAATGTTTTCTTGAGCACTTGTTTTCTCATCTGTGAAAGCCACCTCTATCACAGCAAAGGAGTTGTGATTCTGTTGCAGCGGGGAATCAAAAACCAAACAGTCATGATTTCTCTCCTTCAACCTAGATTATGCGCAGGACAAAGATGATGGCATTCCTGCTAAGACTCTCTTAACATTGCAGTTCACACCAGTCATCTTCATTCATATTAGGAGGAGATTAATAGTAGTAACAAAGAAATTACATCAAGTTTAGAGAATGGGAAAATCAACGCAGAACAAAAATGGCTATTCCCATCATCCCTCTCCAGGGCTGGTAATGGTGAGAATATTCTAGAGTCAAAGAACAACATTTTGGTTATAATCTACTGAATCCCGATGGGTTATTCATACTTAAAATGTGAAAGTACTGTGACATCTGTTCTACAGCCTATGGGAAACTGAAGTGGAAACCAGGGTGGGGAGCTGAGGAGACGGCAGGGATTGGAAAAGCAATTCGAAAATGTCTAGACAAAAGTTTTGATTGTTCGGAAAAAAGTGACAGTGAGGAAGCACGATGGTGGCATCACCCTCCCACCTACACTTTTGCCAGCAGCAGGCTGCAGAGACCTGGTGATGTATTTATGACTAACAGGGAAGGTCAGCGTTGTGGCCTTTCCCCACCATACGCCTTGCTGGATAGGTACTTGCAAGCTGAAGTTTCAGGCTGCAGGTTTGCTGGGACAGGGCTCAGGCCAGCTTTTGTGTCTAGACAATTCCTGGTGTGCACTCTAGACATTATCAGAAGAGCAGGAAGGGGGGAAAAGCATATAATAGACTTCTAACTATTTTATATTAACTGAAACAACTTAGTGAGCCCATTACACAAATATATTTCAGCCTAATACTTATATGTAAGCACAGCACTTTGTCATCACTGCAACTAGTCACCAAACTCACCCTTCATTATTTCTACAGTGCTGTCTGTACAGTGGAAACTCTATAAACCAACAGAGGGGGAGCACTTCCAACATGCTAGTGAAAGCCTGCACTCATAAAAACAGATGGAAACCCGTAGTTGTACGTGAATGGGGGCTCCCTAACGTGCCTGCAAATAAAATCACTTCATATAAATAGCCATGAGAGATGACTAGGCTAATAAAAATATCAGGAAAGAAAAAGGGGGACAAATTATTTTTCCCAGGTGTTCAGTCTGCTTGAGCTTGGAACAACTTCTATAAACAAAGAGGAGGTAACGGGCACATTACCTGCATTCCCATGTGTCCCAGTTACTCCTGCACCAGTTGCATTTTCCAGTTGATATCCAAGTGTATGTATATAGTTTGTCTTTGTATAGGAGTGAGTGTGGTGGCTGTCAATCATATGTGCTCTTCCAGTATTGTAATTTAACAGATTATGGCTGTATGAAAATGATGTAAATAACTAGAAAAAAATTAAACTGGATCTCTATGTCCTAGTTTTTGTACATACTGAAACTGCATGGTATTTAAATTATTGTTTGTCTCTGATGTATGCAGTTTCTTAAAAAAATTAATTTAAAAAAAAAAGCATTCCTGTGCCCGTGTATTTTATCACGCTCTGTCCCAGTGACCGACAGGGTAACAAACGGCTGCAGTCAGGGATACGGGCCCTCCTGCCACCAGCCGGGCTCAGCAGGGCAGCCGGGCAGCTGCAGCGACGCAGCGTGTGCCCGCGGTGTGCCCGCACCTCAGCGGGGAGCAAGGCAGAGGCGCAGGACTTACCAGAGCAGGTGGATGGGACGTTGTGTCGGCTGAGCCACTCGTGCCATCTCTGTGAGCTGGTTCAGTGAAGGTGTGCAAAGGAAGGTGACGGGTACCTCCGCTGCTGAAGTTGTGCCCAACACCAGGCTAGTAAAGAACAAACCCAACAGTCTGCACTAGACACACGCACACCCCCCCATCCACCAACACCACCAAACCCCACCGCTCGCCACGTTTTTGGTACAGAGTACACTCTGTCAAGTGCCTACTGCCAGGGTCAATGTGCGGCATTTGCTGGTTCTGCTCTCCCTTCCCTGTTGATAAGTCTTTGTCCAATATCCAACACCCTGTGGTTAGAGAAAATGCCACTGAGTAGTACCAGCAAGTGCTATTGCTGTTCAGCAGAGCAGCCATACCTGCACATCCAGCTACTTCCCTATCACCTTTTCATTTCCCCCCCCCCCCACCCTTTTCTTTTCCCTGAGTAGCTTCAGTGGTTGCACAGCATTTCAGGTTGTGACAAGCTGCAGCTTCCGTGTAAGAAAAAGGGAAGGGAAAACCTTCACAAGCATAAGTACGTACCGTCAAACAGTCTCACTAGCCTTCTGCAGAAAGTACAGAAGGTAACAGCTCTGCTTAGGCTGTTCAGTTTTCATAATTAATGGTGCAAAAATTCTGAGCCGAAAGAAACAACTGGCACCCAGCTCTCTCACTGTAACTGTCAGGTGGGAGCAGCTCCCCTCCCCTGATGCACACAGAGGCCTCCAGTTACACAGAAATGAAAGGTCTGTATACTTTAACTGACCAAATTCTGCTCATTTCCATTGCTGATACGGAGACACAACATGATCAAAACTGGTACCTGGCTTTTTGTTTGTTTCCATTTGGGCAGGTTTTCACTGACCTCCTTACAATCCTTGTTTGTATGTATTTCTATTCTGACAGCCAACAAGCTTGTAGCTATCCAGTGAGGTTTGGATAAATAAATGAAGTAAAAACCCCTTAGTTTTTGACTAAAGCTCTTCCCCCCACAACTAGCTATGGCTTCTGTAGCAGCATTGTATAGTGTTCCGGTTACATATGGTAATTTCTATGCTTTAAAAAGAAAGCTGTTGGTGAGGATACATTGTACAGGGATGTGAGAACCCAGCCCCATGTCTTGCACTGACACCTCTGCACAAGGGCTGTGTTTTTATGTTTTAACAGAAGCATTTCATAAAACTGGTCTAAGGAAAGAGACGTGTGTGTGCAGTAAAGTCCGTGTAATTACTAGCCATCAAATTGCAATCTAATGCCATCCTTAGGCAGGAAATGGAGGAGGGCTGAAAAATTCAATTCTCCATCAAACAGGCAGCCCCCTGTGAGCAGCTCAGCAATACTGTTTGTACTACCTTTACGAGATGCTTCAAACCACCTCAGAAAAACTTAGGAGAGTCAGCCCACAGGAAGAGCCTGCAGCCAGGTGCACCCTGCAGTCACTCTCTTGTAACATTCCCTGTTAACAGGGCATAAGATACAACAAACTATATTTTAACATCTATTGGATGATTTTTACATACACAAATACATTAACCCTGAGAGGTAGAAGACAGACAAAGCTGTTTAGCAGCTGGTTTAGAATGTAAAAAGCTAGATCCATACTCACATCCATATGCACATGCACCCAAAAGCTGATCTTCAGTCCAAAATAAAGGCACCTAATTTTGAGGGGGGGGAGGGAAGGAAAAGGGAAACATGCTGGTCTCACTGAGCAAATCCCACGATGGCACTGGAAGCCCCATGGCTGCCAGACAGGAGCCCAGCAGACCCCAGCTGAGCAGTGTGCATGCATGCACACTGCCACCCCCCCCCCCCCCCCCCCGCCCCCGACACACGTGCACGAACACACTCTGCTGCTTGGCAGTGCCTGGCTAAGAGCTCAGTGCTCTCAGCGCAGAAATGGCATAAGATTCCTTTGTCACCACCTTCCTTGCCCCCATTTCGCCCCTCAGATCAAGGTTCCCAGGCAACCAAGTCTGAAAAGAACAGTGTGGCCATGCACTACTTTTCTTGCCTGGAGCTTCCATCACGTTTGGACGTCAGCTGGAAAAGAACCAGTACATGCAACATGGGACAGCACAGATGTGTGGCACTGCTTAAAACTCTCTGAAGAGAAAGTACTGCTTGAGGGGCGAACTGGACCAAGTTAAGCTTATTTTTCTTGTTTGCAAAGCCCATGAAGACATTTAGCAGGGGGAGGCTTGAAGGGGGAGGTTTCACTCTCCAAAGGGAATGCTTCAGTGTTGTTTCTATTATCTCCAGAGAAAAAAAAGAAGAAAAAAACCCCCACACAACCAAGAAACCATTCTTGGCAGCTAGTTTTGTACAAACAAACAAGCACGCAGCAAGTAGTTACATGCTCAGCGAGTCAAGGAGAAATAATATAAAGACAAAATATCTCATTTGCAAGCTTCTCACGAAAAATGACCATCAAATGACTTGTTACCTCACTCCTGAATGACACAGAGGTAACAAAACAAATAGCAAAGGTAAGGCCTTTCCCAGATTACTTAGCCAGGGTGTTCAGTAGGAGGCTCAACCATGTGCAACCCATGTAAGGAATTAGTAGCCCACAGCAGATAAATGACCAAACTTGGACTGTCCGCTGAAAGTACCCGGCTGGATGCTACAACTATTGCCGTATCTTAGTTAAAGAGGTCAAAGAGCAACTGTTAGCCACATATGCCAAACTCCAGGCTGATTACAATGGCTGGAGGCACAGACCAAGGCTTCCCAAACAGTGGACTCCACTCTAGGTTGGGACTTGAAAGGTGTCTTGCCTCAACCTCACCCTGATCATCACATGCTGGGGAGAGTGAAAGCTCACATTTCGCTGTTATGCTCTCTCAGGAAGTAGGTCTCAGCTAAAGCATTATGTTCAACAGACACCACCAAAAAGTAACTGAGAGCAAGTTAGCCAGATTCAGTCTTTTGGGAATTCAGTAAGTTTTCTGCATAAATTGTATCCCTCATAAATCCACAGTGAAAGCTTGAAAATGGATCCATTAAGATACACACAAATGTCTCTCACCAGATTGGTGAAGGAAGCACGGAGTTAAATCACTATCTAGTCTCTAGGGAACTCCCCTCCTTCAGCATAGCCCAGAATAAATAATGCACTCCATTAAAGAAACACTCCTGTTCTTTCTACCTGAAAATGAAAAAGTTGCACAGGAACTTCAGCAGACGTTAAAGTGGAACAGCACTCTGTCCCACATACACTGAAATGTTAAGTAAAATTGTTGTTACTCATGTGAAAACACTAAGATTTTCACTGTGAGGGTGACTGAGCACTGGCACAGGTTCCAGGGAGGTTGTGGAGGCTCCCTCCTTGGAGACATTCAAAAGCCACATGGACATGGTCCTGGGCTGTAGGTGGCCCTGCTTGAGCAGGGGCTTGGACCAGATGAACTCCAGAGGCCCCTGCCAACCTCAAACCTTCTGTGATTCTGTGAAAGTAGATCTCTGTCTCTCATCTGTGCAACTCCAGGGCCTGCCTATTGATGGAGAAAGGCTTTTTTAAATTAAAAATGAAACCAAAAAAAAAGTTTGGAGCCTTCAGTAAAACAGCGATTGGAGGAACATTCACTGGCAAGTCTGGAAGCAGTAACACTAACTTGCACTTCTAATTCAGCACAACTCTCTTCAGAGAATATGAGTTACTAATTCTCTTTCAAGACTGAAACTGCTAAACACCTTCAGTGTCATCAGTGCTTGTTTTTTTAACGACTAAGTAAGCTGCTGTGTAAAAGCCTGAACACTGCATACTTAACTTTGGGGGTTTTGTGAATAAGCTGTGCAGCCTGAGGGAAGAATGTTCAGATAAGTAACCTCTCAGACTGTACCTGCAGCCATTATTTGAAAAACTTGTGCACTGCATGTTACAGAATGCAGTGCTGTTATTCACAGAATGTATATGGTCTTTCCTACCCACATTACCCAGCTCTCATGCCTATATGAGGAAAACAAGCTTCTATCTGAAGTACACTGAATGGATTGCACCACCATGCAGACACAGCAATGGCTTTCAAAGCAGACACAAACATGCTTTTTCTGAGCTGGGTAAATTCAGGAACACTAACAGCAGCATCTCAGAATCCAGCATAGATAATCTACCCAGGTTTTTAGGTGTAACCTGAACTGAGTCCCAGACTTGCCCAGCTAATGTGTTGGAAGGTAAACCTGACCTAGTTTAAGTTTCTAAATCATTTCAAGTGTGCACTACTCTGAACACAAGCTAAACACACTCTTTCAAGAGCAATGAGCATATTTGGCACAATAAGCATCAATCTGAGTCAAATAATAGCTAAGCAACACATTTTTATATACAATTCCCTGGTCTATGCAAGATGTAGAAATAGAATTTTACACTTTTACAAGAAAACTATTAGTTCTCCAGCAAATCTCTATCTATGGCTAATCACTCTATTTTTACTTACATCATTAGTTACATTTCTGTATTAAATTTATTTTGAAATCTAAACCAAACAAGAATCAAAGTACAACTTTGAGCCAAGCATTCAGAGGCAGTGTTTATTACCAGCTTGTTATTCTGAATTATATTGACTTGTCCCACCGATTTTCTCCATACCTGCCCAAAGTTACATTTTAGGGTAGGACAGAGCCCCCTTTCTAGAGTATCTTCCACGAAAACCAAAGGAGGAGGTACAGCCATAGAGAGCTGGCTGACAGATAAAAAGAAAGTATTTTAAGACACTTCAGAAAAGCATGTCACCCCTGGTCACTCTGATGTCCTCTACCTCAAACTTGTGATGCTTCTTCCTGAACATTTACCTGAAAATTTACAGTATTAATAGAGTACATTTACATTTCTAGCAAAGGCATGCTTGTCACCAGAGTTCCAGCAGACTAACATTTAGTAAATTCACCTTAAAAACACCTCCAAGTAGTAAAGTAGTTATATGAAGTATAAGCTTGCATACAAAAACATTATTCGATTACAAGTAAGTCGATTTACCTTGCTTCAGAGAGTTAGATTTACTTCTTCAAAAGCCAGAGAGCACACTGTGCAATCAGAATACTGTAGCTGGCTAGCCAAGAAACACTCTGGGCATGATCACACCACCACTAGGTATCTCCATTCCACCTATATTTATTGAAAAATATTTACATATTGATCGCTATGCTATTAGCTGCTTTAATAGCATCTTTACACAGAAGAGGTAATGAACATCACACTAGGATGGGGGAAGAGTGGTAAAATGTCTTTTCAAGTGTCTTTTTTTCCCCAAGTTGTCATAAACAAAGAAAGTTCTCAGACTGAGTGTGCTGGAGTCCCACAGTGTGTGCGCCACAGATCAACAGCTTTGCTGACAATAGCATCAGTGTTATCTTGAGGAATCTAGAAGAGATCAGGGCAAGATGCCTTGTCAGAGTACTTTATGTGGACTGTTTTGTTTCAAATAAAGATTTTAGATTTCCAGTTCAGATTTTATCTCCTTATAAAAAAGAAAACAAAACTAGAATCCCATCTCCCTGCCCTACCATCCCACCATCCCTCAGTCCTACACGCGCCATATTACCTCCAGGTTTCAGACAAAAAGCTTTCCTTTACAAAATTGTAAGATGACCACCCAGGCATCTCACACTTCCCACATCCCGACATCAGGCAGAACTCATACTGGCCATCCATGACCACAAATGTATCTAATCTAATCTAACTAACCTAGGTTACACTGGGATCCTACAGCCCTGCTGTGATGCTGGTTACTATTCACAGAAGGAAAGCTCAGGGTCAGGTCCATGACCCCATCCTTACATCAACAGAAAATATACCTTGTGTCCACAGATTCACACTCAGGCAAGGAGCAAAAAAGATGTCAGGAACCAACCCTCTACGGAGCTTCCAGAAAAATTAACCTAACCTCATCCGCACTTATTTTCACAGAAAAACCCTTTAGTATCACAAAGAATATTGTAAAATCTGTACAAACATAGATAATACATTCCCCAAAGCCTAAAAATCATTTCATTCTATGAAAGCCTTACCTTCTGATAGAAAAAAACTATTATTCTCATCTCTGCACATTCTCTCTTCACCTTGGTACTACTGCAATATTCTCAGTAATGTAATAGTATCTTATGGTATGTTTGCAACAGGCGAATGACTAAGGCTGAAACACACTTTTATAAACCATAAAAGGTAATGCAAAGCACAATAGAGTACTTACGTTTTCCAAAAATTGCGTGATCTTTTCTGCAGTATTCAGTGCTATTATCTTCATTTTAAAAGTTAATAATATCTCCACAGCAACAAAAACGAGAATCTTGCAGGACCCACTAATAACTTTGTCCCAAACTCTGCAAAAAAATGAAAAGGAATCACTAAACATTACTGTAGTGTTATCTGCTTATTTATCTGCTAGAATAGTCTTTATACAATCACATTTTCCAGATTATTTTTCTGAATAACAGCAATGTATCGAATTATTTGGGTCAGGGTTAATAAAAGACATTTTATCAACTCCTAAATCTGTAGAGAGCAGAGTGATAGCAAGCACTAATGTATTGATGTTGTGTGTTCTTGCTTAGAAATGGAACTGTTTACAAGCTCAAATACAAAAAGCAAATCTTGTTTTAATAGCCTGGACCGTGACAACTACTCTACAGTGAATGGTAAAGGTGAGAATTTTTCCTAGTGCAAAGAAGGAAACAAATTCTATTAGTATTCCTAATAAAGACACTCTTCAAACAGGTGAGTAGCTGAAAATTCAAAAGGACATAATACTAAACAACTATATCTCAAGAAGCTAAATATTCCAGGTCATTACTGTACGAGATACAAATATGATTTATCAGCAGGGTATAATCCATTATGTTTAAATTAGGCATAAGGAACAACTATTAAGCCTTTCAACCCATCCCACTGTGCACAGATTCTCTCAGAATTACCTAAGCACTCCTATCACTTGTACGAAACTGTACCTGGACCTCAGAAGTTTAACAAAACCTGAAGGGCAGGCCTCCAAAGGCTGTAAGTACTTTAGCAACAGATCTCTGATGGGTATTGAAAGGGACCCACACTACTAAAACAGCCTGCAACAATCTGAAATCATCCTTCATCCTGCAGCTCTATCTCAGGCCCAACTCAACAGACTCGGGATGAAAGATTATCCAAACCCAGTGTGAAACCATCTGTCAGATGGCAGCTTTTATGGGCTTGCATTATTTTTAGTTCTTGAATTTTAAGAGCTGTGTCAGAAAGACTTTCTGAGGATTAATGTTCTTGCTCCTTCTGGGCACTTGTTAAAAGTGTTTCTCCTTCCAAATAAAAACATGGGGGACAAAGACCACGTACTATCCTCCATAATCTCTGAATACAATAACACTAACTGGAAAACATCTTCTGCAGCCCACCTATAAACTTGGATCTATGAGTGTGCTTCTTCCAAAGACAACTCAATTTTTACATGACCTTCTCTCTCAGAAGAACTCGCCCTTCAGCCTGGAGTGCCAGGAGAACACAATGCAGGCATAACGTGAACTTTGACAGCTGAATTGAAGAGTCAGTATCACACCTTTAATGAAGAAATGAAGAATGAGAGTCCAACAAAGAGCCATGAAGATGATGAAGAGACTGAAGCATCTCTCCTATGAGGAAAGGCTGAGAGGGCTGGGGCTGTTAAGCCTGGAGAAGAAAAGGCTCGGAAGGGAATCTCATCAGTGTATATAAATACCTGAAGGGAGGGTGCAGAGAGGACAGAGCCAGGCTCTTTTCAGTGATGCCCAGTGACAGGACCAGAGGCAATGGACACAAACTGAAACACAGGAGGTTCACTCTGAACATCAGGAAACACTTTTTTCACTGTGAGGGTGACTGAGCACTGGCACGGGTTGCCAGGGAGGTTGTGGAGGCTACAACTTCGGAGACATTCAAAAGCCACATGGACATGGCCCAGGGCAACTGGCTGTAGGTGGCCCTGCTTGAGCAGGGGCTTGGACCAGATGAACTCCAGAGTTCCCTGCCAACTTCAGTCTTTCCGTGATTTTTTGTGAAAAGCTTTTGTAACTCCTGATATGGAATGATTGCTGCTGTTACACAGTGCTTATTTTTCACACTGTGACTGAAGTCAGTTCTGTGTCAGTTACTTAGCCTTCTAGTCACATAACTCTTTTGACACTATTTTCACAACCTCTCCATTCATCAAAAAATTTAGACTAGAATTTAACTTACAATGAATAAATGAGGAAAAGAATATATAAAATCCTCAGGACTATTCTTAAAAAAGAAGGAAACAAATACCCCACAAGGACAGATGGGGAAAAAGGCAATGTCAATTTCTTTCCTCTTTGCAATTTAGTTTTACTTCCCTGTCTCGCTATGATTAAAAAATGAATGTAATTCCCATATGGGCAGGAACAATAAATAATCCAAGATTAAAATCTTACTGCTTCCTTTGTGGTTCAAGCATCCCTGGACAAGCGATCACTGTAAATATTACACTGATGTTGAAGTCAGGGCTAGAAGCTTTGAGCAAGGCTATAGAAAACTGAGATCACATTCCTGTTCCACGCTGTACAGGTCATCTCTCTTTACTTCTAATACATTTTCCTACACAAATGTATCTGTTTAGAATCCAAGAACAGCCCACCATGTGTTTCTTGGGCATCATAACTGTAATTACGAATGACAACACAGAGAGTAGCAGACCTCAAAACCAGTAATTTTTAAAGTTCATATTAAAGCTCCTGTTAATTCGAATACAAATTTACTAATCCTAATATAAAATACCCAGCCTTCTTTTATTATTTTGCTTCCAAGTCTCCTGACTTCAGTCTCTGTAATTACATTACAGTAGGTTACATCTCATGCTCAGAAAATACTCTGATGTTTTCCTGCATTATTTAGTCTGATTCCAGAACAAATGTTTTAACAATAGCAAAACAGATGCGGTATCTAAATCACCGGTGTCTGACAAATTTTGGAAGAGGGTACATAGCAAAGTGGATGAGATGTCAGCACTAGCCAGCTGTGTCTGCTGCAGTATTTTTCACCTTAACATTTCCAGCTATTGTTACTCTCAGTGCAACTCCGCCAGCAACAGCAATAGGGGAATGACTGTGTGACACCATGATAAACAGACCAGCAGTCAGCACCTTGTCTACACCGGTAGAGCCAGGAATAGCAACATTTACTGTGTCAGAAAAGCATTTACTCAGAATGGAAAAAACCCACAGCAGTTTCAAGGAAACGTGTATTTTGATGATTCCATTCTAATATAGCAGCCTTTAGATATTGTATCTCTATAACAACATATGCATTTACTTTCACTTTTTAAATACCGGCAAACATTTAAGATCCAAGTATATTGTCAGAGATTGCAACTTTTTACCTATTTTTTTGATACTCCTAGAGATGGAAAAATTGTAACAGAAATGTCATGCAACTGTGCCTATAGCCCTATTCAGGAATGCTGAAAAAGTAAGTACACACTAAATTCATTGTGGTTTTTGTGACTGTCATCCTCTGTGAAATATAACAGTATTCAATTAACCACAGGAACACTCTCGTAGGTATTTCTTGAACAGTGAAACAGTAGTAACAACCACAAGGAAAAATAAAAAGAAACAGGAAGCTATGAAGGTAAAGAGCATGCCAAGATTTATGCATATGAAGCCATTTACTTTTCACTGAGTTTCTTCTGTAGCCAAGATACAACCTGCTCTGTGTGTGCACAGGTGTGAAGCCATGGCATTCTCAAGGCAGTTTCTGAGGTTCCTCAATCACTACAGTGCAGTAGTATACAAAAAGCATCACAGCATCGCTGCTCTCTCTTTTTCTGAAATATTATCATTAATCTCACAGCTTTTCGCCCTAGGCTGCAGTGTAAACACACTCAACCTTACTCCCTGGTTCTGATCCTCCAGTCATCCAGGCCAGAGATGTTTAAAGCGAACCAATACTTGCTCTTCTGCCTGCACTTCTGGGCATTCTTCCAATGGTAACTGGGCATGGAGGGACATGATGAGGCTCACACAAGTCTCATCCTGATGTCACCTCACGATCCTGTGCCCATCTGTTTCCAGAGCTGGGAAGCAGCTCAATTACTTAGACAAAGGCAAACTGACTTAAGTTTCTCTATAGTAGTAGCCCACATGCATATTCTTACGCCCTCCCACTCCGTGGTAAATTTAAGGCATTTTTCATATTTCTATTGTTTCTGCTAACAAATTACTTATATTTTTACAACTAGATGTAATTTATGCAGGACCAAATTATGGAGATCACAGATGTAAAACTACAGAAGCCATATATTAATACATGACGTAGTGCCAGTTTGAAAGGCAGTCAGTAAGTTTTCAGAACTACCAAATACTTTGCCACAAATAAGTTACCAGAGGCTAATAACTAACACCACCCCATCAGCTATTACAGTCCTGCTAATGCCAAGTCTTCAGAGCAGAATACAAACAATGTTAGTCAGGGACACAATATGTGATTGGCAACATTAGGCCATAAAAAATGCCTGGCTTATTCACAAATATATCTGCAAAGCTGCACTACTTCTATTGTAGCTGGATCATCTGGGGTGACAGTGCTGGAATAAACTGGCAGCCAAAGTGCCATTTTGCCTGTAGAGCTGAAGCCACAAACAGGACACCAGGCTTTAACAGCAGGGCTCTTCGACGGAGCCCACACAGCACCATTTGAAAGCTCTCCACCCGTGGGGCTTACTGAACAGATGACCGGATACACTGTTGCAGAATTCGAGTAAACAGGGCAATGGTGAGTATAAAAACAAAGGTGTGATGCAGTTCTCTCCCTGTTTTAGAGGCAAGTAAGCCTTTCTGTCCCTCTCAAGCCTGTGCTACAGGCTGGTTCATGTTCCAGGAAGCACCCTGTCTATACTCCAGGTGTGATACAGAGCCCTGAGGATACAGCGCCTTCAAAATGGTCAGTCTGCTCCTCTCTTTTACACACATAGCACCTTTAAGAAGTTTGTTAAGGAGCTTGTCGCATAGTATGTCGTGTATTAGGGCAAGCAAAGACACTGCATAAGCTCAAAGGAAAAGTTTCTACATGAAACCTGCCTATATACATTTTCCAAGTTCATTTAAATTAAACTGATGCATAAATTTTACCTATGGTATAACTAGAAGTGTGCTATAAAACAGTATTTATACTGAATGACAGTGCCTGTCAGGAGTAAAGCTGGTATTATGAAGCTCCATCTCACCATTATTGGATAAAATTTCTGCATAGCGTATACAAATCTTGTACACCTTACTGAAAAAAAGAAAACCATGAAATTTAGATTTAGCTACCTGGCAGAAAAGACTACAATTTATAGAAAGCAAGCAACCTCTTTAAGAAATACAGTGCTAAATCAGAAGTTAAATCATAAAAGATGGAGCTCAGATCACCTCTCACTTGATGAGAAAGTAAGTAAAACTCACAGAAGATCTGGAGACCTGTTTCCAATTCTCAGCAGTTCCAACAATACCATTTGGATACATTTCAGATAAGCATTCAGGCTTCTGGGTTCTAATCCAAACTGAATCTCCAAGCATTAATTAAGTTCATCTGTCACATGCTATCCATGAAGTATGTTATTTCCTTAGCAAATGAGGCCATTATGATTACAACTGAATAACTCAGAAACCTAAACTGGCAAGTGCACTTTTACCATGTTCCCACAAGAACTGTTGGGAAAAGGGATTGCTGTGCCATCAGAAGTACCAACACTGAAATTTGGTTTTATTCCACAGTGATACAAAAAGCCAATATTTTGACCTTTTCCATGAAAAAAAAAAAAAAATTTAAAAAATTTCAGGTCATCAAAATATTCTATTTCAGTAAGGTTAAACAGTATGAGAATGCTAAACGATACACTAACTAGACAAAATATTTTATATAAATGAACTGATTCAAAATGGTAGAAGTTTGAAACTAAGTATTCTGACAACATGAAATATGAAATCAAAATTCTTTATCTAGATTTTTTTACTATCAAAGTGACACAGCTCCATAAAATGTTCAATTTTCAACAGAAATTTTAAAAAACCCTGAATCTTCCAACAGCAAAATTGCTCTGATGCAAATTCCTTTCAGCTCTAGTTCTCAGCCATAAGACCTAGTAGGAAATTAAAAAATTAAATCACATAAGCTCTAAACAAAAATATGTCCTAGAAGACCTGCGAAGAGGTTCCTAATGCTGTAGTTTGCGAAGGCTATTTCAGATCACAGAAGCCTACCAAAAAAAAAAAGCCTGAAGAGACTGGCAAGTCCCAGGTAGAGCAGTCACTTCTATTGTCAGTAGCTGAAGTTTTAAGGCATTAAGTTCCATACAGAGAAAGCACAATGAAACAAGGTCAATCATTATCCACTGAAAGCAACCTACAAATGCAAATGTGAAACAGACATGCAAGCAAACCATTCATGTTCAATCGCTTTTAAGGATGTAACAAACATTTTATACATGCTTACATAATTTCTGTAGCCATAAAAGTAGTAAAAGCTTTTAACCACCACATCACACACAACCACTACATAGAGATTACTATTTTGGAGACTTACAGGTGCTTGATGAGAAGAACTCACCCTGTAACAATTACCGTGCTGCACACCTAAAGGTCTACTACTAAACCCTTCAGTTTCGGTTCAAAATTTTTTTTTCCTCAGACATATTCCTTGCCAACAGTAAAATATACAGAACTTCAAAGACCATGGTACAAGACTAGAGAGCATGATTTCTAATCCTATAGCTCGTTCCCTAAAATAATCTTATTTTCATAAGGGCAAATAAAACATTTTTATAAACATCTGTTTCCCACTTTCCTTCATGAAATGGGAAGTCTCCAATAAACAATCCAGATTGCACTCACTATTGAGACTATGACCAACTTCACCACCACAGAGCATTTTACAAAGCTCTCTGTTTCCACACTAGGTTCCTATATTAGCCACGGACATCCTGGAGGTGCTGGAGAAAAACTTCCCTTGAACCTTGTTACTTCTCAAAGTTTTCAGGCAGCTGAAAATGAAACCATTGTTTTCTTTTGTGCCATCTCCTGCTCAGCTATTAGCAACTCTTGTTAATGCAGAAAGGATATGCTTCTCTACATCAAGCTTGAATTTTCTGCTTTCCAAGAGTTCTCAGGCAGCAAAACTAGAGAATTCATACAAGCTTCATTTCAAAAATCATTCAGTGAAGTGCAATGTACAAAAATTTTCCCCTCATAAAAGCTGGACAACCTATTTCTAACTGTAGAATACATATACATAAAAAATATACTAACTGTAGAAACTGTGATATAATGCACCATTTCATTAACTTTGCAATACTCAACCTGCCCTAGTACTTTTTAAAATAAACATTTTGTCAGGGTTTAACCCCAGCCAGCAACTAAGCACCACACAGCTGCACACTCACTCCCCCCACCCCAGTGGGACAAGGGAAGAATTGCAAGGGTAAAAGTGAGAAAGAAACTCAAGGGTTGAGATAAAAACAGTTCAATAATTAAAAAGAAATAATAGTAATTTTTAAAAATTGTAAGGAAAAGAGGAAAAAAGTAACAAAGAAGGAGGAAACTAAAACCCAAGAAAGACAAGTGATGCAAATGAAAACAACTGCTTATCACCAACCGATGCCCAGCGACTCCCCAAGCAATGTCTCCACCCTCTGCCACCCTCCACCCCAGTTTTACTGCCGAGTATGATGCCATATGGTCTGGAATATCCCTCTGGTCAGTTGGTGTCAGCTGTTCCAGCTGTGTCCCCTCCCAAATTTTTGTGCACCTCCGATCTCCTCCCTGACGGGGAGGTGTGAAGTGCAGAACAGGCCTTGAATCTGCGTAAGCCCTCCTCAGCAGGAACTAAAACATCCCTGTGTTATCAACACTATTTTCAGCACAATTCCAAAACATAGCCCCATACTAGCTACTATGAAGAAATTTAACTCTATCCCAGACAAAACCAGTACATGTTCCCAAAATCTTTTTCATCTGATGTTAACACAGTATTATAATCACTCCCTAAGCAAGGATTTTCATTAAAAAGCCTGAAAACTGACTACCATTCAGCTATCACTCAGAGGGGATGTGAAGTTTTAAATCCTAGGAGGCATTATGTGTCTAAAGAATCAGATGCTACATTTAAACCCATTCTTTTTTAATTTCAATGCAAAAAATGATCACACAAAGATTATCTTGTGTCAGTACAAGTGGAATCAAATCCAATTTTATCATTTCCAAGTCAACAATAAAGTTAACTCCATAATCTTACAGATAAAGTAAGGAAAGCTCTTTGCCAGCTAGTGATGACAAAAAGCTAAAATTACTATGTAATTACAAACAGAAAGAAAAAAAGATAACTTGCCTCTGTAAACTGGACTCAGGTAAACAGCCTGCGAAACACTTTTTAAACCAAAGATCATAAGGGAGTTTGCTCATTGCAGCACATGCTTTCAGATGCATCAGGAGTCTGTTATCTTCAATGTTCAAATACTGCTCCAGAATTTTTGGCTGAGAAAGCAATCGGAAAATTTTAGATAACTCACATCAGAGTACCCTCCATAGTTAACACACACTGTAAGACAAGAAATGTCTTAAAAATTCAATTGGTATAAAATAATGTTAAAATAATGAACTTGCACTGTTTTAACTAAAAACATCATGTTCCAAAACACAAGTGTTGCTGATTTTTGCAATAGCTAATTAAGTACTTACTTTACTAAAGAGTCTCAAGTTCCTTAAATTGCTGACCACTAGCAGAATAGCAGAACTTCCAAAATATGCAGTATTCCCTAATGCAAGGAAGTGTTTGAGAGCTTAAGGCAATGGAGAAATTAAACGTGCACTAGTTACTGCTACCTTCACAAGTAAAATTGAGTTTCATTCACCTCAAACCTAATTGCCTTAACATATGTCAAAAAAAAAAAATCTACACACAATGCAGCAGAATCCTGAAAATCAATTCTGAGAGTAAATCCCCATGCAACTTATTAAAAGCTGGACATTTATTTCTTGTATTTAGGAGCACAAACATGCGGATAATTCTCATTTTGTTTAAATTCTAATGTAACACAATACACATTTTCATAAATTCAGGAGTAGCTTTACACTTTTTGTCATAATTGGGTAAACAGCTAATGACTTCAGCTGTCACAGGGAGAAAACACTTCCTTTGTCTGTATTTTAACATCCAGAGTCTTGGTACAATGCTCATATTAAAACAGAAACTTAGGGAGGGAGACAGCTGGCACCCTCTATGTAGTGAGAACACATACTTTCTTTAAAAATGCTCCTCTGACCTTTGAAAGGAATTACAGAAATTGGTATAGTCGAGTGTATCACCTCCAGCAACAGGAGGCAGGTTTAAGAAGTGCTTCTTAGTTCCAAAACAATGACAAAGGACACGCATAATTTTCTGCAACGAATTTTCATTCAGTGGTTACTAGTACACAAGGTACTCTGATACATTTATCTCAGTGAATACCGTTAACTAAAAGTTTCTCATCTGTTAAGATTATTCAAAGAATTACAAAAGCTTTTGTGATTTTTATAAATATACATTTTTCTTTACAATCAAATTTTAATTTATAAACCAGTAAGATAGAAATTCAAAATAGTCTATGAGAACATTTAAATGACCAGTGCCAAAAGAACTCTATTCCACTTTTTATTATAACTTAATTTGCAACATATTGTTTTTCTGAAGACGTAGTACCCTGCTCCATTTATAAAGCAAAACAATTGTGCTTTGTTTGTCATCCAGTGAGCAGCATATGGATGCCAGAGATGCAGCCTAAAAAGTAGCAGACATACATCAAGACGTTCTTAACTTTGTGACATTTTTAGTTATTTAAAATAAAGAAAATTCTTAAGTGACCAATTTGTGAGAAATATAATTCAACTAGATACAACGTAAGCTTTAGCTAACCTAAAAAGAAAATAAGATGTAATTGAAAACAACCATGTGGCAAACAAAAACAATTTCTAATATTATGATAGATAAAGTGTCCTACAGGACAGCACAATCACAACGCAAAAACCCCTACTCCTTCAGTTCTCTCAAAACAGTTGGTGGAACAGAATCTAAGGGTGTCACTTTGACGTTCCAGCTGTCTCCACATATTAGTGCTTTCCATGACTGGCTCTCTTCACAAAAAGTAAAATGTGTTTTTTCCTTACCAGTTGTTGCAGTGAATCTTTGTGCTTGCTGTTCAGTTGATTCACAAAGCAACTGACAAGCCAATAGCATTCTATAGGATCCTCTACCATTTCCTCCATTGCTTTAGCAATAGCAAGAAACACTTCATCTTCAGGTTCCTGGAAAACAAAGCCAAAAAAAAGTGAACTACGCAGACGTACTGGACTATCTGATTTAAATTATTTTTATATTTCCCTGCTATCAGGAAAACAAACTGGAATCAACATACACAAACAGCTGTTGTGAAATTTGTAAGTAAAACACCAGGCAGCAGCTGCATTATGGTGACAGATACCTATTAAAGCAGAACATGTAAGACTCGCCTTGCTTTTAAAACCAAAACATACAACAGGAGTCTGGAACAACTCTGATTCAAAGTTCTCAAATGAGTTAATATTACATCCTAACAAGGTACCAATAATCCTACTTCTATGCCCCACATTTTTATTCTGCATAGCAGCAGAATTTTTCATCCTATTCTTTGCTAAGGGCCAAGTAGGCCCCTCAAACACCTTTGTCATGGATCTTACAGTTACTGAAAAAAAATAATGCAGCCATGAGCTGTATGCCTACATTCACATACAGAAAAATCATTTGCTTTGAGATAAACATCTTCTTACAGACAAATAAATATCTTTTCCGGGTGACAAGTAACTTACTCCCCACAATACATGACCAGAAGCATGGGATGGGCACGCCATCATCTTTTCTCCTGAGGATATACCTTCCTAACAGAAGTATCAGCATTTCTAAGCCACAGATAATGGTGTGACTGCACATAGGGTAGACGGAGACCAGCTAGACCTCATGCCAACAGCTAGCTCAGGAAGTGTCTAAAGTGGGAGGATGCCCAAGGAAAGGCTCTGTATTTGCCCTGTTTCTTACAGTCTTCCTTACACAAGGCAGTGCTGATTACAGTAGGAGGCAGGGTAACACGCCAGATACATATCCACAGTCTGATCTACTGTAACCATCAGTAGCAGTAAGCTGTAGAATCACAGGCTTTTTCACAGATTACAACTCATGCAAAACACGTGGGTAGTCTAAATACCGCCGGGATATGCGTCTGCTACGTAGACTTGCTGCAGTACACACATACCCCTACTTAAACTCTCTGCTTTCAGATGCACAAAACTTATTTAGCAGACTTGTGTGATTTGTGACTTAAACATTTAAAAATATTTAGACCACTCCAAAATCATCTGTATACTCCCTCTGCCTCCACAATAAAACATCTGCATTACTATCAAGCAGTAACCCCTTGTAAGTTTAAAGGGACAGCTACTGCACTGAAAACAGGCTGGCATAAAGAGAAGAAATGCATTCTTCAGCAGAACAGATGTAAGTTACAGGACTAATACCTGTGGATCTGCTAAACACCACCTCTATAAAACCCCACCACAGTACTGAGAGCAGTCAGTGTCCTGGGATGCACTGACAAGACACTTGCTCAGAAGGCAATACCGCTCTAGAAGGGATGAATTTTCAGCCCACTGGGTCACGTGCAAAGATCAAGGAAAGTTCTCTGTAGGAAACTTGCAGGGCAGGATGGCCACGTTCCTACACAATGGTAAGGGCACAAAAACACTCTCCCTCCTCTGACAAGAAAATGCTGTATATAATCCTCCAGTCCAAAATATTACTGAATTTTCCAAGTTAACTTTGTTTAACTTTTTTTTTTATTTTTAAGTTTTGTTAATTTTTTATGTCAAATTTTATTATTACAGATGAAAAATAACAAAGTAAGCTGGGCTAGAGTGAACACGGATAAATTAATGTTAAATACAGGACAAAATCCAGTTCAGAAAGCCCCATGGCTCCTTTCATCACCTCTTCTTTCATAAAGGCTTATATGTAAGATCCACACATTGTTTTTATCATCACACTATAGACTTATCATCAAAACAGACTCATTTACCCATATGTGAGTACACTGTAAACTGCACAGTACATGCATTACCTGACAAAAGCCTGTATCGGTTCAGACTAACAGAAAAAGGAGGTCAGTACATTAAAGTAGGGATTTAAAAACAAATAATTTAAATATATGATGTAATTTGCAATAAGTCACTGCTTGTACTGTCTCTGAATTATCCTTGTTCCAGAACATTTAAGAATCTATGAGGTCTGATAAGATTGTCATTTTCATTTCAGTGCTATAAAGGAAGTGAAGTGTACTAGAGTACAAAAGGCTTGAAGCCTAGCAGGCAAAATACACAAAAGAGATTTTAAGGCACAAAATCTTAAATAAATACTTAGGGGAGGAAAAAGATAAAAGACTTTGACTAAAATCCCATATTTTATAGTAGTACTTCTCTGTTTTCCATTCACCTTACTTTGTCTATCTACATGCATTTGTGTTCAGTTTCTCACAGGTTTATAGTTTGAAGTTAAATAAAATACTATATTTAAAAGTATTAAAATGACAACTGACCAATGGAAATGCCAAGTTTCGAGGCAATTTTCCTGATTCCAGTTGATGTATGCGGAGGAAAACATCTACCTGTGGCGTAGAATCATTAATAAAACGAATTACACGAAGAGCATGGTGAATATCCCAGTACTGCTCCTTCCGGTACTTCATCACCAAAGAATGAGATTGATGGTGAGGAGGAATAATTCCTAAAAAAAACCCAAAACAAAACAACAACAAACAAACAAAACAGAAAAAAAATACATAAGCAGCTGTAAAGAGAAAAAACAGAACACTCAAACTTCCTTTCCAAAAGATTTGCCTAAATTCAATTTCTACTACAACTCCAGCCTACAGAAATATAGGACCTGGCATTACAGTTTGTTTATAAACTTGGTCAAAGAATATAGGGAGAAAATTCTACAAAATTGGAAGTCAATGGACCAACCAAGCACTTTAGCGTTACATTTATGAAAATAAATGTCATGTGTTAACTGAGCATAGGCAAAATCTACCCTTGGACTATTGTTTCTCAAGCTCTTCTACAAGGTTTTCAGCAAATGAATGCTAACTCTTTTGTATACCACATCAGTGATAAGAAGTGTCATTGTTGGGATAGATGAAAAATAATTTAATTGGTTTATTCTCCCTCTCCAACAACCTTTCTTTAAATTGTTAATCTTACTTGTTACTTGTTCATACCTACCTGCAGTTTTTAATACAGTACTAGTTGTGTATTTGTGCCCAGCTTCCATTGATTTTGAAAAGAAATGGATGCAGAATGATTTTTACGTACATTAGCAGTTCATGTTTTCAAATTCTACACTTTTTCTGAGATGACCAGAGAATATATATATGCAATTAACTAGTGCAAAGATACAGTACATTCCAGTATTATTTAATTTACCGTTAGATCTCTGCTGGAAAATTCTTTACTCACTGTATCACAGATTAATCCTCCCTAAAACAACATTCAGAAGCAAAATCAATCACACAGGTTGAATCAATTACAGATTAAAATTTAAGAATACCACCCAAATACTTTGTAAGGTAACATTTTTCACTTCCTTAGCACAACACAAATATTTTTTGTAGTTTCCTAGGAGGAAAAATAAAAAAGGAAAAAAAAGCACCTAAGTAGAGAGGCAGAGAAAATTACACTGTTTATGATCTCCAGAAGACATGCTCAACATTTCACTCGGTCTCTCCCCTCACTCAAGACTCAATCTTGCCATGCAATAATGTTCGCAACAAAACTGTCACAGGCTTCAACAGAAACAAGATCTTACGTACACCAGAGAAAAAAAATGCCACTTTCGTATCACTAGTGAAGCAGAATTTTCCCTGTTGTAGAAACCCCTGAGAACAAAGTATTCTTCAAAAATCAGTTCTGAAACAGGCTACCTGCTGCTTTTATCTCTCATTTAAAGAAAAAACTATTCCTGCCAAGTGTTAAACTATGAAATGGCTTAGTTTTAGTAAAAGCATATCAGACAGAAAATTATCTTGTATTTTCCAACTGCAAACCTGTCTGCATTCCAGAAGCTGGGACAGAGCACGACATTTCTCACGTTATGCAAAAATAAAGTCAATATCATGACTTTGTATGTACATACTGCCAACTGCTTTCCTCAAATACAGAAGACTACCTCAGGCTGACAGAAAAGAAGCTTAAACAACACAGGGGCGCCTAGAAACCATCGTGAGTCATACTCGAACAGGAAGTTAACAGAGACATCGCTGACATACCATGTAACCTGGGACAGCATCGAGCCTTGGTACGTGTCCAAGATAATTTTGCTAACAGGATAGAATCCCTTTTGTTAAACCATTAACATTATTTAGAGGAGCTATAACACCTCCCACCAGAAATGGACTGGGCTGTTGTTGCGATCTTTTAGGGAGAGATATTTTGCATTGCCCTTCTGAATACCAGCTTTTCTAATGAGTGTTAACACTGAGGTGCAGCATAAGAAAAGTCCTTGTACCCCTGTTCACCCACGGAGTATACAGAATGACAGTATGAGTACTGGAAATAAATCACTTGGGGTTTAAAATACAAAATTCTTTTAAAAAATCAATACAATTTTCCATACAGTTAACTCAAAAGGTGTTTTGTGTTATCATATGATTCACAAATCATCCTAAAACAGTCAAAGATAGACCACTGGCTCTGCAGTGAGCTACAAGTTTGCCAAGAGACTGTACTTTGCTATTATACTGGCTGAAGGATCTTGTAACTGAGTCACTTGTCCAAACCTCCTACGCTGTACTTTCTACTACTAATATTTTAAAGGATGCTGACTACTCCACTAGGGCCCAGGGTACAAGAACCTTTTTCATCCTGAAATCAGTACTTTTAACAGCAGAGTCTTTTATCAAGTAGGATTACTCTGTTAGTTCAATGACCAATGACAAGAACTTCAAGTTTTTTAATTAGACCTTGCACCTTCTGTGCACTGTTCATTTACTACCTCTCCCCAAAAAAGGCTTACGAATCCAAATATCAGGAATATGAAGCCACAATTTTTAAACTGTAGAAAACTGGAGGGAAAAAAAAAATAATTGTTTAAAACTTTGTAATACACTATTTCAAACTCTAGACATGGTAGTGGAACATGGAGACCAAGAAGGGAAACAGAAGACATTTACTTGAACATCGTTCAAGACCATGGCACAGCCTAAGGTAAACACCCTAAAACAGAGAAAAACTGTTTTGTGAAATACTCTTTCTGAGGTAGGAGTCACCAGTCTTCCTGACTCTGATTCACATGGCAAAATCTTCATATAAGAGATACATATGGGATCTGTATCACGTGTTCTGAAGGGCCAAAGGACAAAAGTAGGATAGTTCAAAGACAGCAAAAACCAGCAGCTTCCAAGCCAATCTGCAGACAGATGCTGCTGGTCTCTCCCTGACAAAACACCACTTCAGATATCAGCACCCTTCCTGCCAGCACAGCCCTGGTAATACAAGACTGAGCATGAGAGCCACGCTCAAGCTTTTCCAAAGTGCCACAGCACTCCACCACCAACAGTATGGTAAATCACATTTCTCTTCCACAGACTAAGTCAGACAATGTACCTTCAAACTCAATCTGCAGTGTTTCTCTACATGCAGCAACTCTAAGGGAAACTCTCCAGATACCTTGTAAGGGTCAGAACTTCTGGACCTTCCACAACCCTTCCTGTCTCCAAGTGACATGACCTGGCAACTAGTAAACCCAACACATTTGACCAGTTACTGCAAAGTCATCAGTACTTCTGAATTAGTCATCTGACTAACATGCTTCAAGGAAAGCAGAATCTATTGATGGGGTTTTTTATGGTTTCTGGGGATACCGTAATTTGTCTCTGGCCTTGTAACTTCTTCAATGGCAAATACAATTTAAAGTCAGAAGCAAAACCAGAAGAAACCAAGATTCTGTAGAACACAAAGCTTCTCTTTAGAATAAACATCCATTCCATACCTTGCTCAGTTTTTTTAAGTTTGATCACAGCTTTACTTCAACTTAATCGTCTGTAATTATAGGAACAGAACTGAGTATCTTATCAGGTATCAGTGACCTATTATAATCCACTTTTCAAATCCATTTTATAAATTTACAAAGTTAAATATAGAAATACACTCTTCTAGGTACACTTCAGCAGAAGTTCTCAAAAACTATGCATGGAATATTGTTTTGTAATTGCCATTGTGCATCCTAGGTGGATACAAAAATAGGCTAAATATATATCAGTAGACAAGGTAATACAGAATAATCCATGTCATTCACTCTTTAAAGAAAAAAAAAAAAAACAAGAAACCAGAAAAAAATACACCTTCCTACATACTCATTTCCACAGAGAATCATGGATGCTGTATTTCATACCTAAAAGCACTTTCCACACCAGTATACGATACATGGATGGGAGAGGAAACCTCTGACTAAATGTGCAAAGCTTCTCAATATCTGTAGAGAAATAAAGAGGTAAAAAAATTAAGGTAAATTTAAATATAATTATAAGTTGGTTTGAGTCTCTGATCTACCCAAGTATGACAAAACCTTAGCTGCAGATCGAAATCCGCACTTTCATCATATATTATCAACAAATGCTTTCACCACTCCAACTGAGAATAGAATGTACCCTATAAACTGCAAGAATTTTGAAAAATATATATGTTGGCTTGATTCACAATAAAACTACTCTAGGTTTCACCAGGAAGAAACTGTAACATTTTTATAGACATTTTGTAAATTGTGTTGCTATGTCAAAACAATTCAGGGGTTTGTTAAAGGGACAGCATTTATCTTTCTGTTAGAGATGTGGCACTCCTCAGGTATCAGGAGCAATAACAAAATCTTCACTGTTTTATGATTAGATAGAATTAACCACAAGACAATGTATTTTCAGATTAAAGTTGCTTTCATTAAAAAACTTTTAGTTTGTTGGGCATATAGAATGAGAGAAGAAAAAAATCAACAGGGAAGCAGACAAATCTTTAATAGTTTTAAAAATCAGATTTTCAGATCTTTGAAACTCAAAGGACTGCTAATAATAACTGAGAGATTAGTGGTAAAAGATGCAAAACTTAAATGAGTACTAAGCAGAGCAGCTAAACATTTTCTATTATTTCCTCCCCAGCCCCAAATCACCAAAGTAATAAAGGAAACAGTGAAATCAACTTACCCAACCGGTCATCTTTTAACAGAATTTCCAGTGACTTCTTTTCTTCAACTCCACGAAATCCCACTTTCTCATAATACACTGAGCGAAAGTTTCTCTGAGAGTCATCAGCCATGATTGATTCCTTTTGGAGAAACAGTGATTCCCCTTAAGACTTACAAGAATACATTCCTACCGTGCTAAGGTCAAGTACTTTTGCACACTTATAAAAGTTGACTACTTATGTTTCTATAGTATCAATAAACCCTACATAATATGAAAATCTTCCAAGATTTTTTTTCATCATATGCTAACATAGAAAACCCTAAAAATAATTGAATCTAAACAAGGTCTAAAGATATCCAATTTCCAAATGAAACACTGGGATTTCTGAAAAAAATTTTATTCCTGTAGCAAATTATACTACTTTTCAAAAAGTTAAAATAAAATGATGGAGAGACACTTGATCTGTATTTCAAAACCAATACAAAAAATACAGTTAAGAGTCTGACAAAATTTTGGCTACAAAAACCCTAATCAAGTACAGATAGGTAAAATCATCAGGTTTCATACTCACCAGACAAGGTAACCAGAAGCAAGGACAAGACAACGCTAGCCTCAGTAGCACAGGGGTGACAGGAAAGAATAAGGCTAGGTATGTAGGTTTGTTCTTAAGTTGCAAATTTGAATTAAACGTTCACATTGTTATTGGGTGCTGTAACAGCCACAGTCTTGAGCTTGGTATTCCAGTAGTAAAAAGAAATAAATGTCTCATCCCTATACTGGAAACAAAGGTAAATTGCAGTGAATAAGTACTCTCTGTTTCAAAACAAATGTAACTGACATTTCAATTCAGTTCAACCTTCTAAACATCAATTCTCTCTCCTCTGTAGGCTTACAAACATGAGAAAGTTCTGTTTTGTAACCCAAAGGACTAAAAACAATCTTAACTTTCATGCCCAGTGACAGCAGCAAAATCTGGAGAAAAATAATTTGAGTGAGGAACAATGGGCGAACGATGCATTGAAAAGCTTTTCTAGTTAAATTCTTCTTTTCCTTGCTGAACCAAAGAACACATCCAGAGCAAAGCATTTGAAGATATAAACAAAGGACACAATTTTGCAATGAATGCACATATTTAAATCTGTATATCCACTAGGCCTATTTGCATTTCAAATTAAGTCCATTTTTAGTGCTTTGTAGGATCAGGGCCAAGACCAGACAGAAGAATATAAACCAGCAAAGGACTGAATTAATGCTTTCTGAGATAGGTAAAATACTATCTCAAAACCAGAAAAAAAAATTATATTACCTGTAAGACATTCCAGTTGTGCATTATCCCTGGGAAAATGACTGTGATGTTCACGTATTGTGCATTTAAGGGTCTGGTGATGAGTGTTTACTACTTACATTGCACTCATGTCTAGCAGACTTATGCTATAGACACTCAACTATATTTAAAATAGCTGAAATTTCTTAAATCTGAATACATGCTATTTAGAAAACATTTGGCCTGTACCACTTGTGGAAAGCTGACAGTAGAGTCACAGAACAGAAACAATAAATGTAATGTGAAAAATAACAGCATGATCTATAAGGAATGCCATTTTAATAATTTTAAACTATCACCTACCAGCAGGACATTTTATTTACTCAGTGGAAAAAAGGAGGAACACTGTTGCCTCCTTCCCTCCAAATTTAGGACACATACTTTCATGTTGGGCAAACAACCAATATTCTAATCTTTACACGTATTGTCAATAAACTGGAATAAGAAAGGGTGAAAATAAATCCCTAGTGAGCTCATTGGAAGTGTTCTGTACAAGAGAGTACAATTAATTCATCCTGTCTTCCAAAGATTAATGCATTTTTGGCCTTAACAGCACTTTTCATCGCATTATTAAATTTCACGCAACGAATACAAATTAAATGAAATACAAATACTTCGTAAGGAGCCAGACATGATGCCAACACATATCTGCCCATTTACAGAGTGTTCTGCCTTGCCCAGACCAAGCTGAACTCTGGGCGCAGCCTTGGCAGGCCGAGCAGCCCCGCCGGCGGGCAGCCGCAGCCCTCGCTCACCCCCTCCCGGCCTCTACAGCGGCCGCGCCGCTGTTTCAGGCTCTGGGGTTGCAACACCCGGTCTTTGTGACATTCCCGAAGGAAAACGGGGATACGCTTGGGCACAGGGTCATCCGGCCCCGGAAATCAAACCGCAAGCTGACGGCCACCCCTCTCCCCACACATACCGACATTCCCCTTCCAGCGGGCAAGGCGGCGGGGCAGAGGCTGGGCACCCCTCACACCCTCTCTGCCTGCCGGCCGGCACACACACGCTCGGGGGCAGAGGGTCCCCACCAGAGCCCCCGCGAGGGCCGGCCAGGGCAGCGGGGCGGGCTGGGGGGTGGCGGAGAGGCCCTGTCACCGTCACCCCGGGGCAGAGCCGCGCCGGCAGGTAAGGCCACCGCGAGGCCCCGGGAGAGGGCAGGGGCTCAGGAAAGGGGATGAGAGCGGCGCCGATGACAGACGCCCGCCCGCCAGCACCGGGACCTCCCCCCGCCCCCCGCACCTACGGCAGCCGGACGCGGCCCTACGGCGCGGGCGGGGCCGGAGCGCGGGGCGCGCTCGGGCGCATGCGCAGGCCCCGCCCCGCTCCGGGTCACGTGCTCGCGGGGCGGGGCCGGCTGCCCCCGCCGTGCCCCTCAGGGCGGGCCGAGGCCGCAGGGGGCGGTGGCGGTGCCGCTCGTGCTGACCCGGCCTCGCACACGCCTCGGTTGTTCGCCCCCTCACCCCTCGAATCAAGCCGGCTGCCGCTCACCTCCCTGTGCCGGCTCCTCCTCCTTGCTCCGCCGCACAGGTTGTGGGGCAGATCCGGGGACACTGAGGGCCGCCAGAGGGAAACAACTGCATCTCCGTACGCCTGCTTCAAGGTGACACCGGGGGTCTGGGCGTTCGGACGGAACAGGCTGTGCCCAGTACGGAATTCTACAGCGCAGTGATCCAGAAAGGACCGTGCTGCGCAAGATCCACCAATAGCGCTCATCAATAAGGAAGTAACTCTCAACACTGAGACAATGAAGAATAGCAGAGAATGATGCTGCCTGCACTGTATTATTTGCTGTCATTTGTATGCTTAGCATTTTGGCCCATCCACTGTGACATCTAGGGACATTTTACTCAGAATAAGAAGCTAAGTACATTTTCCAAAACCATGATCTACTCTGGCGCATGTGAGCAAAGTACATGATGCTGATACTCCTACCCCTCAAAACAGATAAAAGACCTAGATCTCACCGTGGAAAGACAACACTCAAAAATCAACCCATGCTGCCAAAACCATGGGACATCAAATTAATCGTGTGGTTTTCTTTGGGTTTTTTATAGTTGGTGGTGACGTTTTTATTCAGATCTTTGAGATCTTGCCAGCCTTTAACTGTCCGATTGCAAGGACTAGGCAGATGCTTTTAAAAGGAGCTGAATTTTCGGCTCATGGCCCCTTTCCAGGAGCAGAAACTTGAAGAAAACCATCTAACACCTGAGTTAGCAACACCAGGATTTCAATTAGAGCCCTCCAAGACAGCTTCTTAGGGTAAAAGTGGCCTGTTTTGAAATGCACAGAACGTCCCATTATTTTAATCTTACCCAACGTTTTTGAAATGCCGAGGGGAAAGCACGCTGTTGCAGAACGGACAGGTTTTTGTTGAACCCAGTTCACGCAGGAGTGTTTTTGTTGAGTCAGTGCAAGGCCTAGCAAATATGTTTCGTGAAGTAATTCTGTACAGCAGCAGGTGGCAGGCTGGTGCCATTTTTTGCCATTTTTGGCTTCTTCAACTCAAATGCGTCTTTTATCGATAGGTGGCACTTGTCTCTGGATGAGATTCTGTTTGGTGCTGTTGGGAGCTAACCAGTATCACAAGGTTCAGATAAACAGCTACTGAAGTTCAATTTTAATTGTTCATTTTTGTCCTTGTCAAGTTGTATTACATAGCTATTGTGGTGCTCTAAAGAAAACCGAAGCCAGCACGATTTATTTTAGCACTAATTTACTGTACAGCAGATACAGAAATATTTTAAGCACCTGAGCTATTGGACACTGTGCTATGGATTTGCATTATATTAATGTTAACAATTATGGCATTGCTAAAAGTTCCCAATCAAAATCAGAGTCTGAAAGATTTAGCAGCATAAAAATACGACATAAAAACAATACCTGCCCTGAAAAACAATAAAATTAATGCACCCCTCCCAGTAAGGTTTCTAAACCCCACATACAGAAAGCTTCTTAATCATGTTACTTATACACACATATTTTCTTAATGGTGTTTGTAAACGTTTTCTAACATAGAGATAGGTTACAGTGGGATCCCATCCAGTGTCCATTGTAAATACGACTACCAGCATTACATTTAGGTCAGTGGGAAATTAATTAAATAATTTAATTTGAGGCTTTTCAAACCGCAAATTAATTTAAAAGCGTAGGTTGAACATGAACCACTAGTGACCACAACGATTATTATGTGGTGACATACACAGTGAACACGGATGTCTAACCTAATTTTTTAGAAAGACAGCCATGCACAGAGTTGGACTTTGTTACTTTAATGGACTTTTAACTGCCCTTCTACATCCACCTGCACTGAAAATAGCTGGACGACTCTATATGCTGTAAATCGGTGTTGTAAAGCACACAGGAGAGTCATTACTTAAATATTTCATTTAAGAAATTTTACATTTTCATAAACCAAATAATGACCTTTTGTTCCTTTGTCCAGGGACAAAAAGTATCTTCATTGCTACTGATGGAATCTCTTTGTTGCCACTGTAAAGGAAAACAGAATTTCATCGTGAATAGCTGCAGGTGTCAATCAGCCAAGTGGAGGACTGTGTTTATAATAAAATTGATTAATCAATAATACCTTCCTAGACATCTGTCCAAACCGTGATAACCTAAACACTGAAATTTTTCAACTGCAATAACATCAGAAAAGGTAGTATACATAAAAGATAAAAGGGAAACAGGTTTGGAATTGGCTTGGGATTATCTGACATACCAGAGCCAAACCAAGTAGTACCCTGCTAGTGTACTGCACCTCTCGTTTTTATCTGTGACTTCGAGTGTTACTGTGTTTGTATTTTGCAGTGATAGGTTTATATTGCACAAGTGAATTATTCACTGACATACAAAGACACATGAGAAGGAAGCCAAACAGGCACTGCTAATACTTTTTATTGCAAAATATTAACTGCATTGTGTCCATGGTTCTTCATGAAAAGCAGTGCTTCTGCTATTAAAGCTGGTTTTATGGAGCGATATGCTGCTGAATATCACAGCTCTTGGAAAGTCTTTGGGGTTTGGGTCTTTCCTGTATGACTGATCTATCTGTTGAATTACAGGTGATTACTGGAAGCACACCTTGTTGTGTGAATTTATCAAAAGACGTTGAAAATGCAAAGCAACGGCATGTCGATTTTACGCAGCATGGAGGTCCATATTTGCACGGCATTGTAGCGCATGTTGTAACATACGAAAAATAAGTATGGTTTTCAGGTGGGTTTCACTTGCTCTGAACTGATTGAAGATGCACTTTTTTTTTTTAAAGACACTTGTCTGATAACATCTTCACAGTGTCACAAAACCAGTGTATCCTTTCAGCCTGCTAATGCACCATCCCTTGTTCCTATCACAGTAGGAAATGATTTATGTTCAGGAAAGGAGTTACAGGTTTGGTCATTTCAGCTTTTCTAAGATACCATCTCCTATTTCTTCAGAAGCATGAGTAGTTCCAGATGGTGAGTAAGGGCTGTGTTAATGGAAAGGACAATTTACTTATACATTCACATAACCTTTTCATTATGAACATTAGATCTAGAAAAGCTTGGCCCCATTTCCTGGCCAAACCAGCACCACTCTGCTGTTTACATTCTACCTGAGAGAAGAATGCAAATGTTGGAGCTATAAATGTTCACAACTTAATCCTTTGTTGAAGTGAGATGGAAAAAAATAACACTCTAGGGTAATAAAAATATCATAAAACTGTTTGGCAGCAAAAGGGAATTCAGCCTTTCATTTTAGCATGGCAGCACAACAGGCAGGTCTGTCTCCAAGCAGACCAAACACTGTCGCTGTAATCATGAATACGCATCCCCAGATGACAGCAAGGAAAGGGCTCATGGGGCTGAACTCAGGAGCGACTGAACTTGGAAAGCTGAGTTCAGATGTGTCCTACTTCTTTGTTTTCTCATCCTGCTAGAGAATGAGGGCACTTCAGAGGTGACATGCTTTTGTCTGCGGAGGTGTACAGAAACTGCAAGACAATTACAAAGAAAATAACAAATTGCAGTTGCTTGCTCCAAACATAAAGGAAATGGTATTTCTTTTAAGATTATGTTAGTTATTTTTTAGAAGAATGTCTTCTAGATTCTAGTCATAACTTCGGTTTGTTGCTTAACCTCAGATATCAACTGTGCCTGCCCTAATTATTATTCTATGATTGGTAGCTGTGTTAAGGATAAGATTGATGGTTTTGTCTGAAAAATGGTTGCGAGTTCTTAAATAGTACCAAAAACATGTTTTGTCCTGTCAGTGAGCATGGCAGATTTGGAGCATTACACAATAATTCATAAATACTCCCAAATAATCTTACCTCAGTTTTGTTACTCTTTAATTGAGAAGTGACAATGAGGTGACAGTGAGACAAAGGCTGGTCAGTTATGGGATGGTGGGAAAACTAAATGATACACCTTGAGAATCCTAATCAAGAGGTTTGGTATATGGGTGAGGTATAGTTATGATCACTATACATGTTTAGAGACAGAGCAAGAATTGTGGCAATATGCAGGTATCTGCCCCAAAATGAGAAAGCAAGTAGGAGTTAAAAATGGGTTTCAGTCTTTGCAGTATTTCTCCTTGTACCAGAGTCACAAATGCACCCAGAAGCTAATTCAAGGTCACAAACTGATTATGGTAGTTAGATTCCGTATTCCTCATGCAACCAAGTATCCCCAAAACTTTCGGGCCTGGGCCAACTGCACAGCGCAGTGGACTGAAGGAGGAGTTGCAAAGGATTTTACTCCTCTTGAGCCCTGTGACCCAGGATGGAGATGGTGACAGTTCGTTTCATTCCCTGGGCCTATTTGAACCAGACATTCTCTACGGCAAGGCTAGCCGAGCCAGAGCTTCCAGGCATCATTTCAACAGCCAGGATTGCAGAAGCCAATGGGGTGTTGCTCACCAGTGCTCACCATTGCCACCCTCCTCGGCCAGGACCTGCACTGGGAATGGCACCCGGCTAGCTGCTTGCACATCTGGCCATGGAAACGAGTTCATAGCTCCAATCTGCTCCCTAGGCTCAAAGGCAAGAGCCTAACACAGTGGCTTCGCTGGGACCACTAATGTAAGGGTGAAAGGATCAGATCCAACCAAAGCAGCACAGCTGACACAGCACTTGTACCTCCGAAGAATAATTTGTCACTTAATCACCTTCTTTCAGAAAGACTGCTCACCAAGGGGGAGGGGAACCTCAGCACAGGCAGGCCTTTCATCTCGGTGGAGCTCAGAGGGCTTTGCTAGCACATTCATTTAAAGGATTGAGCAGCAACTAATTAATGACTCTAAATTGTATCAGTCATGGTTTGGAGGCTTATTTTAATATATGAAGACAAGCTGTTAAACTGCAATGGGGAACTGATGTTTATCTTGTGATAGGACAAAGCAGTCTCCACCTCTCTCCTGACTGATTCTCTGTCAGCCTCCTAGGTCTCCATTCCTATAGCTGTTAAAGGTACTGTCAATGTCCTGCTTTCTGGTTGTTGTTGTATAGAATAATGGAAAGCTGTAAAAATCACAGAACCATTTACCCTGTGTAATTTCAAATTACACTAGGTTGATTATCATCTGCCTCTCCAGGTAATGATTTGCAGCCATTACCATTGAGAACTGGCCTGTGCGAGCTGAAAGGAGTGTTCTCTGAAGGGTTTTGGGGCAGAAATTCTCACCAAACTGAGCAGTGTGAACTATAGGGTGCAGGCAAATATACTCCTCTAACATCCAACACACAACAGAAGTGCAGCTTTGTGCTAACTGACTTGGACTTTTTCAGGCTGATTGGTTATTTTAGCAATTTTCTGGTCAGCACATAGATCTGGTGCTAATTTTATCAGCTTGGTTTAAAAATCAATGCATGGAGAGTGCAATGTTTCTCACCTTCCACTCCATAGATGGAATTACGCAAAATGTATTCACTTAGATAAAGCTGTTGATATTAGCTTTGGTGTTGCTAGCACTTCCCTAATCTGATGAATTTGACCTTAGGCTGTGCAGACAACACTAGCTTATTTGGCATTCACAAACCACAGCAACCTATTAGGCATTAATTATATATGACTAATTATATTAATTATAATGAATGAGAATCATATTAGGTTTAAGAACTATTTAAAGGGAAATAGAAATTAAAGCAGCAGGATTTAGTATCTGTCTGTCATGGACTTGCTCTGTGTGGCCTTGGGCAGCATAGTTTGCCATTCTGTCTCTAGTTTTCCAAAAGATGAGGTGCAAGTAATGGTATGTACCTCCTTTGTAAAGCCAGTGAGATCCTGTTATAAACATAAATATCACTAAATATATCTATTAAAATAACAGCATGTAATTTCAAATCTTTCAGCACTACAGTTTTAAAATCCTTTTTTAATGCTAAATAGTTCAGACCACTCAAGCCATAAAAGGAGAAAAATCCTACCAAAAATTGCCTTTTTAAAAAAAAAGGTTAGAAGCTGCAAGTAAATAAAAATTATTTTAAAATATTACTATTTGTAAGAGTATTTCAAAGTAAGCTGAAATTCTATAAGGACCTGAGCTTGTACCTGGTCTGGAATGAGAAATTTCTATCATCTTAGACATCTGGAGGGCCCTCTGACAGTGGCATTTTGAGTGATGGGTTCAGCCACTCGGAGAGGGCAAACCTAGTAATCCAAGTAGGAAACTCAGAGAAAAGAGAAATTCATTAGAGAGTGATCTCACCAACTTCATCTCTGCCTCCATCTTGCCAGCTGCAAAATGGGAATAATCACAACAGCTCATTTTGTGGGGATTTGTTAATTTTTATAAGGCACTTCACACGTGTGAAGCAGTACAGACAAAGTTTGCCAAACATGGGTGGGTAGCTGTGAGTTTTGTCAGTTCAGCAAGTGACTCAATCCCTTCTTCTCCGTAGAGGCTCCGTTCCTGCTGTAGGCCTAAACAACAGGAATTGTTTCCAGCTAGAAAGGTCTGTCACTGAAAGGGCAGGGCGTCCCCCAGAAAGTAGTTTCTGCTGTCATGGAACTGCAAGCAGAAGGCATAGAGAAATGAATGGAAAAGTAGCCCATTTTAACCAAAAATGTTGAGCTGAAAGACCTCAGCACAGTTTATACCTGGATTTCCTCACACTGGGACAGAGACTCATTTTTTAACACACCAGTTTGGTGATACCTGCATCCTTCCATTCTGCCGAGCAGTTCTCAACTCTCGGCTACATCCATAGCAGCAGATGAAGCGCCCAGGACCACCCTCTGCCACTAAGGCCAATTGGCACAGCATGGCCATGGCCCTATTATTGATTTCACAATCTTCAGAAGGGGGTGGTTACAAGCAGCTTGCTTAGTGGGAATAGTCTCTGCTGCGTGCTCACTTCCTAACTGTGCCACAGAAAGGATATAGAATATAAGTTGATCTAAGACCAAAACCATGCCTGGGACATTTCTAACAATTGAACAGGATAGAGAATCAGTTGTCAGCGCCCAGGAACATTCTTGTGAATCTGCTTTTTATCCCAGTTCTGACTTTTGCTTTCTTTCTGACTACCTTCCTTTTTGAGCTGGAGAGTTTGTCACAGTAGTGTAAGGCTTCTTTTCATCACAGATAACTTCCAGAAGGTATAACAACTAGCACCACTGAAAAGAAATGTTAAAAAACAAAATCTAGCAATTTTGGGACAGCAGTGGGAAAAAAGCCACAAAGGCAATGTATTATGCTATACGTCAAGTGCCTCTTCCAACTGTCTCTGCATTCTCAAATTCTGAAACACAGGTCTGAAGTTTTTCAGATTTGGCTGAAATGCCATGTCAGACTTACTTGCACAAGTGACAAACCTGGTTGCATTCAGAGGCTGTTGTCATTGCCTGGATGGGATATAATAATTTCTGCAAAAGCCTTTAGTCTGCAAGATGTGATTAACTGCGAAAGGCAGAGTTATTTAAACAGATTGGAGCAGATTCTGAAAAGGCTTCTCTAAGAATTTGTATATACACCACTTCTATGTCTGGAGAGGGGGCCTCCAATTTCTTAAGAAACATTTACTTACATGTATATCCTTTCATATGGAAATGGACAACTTAAAATTGTTTTCCTCTATCCATTCCCTTTTCTTTTGGGCATGTTTATTATTCTGCAGTTACTCTACCAACTCTTTGATCTGATGAAAAAAGCACATTTCTGGCAGTCAGCAGACCTGGTTTCTATTTACATTATGCTATTAAAGTGATCTGGCATAAATTGCTGTCGACAATGACTCAGCTCAGGGAACTGATCTGCCTGAAAGCTAACCTAGTAAAAAACCCATGTTGTTAGTTTTCAGCTAAATCCAGGATTACATTAACCAGGTGGCTGTACACATGCTCCCCAGTGCCAGTACTCAGGGAAGGCAGGAACAAGCAGTTGGAGACAAGAGTAAGGACAGATGCCCTGTGCTTGTCAGCAGCCCTGCCTCATCCCTCAGCAACTGCTTGGGGAGCTGCAATTATTCGTTTTAAAGCAAAAGATGAGGTGTCACACCAAGGTTTGTGGTGCTAAATTCACTAGTTGGAGCACTCCCAAGTGGAAAATATATTACAAAAGGCAACGTATGCAGGGGACGAGTATTAGCTGGTACTAGACTAGTGCTGGGGGACAGGTGGCAAGTCCAGTGACTCTGGGGGTTGCCTGCTGGGGACGCCTGATGGAAGTTTCCTCCTTCCATGTTGAACGTGATGGCTGCAGCAGTGACTAGCGTGGGCACATGGGCCTGAGCAGGCCAAGCACGAGGCACCTGAGTGCTGCTGGGCTGCAGTGGCCGTTACCCCAGCCTCCAGCCCCAGGAAAGGCTGCTCTGGGAAGAGCCGTGCTGTCTCACCCCCATTTGAGCTGCTCTGGAGTATTACATGAGGCAAAAAGCCCTGTTGTTCTGTGCATCAGGCATGTCCTCTTTGAAATGTGAGTTTTCCACTGGCACAACAGTGATGCAAAGAGCTCCGTGGCTTTTCACCACCTGACAGAAATCAGTAATAAAGACATTAAGTGCATCTTCTCTTTGGCACAGCAGCACTTTTTAATAACCCCTACCCTGCAAACTCTTAATTCCTGAAGAGAACAATGCATTTAACATTCTACTGATTAATATTTATGGCTGCAAGCCACCCATTGTTTTTACTACATAGCTGCTAATCAACAGGGGCTCCAAAAAACAGCAGAAAAAGCCAGGGGAGATGTGGAAGTTCGGTTCTTCAAAAATTATGGAAAATGGCAAGAGGTTTTCCCCTTCACCCACACTTTTCAAGTTTGTTTTAAAAGCAGAATTCTTACTTGGGTTCATAAATCTACATTGAAGTGTCTCACTATGCTGACCCATGTTTGAAAATGTTTACCTTAGCATTTATGTAGCCTCATTAGTGTGGAATGTTTATACTCGCTCCTGCATTTGCACTTACCTATACAGTTATATATTGTGTGCTGTAACTGTGTACTAATAATTCCACTGTATCTCTGACGCTTTTTCACAGTAATTGCTCCCCTAGGTGCTGTTTTCCAAAGATTTCTATGTTTTAATCTTTGAAATGGAAGTAGGCCTGTTTTACTCTGAAGTTGATGGGAAAGGATATACCATACAATTTGGTCCTATTTTATTTCAGTGCCTAATTGATTAGTTGGAGACAGTGATCTGGAAACCTGAGCAAGGTTATACATTTGCTCATGAGGGGAAGGCAAACATTAAAACATAATTCCTGAAGACCTGGGCACTCATTCTTCCTTGCCTTGTGCTTTTCTCCTCTTCCACCTATGAAAATAGTGTATATTAAAACTGATAAAAATGTATTTTATGTGTATATAAACATTGGTACATCTTTGAAGTATGATAGCTGCAATGGTAGTACTAGAAGTTGCTAACATGCTGCATTTCTGGGATGAAGTAAATGCTATACCCACTCTGTAAATTTTTATGTTTATGAAAAATCTACAGTTCACAAGATCGTGTGATCTGAGGGGAGTGTGCCTTGTAAGTGATGATGATTTCCCATCCCTTCTCAGATTTGTGCCTCAGATTTGCTGTATCTTCATAGCGCCTGGGACACGAGTGAGCACTGACATGAGTAGAATCTAACATCTTTTTGTGTGCTCTGCTGTACAATAGAAAAAGCAACATAGGAAATGCTCTATCATTTTTACAAATCAATCACAGGGGCAATAAATCTTTCCTCAGAGCTTAGAATTCCCCACTGCTTCATATTCTCTTCTGCTTTGTACTCAAGTGAGGTTTTCTCCAGCATCAGAGGGGCTGGAGTAAGAAGATCCTTACTAGGCTGATGATACACCCACATATAAGGGAGAAAAGGAACACCAGGGTAAGTGGGATGACTTGCCAGCTCCTGGCAGATGGGAGCAAGGATCGGGTAGGCATGGGGAAGTCACTGGAGGGACCTGAGGATGGGGAAGGCAAAGGCATCCCAGGGCACTGGTGGGGAGGTAGGAGGAGGATCTCCAGGCTGTGCTGGAGAAAGGAGAGAAAGGATCCAGGAAAAAAAGGAAACTCAGGAGAAAGGATCTCCAGGCTGTGCTCAGCAGGGATATCCAATGTCCCCATTCTGCTATGCCACTGGACTTGCTCGCATCCTTTGGCAATAAACCCAACTGTCTCCTCAGGACACATCACTCCAGCAGGTGTTAATTCAGTCCTTGTCATAACATTAAACCTTCACATAGCTTGGTGTTGTTAAACCTTCTTCTTTCCCTCCCTCCACCACAATCCCTGTCCCCAAGCACAAAGCCTCTGTATTTTACTCTGATGCGTTGAACTTAACAGGCAGGCCAGAAACCAGGCAAAGGTGATGATCGTTACCCCGCCCCCCCAAAATACAAGTCTGGGGAAAAACGATAGACAGCTGAGATCATATCCTTTTACATCTTTATTTGCCAGTTAAGATCCTTTTATTCCATCAATGCAAATATGCAGAACAGCAGGAAACCATGTTTTAAGCAGCACATACCAGTTGGCTGAGAATAAACTAACTACATTCCCCAAGCAATGTAAAAGTAACAATGCACATCATCTTCCAGAAGAAGAAACAAACAGATATTGCAGCCGAGAGGCACAGCAGGCAGCTTCCGTACAAAGTAGTTTGGCTATTTAAAATGCTAGAACCAGTCCTTGCCCATTTCCCCAACCCCACCCCCAAAAATCCTACTATAATTTAACCATTTTTTTGCTATCTACATAATATATAAAATATAAACTCTGTTTACTTATAACACTTACTTTTCTTGATAAATAGCTCTTTAAAATATCTACTGTACATATGTCCATGCGTTGACATTATATATATATAGCATTTATATATATGTATGTATGTCTGAAAAACAATAAATATATACTTAATATCGACACAGCAACAAACTGAACATATTCTCATTTTCAAAATCAAATAAAAGAAAACCAGGACAGCGAGAAACAGTGAGTGTCACTTGTGAAGCACAGCATAGCAGGGAGCTTTTATTCCTGCCCTGGCTGGGCATTCGGTATGCCACGTACTTGAGCAGTTGCGGTGTTAACATACTCTTCAATGAATCTGTTAAAAGTTACTTCAAGTTGTAGGTTAGCCACCCTGCATGCCATGTGTAACACAGACCGAGCGCAAGCTCAGCGGGAAACAAGGGAGACTCGCCTTGTGGCTTGCAATGGAATGAGAAACAGAAAGGGGAGGGATGCGAGTCTGACGGCTGGTGTAGAAAGCAAAGGAAGTAATGGACAGCACATGGCTGCAAGGTCATAAATAACTATGGTAAACAAGTTAACAGAGTTAAGTGCTTTTAAAGACTATGGCTGGCACTGCTGCAAAAAGTATCTTGATTATCTGTAGCCAACTCCGTGTAATGAACCGGTTTTCCCACTGCCACAAGAAGACACAAATAAAACCCAGATGGCCAAATTCAGATGCTACAAATGGGGTCACTGCATGACACTGTGAGCCAAACCTGCCCAAGGGCAGCTGAATTCACTGTACATCCTTAATGGATTCACTGAACCTAATAGATGGGATTTTTTAAAATATGAACTAAAAAAAACCCCCAAAACCCACAACCAACCAAAAAAACCCACACCCAACCCCAAACAGTTAATTTCAGACATGCCAAAACATAGTAAAAGGTGGATTTTTTTAAACTTTTAATTTCAAAACAGCATTCTTTAAAAATTGAACTTAATCCCAAAAGAAAAAATGTAAATAACCTACAAACATGTTTTGTGTTCAGTTTTGGATTGACGACAGCCATTCTGTTTATTCATTTAACTGAAAATGCTGAATAAAAGCTATTTCAGTTTGACCTAAGCTGATACCCTTTATTCCCCAACCCCAAGGCTTCGATATGGCAGCTTCAAAAAAGTCATTACTTGCCTGGGCTCTGGCTTCACACACTCAGTAAGTCATGAGGTTATTACATCGGTTCATGAATGCAGCATTATGTATAGTCCCATTTACTTAAAATTTCTTCCTTTCATGAGCAAATGCAAGTGGGCAGTTATTGTTAACAGGAAATTATTTTTATTGGACAGACTTCGTCCAGCAGCTCAAGAGAGAGGAAATTTTAAAGCAGATAAGACTGCCTATTATTATTCAGCAATACTTCATCTCTAAAATTCACACTTTGCTCCTCCCCACAAGTAGCAACTTCAAGAACAACAAGGTGAAACTGCTGTCCTGAATAATCCTGCCATTTCACAACTAGTCCTAGATACCCAGAGAGCACTGCAGAGGTCAAACAGTCCAGCGCTGAGTTTCATACGTACCTAAGGGTACATCACTGGGCCACTGGAACATCACACCAGTGTTGAGTATCTGCACAAAGCCAAAAGTCTGCTGCGTTCTTTTAAACCCTTGTAAATACAGAACTTAACAGGGAATAGACTTCACAAGGCATGATGTTTTATATTGAAGGCCACAGAAAAAAGTCAAATATAAAAATTCCCAGCAACAAGAAATTCTGTCATCTAATTTCTGAACCTCTGCAAAGACATCAAGATACTATGTTTACCTTTACCCATTAAATAACATACTTTTTTTGGTACATCCATGGGTCATTTTAAATTGTCTAGGCCTTTTCCGCAGTTGTATGGACACAGATATAAACAAGGTAACAGAGAAATTGCATTGTCCTTGCACTGTGACCACACAAAGCAGAAAAGCCTCCTTTTTTGAATGGCTAAACTTCCAGGACAGGTTTCACTTGTACAGTCACTAATCTGAAAGCTATCCAAAAGAAGGAAACACTAAGTACAAAGTGGAGAGTGCCTCTGATTGCCCTATGCTGGGTGGGCAGGAATTTTCTCATGCTTTCAGCCAAAGCAAAGGATGAACTCCACAGCAGCCCATCCTGAGCCTAAACTCATCTATGCATGCCCTGATTCTCTGCCATATTGGTTGCATGGGTGAGGACGTATCATCTCTACTTGGTATTTTCTAACTACACAGCTAAAGTACTATTAACACATGCATGATATTAGATATAGGAAACCCCAAGCCCTTGCAGAGTTCTTATGCCTCCACGTAGGACTTCACTGAGTTCAGCACTGAGGGCGTGCACGGATCTAGCAGGAGTACAGGCAGATGCTGCTTCCCCGAGGGCAGGGTCCCTTCTCAGGCTCCCAAACACAGAGGTGGAGCACGGCTGCTGCTGTCACCCTCAGGAGGCGCAGCCCTCACCCTCCACGCGACCACCGTATTTGCCCTGTTGGCACAGGCATACAGGTACCAGACTGCAGACACCCCTTCCTGTTGCTCCCAGCTGCAGTCACCACTCTCCCTTTGGGCATGTGGAAGGACTTCAGTTTGTGTCCTGCTGTCACATAGCGTAAGGTTGCCCTACCCCAGTGTGGACCCCAATGCAATTCCTGTGGAAACTAAGACATCGTCTCTCAGCTGACCATCGCAGCATTGGAGCAGACCCCTGCAGAGCAGCAGAGCATTTCACCTGCGCTCTCCCCTTTGGCTCTTTTTGTCTTTGGCAACAGACCATAATGTTCAGTATCCTATGTGCACAGGTTGATGGCAAAGGAAAGAACCTCTCCAACAGCAGCCCTGGGAAAACAGAAGGAATATTTCTTACCTAGTATATGAACAAGCTCATTTGGGGGCTACTGTAAATTCCAGCAGTAGCCACAGTTTGGCTGTTAGGCCTGCACCAATCCTAGCAGCATTCATCTCAGACCTTGTGGCACAGCATTAAAAAACAGCATTAAAAGTGCAATTCCAAATATATGTTTCCTGGTGTGGTACCGCTTCTGAGTTCAATCAAGTACATCTCTGCTATCTGCTGCCCGAATTCTTAAACCCAGCATGAACTCCAGAGGCTACTTAGGGCAATTCAACTTACTGTCAACTGTACCAAAAGAGCAGAGGGCTTGATGCTGCCAAGAAAGATCCCAGACTGTAAAGTAACAATTTATCAGAATAGTAATACACATTCTATAAATAAACTAATTCCTTCCTCCTCTAAGCCAGATGGAAGTTTAGTATCTTTACACTTCACACTGCAGCACCTTCACCTCCAAGAGAATGGAAAAACTGTCATACAATCCTGAACCGATGCAGTTACTGCTGCCATCCCAGTTAGGTAACAACTTCACCTAAATCTAGCATAAGATCTCTGCTGCTGCCAGAAGAGGAGGTCCCACCCTGCCCCTGCCCATTCCGCCTGCCTCACTGTGGTTACACAACGAGCTGTACAGGATTCAACCCATCTGGAAGCCAGTACTAATACGAGCATCAGATAGCTACGTAACCAAAGCATGAGGTTTTCTTTCTGCTAAGCAGCACTATCTGCATCAGTAAGTCTGCACAGAGGATGGATGATGCCTGTCACCTAAACCTTTGGATCCGGGACAGAAAGGTTGGGCTCAGTAGTGCTTTCCCTATACACTGTGTCTCGCCTGGGGACTGTTCACTGCAGGGGCAGGGAACGGGATTCCAGCATATCTTCTTCCAGCTGGCATCACAAAACCCAGATTGACGCAGAAAAAAAGAAAATACAGATAGGAAAAAACGTCGATATTTGCCAACTGAAATGAGGTGCAAAGATATGAACAGCAATGCCAGCACAATGACCAAACCACTAAGAAGCAAGATTCACAAACATTTTGGTCCATGTTTAATTCCAGTTTCGGATTATGTTTAAGTAGACATGCTTAATTATCCACCAGGCTTGCATTCATGACTTGAACTAGCCACCATTTTCAATAAATGGCTTTTGCCTTACTATATGAAAACTTTCTTGGTCTCCATGGGGCTAATTCCATTTTTCAGGAGAAAGAGATATGATTCCTTGATCAAATTCTCTCTTCTGTATTTCTCTGTGTGTTTTTCAGGGCAGGAACTGGATAGCATGGTATACCTCAGCAATTATAATTCCTGTTGGCACAGATACTACCTCAGGAATTCTCAGAGAAATCTTTTAGCAAAAACATCCAAACTTGTCAAGGGCTGCTTCCAAGAAGGAATGATGAAAGCTTGCCCGAGGTCTTAGCAGAAGCAGTCAGCCCCAGAGACAGTTGCTAGAACTGGCAGAACAGCATGGATAGGAACAATTCTCCATTTGGGTGTGGTTTTGCAGTATTATATTATTCCTTCATCAGTCACGCTATTACACTTTGGGGAATATTTCATGACAGGTCACACATAATTAAGCACACATTAATAATTTTGGGGTGGGAGTCAAATTTCCTAACTTTAGCCACCTGAAAATTTAGAAGTCAAGATTCTCTGCAAAGGAGAAAGGAATTTCCAATGGGCACCTCCTTCTGTATTAATCTTCAGATGAACTGAGTCAGCCTTTGGAGAGTCCTCTCTGTATTGACTACTGTGTCCTTGCACAGCTGACCAGGACAAGACACCCAACTTTCAGCTGGCTAAAGTCAGATGAGATGAACCACACCGTTGATGCCCTCCTGTTTAAAAACATGAAGCTCTAAAACTGGGCATAGGACAGGCAGCAGCATACAGCAATCAAATGAAGTCATTTGTAGGAGAAGTCCTAGAGAAGCCCTTAGTGCTCCTAAAAATAGAAAAACTGTAAGTGCTTTTTAAAAAATCTAAATTATTCTGACAGTTCTTTCTAACCTAAAATAGCAACACTAATGTGATGGCCTTGAGAAAGAAGGTCATATTTTCTCTTTTAATTTACTGCTCATCCAAATGTTGTCTTCTTTCCCCTAGTCAAAATTAACACAAAACCCTGAAAAGGTTTTTCTCAAGTTTAATATAATTTAGTGCTATAAGCTTGTGTTCTACTTTTTTCCTATCTGAGAACCTAATGTTGTAAACACACTGGAGCAGCTTTATGCCGAAAAGCAGTATCCCTTTTTACTGGGATAATTCATGTGCTTTTCACTATATTCTTTTGAGAATATATTCTCAAAAAAATATATTATTTCAAGACTGCAATCTAAAATACTAAAAAGAAGGACAGGACAAACACATCAAAAGAGTTTGTCCACCCCTGCACTGATGACAGGGAATGATTACTACAGTACCAGTAGCTGGCCACTTTAAGGAGGTGAAGAGGTGGGGGCCTTATGTAATTTTTTTCCCTGGAAATGGACAGGAAATTTTCTCATCCCTTTCATTTTTCACTCACACTCACTGCTTGGTGGAGGTGAAAGCTTCTGGGTTGAGCTATATGAAATTAATTGTCAGTGTGCATCTCTCAAGTGTGAGTTCACAAAGGTTTAAAAGAACACCACCCATCTAAGCATCATACGGTTTTGGGTTCAATTTCTACTGCTTTTCCACCTAAAACCAAAATGTACGATGAATTCACTCAAAAGTCAGTCCCAGACACAGGAAATTGTGTGTAAACCTTCGTAAGACTAGCCTGAGTTCAGCCGTGTAATAAAACACTACCATGTCATGCCACTTGCCATCCATGAAGGTTTTGCACAGCCCATTTTAATCAGCAAATCTGTGCAGTTAACACTGAAGCTTACCAGGAGCTCACAGAAGATCTTCCCTCCCCCTCCAATGCTGGGGCATAAGCTCTATGGTTGAGGACTGCTTTGTTTTAAAAGCCACACATTTTCCAACTGAATTGTGCTTTAAAAAAACAAAAACCAAAAAACAAACAACTAGCTAAACCAACACAGAGAAGCTTTGATATTTGAAAAGTGAGCTGCCGAGATTTTCCGTATCACACGACACTTTCACACCAAGTCCTATTATTCCATGTGTTGGTTAGAGGTGTAGTACTACAGCACGGTGGTGTCAGCTGTCATGATAGGAACCATTCATGTCAGACACTACATAAAATTTAACGACATGACAGTACCTTCACAGCCCTCTGGTAGGTAAGGAAAATCTAAAAGGATCCTCCCAACCTTTCACAGTAAACACAATTGGATAATCTAAAGCACCTGCAAGCAGGAGATGAGTCCATGATATATCTTTCCAATCAGCCATCTAATACTGTTATTAAAACAGTTATGTCAGCTCTTACGTCTCCTATCTGTTTTGGGCATTTCTAAGGACCTTATAACTTTGGCATGTAGCCACCAACAGATTTTAGTTGATCCATACACCATATTTCCTTCTCCTGTATCCTCAGCTCTTTCTAAGATGCCCAAGCCCTTCACAGGGGCTGAATTACCATTTCCTCCAAGAGCTGTCTGGTTCCTATTCTTTCCTATGAGCTGAGAGGAGCTAGCAGTACAGAGACATCCTGCTCTTCCGCATGGCTTCGCTGATTAAGTATGCTGGGCTCAATTCTGGCTCCTCGGTCATGATTGAAATGTTCTGCCACTCCCCCAACTGGTTTGACTTTTTAATGGTGTCCACCACACACAGGGCATACAGACAGTCATCAAAAGTGGCAGCCATTGTAAGGGGCCTCCCGTCCCAGGTCCTCCTGTCATCCTGGTCCTCAAATGCCTGCCGGACAGCTTGAACCATCTTAATGGTGCCCCGAAGGTAGGGGGATGGGATGTCACTGAAGGCCTTCTCTGGAAGTAAGGAGTTGCTGACTGGCGTGGAGTCCTTTAGCAGGAGCTCCCGCTGAGGAGAGCTGTTGCTCTGTCCATAGAGATCAGTGCCTATTACAATCAGCCGTCCTGCCGAACCCACCACAATAATGTCCTGTTTGAACTCCCCCGGGACGTTGAAGTTGAGTGTCACCGTGCAGCACACGCCACCTTCTAGAACCATCTGAAACGTACAGAAGTCATCGCTGGTGATCTGTCGTATGCCCTTGATGTGGTCCGTCTGCTTCACGAAGGTCTTGAGCAACCCATGCACTTTAACAGCCTTCTGGCTGGTCAGGAAGGTCAGGAGGTCGATGATGTAGGTGCCAACTGAGTGCAAGCCCCCACCTCCCATTAGGTCATCACAGCTCCAGTTGTATTTCTTGCCTAGCAGGCTTCCACTGTGAACCTGCACCTCGCACACCAGCAGCTCCCCTACGTAACCCTCCTGGATCAGCTGCTTCATCTTCACAAAAGCAGGCAGGAAGCGCAAAACATTCCCCATGATGCTCATCAGCTTTGGGTAATAATGAGCTGCGGTCATCATCCTAAAGGCATCCAGGGGAGTCGCCGTTCGGTCACAGATGACATTTTTTCCAATGCCTGAAAAACAGTTTAAAAAAAAATCATCAACAAAAATATATCGATTGAGTAAGCTGAAAGCCTTGAGGCTATTCTTACACACTAAGCCAGGGAGAAAGATCCTTGAAAGAAGAAAACATTTCAATGTGGTGTTAAAGGCACAAAGATCCCCGCTGGCATGTTTCCAAAATGCATGTAAGAGTTTCTTGAGCACCACAGTGAAAATAAATCCCTTTTTATTTTCAAAATGCACTCATGCCTAAAAATAGCACAAAGGCAAGGGCCTGGACAGATAAGAAAGTAAGCTAAAGTAAGGTGGACTGCTACCCCACATTTGCCACCTTCTGGGCGCAGGTACAAAACCAAGTACCTCCACTCAGCCATCTCACAGACATCTCTTCTGTGATGACCTGCCTGTGTGTGGGCTTCTGAGAGCTGAATCAGAGCTTCAGATTTCAATCCCTGAAGCATATGAGTAACACAACCACATGTACACAGTAACAATGCAGGTACACTGAGAAGTCTGGGCTTGTCCTCTCAATAGTCTTGTCCCTTCATCTTTCCCATTCAGCCTGTTTAAGAGGCTCTGACCGGAGAGCAGAAGTACTGGGCTTGCTGCTTGATTTGAAATGTAAAAATTGCTTCTGACTCATAAAATGCCACACTATTCTGACAATGGCACTCATTTTTTTTTGAAGCAGCTTTACTGAAATGTCAACAGTGTATCCATGGTGCCAAAGGAGAGCCACGATTGCTCTAAACCAGGTCAAACGTAGCTGTGACAATCTGTCCCCTCACAGAATTGCCCATATGGGCACACTGTTTACTGAAGCTTGCATGACAGTCCCATTTTATCTGACCATCAAAGTGTGCAACTGAATGCAGTGCAGGCTGAGATGCCTAAGTAATGGGTTTATTATTGATTTTCCTCGTCAAATACTTTCATTCTGTACCCATACACACATATAGCAACAGAATCTCCAGTTTCCTTTTTAGTTGCATACTAAGATTTTTTTTTTTATGCTTAATGAGCAATATTAGGTGAGCTATACAATACCTTAGAGCACTAGATATGATCTCTGCCTTGATAGCCTTGGGCTATAGCTGGGCCTGGCAGTTAAAAGAGCTGAATTTGGATCCTGTCTGCTGGAGTCCAGGTGAATAAATCTGGTTACTTGCTACATCGCTTTGTGTTTTGATTCCTTTTCCCTTCAGATAGGTGAGAAATCCCTCTTTCTTTGAAGAGCTGTTGTGAGGATAAAATTTTACATGTTTTGGAGCTGTTTGGATGAAGTCATATAAATACAGACAGATGGCAGGGATCTGTCTGAGCCCACTTACATGAATATTCAACAGCCTGACTGGAAGAAGGGGGTCACAGTCCAAACATTGAATAACCAGCTTATCCACACTGCCTATTCCCAGTCTTTGTCTGCTGCTATTTGAGTAGCTGAAACTGGAGGGAGGGCTGCCACCACTGAAGTGGCAGTCACATCTAGTTAACAGCCAAGAAGGGAAAGACCTTCCTTCAACTTGCTCCTATTTACCTTCCACTTAATCAGATAAGTAGAGACGTACTCATTTACCTCCTATATTAGGCAGGAATCCTCTATTCAGTGGGCATGGTCTTCCCTTCTCACTTTTCTCTCTCATCTTTACAGACTGCTACTGGTGACTGAGATGACATTTTCAACCTTACAGCACTTCTTTTCCTGCATCTGTTTGATATTGGAGAAAGCGTTCATCCACCTGCCCTATATTGCTGTAACTGGTAGCTCCAGCTATGCCACTTGATACAGATTACTAATACAATAGTCCTTGAGTTACATAGACTCTTGCAGAGAGGCAAATTAGTTATCAAAATAAGGGAAATCTTAGTCAGACAAAACTTGCCTACAGTCAAACCTTCCTGAAGTAGTCATTTTCCCCTCAAAGAACCCATACGTACTACATCATCATCTGACCTGTCCACCACTGATCCACAAGCATCGCTTTCCGCTCCAGTTCAGCTTGCATCATTCTGCCTCACAGACGCCTGCTGCATTTTATCTGGGGTCTGTGCAGGCACCAATCTCTCAAGATACGCAGCTCTACACATATGCTTGTGAGGAAAAGGGTCTGCTTTCATGAGGAATTGCAGCCCGGGAACAATCTTTGTGCTGTGTGTTCAGTGCCGTGCACAGTGGGGGTCAGTCCTTCACTGTGTGGGGCAGGGAAACTTGGGACTGTCACAATCTGAGTACCAAGTGATGATTATAAATATGAAAGAGAAGCCCATGGGGTTTTACATCCCTTATATTCAAGAAAAATTGCCATTAGGATCAGTGTAAGTCAGGCACACATACAGAAAAAAGGGAAGAGCCCTAAATATTCGTATGGAGACAGGGAAAAGGTGAAGTCTTACACTTACTCCTTCCACCATTTCAACCTTCTTGGAAAAGTCAAAACCTTTTAATTACAGCAAATCCAAAACGCAAATGTTCTGAGAGCCTTCCCATCTCTGTGTATTTGCTGATAATACATGCTGTGCTCTCATCCCTGTCAGGGATTTAAACAGCTTTTTGCTTGGTGCCCAGAAAGCTTTTATACTCTATTAAAGCTCGTGCAGGTTCTTTCAGCATGACACTGCTCAGCACTTGAGTCTGTGCACACTACAGATCTTTGTCTTCTCTGTAGCTGCAAATCTGCAAGCAGCCACATTAGCTTTCTTGAAGCAGGGAGAGAACATGAAAGGTTTGCTTAATTTAATTTAGAGAAATACTCTGGTGTGTTTATGCAACTAGAATAAGAAACAGGCGGATCAAAACAGCAGAGTTTTCTGCTCTTTTCCCTCTGCTCCCTTCTCAAAAGAGAAGGAAAAAAGGCACCTTTCCCTTGAGCCATTCTCTAAAGCAGCGACAGGCAGAGCAGAGAGCTGTGTGTGTGGAAGACCTCCCTTCCCAACAGTCTCATGCAAAGGCAAGCTCTGACTGCAGGTGCTGCAGGGGAACACTCCAGGAACTGACCCTGGGGTTAGGGTCTAATCCTGTCCACTTCTGGACAAGACTCTCTAAGAAAGGATGAACTGTTACCACTTGTCATTCTATGAGTGTGTTTTGACATTTCACACGTCTTTGAAAATCACACCACAGCAGACAGCAAAAACTTCACTAATTACATAAAAGCAGGGAAATGCAGTCAGCTTGTTTCAGCAAGAAAGTGCAATATATTTGTCCATGGTGATAAGCAACAGAGTCAAATATATCTCATCTCATTGTGTGAAAGGATACACACCCCTTCCACATGCATCAAGAAATCTGGTCTACAATGCTACTGTTCTCAATCAGGCCACTTCTGAGTATTGATTTCTTGAGGTCTTAGGTAAAATGAAGAAGAAAAATAATTTAAGTACACAGCATTCTTTTTGAGGGCTTCGCATAGCCTTCACCCCAGTCTCTCTGCTTAGCCGTGCTTCAAAAAGAGACAGAGTGGTGCCAGCCAGGTGGTAAGTGACATGTCGTGGGACTTCTCTGACCTGGCACAGAATAAGGGGAGGGCTCACTCCCAGCCAGCCCCTGTCCAAAGCTGAATGTATCTTGGGAGTGGGCAATGTATCTGTTGGGAGTGCAAGTTGCCTCTCTGAAGTCCACCCACAGCTGCCACGAAGGGCTTCAGCCTGGGACCCGTTCCGTGACCCACTGCTCCAGGCACAGATGGCCAGAAATGCAAAGAACCTGCATTAACAGGCACTCTGCCAAGGTAGCAGTGAGCCACCTGTGCCAGAAGGTGGCAACCATTTTAGACCCAACAGGTTTGTCTCCTTGAACCCCTCTATATTCTCTCTCCAGCAGGAAAACAGTAAAAACCAAATAATGGTAGAGCTGGAAGATGTCCATCCATGAGATAAACGAGATCCATAGGTCAATGACTTAGGTATAACTCACCCTAGCAGTCCTTAAAAATGTGAAAGCACATGAGTTTGAGCAAAATGACACATGAGAATTTGACTTCTAGATTTGGTTGTTAAAGACCGAAAGATGGCAACACCTGACAACTGCTTGGTTCCTCTTTAAAATGAACTGAAGTTTCCAGAGCAGGTCCACATCACAAAACCACCACTAACACAAGCGTCTTCTCACTTCTCAGTGTCTCACAAGGAAGGTTAAGGGCTGAATGGTCCATCCTGACTATTCTTTATCTCCCAGGGTGCATATATCCCCCAAGCCAAACCTGCATTTATTTTAAGGTTATTTAATAACACTGCACTTCTCTGAAGAAGTAGATGTCTAACCAACTCTCTAGAAGCGTCTGAGCAAATAGAAAAAAGTTGTCTATGCTATCATTGGTACTACCGTTCGTTTGAGTGAAGATTTCTCTAGCACCTTATGCTGGAAAGTCATATTGTAACCACGATCTAATGGCTCGTCACCCACCTCAGTAATTATTTTTGTCAAGAAGTCATGTGATTTATCTGCAAACCTCGCCCTTCATTTTAGAAAAAGGAAGCCCTTGTGGTGTGGAGATAATTTTGAAAGCCAAACAGCCCAGAAGTGAGTGGAGAGTAGTTACAGTCCAGGGTAGTAGTATTTAAACTTTTTTCCATGTAAATATGGGGGAAGAGTAAGGAGCTAGAGTAAGATTTTGAAACACCTGGTGTTTGCAGCTCTTCATTTTACAGAAAGCTCTAACTCCTTGGCTACCAGCAGCCCAAGTTTCTTTGTCCCTGTAATGTCTCTGTGCTGCACAGTCTAAAAACGAGCAAAACTCCTGGGTCCACAGCGCAGGGAGGCTGTAACTGGCACAGGCTTCATCAATTCTGAAACCTGCAATGTCAGCTTTTTTCCCATCTGCTCTGATTGTTTCAAATAAGGACGGAAACATTTTCACAGAAAAAAAAAAAATAAAAAAAGGAGTGTCTGTCATTGACCTGCAGCAAGACTAGTCCTCTATCTATTTGGCTCAGGACATGAGACCCAATACAATATTTTCTCCTCCTCCTATTTACAAAAAAATCAAAAAGGGCTCTATTTGGAGTCTGGGCATATAATCAAAACCTTCACTGGCACCAGAAAGATTCCTTAGTTAGCAGTTGCTACCCATTGCTCTTGGTCAGGAAGGGGGTGAGAGAAAGGGCAAAACAAGGTTTTAGTGCACGAAGCTAAATTAGTCAGCAAAAAAATACATTTCTAAAGCTAAAGAGGAACTATCAACACTCAAGGAATAGTCAGAGTTTCAGCAAATACAGGAGGGATGGAAGAGCATCCTTACCAGGTTATCTCAAATGGATGATTTTAAACTTTTGTACCAGATTATGGTATCCTCTTTAAACAGTTTTATTTTTAAAAAATAAGCTAATACAAAATTACATTCCAAATGGTGACAATCCATATTATCATTAATACAGTTACAAATAAAGAAATACAGGCAAATTTTTCCTCTCAGATTTTGACCATTGCAGTTGCTGTTGTTGCCTTTGGATCCTATGCAGAATCAGAGGGGAAATCATCTTTGGCACTCAGTTCTGTTCACAGCTTGTAAGACATGTTGCAGTGATGTGTGCTGTATTATTAGTACACATATTAGTTGTAATCAGATCACGGTTTCCATCCTAATGCAGTTTGACATGGTTTGCAAATACAAAATAGTATCATCTAACACATGAATGAGGAGTATCTCATTCACAGTTTTCCAGCATTGTAACACTGAGAAAATAAGCTGAGATATTCAGCACCTTTATAAATAAGATATGCAGCTACTCTTATAAATGTATCCAAGTCAACAAACAAAAAGTAGCAAGTTTAGTTAAAAGGCTATGCTTTGCTGCAAATCAGTCATTTTGGCCATACTGACAAAAGACCTTTCCTTAGAAATATATCAAAACCCATAGTCAAAGCAAATGGCTGAAATCAAAAATCACTACCTCTCATTTATATAGTTGATTTACAGCAATTTGCTCTTCTGCACAGATATACACAGATATACACAGATACTGTCAACTCTGTGGTTTTGCACAGAAACCATCTCAGAAACTATGCTTGGCATCAGGAGCCAAAGCATGGTTCCCTACATCTAAACTGATGTTTGATACAAGCTGAATATCAGTAGAACTGTATTTTGCACATTCCCATACTAGACAGAGGTCTGTTTGCCATACTAATCGTGTTAGCAGAGGGTACTACTGAAACCCCATTGGATATTCAGAAAAAGTCTTTCAATTTCTATGAATTCTGGTGTATACCTATATGCAAAACATACAGACTATTTTTTCCCTCTGTAATAATGACTTCAGAAATCCTCACAGCTGTTTGAACAGTTCCCTTTCATTCCCTTCTTTCGAATTTGCAAAAGAAACAACATTTGAAGGCTGTATTTTAGCCAGGATCTCAAAAAAATCTTCTCAGTTATCTTACTGACTCATTACAATACTTAAACACTCTAAACAAAACCAGAGGTTGGTCTTTTCTTTCCAAATTAATCACTCCCTAAGAAACCCAGAAGAAAATATAAGACATCTGAGCTGTAACTGTGCTGAACCACAGAGGAGACCCACAGGCCTAAAATCAGGTGACACTATTTTTTCTGTTTCTGAACTGTCTTTGTGATAACCTCACAGCCATGGTCCCTTTTGTATGAAGCTGGAACAAACCAGTTTGGTACTATTCCATATTTCTAGCACATATGTACTAAGGAGAGACACACAATATTGAGAATGCCTCTTGGAAATAGAGAATTTGAAGGCAGAAGCGGCTCAAACAGCCACTGTTCATTTATTTTAAGTTTTGACAGCTGGGGTGGCTCTTCAGTCTCTCAGAGATACAGCAATTGTATAGTCAGTTTAGACTGCTGCATGCATGATAAGCCATAAATCTTTGGCACTATAAATCAAGATATTCTGATCTGCTTTTCAATCAGTGCAATATTTATTTGGTGAGCAGTACCCCCTCTTAATCACAGCTCTGCAAATGGCTCCTTCCCTGCTCAGCTGCAGATGATGACTATAAGGATACCTTGGCCCCTTTTAGCAGCCCCGGCCGCCAGGCACAGTTTCCAAATAGTCATGTCAACAAAAAGTGCTTCTTTCATTTGGCGGTCTCACCACGAAACTGCTGTAAGGCCTAGAGGGATCCCATGCTCATTAATACGAAGCTCATGTGAGTGTTGGAGCAGTGGGAAGGGACTGGCAACCTGGCTGTTGGGAGGACCCAGTGAAGCCCACAGTCCTGCTTCCCCCCTGGGACTCCCAGGGGAACTCAAGGCAGCCTAGGGGGGCTTCTGGAGCCACTCCAGATGAGCAAGCAACAGCAGGGGTTGCAGCAGAGGGAAGTGAGAAAGTGGCTGGGGAAACAGAGAAGGGGAGAGGAGAGGGAGCGGGAGGGAAGAACACTACAAGGTGGAAAGGAGGACGCTGGAAGGGGCTGGTGCAAACAGCCCAGAGGAGCTCCTGCCACTCCAGGAGCTGCACAGCAAGCCCTAATGGTATCAGCAACATCCCCCAGTCCTCAGAGGCCCATCCTAAAAGGCCCTCCTTCAGTCCAATATTCGTGTGAGCCCTGCTAACGTCTTTTCTGCAGAAAAAAAATAACAATGGAGGAAAAAGAAATAGATTTCAGAGAAAATCAGCACCCGTTTGTACACAGAGACTGGACAGGAGGGAGGGATGATGAAGAAAACGCATCTATGTTAAAATAGTGGTAAGTGTGTGAGTTAAGCTATTGCCCAATACGTACATCAGGCTAGAGAAATGTAATACTGGGACAGGCTATTCTATGAGGCTGATATTATTCTCTGATGCATTACGTGTGGAGATGTGTGAAATCACATACTGCATAGTGATGAAAAGCTTCTGAATCCCTCGGAAAATTACCTAAATAAATATGGATATGTAGATTTCTAGCAGGAGGAGTGGAAAACCTGATAGAAGGCTGCTCTGCTCTGGGAAACAAGGAGCCATTTCTGAGCCACCACATCAGAACAATCACTCAGGTGATTCGAAAACCTTTTCACACAGGACAAGGATTTTTTATTAGTATAAAGAGGTGTCTCTGCTATTATTAGATGCTGCTGCTGCTGTCGATATTGCGATACAGTAATAATTATAGTAACAATAAGAACAATGGTTGTATTTATTGTATTCAATGCACGATCTGTCACTCAGTTCCTAGAGTGGCATGAAAAACGCATTTATTTCAATCAATACATCTGCCAGGGGAAAATTGATGGCAAGACAATGTTTCTTTGAGGAAACCTTATTTAACAAAACTTTTGACAAGGAGATAAATCTGGATGATGAATGCCTAACAAGATTGGCGTTAGTCACAGCTCTAACATTGGCCAAGGCAATCTTTGTTAATCACAGATATGTATAGCTGTTGCAAAAAATCAAGTTACTATAGCATAATGAGTCATAGCTCACGAACTGATTCATATTAACAGGGCATGTGTGTATTCCTAGTCTGCTGTAAGTGTGAAGGAAAATAACAGTGACTGAAGGAACATATTTTCCTTTGCAGCTGAAACAGACGGCAAAGGCACACAGGGAGTCATACACCACCCCACTGACAAGAAACAGCTCATTTGGCCACAGGAAATCAATGGCATATACAGATTTTACAATCCCTGCATCTCTTCCTCTGCACCAAAATATTATGAAGTAAAGGAACACATGCACTGTTACATTTTATAGTCAGCTGGGATGAGACACACTTCACAAATATTAGATGAAAAATTCTATACAGTAAACACACATATGCCCAAACTGTACACGCCACCACCAAAGTGAGGGTTGCCATTCACGCACCTACTTCTGGCCCTGATGCATCACACCATGATTCCAGTTTTTAGGCTGGTTTATGCTCACTGATGCTCACAACTGCTTTCAAAACAAAAACCTAAACATTCAAATACACGGAAAAAAAGGTGCTCTGCCTTGGCTTCTCTATAACCATAGACTAAACCAAAGTTCACTCAAGTGATTACCTGTACAATGAAAAAAAACCCTGCAAATCCTCCCTAGTGCTAGTGACATATGAGCAGCATCTCCATTGATAGCTGAGGTGTCACCCAGTTAACGAGACACATGCAGCTCACACAAACAGTGTGAGAACTACAAGCAGACTCAACGAGTAAGAAGGTTAATGTGAGCTGTGAGCTTACAGAAGTGATTCACCTGGGTTAGCGGTCTGTAAAACCATTCAAGGAAATGGAAAAACAGGGAACTGGTTTGTCTTGAAATAAAAAAAGAGATGCTGGGTTCTTTGTAGATAGCTGCTGAGGTATGGTGCCCAGTCTGGGAAAATACCCCTGCTGACTCCAAGAGATTATAACGATGCCTGCAGGTAAGTAAGTGCCACCTAAGCAGAACCAGGACAGTTCATCAGGATGAGAGAAGACTGTAATGATGATATCAATTCTCATTATGTATTAATATTGGCACTAACTTTTATTTGCACTGAGGTAGTCATTAGGGTTATGGACTGGGGCCATGTCTGTGCATATGTTACTGTTGCTATACATATAAATGCTACTGTAGCGGTATTCAAGGCACTTTGAAATAAATGCAGTCCTTTTGTGCTTGACGTTGGACTCAGGGTTGCTTCATAAAGTTTTAAGTAGTCCTGTGAGGAGCAGGGAGTTGGACTGCATGATCCCTATGGGTCCCTTTCAACTTGAGATATTCTATGATTCTATATGACCTCTTCTGCAAAGACCCTATGTATCCATACAATTTTGACAACGTGCTGACTTGAAGGTAACTTTTCTAATAAGTCCATATGAATTTTTGATTGATTATTCTGTCAGTTTGGCTAGTTGGGGCCTTTGATTTGGGAGTATAAAGCATCTGCATCACTGAATCCATAGGCAATGTGCTTGAGAGAAAGGAAAGCAACCAAGTCTTGCCTTCCTATGTATGCCAGCACACTTTGCAAGGCAATGAAAAATTCTCTAGCCCTTTCCTAACACAGGCTAAGTTTGGTGCGCGGTTTAGAGCCCACCTGGCATGTCATTCTGATCTCTTCTCTGTAGGTACTTACACAAATAGCAACACTGGAGACAGATAAATGAAGCACTTAGTTTAAAAAAATACTATTTAAAAACCTTTAACTGCTGGGAAATCTAGAGAAGGTGCTAATACACCCTGACAAACCAGCTACTTGCACACCACAAGGAAATGCTTCAGGGGTCCCATCTTGAGATTATCTGTTCAGGCATCTGAAACATGTTCAGATTTACATTCCCTGAGCCCTACTTGGATGCTTTCCAGGCTCTCATATGCACTTGGGAAAAAGTATATAGGACAAACCATGCTGGCTTTCTCAAATTTCTATTCAATTTTTATATCTTCAAATCCCCATCAAAAGTGTAGGGTCACATCCCTGCTGAGTACTTCCCCATGCAAGAAAAAAAATTTAAAAACTCACATTACGTACTCAGATAAACTGAGAAAAGAAAACCATTCTGCTTAGATCTTATTTAAGCAAACACGCATTAATTTCAATAGGATTTTAATTGTTTTAGGACTAAATAAAAAACTCAGTGAAAAATCTCTGTATTTGGTCCTTTATTTGTTCCAATTACTCTCAATCCCTCTATTCAACTTCTAGAGCAAAATGCACACCATCAGTCCAGTATATTATAATACCTTTCTTTTCCACAGTAATGAAATCACAGGACGATCACAGTCTATGGTCGATCTCTATTCTCCTGAGGCATGATTATCTGTATTTAAATATGTTTCTTTTTGTGTTAGCTGTCAGCAACTGAATGCCCAGCTATTGTAAAGGCTTTGGGAGAATTAGGAAATCAGGCAGTTCAATTCTCTCTCAGTTTCTCTTTCCATGACAGAATTGTTTATGCTTACTGAGTCAGATAAATTTATGGATGATAATTAGAGTTAATTTTCTGTGTTTCTCTTGCCTACCCTTTCTACCTCCATTAAAACTAGCAAGTTGTAATCGGGTACTAAATAAAAAACTGGCAAAAGATAAACATCAGACTAATGTCAGTAATTAACGCAGCCATTACTTTGGCAGATTTGAACTGGATTCATGAAGCTTTATGAACATTGAAAAATTTGACCTCACCAGCCAAGTGACAGGGAAAGTGACAGGAAATCCAAGTCTTAAAAAAAACCCCAACTGTACAAGTTGCAGTGTCAGATCCCTATCTGCATCTCACATGACAGAGCCAGGCAGAGCAGCAAACCCTGTACTCTCCCTGCACTTTATATTTCAGGATTTTTTTTCTTCAGTAAACATTCAGCAATACTATCTGTGTGAGATGCACTGCAGTTTCTAGTATGATCCCTTCTGTGTGATGATTATATGAACCACCAACTTCACTACCTACTTAACCCAGACTCTGCTCCAAACATTTTTCCTAACCTTATTTCTCTGCGGTATTTTTAGCTGGAGTATTTCTACTTCTTTTCGTGCCCAGTGAAGTTGGAAGGATCTCTGTGCTGAAGAAAATGTGTCAGCCCTGCAGTGCTGGATGAATGGAGCACGCATTTGACCTAATTTTCTGATATGAGTGGTTAAAATAAATTCTAAAATCATTACTCACTTTCCCAAATACTACTGACTATGAACACCAAAGCACTACGGATGAACTAACATAACTGGGTGCATTTGAAAACTTCACCCCAAACACACAATTTTGACTTTAGTATATAAGCACATACAGACACACATGCAGAGAAAGGAACATGTAAGAGTCACTTTCACATATGTAAATACAAGCACTTGGCACGTGGAGGTGAGCAGCATCATTCCTTTCACTTGGTAGTGAGTGCACGCACACTCTACGTGTCCCTGTGTGCATCTGCATGTACAGGCTCACACCATAAATCACATCTTCTCTTTCAAATATACAGTTGCAGAAACTGGAAATGTCAATTTATAATTATTGGGCAAACCCTACTAGAGCCCATAAGGCTGTGCCTAGCAGTGGAACTGGATTTTCCACAGCCATGTGAAGTCATGCAGGGATGGACGAATGCTAGGATGCACAGCACATCTTGGGGAGAAGAACATTCTCTCAGTGGTTTCATACTCATTGTTATCAGCAGGTCCCGTCTCTGCTCACTGAGTGGCATCATCAGCAGGAGTGGAGAGGCTGGCATGACTGCTCCCTTCTCAAGAAAGGCCGCAGCAGAGAGGAAGAGAAAAGTTGGAAAGCAAAAGGTGTCAAGATGAAGCAGGTTCACCGGACCAACCTCCCAACTTCACCCGAGGGGCTCAAGGCTGCCTTTTCTATCTGCTTGCTTCTGGTGTGCCACTTCACCAGGATCTGGGAGACTATGGAAGCATATACACAACAGTCAGTCTGCAGGACAGTATTATTCCACCTGCCTAGGTCAAAGTTTGCCTAAGACTATTTACAGATGAGATTGTGGCTTGATCATTCATGGCTTCTCATTTCTGCTTCACAAAGTCCTCTGCTCAGACCAATGGTGGTTTTTACGTCTTGCCAGGAACAGCAAGGATCAGCAGCACAGAACACACAGGTCAAGAAAATAAGTTAGCTTGACCCATGTAAGAAAATCAAGCCAATTTAATTCAAATACTGATCATAATGAAATTCCTTTGTTGGGATGCTGTCATGCCAAAATATGTTCTCATAGAAGACCCCCACCTCTCCGATCATTGAATAGCACAGCTCTATCCTAGCCATTAGTGGGTCTGGTTCCTTCAGTCCAGCCCCGCTACCATTTTGAAGTTAATGAGAATTTTGACAATGGAGTTTTCCAGGGAGTTGGCATCAGGCCTTAGCAAGCTTCAGGTTAAATTTACCTCAGCTGGAATCATATTAATTAGTCACACTGGCCATTGGTCTGGCTCTTTGAGCAACACGGTCAATGGAACAACAGTGAATAGATGACAAGCAAACCGTGGTTTAAACTAACTGCTCTTTCGTTAACTTCTTATCCAACACTACTTCATAATTCTTAGGTTTTTTGAGAAGCTTCTAAATAAATTATAAAGTCCTCTCCCCAAAGGCAGTAGCTTTAGAATTGGTGTACTTTCTCAGGTAGTATTTTATTCCTTTCCGTGAGAGCTAAGCACTGCTCAAGAGAAGCCATAAACCCATTCTGAAAAGCAGCAGCGAGAATGGATCAAAGTGAATCAGCAATTCTAACTATGTGAGACACTGACATTGTGCTTCCCTGGCTCCAACCCTGGGTCCATGAGAAAGATGGATGCTTGATTAATTACTCCCTAGACTGCAAAGCTTACACAAGAGCCAAGGACGCAGCGGCAGCCCAACCAGCTGACTCGGATAGCAATAACTCATCGGGTGCAATATGCCTGGATGCCAGACTGCCCTGTCTGCAGTCAATCCGCAGACTAATCCTCCTGAAAGGGTTCCTTGGAAAATGCTATTCATGCTCACACTGGCTAACTGTGCACTGGACAAGACACAGCTACACTACAGTAGCAGCTGAAGCCATATTTCACTATGCTTTTCCAAGGCTTGCTCTAACAGAGACTGGGAACTCTTCCCCAACACTGAAAATCTGCCGGAAACACGTCAACACTGGAACATTTCTCCATTATGTTCAATAGGCTGGATCTAGTCAATTATAGTAGCCTAACTTGACACGTTCTTCATTAACCTCATGCCTGGCTTCGATACATTTGTATTGTAATCCCAGGACCTTCTTGTGCTAGATGCTCCATAAGCACACAATGTAAAATGAGCCCCTATTCACAAGGGGCTTTGCTTTACCGTGTACATGCTGGATACCTGGGCCCGAAAGACGAGTCAATGTGGGTAGTTCCTCTTGCTGTGCCACCTTCAGACAGACCTTCTGCTACAAGAGAAGTGCAGCCCATGTTGCTGTACTTTATGCTGCTCTGAGCTCACTGCAAGGCTATGTTCAGACCTCATCGCTCTGAAGCCCCAGGAGAACTTGAATATTCCGGGGGTAGAAACTCAAAGGGGAGAGCTCTCCTGCACTTGACCTGTGCCTCAGTGGGTGAAAGAAATGTAATTTTTATCCACTTACACTCTTGCAGGTACGTATCTGATTCAGTGAAGAATAAAATACCTGTAAAGTAGGTCGGTATTCTTAGAAAGCATTTGCACTTACGTTTCCTTTCAGAGGCTGCATAACACACTGATCTCCAAGGAAAAGGAGGGCACAAAGGATGAGACATTTTCAAGTTAGTAAGAATTGCTTTATTTCTGAATAACAGTATGCGGCTAGAAGCCTAAAGCCCATCAACTACTGCTTTTTTCAGTCACAGATTTGTCTCAGATTCCTATGCAAAACAGACCTAGAAAGATTTTTTCAAGCTATTAACACTGTTTTCCCCAAATACATGCTATTTTCTACTTGTAGCCCCTACAGAAGAACAATGAGCAGAACTCCCAAGGAGAAATCTCAGTGGGCACGGACAGTTTTCCCTGTAAGTCCTATTGAAGTGCTAACACTGATGGATCTTCTCAGAGAGCACCTCTCCACTCAAACACTGCAATTCAGGAGGCCCATGGCTGGGATGCTAGAAAGAAGCTTAGGCTAATTAATTGCATTTCTTTTTCTGACTGCAGTGTTTTTCTGCCCTGCTGGATACTCAGAGGCCAGCACTGGTTCCTCTGATTAACAGTACCTCATCATGAAATCAAAAGGAAAGCTACAGGCTAAAGAAAACTGGATTTTTGTTAGCAAGGATTTGCTCTTGGCAAATAATTATAATTGCCAATGTTAAAAGGAGATAGTGAATTAACTACAACAGACATAAAAAATAAATTTGGAAAAAAGCTTTCAATAATTACAGTGCATATGTCAAATGGAAATTACTCCAATTTGCATCACTCTGCAGTCACATTGTACAATATCTCAAGTGGCTTCATAGTAACAAGCTTGTATCTTTAAAATCATTTAATATAGCCCAGGGTTTTAATAACCCAAAAGACACTTCAGTAAGTACAGACAGAAACCTAGCCTGGGATTCTTCATTTTTTTTAGGCCCTATCTACACACAGCTCATTATTATTTCATAATGATGCATTAAAAAACATACCATCCCCACCCCCAAGTACACACACGGTTTTACTGATAAAAAGTACTTTATAGTGGTTTGGCTCATTTCTATAGGTCATCTTTATTCCAGTATAACCAGCCACATTAGAAGCCACACCGCTGTACCTCTGTATGTAAAACATCATGTCCCACATCTTACACCAGGACAACTTTCCATGCAGGTCAGACAGTTCCTTGGGAGGTCTGTATGATTTGTGATGTGCTTCGGTCTGGATGAAGTTTCCTGTTAGAAACTGAATGTGACTGTGCATAGGTGGATTTAGACAAGAGCTTTGCTCTGCACTCCAGCCAGGGATCACAAGCTCGTGGACCATCAGAGAGGACGCCTCTTGGCCAGTCACACAAGGGTGACACTCAGGTCTTGTGTGTCGAGAGGTTGATTCCAAATTCATATGCTTGTTGTGACTTAGGAACAGGGGAAATTTATTAAAACCACCCTGTTACTTTCCCTTTCACATGACTCGAGCCTATTTAAACCTGAACTGGGAATTCCCATATGCCAAACAGAAGGCTCCCTGGGATGCAACAGAGCTGAGCTTTTTGAACCTTCAGTGTCACCACCTACTTCCACCTTAACTGCAATTTTGTACCTGCACCTGCCACTGAAGAAATTGGCAGTCAGATTATCCCTTTGCAGGAACATGAATAATCAACAGGTAACCACAGTATTACTGAAAGCAGCCACAGGTCAGTTATGGACCACAAATCACTCTTAAATCTCAAAGCACTTGACAAAGTCCTCCCATTGCAAAGGCAGAGGAAATAGGAGTCCAGTTTGACAGTTTCTCCCGGTACAGATATTGCAAAAGTGGTAAAAGCAGCAATCATATCTAACCTATTCCTTCCCTAGTAACTTTTCTGCACCTGCAGGAATTACACCATCCTTTCAGCTTTTCCATCCAATTTTGCCATCATTTCCACTTTCCTTTTAAAAAAGCCATATCTGCACTTAGCAGATTGTTGGAATATCTCAAAACTTTCTGTGTTGCCGTTTAGCTGGAAGTGAAAGGCCAGACCTCAGCAGTAGGAGTGTTGGTCTAACTGTCTAAGGGCAGATTTCCCAGAGATTTTGCATGTAGGGAAACCACCAGGCTCTTGTTCTCCTGCCTTCACACTGTGGGTGCCACCTAGGAAGAGGGAAGTACCAGCTTTAGGTGAGATTCATCCCTGGCTATTTTCCTGTACACCAGCATGTAGGCAGAAGTGTGGAGGGTCCCGAGACAAAAACTCCCTAAAAACATGGCAGAAACACCACCTGGCCACAGTTATACCCATGACCAGAAACAGACCTGTGTGGAAAGGCACCACTCAGTCATACAAGCCTGCTGAGGGCTAGGCACTGGGTGCAAGAGATTTGCAATGTACCTTTTATTTTTCTGTTTCCAGCTAGGGGTTAATATTTATCCCACCTAACTAGAAGCAAACAGAGTACCAAATGCAGGAGAGGCCAATTTCTCTGCAGGCAACTGGCAGCCAGTAGAAGCTCACCCCCCTGCCGTGACTCAGTGCACCAAAAGGGAGATGCCAAAACAACTATTCATGGCTGATTTGCGGTTTCTGGTGAGGTAAGCCTGGTCCAAAGGCAGTGCTGCAGGGCGCTCGACTGCTCAGGGGAACTGCTGCAGCAATGCGTTTCCCCTCCAAGCTCAAATTCGGCCCAGTAATGGCTGACTGCACATTGTTAAGCCTGCCAAAAGGGAGGTGGCCTGGGTGACATGAGAGGCTCACCCTGCCTCCAGATGCCAGTCATGAAGCATCACCCTCACCAAAACCACTCTTGAGAAGACCACTGACTCCCCCCTGGGCCCTTCCAGCAGGATGGCTGGGATGAAAGCTGCAAACAGCAGCTGGCCCCAGGTGCAAGGCAGACTATGGATGCTCACGCTGCCGTACCCTGCACCACATAGGCTGTCCTGACCACAAACAGGTTTCTCAGCCTACAAAGCGAACTTTTTACAAGTAGCAGCATGCACTGAAGAGGTGTTTCTATTGCAGCAGTAAGCAGCCATAAGTTTGTGGGGCAAACACTGCATTGCCCCACAAATTTATGTGTTTGTCAGGGACATTACAATAGCTGGCTGGCTGCCCCCGAGACAAAAGTCAAGGGAAGCACCCAAACAGGTCAAAGTTAGTTTTCCAGGACAGGGACACCTGAGCTATTTTACTGAATACATCCTTACCTTCCAAGGGCACATCAATGCAAAACAGTATGTACATATTCCTTCCCTCCCCTTTGAGCAAGTATCTGCACATAGGTCTCCCATTTTCTTAAAGATGTTCTGAGAACATATGGGCAAGGTCAGATAACAGTAGATGGATGATCTTTTGCCACAGGAAGATACAGTCAGTGTACCTCTGTGCAGCACGGTGTACTGAGTGCTGCTCGCATCGCCTGCACTGCTACCTTGGAAGAGACACGACTTGGTGGATCTAAACAGGGAGACTGCCCTGCTGCCAGGGTTGGGAGCTGCTACAGGCAGGGACTGTATGTAGCAAGCTGCTCACATCTCCAGAAGTTCAGAGTACCAGGAGACAACAGGCTGCTTCATCTTTAGGCATTTCTTACATGTTCTGCAAAAATACTGCATGCATTTTTATGCCTGGTTATTTAGATTCCTTAAGTGAGTTTTTGTTCCCTGCAAATGTGTTTAGTTTCAAAAATGCTTTTTCTAAACTGTGCAGCTTGTATTTGTCCTTGAGGCCTGACAGGACATAAAATATAGCCTCTCTGCTGCAAGCTCCATTTTGCACTACAGCAGCACATTTAGCAGAGAAGTTTTCCAACTCTATAGGATGTCATCACAACGACGCAAATTTCTTTAGCTTGGACAAGCCTTAACTTTACTGTTATGCTATAGGTGTGGCTTCCATCTAATAAAACTATTTTTAATGCTACAATACTTGAGGATGAACAAAGCACATGCCTGTGCTGATGCCAGTGTTTTTTTACAATACAGCAGGTTTCAGTTGGCTCTGTGACACTGAAAAAGAAGCTGAGCTTCGCAGAAATTTGGATGGTTCCCTTCTGAGTCACATCCAGTTGGGCTATCCTTTGGAAAAAATTTGTGTTGTCTGTTCTCAACAAAACTGGCCCTCCTAAATCTACAGAGAATATTTTGTTCTCCAACAGTATGGTTGGGAGCTTCTGTTGTTGTCATCGTTGGTTTGGCTCATCTAAAATTGTCCCTTCCACAGTGAGAATTGACAAAACACCGAGATCTGGTCACCTGGTCACAATATTCTGCTGAGGGAAGCGATGCCAATTCCAGCTCATCTCTTGCTCTTCTGCTTCTGTCTCAGAAGAGGACTCTAATGCATCCCTTCATTTACAGAAAGCAAACATTCCCAGTGTGCGTGCTCGCTGCATTACTGAAGAGTTTTCGTTGCCATGCAAATAACCCTCCAAAGCACAACAAGCAGTGAACACATCCAGGTGAAATATCGGGCTGCAACATGTCTTCATTCATCCACATCTGGTCCCTAGTTGAGTCAGTTGCCCAGGAAAATTTGAGGGTAGGCAACAAAACATCAGTTCCAGAGAAGTGAAGAAGGCAAGAAAGAAGCTGGTTCTCTGATTTCTGGCATTATTGTACAAAGCCAGGAAAAATGTGACAATATTACACAGAATATAGAAAATGAAGAAAGGATCTACTGGAGGAAAATAAAAGTTTAATACAATCTGTAACTTAAGCAGGATTTTTTTCTTTCCAGAACGCCTCCAACAATTTCACTAGTCACTGAAAAAAGCTAAAAGGAGGCAAGCAGAACCCGTCATTCACAGCAAGTATCTACCACAGGCTTAGCTTTCTAGCACATCCTTTCCCAGCGATAAGGACAGAGCAGCACACCTCCAGCTCTCATATGGAAGCAATTATAAGTGTGAAAACAGCGCTTCTTAAGAGGAAACAAATGAGCATGGTGCACAGTCTGATTAATGGCTGCTCCCACGCAGATAAGTAAACAACCACATTGTTGCTACCTTAGCTTAACAAAATTTTAAGAGTTACATGATTTTTATTCACTTGTTTACGGTGTTCTGCCAAGAACTGGGTTTTTGGAGGGGATCCTATTTAGAGGACAGAAGGTGGCTGCAGAAATGAAGAGCACAGAGCTCTGCTGTCCAGTTCTCCCCACCTAACTGTATGAAAAAGCAATATCTTTCAGGTTTCTTTTCTACTTGCTAGACATAGCTGGTTTGTTCCCTCCAGCCCAAATAGTATCCAAGAATAATGTTACTGCTTTCTCTACAGTGAGCATACCGGACAATGTTGATGGCTGCTGCCTCAAAACATCCCAAATGTGCTTACAAAAAATAATTTTTTATTAACTATGGCTACAGGAGAGATCTCTGCAAGGACCGTGTCCTGCTTGCCCCCTGCCTGCTTTAAACAGAGATGCTCTTGTGCACAGATGGAGGCACTGCAATTTGTGCTCCCCAGAAGTACGACAAGAAAAGCCTTCTTATCAAGTACCTAACAGGTGGGAACTTCACTACTCCTAGGAGGATGTTGAAACTTTGGAATGCAGAGCATCCCTTTGACTATCAAAGGGGGCAGCTATAGGTACCTCCATCACATACTGTAAGGAGTTTTAATCTTGGCCCTCTCCTCCCTCCATCAAGAAATACCTGCTCACTCAGGTGTGGAAGCATGTGGTGAGACATACGGCTGGTGTCATGGGTTAGAGTCTCAACTCCACTGTCCCCTGAGCCAGAACAGCAAAGGCTGTTCCCTGAAGTGCCTCCGCAGGACACAAATTCACCCCCAGTTGCCATAACTGGCTAGAAAAAACCTTGGCATACAGCAGCATGAGGAGCACGGGGTACACCTGTGTCACAAACAGATGATCACATTAGTGAGTCAGGCACAGGCAGCCTGGCATGGCTTTGCTGCAGGAATGTTTCCAAGGAGGCTGATGCTCGGGTCTGAGTGCCAGATATTCATGTCAGCCACAAAACACCAACACAACCTCACAAACAGTCTTGCAAGTGCAGGAGCCCCCAATGCTGGTTGTGAAAGGAAGGGAAGAGGAATACCATATCCAATTAAAATGACTTTGACTGTCTCCCTGAATGACCAGAGATGACTTGCCACCAACTGAGTTCGGCTAAGGCTTCTCAGCCATTAATCTGCAGTCCCTTTAGGGGACTGGATCTGCATTGGAAGCACTTTATTTCCCCCGAAGGAATTACGCAATTAAATCCTGTCTCAGCACTGGGTTTTGTCTCCCTGTAAAACATTTCAATAGATTCAGGCAGTTTTAGCAAAGAGACGCTGGGCAGCTCCTATCTTGTCTATGGCTATTCATTTGTCACAAACAGCCACTGCAATCTGCAACTTATCTGACATTTCCACTGAAGCTCACAAGGAAGACCACCTCTGCATAACACACTCAAAATGTCCTCAGGAAGAACGTAAGTCCCAGTGTCACAGGGGCAGGGGAACAGGAGCTGGGCAAGACCCTGCTCCAGTGGCCTCACTAGGGCACAGAAATCACCCAGAGCTGCTTCTCCCTTCCCTCCGCAAAAACAGCTTGTCCCCATTTGCCCTTCTCCACTGTCACTTCACAGTGGGATCAAAAGTAGTGACAACAAGGAGAAATCTGATGCATACAAACGTGAATTTTGGCTGTGCACAGTTTCTGTGCAGCCAGTTGAGACGGGCTAAAGCCTTCACTCATCGCTTCGGTGCATACAAATGTATGTGGGTGTAGAAAGAGGACAAAGCTCTTCCCCCACATTAGTGAGTGGAGCACAGAAAGACTGCAGCTGTGTCTCTACCACCTGAATGCCTCTGAAAGGCCCAGAGAAGTGTGTGGGCAGGGACTCCTGAGCAACACCCAGGTGTGCCTTGCTCACCATGAGAAGGTGCTTGGAACACTGGTTTGTCTTGGAAGCCAGATCCTATCAATGCATACAAGGTCCGTGGCATGCAATTAAATATCTCTGATATAATGCTGGGCTTCTAGGTATGTTTTAACTGCATGGAACCCAGATCTTGTAAGAAATCATTACACTGGACTGTTTTTCATGTGGGAGCATTAGGACCAGTGAAGTTGGCCAGTTCCACTGCAGAAGCTGTATCCCATCTCTGTGGTTGCAACTGGAGACAGGACATAGCATCTTGAACCTGTGCCTGCACAACTCTACAACTGCAACGCTTCATCCTGGAAGTGGTTTCAACTTACAGTGAAGGAAACTTTACAGTATCTGGTATAATTTTTTGGGGGTTGGTTTTGTTGGGAAGTATTTTTGTTTGTGGGTTGTTTTTTCTTTTAACTTACCAATCCTATTGAGAACATTTGGGATAAAACATTTCTGTATCTTTTATTGAGTTATATGCCAGATTTTACAGTAAGGTTTTATTCATTCAAATCCCTAAGGTTTAGCCAGTGAAGATATGAATCAGAGACTAAAGAAACTAACAATAGCACAGGAGAGGGAATAAAGCTCCCATTTCTTAACAGCTTACAAGCAACCTACAAACTAGCTTGACCATGAGAAAGCTTCAGAGGTTCAATAACCTTTTTTTTTTTTCCCTAAGACTGAGATGGGACTGGCCACAGAATAATTTTTAGGTTAATTTCATAAAAGTCTCATCACACTTTGTGTATATTTGTTTCTAGGTCTATATGTTTGACCATCTGACTCCCAATAATTCCACATATGAAAAAAAAAGTGAAAAGCAGGTTTCATTAGTTCTGCTTTTCACAGAACTGTCTGAATTCAGCTCAAGTATATATTAAAACTGCCCATGACTAAAAAGCTATGACTGGTCAGCAATACATGTCCTTACCTTCACAGGTACAATATATTACAAATAGAATGTGTCATGATGATGAAGTGGACATCTCAGGACACAAACAAAAAAGAAAGGGGGCACGGGGTTGGGATGGGGACACACAGGACTTGAGTTTCACTCTTTTCCAGAAAGTGCAGTTGTTCTGACCAGGAAGGGATTTAGATTCAGATTGCAGAGGTGCCGGTCAATACACAAGGTGCCGAGCACAGAAGAGATAAGCGCTATAAGTAGGAAACCAAAAACTATACTAACACATGGCCTTTCCCTGACTCATCCTGAGTAATAAAAGAAGGGCTTAAGAATATCACATCCAGCAAAGAAACACTTGTTAGAGGAAATCAGTGAGCAGTGCCTAGCTGTGGGGAGCTGGACCATCATCTGGATACAATACTCAAGCAGTTCTTACAGACATGGTGGAAAGCCAAGCCTGGTAAAATGAAAAGAAACAACTGGCAACTTCTGTATGCTGGCAAGGGAACCCACACAATCAGCCAATACAAGACACTGACCCTTGAGTTAAAGAGGAAAAAGTGTCACTAAATATTTAAAGAAGGACATCAAAAAAAAGTTCCAGTTATATAAAACAAAATCAATTTCATTTAATAGCAATTTTTTTTCATCTTGACCTAAATCTTCTTTCAGAAACTTGTCTCCTTATACACCATTGCATTAGTATTACAATAAACAATAAAACAAAAAATGACAATCATAAGCCAAATTCTAGGGCTGATTTATGCCATTACAGGGTCACAGCAGGCCACAGAGGGTTTCAATCTGTGGCCAAACGCCAAAATACGAGATCCTGTGAGCATTCAGTCAGAGAAACAGGAGGAAATCTCAGGGCTCAGAGTTCACATTCACCAGCTCCCCACCCCAGATAAGGCCCAGCGCTCTTATCACAAAATACATTGAAACAGATAAATGTAGCAGTACACAGGTACACTGTCTGAGATCAGACCAGGTCATAATTTACAACTTTAATGAAAAAAGGAGTCTAAGGTGTTCCTTAATAGTGTACATTAGTGTGTGTCTATGAGTGAGATACAAAGGGGAATGAGTTAAAAAACAAAGGGCTTTCTTCAACACACACCAGATTGCCAAATTACCCTGCATGCCATGGGGTTTTGTTTTGCAAGGGGGAGTTCTCTAGAGGAAGATGAAGTGCAAAATCTCTAAGGGTGAGACACCTGGAGAAGGTCTCACATGCACTACAAACCACTTCAAAACAACCCCAGCTGTGCAAGCGCCATCACATCTGTCTCTTTAAAGGCAGCTCTTGCAGCGCAAGCATAATGCACACCTACAAGGAAAAACACTCTTCCCTACTCATCACATAGCACATGGCAGAGATGTGCCACCAACTTCAGAGTAAATAGGAATTGTCACATCCCCCGTTCACGGTGAGGAAGGCAGTGCCACTAAGGGGATCAAGGCCAACACAACCTGCAAACTGCCTGGTGGGAAGTGACATATTTGTATCACAAGTGAAAGCCAGTGTATCCGTTTTCTATGGAAAAGCACTTGAAGTCTTAACTTCATTCCCCAGTTTCCTCAATAAGCATGGACACAAAAGACTGGGAAAATGCTTCCAGCAGTTCTTATTACCTATGAGTCATGCCCTGCTGGGGTTAGAGCTGTCCAAGTCCCTGGGTGGCACAACCAAGAAATTTTTAACAGAGTAATTTGTGTGATGAAAGTAGAGCAGGATAGTGTGAGCAAAAAAACATTCATCATTCCACACTGGGTCTCACACTAAAAGAAACAGACTGCTTTTATCCAGACTGGTGAAGTTGAAGGCAATGCTGTAATGCCTTCATACTCCTTTCAGCAATAGGTACTGAGCTAAACCACCTGGTGACATGTCTTCATTACTACCCCACTGGGCTGAATGAGACCAAACTCAAAGCCCAAGAGTCTCACGACTCCCACCACTGCGCAGGATGCACCAAGCACTCAGGGTCCCACATGGCGACTCGCCCTCTGCTCACACGGTCAGATCCAGCCAGGGAGATACCCAGCTCCCTGACAACTGGGCCCAATGAACGTGACCACACTTCCCAAAGACAGAAAGACATCAATGTCTTTTTCACAAACCCCAGAAGACCAGGGTGTGAGATCCTGTCACAAGAAAAATTATTACAATCCCAAAAGGGTTGGAAGCATGTGGCAGTCCTGCTGAACAGTCTCTTCTATTAATACGACTGCTCCAACCATAAAAGCAATTGCTACCCTCTTTCTGCCTGAAAGATGACCCAAGGGCCAAAAAAGCAGCCAAAAGTCCTGGGCAAAGCAACCCAACAACATGCACAGAGCTCCTCAGAGCCTTCCATGTGTCCATAGTGAGGAACAAACAAAAAAGATAAATCAAAGAAAGTGGCAGCTAGAATCCATCTGCACCTAAATCACGCATTAGAGAATCAAAAGATCATCTCTGTGTAATTTATCGTCTTAGTCCTCAAAGACAGCACTCAAATCAAAGAAGGAAAAGAACTACAAAAAAAGGGAATTCATTCACTCCCAAAACTTGGGTGGAGGCAGATGATTTGTGATCAGACAGTCCACATACAGAAATATGTATATTTATGGAGGAATTAACTGTAGGGGAGAAGAAAATGGAACCAGGATTGCCACAAAAGCTGCTTATGCTTTTGGCTTTATAAATCTTATAAAGCTAGATGTCTGGGAAGAGGATAAAGGTCCTCTTTTGATTTCCCACTCAAAAGCCACTGTCACTTCATTTGGGTCACCTCTGCCTACACAGGGGCAGGTTTCCCTTTTGCATAACTTAGTCACTTATAAAATCTCTGGGCACTTTCATAATTACCAACCACAACATCCTATGAAACAGCAGATAATCATTAATGATTTTTACAACCCATGAAAAGAGGCATAGAGAGACTACAAGCCCTGGATTCATTTCTGCTCCTTTCTGCCATCACAAAGTTAAGCATCTAGTCTAAACTAATAATCTGTGATTTCTCTGGACTCAGCAGAAGAAAGACACACTGCCAAATGGCTGTTTACCTTACCTAATTTAAGCACACATTTTAGGATGTAGCCCATCTTTCCACCATCTACAAGGAGCCTTTGTAACCAGCCAAGACTCAATACAGGACTTTTAGACCAGATGCATAAACAGAGACTGTCTAAAGCTAATTGAGACTGGTTTCCACTATAAAGGAGGCAGAAAATCAGTAGCAGGACAGAAAAGTTAATTTACACCTCCCAAATCTCAGAACAAACTATTGGAAAGACCCTTTCTACACTGCATTATTTCACAATGCCCCATTTGGCTCATTTGTGCCTGGTCACAGAGGACACCTGTAAGAGAAGCACTGCTGAAAGTCACTCACAATGGGGCTGTTTATAAAAACACAGGTTTTTCACTCAGTCTCAACGGCCTACAAGACGCCTAGGTCCCAAAGCACATGGCATTAGCACCAGTCCCTCATACCCCGTGGGAGTCACTGCGGGGCTCAATAATGCTGGATTGCTACAAACCAGAGAGCTTGCATTTGCAGTAGTTCTGTAGGATGCTCACTTGGACAGCTGAAAGACAGATGTCTGGCAAGTCTAATAATAAACAGAGATTATCAGTTCAAGCTCAAGCCTAAAAAGAGAACTTGGAAATGCTAATCCATGTGAAACAGTAAATTCCCATATCTTTGCCAATGTTTTAATCTGAGTTAGCCAAGCCAAGCTAAAAAACACATTTTAGCAGGCACGGAAAGATGCTCACTGTAAGTGGAGGCCACGAAAAAGGCATCTGGTCTGAGCTACTGCATGACTTGCCTCTCTGGCTGGAGACGGTTCAAGAAGAAATTTGAAGGGTGGATCAAGCAGAGCGCACAACAGGGATTTCATTAACTGGGGAGACGGTGTACTGGCAGAGCAAGCTGAAGGCAATGACAGCACTGCAGTCAGGCTCTGCTGTTCTCCTCTGCGATATCCCCGCATCTGACTTATTATCAATGGGCAGCTGCTGCAGAAATTGAAGCGATGCTGAACTGACAACTCTATTAAAGGGGCAGATGGTCCTATGAGCAAATGTTTCACCAAGGACTGGGTAGATATCAAACTCATTTCTCAATGACTCAAAAATGACAGCTGATGCCCCAAGAGATGAAATTTCAGAGTGTTACTGTACCATATAGCCAGGGGCCAGAAATATTCTTGAATATGACCTGACTTAAAAAAAATATAATGAAGCTGGTCCAAACACAAGTCTATCAGTATGGTTAGAATCCTTGGTAGCAGCTTTTATGACAGTCATGGTTGAAACGTGCCATTTTGGGAAGGCAGCCAAACTGCTTATACATGGAGTGCAGCTGCACCAAAAGCCACTGCAGCTTTTTGGATGGATTATCATTCATAATGAAGTGGGAAAAGGCAGAAAAATGAATGAAAGAGGTGCCAAAGTAGACCATATTTATCCTAGAAAATATGCTGCTCTTTTTAAAACACTGGAAATCAGATTCATAAGACAAAGTTTACTGGACAAAACATTGACTGTAAATTAATTCACCTAGATAGAAAATTTTTAAATTCAAATTGATGTATACTGTCACTTCTCCCTATGCGCAAAGGATTGAGAATGCTGACAAGTAATGAGATGCTTTTCACACTTAATGCTTCTTTCAGTTTTCTCCTTGCCAATTAGTAAATCAAACTTGATACACTCGTGGATATCCCTGGAACATAGGTCAATAGGGTTAAACTTCACAGCTGATCTCTGGCAAGAATAGTGGTCTCTAAGGCTTTCAAGAAACCATCTACCAAAACCAGGATACAACTAACCAGGTTCAAAGCATGCAAACAATAGTCAGAGGACATAGGGGTTAAAATTCACAAGAAGCTGATCACACAGCAAGAACATGGGATATTCCTTCACCATTCCAGTGGGCAATGCCAAAACAGTGATAGTCCCTACTACACAAAGTCACCCCTCCGGGTTTAACCCTCCATCTGCAGGGAACAATGGCACAACACTTGATAAAAATAATTCTCACTACAAAACAGATCACCAGATTTAAAAACCCTTACCCATATGGTCCAGTTTAGAGACTCTCAGCTCCATTCCTAATCTTAAACTACATAAAACATTATCTGAGTTTAGCTATCAATTTTGTACACAAAGGGGAAATTCCTGCAGCCTTTCCATGCAGCTAAGCCAACCTTCACTCTGCTTTAAGGCACTGCCATTTACATTAGCAAATACAACAAGGCTTAAAAAAAACCCCTTACCTATATATGCACATATGTATGTACACACCTAAGCTCTGTGGGTTCAAAGAGGCAACAATGCTGCTTACTACCATGAGTAGTCCCAGCAAATTCATGTGATTGTTCTTGGCAATACTACAGCTGGAAATGCTTGCAGGGTTGGGACCATGTGTTAAATCCATTTTGTTCACAAAGCATGAGGTAGTGCTATGTTATTTTGACCCACCCTATCTCTGTTCTTCTGTAATGTGCCATTCATATTTACAGTATGAGATATCAATTATATTACAAACTGATATTATTTTAGTGTTTTACAAACATATTTCCATCTCAGTGCCCAGTGAATATTTGAACTGGCAGCTGTGATGGTTCTTGTACACCATGAATTCTGCAGGGCTTTGGTTCCATCTTTAAATTCAATCTCCATGAAGCCTACAGGCCTCCTGAGCACTGGGGGCATTTCTGGTTTCTGCATTTAAAGGACAAAGTGGACTCAGACAAGGTACATAGAGAGGCAACTGCAATGATTAAGGGGACAGAGGAGCTGCTTTACCAAGAGAGACTGAAAAATCTGAGGGTCTTCAGCCTAAAAAGGAAAAGTCTGATGGGGATATGATCAAGATTGACAGAATTATGAAGGCTGTCGATAAGGTACTCATAGAACTGTTTTTCACTAAATTCAGTATTATTAGATGTGGAAAGCATTCACTGAAACTAGCAGGAAAATAGTTTAAAATTAATAAAAAAAGGTACATTTCTACTGAGACAGTAGTGAATTGCTAGAATTTGTTGCCACAGTGATGACCTGTAACGTCTGCCACAGGCAGACAGTATCAGCAGGTTCAAAAAGGGATTAGACAAATCCAAGGACAATGGGTCCATAAACAAACAGTACAGCGAGCAGGCAAGGATGCTCCTCCTAACATCCCCAGTACAAGAGTGGTGGAAGCAGGAGAGTGCAAGGGTGCAGACTGCAGACAGGGGCAGGCTCCTGTGCTCACCCTCACCAGCACACCCTTTGGGCACTGCTGGAGAAGAATCCAGGGCGTTGGTGTGACCCAGTTGGTCATTTATCTTATCTTTTTATGCCTGACTGCTGGTTTGGGGCACTTAATCTGGGGTTGATTTCTACAATGTCTATTACCTCACTTGTAGCTGTGCGTGCTTAAAAGTCTCCTCCAGTAATGGGCATCCAAAAAAAGGCAGCAGCCAATATTCATGAAGTCTACTGAAAAGGAAAACTATAAACATTTTCTTGCTTTACCCTGTCCCAGGGGAATTAACTCCCCAGCAGATGAGCACTTTTATACAAACGTATATTTGTATTTATTTCACAGCATTAAGAATCCTGGTAAACTCCCTTCACAGATCCCCCTGACAAGCTGATGCCCTTCCCTCTTCAAAACTGCTTTTACCCCAAGAATCCCAGCTCACCCGCTTCTCCACCAAGGTTTGCTTTTATTATTCTGCACAGAGAATGGCTTATAATGCAATAGCCTGATGAAAGTTCAGTGCTACCCTTGAGCGGTCCACATGACAGCCCAGTTTCATGAGAACACATGTTCTCTGTGGCGCAGCAAGCAGCATCAGGATGACGTTGGAAACATTAATTACAAACATGCCTGCCAGGCCTAGAGCTCACATGTTCTGAACAATAAGAGCAGAAGGACATTGAGAAGGGACTTCAACAGACGTCAGAGGACATGGAGGAGTAGTTCCCTTGCCATTGTTTTTCTCTTGTAATATAATTATCTGGCATGCAAAGCTGTTGTACATGCACTGTATGAACCTAACATTTTCCATCCTATAAAGGACCTGCTTTATGTTTAGTAGCCATCTAGTGATGATTGACATCAGTGGCAGGAAGAATTTAGTCTGTCTCTTCTCACTCTTAGTTTTGCTATTTTTCACCTACCATCCAACCTTTTGGCACACTGTTGGGGCACAGAAATAGGTCATCAGGAGTCCAATTGACTGCAAAAGACTAAGTCAAGTGAACTTCAGCTTAAATATTGGAAGAAAAAAAATTCACTTTTGAGTCTTACTTCTTGTTTTCTGTCTATGTACTAAGTAGATCTTAGAACTTCAGCTCCACATGTCATTTGGTCATATGAACATTCATGTGAAGCTGATTGTTCATGATGATTAACCTTGCTGTCAAATCCAGTAAGATCCTGAGCCTCAGCAAAGAACAAGATGGACTTCACCAGCAAAAAAAGCATGACCTACAAAACCTGAAAACCAATTCATCCTAGTCTGGGGCATTTTAAACCTCCATGGATTAGTGGCTTGTACTTGTTTTCATGTGTTACAGTAAGAATGAATAAAAAACCACGTCATCGTTTCAGGGAATAGAGAAGGTTATTTAAAATGGAGCCAGCAGCCTTGCACTGTTGCATGGGAACATTCCCAAAACCAGGACAGAGTAAGAAAGTTTGTAACTTGCTACATAGCTCAAACACCCCTCAGCCCAATCAAATCCACTTGCAAAGCCAGTAAGATTTTTTTTTTTATAAAGCAACTGATGCTTCATGAAGTTTGGCACTTGCAGTACTCAAGCTAAAGTCAAGTCTTTCATTTACTGTTTCCTTGGTCAAACCACTGTACCTTCCCTGGTATCACACTGGTAAAGATGACAAAAATTAGGCCACTCCCTTCATGAGCAAGTTAAAATACATAAAATCTTTTACAGTTAGCCCCTTAGGCTCCCCTAAACTCCTTGGACACCAGGGAAATACCAATGACTTCCTTGGTATTACTCCTGATTTACACTAAAGAGCCAAGGCCTACTGTAGCTTTGTATTGTCAGTAAGAAAATTAGCTAACTATTACAAGAGAATAAAGTGAAAAGAGGGGACAGGGTGTATGTTTACATTTGAAAGCTTTTTTACTTTGCTCTAGGCAGAGAAACATCAGGGTTTCCAAAATATATCCACAGGAGGTCTCTTTGCAGCAAACACAGTTGTTAAGTTAGTTTTATCCTACTTAGTAAGCAAGGCAGAACAGCAAAGGGACTTTCCATTGCCTCTCCCATTACTACTGCTGCAGACTCTCTCTTCTACCACCACACCTGCACCCTTCTGTGCTGGCACCATCCTCTTGGTGTGTCTACATAACATGCAAAAGCGTAACTGGATTTCATGCAGCCACATCCACACAGACTTTGAACTCCCCAGCTGAAGAAGTCATAGCAGGCTTCATCACAGGTAGTAACAAGGGTACATGCCTACTTAGGTGCCCAGGCATGTACCTGCTACCCTGGGCCGAATGAAGCCCACGCTACTATGTCTATATTGATGTTACTACCTGCACTGACTACATTAGGGCTAGCACAGATGCACCCACCAGTCAGGCAGCACCAGCACACCCTGTTCAGGGAACCAGCACCGCACATGATCGTGTGTGCCTACAAAATCCTGCCCTGACTGGCAGCTTACTTCGCCAGAGGACCCCGGGCTGGACCGTTGTGAAAGGCCAGGCTTTTAGAAATTCCCTAATATGGAAAGTTACCACTTCTGCCTGAAGAAGTGGTGACCCACTGCTGCCATCATCTTCAGTAGCTGAAACCTGTGCTGTACTTGGGGGGAAAAGGCAAAAAAAAATTAAACAATTTTTTTCCCTCTCTCTTTTTGTTTCTCCCATTTGCTGTTTCTGCATCTGAGGCCACTGCATGCATTATCAGCCTGTCTCTCAAAAGCTTGTGCAGGGTTTTCACACAGCAACACTGGCAAGAAAGACATCTTAAACAACACAGAAATGTGACAAATAAGATTGTGAGCCATCTGAGGAAGAAACTACTTTCTTGCTCCATGTTTACAGGGTCCACTGAGTTCACATTGGGCTCCCATGTGCAAGCATGATAGTTGGTAACCTGAAAACACCAGCCAGGGGCAAGACTTTTAACTTGTTTTTTCCAACTTCAGTCAATTCCAAGGAGATCATGCCCCTTCAGTAACAGAATGAGACCCTTCTCCTTCCCTTCAGAGCACTGTCAGGGTGTAAAGAGAGCCACCACCCTCTCACACCATGTAAAGGTTGTCACAAACCACTCTTCCCATTTCACAGCTCCTCAAGTCACTCATTTCTGTTCCCAGAATATATCTTCCAGACAGAATCAAAAGTGATTTACATCTCAGCAGGAAGCCCGCATCCTTCCAGGCACTACTGGCTCAGTTCATTTTGTTTAAACAAAAGATTTTCCCCAAAAGCTGCATGGAGAAGGGGTCTCCCTAGCTGTTTTGTTCTGCGGTTTGCTCACAGAAGTCTCTCGCTGGAAGCCTGCAGGACTCACATTGAGGCTGCTCTTGGAAATACAGACAGAAGCCATCTCCTGATGATTTAGCACATGTTATCTGCATAGATATGAGGTGATAAGTAATTTAGTTCTGCTTTGCTTTGCAGACTCTTCCGAATGCATTGCCCTAAAAAATGCGCCAATGATAAAACTATGTCACAAGAATGGCTGGAAAGTCTCCTGCTATTTCTTTCTTCCAGCATCAGGATATGTGTTTCTGTGCTAAAATTTAACTGATTTTGTTTAACTTACAGTTTCCTCCTGGCCTTTGTACCCAACAACATCATAAACTCTCAGAGAAAGGAATATATATATTTACACACTTCAAATACAGTTGTTTCAGCCTTGAAAGGAGCCTATGGATGCTACAGGAAAATAAATAACAAACTTGTTTAGATCACTGGCCTGAATCTGGACTGGTCTGTGGCAAATCTCCCTGCTCCTTACAGCCAGGGGAGGCAAGAGAATGAATGCCACTGAAGGCTCAAAGGCTTTACAAAAGATACTGTAATCCAGGGCTGACCACATCATATGCTTCTACATCCCGCCAGTTCCTGCATCCTACAAAAGCTTCCAAAGAACAAGCACACACCAAAAGAAACAGGGCTAACAGAGTCTTAAATGTTTGTGTTCCCCAGGCTCACACCAGATGCTGTCTCCTTTTATGAGTGATGTCTTAGAGAAGGTAACTACCAGGGGGAACGCCACACGCTAAAATGCAAAAGCTAAGTGCAGCCTGGTGTAGCTTAACAAGATAAAAGAAACAAACACCAACCTCCCTGAATCCCTTCTGGATATAGATCAGACAGCAGCGTAAAGCAGCCTTTTGACCCAGGTTACGGTGTTACCTGGGTCAAACGGTAGGGCACCAGCAAGGAAACAATAAAAATTTCTTCCCTGTGAGAACTGAACACATCAATGCTGAATTTATGCTAATGTTAATTTCCCTGTCTAGTTACTATAGCAGAGTATTTCTTGGCAATTTACAAGCTTTTCCAGTCTCCGCACCTGAAGTGTTAAGCTGATACCTCACACGCAGTTTTCAGGCAGTGCAAAGACTGGTTACTGCTAGAGAGACAGTAACCTGAAGGCTGAAGAGGAGGACATTTTCACTTCAACACCTAGGTAACACAAATACCAGCAAGCGAGAAGCAGGAACTGTGGGCAAAGACACTGCTGTGTTTGCTTTTTCACAATTTGTCTCCTGCTGGATCCAAGAGAGAACAAATCACTATGCCCGGTAACAACTCTACAGTCTTTTTGTTCCAGAGGAAGTATAAATTAGTTTTACTCTACCAAACTCTGGTTTGGAAAATTACCATTTACCTACCCATGAACTTTCCCATAATGACAGCAAGCATACAACTCCCTCCCTTGGCTCAGCTAGCATGGGCAGCACTTTTGTGCTGCATGACAAGCAGCACCTTTCAGCCCTTGTAAGCCAGCATTTCAGAAATTGGTGAATGAGCTCCCACCGTCTTTGAAAAAGAATAATCAGAGATCAGAAATGACCTCATAAATCAAAATATGCGCTTTACAAAATATGTATTTGCCAGATCCAAATGAATTATGAGAAAGATTCATACTGAATGTGAATCACAGCGTGAATTGTAACTGCAGGATGCATTCTGTTCTTGCTGGAAAGACTTAAGCATCACCTGCCAGTTGTTTTCCCCACAAATATCTGTCCTTACATCTGCAAGCTAAGGTGCAAAACTTCAGAAGCAGCCTTTCATTTCTGTATATTCAGCATATCTGACCATATAATTAGAAGAATACAACCCTCTGGTATAGAGAAAAATCTTAGGGCAGTGGTTTTCTCCTGTTCTTCTGACTAGAAGACTTGCTTTTGGTGGTATATCCCACTCTGCCCAGCTCGCTATCCCAAACACCACTAATCAGCTAGACTCCCAGCACCACTCCTCCCAGGCACAACTCATTTGGGACCACTGCCCGAGGGGACTGCAAGGCATGCTGGAAAGAAAAGTTGCTTCCTTTGAAGCTTACAGGTGGATTGACAGATTCATCCCCTCCCCCCCATTTTCTTCTTGAAGCTTCAGACTTCTTGGGGGCTTTTTTAAAAGGGAGATTCATTCTCTCAAAATACCAGCCAAAAACCTCATAGTTAAGTACGATTTAGAAATCTGTGAAAGCCAGATATAAAGAGAGATCTTGGTATTCCTGTCTGGAAAGCATATGATAAGGAAACATGCTCTCTGCTCACCTAGCATGCCTTTTTCTTCTAATGGCTCAAACACCGGTATTTCTGTGAAAAGGCAGCAGAGTAGAAAAGCATTCTGGGTATCAACAGGCAAATGAGCATGCTGATTAGTTTAGTCTGATGATTTTGTGCCAGAATTGGAAGTTCTTTTTTACCTTCTCCTCCTTTTACAATTAAAAAATTCTCTTCACAGCCTTCCTCAATTAAAAAGCCAATGTGGAACAAGGCATTCCTCCACAGGTTTTGGTGTTAGTGCTGTCAGCATTGCAGAGCTCTGACCTCTACAGATTATCAGCTCCCCTACCCATCTGGCAAATTACAGACCTAAACAGTGGTTTTCTTTCTGTATTTCTACATCCAAAGATTGGAAGGGAACCATCCCTTCAGTCTGAAGTGATGTGTCTGTACAGTGGTTATCATTTGCCTTCTGAGATTGAACTGCACTATAAGAACAGCTAACAAAACTCCACCATGGTCAGTAACGATAGAAGAATGACGGTAGGGGAACGAGCAATTATAACCATGGAAGGGTTAGGCATTAGGAGAATTGCTCATTGACATGGCCCTTCATTAGTTCTTTTGATCTAATGAATGCTACTGACTTTTGTACAGGGGCCAAACACTTGACCGTACCTTATTTTATTCTATCTATAATACCACTTACTCCTACCCGACACCTTTTTTTTTAAATGACTGGGAAACTGTAAGGTTAGAAGTCAAGACTTTCAAGAGTGGCCACTGATTTTGGATGATTCTGAATTTGAGAACCTACCATGGAAGCCTGCAGCACTGTTGCTTCAGGAGTTCTAAATGATGAAATGAGCACATGTGTTCAGCAATCATCGAAATCAGGCCCAAAGGATCCTCCTTCTTCCTTACTATTCCCTTCAACAGGGAATGATACTGCCAGTGGAACTTAGCTTGTAAAAGTGTAAGTTACCAGAAATGCCACAAAGCTGACTGGGGACTCTGCAACTTGCTCCAGGTGAAAGGTACCCAGATGTCCCAGTGATAGGCAGCATTTTCTAAGTCTAAGGATCAACAGACAGACACACAGACAGAAGCATCAGTGCAAGGCCAGTCCACACAGAACTACTGACCTCCAAACTTACACTTTAATGTCAAGATCATATCTCGCTTTTTTACTAATTACAATGAAGCCACCCTGTGTTACTGTCAGTGATGCATGATACAGCATATCCTCTCTGATTCTCCAAGGTCTTAAATGACTCAACCACTTTAGTTTATATGCACAGACACACTTTCTGTGACTATATTTAGTTTTAGAGAGGGTCTGAAAAAGTGATATCACTACTGGAATGAGGAAGTATTTATCCCCCAGCTGGAAACACATGATGATGATGTAAAGGTACTATTTGGAGAGGTCTATTTATATAGTTGTTTCCTGAATCTTAACATGACTCAGAGAATCTTGGGACATAACGTAGTGCCACCACCGTAGTCTGTGGGAATCACTGCCCAAGTTTTGCAAAAGCTTGACTAACAGCAAGTTACCATGGCACTGCAAAGCAAGGCTGAGCAACAGATGCTGAAATTTAATGACTTGACCAGTTTGTTACCAATGGATTTAAAACTGCATTATTAATGGTAGACCAGTGACAGAATTACATGGGAACTAGCCAACAACTGCAGTATAATAAATATGCAAGGGCAGTTAGTGCAGAGTGAAATCTGATTTCACTAATTACTGCTTGTTGCAATTATTCTGCTTTTACGGGTCAGTAACTGCTTTCCCAAAGCCAATTGCTCCTGCTTTTTGACCAGTCAAGAATTTCTGGAATAATCAGTTGTTTAGAAGTACTTTCTGTAAGGTTTACAAAGGCAGAGGAGATTCAGCTGCTGAACAAGCTCCCAGGAGCAAATCTTGTGAACTCAGTCTGAATGCTTCCTGAAAAGACCGCAAACCTTTTCGCTCAGACAAGAACACGTGCCCAGTAAAGAGAACGGCATTCAACCACTTCCCTTTCTTTTTTAAAAAAATTAAAATAAACTAGAATACAACTCTGTACTCAGAGAAAATAGTCAGAAGCCCTATGACTATGACCAGTCTGTCTGATGTAGCAGGCTGAGGAAGAACATGGCAAAGGTTATTAGAAAGAGGAAAAAAAAAAAGAATCAAAGTGTCACACTTAAAAGTGCCAGTGATCGCACTGAATTATACCAAGCCCATTAGAAACAGCAGTAAGGTAACCTGGCATTAGCATTCCTAATTTAGTACTAATACACCTAATGGATCTTGATCACTCTTGCAAAGCCAAGGCAAAAATCTGGCAGTAAATACAGGATCATCTAAGATGAGAGGTTCCTTGTTTAAATCATCACCTAATAAATTTGATATACTATGTGGATCTCTAAATATGATCCTCTGCTTCTGCTCCAGCCTTGTTTCTGGAACCCGTCCATATATCCATCTTTAACAACTGGATTATACTATATACTGTACTGGTCTGTGTACCAGCAGAGGGATCAAGCAGAGCACAAACTGCTATTCCATCAAAATGGCAGTAGCTTTACACCTGCTTTGCATGAAACAGTCAGGCAGACTAGTGATTCAAGCCATGTTTATAGTTTGCATTTCACTAACAGATTATCCACTTCTTGGAAAGTTTAATATTCAATGAAATCACAGGGTAATGAAATGGTGCTACATTGCTGTACTGGGTCTGGCTGGGCCGGAATTGGTTCTCCCCTGTAGCAGCCCTCATGGTGCTGTGTTTTATGTTGGGAGCTGGCAGGTTGTTGATAGCACACTGGTGTTGTGGCTACTGCTGAGTAGTGCTTAAACAGCACCAAGGCTCCTTCCAACATTTTCTCCCCCAGTGGGACGGGGTGGGCAAGATCTTGGGAGGGGACACAACCAGGACAGCTGACCCGAACTGACCAAAGGGATATTCCATACCATATGACGTCTGCTCAAGTATAAAGCTGGGAAAAAGGAGGGAGGGGGCAGGGTCACCCTTGGTCCTCTGAGGCAACCACTACACATATCAGAGCCCTGCTTGCTGAGAAGGCCTGACATCGCCTGTTAATGGGAAGTAGAGAATAAATCTGTTTTCTTTTTGCTTCCGCATGCGGACCTTTGCTTTGTTTACAATAAAACTGCTTTTGTTTTACCCACAAGGGTTGTTTTCTTTCCTATCTTATTTTCTTTCCCCTTTTTGCCCTGTTGAGAAAAAAGGGGGAAGGGGGGAAAGTGATAGAGCAACTTGGTGGGTACCTGGCATTTAGCCAAGGTCAAACCACCACAATTGCTCAGTTCTTAAGGGCAGAAATTCCCACTGATCACAGGAGCAGGTGGGATGCCTAAATACAAGATATCAGAAAACAGAAGAGATGCTCAAAAAGGAGGGGATCATAGCAATTATTTCCTTGCAAGTGGTTTGTTTTGATTTGGTTTTTTTCCCCTTCAGTCATTCCAGCAGGAGGTAGATTTGCTTCCAACAAGTTAAAAAGAAATAGGGTAAAAACACCACAGATCCCTCCAAAAATTGTTTAAACTTCAGGACTAATGGGAAATAGAAACTACCTACCAAAAAATCCTCATGTTGCTGTATCAGTGAGGAGACCTCAGTGATCACATTCAGCTGAGCCACCTGGGTTCTCCATGGACACCATGAACTTCAAGGGTTCCTCATCACCGACCAGAATGGTCTCACATTCTGCTGTCACACAACAGCTTCCACACCAGCCCCCCCAATTCTTTGCTGGGCCACCTGTGCTCTTCTATGTCCCTCTCAGTCCCCAGCCTCCAGGAAAAATCCAGGTTAAGTCTTGCTAGTGCACCCTGTTCAGTGTCCCATATGGTGATACAGTATCACAGACACCACCAGCACTGTACTACTTACCTTGAAAGAGAAACAGAGCCAAGCTTGTACTTTAACTGGGTGTAGGGCTGATTGAAAATAATTTTTCAAAGCATCTTCTTATTTATTTCTTCAGTATGAAATGTGGCTTTTACACTAAAATTGCATTTCTTCAGCAAAAGTCTTATCAGTAAAAATGGTCAAGGTTTTGCACTGTGAAAAAGGTACATGTGTCTTCAGCAAATAGCTTTTCTTGCTCCTAACCACCTTTTCTTGTCCTTTCAAGTTTTGGCAATCAAAAACTTCAGCTAGTTGCAAGACATCTGCAACATAATCAGAACTAAAAGTGCCCCATTAGCCACAGTTCGGTTGCTAGATCGCCTCCCCAAAGTATTTAGTTTAGGAGACCAGAAAATATTTACAATATCAAACCCATTTTTGTTACTGTTGAAATCTTTTACAGAATTTGAAAAAAAAAATTGCACTCTTCCATAACTGAGCAGTGGTGCTGGCACTGAGCACATAATCATCGGATAAGGTTCTTGTCTCATTACCGACACACACAATGTTAATTCAATTGTTTGCCAATATTAGGTGCAATTATATGCCAATATAACCATTGATTGCTTATATTCCTTACTACACAAACATTGTAACAGTGTTAATGATACAGCATCCAGCATCACTAATGTGACCTTACAATACTACAACAGTATTAATACAATTGTTCAGGTTGTCTCTCAGAACATATAAAAGCCATCATTTTTATGACCCTGTCTAAACCTGCTTTCTCCTGCTTTACTCATGCCCTCCTTAACACTCTCTCCCATGTTCTGTGATCCTGTTACATACAGTACTCTGACTGGCTTTTCTTCCCCCTCTGCATATTATCCCTGGCTAATTTTATCAGCAGTTTCAACTGTATGTGAACTGATGACACACAGATGTACAACTATTTTCAGGCTTCTCACTTTCAGCACTCAGTAACTTCTTGGCCTGTCTTTTGGACAGCACATCCACAACATCTAGCCTTCAAGTTCAAGCACAACATGGTAAAAGGGAATGTTTTGCTTCCTATCGAATTTTGCCTCCTCTTGCTTTTCATCCTGGGGACAACACAGTCCCGTATCACTAGCTGTCATCTTGGATATGCACTCCTTTTAGGTCTACACATCTGGATTATGCTGAAGGTCTTGCTGAGACAGAGCTTATCCTAACAGCTTCTCCTGATTTCTTCAACTCTGCAGGAGGACACTTTTCTTCCAGACCAGAAGCAGGGCTCTTCAGTTTCACTTGAAAAGGATTAAGCTAAATAGAAAATTGGCTCTGTTGTTCCCAAACAGAGCTACCTGCAAGCAGAATAGTTAGTAAAACAAAATACACTTTAAATTCACAACTCATTTTAGCCTGTTAGCATAGAGGGGTAGACAGGATGTCCTGCACATTTTACATGGCATCTCTGCAGTTCTTGCTTTCTCAAGCATCCAGCACTGAACATCTCAGTGACTCCAACAACTTCCTCCAGTCCTTATAAAGAAAAGCTTGTTCTCTCCCACCAAGGATTTGGCAAAGATCACAGTCCAAGCCTGTCACTATCACCTCACTCACCACCATCTTCACCAGCTCTCTCCACACAATCTTGCATCAAACTTATCTTTGGTTTCAAGGCTTTCAGCATAAGCTTATCTTTGGTTTCAAGGCTTTCCATCACTTACCCTCACCCTATCTATCATTCCTCACTCACTACTGATGCATCAATTCCTGCTTCTAATCGTCTTGTGAAGCCTTCCGCTATCACCCAACTATCAGATTTTCCAACAAACGTTTTCGTGCTTTACTTCATCCCACCTTTCCTACCACTACTGCTCCTCTCCTCCATTTTTCTCCTGTGTCAACTCTTCAGTGCCACCTATATTAGAACTGACATCTAGCTTGTAAAAAATATTATGCCCTTGTCTTCTTTGCACTCCCCCATGTACCATTTATATCCATCTGTTACATATTGATTTCTATTAAGATGTAAAGCTCAAACAGATTCAGCTTTCTGCTCTGTGCTGATACAGTGACCAGCACAGTGGTGTCCTGCTCACATGCCAGTTGTGGCCTATGGTATGGTAACATGTAACATAACGTGTTATATGTATGTACCATGTAATGTATAGTAACAGTGAAGATCTAATATATGACCATGTGCATCTTTGCTTGTTCTGGATACAAGCAGTCTGTGCACCAAGAGCACCAAGAGGTAGAAGCAAGTAAACAAAATACACCACTACTTTTGCTATTTGAATGTAAATCTGAAATTTTAAAATAAGATAAATATTTTAGAATACAAGTACCCTAAAGCCACCCACAGAAATGGGAAACATTTATAGTCTAAACTCTGGAGTCATTCTTAAAACCTTTCCCAAGCACTCCCAGATTCCCCAGTCGGTCTGCTGGGAAAACAGTTGTATCTGTATCATGCTCTATTTTAGCATAGCTTATTCTGCTCTTCTTACAGGAAGAAACTACGCTGGCATAAGCCATCTTTATAACTATACAGCTGCACCTGTATTATTTCTGTTAGCATAACTGTTTCATGTTTCATAATAGCTTAACAAGCAGAAGTCAAGCCTGAGTTTAGCCCATTGAGTCAAACTCATATCATCACACAGAATCACCACCCTGAATGAGAATAATAAAGAAAGCATGGGGATTCCCACCTTTAATCACCTTATTTTAAGTTCTGTCCCCATTTTAAAGGTGAGGAGTTGTAACACATTCTGGAGTCATCCTTGATGTTTCCCTCACACGCGTGGAGACAGCACCTTACCACTTGTTCTCTGAGGTCATGTCTACACTGCAAGCAGACTATGACTGCTGCACATGTTGACAGACTTGAGCGAGTTTTACTCTAGCAGCAATAGCTATGAAACCACAGCAGCATGGACAGCCACAGACCAAAGGATGCCTGGTGACTTTGCACAGGGTGTGCTGATGTCTGCGCTACTCCAGCTTCACTGTTCCTGATCACCAGCCTGGCTAGGTTAGGGCATGCAGGGCACCAACTAGACATCTTTGTATTTGGAGACAGTTTTGAGCTGCCAGGGCAGAAAACTGTGACTCTCACCCCATTTTCATTCCTGTTCTTGTTGTGCTCCCACCTTACGTACTTGAGAGCCTGGGCCCTCTGCTGCTATGGCCTAGAATGCTTGAGATGTGAGAGCCATTTCTCCTGCCTGAAGTATAGAGAAAATCTTGGTCTTCTGCGTGCATTGAAAGGATGGAACCACATTCAAATGTGGTCAAATCTACAGTACAAGAAGGTCCTAAAACAGGGCAATGGCACACATGTCAAAAGCATAACCTCTCAATGAGAACTTTTTGCTTGTCCAGACATATAAACCAAGCACAGATTAACCAGCTCTGACTGTGCAAGATATGTTTAATCCAGCCTTTTAGGTGACTTCACAGCATTGGCAAAAGCCTGAATGGCCAAAAGGGTCAGAAGGGAACTTTACTGCAGTGTCTGCCCAAAACAACATAAGCTCTCAGTTACACTTTTCCAGCATACACCAGTGAAGTAGAAAGAGTTTTAGCATGGTTCACTGCTCAGAATGCAAAATAAAACTAAAGAACAGAAAGTCTAGTGGAGTTTCAGCATATCTGTCTCATGCACTAAGGCTCCTATAACACTTAAAAAGGCTTGGCTCCTTGAAATTTTTTTTTTCCCCCAACTTCATAAGCTGGTCAGATAGAAGATACTGGTGTCTTTCTACAGACCTTCAGCCACCATAACTGCACGTTGCCAATAAAACAAAGTATTTGCAGAAAAAGTTAAAAGCTTAAAATGTACTCAAAAAGTGCATGCAATTCTTAAAGGGTGATGCTCTCTTTTTCTGTATACACATACATATTTGTATTTTCTACAGAGAGATTACAAAGTTACTGCTTTTGTCAAATGCTTTTTTGTCAACCATTAGAATCACTCCTTTGATTCAATATGAGGCCCTTAGGAACCTATGTGTGAAATGAAACTGCCATTATACATACTTTTATTAATCATCTAATTCTTTTGTTTAACCAGGAAAGAATAAGCATCTATTTGCCGAAGTTCATTAGCACAGTGGAAATACCATAGGTGTGGCAGAAGTCCATACACTGCAGGAAGACAAGTTGAATCATGTATTCCACCTGAACCAAGCATATTGGGTTTGTGTGGCCAGGTTTTGGTAGTGGGGTGTGCTACAGGGGTGGCTTTTATGGGAAGCTGTTAGAAACTTCCCCTACGTCCGACAGAGCCAATGTCAGCTGGCTCCAGGACAGACCTGCTGCTAGTCAAGGCTGAGCCCATCAGCAACACTGGTAGCACCTCTGGAGAAACATATTTAAGAAGGGGGAAAAAAGTTACTGTACAATTGCAGAGAATAAAGGAATGAGAATATGTGAAACAACTCTGCAGACCCCAAGGTCAGGGAAGGAGGGGGAGGAGGTGCTCCAGGCACTGGAGCAGAGATTCCCCTGCAGCCCCTGGTGCAGCCCCTGGTGGGGCAGGCTGTGCCCCTGCAGCCCATGGAGGTCCATGGTGGAGCAGATCTCCACCTGCAGCCTGTGGAGGACCCCACGCCAGAGCAGGTGGATGCCCGAAGGAGGCTGTGACCCCGTGGGAACCCCACGCTGGAGCAGGCTCCTGGCAGGACCTGTGGCCCCGTGGAGAGAGGAGCCCATGCTGGAGCAGGTTTTCTGGCAGCACTTGTGACCCCGCAGGGGACCCACACTGGAGCAGTCTGTTCCTGAAGGACTGCACCCCGTGGAAGGGACCCACACTGGAGCAGTTCATGAAGAACTGTAACCCATGGGAAGGACTCACACTGAAGAAGTTCATGGAAGACTGTTTCCTGTGGGAGGGACCCCATGCTGGAGCAGGGGAAGAGTGTGAAAAGTCTCCCCCTGAGGAGGAAGGAGCAGCAGAGAATATGTGATGAACTGACCACAACACCCATTCCCCGTCCCCCTGCACCACTGCAGGGGAAGGAGGTAGAGAAAAACACGAGTAAAGTTAAGCCCGAAGAAGGGAGGGGTGAGGGGAAAGTGTTTTAAGATTTGGTTTTATTTCTCATTACCCTTCTCATTTGATTGGTAATAAATTAAGTTCCCAAGCTGAGTCTGTTTTGCCCATGACTGTAATTGCTGAGTGATCTCTCCCTGTCCTTATCTCGACCCACGAGCCCCTCACTGTATTTTCTCTCCCCTGTCCAGCTGAAGAGTGGGAGTGATAGAGCAGCTTTGGAAGGCACCTGGCATCCAGCCAGGGTCAACCCACCACACTAAGCAATAGCAAAAGGGCAGTAAGTGCTGAAATGATCTAAAATTGAACTAAAAACACCCAAACCATCTAAGCTCTGCCAAAGTCTCTCACATGTCTCTTGGAGGGCAAAGACAGCAGAAGAAGTGGGGAGGCTTCACTCATTCAGGCTACAAGCACTGAATGATGACCCTGTCCCTATACCAAAAGCTTACACAGCTGACACAGTTAAGCTTACATTACTATCTGAACAACAAATTCCCTATAAATTGTAACATATTATCAGATGCCAATAGAACAGCCCCCTTCAGAGATATTAAGTATTATGAGCCTGACTCTTACCTACACAGAGGTCCCTTCACTCCATTCTCCTAAGTCTAAAGTGTTTATATACTTACCACATGAGCATTTTAAAGCTTTTTTACAGTAGGAGGAAGCACAGTAGTGTAAATGAGATTCATATCCTCACATTCTACCTCAGTTTCACACAGATAAGCATCAGTAAAATCATTGCGTATTTTATGGAAAAACTGCTAACAAGCAAAGAGTCCAAAACCAAAATATCCAATCACGATCTCCCCTGCAGAGCTCAGTACTGGCACGGACAGAGACTTCGGCTTCAAACTACGAGCACAAATTCCACATTATATCATTGCTAGAGTTTGTGTGCTCCAGTAGCAGCCCAACGGAAGGCAACGATAGCATGTCTGTCTCTGACAAGAAACATCTGGAGATGTCCACGGGGAGAAAGCATACATGGGCATCAAAAGGCAAGTTTGGGGTTTCATAAAACACAGCAGGCCTAAACTTGCAAACCTACATTGCCAAAGCCAAAGGTATAGCCCCCCCATTTTATCAAATGCACGTAAAACCTGGATTACTCCGATTACATCCATTTTTGTGATGCTTTCACATAAGGCTTTTAACAAGTCATCTACCCAGGCTCAAAACTGATTTTTTTATTCCAGTTCTAATTTTACTGTGTGACTTTTCTGTTCACCATTGCATAGTTAGCTAGGTTCACATGCAACTGTTTGTTATTACTGCACAGCAGCCATCATGAACACCAATAGGATCCCATCACCCAAAGTCTCTGCCATGCACATGTACACCTCTGATAAGCAGTCTGTCAGAACCTCTTCTGACAGGCCAAACACTTGCTTCATCTGAGTTTTTGGTGGCATTTGCTTCCAGTTTTAAAATCGGGAGTGAATCTCAAACTATACCCTGAAAAATAAATCTATATAAACTCCAAAACTGCTCAAAACAGAGCGACAGACACCATTTCAGTCCAGGCTATAGATATTATACATGTCTTTCAAGCTCCACAGGCACACAGGTTGGAAGGACTAACAGAGACAGGAATGGAAGAATTGAGACAAGAATGGGAATAATTCTGCTATCCCATCACCTCCAGTTTATAAACTCAACCCAGCTTACACAGCAAGCCCAGCAGTATTCCCTGTTTTTTGAGAACACACTAATTAGCACAGTAATAGTCTATTATCCTTGCCTACACAGGTCCTAGCACATTTTAACTACTCTAACTTAAATGGCTATGTCTAAACATCTAAATGGGGATGCCCCATCACTGAAAGTGTTCAAGGCCAGGTTGGACAGGGTTTTGAGCAACGTGATCTAGTGGAAGGTGTCCCTGACCATGGCAGGAGTGTTGGACTAGGTGATCTTTAAAGGTCCCTTCCAACCCAAACCATCCTATGATTCTATGAAACAGGAGTTCTTTTCCACATATAGATGAATACATGGCAAAATCATACTGCAGACAGAGCAAAGATATATATTTAGCATATGCACAGTCATCACAGGAAAACCTAACCTAGCAAGCTGTCTCAGGTAAGCCTGAGAACTTGTAATCCTTATAGGGTTTTAAATCTTTTTTTATTCTGTGTTTATTACTTTAAATGGTAGCATTGTTTTCTAGCCTGACATTTCCATGCTTGGGGCCGCTTCATAAAAAATCATTGTGATTTCTATCAGAACAAAAGGTCACTTTTTACCACCTCATGAAGATAATGTACACACTTCCATCCCAAAGTTTGCTCCAAGGCAAATGCACTTCTGAAAATTAGGTCATTTTTCATGGTTCATCAAGTCCATTGTTTCCAAAAGTAAATAGCCATTATCTTTAAAGATTGAGTAATCACTCCCCTTCCTTAAATCAAGGGCTTTGAAGGTGATAGGGGAAAGGCTGCTTGGTTCAGATAGCCTCAGTGGAAAAGAGCAGCCAGCTTTTGTGCTGTTGTATTTGCAGGAAGACTTGGTCTTGTTTTTATTATAGACAGGTTTTGTTTTGTTTCCCAATGAGAGGAATTATAGGAATTCAAGAGAGGATCAAGAACTACAGGGTATGAAGGCTGTCACACAACTTCCACTGGCTGTTGAAAAGTGATAAATGGCAGCCTGAAGGCAGCAGAAGAAAACAGAGCTCAGGAAAAGGAGTTTAAGGAGATGTGCCCTCCGAGGGCTTCCACATGTTAAAGTCTCTTGCTCTAGCTCCCTTCTCAGACAACCATTAAGTTTCCCCAAGAGGGCTCCCAGCTCCAGCCAGAAAGCTGTGCTCAGCAATGCAGACTCACCTTTCACTGCCCCTGGTTTGGCACATCTGCATGGAGGAAAATAACTCACATTGGTCACATGGTAAAGAGAGCTTTATAGCTGAGTTTAAGTCAGTTGTAAAACCAGCTCTTGAGAGAATATACTGCATCTGACTTGAAAATGCAGGTTATTTTTCCTCCCCTCAGTGCTTTTAAATCACTCAAATACGGTGTTAAATCCAGCACGCCAGGAAAATTCAGCACTGGGTTCTCTGCTCCCACTGGAGTTAGGGTCAATGGAGTTGAGCACTGCTGACTGCTGCTGAAAAATCTCATCCAAGGACCCAGTCCAAAGCAGGCTAAATTCACTGGACAACTTTAGATTTCTATGGACTTTGGCTGCAGCTCAGGCTACATTAGCATCCCAGAGACCAGTGTGTTTTAGCAACTTACTGCCCAACAGCTCTCAGTTTTCAGTGTCTCTGACTGAGCCAGAGTAAAGTGTGTTGTTATTTAACATTGTTTTCATAGTGCCTATGGTACATTTGGGAATTAATTTTTCTCCTCCAAGTAGCAGTGACCGAACCAAGCTGCTGCTTTCTATGGATTACTTAAAAGACCAATGCTCTCAACAAAATGAGTACTTGCAAGCACCACACACACCAGATCATGAACTCTCACAAGCTTTACATAAGTACAGCTCAATTTGTCCACAGAATTCAGGTGATTCAGTAAATGAAAAGTAGATATGCATCACACCCGTCACCAAGAGCCTTGTGGCATGACACATTTCTGTGCCTTGTGTACTGCCATGTATTAGCAAGTGACTCCTATTCAGAAGCCTGCATGTAAGGTACAGTCTGAAGGAAAATATCATACATATTAAAAAAACTACAAATAAATGCCTGAAAGCACTATCAGATGGCTAACAACTTCACCAATATCAAGAAATGATATGTAACGTGTTGCAGGGAAGGATAACCAAAGCTTGGTGCTGATGTACATGCATAGATGTAATCCTGCTCTACTAAAAAAGTAAACGGTTTCTCCATCATAACAAGGATGAAGATTTAAAATTGTACTAAGGAGACAATGAAGAACTTCAAAAATGGCTTTGATTGTAAGAATTATTTGTTTTCTCAATTCAAAACTAGTTGTTATTCAGTAATGTTCAGAGTTCAGCACCATTTGTCATACAATTCAGGGTCCAGTTTCAGAAGCTGTCAGGTCTGACTAACCCAAGGGAGACGGAGCCATGCTGATAGGTGCCAGAGAGGCATTAAGCTGACATATTTACAAAGACTGTGAATTATACATGAGTTTCTGTATGAACCAGATGGGTTTAACGCGCCACACTTTCTTCATGTATTACATCTGAGTCTCATAATACAACAATTGCATTTTACTGTTCTATGAATTTAAGGCCAGTAGAAGCACAAGACTGATGTCCCCAGAGACTCGTATCCTGCTCCCTAAACAGAACAGCAGCTACAATTTTTTCCACAGCACTCACATCAGCATGTCCAATCCTGAAGGCGCCAATACCTGAAAGCACAGGGGCTTCCCGTTTCTGTGCTCACTGAGCCCTCAGTCACCCTTCTGAGAGGAAGGCAGTTGCCAGCTGAGGTCATTGATGCAGGATGGGTAACCTAACTGAAGTTATGAGATTAGTTTCCTGTAGCACCTTACAGAGACAGAAGAGACTGTCCCACAAAGCTCAGCAGAGCATCCAAAAGAGGCTCTTCCCAGAGAACCTCTTCCCCCATGGGGTAGAACCTCAACTACAACCTTACATATATTTTACAATGTGTTGATACAACCTGGGGAGTACACCTATACATCCCCAGGGTCTAACAGTGCCATACTAATGCTGGACATAATCCCATCCACTCTGGCTGTATTTCTGTAATACCCTCAACATATTCACTAACAAGACCTCTACGTTCAAAAGGCCATGTCTACCCCTGGGTTTCCTGACATAGCAAAATCCTTGAGTTTCTTAATGCAGAGCTTACCTGCTCTCTCAGTGCATCCAATATTTAAGTAAGCTTTCCAAAAGGCCACTATCCTCCCCATGAGACTGTTCTGCCTTGATGCTGTGAAATTTCAGCTCAGGATACAGAACAAATGTTCCCGTAAAGCATATGCTAGTTTTTAACTGGCTGCATCTGATCATCACCCTTTTCCACCAGCTCTCAAATACTGCTAGAACATCACCCACTTGAATGGTAAGAGGTGCTGGCAGGCTTGCAATGCATAGACTGAGCTGCTCACTGAAGAGCTAAAAAAAAAATATCACAGCTACTGTCTACCTATCTGACATGGCTGTGATCAACAGGCATGTCAGACCCAGCATCACTGCGCAGATTGCCTTCATACAGTGCAGCATGAAAGCACGTCACATCCTACAAACTGCTCGTAGTGGTATGGAGTGAAAACACAACCCCTTTGTAACACAGTCATTCCAAAAGGTCCGAGAAAACACACTACAATTTTCTTGTCCTGCTTCTCTCTGATCCACCCAGTTCTACAATAGTGACCACTGACATGTTCACCATTGTCTCTGCAGGCTTTAAACAGTTTAGATCCTCTCATGGGTCCTCTCTGACCACACACCAGAAGATGGACTGTGACCACAGCACCATGAAAGCAGCTTTTCTGGCTTTACTACACCATTTGACTATGACTTAAAATGGAAACTGATCCGCAGAATTATCAAACTCCAAGCTTTTCTATCCCAATGGTCTAATCCTTCAACCCATTTTAATAGTATCTGAATGCAGTTCAGAAGATGATGTGGGTCATCAGTAAACTGAGATAAATCTCAGCAATCATACTGAAAGATAGGCATGACACACTAATGCAGAAGTCTGAGGTAGATGTGAATCCAAAGAATGGGACATAAAGGATTGAAGGGAACTCATTAAGGCATCAAAAGTTGGAGTTGCATGGAAATAATGTGATTGAATTAAGAAAGGACAATATAGCCTGACTGCAAAGGTACCTCTTCCAGCAGAGACCCCAGTCTAAACTACAGCCTTCTGAAGAAGACAGTGGAATCCTCACCAGGGAAAATATTTAATATTAGATATATCACAAAAATATGCTGTAGGGAACCCTCTGCTCTGTGCAGGAGATTGTCTAAGTGATTTCAACAGCTTTATCTCAGGTGGCTATGAACATATGACACAGTAAGAGAGTTTGCCTGTCAGAGATAAACCCGAACCTGAACAGTTGTTTTCAGAATGAATCCACAGCAGCTTATTGCAAAGATGTAATATGACCAGTTCTTCCAGTATGCCATGATTATGCCAGCTCTCTGAACATTCTTATTTCTTTGTAACAAACTGTGACTATTACAAGAAAGGGCAGTCCTGGGACTAAGAACATTAGTGCACATCTGTGCCAGCTAAATATCCACCACTACACGCGTAACGCTAAATAAAACTTGGTAGAATACATCCAAGAGACAGTATTAATCTGCTCTCTGTCTGATCATAGTATTTTTAGTAGGTTTCGCTCATGGTACATTAACATTACAACTGTTGTAGCTTCAGTGCTTAGATGGTAAAGTAAGCAGTGGAGGATGGGAAAGGAAGAAAATGTCATTTTAGCATTGTTCCTGGATTAAAATCATAAGGAAGGACAGCTACCAAGAAAGTAGTCAGAATTGGAGCTCAAAGGAATGAAAAACAAAGCATGAGGGAAATGGCAATGGCCATCAAGTATCTTTTTTGTAGCCACCTCAACTGCTCCAAGTCCATGTTTCTGTGTCTGCTTAACTCCTTTGTGACAAGATGCTTGCATCTCATGACAAGAAGAAACCACACACATCTAGTTCTTCCACAAATACATCCCACATGAACATCATAGCTGTTGGTACAAGCGAGGACAGCCTGCTGCTCTCAGGCCAGGTTACGGTCAGCTGAGCTGAAACATCTCACACCAGATCCAGCGTCATAAGCCTGTTATTGGATTTGCTGAATTCCTGCTGGGTGAGGTATGCTTTCTACAAGGTTATGATTCAGAAATACACTGAAGGAGGATCAACAGCTTGTAACAAAAATTACTGTTATTTTTGTTTTCCTGAGATAAAGGAGGCACAAAGATGAGATGTCCTCAAGCCCACAGGGTTAGTGCACAGGTACACTTGTGCCCAGGCACTCTTTCCCTCTTGCACTGCTTTTGTGTACCTCAAACTTTTGATCCCCATTGACTACTGCCTGGCAAACACAGCATTAACAAGTCATAAGTGAATTCATATGGGCTTCCCATAACTGCTCCTACGTCACAGTGCAAATGAGCCTTCTCTGCTCTCCAGTCTGCAAAGACTGGACCCTTCCCAGAGGGCCAATCAACCAGGTGAAGCAAGCAAGCACATTTCTTCATGTCCCAGTCCACTGGAGGAGGGCAAACACTCAGCTAGCTCATGAATAATGCACCATCTGTTTATGCAACTCCAGGGATCCACTTCAAATCAGCTTGTGGTCTCTGAAATTATTTTCAGTATACTTGGCCAGCCTCTTTGGTAGGCAAATCAAAAAGCTGCTTTCAAAATTCTCTCTGCTCACTTGAGGCTTTCATTTTTCCCTGCTATACATAATCCAGAAGAAAGAAGACATGATTTTCTGGTCACTCCAGTTTCATGCTGGTACTACTTGACTGACTTCAGCAGATTTACTCCTCATGTATACTGCTGTGACACAGTGAGGTTCAAAGATGGCTTAACAGCATACAGGGATGTACCAGCACTTCAGAAATAAGTCAGGAGACGACCAAGCTGCATGTAGTATCATCAATGTCTTCTAAGCAAACGGTTAAGCACAAAGTATCACAATAAGGGCTAAAACAGCCTTTTCTTCCATGTTGTAGAGGTAGAATCTGAAATAATTAACAAGCAGCACAAGATGGAGAGGGTGAACTCATAGGGGGTGAAATTACAAAATATTCCTCCACCCTGCAAAAAATCTTTTTAAATACTGGCTTTCATCCCAGAGGTTCGACCCCAGGGGATATGATGTCAGTAAACCAATGCAATAGCAGAATCAAACCTTGAAATGTAATGTCAACTCCTCCTTGTAAATCTCATCTAATCCAAAATTTTTCACATGAGAAAAACTTGCATAGAAGGAAGCCAAGAAAAGAAAAACATAGCTCAACCATACAAAGTCATGGAAACTCCAGAATAGCCATGTTAGGAAAGTCTAAGTTGTTCATTGGGCCAAGTCAAGCAAGTCACGGTGACAGCTCCCCTAGTTCTCTGTTCCAAGCCCAGTGTTCAGAAATGTGCTAGTGTGGGCTGTGATCCAGGCAAGAGATGGACAACAATTAGCTATAACTTACAAGCAACGTTCTCAACAATTTTTAATCCAAGGATCACCATGCTTTTCTGGAGAAAAAAAGAAAAGAGGAGCTGTCTTGTATCGTGGTCCTGCATTTGTGTCATTTGCAACCATATACACATTAAATTAAGCCTGAAGTACTCATTTACTGCATTTTTCCCCCTTGTGGATTGATTGCCTGCACTTAGAGGAAGGTATGTATCTGCAGACTCTTATCTCACAGACCTCAGGTTGAATAACACTGCTGTACTGTACTTTTAACCCTTCTTAAAATGAAGCATCACTCATCCTCACAGCTGTGTTGCTGTTGCTATTTTCTGGTTGAAGCCATACCCTTTAATTCACAAAGCAGAAATACTGTCCCGGAAAAAGAAAAAGCAGAGGATTTCTGTCATGCATTCCCACTCCGGAGACTGATAATAAACAAGAGCTTCAAGAAGGATTCATTAGGACCTAAACATCCTTCTTCCTTCTCTCTCCTTCCCCTCCAGACATGAAGCCCTGCGCATGTAGCCAAAGAATAATCTTAAACCCTTGCCTGACCGACAGAAACAACACTGAGCAGATAAAACCACTACTTAGGTTGCCATCCTTCTTCACCTGGGCCTGGCAGAGCCACAGATCACTCTGAAGACACCCACATGCAATTTGCTGCCTACAGGCCATTGACTGGGGACCATGTTCAGGGATTGCATACATTAGGAAAGTTCAGCCTGTGTCTCAACAATAAAGAAGGCTGCAGGGACACTGTGTTAACAGCATCTTTTTACCACTGGGGCTTTTAATTTCACTCAAACATGACAAGAAATAAGTTTGTGCCACCTAATGATAACATTTGCTGCACAACTGAAATACACTGCAGGTGAATCACTGCCAAATCAGACAGTATCATAGTGCAGGTCAGGCTAATACACATCTATCTTTACAGGCCCTCGCTAAGGAGAGCTAGGTGGCATCACAAAACAAGGCATACAGAGTTGCAACTCAGGGCTGTGTGTAGCAACCCAGAGCAAGCCCCAACAGAGCTCTGACCAGCACTGTCCCCCCTCAGAGCACAGGAGGAAAGCTTTGTCCTGGAAGCCACACCCCCCCCCCAAAAAAAAAGATCAAAGTCCAGATTTTTAAACAGACTTTTACCCATTTTCTACACACAGGTTGAATTCAGGTTAGGTGACACTGCCTGTCTACAGTGTGTTACAGCAACCAACTTGGGAAGAAGACAGCTCACATACCTGAAAGTCCATGAGGCTATGCCACACACAAACACATCACAATTCACTTCAAACAGACCTTACCGTGTTTGGCAAAAAAGTTACTCACAAGGCTCTTACCAAATGTCCCATGGCTTGATGTGGACAGCTATCCACCAACTGTTTAATAAACAAAAACTTATAACTGTGCTTAACTTCTCTTTGCCTTCTTATTCTTATATGAAAGGTTAGCCTTCCTTTAGTTCACCATTACAACAATGTATTCAGTAAGATGCTGCATTTGGTGCCCAAAGCATTTTCTGCCTGACCAGAAGACCACTTGGTAACTTGGTGTGGAGTCAGCAGTGCCAGACAAGTTGCTTTATTTCTCCACAGGGAGAGTGCCTTGACAGCATCTTTCTCTGGGAAGTTCAAGCTAGCTTGAAGAAAAGACAGTAAAAGGGAACACACTAACTTTTTCCACCACCAAAGTGTATGGCTAGCACTTTCACTTCCAAGGATGGTTCATTAATTCACTGCATCTTAGTGCTCCCACTGAAGGCAATGTCATTTTCCTTCCCCCCACCCAGCATCCCTCCTGGTTCACCCTTTCCCTGTGCAATGCAACCCTTACTCCAAGTTCTGCCTGAGCCCTCTCCTCCCAGCCGCACCTCACTGCCATGGACCCCCACCACCACCACAGCAGCCCCCGTAGCACATTCTGGGGGCAAGGGCTGCCCAGTCCTTTCTGGGGAAGCAGCCCACAGCCTGGCAGCAGGAAGGAGATGGGGAACAGCCCACAGCTGGCAAGAGGGAGAGCGGGCAGGGAGTTTGAGAGTCACAGCCACAACCACCCAGCTACACCCTCTTTCCCCTTCTGTTTTTAGCAAGCCCAGTCAGGCTACACAGTCTGCTGCATTAAACACTCCCTCCTGATCCTGCTCTCCCATCCCCTCCTCTGACAGCCTTTATTTGGCTGGTTTCCTCAGGCCAAATTTGTCAGCATCACTGGTGCTTTTCCACTTTCTGTATTCATCTATTTTTTTCCCCATTTCGAACAAGGGAGGTGTTTCATGCTCAGGCCCCTGAGAGCAGCCCCTCCCCCCTTATTTCACTGAAACACATCCTCCTCTTCCAGGCAAATGTTATCTGGTGGTTTTGAGTGTGTGTTTTCAAAGACAAGAAATGCCAAAGAACATTATGCCCCACACAAAGCTAGGCATGGCTTGACACATGGCTGTTACATTCAAGGAACCTGCAGCAAGTGTCTGGCTCCTGCAAAGGGTGGCAGAGGGAAGACTTGGGTGGTTTCTACCACTAATCCAGGACTTCAACCACTCAACAGCCCATGTTACTCCCTGCTAAGTCTTCCTTTTTCGGCACTGCTTCCAAATGAAGGTAACAAGCCAAATGCAAGCCACTGAATGTAAGAAAAATCAGCCACGCAGAAAGCAATACGATATTCTCCAATTTGACTGAAGCTTGCTGCTGTGCAGACAGCAGTGGCAGCATGGCACAGCTATGGCCCACTGCACATTTCCATCATGAATTCCACTCTTTATCCCACTCCCAGTACTTTAGCTTAACCATAAAAACTGCTTCAGGATGAAACTGGGCAACAAGGCATCTGCCATAAAGCAAACACTACACTACCAAAAAAAGTATTTTTTAAAAAAAAAACCACTTATTCTGGCCACTTTTTTTCCAACCTTGCAGAAGTGCCAACATAATGCAAGTGAATGCATTTGGTTTTCCATTTCTTGCAATGCTGCATTCAGTAGAAGACCAGTTTCTTCGGGAGTTTTGGACAAAACAGTAACTGCTAGACAAAAAGCAACTTCAAACAGATGACTTTTTGCCAGTAGCAAATCAGTAGGCTTTCAAATCTTTATGTTTCAAGCACACAGAAGTTCATTCAGGGTCACACCTGGGAGCCCTGACACACTCCTAATACTGATCAAACTCTTGCGGGACAAATTTGGAAGATTTTGAATAACCAAAGATTTCAGACACAATGAGTTCTTCAGGGCTGTGGATCTTTTAGCACCTGACCTTGAAAGCAAATCTGCTTGAGTCCTCCCAGGTGCCTCCCACCAAGTAAGAGTCACCCACTCACCACTGTTGATGTGCTTCAAATCAATGGGCTCTGACACCTGCAGCTATCAACAGCATTGAGAGTTTTTCTGTCACTATAAAACTTCTCATGCAGTATGTGAAAAAGCACAGGAGAAAAGGATTTTCACAACTGTGTTAAGGGCTACAGGGATCTGTGAAAGTGGGAACTAGAGACACATGGACTCATGTTCCCAGATGCCCAAAGTGTTCTTCACCTGTTCCACCTCTGTGTAATTTAATCCCAAAGAGGGATGAAGACAACCAACTGCATCCATACTTTTGTGGGAAAGAGTTTGAGTTTCACAAGCATACAGGGAGATACCAGCATGAACACAAAAGATTAAACTCTTCTAGGAAATCTAGAGGTAAACCTCAGATTACTCCACACAGGTCTTTTTTCTGGCTTGCATGTTTGAAAAGCAACAGGACATCTGAAAGTAGTTTAATCCTACCAAAATGAACATTTGACTGTAAATACCTTGCTTTGAGTTAGGGCCCTGAACTTCCACTATTTTGCACCCCATGAAGCAATTTACAGTTACTTAAACACTCAAAAGAAGAAACAAGACCCAAGACTGACAAATCATGACATTTTGAATGAATTATTCTCCAGTTCCTTTAAATAAAGCATGTTAGTCGTATTGTTCCGCACATCACCCATGGTATTTTAATTAATATCCTAACTACTGTCCACATCAACCCATCTCTGTGTTGTAATTACAGGTTTAGAGACTAGGACAGCACAGCTGCATTAAATCAGAACAGAGGCTCATGGTACACAGTTCCAATCAGAGCTACAGTCTATCTTAATCTGAAGCTAATTTTCTGACTTGTCTTTCTTTGTAGCCACTTCTTTTTTCCCCAAGAAGCTACACCCACTGCTTGCTACAAGCAAATTGAAGTAGTGCAATTACCCACACTTTTAGTTTCTCTAATAATAGTTTCAGGCCCTAACAGGCTTTACAGTGCCAGGCAAACCTGGGAATAAAAGAACAGATAGAGAGAAAAAGATGGAAAGAAGAGACTGAAAAGGTAATCTTATTACTAGAGATATGTATTCCATGAACAATGCTTAACTGCAAATTCATATATTTTCATTTGCTGGCAGGACTTGAAGAATATGATACTCCCACTTTTTCCTGCATTAACAGTTGTAGCAACTTCATAAGCCTATTGCCACAACACAAGCCCATCTGAAGTTTATTCTAGAGATTTTTGATACATAGACGAAGAATATATACATATATTTACACTCATTACAATCATGACAGTATAATCCATATGATCTCCTTGGTTCTTACAGAGTTCCCAGCTGTAAGCACCACATAATCCACACAGAATTTAAGATAGCATACTTAGACTAGACAGACAGTTATAAAAACCCTAGAAACATCCATCATCCTTGACAGTCCAGAGCTGATGCATACATCTGACACTTGCAACCAGGAAACTTTATCAGCATGGGTACTATCTGCTGAGAGGACTCTGGAAACACGCAGTCCTCTCAAACAGAGGGCTAAAGCCATGTCCTGTCAGTGTCTTGGTAAAATATATATCCTTCATGAGTAACAAAGCAATTTCTTATACTTCTGTGCTATTAAATTAACATTGTATCAGAGGCATCTCCTGTGCTGTTAATTCTTTGATGCTTCCTCTTCAGTGAATGAAGATGCAAGAGTAATTCCTCCCCAAAGTAAGCAAAAGCCTCAAAATCCACTCCTCCATTACACCAAAGAACTCACAAGGCCAGTTAATATCACCCTTGTTGCACTACATTTAAGACTCAAGGGAACCTTTAATGATTTGCCAAAATCCAATTCAGCAGTTAAAGCATCACCCCACAATTTTCTTTTGAGCACCAAGCGAAGGAAATTGTTTTCAACCACCCCGCCCTATTTACCAACTTGGTGAAACACACGAAAATGCAGATGTACCCAGAAAGGAAAAGACATCACACATGGCCTCCCATACAGTGCAATTGCACCTAACACAAATTCCCTGTAAACACAATTATGCTGAGACAGTACATGACAGCTCCAGCAACTACCAGCACCCTCCTTGCTTTCGCCTATTGCTCTCAGATGATTCTGCTCAATGCAGGAGGCCCTAAGCAAGCACTCTACAGGCCTGAAAAAAATGCCCAGATGTGAAATTAAGTATCTTTTTACATTTGAGCACCTCCTAACAGCAGCTGCAAATCTGAACTTGCTCACATCAGTTTAAGCTGATGCTCGGGTTGTATTTGCAACCAATATTACATGTGTGTATGCTGCTGTCTGTCTTCCAAAAAGGCAGTTGCTCCAGTCAGCCCATACAGGCCCTGTTCATTTGCTAAAGAAAGGGGTTTCCCAGTGTGCAGAGGGCCACAACATGTACTACAGAGAAACTCCATACTGCATTAAAAATAAATACACAAGTCTCCCAGCTGCTGAGCCATCACTGCTCATAGCAAGCTGGTTTAATAAGATTTTTTTGTAGCATCTGTTAAATAAAGCTCCAACATTGGAAAGATGATTACTGGCACTAATAACCCACAAAATATTCAGTGCCAGATACAATCCTCAAACTTGACAGGACCACAGATCACTCAATCCCAGCCATGGATCTTCTCCAGAGAAGAGAGTCCCTCCAACAGTCCTTGCAATCCCTTCACAAGCTACCCCATACTCATTAAAAAGGGACACCAACAAGAGGAGCGTAGAGCTTATTTTCAACTGGGAATCAGGTTTCCCCGCACTGTCCCCACTCCTCTCTCCCCACCCTGACTTCAGACCACCTGCACAACCACCCAGGGAAAAGCCCCGACCAGTGACAGTGATTGATCCTCTTCCAGCCACTCAGATGAGTTTGTCACGATCACCATCCTCTCAACAGCGGCTAGCCACAGCGGGTCCCGCAGTGAAAGAGTGGAGTGGACATCAGAGGACCCAGCTCCTGTCCCTGTCACCAGTTTCCCACACAAACTTCAGCAAGTCTCTTAATCCCCCTGTGCTCCCTCATCCCCAATAAGTAGTTTTGGGAATCCTGAAAGATGAAACCAGCTTCAGGAAGGCAGGTAAGTACAACCTAATTAAAATACACAATCTACATTATGGAGGATGAAAGCTCAGGACAGAAATCCTCAAGCTCATTCTCATCATGTCACTCTTGCTTAGAGTGGATAGGAGTCTCAAACAACACACACCAAGGGTATAATGCAACAATTGTGACCCCAGCTGACACATTAGAGGTCAGGTCTCTACACACAGATGGCAGCAGGTGTGGTTTCAGCAGCTGCCAAAACATCTGTGCACATCAGGCGTTGTGAAGGATCACCTTTGCCTATGTGAACAAATCTAATTTCAAATGACAACAACCACTGTACCAACACAATTAAATTTATATGAAGTGCTGCAAGACAGCACTATAATCAAAGGCATAAATAAGTCTGCTAGCGAGCACTGAATCTCACAAGCAAGCAGATCAGCATTTATGAGAGAAGCAAGATGGCTCATGAACACAGACTTTCCTCATTTTAGGCTACAATGCAAAGTATTTTTTCCTTAGTGGTTAGATGGTGGAGTCCAGTAGAAATTATAGCCAGAATTACATTTCAGGTCCATGGTTCTCTCAAGCTACGTCAATAGTCATAGACCATGTCCAAATATACTTTGGCTAGTTTAGCAAAGATGTCACCCCCTGCAAACTGAGCATCTCGCAACACTGATTTTTAAGCAGAATTCTTCAGCAACATGAATAATGAGTCCTGCCTGTTAACCAAGGATACAAAATTAAGGACACCTCGTCATGTATTTGGATAATGCTATATCCACAGACTAGTCCCGGGGAGTGCTGCTTAGCGCTCTGCCTGATAAACAGGTCTTTATCAGAGCATCTCAAACTGTTTAACCAGGAAGCAACTTTCACAACACCAAATTGTCAAGTTCCTTTAAGGCAAGAAGCAAGTCACAAGAGTTCTGCAAGCTCTGTCACGCTCATTTAGTGACGGACTTTCGTACACTATGGCTAACATTTCTAAGCACCTCTGCTTCAAAAATTTTCCATCTTATTTTTTTATTCCTGTAGACATGCTGCCATAACATGTTATAGAAGCACCGCTGTATCAAGCTGTGGAATTGCACAGATGTAGCTATATTTTCAGATTTTTTTGATGAATGGGTAAAAAAAGGAGTTTGCAAGCAAATTCCTACTTACACGAATTATTGTGCCTGACAAATGTTCCCTGTAAGGAATCAGGGATTTTCATCTTCAAGGAGACTACTGAAGTAAGCAAAGGCTTGCAGAACCATGTCCCAAGACTCCCACCAATCATTTTCTAAATTGACAGAGATGCCTTTGCCGAGAGGACACAGATCTGCAAGGCCAGGCTCCTCTCTGTGGCACGGTTAGCTTTTCTTTCGGGCCACAACACGTTCTCAGTAACATCACCATAAATTTCAACTATTTCCTTTCATCCAGTAGAGCTTTATTTGCATTTACAGTGAAGAAAGCAGGATCATCAGAATCCAAGCTTTTACATGCACCATTCAGGTACATTTCTGGAATTTATTTTAATGTGCATGAGCTTGGCAGCAACTGTTTCAGTTGTTCTCCAAGCTATTCTTTCCCCTTTCCTATCCCCACACGAAATAGTAACAGTTGCATTGTCTTTTATGGGCTGAGGAAGTGAAGGAAGGGGAGGGACTTCCAGGAATTTTTAATTTACATATTTTTCACCTTAATTTTTTAAAATTTTTATACATATATGGAACTATAGGTAATGCACATGTATAGACACAAAGAGAAAGAATTCTGAGTGCTCAGTCTAGCCTTCAGTTTCACATTTTTAAGCAACATCACTCTAGTACAGCAAGGATAACTACTATTTTATAGTTCTCTCTCCTTGCTTGACTCTATTTGGATTTTGAAAAGCTCTCTATATTAAGGCTTCTCATTAGCCATGTGAAGCCCAGTACCCTAGAGACAGTATTTAATTCAACTGTGACCTCCCTTCTGGGCACTTCCTGGCAAAAAATCGCCAGATGGAAGAGCTGAAGACTGCCAAACATTCACTGCAAGGAAGTGCCAAAACAAGGGTCTTTATTGCTGATAAAAGCCATGGAAACATCAGAATGCAAAACAAAGTTGCTACCTTTTTTTTTCCACCTCCATCTGCTTCACTAAAGCTGTGATTGCTGCTGCGATGGAATTGAAGGCACCAGTTTTCACCCTGAGGTTAAACTCTAGCACAGTAGAAAATGACAAAAGTAATTTTACTCCCTGTGTTAAATCATTATTTTTATTCTTATGTCACTACCAGCCAAGTTCCTCACACCACGTTCTCATTTTCTATGCTCTTTACCATGCTCATACTTAGGAGTTATGCCTGATAAATAACAACTTTCATCATTAGTCCTGGCTGGGCTAAAACAAAGTATGCTATTACCTCTTTCCAAAGGAGAGGAGTGAGTAAACTCATTCTCCACAATTCCCTAAGATTCTTGTTACCCTGTGAGCAAGACCTGAGTATTAATACGATCTGGTGTTTGTGCTATCTTGGATGCCAGTTCCACCATCTGGAAGTGCAGCTATGAGAGGCATCCAAGGTGTTCAAGGATAATTACACTTAGAGTTGCCAGGTGCATGAGTCTTGTCTGGTGATCAGCACTGGCTGTGCCAGCCACCTCTGCTCTTCACCACCACATTTTTAGCATAGCCAGCTCCTGAACAAGCACAGAAACACTTTTTTGGGGACTTTTGCTCAAAGATCTCCAAACTCACAGTGGCCCAGAAGCCAAACAAGATTCCTCCCAGCGTTCACAACAATAAACCACCTAAATTAATACATCAACTACCTTTACACAGAGTACAGCTGTACCAATGCATCTAGAGCTGGACTACACCAGTAACATGGACACATTTATACCAGATGATGCTCTAAGTAATATATATGAAATTGACAAGTTATGCCTGCACATGAGCAGGAATTACCTGTACAAAATACAGATGCCATTATGCTGGCAGAACAGCATTCATGCCAGGAGTCAAACCAGCTGGACTTCTAATGGCCACACAGCAATTATTACATTAAAGAAATCATACTCCTTGCAGTCATAATTATACTGGTACAAAAATCTATGTGCAGACCAGGCCTTAAATCAATTTAGGGAAGATACACAAGGGATTGCTCCTGTTTAATTACATAGCCATTTAAATCAATTTGTTTAAATCAAGGCTTAAGACCTGAAATCATTTTTTGTAAGGAGTGTGGTTTTGTTACCTGCATGCACACTGACCTCGTAAATTAAGTCCCCAGCTTTGACAGCTCACTCTTATGAACTAAGAGTTTATTATATGAATAATAAACAAAAAGCAGTAGGGTAAACACTTCTGCTTGGGTGGTTTGAGGAAACCAGAACAATTCATGGCAACTCCGGATAACAGTGTGGCAAACTGATATTAACAGTGAAGGGTGGTGTTGCATTGCAGTGGACTGTGAAAAACACCAGTCTTGGCTGTCCTAGAAATTTAACATTTTTTCTAACTAATTTTCATCCTCAGTGCTTTGCCACACTATTGCTAAATGGGCAAAATCTACTGCACATATGAAGAAAAGGACAGTAAGTTGTAATACACTTCAACACAATTTGCCTAGTTCTCAAACAAAAGTGGAGAGAACAATGTATTTAGCATCTTGCAGAGTTTTTACCCTGCCTCCATCAGGGGCTGTGCTCAACTATCCATGTCTGGAGCTACGCAGCAAATCTCTGTCATGTAGTGTCAATCTTGGACATGAGAGGGCTTTAGGAAAAAGAAAAAAAGGAGGGAGAAGCGACAACAGTGGGAAGCTTGAAAAGCTAGTCATTTCTTTTGCCCAGCATTCTTTTCTCCACATTTATCTATACATTCTTCCTTAATCCCCCTATTTAATATTCTTCCAGAACCCGGAAGAACAGAAGCAGGACACATGTCCTTCCTTTACCTACACCACTGAGCACCCAGCAACACAAGTCTCCAAAAACAAGCAACAAGACAGCAAGTCACAGAGGGAAGGTCTGTTGAAGAGGGATCAGACAGTTCAGTACCAAGCAGGTGTCACGATGGCCACTGCCTGTCAGAATGAAGGCATAAAGCTATGCAAGAAAGAAGAATAAGAGATCTGTTCTTTGCTGTTTCCCTTGTTACAGAGATGCAATATTTTACTCCAGAAATTAAATAATCACAATACTTAGCCTGGCCACAGCTCTAACAGTATAAACACACTTTTTATCAGAGCCTTCTATCATCTTCTCATAGAAGAAAGCTATGCTACACATTTTCTGTTTGTGTAACAGCATCCACAGCACAGTTGTGCAACTTTTTTTTTGTTAAAATGGCACAAAATGCTGTCTACATGATATCCACTCTACCAACTGTGCCAGCAAAAGAAATACAAAAGGTGATCCTCACTAGCACAGCCACAAGGCTAGAACACACGTGCCCACACCTTTAGCAGTAATGCCTGCTTTGTTCACGAGAAATGATTTTACTATTTCCAGCCCTTTCCTAACACCACATTAGTCAAATCTTCATGAGCACTGCCAGAAGCCATGCCTAAGAGAGCTACTAACCTCTTTCAGCCATTCAACCAAATCAAGACATTATGGCATTGCTAATATTAGTGCATCACTGTTCACACTGACAAGGATGCCCTGGGAGGACCTGTGCTGGAAATAGCACTAGTGTGCACTAGTCTTGGAACAGTTGAGTTTCTCCAGTACCACAGACAGTAGGAAAAATAGCTGTATCTGCCACCATTGCTAACACCAATGTAAAAGCAGAATAGCACAAGAAGAATAGTGTTCAAAGTGCAGTGAAACAGACAAAGGTCATAAGGACTTGCCTTTTTTTTTTTTTTTTAAAGCTTTATGTAGACAAAAGCACCTGACTCATGTATTTAAAAGAAAGTCAGATTTCTCAAAGTATCACCACCCTGGCTATGGGCTCTGCCTAACAAAGCATGACAGATCAAACACTGGCAGTGGCACAGGTCAGCACTGCTCTCGCTTCCTTTGCTGCTCCTGTACTGAAGAAGCAAGCCCCCAGCAGCCAAGCAGATGGAAGGAGGGTGTCCGTGTTCCAGCATCATGTTTTGCCATTTAAATCACAGGGAGAAGTAGAGCAACTGAGGGCTTGGGCATGTATTTGTTTTAGCCAACTCACCTACAGGGCACGGTGATCTCTGACAGGATGGTAACTTCCTAAACTTGAGAGAAGCTGCTTTCCACATCTCTACAACCTCCAGTTGAGTGGGCACAAGACTAGACCTGCAGCAGTCTTCAGGAGGTTCAGCCCATCCTGCTTCAGCTGCCCACGCTGGTCCAGAGACAGCAACACAGCAACTCATCTTTGCAGCCTTTCGTGACCCCTGAGGCCAGGCACTCATTTTAAACAGTACAGAGGAAACTGCAACAACACAAACTGACCCAACTGGATACAGGATAGCAATGGTGGTCTTCATGCCTAACACCGTTTAATACAACCACTTCAAATGCAACTGGCTGTTCCTTAGTCTAGGCAAATTAGGATGCATCATCATAGCACGAGCTCAACGTCCAAGTCTGGTTCATACTGGGCTCCCAATCTATCCTACCACTGCAATGTCTGAACTGGCGGTTACTTTCAAACAGAAGATGACAATTGGGAACAATTAAAACTCACCTTTGATTTGAAGGCCAGAAAGGAAATAAGATGGGGGGGTTGTCTGTTTTTTCATTTTTATCTTGTTTTTTAAACAGTACCTGAACAGTGCTCTTTGCCTTAACTGTCTTGGAGGCTCAATCCCACAGTATCTCTGTAGGAGTTTTACAGGAATAACACTGGAATTAAAGGTCTGCAGTACTGACAGAAAAAGGTCATTGGAAGAGCTAGGTGCCATTTTCTGTGGTTACCATCATCCCTCAAGCAGGAAGATGACTTGCAGCTGATTGTCAGCAGGCTCTTTGGACTGACTTTCTAGTATGTGCAAAAAAAGGCATCACAGCCTTTGCTAGCTCTGCTGATTAAAGATAGGCAACACTTAATTTGACTGTCCTTTGCAATAAGATGACCATAATTCACACTTAATATGCTGCAAAGTCATCTGCCTTCCAAGTACAAGAGCATGTTCTGCTGAAAGTCACTGCTGTTAGGTCAAATTTAAACTCAATATTGCAGGACAGATATTACATTGCTATTAATAATAAATAATCATGATAATATTTTCCCTTAATAGAGCAACTCATCCCAAAGGATCCTAACCATTCTACAAACTCTGGACCAAGTTCTATTCACTGCTACAAACCTGTAACCTCTGACTGATTTGCATGGGTGCAGAGGAATGTAGAAATTAATTAGAGATTGCATCAGATCTGTGAATTACTTCACTGCAGCTGATGTTCCTCCCACTTCAGGGGTAGATCCAGCCATAACATTGCCAGTCCTTTAAAAAGGAGTTCTCACAAACATATTCTGGACTGCAGGCCTGTACTGCATGTCTGTGTGATGCCAGTGCTTCCTGGGAAGGGGTGAGAAGGTAAGGATCCAAGCAGTAATCTTTATGTTCCTCTCTAAATAAAGATGCTCCCTCATGACCACAATCAAGTATAGAAGCACCACTGGTCAGCAAACAAATTTAAGTGCTCCTTAAGAGGAAGAACTTCTGGAGGGCTGGGAAAGTCATACTCTGTATAGTCCCCAGGCAGAAGGGACTCCTACCATGAGCTACAATATAAATATTTTAAAAAGTAATACGACATAGACATGGCTGCAAGCTTGTGCAGCAAATACTCAGCACACAGCTCAGTGTTCCTGTCCTCAACCTAAGATGAAAGAGTAAGCAAAACCACTGTAAATAGAATTAAGTGCAACATCTCAGAGACATGCTTTAAGCACATCTGGTACTTAATTCTTCCCAAAAGCAAAACATTTGCTTCCCAGAAACACTTATATGAACCTCAGGAGTAAGTTCTCTTTAGACTTGACTCAAGCACCAATAGGACCAGGCACATAGAAATGTCTGTGCCTTCCCCTTCAACTTCGAGATGAAATGTCATCAAGGAATTCTTGGCACCACCTGTATTAAGTCACTTCACCTGATGTGGCAGCTATTTAGTCACACAGGGCAACTGTTTCAGTTAGGATCTGGAGAACATCATATTTAATTGAACAAGGGGGAGGGATTACACTGTTGTGTGTTTGCTGAAAGTCACTGCTATTAGGTCAAATTTAAACTCAATATTGCAGGATAGATATTACACTGCTATTAATAATAAATAGTCACGATAATGTTTTTCCTTAAAAGAGCCATCCCAAAGGATCCTAACCACTTTACAAACTCTGGACCAAGAACAAAGTCATGCGTTGACAGTTTTGAACTAGGTGGATTGTCATATCATATTGTCTGTACCAGCAACTCTTCTGATCCCGAGCACAAATAGGTACTCTGGTGACATATTTTTGTCCCTCTATGCAAACACATCTCCCATGTCTGATCAGGCTTGGGATACGACTGTATTGCTGATGCATGCAGACAGAGGAAAAGCAGACCACTTCCAGCAAACATGCCAAACTTTTCAGTTCCAAAAGGGAGAACACCCTTATTCAACACTAGACTGTTTTCCATGCTTACCTAAATATTCAGTCATTGATCTTTCTTGATCACCAAGCAGTAAGTCAGTTGGGACATTAGTTTTGCATTATGCTACAGGGAAAGAGTACAAACAGCAATAACCAAAAGAGCTTCTAAGTGAGCAGGATAGACCAGGGGCAGAAAAGAGAAAGGGCCGGTCACCCCCATTTTGTAGAAGCAAACAAGGAATTTGTTTCCTTTCACAGAGAAGTGACAGAGGCCATCAGCGTTATTTCACATAAAATGCCAAAGGTTTTATTCATGATTTCAGTCATCATCCAAACCAGCACGGTTTCCAAATCTCCCTTGAACTTGGTCTGTTCCAGAGACTTGCCCAACATTGGTCTAGCTCCCAAGAAAACGGCCATAAAGAGTCAGACCCAGCTGAGGATCTTGTTTCTAACAGGGATGAGCAACAGAGGCTTAGAGAAGTTAACAGGGGCAAGTTTAAAGCTGTATTTTTCCCACTTTCTCCCCGCAACAGCTGCCAGGAAGCCACAGTTCGGGCGACTTCCTCAGCTGGGGCATGTATTCACACATTTGTGTTTTAATAGCAGTTGATGGGCCACCGTGCCAAAAACATGTTTTGAGCAGCAATACTTCTATATGTCAGACATATCAGTGAAAACAAAGCAACTGAGTTTTTCCCATTACGTGGTCCGAGTTAAAAACAGCTGCAGGGGCACCTGTTTCACCCCACCTTCATCTCCAGAGTACACATCAGAAATAGGCCAGAGTGGATTTGAACATGCTGCAAATTCAGAGTGTAAACACAGCTCTAGACGGGGGACAGAAACACCGCCAACTGCTTCCCCAGGCTTTTACTTTTTAATAATGAAACCTCCCCAAATGAAAACACAGCATTTGGCAACAAGCCCATTGAAAACAAAATACAGGTACAAAAGAAAAGTTGGTCCCTGCCTCTTCCCACACTAGATATGGCTCCTCTCATATGGAAGCCAGATCAGAGTATATTAACGAATAACTCGTGTTTTTTCTCAACTTTCTGCTGCAATGCAGACCTCCTGAAGACTCCATCTACGAGTAAAACCTCTGGTATCCCTGTCTATGTTCTATCGCTAGCTGCTGCATAATATTTCTTGTGTGAAATCTCAAGAGGGAAAAAAACACACAACAAAAAAATCAAGTTCAAAAGAGATCCCCATCCTTTCTTTATCATAGTAAGGAATGTTTTTCCAGATTCTGCTTTCCTCAACCTATACGACATTGCCCCTGCTTACCAGAGGTTTCTGAAACCCCCACTTGATGACTGCAATTGCACTCCTCCCCTCCAAATAGAAAATTCAGTGACTAAAGCAAAATCCAGAGCACAGGAGTTCCCAAGCCATGAAGCACAAGCAGGGCCAGGAGAAGGAGCTGCCAGCAGGGAGGTATTCCTCTCAGGGGTTGGGGAACTGCTGCTCTAGCCCCATTCGCACCTGCATGAACATGCAAGAACTTTCATTGTTATAGAGCCAATGCCTGAAAATTAATTAAAAAACCCCACAACCAAACAGTAAAAAAATCTAACTCTGAAATAACTGAGGGAATATTTATTTATACTCCAAGAGATATTTCTGCAAATAATAAGTAATACACTAAAAAAATTATCACAAGTTGCACATTATCACCTTGTAACATGGTTAATCCCTACATAATAACCACTCCATGTGTTTTCACACACATTTTACTCCCCCTGCAACATACAAATAAAGACCATTGGGGAACAGGAGGAAACCAAATTAACTAGGAGGTGAAAGGGAACTGAGAATGGTACACTACTAATGAATAAGGAGAAAACACCTTTTTTTTTTCTCTCCAGTCTGTTGCTAGCAGATTGCATCAGCAAGTTATAACATCTCAGCTACATCAATTGTGAGCATCATTCATAAATTCATCACGTTTGGGAACAGATTTTTTTTTTTTTCTTCTTTAGCTGCAAATATTCAGAGAGGCACAAAACATAATATTACTTTAAGCCCTCCGGAAAAGTCTCACCAATTGTGTTTCTTTATTATTTCAGAAATTTTGTTCTTGTAGCAGATGCCTCATGTCTGCCTGAAACCTCGTGGGACTCTTAACAGCACAGGCAAGCTGGGGCACCTCCATGAGCAACACCTGCAGGAAAGAGTGTCACAGGAAAACTGATACAATTGTCACCAAATTAACGTGCGTCAAACACGAAACCTTGTTACCTTGATAGTGTCTTTTATGCATGTTTTGTGGGATATATATTTCTACATTACAAATCCACTTGCGTGTCATTCTGGCAAGCAAGCCAGTTTTCTGGTGCAAGTGTTGTATCCTAGGAAGAAGTCAGAAGTATATTAGAAAAGACAAGCGAATGCTCTGACTTCACGCACAGAAAGTAACACTGAGCAAGGCTTCCAGACAAATGCCTCCCCTGTACTTAAGGCTTTTTAGGTACTGCCTTAATTCCCTTAATTGCTTTATTTTAAAGGTTGAAAACACTAGCTGGCTGTGATATTAGCAGCATTTGAACGGTAACTAATTCTAAGGAGTACGCCGGTAGCAATGTAACACTAGGACGTGCCGCACACATTGATGAGGCTGAAGGCGATAGCAATCAGCCTACATCGCTGCAGCCCCAGAGCCCAACCAGCCACCCTGACTCGTTAACCTCGCCGCGCTCTCCAACAACGACGGCTCCCAGCATTTTCCCTTCCCTTTTCCCACCTATATTAGCAGGGACAAATTAAGCCCGCCTTACTCCGGAGGGTACTCCACTGAAGTCCATGAGAAAACAAACGTTCAAGGCTCAGAGAGCACGAAGCTGAAAGAGTAAAGCCCAGACTTCAGCTCACACAAGAGAAAGCGAGATGCGGCCCATTTTTGCACGCTTGAAACCAGAGAAGCTTAAAACAGTGCATGCCTACTTTTTCAGTCCCTCCCTCCCTTTGTACGTGATCTTAAGCCGCGGGTGTAAAAACGTTTCCTCTGCTGTCACCGTTTCCTGCCTCCCGAGATCTCGGGTTCGCAGTTGGGGACTCGGGGCCGGGGGCAGAGCCGGCACCCCCCAGCCCCCCCCACCAGCAGCGTGGGTACCCCCAACGCGGGAGCGATGCTCCCCGACCAGGCGCGTATGGAAACCGCCGGCCAAACGCGGGCAGGAGGGATATTTACTCCTTTTTACCGTGACTTTCTCCTTTTTACCGCGACATGGGTGACACCTGCTCCTTCCCCCGCTGCGTGGGCCGGGTGTCAGGCCCGGCCCTGCCCAGGCTTACCCCAGCACCCCGGAGGGACGGGTGCCTACTGCCGGGGACCACGCCGGCGGGGACCGGGGCGGGGGGGCCGGGGATGCCCCACCGAGCTGCCGCAGCGCCATCCCCGCCGCCCCTCGGCCTGCTACAGCGGGCGGCCCCTCTCCGAATAAACACGGGGGGGGGTAAAAAAAGCAAAGCAGAGGAAAAACTCCGCGCTGAGGCGGGGTTTCGCTTCATTCAGCCCGAGGCGAGCGCGAAGCCCGAGCCCGGGTCGCCCCGCCGCCCCCCCGCTCGCCCCCACTCACCCAGGGTCTTGACGGCGACCTGCCGGGTGAGCGGCGGCGGCAAGTTGACGCAGACCAAGTCGACGTCCTGGTGCAGCAGCACCTCGTCGATGCGGCTGGTGTAGAAGGGGACGCTCATCTCCTTGGCCAGCTCCTCCGCCTCCTCGGGCGTGCGGCCCCACAGCGCCTTCACGGCGAAGCCCTCTGCCTTCAGCAGCGGCACGATCACCCGCGCCGTCAGGCCGGTGCCGAACACCCCCACCCCGGGCAGCATGGCGGCGGCGGCGGCGAGGGGCGAGGCGGGCGGCACGGCACGGCGAGGCGAGGCGCGGCGCTCCCTCCCTCAGCGCCGGCCGGGGCGGGGGGAGGCGGCCGCCGGGCGGGCGGGAGAGGGAGGCAGCCCCCGCTGGCTGCTGCTGCCGCCGCCGGGACCGGGACCAGCCGCCCCCCGCCTCAGCAGCGCCGCGGCCGCCGGCTGCCCCGCCATGCCCGCACCATCACACACGCCTCCGCGGAGGCGCCGCCGCTGCCCTCCCTTAACGGGCGCGGGGCGGGCAGGGACAACCAGCCAACCGTCCTCCCTCCCTCCCCCGGCAGAGGCGGCCGACGAGCGCGGGGGGCGGCGACGCGGCGCTCAGCACCGCTCCGCTGCCATGTCCGCCGCGGGCGCCCGCTCACCGCGGGGAGGGCGGGGCCTCGCCGTCACCTCCTGGGGGTTCCTGCACCGCCCGCCCCGCCCCGCCGCACCATTGGCCGCCACTCGCCCCGCCCCCGCCGCACCATTGGCCGCCGCCCTCCCCGGCCCCGCCCCGGCAGCGGCGGGCGGCGCGGCGGGGCGCCCCCTGGGAGCCGGCGGGCGCCGCCTCGCCCGCCCCGCCCCGCCCCGCCCGGCGTCCCCTGGGTTGCGGTAGGGAGGGTGCGGCGGGCGGCTCCCCCGGCAGCCCTCGCCCCCCTGCAGGTGCTGTCCGAGGGCCCGCGGGGGGTTCCCGTCCGCCTGGCGGGTCGGTTTCGGGGCATCTTCCCACCGCCGGGCCCACGGGGAGACCCCCCCAGCCTCTTCCCCCACGGGAGGGCCGCTGAGGGGCCGGGGTGATGGGGCGAGGTAAAGGTCGGGGCGAGTAAAGGTTGGGGCGTCGTGGTGATGGACGCCCAGTAAAGGCACGGGAGAGCTGGGAGAGCCCCAGCGGCAGAGCGGCGTGAGCTGGTCGTGTCCGCTGGCCTTCAGCCCGCCTCCGGAGCCCTGCAATGGTTCTCCAGAACTGTGATGTCCCGAAGGGCGAGGGGAGCTGCCCCGAACCCCGGCACCGGCCACGCTCAGTGTCGGACACCAGCTCCCCCACCCGCGCCTCCCTCCACGCCCGCGATGCCTGGCCAAGGTCCCCGCCACCCACCCCGTACCGACTGTCGGTCACCTGCTCCCCTGGCAAACACCGCATCTCTTCGGCTTTACTGGGACGGTGGTTCATGTCGGAAAACAGGGGAATCCGGGACCACAGAAGAGCAAACCCTCTGGCACCGCTCAGTGCCCCGTGCCAGCCCCTCATCCCACCGCTGCCCCTGGCTGGGCTGAACGATGGCCCTCCCGAGCCGCCATCCCACCCCGGGGGGCTGCCGGTGGGCCCGGGCGCGGCCATGGACCGCAGCGGCCTCTGTCCCGTGCAGAGCAGCGCAGGGCTCCTTCTCCCAGGGATCAGCCTCTGCCCGGGCCCTACGCACAGCTCACCTGCTCTGAAAGCAGAGAACCTCCACTGAGTGCCGCACAGTCACACCGGTGTCTATCTTGCCCTTAAAAAAAAAAAAAAAAAAAAAAAAAAGAAATTACAAAACTTCCTGCTTCCAATTAAAGGGTAAGAATGAAGATGTTGTTTTTCCACATATTGTCCTTTCTACCAGTTCCGAGGAGAAAGGAAGAGAAGGGTAAGGAAGGAAAGGGGGGAAGGAATGAGAGGAGAGAAAAGGGAAAGAAAACACAAAAGAAATTAAAAACCTTTCCTATATTAGACCCCTGGAAACATGCCAGGGACAATGTTGCGTACGTAATCTACCAGTGTTTGAAAAATCAGACTTGGAAGCCAGCGCTCCTTTCCCATGCTCTGCAAAGAGGTCTTTTTTTTTTTCCTGCCACCGTCTCACAGCAAACACTTCTTTATTACAAAAAGCACAGACGCTGAAAGGATCACCGCAAGTTAAACATGTTTTGCTTTCTGTGCACTATTAGCGCTGAAGTGAAGGAGATGGATACTCTTTGACTTCTGACAATTGAAACACAACCCAGATCCATTTGTCAAATAACCGCAGAGGTATTACCTTTCTTTAAAATACAAAGATTGTGTTGGGGCTCCCCATCAGACATTCAAACCTGTTTATACAGGGTTTTCCCAGGATGAGCAATTTGGGATATCTTTCTTGTCTTATTTGCTTGTCTGCACATAATAATAAACCCCAAGAAAGTAGCCAGGTTACAGGAACAGGGTAAATATGTGAAGGTTGAAGAGAAATAGATGCTATGTACCTATTTAGTTATTATATAGCTTCTATTATTTTAGTAGGCACAGGCCACTTTATGAAGATCTATGTAAGGTCATTGTTTTGAGAAATTTTCAGTAAGAAAATAGATAATGGGAACTAAGGACTAGGGAACAGCATTATTACACTCGAAGTCCATTGTTTTCCTAGAGAAAATTTTTCCTTGCTTTACTTTTTTAAACGTATTTTTTTCTCCTGTTAGGTTAACATAGCTTTGCAGTTAAGCTGAGCGAATGGCACCTAGCTCTCAGCACTTCAGTAGCCAAATCAACCTCTAAAGACATCATAATGCCAAATCTGAATTGCCCCATCTGCAGTGGCAGTGCCTTCCCCCTCATTTGTTGCAGGGACTTTTGGGGACAAACTCCATACCGTTAGTACTAGAGTAGGGTGCAATTCTTTCTCAATTAATTGTGTGAAATAGAGCCACCATGTTACACTTGCCTGTCCTCACAAGTGCCCAGAAGGACTGAGAGAAGCTAATGAAGGACAACTGGCCTTTCAGTAGTGCAGACCATGTCCTCACCACGATGTAGGTGACTGCAAACATGAGTGAAAGCAGAATCTTTGCTCAAATCCACATCACTAGTGCTGCCAGTTACTTCTGACTTGAAGTACTATCAAATCTGGGCAAGATTTTTTCTGCAAAGCAAAAAAGGTTACGGTGGCAGCAAAGTGCCTCACTTTAAAGACGTGTCTAACCAGGACCGAGGTTCCCCAGGCTATGTCTGCTGAACTACGAAGCCTCTGGTATTCTGTATATTAGATTTTTCCACTTCTAAGCCTGCCTGTCTTGTCAAGAGAGCCGACATTTTGTTCTTAAGGTTGCTCAAGCTTCCTTCAAGGAAGACACAGGCAGAGATTTCTCTCACAGAGACAATAATTTTGTTCTTTCTTGAGGTTTTTCTTAGCCTGAAATAAGTTATTAGCATAAAGTTTCACGCAGAAAAAAACCCAAAGAAGTCTCATACATCCTTTTTGTCTTTCTAAACTCTGTAAATGAAAGCAACCATCAGGAAACTAATAAAAATGTTGCAGTCACAATTCTGTTCCTTCTACATATTTCATTTGCGTTTTGCAGCTCCGGGTCATTATACTGTACAATGTGCATATTGCTACATTACCAACTTTATGTGAGAAATACCAACTTAACAGCTCTTCTACAGAATTCTGATACAGTTGTTTGCAAAGATCTGAAACTGTCTTCTAGGTTGAATTTCATATATTTTATAAAATTCTTTTTGTAGAACTATATTGTTTTCTTCTTAAATAAAAGTTGAGATTATAAAAGTTAGAAATCCTTTATTTTTTTATTTAATTATTTTAATTTAACCTTTATTTAGCTTTGTATTTAGTTTTATTATTACTAAAGTAACTAGTATGTTGAAAGTACTAGATAGAAAAGGATACATAAAAGCACATATAAAAGGTAAAAAGGAATCAATCAAGCATACATGACGTGCAAATACTTGTTATCTGTTGGCGTAAGTAAAATGCAGAAAGTTGGTGGTCTTCCAGATACAGATAACACTTGGCAGATAAAAGTCCTCAATTTACTTTCCAAATGTGTGAAGGTGCCTTCCCACACATTGCAGAGGTTTCTATCCAGAGCCTGCTGAACTCGACAGAAAGATGAAGGTCTGCCTGATAGAGTACCAGGATCCCACACTGTTTCTTTCTTACTTCTCTGTACTTATAAGAAAATCTGGTCTTTTTCAGACTTTTTAAACATTTATCCTGTCAGACTCCACAGCTGCATTTCTCAAACCGCTCATGCATCAGTCGGAACAACAATGGAAAGAGCTGAATAATACATAGCTTCAGTGAAATTCTGAAATAGAGCTTACTGTCTCTCCAAATACTTCTCAAGTTCCAGGATTTTAAGATTAATTAGCTAATTTCCTTTTACATAAATCAGTGTCTTCAAACATGAAGCAGCTGTGAATTTTCAATAACCAGTTGTCTCCTTCTGGTGTATGAGGTTTGCACTCACCACTACTGGACTTCTTCTATGGCTTTGAGGCTTGAAATTATTTGCATGGAAATAATAGTACTTTGGAGACAAGGAAAAACTGGTGATTCAGACCTGTCTGGTTCTCCCACTCAGCTGTACTGACTCATCCACAGCTTTAGTATGCAGCACAAGAAAGGATGCGTGAGCTGAGTTGCTCAAGTCCTTTTTTACATCTAATACCACACAATTGGCAGTTTCTCAGGCCGACAGGAATTTGTTCTTGCAAAGAGCCATACGCTTCACTTTGGTGTCTCTTTGAATGCATTTCCACTGAGACAACCCACAGAAGTTCTTGCTCTGAGATCTAAAGGCAGGAATTGCTTTAACATTTGCAGTATTAAATGGTCCAACGTGCAACTGAGAGAACTAGAGAAGAGTAGACCACGTGCTAACAAAGGGTTCATAATACATTCAACCCTCCTTTGTTCTGGTCAATGGGAACTGTAGCCATGCCCAGAGTCTCTGAGCCTGTTCAGTACATTTTCAGAGTTTATTCCTTCCCAGTTTCCAGAGTCTTTCTTTAGAAGATGTGTATGTCAAGTGTGGATGGGCTGTGAGGAAGCCAGCGAGGCTTCAAGAAACTGCATCGCTAACAAGATACTTTTGAAGGCATTGGTGGTCTGTTCACTAAGGCACGGAGGAGGACTAAATAAGTACAGCTTCTGCTCTGACAGTATGGACAACCTATAAAGGAAGACAAGTGCATGTATTCTCACTTTACATGCAGAGAAACTGAGCCTCAGAGTGCAATGTTCTCTGTTCTCTGTTGGGTCTTTTCGGGTGTTTGAGGGCAAATAAACACCCAAAATGGGGCACTCAGCTGATAAACACTTTTAGCCTAGCTGGCTTTCCTAAGCTTCTATCGGTCACAGTTCAATAGGTGAGAAAGCAGATAGAGAATGTGTTAGCAAAGATGGACATGGGATCCCATAATGAAAGTAGGGAATGGGAACATAGCTGCCTGGGCGCGACCATGCCCTGTGATGGTGTAATACATGCTCAAAGCTCACATCAGTCATTCCCTCCCAACAGAAACATGGGCGTATGCACCCCACAGCACACATGCAAGCACTGAATCATCAGATGTGTTGCATTTTACACACCTGCTGATGAAATCCCTGACATGCCGTCAGCAAATCAAGCATACCTGAGGCATACCTAGAGCACAACACCGGGTATTGGATCTGCCCAGGAGGCAAGATTCCTGCCCACAATAAATTTAACTTTCTGTACCTGTGCCTCGGCCATCTGCTTGCTCTGCCTGGGCTCCTGCCAGGCATCCAGAGACTCTGGACAAATGCAATGGACTGGGCAGAAGTAGCTAAAGCTTACTAAGCCACCTTAGCAAATCCATGGTTGTCAAAATATGTAAGTAGACCCATGGAGAAGGGGATTCTCATATTGGTACTTTGCTGGGGGGAAAAAAATAACAGGGTGAATGAGTCATATAGAAATTCTTAATTCTGAAAAATGGCTTTGAGCCTAAGCAGTAGTTTGTGTCATATCACACTTGTTAAGTGCTGTGCAAATAGCTGTAATACGCTGCTGAAGTGGTTATTATTTTAGCAGTAAAACATTGCACATTGCTTGTAGGGCAGCTGAGATGTTACTTTGGGATGAAAATAGCAGAGTATCATCACTTCATTAGTCATGCAGGAGCGCGTGAAAGCGAACACGTGTGATTTCCAGACTTCTAAGCCTGCCCATGCAGTGTGGGTTTTGAAAGGGTTCAGTTTGGTAGAAATACCCCTTTTATATGGGAATGTAGCACAAGACTGCTCTGCACTGGAGTTAGTTGCCCCCTTCCTCTCTCTGAAAGCAGCTGGGACTTCAGCTACTTGCAGGAAGCCTTAACAGAGACAGTTATGAAACAGGTTTTAAAGGAAAATATATCTATTAAATGAATAATTTTAAAATGTCAGATATGTTAAATACTGCAGATTTGGACAGCCTTCCAGGATACTGCAAATCAGTTACATTTCACAACAGAAAACCTGCTGCTGTTTTTCAGGCAGGATAGGCAGGAATTTCTGTCTACCTGTTGCTACAAGCCCATGTCCTGTGTGCACTAAGAAGATACTGAATCCCAGGAGGATCTGTGTCCTGGGAACAGATGAAAGCAGCTAGTTGCCTCTGGAGAGTGCTCTCTTCTAATGCAGGATTGTGTCCTGCTGCTGGTCTTCACACATATTTCTTTTTATGACACAGAAACTTGCACTTTTCCTATGACATGCCCAAAACCAGATTTGCTAGCTTCCTGGACACACTGAAATGCCACCCTTCTCTTTCCCCTGCTAGGCTACTGAAGGGAAAGGTACTGAGGCAGTGGTATTTACTGCATCACCTACTGAGGTCCCTGACAGCCTGAAGTATGCTCCTATGATCATAGGCAGCCTTGGTCATTTGTTTCCATTTCGATTTTGAATTTATGGCCCATGCATTTAGAGCTCTTGATTGGTACTGTGCTTATTTTTAATCTGAACAAATAAATGCAAGTTAATGAGTCTTCTTTTTTTATGCATTGAGAAAAAAAAACAATGAGAAAAAACATTAGTTATGTCCACGCCAGTACTGTAGCACAGCAGGGCTAGTGCAGTTTGTTTTCAGACATTGACATGGCTCTCCACAGCTATTGCTCCCTGAAAATCATGCTCTTTAAGACTGCAACACTGTTAAATCTCAGGCTTTAGATTTGCCAGCTGTACTGATGTGATAGTGTTGAAGTCTGGCCTGCATTACCTGCTCCGTGACCTTGCTTCATTAAATCAATAATGGTCAATAATGTGTTATTTAATTGCGCAAAGGGTAAATTCAGTCCAGTCCAGTTTCTAGGCTACTGGCTCTTTGCAAGCTATCCTTTATTTGAAATAGAAAAACCATTATTTCTGGTTCTTTCTGGAGGTTCTTTCTTCAACCCAGGCGAGTATTGAACCTGTATAATGTCTGTAGTGAAGAAGGTGAGCCTTGTCCTCAGGAAGGCTGTAACGTCTCCTGGTTGGAGCAGGAAGGCCAGTCCATCCCTGGCATCCCTCAGGTCCCCATCCACACGGGGCGAAGACAGTGTGTTGTCAAGTGCTTCAGGTGATCGGAAGCTTGCAGCATTGGTTTCCTTATAACAAATAAACAATCAGATGTTTTTTTAATTCTCTCCCTCCTAAGAACCAAAAGTATTTCCTGGCTTTTTCAAACCTGGAGACTTCCTTCTTGAAATCAGGCTTAATCGCTTTCCCTTCCTCTTCTTCCTTGCTCTGTGCCTGCCATAATTCAGAGCAGGTCCTCCTCTGGTGTGCCCAGAGGAACACTGTCAAAGTCAACAATTTCTGGCATCCAGGCCTGAATCATCACTGTTGAAATGAACAGGAGAGAATGGCTCTCCCATGAAATCTGCAAACTGAGGCAGGCAACCAGGCAGCAGTTTTAATGAGGTTACATTTTTGAGATGTTCTTTGAAATCATAACAGCTAGAGACCAGCTCCCAACTCAAGATAAACAGATAATTTCTACACCAGAAATTCCTGTTCATATTTAAGCAAGGCTTAATCTTCCTCTTGAAATGAAAACACACTCTTTCAAAGGAACTTTCTTTAAGAGGAGAATGTTTCTTCAAAAGTATTTTAACAGCTCAGATAACTATATATATCATCATCAGGCTTCAAGCATTAATCATTAGGAATAACATGGATACATAGCATTTTTGGAACTGATGATTGCTGTTTATTGAATAAACCCATATGAAAGGATTTTGTGGTGTCTCATCGGAGTGAAGGCTGCAGCAGGGAGCTTCCAGTTGCCACATGTCTCACCTATAATGCCCAGAATAGTGTTCCAGCTGCATACGTGCCTTTCTGATGTTTAAGGACACATCACCTTTCAGTGTAGGACAAATGAACAAAAGTGGATGAATGAGGATCGCTTAGTAGTAGGAGAATTTTTTTTTAAATATTAATAAAGCTATTCTATAGCACTCAGCACTTCTGATATTGGAAAAGCATAGCAACAAAGAAAGTAGGGCAGCTTTATTAAGGACGTTATGGAATCACAAATCGAATGCAGTACACATCGGGCTGTGTCCCACATATATTCTATGTGGGACACTGTAAAATGTATGACTGTGCTCCTATTGTTCTAACAAGAGACAAGACAAAGGAGGGTGCTGAATACAGCATTGCAATCACTGGCAGCGTTCAGTTTAATATCTCTGTCAGATGCATAATTTTTATTATTTACCATGAAAAGCTAGGCTGGCTTTAATCACATTTGCAAAACATTTTACAAATCCAGGTTAGAGCATTTACCCTCAGACTTTAGGCTTATACAGATTTGATTCCACAGATAAATAGTTTTCAGTGAAGTAAATGTTGTGATTGGGCAAGGCTCAAAGGCAAGTCAAAAATAAGCATGAAACACTTGCCATGAAATCATTCACATCCTGAAAGGAGAGATGCTTGCATTTTCTTTCATTCATTTCACACTTGAAAAAATGCAGGCATTTCAGATCCCAGTCAAGGGAAGGAGAAGCTCTGTGATTTGAATGTTGGAATGTGAGGTTCTCATCTTTGCATTGTTTTTATCATTACAGATATCTGAGCAAAGAATCACTGTGCTGTTCATCTGGCATAGAAAGTGGCCCAGAATTAAATTGTGACTCATTTTCATGACAATTAAGGAGGAGGAAATATTAACTCTTTTCTCACAGCAAATGCCCTAAGCCTAGATTCAAAGCAGTCTCATGTGGATGCAAATCCTGCTCTTCCCTCTGTTAAACTCTCCAAATAAGTGCAGTCACAAGGCTTTACAATCCTGCAGTTATGCCTTTCAGCCAAGGCAGACAAACCTGCCTTGAGTCAGTTCCCCCACATCAGACTGCAGTAGAGCTAACTGGTAGCTAACAAGTTTTAGTGGCCCCCCATGTCATCTCCTATTTCTCTTTATCCCCAGGCAGTGCATCATGCAGTGGTATTTGATCTGAATATTGATGACTGCCAGCGTGCTGCACTCAGCATGTTTATTTTGAAAAAAAAACAAAACAAAAACAAAAAACATGCAAAAGCAACACTAAACAGTCTCAGAATAATTCAGAGGCAACAGCTGGGGTCAGGGAATTTGGTAACCTGCATGCACAGCAGCATCCCAGCAGAAGGACTGGGCTGCCCTTGGAAATGCTACAGAACTCAGGTCCTTCCTATTCCTGGATGAAGGTGTAATTTCAGTGAGTGGTGTGATGGGATTTTGAAACTCTCCTGCAGGCATCCAGCGGGGTTAACCTGCGTTTGGGCTGGGCTGGTTTAGTACAAAACATGGTCAGGACGTGTAATGCTGGAGCAACTCTGAGAGTCAAACAGAAAGGAGGGAAGGAGTCCCAGGCAACAAACACTGTAGTAAATAGCATCTCTTTCCCTGGGCTGAACCAATGCATCAAGGCTTCTTTGCTTTTCATCTCCTGACTTCCCAGGATGCCAGACTCCAGCTCTCTTGTTTTGTCCCTTCAGATGCACTAGGTCCCAGTTCCCTCCATGCCCTAGAAACCTCCTGGGTTGTGACTTGCTGCTTCATGGAAATCTCAGGCTCTTCCAGGTGTTTCTGGTCAGACCTACCTGATGGTTTCAGAGGCATCTCTCCATCACGAGAGATCTGTGGGGAATATAAATGGTATGAGACAAGGGTAGGGAGATGGGTCTTTTGAGAGGGGAAAGGCCAGGCAGAAAATACAGGTGCCTTGCTCCTCAGAAAGGCACTACAGATAAACACAAGGCAAAAAGTACATTTGCTGGAAGCCCTTTGCAAGGGAGGGCTGGGAGAGAGCGAACAAAAACAGCAGACAGTAGCGACAGGGTTAGCAGTGTGCCTCATTCCCCCTCTCTTTTGTGAGCACAGAGGCACAAAAACTTACTACCTCCTGTTGTGAAAAATGAGCTGGGCTGAGCGATTCATATGCGTGGGATTTAAACTATCTATTTTAATTGTCACTTGAAGGAGAAAGCAAGTGACCTTGGCTAAAGTTATCAGGTTTTATTCCAGTTTTGCATTTGTATTTGATAATTTTTCCAAAGAACAGTTGATGCCTAGTAGTTGGTAACCACTGAGGTTTCTTCCATAGTACCCGAAGCCTTTTGCTATACTTTCTTGTTTTGCTAATTTAGAATGTGATATGCGTATGTTCAAATACTTAAACTGAAATTTTTATTCAAATGCTTTATGTTTACCTTTTATTATATTAGAAGATGGGAAATTGTAGTTTATATTTACTAGGTAATTCAATTTTTTTCTTAGGAGTTATGTTGAATTGCCTTTGGATAGAAATTAGGCTATAATAACATACAAAAAGGTAGCATTGGTTTTCATTATCAAATAAAGTCACATTAAATGGTTTGGATGTGAAAGAAGATGGTATCAAAACACATTTTGTGTTTAAAGTTAATAGAATTATTAAAGAAAGAAAACTGATGTGCATGAAATAACCACTAGCCAGTGCTTAAACAGCCTAGAATGGGTAGATCTCAGCCCTGGTGTATCAGTTTATTCATAGACTGGTGGGTAGGAAAAAAAAATTTTCCATTTTTTTTTACCTGTAATTAATTTCTCATTTCTAATGAACAATCGTTGACCAAGCTAAAATGAAGAAACTGAAATAAAGGAAATATGCTTTCCTCACTTGCAATAAAATCTCCAAATGAAAAAATCTTGTTCATCACTTCAGTCACTATTTGTTCCAGGAGTTTACATGATGCCTTGGCTCCCCATTTCAGTGCTCTGCCTTTCTTTAAAACCTCGCTAGCAAACGTGTTACTAAAACACTGAGCTTTTAATTTGAGCAAGGACTGGACCTCAGGTCTCCCCTCCTCACAATCAAGCACCCTATCTTGTGACCTGCGAGGTCATAGTTGGCTTAGGAAAGATGGAAATACTCCATGGGGAGTGGGAGGGCTCCACTGGGAAGGAGAGGCTGAGAGCTGCTGGGATCCTGAATGCAAGAAAAACCTCCCAAAAAGTGGGAGATGAGATTTCACATTCCCTTAGGGCAGATGGGGAAGTTGAATTTGACTCTTCTACAACTTGAACTAGTGGCTTAACTGCAGAGTTTGTGCATAAGAGGGAAAATAACACTCACCTCCAGATTTGCTGGGGGATAGGTGAGAACTTTGACTCCAGATGCAGAACAGGTTGGGAAGCACCAGTTTGGACACCATCATGGCATTTAAACACAAGGCATGCAGCTCAGCCTTGTCAGAGGTGTGCATGTTTGGCTGCATGGACAGCAGCAAAAAGCCATGCATTGAAAGTGATGCTTCTCAAATCCAGAGCAACTTACATCTTTCAGGAAATAAATCAAAAGGCTATTTTGTGCAGTCACCACAGTAGCCTTTATTTGCAACCAAATACAATTAGGAATGTTCAGTACTTGTATTTTCTCCATTCTGTCTGTTCATGCTGTTATTGGTGATAATTTCATGTAGTTTTTAAATTGTGGCGCTTCCACGGATCACCTTCTGATATCTTACAGACCGTTAGTAGTTTCCAGACTGAAGGTTAAAAAGCTTTGACCCTGAGGACTCAACTGTTGGAAAGCTAAATGTGCGGAGAGGTTGGGAACACAGAAGGATAAAACTGGATTTTGTAACTGCCAAAAATATTAAACTCTCCTAAATCTAGCACAGATTATTTTCCCATGTCATGATCAGCACATCCCAAAACAGAAACCAGATCTGAGTTACAGCCCAAAACCTCTCCACTGGGCCATGGTTAGTTATTGCGTCTGCATTGATTTTGCATTCCCACATCTGGTAGAAAAGCACAGTTTTAAAGTCTTAAAATCCCAGTGAAACCTTCATTAACACTAAGAAGCTTCCAGGGCAGCCTCAACACTGCTGGCTGACTCCAAGTTTACTCCTCTTGAATTAGACTTGTTGCACAGCCGGCTTATGTTGATCATTCACAGGAAAGAGTTTTCTCTGGTTTTTTGTAATACATTGATTAGAACCACTCTTCTTCCACCAGGGGAAGTAGATGATTCATACCATGGGATCTTCTTTTCCACACAGTTCAGACACATTGGCTTCTTCCCTCTGCTAGAGGGAATCAAGATTCATCCTGGACAGACAGTCCAACCCAACTACTGAGAGATCCCTCTGAGGTCAAGGAGACTTCCAGAGGTGCCGGTCAGGCCATATTCAGTACTTGATGCTGTGGAGTGCTTCTAAATTAGACCTCAACACTGGATAAAGTGAGGTACACAATTGAGGATTTGGACTATGCAAATCAAGATGCTGAGGTCAAGACTTCTGAAACCAAGATTTCTGGTCTGTTAACACATGAATATTGAGCCCCGCTGCCCCTGGAAAATGTTTTCAACCTTTGTGCTGTGCTTGCTTTCTTGATTAAATACAGAAGTTGCCTGCATGCTCATAAACCTCCAGGGGAGGAGGAATACCACTGAGTTTTAAAGAGCTTTAAAAGCATAAGATGGCCTAATTTCCTCTCATGACTCTCAAAACTCTCTCCTAATTTCCCATCAAACAGCTGCCACATTAATCAAAATGCAGCTTGCACGGCAAAACTGTGATATTGCCAGTTTCTGAGCCTGTAACTGTTTAGTGTTCCTTCAACTGACTTCTGAAAGCCTGGTTCAAATGGATAATTTTTTTACCTTCAGTTCATCTTCAAGGTTTGGAAAACTTTGCCTTACCTAATATACTGGTATAGAAAAATCTTCTTGGTAGGATAAGAGATATATACCACATCACTTTTTAATAGGCATACCACAGGCATTACCTTTTAATCACACAAGTCTGCTGGATTGCCTGAGACAAAACAGAAATTACCAGTGCAGCAACATCCAATCAACATGTGGAGGAAATTTCTGTACTCTTCACAGAAGATGCAAGGGAAGGGGCGAGACAAGACAGAAGAGAGAAGCAGAATTTGCTGCCTTAGAAAAGGAAGATGAAGATGTTCAAAAGAAATGTCGAATAAGACAGAGAAAGTAGGGATCTTGGAAAAAACCCTGTTTACAAGAGGTCCCCAAAAGAGATGGCATAAAACAAGCACTGAACTGTAGTTGCTTGGATGACTGGTCTGGCATTTGCTCACTTTTTGTTTGCAGGGAGAAAAACTCAGAACAGCTTTTGTCAGAAACAAAGCATTTGGGGCATCTCATCTCTCCCCAGGAACTCACTGTTGCTTCAGAGTTTCACAAGTAGCTCTTTCAGTTACCCAAAAAGTCACGGAAAAATGCCAAAGAGTCTGCCCCCCCCCCCCCCCTTTAATTGCTCACTGGAAACTTTTCACACTATCCATCACACAAGTCCAGTCAAATCTCCCTTCCAAACAAAGCTGGACTCCCTGCAATTTCCCTAGGAAAGAAGCGAGTTTAATGTTTGCTGCCAGTGAGCTGGTCTGCAGAGCATTTTGATAACCTCCCCTCCCTGAAGTATTCCTTTCCTTTGATCTGCAATGAGCTCCCCTCAACACCCATGTGTGGGGAAGAGCAGAAGAGCTGGAAATAACCTCACGCCTGGTGACTGCTCTCCTCCCTTCCCACTGAAATCAAAACCTTGCTCTCTGAAACAGCAGAGGCTCCTGAGAGGCAAAGAGGGGACTGGCATTCATGCCCCTTCATGAATAGGTAGCAGCGGCAATGACCTGGCAGTGGTGTGTGAGGGCTGTGCGAGGGCTGCATCATCTCCCCAGGGGTAACCGTAAGACCCCACAGCCATGGCCCTGCCCCAATGCAGCAGCCTTTCAGCCCTCCTGACTAAGGAAGAGATCATGAAGTCTCCCAAAACCCCAGCAGAGGTTTAACCATGCGGCAAAACCCCTTCAGCCCTCCCCTTGACCATGAAGCCCTAAAATAGCATGTTTTCCAGATGGGCAGCTCATACACACGTAACGAACTTTCTCTTGGAGAAAAGTGAGCCCAGAGGGGCACCAACAACTAAAAAAGTGCAGAAGAAGAGAAGCCACAGGCAGGGCATAGATAAGGTGCCTGGATGTCTTTTGTTGCCTTTGCATGGACACTGTGTCAAGTCAGCATTTGAGGGAGGTTTTATTTTTACCCAGGATCATCTTGCCAGATCATCTGGCGGACCAGTTGGTGTTTCTGCATGGGAACTATATCTGGAAATTTTTGACTTCCCTGGAGAGTAGAAGCTGACCAGGCATGCACTGGGTGCTTGGTAAGTGCAGCCTTTCCCACACATGGGTATGGCATCGCTGTGTGGCCGCACTGTAGGTCTGACACTTGCTGGTGGCACTGCACGTACCCAGCACACAATCATCATCTGTATGACACATGCACAACACACTCACAGCTTTCCAGAAACCTGGGGGCTACCAAGGAGGCATTATGTTGCACATGTGGGCATCTTTGTACCTAAAATCTCCTAGGGAGAAAGATGACAGCCCTCAGCATGGATTTTCCTTCATCTGCAGAAAGGCTTGGCTGTCCCTGTTGAATGGCCCCTCTGCACATCCCTGTGTCCGTAATTCATCTGGTGTACAGGCTGCGCTCCAACAGGCCGTGTGCGACGCCTCTTTTCAGTCAAGCTAGTGGGAGCTGTGTTGATCTTTACTTATCTCTGACTGCTTCTTCACCTATTTGTTACATATATTTTAGTGCCTTTTCATTTCACCGAAATAATTTTTAATGTGGCCATAGGGCTGACTGTGTAAGATGCCACATCATGACAAATAAGGCATTTTGTGTTCACATAGTGCCTACTGCTTTTTATCAGCAGGTCCTGATGCACTTTATAAAGGAGTCTGGCATCTTTATCTCCAATTCACATATGGGGACACTGAGGCACAGGAAGGTGGGCAGTCTATGGTCAGTCTCAGCTCAGCAGTGAGTCCAGGGATAGAAACAATTTCTACTTCATTCAAGTCCAATATTGTATAAACAGGGGCCCCTGGGTTTGGTTATTGGGGTTTTAAGCCCCTATTTACCACTTACTTTCATATACCTTGTGCATCTTACACCTTTCCTCTCCCCACTTGCAGAAGCCCCATGTTGTGCACCTCACCCTTTGCTCCATGGCAAAACAGACGGGAGCCAGCTGACAGCAATCCGCTTCTTCTTTCTAGCACACATGTGATTTCTGATCGAAAGCCAGCAGCTCGGTTGGCAGGAAAAGACTGAAAAATATCATTGCAATTAATGTGGAGAAACTTGAACCTACAACACTATCAGCAATTCTGAGGAATGAAACATAAAAGTGCAAAAAAAAGACTAAGCGATGCTTTGCAAGCCATATGGGTGTTTTTTTCAGGGAATGCTGGACAATTTTTAATAAACCAGTTCGATGGGCAAATTTCTGTGATTTTAGGGCAGGGTATTGGATGAGAGAAAGTCTGCTGGATGGGCATCTCTGATGGAAAAAGGAGAAGGCAAGGCGTTTCAGAAGGTGGATATCAGAACAGAGGGTTTAATACTGCTGGGTTAATGCAGACAAAAACTCTAATGGCAATCTGCCTGGGTTGGAGTTGCAGAATCTCAGTCAAATTCAGAAGCAGAAGAGTGAGATCAATACAGAACAGAGTACCAATTAACAGCCCTGGTTTTCAAGAGCATCCTTCATTTGTCCTCTAAAATTTCCTTTGTCTCTGTCACAGTTCAATAGACAGCACTGAAATTTCCCTTGTAAGTTATGAAGCAGATTGCAGAAGCCACACCATATACTTCAGAAATCTGTGTTAATCATACATAGAAAAACAACTTCCAAGTCTAAATATGTATGGTTCCTTGCCTTATATCAGAGATTTATTTGAGAAACAGACATGATTTGTTAAGTAAATGCTTTTCTAATTCTCCTCAGAGAGATGTTTCCTTAAAATATAGTGTATATCCTTGTATCTATAATACAGACACATTAGGGAAAATACAAACAAACTGCATTGAAAATGCTTAGATCAGTGTCTTCCTCTGAGAGCCAGGCAGCTGTAGCTCCAGTATCTCTCTTTATTCTCCTTCCCCCCAAGTGCCCCAGTAAACATTTAAAAAGCAAAGGCTCAGCCTGAACATAGAATTTCACTTTAGTTGGTTGGGTTTAGCTGGTTCCTTTTTCAGGGCAGGTCTCCAATGCAGGGTTGAACCGGCCAGACAGGGTGGGTTTCACCCCTTGCTTCTTTACCTTCCTCCCTTCCATTTTTATGAAATCTTTTGCATTTTTGCTCCCTACGTGGGGAACGCTGGAGAAACACGTCAAACCAACAAGTGGAGATGGCAGCAACAGGCCCACAATCAGGGCGGGAAGCCCACATGCACCACAGGTCTTCAGTCGCTGAGGTCCACTTGCTGTTTCGTCACGGGGTGAGTCTCTCTCTGCAGCCACAACCCCCAGCCTGGAGGGTTGTACGCAGCCAGCCTGAGTCTCCAGCAAGCCATCAGCCCCTTCCTTCCCCTGCACAACACTCCCCTGCCTCACCGAGCTGCTGGGGGGCTGCATTTTTCACAGTACTGGCTTTTTCCCCCATCTTCTCTAACGGAGCACTTTGGAGGAGCCAAGTGTGAATACCTTGAATTGCACAGGTATTCTCAATGATGGCAAAAATACTGAGGGATAAGATCTGGGAGTATTTGGCAACCTGTTAGTTGTCAGAAACACTGCAAGAAATTCACATTGCTTCAGGACTGGGTGCTTTAGGGTCGTTATGTATGCTACCAGAGGGATTTCACCTAAGTACTGTCCTCCTCTAAATATCCATCTTTCCCTTCCTCTCCCCTAACGAGCACATCATTTCGGGTCACTCTAGAAGGGGCAATGCTCTCCCAGGCACTATTTTTCCAAGGGAAGTGGGGGACATCCTAGCCACAGACAGGTCATACAACAGCAAGCTTCAGGAAGGTGGCAATGCTAATTGCTCTGTATTAATCCAATTAATTTTAGTTAATTGCTCTGGGGATAGCAGCCTACTGTCAGCTGTACCTCCTCCCTGTGAGGGGTGGAATCCACTGTATTTGTTCTGAGTAGGGACCAGAAAATCAATTGTCCTGAGCAGGGGTGGCCGAGGTGACGAGGGTGGCGGTACATCCCCCAAAACAGCATGGCGCAGCCGACCATGGGTACCCAGACAGACAGACCCCATGTACGGCTGCCCTGGGAAGGTTTTAGGGCTGACACTTTGTCCGGGGAGCAATTGCCCATACTTGAGGGTTTTGAGCCGCAGCGTGCAGGAGCCCACGAGACTTGCATTTAGGGAGTGAGCTCTGCCTCTGCAGTTCCTCTTCCCCATCACTCCTGCACCACACCAAGGGGTTTGACCACAAGCTCGCCTGGCCCTCTCCCACATTTCAGTGAGATGGGGTCCTTTGCCTGGCTATTTACTTGCCAGGGCTCCAGCTGTGCACAACTTTACACACACATGTAGTCCTAGTTACATGTCTGGCCACTCAAAGTCACCAAACTACAGATACAAGGCACTACATAAGAGAAGCATAAATGTTCAAACAGCACGAGGCTGATTTCTGCAAGCCATCATTTTGCTGCTTCTTTGGGAAAGAGGCCTGTCTACATAAACAAGAGCAACAATTAATTAAAGGGAGGGAGGAGGGCAGGGCAGGAATGGGGAGAGGTGAGTTACAATCTCCCATTTCCAATTCAGCCCATTCTGTCCCACAGCCAGATTCTGCTTTAGCTACATTGGATTAAAGTTTGTGGTTAGCCACAGCCTTTGTAGCAATGTATACATAGCAGTTCCACTGGAAATCTAAAATGTGATCAAACTGGACAAAAGGAAGCTTATTGGTATTTATTTGTCATTAAGTGCATAAACAGGACAAAGTCACCTTTACTTTTTTCCCCACATACCTTCTGTCTAAGTTCATAGCATGTTACAGTGGCTCCACCATACTGCACCCATCATATCATCTTATGATTCTGAAGAAATAAATTATATTTGATTTTGTCACCTGAATTTCATTTATTGCCAGAGACAGATTGCTGGCACTTCTGCACTTCGTTGTAGATTTATATGAGAAAGGTTTTGAGATGAGGAAAAACGAGGGGTCAGGATTTCAATCCAAAGCTATATTTCTAGAGCACTTTAATATTTATAAAAATTCACTCCAGACAAAAGGTAGATTATTTTTACTTATTGATACAATAGGTAATTCTTGTATTTCAGAAGTGTAAAGAAAAATGGTCATTGTAGATATATATTCTGCTCACATGCATTGCAAGGACATGGATCAGTGAGTAGGGAAATGGTTAGGGAAACAAATTAAGGATTTGGGCACGTAGAGAACAGGAGGGATGTTTTCTCTGTGCCCACTGCTCTGGGTGAGCAAGGGACACAGGTTTTGGTTTGGACCTTGCCTGCCACACAACTGAGACACAGCCATTTTGGCCCAAATCCAAAGGTGAGAAGTCACAGTGCCCTGCAGGCACCCTCCAGTGTGGTCAGTGGGGTTTAGTTAGGGATTGCTGGATCTGGCAGGCCGAGAGAGGCAATGATGCCACAGCTCCACTCCCCCAGGTCCAACCCATAGCACAGCTGAGAATATATTCCCAGTAGTCACACACACAAACACAGGTATATAACATATATATATATATATATGGCCAGCCGCACAGGTCAATACAGAAACACTCAGCATTCATGCAAACACATGCAGCACCAACAGCCTCATCCTGTTTCAGCCTGATGAGGATGAAGGTCTAGTAGGAAATAGATACATATTTTTTACATATCTGTATAAATACAAAAAATGTATGAACACACTGTGGATCCCTCTGGTAGCTGCCCACAGACACTCAGCCTGCCCAGCAACTGGCACTGGATCCTCTCACCTCGAGTTGCCTCCTGTGCAGGTACACACACACACACACAGAGGTCCAGACCCCACAGACCCCAGAGCCCAATTGGCTGGGACCCCTTGGGTCACCAGTGCCTCCAGCTCCCCAGTGCAGAGGACACATGCACACCCAGCTCAGGCTTATGTCCACTTCCATACCTGGATCCCCGACCACTTACCCTTCCAACCAGCTAGTCCAGCTCGATATTTGCTCCCTGTCACACACCAATGTACACACTCAGACTGGCTCCAGTTGCCCTGACATACACATCCAGACTGGCTCGAGTTGCTGGCATCATGGATGCCTGGGCGCCTGTGACCCCCAGTCCCACTCCAGCCACTGGCACGTGCACCCTGTACACACAGGCACACATTGATTTGGAGTCCCTCACCCAGGAAAAGAGGAGTTTAACAAGGAGACAGGATGGACTGCACTAGTCAGGAGCAGACAAGCATTCCGGCCAGCCCCTACTTACCCATGACCTTTCCCTTTTATCCTCTTATCCCTCTATTTTTCCACAATCATTCCTCCCCAGACTACCTCAATCCTTCTCTGTTCCCACCCCCAGAACCTCCCATAAATACTGCTGTGATCCCAAGATGCCCATCTCCTGCATCCCATGATGAGTCCCCCTACCCCTAGGCAGGGACCTCCTTGGTCTGTGAGATGCCCCGGAGACAGCCCTGGAAGGAGCCAGGGCAGGATGCTTTTCGGATTCCCCCACCTGAGTGTGTGGAGATGAGCCTTTTATCACCTAACCTAACAGGGCAGGTAAGGGATAAGATATTCTGGAGGCAACACCAGTAAAACAGGGAAGAGCCCTCCAGGTGTTGTGATGAAGTTTTCAGCCTCACAGCCTCTTCCAGTAGCTAAAGGGAGACAAAGCAGCCTGTAATAATAAAGTCTAACACTCATGACTGCAGAATTCACAGTGAGCCAGGAAATGTACCTTACTGTGTTGCACCATTTTCCCCATTCACAAGACCAGAAATGTTCCCTCTCTCCAGGGCTTAGTATCTCAACATTTTGCCAGTTTCTTACCCAAAAGCATCCCTGACAAACATCTGCAGAAACGAACATCATAGCATTGTAAATAAATGCTGTATAGCCCTATTCCCTCCTCTGAGATTACCTTAGAGGAAAGTTAAGGCTTGCACAAAAAAGGCATCTCCCCAACACACAATGATCATAGCAATTCCCTTTCCAAAAGCCAATTCTTCCAGCTCAGGTCTTCTCAGGTGTTCCCTTGGTCTTGCTCAGGTGCAAAATGTGCTTCATTCTTTCTGGATCTGGAAACAAATGCATTAACAACAATTTCAAAATCAGTCAGTAAAGATCTGAACTCTAGGCTGAGGTTTCCATCCCCTGGGTCTCTGCAGGGTGAAAGACCTCTGGGTGAGGGTCTATACAGCACCAAGCACCCTGGCACTTCCATCTCTATTAGGAGCTCGAGGCCCTACTCTGGTTTGATAACATTAACACTAGAGTAACAGCAGATTATATTCTAGCACTATAAAGTTGCTTTTCTTGGTATAAATGTGTTGATAATCCTCAAAGCCTATCTACAGTCTTTTTTCTGCTTCTCCATCAGCAGCAGGACTAACAAAGCCTGGTTCCTTGCATTCCCTTTGCCCCCTTGTGCAATAACTTCCTGTGCCTTCATGTCCCACCACAGATCCCACCAAAATGTTTTGCCCCTTCTCTGTCTCTACCTTCCCACCAGGAGACTACACATGGCATGACTGGTCAGGGGCCATGTGAATGGTGCTTGGCTAGTTGGCAAATATCAGACAGGCTCTGCTGAATTTTCCCTCTACTCCTTTATTCAGCTAATGGGTTTCAAAAATCTTAAAGAATTGAAGCTGCTAAACTTTTACCTCTTCAGGAAATTCACCTGAAGGTGAAAAAAAGTTCAAAACTTTTGTCAGAAAGGGGAATGGCTGGATGGACATGACATGACCATATGAACCTCAATTCTTTGGGAAACCAGACAATAAAAAATACTGACTTTCCAGAAGAGGCTATGAGAAAATTCCTCCAAGAAGACAACATTTTAAAAAATTTGGTCCAATCCCTCTGTAGGAGACAGGCTGTACAAAGGGAAAAGAGAGCTCCTCTGGCATAGTAAAGACCACAGCTGGTGCCTAACACGTATGAGGGGCTGGAGAAGATGTCACCAATGGAAGATGGCACTTGTGTCATTCTGAGCTGGCTCTCCAATCCCTGCAAGCTGCAAGTAGCAAACATGCCTTAAAGCAGCTCTGCAACATCTTTAACTATGTGGGGGCGAACAGCCACACTGCCCCCTCTCCTGGTTCTGCCGTGGGCGCAGATGAGTGCAGCTGGAAACTTCAGCCTAAAATTACTGATGACTTATCCTGTCAGTCTTGCTCATAAGCCAAAGCCATGCAGAGCCTCATTTCTCATTCAGAGGGAACTCTCAGAGATTAGGAAACTTTCCTGGCAGAGAGGAAAAGGGACATTGACTCTGAGGTCTCAAGATTCCAGCTTGCTCCAGTTTGCACCCCTTCACTCAGGGTGTTTGGGTGGAGGGTGCCTTGGGCCCCCTTATCTTCAGAGAGAGGATCCCGTAAGTGCATCTCCTTTAAAAACAATTTTGAGTGGATTAGTGAATATTAGTTTACCCAGGCATAGTGATTAAACTAAGCCTGAATCAGTATTGCCTCCAGAGGCACCTAAAGGAAAGCTTATTGCTTCAGTTTTCTCCTCTTCCATAAATTTCAGAGAAATCTCAGGAGAAATTAACACAAAAATACTTTCTCCTTACATTGTCCTCTGTAGGGAAAGGCTGGGATTTCTGAGAGGTTTTTTGGCAAGATCTGCAAATGTGCTGACCAGTCGTTGGAAAGCCTGTTCCACAGTCTGTTGGAAAGCGAAAAACTAAAGATGGAAGGACAGAAACTCAAGTGGGTCAGTTGACACCACACGCCTCAGGTCAGCAATGCTTAGCTCTGCCACGCCTGAGGATAATCTTGGAAACCTTTGTTCAGGGCAACATCTTCACAGCACTTTGGATGTTTCACTCTTCCTTTTTTTTTGGTTAACCACATGTCTTTTCACTTTTTTCCTTGCTCCCAAGGATGCCTGCCGCACAACCCTATTTCCCCTCAGATTCAATGGAAATGGGCATATGCTATCTTTACATTTTCTGAATGAACTGGAAGTGCAGCCCCTGGCATTAGGCAGGGCATGGCAATACAAGATTCACTCTACCTCTGGGCAATGCCACAGATGAATTTAAATGTCCAGCTGCATATGAAATACACGTTTGATAAAGAATGAGAGACTAATGAAGACAGCATGACTCTGAGTGAGCACAAATCTTACACAGTATTGCCATCTTGGATTTTAAACCAAGATGTCAATTAAAGATTTGAATGAGGTCAACTGCAGTGACCCAGCTAAACAAGATGCAATTAATAGTAGGCTGACCTCTCTTACCCTTCTTTCCCCAAACTGCCTCTTCTTCTGTGTACAGTTACTGCTCCTGGGGCAAAAAAGAAAAACAGAGATTAGCACTAATTAGGTCTTACTTAACATGGTTGTTTAAATAGTTAACTCTTCTCTTTCCTGGTGTGATTCTAACATATGCATCACACCGTGTTTATGGTTGATAGGGAATGATTTGAATTAACACCCTTTTTTAGCAGGTCTTTTGCTTCATCATTACAGAGAATGCTATCTAAAGCATGTAAAGTGTCTTTGGTGATACCATATGGTTAACGCTCACATGCAAGGAGTACTCTTGAGGAAAGTCCTGATCCTGAAGGGCATCCCGTGGGAGATATTCTATAAATCAGATATGTCTAACAAAACCTATGGCTATTTTCTGTCTCTGTGCAACATACCATTCCCTAGAGAAGCTGGTACTCTGATGGCTGACAGCTAAGAGGAACGGGAATAATTGCAGGCTGCTGCCACCTCTATGTCAGAAAGTCTATAGCCTCTTACCATTCGCTATCGGGAATATTTACTTGCTTGACAGTATGGGAATGGGATATAGAGAAATAAATGTTATACCCACTGATAAATACCCAAAATATACACAAGAAAACAAAACACTTTAAAAAAGTTTAAATAAAACTCCTGTGCATTCATGGTACTGTCTGTTGCTGTGCACGCGCATGAATGTGTGTGCTGAATAGACACCTGGTTGTGAGAAGGATGTAGCTGAAGATGGGTCTGTGTTGATCAGGGACTCTCTATGCTGCCCAAGGAACTGGCTGCTAAACTACCTAGCTGTCCTTCACATAAATACATTAATTTATATAAAAATTAATGTGTATTGATGATAGTTATAAGAGTAAGCTGAACAGAGAGTCCTCATTGTTTGGCAAGGATGAGATAGTAGTGGCACATGGAGGAGAAAACCTGGCGACAGCCCCTCAGCTGATGTAAATGCTGCAGGGATGCCAGGTGAGGTAGCATCTGGGAACTGAAGGTGTTGCTGGGTATAGGATAAATGCAATGCAGAGTGGGGCATCTAGGACACTGCTAAACATCAGGGATATGCAACTACCCGGAGAACCACAAAGATCAGTTTCACAAGAGCTTTATGGATTAGGATACTTTCAGAGGATTTTAGGGTTGCCACTCTGTGGCCATTGTCACCATTCTTGGGTTCTTACCCCCATCAAAAAAGAATTTCCCCTACCTCCCAGTTTAGGTTTCATTTTTGTTTTGAAAACAGAACATGGGTAAGTGGACCAACCAACTTCACTCTCACCTCAGACTATTTTAGGTCTTGTCCAGTGGGAATCTCAGTGGAGGGAAATTTCAGTCCAGAATTTAAAAGTGTTTATTTTTAAATGCTCCTGCTGCTTTTCATCTATTTTTGCTCCTCCTGGTGTGTATTTTTCTGCCCTGCTGGCTGTGGCACTGCATACTAATAGAGCAACACTTGGCCCCATCCCCAGAGGAAGTTGTGCGCAGGTTTATTGGGGAACAGAGGAGTGAGGAGGAATTTCAGCGCATCTAATAACTCTCCTACCGATGGAACGCCTTCAGGTAACAGCAGATAATTTGATCCCAGCCATTTCCTCTTGTTATACCATTGCTGAAAGAGCACTGCCTCCAAAGAAACGTATCCAACATCCTCTCCCTGATTATATATATATATACTGCAACAGCTTACAAAACGTTTCTTTGTTTCTTAAAAGTGCTTAAAGAAGGAGGCCTGTCCTGATAAATCCCCTCTGCTTGTGATTCAGGCTGACAACCTGCAGATTTTTTTTCTTGCTGTAAACAGGCATGTGAGAAAGGCTGGGCTGATCTTCCAATACAGATTAGGAAGCGATTTCCTTCAGGGCGTGTAGGAACAGTGGCAGGAGGTTTTTATTTTCATTCTTCATGCGATTATTATCAGCTCCTTAGCAGCACTAGTTTGGGATTGCGTGGTAGGCTTGGTGAGGGAAGCCTTTTGCCCCACGATCATTTCTTTTCATTCCTCAGGCCAGTGCAAAGGTAGTGAAGCAGCAGACACTCATATTCGGCTGAGTGAGCAAAGGAAAGTATCTGGTGTTCCAGGTAAGCACTGTTTATTGTTATTTATCCTTGCCTGCAGCTCTCGGGGTGGGGTGTCTCTCCCCGGCTGCCGGACCGAGCCGCAGCCGCATCGGAGCAGCACTGCCGCCCTCTCTCGGCTCCGCACGCCGGAGAGCCCCTCCAAACCCGCCGCATTTCCAGCACAGGCAGCCACTAACGAACAAGAAAACAAGGAAAAAAAAAAATTTAAAGGAAAAAGGGAAAAAAAATAACGGGAAAAAAGAAAACGGGAAAAAGGAAGAAAAAAGACAGACACAAAAAAGGACAAAAAAGGACAAAAAAAAGACAAAAAAAAAGAAAGACAAAAAAGACAAAAAAAAGACAAAAGACAAAAAAAAGACAAAAAAGACAAAAAAAAGACAAAAGACAAAAAAAAGACAAAAAAAGACAAAAAAAGACAAAAAAAAGACAAAAAAAGACAAAAAAAAGACAAAAAAGACAAAAAAAGACAAAAAAAGACAAAAAAAGACAAAAAAAGACAAAAAAAGACAAAAAAAGACAAAAAAAGACAAAAAAAGACAAAAAAAGACAAAAAAAGACAAAAAAAGACAAAAAAAGACAAAAAAAGACAAAAAAAAGACAAAAAAAAGACAAAAGACCAAAAAAAGACCAAAAAAAGACCAAAAAAAGACCAAAAAAGACAAAAAAAGACAAAAAAAGACAAAAAAAGACAAAAAAAGACAAAAAAAGACAAAAAAAGACAAAAAAAGACAAAAAAAGACAAAGACAAAAAAAGACAAAAAAAGACAAAAAAAGACAAAGACAAAAAAAGACAAAAAAAGACAAAAAAAGACAAAAAAAGACAAAGACAAAAAAAGACAAAAAAAGACAAAGACAAAAAAAGACAAAAAAAGACAAAAAAAGACAAAAAAAGACAAAAAAAGACAAAAAAAGACAAAAAAAGACAAAAAAAGACAAAAAAAGACAAAAAAAGACAAAAAAAGACAAAAAAAGACAAAAAAAGACAAAAAAAGACAAAAAAGACAAAAAAGACAAAAAAGACAAAAAAAAGACAAAAAAAAGACAAAGAAAGAAGGAGAAGGAAGAAGGAAGAAAAAAGACAAAAAAGTAAAAAGAAAAAGAAAGAAGGAGGAGAGGAAAGGAGGAGAGGAAAGGAGGAGAGGAAAGGAGGAGAGGAAAGGAGAAAGAAGAAGAAGAAAAAATAAAAAATAAAAAATAAAAAATAAGACAGAAAAAATAAAAAATAAAAAAGAAAAGAAAAAATAAAAAGGAAAAAAGGAAAAAAATAAAAGAGAAAAGAAATAAGAAAAAAGAAAAAAGCTAGAAAAGCAAAAATAAAGAATAAAAAATAAAAAAGAGAGATATTTTTTTTTTTTAATTAAAAGAAAGTGTGTGTTCTTCACTGCAGGGGTGGTAAAGCACTTGAACAAGCTCCCAGGGAAGCAGTCATGGCCCCAAGCCTGTCAGTGTTCAATAAACATTTGTACAATACTCTTAGACATATGGTTTCTCTTTTAGGTAGGTTGCCCTGTGTGGAGTCAGGAGTTGGACTCAATGATCCTCGTGGGTCACTTCCAACTCAGGATATTCTATGATTCTTAGTACTAAAACTCAATTCACCTTAGTTATACTGCTTGCAGGACAGCATCTCAAAATACTATGCAAATGCTAACATTTAATGAAATGAAAGAAGAGAAACAGACATTTGTCCTACCATAATTTTTGTCATTAGGTATTTTTAAAAGACTATTAAATTAAAACAAGGACAGGCTGTATTAACTACCAGCAGTAAACCAGTATCAGACCTACCAATTCTTGCTTCTTGGGCGGGGAACGTGTTATGCCACACACTGTATAAGAGAGCAGTGTAGAAGACAGACAGGGAAGGCATACAGAAAACATTATCTCCATTTCACAGGTTCAGAAGAGAAGTGCAAGAAGACTAAAAAGAGCACCCAAAGTCACTTGTGCACTGGACTGAGCTGGGAATATGGCACAAAAATGTAAGCATTCTGATCTGCTCCAGCTTGGGATTACAAGGAAGCAGGAAAGGAGATGTGTGCAGATGTCTCTGTGCCATTATTGATGAAACATTTTGCTATTTTTACTTGTAGGGATTCTGCAGGAACAAAGACTTTCCTCCTTCTGTCATAACTGCCTGGAGGTTCTCCTGACCTTTTTTTCCCCCTCCCATTTTTCCAGGTGATTAAACTGTGCAGTCAGAAAGCATGACTATAATGCCAAGAAGCCAGCAATTCTAACACCACAAAAGGATAATTGTGTAATACTTCAGACCATATTAGTTTCAGCATGGACTGACCCTCAGCCAGGGATGACAGAGTGCCAACAGCTCCCAGCACAATGACTGACAGAACTGGGACATGGCAAATTGCACTTTTGAAGCCTGCAGCAGAAGAGCTAGGGGATATGCTTTGCATTAAAAACAGTCATGTACTATATTCTTAGAACAAGGGATAAAGTAGGACAGCACATAACTACCTCCCTTCTAAACCACTTCACTTGAAACATTTTCCATCCCCCTCTAATTCTCCTTTGCTAGTCCATAAAAGACAGTTGTATGTACGACTAGTGTAACGTTACTTATAGTCTTATACTATACTACAGATTTTTATTTAATTAAAGAGATTTTGCTACCTGCAAATGTCACATTAATTGAAAGAACAGCTTAGGGTGTGACATCTATCAATGGGTGAGTGAAAAGACTGCTTTTCCTCCCCTCAACTCAGTGCTGCAATTGAGACTCAGAACGTTACAGCTGTATTAGAGGTCTCGGTGTTGTACCCATAGAGACTAAGGCACAATCGAGGCACTCAAGCATACAAGATTTTGACCCCTCCCAAATCTTTGCTCACATCTCCACTAACTAGGTGGTTTAGTAACATTCCCAGCCTGGTGTTGCCCCAGTGTGAGCAATTGGGACTCCACAGGTAAGATCCTGAATGGGAAAGAACTTAGGGCTAGCCAGAAGTAAATGTATAGCATAGGTGAAATTTAGGTTTTCCCATGGGTTTTCCACCTGGGAAGAGAGGAATCTCGGTTCCATTCCTCAGCTTCAGGATGTTTCTGTATTTTTGCCAGTTACTATTTAGCTTTAAAAGAAGACTAAAAAAAAATAGTTGCTCCTGTTCCCACAGGTCTCAGGAACTCTGCACTCTCTTCTTCACTGTGGTGTGGCTTCCCCAGGCAATATTCCTGCTGTGGGATATCCCATGGTCTGAGGCACAAAGCCCTCTCCTGGGAAGGGAACTTGAAGCCAGCCAGAGCGGGAACTGAAGGCAGCCCAACATCTCTTGCTTTCCAGGACTTACAGTAAGCAACTGCTATTACAGACAAAGGTACGCTTATACATCCCTCTGACAAAGTCTAGGGCAAGCTCCTGCTTTCAAGAGATCATTTATCTCCCAAAGTGAACAGGAAATTCCCTCCTCCTGTCTTAAGTGAGCCCCTCAAGAGAAGGGTGAAATACTTGACATGTCCTATTGCAACCCAGCTTCTACCAGGCACTGTAGATGTGACAGCAACACGTGGAATAGAGGGCCTGGGTCTTCACTCTGGGAAATGAGGATTTGATAACCCAAACTCTTTTCTTCTGTCATTACTATATTTGAGTTCTAAAGGCATGATTAAACTCCAAGTTGTTGAATCCCGCTGACCCAGTCTGTGTATTGTAAAACTACTTTCCTGTTCCTGTGCCTCGTTAAAAATCTGTACTCATTTCAACTTGTGCTGACAGCTGGTACTGTAAGTAATATTAAACTAACATTTTTATTTTCAGAACATGCTTTGAACAGAGTAGCCTTAATGTAAAGAATTATTTTAACAGTTCATTTCCTAAAAACAGCTAAATCACTCTTTCCAAATATTACATCCACACACAAGCTGACTCACAGCATGAAGTTTCACTGAAGCCATGGCATGGCCACAGCAAATTCAATGCAAAAGTAATAATCTCAATTTACATAGAGACCACCCTCAGGGGATAAAACCCACCAAAACCTACACAATAAAAATAGGAAAGAAAACTCATAGGATTATCTAGCAATCAGCTTAAAAGCACAGGCAGTCTGGAGGAAGGATATTAATGTCTTTGATTCTTGAACAGCTCTAGAAAGTTCTGTAGTAGGGATAGAATTTTCTGTTCAATTACGTAGGGCAATTTCAAATATATAAATATAATTACAAAACTTCTGTTAGATTTTGCTTACAGCACAGTCAAAAGAGATTATGATTTAACTGAGACTAGAATTTCAGACATGCTTTAACATGTTTTTAGTGTTGCCCCCTGCAGATCCATCATGTACAGATCAGGTTATTTACAGATTAAGTGCCTGGACACAAGAGAGATTACAATATGAAATATGTTAAAAAACCTGGAATTAATTTTATAACTTTTGCTAAAAGAACTAATAATACACAACACAATTGGCCCAACATCTATAGATCTGCTTGTAATTGCTACTTTCTACTACAACAACTTTCAATCTACAACCATATGGGTTTCCACTGATTCACCACAATGGAAATGTCACTCTGGCTCAATATTGTTAAATGCCACTTTCAGAACAGGAAATAGAAGCTTTGAAGTGACCAAAGAAATGGAGCAATTGTGTAGTTTAGTGCAGTTTGAAAGAATTGTTACAAATTCCTTTAAGCACTACAAAACGGGAAGCGGGTAAGATCTGTTAATTTAAACCTGCTTTGCCATGATTATGTGACACAGTTGACAAAGTTTTGATATAATCAATGGTATAGAGGTCCCAAAGTGAAATCTTAAATAGTCACTACATAAAATATCACTTTAAAATACAACTCTTAAGATTCCTAGTTTATCAATAATCATGTATCACTAAAGAGTAAATTGATAAAGGATTTTCTTTCACACCTTCCTTGCCTCTTCCTTCCATCATGGTGCTAAGCCCACGTTAGCGGTGCCTGCACTAACAGAGCCAGGAGATGGAGCACAGGAGAGGCAATCAAGATTGGCATGTCAACAAAAGCACCTGATGCCACTGATGCTTCTCCCACACTTCAGTCCTCAGGCACCAGAGCAGAACCAGGAACCCTCCTGACTCCAAGTTTTCCTAGTAAAGATAGATTTGAAGAGCCACTTCTCTAAGTGATAAAAATAAAATGCTGATATGTTCTATTGTCAAATAAATCTGTAAGATCAGAATTACACAGTGTTATTGTTAAGCTATTTTATTTTAGTTATACGGAGCTTTGGCCAGATCACATTCAACTGTTCATTCAGCCTAACAGGTTTCGCTTAATTAATCCACAGAGTAACTTAGTTTCCAACAACTGTTTAAAAGCAATGTTAACAAAGGTCCCTAATTTAATCTTCTGCCCTTCCATTTAAAAAGTGATTTTTAAATATCATTGAAAGACAGCACTTGGATACTAACAGTTTACTGCAAAGACTTCTACTGAGAAGAAAACAAGAAGGTAAAAAAAATAAAACACCCCCTACCCCCATACACACAAAAGGATACCAAAAAACACCAAATAGAGGTTTTAAACAAATTTTACTGGTAGAAAAGCAACATTTTAGCATCATTTCACAATAAAAAGGTAAGATCTGTTTGGTGTTATACAGACATGGTTTATCAACTCAGAATGCCATAGGTAAAGCACACTGTAATACTCAGTATGAAAGGTATGACATACATGCTGTTGTATTTAGCTGGTTGTAATTACTCCTAGTGCCTCTTTGTGGATACTTTCTTAATTACAGGCCCGCTCTGCTTCATACTCTGGAATAAAAAAATCTACTTCATATTCTGGAATATAAAAACTGGAAATGTTAAAATACACTGAAACGTGTCTGGAAAAAAATCAAACCCAGGACCAATTTCTCACTACACAATAACAGCTCTACCAGATCATGGAAATAATGGCATCTTGTATGTAGACTATCTGTCCCATCATTCTACTCCCCCTTATATAAAAACAGGAAAAGAATTGTCTTGATATAGAAAATTGTTCCATCTTCTTGCTTCTGCATTCATGCAACTTCATTATCAGGTTTCCCTATCCAGATATTAAACTGTAAAATGAACATTACTTATCATGTGGCTTTTCCACCATCTTCAGTGCTAATCTTCCAACCATTAGCAAACTGTTTAAGGGGGGGAAAAACACAGAATTAAACAATAATAATAATTTGTCAATTCATTTTCAAATACTTCCCATGTAACTGGTGCATGGAAACAAAAGAGATACACAAAATATGATTCACTCCACCTCAATTTAATTAAGCAAGTAAGAAATCACACATAGGAGGGTAAAAAAAAAAGTATATTGTGTTGTACCTGACACCAGCAATTAGCCCTGCAGGCATGAATTTTCCAGAGTTGTAAAATCTTGTTCCCATGACAGCAGTCAGTGTTCCAGATGTAACTTAAATGAGAGATTATACAGTGCAGTCAGCAGAGATGCATGTGTGTGAGAGATGCTACAATTCAAAACTAACAGAACAGAGAGAACTAGCAGCATCAAGTAAAAAGTGAAACAGTTATTTTACATGATGGACAAAAAGAGTTAATAAATTGTGTAAACTTTGGAATGCCTCCATATGTGAAGCATAAATATTCTAAATCAAGTTCTAGCAGGCAGTGCACTCCATACGCTTCTGCAAACACTCCTCAAATTTCTTTGTCAAAACGTGCTTCTTTGGAGACTGGAAATAATCTATGCTACACTGCTCTGGAACTCACTCCTTCCCTGTGCAGAGGCAAATCACTAAACCTGTGCACATAATTCCCTTGCTTCTCGTAAAAGGGAGAGAGCATTTTCGTGTCTAACTTGTAGTAATGTTCTGAGAATTAACACATTTATGTTTGCAAAGTGAACCTTCTGAAGTGTGCTATGGAAGCACTAAGTGTGCTATGGAAGCACTAAGCATTACCAATCCATTTCAGCCCCGCACCACCTTCCACTAGGGTCAGAGAGTTAAAGCTACCCATCCTGACCACTTGACATAGAGACAGAAGTCAGGTAGTTCCACTGAGCCAGTAAAATAGAAAGGTCAATCACTGAACACCTTATCTCAAAGAAAGATACATACTAAAAAACACACTAATTAAATCCTTAGCATGCATCTGCTACCCAGTGGTAACAGCTACACATTAACATGTTGTTCCAACCACTCTCATTTTCTACCACTGCTTCTATGTGATGGTTGGTCCTGCAGGACCCAGCTCACCTTCAGTCCTAGCCATGGCTAAACACTGTCCTTGACATCTAACAGTCCCCTATAAGTAACTAAGTAAAAGACTGAGACTACAGTCTAATACACAAGAAAGAACTAAAATACTTCAGGTATTCAAATACCCCAAGCTCTAATCAGTAGCCAGTCTTCAAAATATACACAGTTCACTAAATGTAATTTTGTCTAAGACAGCAGCAGAACACACCTTCTCCAAAAACTCTGAAGCATGTAACGGAGGAGGAAAAGATTCCATATGCTACTGAATTACAGACATATATCTCTCTGGCATTTGGGAAAATACTTTATCTCGCTCCTGTTAAGCTTGCTGTATCGGCAGTTTATTCCAGTTATATAGACTTGACTATGCACAGCTTTTGACCTATCCAGTAGATGTGGAAGTGGACTGCACTGTAGACAACGCTTAAGTGGAGAGAAATACTGGGCCTTCCCCTTTCACTTCTGACTTCCACCTATCAAAGAACTAAATGCTATGTCACTGCTTCAGTGAACAAATGCTATAGTCAGTGGCAGCTCTTTAAGCACTAAGCAGTGAGTCTCCACAGTTCGCTTCTCAATGTCAGGGAGAAGGGAAGCTCCAGTTCTGAGAAGAAGGAAGAAGATACTGCATCACTGAAGCTTGCTTCTCTGTTAAATCTCCCCAGGTGTGCAACACCTTTGTAATTCCACATTTCTCGTGTATAAAAATAAGCCAATCACCACCTCTGCCATTTTCAGCAATAATAAAATAACCTGCTAGGGGTATGGGCAGCCTGCAGAGGAATCACTCTTCCTGAAATTCTCCAGCCTCCTGCAGGATGCTGAAAGTAGGATCCAGCAAAAAGAGGACACACAGAGGTCAGACATCAATTTACTAGCACTTCCATTGGCACTATGATCCTTCAAACATGCCAGCGTGAGACACGCATGGTGGCAGCCACCAATTCAGAGAAGCCTGGGGACTGAAACATATCTAGTGCTAGAGAACTGTCATGCACTGATGTCTTCTACAGATCAGGAATGGAGAGTAGAGGATACTACTAACACAAATACTGGCCAAAGGATTACATAAAACGTGCTCACAAGTATCTGAGATACAGCAGTCTAACAAGTGTCAGGCATCAGCTGAGCTACAGGAATTATCTACATATATTTCCTCAGCCCACGTCAATTGCAAGGTATCCTAACTTATCAGTGAATGAGAAAAGTTCAAGTGATAGGTGATTACTGTTCTAACTTGTTCACAACCCTGAGCTCCATATGGTAAATAGAAGAAAGAGAAAAATTGCATTTTGGAGATTCACACCATACTACATATATGTTTTTAAACACAAAATGCTTATTTGATTTTTGTTTTACTGAAGGTTGTTAAATAATGGTATTTGGTTTGATAATTTTTTTAAACCACTTAAGTTTCACTTTATCCTTGCACACATTTTCCTTCACAATCTGTAGGTTTTCTGATGTTCAGAAGACAAACTCTAATGACAAATAACAGATATTTTCCTCTCCTGTTATAGAAAAGGGACAAAAATATAAGTTTGAACTATCGTCCAAAGCACTTCAAACTTCTCACAAAAGGGATGCTGGAACGTAGTGAGAAATCACTGAGCAAGACAGTTTTTAATATGCATTCTCAATACATTCTTTAAAAAAAGAATTAAGTAATGCTAACAGTTCACATTCCAAGAGAGCAGTATTGGTCACTAATGAAGATTTTTCACTAAAACACAAGTTTAAAAATTGGATTGAAACTTGATTTATAACACCATCAGTCTAACTCTTCTGCAGACTTTTAGGTACTCATTTTAAGTATCCAGCTATTTTAGGGTAAATATAATTCCTTCTAGTTAAAATTTTAAACGACTTACTCAGAGATATCCAAACATTACTTGGATTCTGTGAGAGCTGATAGGCACCCAGTCCAGCCAAACTCCCAAAGAAAAGGCCAGCAGCTAGTGATGGGACACTACCTGAACAAGTAAAAGATAATGCCTTTATTAGCTCAGAAATAAACTTGCTCATCAGCATGTCTGTTTTGTAAAACACCAACAATAACAAAAAAAAAAGAGGCATTCATTGTTATAAAGCACATTAGAGAGTTTTTTTTTCTTTTAAGACACTAAGACCATGCTGATCTGCACCGAGAAACACGTTCAAATACTCTTGTATAAGATAGAAATAGCATTAGTATTTAACTATTTAACAGCAAAGACAATGTATTTGTGATGGAAAGAATAACGAGAACAGCAAAAGAATTGGTGTTCTCTCTGTGCAAACCGAAGCATGTTGTTTCAACAGAGTAATATCAGAATTTCTTGAGAGGCAGCAAAGTAGATGGACTAAACAGTAAGGGTTTAAGACCAGAAAAAGGACACATAGACTGAACTGGCCAGGAAAGCATTCAAATAGAGAGTTGCCAAAGAACAGAATGGAGTCAAGTAAGAGAGGTCATATCTCCTAAGTGTACCTTAGATCTGACCCAAAGATAACTGCAGACTTTGGAAGAAGGTTCCCTGGACTCACCTAATCTTTGGATCAAGTCCTCAAGTATACATGATAATCCCAGGATGCCAGGAGATAAAGGATACCACATCCAAATTGGCGATTTATAGATGACATCAAGTAATGAAGTGGCATGAGCACTGTGAGTGGTGAATGCTCTCAATGAGGCTAATGGAGAATTCAGGACTTAATGCTACTGAGGGTGGTTCTTTATATATTCCATTTTCCAGGTCACCTTTAAGAGACTTGAGATTGCAAAGCTAAGCTGATAAAGATCTCTTCTTGGTGTTACAGGAGGACTGCATGTTGCTACCATGAAGTAATAATTTTTCAGCCATCAACAAAGTAGCTGTAACATTGCTTCAGATCCTGCTTTTGGTATAAAAAGCAAGAGATAAAGATGATAGAAAGCAACCAGATATTCTTGTACAGGTGCAAGTGGCTGCTCTGCACAGAATACAGCTTAGCAACCAGTGTGGTAGCTACAGTTATTTCCACAAGCCTGGGAGCCAAGAAATGGCCATCATATCCTTGACTTTTACCTCAAGGTATTATTTAAGCAGCTATGACACGTACACTTACTAGTACAACTACACCACCTCTGGATCAGGAAGTTCCTGAGCCTCAAAACACTGGGACCCAGAGAACTTACTAAATTAAGAGAGAAAAATCAGTCAATCAATCAATCACTCTCTGCTTGCCCTGTTCTCTATTTTTCCCAAGGCACCTCCTGCTGACTGCTGGTTGTGTGGGTAAATAGACCTGGCTGTAAAAGAACAGATCACCATCTTAGCTCTATGGACGAAAATTCCATTTTCTTTTGTTTTCTCCAAGTTATTAGCAGGAATACGATAACTTGTCTTACCCCTACCCCCCCCCCCCCCCCAAATCACCATACAAGTTCCTGTTTCCCCTTCAAAAATCCTGTGACCTGGATTCCCTTACCTCAGCATGACCACGTCCTCCCATGTGGGACCAGACCATAAGAAAGACACCTACCATTTCATAATGGCCTCAGAGAAATATGGATGCAATTAGTTACTTAAGTTCTCAGTATTGTCCTTCCTGCCCTAAACTCCACTCACTGCCCAAAGGATAAATCAAGCCAATAGAAAACAGATTGGAATAGGCATTATCATCTATGTAGTCAAATGCACTGGTGTGATTCTTACTGATTTCAGCAATGTACCTTTGTATCACAAACACAAAGGTGACTTAAGGATTTTTGAATCTGAAAGAGAGAGTATTGCAGCAGGAATGAAGCCACAGTTCTGTCCGGAGGACAAACTCAGAAAAATGTCAGGAAATGAAAGCAGGAGGTCAGAGGGGAAGCTTATGATGCAGAGCCCAGAAAAGGAACAAGTTTAAGGACTGATTTGCATTGTTCAGCTCTACTTGGAGAACAGATCCTTCTGAAAACTCTCTGCAGCTTACAGTATACTGTTACCATCAAACATTAAAATAAGAAAAAACCTCTAAAGAAAAAAAAGTTATGTCCTTTGAAGATACAAAACATTTATAGAAGGCTTATATTTAAAATAGCAGGGGAAAAGCCTTTCTGAAGCAAACTTACGTCAGTTCACCCAAAAAGCACATCACAGAAGCAGTATACCAACATCCACCAGAAAACAGATGGTGGACTTATCAGCCCAAAGCACCAGCTCAACCCAAAAAAGCACCACACCCCAACAGCAGCAAGTTATCATCACATGGTACAAGCTGATAAATTTTATACCTGTGTGAACTTCAAGATAGGAGGCTTTTGTAAAAAGCCGCCTAGCTCACACAAAGTTATTGGGGTACGAAGGAGGGGAGAGGGAAGGAGGGGAGAGGGAGGGAGGGAGGGAGGGAGAAGCACCTTCCCGCACTGTACCTGCTTTTGCATAGCCAATAAGCCCTCCAGATGCCACCAGGGCGGCGTAGCCAAAGCCGAGCCAGTCCACTGCCATGCTGGAAGAGAAATTGAGGTCAGGATCTTAATTTTTTAGAGAAAAAAAAAAATACTAGCATTTTGCTGTGGAGAGCTTTTCCACGCGCAAGGCCTGCCTAAAGCCCGAACCCTAACCCGAGCCTGAGCGATGAAAACCGATTTGTCGGGAATGCGGCCCTGGGGGCGGTGGGGCAGACTTCGGGGTGCGCCCCTCCGCGGAAGGTACGCGGGCGGCCCTCACCTGCCCCGCGGCCCCGCTCCGTAGCAGCGTAGGGCGGAGCCGGCGGCGGAAGGGGAGGTGAGGGAGCAACGCACCGCCCGAACCTTCCCTTTTCCGGCTGTTCGGAGAGAAGAAAAAATCCAACCAACCAAGAGGAAGGGTAGGGTGCGTCCCGCGGTCCAGGGCTGCGGAGGGGAAGGTGCTGATACCCTCCCAGGTCCCTGCAGAGCTCAGGGTAACTCCCCTGGCCCCGGTGGGGGCATCGAGGGTGCCCGAGCAAGCCCGAGGGCCTACAGATGAGGAGAGACTTCAGCGCAGACAAAAGTTTTGCGCGTCTGTCCAGTGAGGGGAAAGCTCCCTCCTGACCGCTTTCGTGCCACCCGATCCATCCTAGTCCTGTACCAGAGGCGGGGGTATGTGGTAGAGCTGAGAATTTAGGGTTGTGGTTTGTAGTGTGGCAGCAGCTGCATCTCTGGGCAGCCCACAGGCGCTTCCAGCTTTTGTCAGTAATTTCGGGCTTGTGGAACATGTAGAGGATTTCTGTAATCGTCAAATTACAAGCACAGCTAGTGCAACAGAAAAAGGAGTCTTCTGCTGTAGGAGTTACCCAACAGTGGGAGATGGAAAATACCTTGCAAAGAAAATGTTTTGCATTTTTTTTAATCTGGAAAAAATTTAGATGTTTCTAACTGTCTACAAAGATAAACTTTTTCTTTTTTTCAAGTGCTGAAACTAGCTTTCTTCATGTAAATGGTGCATAAGTTATTCCAGTTGGCTATGCACTTACCTCCCATGGAGATTTAAGTGCATAGGAAGAGCGAGCACCCCTCCAGCCAGGTCCCTGAGCTGAGGGCCTTTGGTTCCTTTTCATAACAGAAGGCACAAAACAGGAGAGGTCTGTGCTTTTTGCAAAACGCAGCTTTCTCTAGCTGCATTTCAAGTTTTCCCATCTTTATGAATTAGCCTAATGGTCAGAAAGTGGAGAGGAGTTTAATTCCCTTGTTGGCCTAAGTGGCTTAAATAGAGATCTCCCATCTCCCTGAGAACTGCCACAACCAGCACAGATGGGGTTCCCTGTTCTGTTCAAGCTGTGTAATGGCTGTGAGGTTCGAGTTCCTCTGGGCTGTGCTTTGTAATCCAGCACTGGGGTTCCCCAAGAGCGGAAGGAGAAAAACTGGAAGAAATCCACAGCTGCTGAGCTCACCTGGGGCTCAACTGAAGATGCTGCTCGCTAGGCTGTTGTTCCTTGCAGCTGTGGCTCCATCTACTCTACCAGCATCATGCACACTCACCCTTCCTGAGACAGGAAGAGCTTTCTCACCACTGACACCTCCTCTTGCTCTGCACTGCTGCCTCCCCTCTATCATTCTAAGCAATTCCCTGAAAACTAGGATGGAAGATGTGCTGGAAAGGAAGATGTGCACAAGGAAACAATAACGAAAAATTGCCAAGTACTGGTTAGTAGGTGAGCATTCACTCAAGGTATAGAAAATTACTTCTTTCAGGACTGTTTCTGTATTTCATTTTAAAAGCTGTTAGGGCTTGTCTTCTCTGTCTCTAGTTCACAAATTGTTCCATGTCTCATGAGACATGTAATTCTTTGTTACTACACAGGGGGTTTGGATTTTTACAAATGTATAATGTTTACTGTAAGTCTAAACATTAGAATCAAAATTCTGTGGAATTTTTGCTTTTTAATTCTTAAAATTATGTGCAAACTGTATTTGTCCTGGTACTCATAAAAGGTTGCTTCTGTAACTGTGACAGCCATAGCCATGAGCTCAGATATTTAAAAATTCAAACAATAAAAACTGTTTTAGTAGTGACAGCCATTTTGTCAAGAACAGACATAGGATAAGCATTATAAAACAGACATAACACTTTACAAGTTAAAACACTTTACACAATTCTTACTTAAGCTTATACTCTCTAAGTCCCATATTTACTATAGGACTTTATCAATTAAAAATGTGATTTGGTACCTTTCCTGCCAAGTCAACAAACCATTCTAAGTCCCACATTATTTGCCTGTGTTTGTATACACACGTTCCAGGTATTATTAAAGTTAAAAGCTGTGTAAGTTCAAACTAAAGTACAATTGAAAACCCTTTAATGTTGAATTAAACTGAGCTCATATAAATCAACTAGACTGAATATTCAGACAAGGGGTTGTGATCATTTATCTAAGTAATCTAAATAAGGGAAAGTTACAGAATACAAACACAGACACCCACCTCCAAGAGAATGCTGCCATTGCCACTTGAAGAATCTTGAAACAGCACTGATGATGTGCACTGTTTCAGTGTCAGCATACACAAGATGTAAGCTGGAGTTATATTCTATTTTACATCCCTAAGACAGCCTGTATTCCCATCTCCAGATTTGGCTCAATCTTTTTTGTGATATTCTTTACCTTTCCTCTTGCTACACGAATAAGGAGGAACAGATTATTACTAAAGGGAATCAGAATAAAGCGCAGTTCCAGTTACTCTCTGAAAACAGAATAAATAATGACTACTCTGGTAGTGCAGAAAACAACATTAAAATGTCCTTAAAAGAAATAAAGAGAACATTTAGTACAGCTATTTGACCTTGTTCTCTCCAGCTCAACTTTGTTTTTCCCACTGTGTATTTGTAATAACACTTAGGATAAAATCCTGTTCCCAGTGATTGAGAAGGTCAGGAATTCACTTTCTGTTTAAGTGCAAAACAGATGAGTTGCATTTTATCAGCATGACAAACATTCCAAATGTTAAATTTTTTTTTTTTGTAAACAAAGCTCAGATCAAGGACTTGAAAAAGTGCTGTGGGAAGGGGGAAGAAAAGGTACAACCTTATTGGTATAAACTCTTCCACCAAAAATATGTATCATATTCTGAACAAAATATTTCAATCATGTGAACCATGGGTGCAAAGACTTTATAAAAAATTAAATGCATGAAGTATGGACACAGTAAAAAAAGCAAACATTTTGCTTATAAACTCTATGTATAGGTCCATGTCAAGAACTAGACAGTACGATTTTCTGTGAATGTATGAATGGAATGTGATCATCCCATTTTCAGTAATTTTAACATGTCCTTCTTACAGTAGGAAAAGTAACTCATGACAAAAGCAGATCAAATTTTGAGTCAAATGAACAGTAACTTTTCCAACACTAAAATGAAAAAGTGTATGTATTTTTAATGTGCATTTCAGTGAGACAAAAATGTGACGGAGACAGATGCAGCTATTTTTATCATTTTAGTTGGCTTTTTCACAGCCGGTTAAGAAGTGTTTGCTATTGTTAATAGAAAAATATAAATATTACATATTATTAATTTATTTTTGCTTCGATCACTTAGGAAAAGTTGCCATCTCTTTTGCTACTTCCCAGAATGATCAGTCAATTTATTAGGGTAAAAACATTCATTACTTTTAAACAACAGATCAGTTCAAAGGTATATGTCCTGTCAGAGGTTCCCATCCTTATAAAAACTACAGCAACACCAGCATTTACTTTTTCTTCAGGAGAGAACGTAGCTGCCTTCATGCTGAGGTATTCCTTTTCTTTTTCTTCTTTTGCAGTGGAGCTTCCAATTTTTGCTTCTTTGGAGTAATTTTTCTCTTTCTTTCTGCTGTTTTATCACTTTTATCAGTCAAACAACCTTTTTTTTTCTTGACTATTGACAATTTTTCATCTTCATTTGCTGGAAAAAAGCAAGAAATTATTCACACTGATATTTATGTCCAGTCTTTGTAGTCTAAAATGGCACAGACTTATTTGTATCTCATTTTTAAAAAGGGGTTATACATGATGTTTTACTTACAGCGGAATGTGCCATTTATGCTAGTTTTGCCTGTGATATGCAAATATCTAAAGATCAAGTGTGTAAATAGATTACGATACAGTAAAACAACAGCAAAAAACTAAAAAAATACTGAGCCAGACTCCTAAGTTTTCCCTACTGCAATGGCCTCAGACTTAATTTTGTTTATAGGAAAACAAGACTTGCAGTTCTATCAAACTGTTTTTTTTTTTCTTATCTGCCTCAAAAGCTTCACAGTGGCTTCCTCAGTATGTTATTTCAGTAAAGAGAAACAAAACTTTCATATAATAAAAGTGAGAGGAGTCTTATGTCCTCCAACATACACGCAGACTTGAGACACTATCAGACTGGTAAGGATATCTATATTCCTTGCCAGTGTCATATCCCCAGTTCTTCAAGATACCGAAAGTTTTTCCAATGCATACAGTAAAAACCTCCCACTTACTATCTTCCATTTCACAGTCACATGAACAACCAAAAATACACACAGTTCTGTTACCTTGAGATGATGTTGCAGCTTTCTCAGAATTTTCTTTCATTTCTGAAGCCTGGTCAAGCCATACTGCAAGACATGTCAGCCTAGCTTTGGTACTAACTTCACACAGTAAAGATGGCACATCTTTAATCTGGAGATAATACATTAGAAGATTAATTACACATTATTTTATTTCTATTTAAATTTACTGAAGTATTTGAAGTGAGAAATGCACTGCCTACCTTCCACTTCATTTCTGGTGCCTAACAATGTTTAGAACTAGAAGCTGTATATCAGTTAATGGTCACATTATTGCAGTCCTGTTCCTGATACCATTCCTCAGTGGTGGCTTTACCAAAAACTCCCAGTGGCTTTAAGAAAATATCTTGACAAGCAAGACCAGTGGGTTTCAGGCACATGGGGATAAGTTTAACATGAGGAATAACTAGATGAGTCACAGACCCCCACAAAAAAATGGTTTCAGAAGTTTCTCCAGAGTAATAAGTATTTTTTGGTACAGCTAAAATAATGTGAATGAAGTTTTTGCGTCAGATTCCTTTTCTCCCTCACAAAGACAAGGCTGCTGATTAAAAGTAATCTCTTCAGAGTGTGTTTCAAATTGCTTAACTGCAATTATATCAGTCAACTCTGGGAATACTTGGGCAAATATCCTATTACAGGTATCAGGGGATAAAGTGTCACAAACACATGTACAGCACAACATCAACCCATCAGAAACTACTTGTATTAGGATATTCTACCTCACAGAGCTGGACAGAGCAGCCCACAGAGTTATATGAAGTTTTACAAAATTTTGCCTACGCAGGAAGAAAAGCACACATTTGGTCAAAATAAAGACAATGTCACAGAGAAAGGTAAAGAGTTCCCTGATCACTATGTCAGTTATGTACAAGGGGAAAAGAAATTTGAGGTGAAGGGAAAAAGAGGGATTTTCACTACTGCACTTAGAAGTGTAAAAGTAATCAGAGGGGGTCAAATTAAAAACTGGCAAATTCAGATGATATATATAAAACATATAAATGTTGAGAGAGATTTACTTGAACTATTCAAGATACTTATAGTGGAATATAGTAGATCCTTTATTACTGGGCATTAAATTAAAAAAATCTAATTCTGATTTTAAAAATACAAACCTCAGAGCAAACAATAAACATGGGAAATTCCTTCTTGAACTGTGCTACTCGGAACTGTTTGAAAATACAGGAAATAGAAGTACCCAGTACATTAACATGTTTGAATTTTTCAAAAGGACAACTTTTTCCCCCTACATGAACAACGCCTGCCCCAAACCACAGAGTTTGTGTTTTTAAAAGAGTAGCAACAGTCACCTCAGCAGTGCTTAGAACATATATAACTAATTAAATAGTCTGGCCAGGTAGGTCTGAAAGGAAGCATGACTTTATATATAAAGAGGAGATGAGATCTCTGTAATATCATCAGATTTTATAGTTTAAAAGAAACTACAAAGATACAAAAATATACAGGTGCATAAAAATATGTGGATAGACATATACATCTCTACTGAACAAAGCATGGAGGAAGATCAAGACATCCAGATTTCAAGTAAAATTTCCTCAGTGATTTAAAATTAATTTTTATAACAGAACTGTCTGCAGTTTTGGTTGTGTGATATTTTTCCGTACATTTAACAAGCAGTTTAATAGACCAACCTTATTAAGATCCAGATTCCACATTTTAATGTAACCATCACTGGATGCAGTAACAATAACATGTTGTCCTTCTCTTTCAAAACTATAGATACCTTTTATTCTGTGAAGAAAATATAATACTGTGTTACTTTATAGCATGGCAGTTCACTTCAGAACAGGACACTGCAGAAATTAGATGAGGAGTCAATAATTTAAAAATCAGTTTGAACAGAAAACCCACAAATGACAGGCAGGAACTTGGAACAATAATCTGTTTTGAGTGCTGTCATTTACAGTCGGAACGCTTGCCTTTGCTAGGCTTGTTAGAATTCAGTTCAGAACACTAATACTTTTAAGCACACACTATTAACCACTTCAGTGACATTTTAGCTAATGCTTTTGTGTTCTGATGAATTAAAAGCAGCATTTTGACAAATATTTGCTTTTCAACAACAGAAAATACGCCATTACCCTCCTATTGTCTGGACTGAGTACACTGGTTTGGCTTATTTAAGCATTCTAAAGAGTCAGAATCTGTAAAGACAGGTTAAACATTCTTTAGATGGTCTTGCAGGAAAATATGGGTACCCAATTTCAGAAATGCATAGGCCACACACAGAGAAGTGTGTACCTCTAAATTTAGAACTGTAATATTTCTAATTCTATACCCTGTTGTTTTTGTAATGTGCATGGACAGCACAGTATTTATGCTCATACTAAAAGCAAACAAGTCTGTCCCAAATTTGGAATTTAGCACATAAATAAATTCACTTTCTATGCTAAAACAAATACAATAGTAAAATATGCTGAATGTTACAAGTCATTGAATTTTACGGAGTACTCAGCATTGCCATAAATATTTAAATAGTAAACAAATATAGAATACCTGTTTTCATGAGCTTTAAATTCACACAGGCATTTTTGTGAGTCACAGCTGTAGAACCTTATAATTTCATCATCTCCAGCTATGGCGAGGACAGAATCCTTGGAACGGGAAAAAAGAAATGCAAGTGTGATTAATTTAATGATTTTCAAACCAGTTAATTTCCCAGCACCTTTCTTTTTTGTACTTACTGTAATAAATCTAAGTGAAGAAATTCTCTTCTCTGTTGTGATAGTGCCAGTGATTGAAGCTGTGTCAAGTTTGTAGATATCCACTTTATTTGTTATCACGGTCACATACCTCTCTCCATCAGGGGACCATTTAATTATGTGGGCATCTGTACATGATACATTTGTGTACACAGATTTTTTTGTACTCTATATTGCGTAAGAATCTAAAAGTAAGATGTTTAGAAGCTGCTAGACACTGTTTTCTACCTAAACCTGAGAAAAATTCAGGAAAAAATCAAATAACCGAGAATAAACAAGTAAAACTATCGTCTTAAATGTTTGTTTCTGATTATCAGAAGTGTATAGAGAAAAACAAAAGAAAACACATTTATTTAAATGTCCTGACATCAAATTTCAAGGAAAGAAAAATTTACTTTAGTGTCACTACATTTTCCTTTTGGTAAATGATTAAGGATGTAAGTTTAGATATGCTTGCCTGCATGTGTAAAAAGACAGTGTGAAAGTTGCTTTCAATTAACTGACCTGTTGATTAATTCAGTCTACTTCTCTTTACAGAAAAAGTAAAACTGTCTAATTCCACTTTTTTAGTGGGTTTAGACTGACAAACTCACTTTGCTTCAGGTTTTTGATAAAGGCTGACCGTCCTTCTACAAGATTCCAAGTTCTGAAAGACAACAATAGATAATGTGCATTCTGGTTAAAAACAGCACAGTGAAACTGAAGTCCTCTCTGCTGACATGAGGCAACCTAAGGAAGCTTTTAAGCATCTCTGTGCCTTTTATTGCCTTCTTAATGCAAGAGAAAATGATGACTTCATATATCATTTGCACACTATAAGGTTGAATTTGTAATATTTATTTTATAAACGAACGTTTGCAATGCAGAGCCCAAAAGGAGCCCAATACCAATTTATGCTGTTAAAATAGCATCTTACATATTTAAAACACATATATACAACAACATTTACAGACTCTAAGTGAAAAATTACTTTTCTCACACTAAACAAAACCTGACAACTTTCAGAAGTTTAAATAAATTGTGTTCCAAAATGCAAATGTATTTATACATCTGCAAGTGACTATAAAGCGTCAGAGCACCACAAGAAGCCAGGAACAGCAAGGACTAATTTTAAAAGACTTTAAAATATTGCTGGTATCTAGAACTTTAAAAGACAAATCAATGGATCTTTGAACCATTTGACGTCCAAATATGGTTTATTAGTGTTGCACAGTCTACTCCCAACATGGAATTGTTGCTTATTACAATTTACTAAGAGCTACTGAATTATGATTCTCAGCATTCTTTCATCAGTTTCGACTCACCTTAATGTTTTATCTGTTCCTACTGACAAAGCTAATTTCCCAGAAGGATGAATAGAAAGAGATGTCACCTGCCCCCTGATAAAAACAAAACAACGTATTAGCCACATTCATTATTTACAAAGGAAAATAAAAATGAAAACGTACATGAATAAGCAGATTTAAGAAACTCACTTATGTGCCTTAATAGACTTCAGGCATTCCCATCTCTTTGTGTTCCAGATACAAATTAGTCCATCTTCAGCCCCACTCAGTAGATGCGCAGTACCGTAGAACTCCAAACAAGTTATTGTGCCTAGAAATACAAACCAGATCTACTAACAATGTTGTACATAACAAAAAGTTACCACACAGAGAACATATGAATTAAAACAGAAGCTTCTAGCATCAAACCCTACCCTTGGGAAAATCTGAATTATTTCCTATGTATTTCTTCACAAAACCCCCAAACTTGCCATACACGTCTGAACTCCATCTGGGCTGTTCCCTGAAACCGCAGTACTCGACCACTGTGGCTCAGGTGACACTGAGCTTCTATCAGTGATTAGGAATTCTCCTATGTCAAAGCCCTGCTCTTGACACACAGCTGAATTTACTGCGCATGCTGCTTCTCCTAAGTAATTTATCATACATGAGTTGAACGCAGGGACCACATTCAGTCTAGCTCCATGTACTTCTTGGTTATCAGGAGGAAAAGGACAATCAGGACTGAGCTACAAATGACCCAAATGCATTTATTTGGACAGCCATTAACTGATGTATTTCATGGCTGTAATTCAGGAGGCACATAAAGTGGGAAATGTACCAGGTTAACTCTTCTGGCAGCAGCAGCCTGCTCTCACACACAAGCTCTCTTTTGTGTGGCTCATGTGTGTCTGTGACAGGACAAGGGCACTAGGAAAGATGGTTGTTGGGAGCAGGCATGGTCTAGATAAACTGTGCTGGTAGAACAAAAATGGCTCACAAGCCATTTGTGGTCCATAACTTCTTAAACAGTTAAAACTAAAAATAATTGGAAGCAGCAGCTGTATTTGTGGGCTAACACCCAAAATTATTTTTTTGATATTTCATGCTCAAAAGCTTACCTTGCTTGTATCAACAGACCATCGTGGCTGTAACACCATCACTACTGAAGACTTACTAAAAATATTCAATTTTCTTCTTCTGGCAAGGGCCAGTTTGTGAGCTACAAGTTTCTATCATTAATGCTTTTCACAAAGAAAAGCTCCCTTACCATTGTGCTGCAGCAGTGCCCCATGTTCTACCTTCTTTTTCATGTCATAGATTTGGATCGTCTCATCTCTGCTCCCAGTGACCACGTATCTGTTGTTCACTGCTACCGCTGACAATGAGGCAGAGTGGGCATGATGTGTAAAATCAGGGACAACCGTCCAGGACTGTAAATGAAATACAAAATAAACAGGTCTTTCTGAAGCTAGCCATATTGAGCTTCGACTTCATCGTCCTGTGATTCTTTTTTTTTTAAAAAGCAAAACTTGAAAAAGTGTATGTGCAAAATGCAAAGGAGTTATACTTAGCTGTAAGTATAATGGGATCTTATTGAGTTAATGTGCTGTTAGATTAGCCTGAACGATTTAACTGTGCAAACCGCCTCCTGTAATCAGTGTTGGGCTTAGATGAAGCCGTAGGTGAGAAAGTCTCTGCACAGAGATAAATCTCGTGGACGAGGAAGGCGGATTCTCCCTTCTTTCACCATTGCAGGCTGGAGACACGCCTTCCACCTGGCACCGGCCCCCCCGAGACAATGTGGCATCCATCCCCTGCGCAGCTGTTTATTCTCCGCTCCGCGCTGGAAGGCTGAGGGAAAGGCGCTTGCGCCACAGCCCCCTGCACCCACACGGGCGGCCGCTGACTGCAGCTCCGAGGCTCCGCGGGGCCCCCAGGAGCCCTTCCTGCCCTGCCCGTCCCCCGGCCGGGCAGCGGGGGGTCCGTGGGCCGCTCCCACACCCCGCGCCTGCAGCGAGGGGCCGAGCCCGAGGCTGAGGGAGGCTGCCCCGCCCCCGCGGCGCTTTAAAAGCCCACCCGGCGCCCGGCCCCGCGGCCGCGGCGAGACGAGACGGTGAGTAGCGGGGTAGCTCTTCTCAGGGTGAGGGGGTTGGCGGGTGGCCGTTAACGGCCGCCGCGCGCGCATTCCTTTCCCTTACCCCCCCCGCCTCCTCCCCGCCGTTACCTCGGCGGGCCGCGCGGCGAACCCGAAGAGGACCTGCTCGTAGCAGCCCGCCACCAGCTCCATCCACCCCGCCACGCACGGCGCCACCGCAGGGCCCTGCCGCCCTCGGCCGCCGCCCGCCGCGCTGCCTGCGCCCGCGCCGGAGCACGCCGGGCTGGGCCCGCGGGTGGCGGCGGGCAGCGCTCGCTCGGGGGAGAGCCCGCGGCCTCCGGCGGCCGCCGGGGAGCGGGAAAGCGCCGGAGGGGGGGAGCTCGGCGGGTCAGGCTCTGCGCGGGGCAGCCCGCGCGGGAGGTCCTCGCGGGGCGGAAGCGGGGTTCGCGCCGCTGCTTATGGCGACGGGGAGGATGAGAGACGTTAGTGCCGGGATCGGGGCGTGGGGGGGGGGGGGGGGAGAAAGGGGGTCGCGGTGACCGCGGTCGAGGGTGGAGGCCGCCAGCGGGGAAGGGGGCGCGAACCGATCGGCTGCGCAACGCGGGGGGCGGCTCCCTCCCTCCCTCCTTTCCCCCGGGGCCTCAGCGCTGCCGCCTCACGGGCGGCTGGGCCGCGGGCCTGCGGGCGGTGAGGCCCCGGCGGCCGTTAGGCCGAAGCGCCCGGTGAAGCGGCGCCGGTGGAGGAGCGCCGCGGCCTTCTTCGGGGCCCCACGGCCCTTTTTTTTTTTTTTTTTTTCAATATTTCGTCGGGTGTGCTGGTGTGGTTTTTTGCCTTTTTTTTTTTCTCTTATCGCGTAGCTCAGTAAACGGGAAGCGCGGCCTCGGCGCCAGTGTGGCCGCCGCGGAGGGCCGCGGCCGGGCGGGGCGCACTTCTTGCCGAGCGCCGTGGCTCTCTTTTCCCGTCGTGCCGAGTGGCTTATAAAAATGCGTCACGGCACGGTGCGGCTGGGGCCTGGGCTCCTCGGGTGGCTCGGCTGGGGTCACCGCGCCGGCCTGTGGCGCCTCGGGGAGGTTCCCTCAGCCCGCTGCCATCACCCGGCTCCTCATGTGGGCGAAATGAATGCAGACGGGGGGTGGCTTGCCCTCTGCTTGGGCGAGCAGTGTTCTCAAAGATGGTTTATATTAGTAAATCGCTTCATCCACCTCTTTGCCAGTACAAATGTAATAATAAAAACGTGAAATAAATGGGCTGGTAGAATGCGTGTGTAATCCAATTAAGGGGGTGTTTGAATTCTGGAGGTTAAAGCTGCCCTGCTGCTTAATTAGTAAGCTGGCTGTGACTGTAGCTGCAGTTCAGTAAAAAATAAGATGTTAATACATGCTGGTTTAACTGTTTTTAAAATACTCTTGTTTTCTAGTGAAAAAATCAAGAGGCGACAGTCAAGATCAGATGGGAAAAGAATACAAACGCAGTTTTGCATAAAAGTCTGATAACTGTGATAGAGAAACAATTGCATCACTTGCCTTCTGATAGTCTTTTGCAATAAAACTGCTTTGTAGTGCCTGCCATCTTCTGTTAAATCTGCATGAATAAAGACTGGTAAGTTTAAAAAAAAAAAGTAGTATGTAGCTGTGAGTTCAAGAATCAGTATTTCAGTGTTTAGAGCATGGAGGACTTTATGGTTCCTTTTATTAAAAGTAATGCTTGAATTAGAGGAACATCATTATGTGGATATTTTTATTAATAATTATCCTTTAATGGGAAGAAGTTGCTGTTGATAATTCTTTATAATGAGGTCTACTAAGAGGGCATATACTAACTTTACTGGTGTATGCTTGTATTTAAGGGCTTGTTTGTACTTGACTATTTTCTTGGCTTCAGAATGGGTGTGGGGATGAAGTGCATAGTTACTCTGAATAACACCGTGCATGGATGCTCTAATTATGGTATATGGCTATCCTGTCTCAGGTTAGCCTAATCCACTTCCAGAAGTAGCGCTCTGAACTGTTCCCCTGCGTGGACAAGCCTTTAAGGCATTACAAATGCTGCGTATTTATTGTATTATGTGAATGTGGATATGACCAGCCAGTACATAAAACATTACACAAATTCTTGTATGGAAATAAGAATTAAAACTTCAGCAATCAAGTATCTGCATAGAAGGAGCAACACTGGATGTAAAAAATCAAGTGGTGAATGAACAGCTGTGTGTGGAAGTGGATGCAAAATATTTTGCTAATGAAACTCTTCTCTGCACTGATCTATATTGATTGGATGATGGGGGGAAAAAAGCTTAAAAGAAAGATACTGGAATTGACAGAAGGGTACATACCTCTTCAGGAAAGCTGTATCCACTGGTTTAGTGAGAGCAATAAAAGGCCATTTGCTGTTGCTAACTCACTGGTAGTGAGTGGAATGTGTATATGGAAGAGGCAAAAGAGAGAAGACATACCTAAGAAAAGGTGCAGAGAAGGATCCCATTTACCTGTACTGTGCCTTCATCACTCTTTCGTTTCTGTTGTTCTTTAGCATATAAGAAGTACCACTGCTTGTTTTCAGCTATATAATTTGTGGTGCAAGTAAATCGACCTTTAATTTGGCTAAAAGGGGGAAAAAAAGAGGGGTTGTACAAAACCTATCGAGGCCTCTATCTTTGCTGCCTTATTTTTAACTATTTTAGAACATGGATCTTCTGAATTACTATATTATATGTACATATTTCAGAAATAAAGGTAAGGTATAGGTGACTTAAAAGCTCTCTGTAATTTTCTAGTGCTGTGGACAATGGGAAAACTTTATGGACTATTACAGTTTAAGAAAGTGAAGGTAACTTCTAGTCATAATCCCATTGGCCATATATTCTTTTTATCTGCATTGCTTTAGCAGTGCCAAGTCAGAACTTACATTTCTAAGTTCTGAATTAATAACATTGAAGATGTAAGGTGGGGTGAACATCTTTGACATCTAATTCATCTCAAGGTTAAGATTCTTTATCTTGTTCCTCCCTCACATCTTTTTCAGCTGAAGGACTGCAGTAAACTGAACCTGTGCAGCTGTATTCTTTGAGAAAGGCAGAAGACAGTTTGAACCATGGCAAGCCAGGTAAGATCATTTGGTCAGGAATTCAGGCTTGCGGTGCCTAAGTGGATTCCAGAACCATACTCAGAATTCCTAGTAAATGTAAAGCTGAAATAGCTAGCTTGCTCTGAGTTGGGTGTTCTTTTTGTCCTACAATTTCCTCCGGTAATGCGGTGATTGGTGGCTGTCCTCTGGACACGTAATCGTATCAACTGAAGCAGGTTGGGGGCATAACATTAAGCTTTGCAGTTTGGATTATTTGAGCATGAGTTCTTCTGAAGGACCTTGCGCATAACACTCTCTATATAAGATGTATGTAGAGGTGTTCTAGAGGAAGAACATTAAAGCCTGCGTAAGTAAAAAATGCTGCGAAACAACATTCTTATTTTTGGAATTCCTTGTTCTTTAGAACGCGAGGGAGGCAACCTGTGTTAATACAGCTGTTGTTTCCCTCCTCTTTTGTGTAGTTGCCCCACTTCCTTTTTAAACCGTGGTTTTTGGGTTTTTGGTTTTTCTGTCTTTTTCTTTTTCAAGAGGCACTTTTTATGCCTCTTTCTTCCTGGCCTTGCATCTGGGTTTGAGTTTTCCCTCAGCCAAGCTAGTGCCTGTTCCTGGTCTGCTTTCTCCTTACATTCCATTAATCGGCCTCCTGTTGTTGTTCCTGGCCTGGGGGAGTGACTCACAGCTGGGTAGTGAGGAGAGGCATCTCACTTAAGAAGAATTCCTAGGTGAGGGGAGATAGGGACAGCTGAGATCCATTCTAGGGAAGAGTGATGGATTTCCCTGCCTCTTCATCACTCAAGACTGTGCTGCTGCAGGGTTTTTCGAGTCCTGGAGCTCAAGTGGAACACAGTCCAGTCCTGGAGCTAATTAACATTTAGGATTGGCCAACATCGAAGGGCTGTCTGCTTTTCCCCTAATTCCCAGAGGAAGCTGTCAATCCTTTAGCCAGCTTGACAAGTCAGGGGAATATGGCTGTTCATACAATCCTTTGGCTCTGTTATTTTTGCCAGGCGTTTTCCCCAGAGGCTGCTTTCCCTCATGGGAGGCGGAGGGAGAAATGGGACCCCAGGCTTCTTTCAAGGGCAAGGTGAATATGGGGAAATCACCTGTGGTGATGGGGAGTGGGAGGGAGGAATGTAAACGAGGCTAAATACTATAAAGGTGATTTTTTTTCTCCCAACAGGACTTAATGGCGAAAAAAAGAGAATGTCTCCAGGCCTACAGCTGGTGGAGAACACCACAGAAGAAACGGAAGAAAAAGAACAAAATAAAACCAGGAAGAATAGAGTTTGTCCCCAGTAGTACTAATTCAGCCAGGTAAAGACATTTTGAAAGGAGAAACTGACCCCTTATCTGTTTTAATTAATAGTGATCAGGGAATGCTGTCACTTATTCTTAAAATCTTAAGATGACACGTCTGGTGCCTGTATACTAAGTATTGCTTCTGGAAATGTATTGCCAGTAGAATAATGAAGGGGTTTTATAGTTTGTCTCTCCCATAATCACTGAGAAGTGGTGTCAAAATAGTCATAGCTCTTTTGAATTATGGCTGTAACTTGAGTTAATAGGGGGTTTTTTTAGTATTTGTGTGCCTCCTTCCTCCCCATCTCCCCTTTAGACAATAAGTATTTCTTTTTAAAACCAACTTCTAAAAGTGTTTTACAAAATGGGTCTTCAAAATACTTTTCTTGCAAAAGTGGTAGAATGGACCCAGAGAAATTGAGAACTTTATGCTGGAGTGATGGCATTGCAGTTCTGCACGTTACTCAGCAGAGTTTTGCAGTTAATACTCTCCTCAGGTTTTGTCTCCTTACTTGTCCAGCGGTAACTACTTGCTTATATGTTAGGTGCCATAATGCTGCATTCAGCTACTTTAATCTCAAACTTGACAATTGCTCTCTTTTATGTTTTTAAAGACCAGATTATTCGATATTTGTTGGGGAGCTTACTCCAGAAGTGGATGATTTCCAGCTCTATGACTATTTCCTAAAGAGGTACCCCTCATGTATTGACTGCAAAATAGCAACAGACCTGCTGGGATATTCCAGGTAATGTCTGTGAAAATTTGTAATGCTGTTGATATGTTTGCTTCTATAAGTAGTACAGAAGAACTTGTGTTGAAACTGTTCATACATTTTCTTCAGAGGCAGGAAGAGAGATTAGCATTACTTTTTCTTGAACAGCACAGATACTTGCATTTCTAAAACTTCCTGGTTAGTTTAAGTAGTTAATGTGATAAGCCTTAGTTTAGCCATATGTATATCTGCATGAAAGAAATTAGGTGGTGGGAGAATGGAGAGCTGTGCACGGAAATCTGTGCTGCTGTGCTTACGTACAACAGCGCGTCCACTTAGTCATCTGCAGTACTGAAGACAAAATGATTCCTTTTTTATATGTGGGAGAAAAGTGTAAGGCCTGGCAAGTCTTAGGGAGTTGGGAGACAACCTATTAACATTAGTAAATAAAGCCTGTCAGAAGTTAATACTGGCCAGGCAGTGAGTCAAGCAGGGATGAGTGAGTTTGCTGTTCAGACAGTGCTGGCTGTAATAGACTAATTCAAGAAACTTAAGAGAAAGCAAGTATAAAAAGAATGTTAGTGCTGTACAGTGGTAGGAGTGGGTTAATACTGATAAATTAACTGCTGTACATGCAGAAATATGGAATCTGATTACTTGCACAGACAGTAATTAATGTATTGTTTTGCTGGCTCTCAGCAAATTGCATCTTAATGCTATCAAAGAACAAGCTTTTTGCTTCTGGCCCAAGTTTTTAGTTTGAAAGCATCTTCTGTGCATGCGCACATGCCAGAGAGGTTGCTTAGGTAATAGAAGCTATAGTAGCTACTATTTTCTGTTTTTGTAGAAGAGAGAAATTGAATTAATTAGTTTTGTAACTGTTATGCATACTAGAATTTGTTTTCTCCCTTTTGAAAATTGTAGAGGGTATGCCTTTGTCAGATTTGGTGAGCAAGGTGATCAGATGAGGGCACTGCAAGACTGCCAGAATGCACCAGGTCTGGGGGGAAAACGAATCCGGCTGAGCATAGGAATTTCTAAAAGGTAACAAATGAGTTGTGCATTGATACAGTAATTCTGAATAATCAGATTCTTGTAGCTCTGCCTTTGTAAAGTCTGTGGCTTTTGCTATAATGGCTGTACACATGATGCAGTCTACAAAACCAAAAATACAGAAGCATTATGTTTTGAGACCCTGGATTCATCAACTTCTTTCAGGATTGCTGGGGGAATCCAACTCTTAAGTCTAGCCAGATTGTGTAACTTGGGCTTAGCTGCTGTTGTAACCAGCCTTAATTCTTATAGTAGCAAAGCTGAATGCATTCATAAATATTTTCCAGGTTTGGGCTTGAAAAAGGTAGAAGGGACAACAAGTGGTTTTATATGCTAGGGAACTCTTCTAGACCTTTCCCTCTCATTTAGGCAAGGTAGCATGTCACTAGTTTTACAGTAGGCTGGCAGAGGAAGGAACTCTTTAAGTGGAAGAATACAGAATACAGGGGGGAAGAAGCCAAAGGAGATTTTGGAAAACTAATCTTTGCTTTTCAAGTGATTGGGGCAACAGGGAATTTAAAGTTGATTGGTTCCGAAGAGCTTTTCACTCTGCTGGCTCAGTTCTTTCAGTCAGTTATTTAAAGCCATTCAAGCTTCTGAACAGTTAGAGAATTGGTGCCAAATTTGATAAACTTTGATCCAGGATACAGACAAAAGTAGAATGTCATGTAAACCAACTTCAGGATGTTAATTAGGCTTGCTTGTGTGTTCTGTTCAATAGTAAAAATAACAGCTTTTGTTTTTCTTTACCCTGGATAATTCTGCAAATGTTGCCTCTCTGCTTTAGAATGGAATTGCTCTTACCCAAGAGAGCTCTGTCCAGAATTGCTCTGACTAAATTATTTTGAAAGCAAGAAGAGGTCACAAAGAAACAGGTTTTCTCACGTCTGCTATCCAGAAGAACATCAGCGGTATTTCCAGATTTTTCTTTCCTACAGAGATGTATGTAGGAAAGGAGTTGGAAGCAGATGACTTTGAGACATTATGTGGTTATTTGTGTACCACAGTAGCAAGGTGATAGAATACCTATTTATCAGAATGCATATGTAGTTTTACAGTAACGAAACAAATGTACTGTAGGTATTAAAATCCATATCACTAATCTATATCTTTCTGAATGGCTGTGCTATACCCTCCAAGCATCAAAATATCCAGCCATCAGAGTAGCTTGTTACTAAGTCGCTTACATTGGGAACTCTGTTTCTGAGCTCCTTCAGTTTGTGTTCTTGACAAAAAGCCTAGATCTGACTCTTATGTAATGACATGGAGATGCAGAGAATTTGAACTTGGCAAACAAAGGAGGTACACCTGTACATAATCAGAGAAGAAATGTCTAAGGATAGAGGACTTCTCAGAATGTGCAACTGGGTTATCTGAATGTATTCCATGTAGCATACTGCTGGTTTTGTACCTCTGTTTTAGTACAGATGACACTTGTGCATTGATTCTTGTCATTAGTGTGGAGTTGTCCCTGAGAAAATCTACTCAGGAGAGGGAAGGTAGTGAAAACTAAACAGCTGGCCCTTTGGGTTCCTGCTGCTTTGGCTTCATACTGGATAATGGCAGTGCTGACTTCACCTGACAGCTCTACTTTAGCAACTGTTGTTCCTGGACTAAAAATTGAGCAGGTGGAGGTAGACATGTCGAAGTGGCAGACAAGTATCAGATGCTCCTCTGAAACAGATCATCTGACTTCACCCCCTTATTTCTGGGAATAATAAGATTTAGTATTAACCAAACAAAAGATAGAAGGGCTAATTAAGACTGCATCTTTAAAGCAGCTGTGCTTGATAAATGTCTCTGGTCTTAATAAATGTGTTTTTATCAGCAGCTTGCTTTTAGATACTAAAAATACTTGAATACAGATAAGTGTCATGGCTCAAGTTAATCCATGCAAATAATTACTTTTAGTATTGGTGAAGGTGAGAGCATTTGCTTCTGTATAAACATGAGATCTTGTGCTGTGACTTAAACTGTTGTTTAGACAAGTATTTGGAAAAGCTAAACTTTGAAATGTGTAGGCTGGAAAATTGTTTAACTTCAAAACTGGGTTTACAGTTTATAGTTCTCAAATTCTAACTGTATATAACTTCTCATTTTTCAGACTGAAAGCGGAATTCCAGCGGTACCAGTCATACAACTATAATGATTACTACCAGGATTATCAGAACTACTACTCGCAGTGGGGTTATGATCCTTATGCTGACTACAACTACAGCTCCTATGCTCCCTATGATAGCATGCAAGCTGTTGGAGACTGCTCTTTAGGAGATGCTGTTATGGCTCCAGCTGTTTTTGAGGTAAAGATACTATGTCCTTGCTTTAAAGAAAAAAGTTCGCAAACAATAAGTTGTATGAATTGTGTAAGAGCAAAAAGAAGCCCTAAAACTGAAATCGTGCTTTCTGCTTAGTGCAGAGGTTGGAATATCAGGCTTCATTCAGAGGTGTCTTTGATTTAAGTCCTTAAGTAGTGCCTCTGTAGAACTGGAGATTTATATACCATTACTTGTTCGTGTATGCCAAATAACAGTTCTGACAGCATAATTGTGTAGGCTTCCTCTCTTCCTGTTGGAAGAGATGTACTTTGCTTAAAGAAAATTAAAGAATTGTGATAAGATGGTCTTATCTTAGATCAGCCAGTTTCAGTTACATCTTTCAGCAGTCCCTTCTAACCTGAACTATACTGTGGTTTTCTTTAAAAAACAAAACAAAAAACCCAACCAACCCAAACCAGAAAAGCCCACAAAAAAAGACCCACCAACCAACACTGCCCCCTGACCCCCCCCCCCCCCGCCTCAGAAACCCAAACACAACCCCTTCCCTACCTATTCTTGTAGCTGTGAAAGGAGGGAATGGTTTGGGAGTATAAAATTATTTGGGGTTTGTGATGCTTTCTGAAATGGATTATGATTAAACTTAGGAGATTTTCTTACCTTTTTTTAGGAAACTTCAGCTATGACTGAAATTAATGATGACCTAATAACTGAAGGTAATGATGATTCTTTTCAACTTGAATTTAGCCATACTTGTGCCCTTTAATAATGTAAGCCAGTGACAACTGGGTGAAGAATGTCTTCGAAATTCAGCTGATGTAGTGGGATCCTTTATGGGTTATAGCTGAGATGAGGTAGGATTTTAAAGCTGGTAGTGTACACCATGTCAAGTAGAACAGGACACTGTCAACAACACTTCACAGTAGGTTTCTTGTAACTTTGCCTTCATCCTCCTTCCAAAATGGTCTAATACCCAAGTTGTCCTATCTCTGTCTTGATCCTGCTAAGCGTATTCTATTTTAAACTCATTAATAGGCAAAAGCTTTGTTTTCTAAACTCTGAGGTAAAATACTACGTTGTGGATCCTAAGAGGGGGACTCAACTTGCACTTAAAGATTTGGTACAAAGCTTAATTGTTTGGCCTAGAAGGTTTGTGGACAGTTCCTCACATAGAGACATCTTGTGTTAGTGTTTAGAAACTCTTATTCAGCCTAACACATTGTAGTAGAAAGGAATTAAATGGATTTGGGAAGTTTCATGGTTAATTATCCTTAAATCTGCCCTTTATCTTGAAATACCAATATAGTCCTAGCATGCTAGTACACAAATTCCAAAATGAGCTGGATTTGTCAGGTTAAAATCCTAGGTGAATAAACATCTTATGACATTTACTGTTAAACTATTAAATTTAGCTAAGACACATTTTATTGGGCATTTACTTCAGGTTTTTGTGTGCATGCCTCCCAAGATCTGACACTTGTACTTACCAGGCTTTTATTTTCAGATCCACAGCTTTACTTGGATGTTGATGAAATGAACAGACAATTTATGGAGACAAGTGAAGAACTCTATGATTCCCTCATGAATTGTCACTGGCAACCTCTGGATACGGTCACTTCTGACATCCCCCCTGCTATTTAAGTGTCTTATATAGCATGACCGTTATGACCAAGGTGCTAAAATTACATTTCTTCTACATTACTCTAGATCATAAGTTTTAAAGCACAATGATAGGTTGGGTTTTTTTGCTATGCTTTTGACAGTTTCTGTAATCTTTTTTTTTTGTTCATCACTCTACTTGGAGCATCTTGAAATCATGTAAATATTCCAGAAATGTAAAGAGTTCAATGGGGTCTAAAGTTAGACTTGCCTGTGTAAATAAAATTTTGTTTCTGCAAACCTGCCAGCAAGGGATTTTACTTACATATGTGAAGCACTTTCTCTTCTGGCTTGTGGAATTTAGCTGGAGGCAGTAGGGGTATTTCACCTGTCTTTGTTTCAGTATGGGCATCAGAACACTAGCAAAAAGTAGCTCTCGTGTATTTCCAGGTTATCTAGGCAGTCTTTTACAAGCTCTTAACATGCCTGCTTAGATTATGTGTGTATTTGGGAGATGGTCCCAGAGTTTGCTATGGGAACACTTGAGCCCACTCTTTTCCTTCAGTCTGTTGGCACTAACTGTACTACTGTTCATCTGCTAAGTCAGTTAGAATTGCTTTACTAATACAGTATTTTAAATATCCAGAAGGGCAGACTTTCAGCTGCCATAGATGCAAACATTCCAAAGACTAAGGATGATCCCTACTGACCATTTTATTCCTGCTTTTATTGTTAGTTTTTTCAACTGACACTTTCCAGCAAAGAAACTGGTGTAACATAATACATGTTCTTAAACCTACAAATCCTTGAAGAAAATGGCTTTCTGGTTTAAAAGAGGAAAAATAATCCACTGGGAATAAAAAAACCTATCCTAGTAACAACTCCTCAACTAAGTTGCCCCCTGTCTTAAACATCTTTAATTTATTCAGTCTTCATGCTCAGGTGTTTTATAGTGATAAGGTTATAAAATATTAGTAGGATGACAGTTTTCAGTATTCAAGTCAAATGAGATTAGGGGAGATAGCAGCGAGGAAGGTTCTGCTTTAAGCTAGCAACTTCTGAGTGGCTTCCTCTCTCCGCTTGAAGGGTATAAAGTATTTTCCAGTCACAGGGACTACTTAAGCCTGCCCATGTGTATGCAAAAGTATTTACTAATTAACATAGATAACAATAAAATAGGTTAGGCTGGTAACAGAAGAATACTCTTCCAAGAAAAAAGGTAGCAGAAATCATCATAGCTAATAGTTGTGGAAGTTACTCAAGCTAGCCAAGACACTTTGGTACTGCCATGTGTGTTCTGGGGGCAATCTAAACCATAATTGCTATGATGGCAGATGGGAATAAAGTTCTCTAGCCTTCTTATGACTTAATGTAACTAAAGTGGGAATCATAACCTATATGCTCTGCTTAAATTTACAACAAATACTGTATTGCAGAGCAATGACTTGGTGTTGGCAGGTCATTTCTAGCTGCTGAGCAGAATCTCTCTCTTCTCACAGTTTGATTTCAGCTAGGAATACTTTCAAACTCCTGCCTGTGAAATGCAGATGCTCTAAAACAGAAAAGGCTTTTGGAGTATTGTAGGAAGTTCATTCTTCAGGGATTTTGTGCACATGTATGTGTAGGAAGAGACAGAAAGCAAAAAACCTCATCTAGGCAGGGGGAGTAATATCACAGTTTTAGCAACTGTTTCCCTGCTTTGGGGAGATGTAGTTACAGGGTAGCTGGGAACGGATTCCTTGGGTGAACATTTTCCCAGGGTGAACTGACGAGTCTCTGGAGGGTGATGGTAGGGAGATTATTAACAGGAATGTGACAGGAGGTGGAATAAATGAAGCAAAGAGTCTGGGTGGGAAATGGGGTGCTTGTGTGAATGTATAGAATGGTTTCAGGGGACTGCAGTAGGGAGGAAACTCAAGATAGTAGATGCAGGCCCCTTGAATTTGGACGCGAGTGTTAAAACTTCAAAACCGTACAGGGTTTGTGTGCCACTTCAGTTGTAGCGCATAGCTGTGGTGCTTGAGCTTGGCAGTACAAACTGGTCTGCTAAGCAAAGAATTTTGTATTTAGCAAGCACCATTGCCACGAGCAGCGAGACAGCTTCTAGGTCTGTGCCTGGGTTATATCCCACTTTGAAGCGGCTTGCATGGCATCACCTAGCACTGTACTGCTGCAGCAAGTAATTGGTGGACCCTTTTACTGCGTTACGAGTTAAAAATACGATGCTAAGGATGTGTGTTTGGCTCAGCAGAAATACTGTGTAGTATTTGCTGCTGTGTGGCACTTGGGAGGTTGATCGATGTGTGAGCTATGTAATGAGGGGCCCACGTAGCTGTGTGATTTCACTTAGTCTGACACTGTAACACCACGCTACATAAACCTCTAAAAAATCACAGTGTGTAGCCACCCCACTTATGCAGATTTTGCCTGTTAACAAGGTCTCTACATGCCGCATTAGAGGCTGTTCTCATACATGCATGCGCCTTCTGTTCTGGACTGTAAAGTACCCGTATAGTGAAAATACTGTTTATGTAATGCAGTGAAAGAGGTTGGTTGGGCCACTAGTTCCCCAAACCTGAGAAATGTTGGGGCTGTGTTTTCTTCCAGCCAACATACAAGAAAAATGAGGTGAGGAAGTGAGTCTGTTGGTAGCAGCCCATGTGATACTGTTCTAAAACAGTTCTCTGACCTCTTTTTTGTTTCCTGAGCCTTACTAGCCTATTCCTCTTTCCAGTTAGGTGTGCATACACGGGATCAAGATGGTGTGTGCAGTGCACATTCTTTACTGTGAAGGCATACTGAATGCAAACTTTCTTCCTGTACTGGTGTGTTACCCGTGAACCTCAAATACAGGAAAAAGGGAGTGCATCAGAACTGTTAGAACAATGCATTGCTGAGACTTTTTACTGAGTAAACTTACAGCTGTTCTACAACTACCCGCCTGCATTAGCTAGCTTATGCAAAGACCTGAACATGTCATACAGGTGCCTGCCATCAGTTCTACAAAGATCTGATTGCAGTGGGAGCATTAAAAAAAAAATAAAAATTCTTAGAAGTCAACTTTTTCAACACCACACTATTTCACTTCTTCCAGTTGTGTTTTGTCTGTTTTACCCATCTGAAATGTGGTTGGTTGTTTTTTTGTTTTTAAGCTTGATGAAGGTTTTTCTTGCAAGAATATCTAGTATTGGTTTTATAAACTCTTCATTGCACCTAGCTGCAATAGATAGTGCCTTTACTCAAAACCCGCTAATTTCTTCAGGAAGAGTAGAGTTTTGTTTCTATCACTTCTCTGAACAGAAAGGCTTTAGTAGATTGTTTGAGGGGCTACTAATCCTGCAGTCAGTGAACAGGGAGAAAGAAACAGGCCAAAAAGGGTAAAGAGTACTTAAAAGGGTACAAAAAGGTTAAATGGTACTTAAGCCATGAATGTTTCTTTTTGCAGGGATGCTCTTGGACCAACAGCTTCTTTCTAGCGCTACCTCAAAGTAACTTGCAGATAAAACTCACAGGGAAGATTGATCAAATGGTGATGATCCCTATCATTCTGCTGGATATATATATATTTGCCTTTTGTTTTGTCTCATTTTTAATAACATTTATTTAACTTCAGTGACTCATGTCAATAGGTATTGTTTGACTACATTGACAAGTATTTCTGAGTCATGAGTGTCATTAAAGGCATGTTACCATATGGAAATTGTTCTAAATAAGTAAAATGGAAGTAAAATAAGTAAATAAAGCAGCACTTGACTTTGCAGAGCAAACATAGTGTAGCTGCCTTTGACACACACGTGGAAGAGAAAATCGTGTTTACAGGTTACCTTAACATACTTAGCATGCATGAGAAAGAGGGAATCTTGTTTTGTATTTGCCCAGCTCTTACACGCCTAGTGCAGGAGTGATTTTAGTCAGTTCCCCACGCAGGTACCGTTTTAGAAGCCAGCATTATTATTGAAGAATGTATGTTACCAAAGGGCACAGTTTATATCCCTTTTTAAATCTTCCCATAATGGAAATACATCATGATACCCTTCCTTCCCCTCCCCTGAGTTGGAATTTAGTGTGATTGTTTTCTGTCCAAAAAGAGTTACAAATCCAGACTAAAATAGTATTTTTCTTGTATTTTGATTATCATAGTGAGGTAGATCTTTTTTGACAAGTATATTGAAGAAATAGAGCCTCATCCTGAAATTACTCCACAGATGTAACACACCAGCTGTTTGCATGAGTCTTGCAGGTGACTTCTAAACCCGTGTGTTCCACGTCCTGGGAGGGATTATCTGTCACTGCAAATCATTCCACTGCACATAGAATTGTATTTACGGTGGTGGGGTAGGAGAGGAAGAGACTGTGGAGTTCTGAAATTGTAGTTCGTGAGGAGAAATACCTGGAAAGTGATTCCACTCTGCTGGTATTTTGGAAAAGGTTATCTTCTTTAGATAACCGTGAAAGCAGGACTAAGAAATTGAGGAGGAGCAAGTCATGTGGAAGAGGTGGGAAGATACAGATGAGGTTAAAAAAAGCCAATATGAAACAAAGACTGGGCAGTACAAGACTCCCCAGTAACATTCCTTCTAAAAACACTTCCTTCTCTGCTGGTTTACATTTCCTCAGACCTTCAGCATCACCCTTGTTGGTTGAGTTCCTCCAAACTCCCCACCTCCCCCGAGTTTGAGTTGCTCTTTCTTCAGGTGTGTGCTCTGACAAATGCTTTTATTTTTGGTGGAAGGGGTGCGCACTACATCACAGATCTGGCTTTCTTTCGTTTTATGCCAGTAATTTTTTCAGTACATTATTTTTTCAGGGTGAACGTTTTTATTGACTTCTGAATAGGGAAGGTGGTTGTGATTTTCTGCTCCATCATTCCCAGGGCAGATGTAGAGACACTGATTTTTCTCAGATTTTTAGTAGAATAAAAAAACCACGTTGACGTGTTTAGTTTGCAACAGAAATGCACTCTTGTTCTGAGGAAGAAAAAGCTGCGTCGAAGCTTTTTCCCCCACCTGCTTCCAGTCTGCCAAACACGAGCGAGGGTAAACCTGGAGATTGGCCCTGCCGTTCCTTACGCGGACCCAGGGGGTAGTGGCATCCCGAGGGCTCACCCCCACCTCCCCGGGCCGCTTTTCAAGCTTTCCTGCCGCGCTCCTCAGGCCGCCCTCTGCCAGCTGCCCGGGAGGGACAAGGACACCCTGGTCCCTCTGGGAGACTCTCGTTCCGCCCGGCACACGGGCGGCGAGCTGCGTCCCCGGGGCGGTAACACCGCCGGGACCGGCGGAGCGCCGCGGGAAGAGGGCAGATAGACGGAGGAGGAGCCGCCTCCGGGACTCGCCCCCGGCGCGGCCTAAGCCCGTCCCAAACCTCCGCTCCCGGCCTCCGACCACCCCCTCCGTCGCTCTCGCTTGCGGCCTGGGGCTGGGCATTTTTTCCCCGCTTCCCTTCTCGGGTGCCGGCAGCCCACCGACGGCTTTTCCCGCGCAGCCGGCCCGGCCCGGCCCTGCCCGTGGGAGCACGGGCACGCGCACGCGGCCGCGCTGCGTCGCGGCCCGCCCCGCCCCAGCCGCTTCCCCCGGGCGGGCGGTGCCCAGGCGCGCGAGGGCTGCCGGGCGGCCCCGCTGTGACGCCGCTGCCCGCGCGGTTCTGTGACGCAGCGCGGCCGGGCGGGCGCCGTGTGGTTGGTCGGCCGGAGGGGGGGAGGGGTGCAGCGGCTCGGCCGCGAGCGAGCAAGCGGGCGGGCGGGCAGCGCGGGGCCGGCCGGCGCCGGGGAGCGCGAGCGAGGAGCGGGCGGAAAGGCGCGCGCGGGAGCGCGGAGGGGTCTGAGAGGGAGCGTGCGCGCGCGCCCCTGAGAGAGAGAGAGAGAGAGAGCGAGCGAGCGAACGCGCGCGCGGGGGGTGACGGCGCGGCGGGGAGGGGCAGGCCGCGGAGCCCCCGCGCCAGGCCGCGCGGCGCGTGGCGGGCGGGAGCGGGCGGCGAGGAGGCCGGGCCGGGGCAGGCCGGGCCCATCTCTGTGGGAGCAGTGACAGTGCAGCGCCGGGAGCGCGGCCGGGCCGCAGCGGGGGAGCGCGGCCGCACGAGGCGGCCGGCGGCGGAGGCCGGGCCCGGCGCGCGCGCGCGGCGGGACCGGGGCAGCAGTGGGGGGGGAAGGGGGCGGCAGAGGGGCCGGATCCCATCATGGCCTCGGGCGGCGGCGGCGGCGGCGGGGGCGGCGGCAAGATCCGGACCCGGCGGTACCACCTGGGCGCCACGAAGCCTCCCTACGCGAGGAGCAAGCAGGTGAGGCGCGGCGGCGGGTCACCCCCAGCGGACGGGAGGGAGGGAGGCCCCTTCCCCCCTGCCCCCTCCTCTCCCCCAGCGCCCCCCCAGGGGCGGGAGGTGGCCCGGCGCGGCGGAGCCGCCCCTTTCCTTCCACGTGCGAGGCTTTGGGCCGGGGTTTCCCGGTGGAGCGGGCCGGGGGGGGGCGGGGTGGGGATGAAGGGTTTCCCGCCGGGCCGCGGGGATTGTGGGATTTCCGGGCGCTCGCCCCGCTCCCGCTCCGCCGGCAGCCCCGGCCCGCGGGGGGATCCTCGGCTGCCTTTTGTCTCTCGCTGGGCCGGGGAAGATGCCCCCGCTGGGCAGGGAGCAAAGGCGGGAGGAGGAGGAGAAGGAGGCGGCCGGGAAGGGATGGGTGCTCCTTCCACCGCCATGCGCCCCGCGGCTAGGGTGGGCTGGCTGCCCCTCCGCGGGGTGGTCGTTTTGTTTCCGGGCTGTCCGGTTGCTTTACGACCCGGGGCGAGCACCTGAGAGGATGAGGTGTGCCTGCTGTCAGCGTGCACCCGTCTGGGGAGTGAGCCCCCCCTGGTTAAATTGATGCTGGGTTACCGAGTATAGTTAGTCTTCAGATTTAAGTGCATCGTTTCTAATATTTGCCTTTCTTGACAAGTTTCAAATTGCAGATGAGTTTGTGAGGGTGCTGTGTAGTTAGGCATCTTCGATTGGGTTTTTGTAGGATGCTGCGTGCAGAACCCTCAGGTCTGCATCTGGTAGTTTCTTCAGTCTCCTGCCTCTGCCTAAATGTGCTGATGCAGTGCAAGTGAAATGCAATTCATACGGCATTTGTTCTCCTTTGTATTGTAGGACAGAGTAGATGGCTAACAAAAGTTAGTTTGTAACTTACGACACAAAAATCCTACATCATTTAGAGTGACTGGAGGGGGGAGTAACAGAGATCCTTCCCAATTGCTGTTTGCCAGGAAATTTCAAGATGCCCAGAGATAGTGCTCTGGAAATGTCTTCCACGTGTGTTTATGAACCTGAAGTTGACTGTTCAGCCAAAACCTTTACATTATTAAGTCGGTAACATAAGCTAGGGGATTGAATATTATATGCAGAATTGAGAGAGTGTTATGCACGAGTTGTTGCTCAATTAGTTCTTGTTATTTAGGAAGTACTATACTTAGTCTTATATAGTATAGTGATCAGCAGTGTTGTCCTTGTAAAGCTAGCGTGGTGATGCTTCATACAAAGGATCACTGCACTTAGAGAGCAAATGTTGAAAGCTCTTATGTGAATGACAGAATAATGTTGAAATTGCCGTATCTTGCATGTATTGATACTGTGTAAGTAACTGATAAACCTTACACATGAATTTAAACTAATTAGCGTAGATGGTTTTCTGACTCTTCTATTGTCTGTTATCTTTGTGCGTTTTCCAGTAGGTTTATTTAAACAATGTGCCAAAGCAAACACGTGCTTGGGGATATCTGTGTGATTCTGCCCAGGGAATGGATGCTGCAAATCGAATACATAGATCAAATTAGCAGTAATATATTGGGGGAAAAATTGTCATGATTATAAATAAATAGGCAAACTGACAGATGTCAGACATGTGCGTTTGTTAGAATGGGTAGCTTTTCAATTCTGTGCTGCTTCCTAACTTGCATTACATAAAAAGATGAGCTCTGGGTAGATAACTAACTTAAATTGGAATTAATTGACAAATGTTCCGATTTTCAACATAATGTCCACTCTGCAGAAGTATTCTGTGGTTTAGTGTTAATTGTCTCTCAGTGATGAGTTTGGGAAGAAATGAAAGTGCTCAATGTAATCTTGACATGACCTCTGACTCTGACCCCCCTCACCCCTAACTTATCAATAAATAGGTTCATAGAAATACTTTTAATAGAACTGGTTTAGGTGCTTGCGGTCAAAAACTGTGGTCCTGAAAACCCTCAGTTTCTTATCATCAAGCTTGGAAGGTGCCCAAGCACTGTAGGCAGTATAGCTAATAGCTTTGAAGTTCCTCGGATATCTGAATTTTTTTCCCACTTGTATAAGAGATGGTTAGCCTGATGCCTGGCTCATGATTGTCTGTTTTCTGGATGTTGTTATTTTACCATAGTCTCCTGGGGAGTTCAGTCAGGTGAGAATTCTCTGATCACGCCCAACATGTGCTGCAGAGTCAGTCTTCTATAAAGTACAGTGACAGCTTTAGAAGACAGTTGGAAGAGGAGGTGCTGCTGCTGCTGCTTTTTAACGACTATTAGCTAAAGCATTTGTTCAGAATGTGGTAGACCCTGCTTCAGATTCCTTTTTTGCCTGGAGGGATCAACCTACATATTCCACTTCCTGGGCGAATCTCCCAGTCTCCAAGCAGTGTGTTGTCTTCAGTTCTCCTGGCTGAAGCTGTGTTACTATCCAGAAAAAGAATGTGTGATTCACTGAGCCAGAAAGAGGATGTATGAGAAGATGTTGCCCTCCAAGACTGGAGACATGCAGGCTCTGATCCTTGATTTTAGAAGTTACTTGTTTTATGTTAGATGTTCCTTGGAGCAAACATGTGAAGCCTAATATTTCCTGCCTTTTTCTCCCCAAGGGACTATCATTATACTCTAGAGCCATGTTTCATTACATTTGTGTGTGTGGTTTTTTAAATCTAGAGCCTTTTTTTAAACCAGCCTCAAATAGGAGAGGTGAACAGACGCTGCCTGGAAGAGAAGACTCTGACTTGCAGTTTGTGTGTTCTCCTGAAAGATGGAGATATGGGTACAGATTCCCGCACTGGTGAAGGAACTAAACCGTGTTTTCCTTTCTGAGCTACCATCCTGCCGTATAAAAAGCACACTGTCAGCAGCAGCTATATTGTTAAACAAACTAACAAACAAAAAGTAGCAGCACTGCTAAGTAAAGATGGTATAGACTTACCCACAGTGAATATTTGTGGAATGGAAATCACATCTCAGAAAGAAAAGAACTTTTTTGTATCTCTATGCTAGGTGTTCTGGGACTAGAACTGGGGAGTCCCTCCTCATTCGCTATGCTTTCCCGGTGGCTAAATGTTGACAGCTCCGCGCTGTATGCGTTGACTTTAGATTACGCTGTGCTTAGCCTGTCTACTCAGCCATCTCATGCTGAAATATCCAGCTTCCTTCTGTACCGTGTAAGGAGCTTCTTAGGCACTTGGGTTAAAATTATGGGTTCTTTGAGAGCTAAGCACATGCAAGTGAAGGAGCTGTTGTGTCTAACATCTGGGTTTCATCTTCTGGATGTGGCCCCAGTGCTTCTAAATGCTGGTTTGTCCTAGTCATTTAGGTAGACCGATGATTGGAATTGCTAGTGGGGGTGTTTTAATGGGATGAGTGTTTACATTGTTGACTTATTAAACAGCTTCTAGTATAGTATCTGTATGTTCCTACTGTTAATTTGATGTTTAGTTTTGCGCTTTTTTGTGTGTGTGTTCATGCTGGTTTAGCCTGGAACACTGCCATTCTCATCCAGGTAACATACAGATTTAATAAATGTGACTTAGACTAAAATAACTTTTTTGGTTATTTTTTATTTGATAATTAACCATTCGAATGAAAGTGTCAGATAAATTTGACTCTCCTGGAGTTTTAAACTCATGAGCAGATTTAAACATGAGAAAAAATAATTACCTGAAAAGTCTTTATAACCTTCCCATAAACCCTTTTTTTGTGTTTGTGTTAAGATTCAGCTTAGAGCTATTTGATACTGGAGATAATATTTGCAGATTGAAATTTCTCTTGGGGAGCGATATGGTTTTGTTTTTTCTTATACGTGTATGTGCCAGTGCATATTTATAATGTAGATGTGCTACACTGATATACAAGAAAACAGTCCAGAGATGTTTTCCTTGATGAAACCAGCATAAGTTGCTGCACGTTTGTAGTTGGTCTTGTGATGCTGTAGTTGAGGTATTAGCTGAAAGAGGGGAACCAGAAGGCCACCGAAAGGCACATTTGCTGGTCCTGGTCATGAAAGCCCCTCTGGCTTGGTGAGTTTCACAGAGTCACTTGAGACATATGTAAGATTCTTCCCAGATGGAGTAGCTACAGGATTGGGAACTTAAAAGCAGCAATGTCTGAATTGTTACATTATCATGTGCTACTCTTTTGTAGGTAGGCCAATTGCAAACTATTGTTTGATGTATGCATGGGATTTTCTTGGTGGGCGGTGACTGCAGGTAGCAGGCGGAAGGAATCTTATAAACCACCAGGTTCATTTTGGGAGGAAATTTTGAAACTCCTGCTAAAGAGTTCATAGAGTATCATATTGAGTAATGTAAACTAGGTAATGTTTCATAAACCCGAAGCAGGAAAATATTAATTAAAAAAATCTTTATTAAGAATGTCCATAGGGACCTACACAAGTATAATTGTATTGGTTTAACTCCTATCAATAGGATTGCGCCCTGAAGCATGCTTAGGTGGTTGTATTTATATTTGTATGCGTCTCTTGGCTTGTTTTGGTTTGGTAGTAGGCTGACACACTGAGCTAAAATGAATAGATTTGAAGAAATGTTTAATGTGTATTTAAAGATTTGTTTAAAAAGAATGGGCTAGTAGTTAACATCAGAGTTTTGTCTCTGTCCCAGCAATATCAAATTATATTAGCAAAACAGATGTTTAAATGTGGTATTTGGCTTTCTACTGCTACCATAAACAAAAATGTGTCCTAGTTGGGAAGAACTTTTTAAACTGAGATATTGACAGTTTTCTCTTGTTTAGGCTAACAGCACTGTCAGTGGTACAACAAATTGCAGACAATGATTGCTATAGCATTTTATTAATATTTTGGGTTTTGTCTTTCAAAGTGTTGTCATGACAGCCTTGGAGGCTGTGAAGTATTGGAGAAAAACAATATTAGTGAGCGGTATCTTAGGAGAAGGAAAAAAGCAGATGAAATAATTGACTGTGTTAGCTGGGACGCTGCAAATTGCCTTTGGTTGCTGGCAGCCCATCACTTCCTCTGAGTTATTTATTCCTCCAGTCAGTAATTAGAACCGGTTCTTGCTCGCCTGCCATGGAGGAACTGAGCTGCTCCTGATTCTAAGGACTGTGGGAGGACAGAGTTCAAAATCTTTTTTGCATGCCTAAAAAAGTTTGAGCAGAGCTATTTCAGATGGGTGCAGATGCAGACTACCATAGCATCATATAACAAATTCGTAACACAGTGGGATGACTGGCTCAGTGGCCATGGGGTGAGCAGTGTATGTTGTTTACGTGGACTTTAGCAAGGCCCTCAGCATGGACTCCTGTGTTATCCCTGTCGTCCAACTGATGAAATATGGACTTGTCAGGTGGACTGTGATGTGGTTGGAAAATGAGCAGGACCATTGGCCTCAGAGGGTTGTGATCAGCAGTACAAAGTTCCAGTGGCAGCCAATTGTTAATAGAGCCTCTCAGGGGTTGATATTGGGGCTGATACTGTTACATGTCTTTATTAACAAACTGGGATGAAGGAATGGTGTGCATCCTCAACAGATTTCTGGATGATACCAAACCTGTGGGAACATCAGCCACATCGTATGCTGAAGGGTAGGGCTGCCATTGAGGGATCTTGACAGAAATGGGCTGCCAGGAACCTCATGACAGAGGTTTGACAGAGGCAAATGTTAAATCCTTCATCTGGGACAAAACAACCCCACGTACCTGCTGGACAGCAAATTGAACCTGAGTCAGAGCATGCCCTTGAGGTGAAGAAAGCCAACTGCATACTGGGTGATATTAGTAAGAATGTGGGAAGGATGTTGAGGGAGGTGTTTTTTTCCTCTCTATGCAGCACTTCTAGGACTGCATCTGGAGTGTTGTGTTCAATTTTGGCCTCTCCAGTACAAAAAAAGATGCTGACATATGAGTCTAGTTGAGGGCCACCAGAATGATTAGGGGGCAGAGGCAACATGGCTGAGAGAGCTGGGTATGTTCAACTTACGAAGAGCAAATACCTAAAGAGTTGGAGAAGGTGTAGCAAGGCTCTTCTAGGAGGTTTATAACAATAGGAAAAAAGACAATGGACTCAGGTTGCAAAAAGAGAAATTCTGTTTTGGGTTAGGAAAAATCTTTTAACTGTGAGGGTAGCCAGCATGTTGGAAGAACTGCCCAGAGAGGTCTCTCTACCCCTGGAAGGTGCTCAAAACCCAGGTGGACACAGCTGTAGGCGACGTATTGTTCTTGGCCTCTCTGAACAGGAGGTTGGATTTAGGTGACTGCTGGAGTGCCCTACAGCCTCTGTGTGGGCATGGTCCTGTCAGTGCTGCTGTTGGACCACAGAGCACACACAGGCACGTGATTTCAGCATAAATGTCAGTGGCACTCTAGATTGGTAATCCTTTTGTTGGTCCATCCTCTAATTCTGTCTTCAGGGCTGTGCTGCTTTTTGAGGGAAGAAATAATGCCTCCATCTCATTGTTGCATTTTATCTAGAGTAAATTGCGAGGTTGCCCTCAAGAAGAGAATAGCTAAGAGGATTTTCTCCACAGTTGCTGTTTTCCAGACCATTTTTTACAAAAGTCTTCTGTTTTTCGAGTGGTAGGTCATGTGATAGGCTTTTCTCTTTCTCTGCTGTTAAACTGCAAAAACTCTGTTTTTTTTTTTTTAATGTCCTGTGTAATCAATCCAGTATTTATTGTGTAGCTATTGTACATCTACAATATGATGCATAGTGATATTTATACAGTCATGAGAGAAGGGGGAGATGTTCCTCAGTATATGTTTCTTGGTGTGTACTACTAAGACAATATAATGAAAACTCTGTGCTTTTTGTACCGTACATTATGTCCTCAACTCTGAAGAATTAAGTGCCCACAGTATTTTTCTAATGAAGAATTCTAGCCATTAGGTAGAATGTTTTATTACTTGTTAGGGTATTAAATAACTTATCTATTCAGTTTCATGAAAAACCGCCCTAAATTTGGACATATTTATTGGTTTCCCCTGTGCCAGGTATCTTCCCTTCTTGCCACTACATTCCATATTTTATTTTATTTTTATTTATACTGCTGCTTAAAAGTCTTGACTTGCTTTGCCCTTATGCCTAAACACTACAGGTCTTATCTGCCTGTTACAACTGTCTAACTGAAGGTACAATTTAAATGCACCTTTTAAGCCAGAGAGATGTTCATTTTGCTAGCGGTTGAGCCGCTATTCTCAGCTGCTTGTCACTGCCTCTGGTGGGAGATTGTTACACCCACAGCTGTGTTGGTGGAAGGGACGGGGTAAGTCCTCTCTAAACCCCTTTAAGCCAAGTCAGTTGGACCACCTTAAAATTGAGTGAAGGCAAGTATGAACTAGATTGTTTGACTTTGCCTGAAGCATAAGTAGTTTTGCAACTTGCTGATACAGTATTTGTCATTGTGGTATTCTAGATTACTGTACAAAAGTACTTATTAATTAAAAGATCTTCTCAACTCTGAGGTTTGCTTTTCTTTGTTTTTGTTGGAGAGTTTACAAATACATTCCCCTTCTTTTGACAAGAAAAGACTTCAAATGTTTTTTCTCTTCTGTGTCTAGGAAACACGGCAGCACTAAAGCTTTCATGTTGAGGCAGCAGTACTAGTATTTCCGAGGGGGGAGTTTCCTTTGAGTTTCTGTAACTCATCTCATAATTGCATGTTGCATTTAATTACAGTGCCTTTGTGTGTGTTTGACTTGGTTGTGACCACTATGATTTTTAAAGTAAGCGTAAGTTCATCTCTACGTTCACCTTTGCTGGGAAAAAATGTGTATGTACACACACAGACACCAACATGCACTGAAGTCCTACCGTTACAGTTTTAGCACACACACTGGCTTTGCAAATACCTGTGCCAGTAGAAAATTTTCTTTCTCCTCACTGAGGTTGTTTATTATTGTCTCCATAGTTCTGGTCTTGGAAGGAGTTGTGTGAGAGTGTCCTGGAGAGCTGACTGGCTTTGCTTTTAGTTATGATTGTATTTTGAATCAAACTCTTTTTTTGAAGCAGGTGAGTCTCATGACTCCTTCCCCTATTAGAGCTCAAGTTCTGGTGACCTCCAAGACTAAAGTAATCCAAGCAAAGAGATAAACTGTTCAACTGGAGTTTTCTTTGAGACCGGATTACAGGTCTCATGAGGCACTGAAATATTTACGATAACAAAATACTAAATTGGTGAGGAAAAACTATACCAGTATGCATAAGCCAGTAATACAGGTGCATTTTTAGCTTAAGTCATCCTGAGCTAAGCAGATGTAAACAAGGTTTAAACTGGTTTAAATGTAGTTGTATTAGGGAATTATTGTGGTGCAACTAGATACATGTTAAATTTAGCTGTAACAGTGCACCCGTCCTAATGTCAGCCCTCAGTATTTGTTATTAAACTCACTTTACAGAGTTGTAGAATATATACAGATTCATAGATGCCATTGCCTTCAATCACTAAAAAATTAATTGCTATGTGCAGTGGCAATTTTTGGTATTACTGGTAAGAGAACAGTGTTTGGAGATATTGGTTATGTTTGTGAGATGCTCTTGGTTCTGTCAGTTGACCTGTGATGAAAAAATACAGCCAGAAAGGCACTGCTGCCTCCTACAACTGAGGATGACTGCCCTGCAGCAGCAGTGAGCCTACCTTGGCTTTACAGTTTCAGAATATTATCTTAAAATGTCAAAGAACGTAACAATAACCACCGCTGCTGCAGCTAAAGCAGCTGTGCCCGAGGGTCAGTGTTTTAGTTTCTCCTAGGCACCAATTCTTAAATTTTTAAATGTAGTCAGGAAATGTATGCAGCAGGTTTAAATGTGTCCTCTTTAAAGTAATTGCAGATTCTGAAGGTTTAGATCAATTGTGAGGTTTAACTTTTATATGCTAGACGATGTCTATGGATGATACTTAACAAGCAGGAAGGCTTTGAGTTTTTCTAGAATATCAGATTATCACAGGGAATAACTAAAGGTGATTCTCTGGTTACTTCATTTTAACTTTTGTGTTCAAGATTGTGAATAAGATAACATAATGAATGTGCAACAGGATTGACATATTACATTTTGCAAAACCAGTAGCATATTGTATTTTCAGCTCAGTTTGTAGATCAGCATGGATAGAAAAGATACTTCAGAGGGAGCATGAGTACTTGCTATCTTTTGCTAACACTGCATTTGATTTAAAAATTTAATTCCAGTTGTCTTATTTAAAGATTGTGATTGACTCTGGAGTGCCACTCCAGAGTGGCAGGAACAAAATTTTGTAGCAGCGAATACTTAATTTTGTGAAATACACTTCAAGTTATCTGTAAAGCCTTGTCCGCCCTAGAAAGCATTGGATATGGGGATGGACATCAGTAAGCTGTGAGTTGCCCTTGAACTGCATTTAACTATTATTTCAGGAGTTGTTGCAGAATTTGGCCTGCCCTTGCTTGTGTTTTATGTACATAAGGTGTCCTCACTACTTACTACGTGCCATAGATTAGCCTGTGATACCATGTGAGTGCTTTTAGGCAAAGTGGCATTGAAAATGTTTCGTTCATTGCTGGGACTCTAGTATATTATAGGAGATAGCAGATCTGTAGTATGGGGTATGATACATTGAGACCCTTTGTATGCATAAACTTCCTTGCTGTAAATGCAGGAAAGAGGAAGAGTTTGCCATTTCTAGTATCAGTTATGTTTGGTGATGTTGAAATACTGTAATGAATTGGGTCTTATTGTATAGAGAATACCTGTGAATAAGATAGACAATTTTATGCCTAAACCGTGTATTTAAATCCTAAATATAAAATGTACGTTATCATACTTTGCTAAATCTGATAACTTATACTAACGGCTTTGTAAAGACTGTCTGGTGCTATGGGAAATGTATTTCTTGATCATTCTAATTTTGAAGACTTTAAACATCTTGTCCCGTGCGGTTACGTCAGAGTTTGTTATCCTGATGCCATGTTTTTTTAGCTATTGTTGTACGTTAAGTAAAAATAATTGGTTTAGACTCTAGGGTTCTCTTACAGGAAGAGACAAATAGTCTGAGCAGCATGTCAATTAATGTAATTCTACATACTGTCTATGAAACTTAGCTGCAGGCACACTGCATAAGCGTGGCAGTCTTTCAATAAAAAATATTAACTGTACTTGAGTCCCTTCTTAGATTAAGAACTCCTTTCAAAGTGCTTGTAAAGTTGTAAGTGAAAGTAGTCTCCTTAATCTTACTTTTTTTGTTGTTTTTGATGCTGATGGATTTCTGTCTCAAACTGCTAACACTGAACGTATGCTCAGTAATTTATAGCACCTATCACTGATTGCTGCTGAGGATTACCTAGAACCTAATGTAGCACTTCCTACAAGGAAGGAAGAAAGGTGCCCTGTACTTTGTGCTCTCTTTTGTAATGTTTTCACTGTGTCAACTAAAGGTGTGGACAAAACTTGAGATAAAAGCATTTAGCGTCACAAGGATTTAACCTAATCGGTTAGACACTGATTTATCTGTTGGAGCATACGCTGGCGTTTTGCACTCAGATGGAAGTGATAATGATGGGTACAGATGTGCAAACAGTGCCGAAATGTAAAACAGTACCTGAATTTCCTTGGGATGTTTTTTCTAAAGCTAACTAGACTAAGGAAAATAAGGTTCACTTCAATAAGAAGGAAGTAAGCTGGCATCTGGTATCATAACCCCTTGTGCATGATTTTTAGAAATAAATCTGAACTAGTCCATTTGCCTTAAATAAAATTGTTGTTTTTCAGATATTGCATAATTAATGGCATTCCTGTAACATGTTGTTCATATTAAGTCGTAAGTTTTATTGTCTTTTGTCTAAATGAAATATCAAACTCTTCTGTCCTACATCCAAATTGAAAACACTCCCTAAACAGCAAAAGCAGAGTTGGTCTAAGCCCGTCTAAGTCTGCCACTACAAGAGACAATCATGTCATGTTTCCTTTTCTATTCCTGCTTTTGCATCAGCACCCATGCAGCCACACGGTAAGCAGGACCGGCGACCTGGTGCCCCTGAGGGGTAGTCCTCACCATCACAGTTTACAGATGAATTTTTGGCTGGTTCTATTTGATAGAGCACTGATACATGTAGTTAGTCACTTGGCTGCATATATGTGCTAGCGGCAGCAGAAGGGAAGAGTGAGTTGAAGAGGAGAAAGGGACAATATCTTTAATGGCTGTGCAGACACGAGATGGTTAAAAGAAGGGAGAAGTTTTGTTTCTTCTTCCTCTTGTCCTGGCTGCCTGATCTTGCTCTCTCTTGGGCCAGTTCTGGTGCACAGAGCCAGTTGAACTCATTAGTCCAGCAGAGAAACATGTACTTTTTGCCAGATTAATGAATTCAGCTAGTACAGAGAGTAGCCCGCTATGTGCCAGAGCTGGCATGAGGTAACCGTGGGGGATGGAGAGAGCACAAAAATTCCTTTTTGATGATTGGAAGTGGTTAGATTGATCTGCTCAATCTCAGTGAACTTCACCGTTAGGTGCAGGTTTTCTTTTTAAGGACTTACTGATTCATATGTTTTAATAACTTGAACTTTGAAATGGGAAGCAAAGAAATCTCCGAGAGGCCTGGAGGTAAAAACTTGATGTTTTTCAGAGGTGTGCATACAGTGAAGTGAAGTCTCTTGGAGCCAGTTGTGGATTTTGTATCTCGTGACAAATTCATGTTGGTGTATGACCTTTATTATAATTTATAAATAATTTCTTTTAGTATGTCCTGTGTTGTATAGTGGGATTTACTTAAGCCTCTCAGACTGAAATCAACTCAATTACAAAAATAGCTGTGTTCCAGTGATGCATAATTGCTGATTTTTCTTGCCAGCCCTGCCCCCCCCCCCCCCCCCAATCTTATGTGAAAGACCCTTACGAGCAAGGAAAACTGTCCTATTCCGCAAATATTTTTGGCCAAGAAATAGCCTGCTTCTAAGTTTGGAAGTATAACTGTGACCATAACCCATTGATTTTTCTTTCTTTATATAAATCCTTTGAAGAAATGGTATTTTAAAGTAGTAAATTAGGACACCTATTTGTTTACTGGTTAGTATTTCTAGGTGCATATCTTTTGCTTAGTGTTGCATCTCAAGGCAATATGCCTTGAGTAACTCTAACTGTAGTTACTGTTGCTGTGGTGTTTGTATACACAGATATATCTAGCAGAGCTGCAGACACTTAGGATGATGCACAGAATTTGAAACACTTGTAAATCTCTATTCCTAAGCTACTGGATCTTTTCAGTGGATTTTTTTTTGTTTTGTTCTGCTTTCCTGCTGATATTTTAGGATGAGAATAGAATATGAGTGCGTTTAAGATGAGCAGACAACTGTTGGTACTGACAGCAGCTCTCAAACTGCTCAAATCAGTCAGTTAAGGACTAAAACACACTCACTGACTACAGCGCTGCTATGTGCAGTCAGGATTGCCCCATGGCATCTTCTGCCCTTTCATGATATTAAGTTTGGTGCGTCTGTGACCTGTAGAAATGAGGAGTTATGAGCATTAAAGCTGCGTGCCAGTGCTGCTTCCTCCGCTCCCAACCCAGGGTTGGGAACTAGAAGAGTTTTTGTGCAGTACCATGTTTGGCGTAGCTGTAGCAAACAGTGGAGGTGTTCAGGAAAGGACTAGTACGTAATTGTGGCACGAGGAGATTGGCATCTGAGCAGTCCGCTTGGATTTTGCTGGAGGAATAAGCCTGTTAGAGTTGTCTTGTGCCATGTCTTTTGTATTTCACCTCTGAAGATCTGTTTACATCAATGAGATGCACGGTATCCTTGTCAGCCTTCTAGAAGGATTAATGATGCCTGTGTGGGGAGATGGTAGTGCCAGGAAACCTGGGATGGATAAGGTGCAGAGCTGGGGGCACAGAAACAGTAGAGTGCTCTGCTGCTGGCAGGGTAGGCTTGTGTTGCATGTGCAGGAGAGGGAAAGGGTGTTCAAACACACGTGCTGAAGTTGAAGAATAAGAAAACTAAAAGTTAGGGTAAGATTAAAATGCCAGCTTCAAAGACAGTGTAAGGTATGACACTTTGCTGAAATGTCCTGGCAAGAATATGTAGTATGCGTGTGTTAAAAAGTGTAGTTGGTCAGTGGTACCTTAACTCTCAGACTTGAACAGGAATCCAGCCATGGAGCTTTACTGATTGGCCTTCAGCTGCGATGGGTGGGTAGGAGATGCCATAAGGAAATTTTTATTCTCTTGATACTTTTTTGTGTGTGTGAATGGGCATACTTGGGGTGCGTGGCTTACTTTCAGGGGGAAGGTGGGTTTTTTAGCAAAATCTGTGTTTGATGATGACTTGTTCAGAATGCCTGCATAGTTCTTTCACAGTGCCTTTAATCAATATTTTCATTTTGCAGACAGAAAATGGAGGTGCATTTCTGTGTATTTTGCTTCTCCTTGCTTTGTCACTAAGCCAGCAATATTCTGGAGCATAAAACTATGCTTCTTGTCTTCCACTGTGCCTAAGCCAGATGGAGCAGGCTATTAGTACTTGCTACAGTACGGCTGTGCTGAGCGAGTTCCAGCTCCTGGATTGGTTTGAGAAGTTACCCTTTGTCACCCAGCTTGGTCTTAAAGTGCTGATAATGTGGAGACAGCTAGCAAGGCTGCCATATTCAGGGAAGGGTCAAACCAGTCTGGTTTTAGATATGGATGGTAAAACGTCATCTTGGTTAATTATTAGTCTAGCTAGATTCTCCAGTTACTCATTGGGATTACTAATGATTGGGTGTTTACTCTTCTGGATGCCTATGACTACTTCTATCTTGAGTCTCAGGTAGCTTTCAGTCCTGGGAGGATTTCTTTGACAAGAGAATCATACAGGCCTGTTTTATGACCAATAATACCTATTCTCTGATGGAGGAACTCTCTAGCAATACTGAACGCAGTAGTGTTTAGCTTTTTGGAAAGAGCATTGCCTTGGATGCATTTTGTGTCCTGACCATTTGCTCATTTTGGCAAATTTTAACTTCTCTGAGTTACTGATATGGTTTTATTCATAGCAGCAAAATATTTGCCCCAAAAAAGGGGGACAGCGTGTCATAGGGAAAGGTGGAAATGAGGGGCTGGGGATAGAGTAGGGACTGACTATTCGCTAGTACTGTGCACTGAACCATTTGTGAACTCTGGCATTAAATGCAGCTAGTAGTTTTTGTTGGAAAGCTGAGGTTTATGTAGAATAGCAGCAACATCCTGAACATGGCATTCTTGTGTGCATCTTAGTGTGGTAATTGTGATGGATGTGTTTATTACGCTGTATTCTGTCTGGTTTAAACCCTCCCTGGATATTTATTCTGTCTTTGTGCAAGGACAAGATTAAATTACAGATCATTATGAAAAATGTCAAATTGTAAATTAAGACGACTTTCATTCTGTGAAAAGGCTTTTTGTTTTCTATCTTCCCTTCCTCCTCTTTCCCCACCCCTCACTTAACTCCAGATTCAAGGGTGTCTAATTTGTAAGTTGGTGTTTTCATTATTGTGTATGAAAGACTTGAATAAGTGATATGGGCTGCTTTTTTCATGTGTGTGCTAAATTTTTTAAGAAACTTAAATACAGCAAAGTTCTTGTTTCAGAATTGTTAACTAGACTGTAACTATTACACGTTCAAAGAATATTCTCAATTTTCTACACCTGAATATTAATTTTTACTAGAAAATTTTGTTGCCTAAATCTGGAAAAATACCAAAGTACCTTTCCAGAGCCCTTGGTACATGTGTTAGCAACTGACAATGGAGTTCAACAAAAATCTGTTTAAGTTTTGTTACTTTCAGTTTCCCAAGTGTTGAAATTGCTGAGTTAGCTTTCACATTTGCTTGCAGCTTTCGGAGTTTAGCAGCTGGTTCTGTTACTGCAGTCAGTGTAAGAGGGAGGGAGTTCCAAGCTGCAAGCAGTCTGCTGCGGGGGGTTGAGATTTGACAGGAAGGTGTGTTGAAATTTTGAGGGCATGATGGGAAACAAGTGACTGCCTAAAACAAAATGGTAAATAAATACTTCTTAAATGTACAATGTAAGCGTTGCAGATAATTGGTAAATGTCAAAATGGAAATGGCTTTTATATATTCAGTAATTGCAGAATATTAAGGTTTGGAGATCCAAAACTTTAACATACCATGAAATGAAATTGATCAAAGTGGATCTATTTAATAGTCCTGTAGTGAGGCATCTGTTATTCAGCTGTAGGGTTTTTTTTCAGGATTTCTTTCAGGATACCCTGACTGTTCAGAGCGTGAGTGGGGTTTTTTTATACATGTTGTTACTGCAGTTCAGCATTAGAAAAATCAGAAATATTTAAGTTCACTGATTTTAGCAGTTATTATGGTCACCACTGTCACTGTAGGTAATTGCTGAGCTTCTGGTTTTGATGGCTTTTTCAAGTCAAGGCATTAAGAGGAGGAGGAGTCCTCAAAAAAATTATGTACATCAGGAGTTATTTAGAAATAGAATTTTCTGATGACCTTGTGACTTGACAAGCTTCTGGTGAACTTTGGCTGAAATTTCAGAATTTTGAACATTGCGAAGGTCACTGGGAAGTGCAGAAACTGATAGGTTAGTGTAAATCAACGTTAGGTGAATTTTTGTCACGTGTGTCCCAGAACTATAGAGATTCTATGTCAAGGATCAACCCTCTCTATCTTATTCTTGTCCTGAATATTTGCTATCTAATGTCTTATCTTCAAGGTTTCTGTAAGGTTGCACCCCAGCATATGCTGTTGACTTTGTAACTAACGAGTGTTTCTTTCAAGCAGGGAATCATTAGCAGAGTGACAGAATCGGTGAAAAACATTGTACCAGGGTGGTTACAGAAGTATTTCAATAAAAGTGAAGATGAATGCGTAGATATAAATGAATCTACAAACCAGGAAGAGAATCCAGTAAACTATCACCATGATTATGCAAATGAAGATAGCATAGTGATTGATGGGAGAGTCACGCCTGAATCAGCAAGAATTAATTTAGAAGGTATGTGAAAAATCATTTAGTATTCTGGCCATCTGTATTTATTCACAGATTTCTAGTTTTGAATCTAAATTTCTAAGGGAAGTTGGAAGGAGCGTTTTGACAGAATTAAAAAAAAAAGATCTACCAAAAAGCTCCCACACAAAACAAAATCAAAATGCCCCCAAAACCAAACAAAAACTCCGAACAACTGTTTGTGAAACTGTCTTAGCTCAAAACTGTAAACATAATTGCAAAACATACTGGAGGTTGTCTTACAGCTCTTGGAAGTCATCAGTTAACTTCAGGTAGTCAATTAGCCAGGTGCAAAATATTGTTAATACTCATTTTGCAAGTGTGCTGGGTTACATTTTCTTTTTAAAAGGTCTGGAATGAAAGTCTATCTAATTGCCTAAGGTAATAAAAACGTTAATTTGTTTTGTTGTCCTGAAAACAAAAGACCAGATGCTAGAATGGCAGAGGAAAATTCCTTCTCATGTCCTGATTGCTTTTTTTTTTTTTCCTTTGGGCTTCTTCAATCAATTTAGTCAAGTTCCTCGTTAGTGTAATGGAGAACTGGGGAACTTGGTTTATGACATTACTTTTTTTGAAATATTTGATAATGTTAAGGTGTGTACATGGCTAGCCTGGGGTCCTTGAAAATCTATTTGGACCCTTGGCAAGTTTGCAACCCCTTACTTTACCATATAAAAAATTAATCTCTGTTTCTGTAGTTCTCTGTAAATTTGCATATGCTCTCATTTGAGTTTCTCTTAAATTAGCAGTTTTGTGGAACTTAATTTTTAATAAAGAGAAAAATTTTATCTGAGCACACTTACATAACCATCTGTGTGGAAAGTCAGTTGCTTCTGTTGTTGGCAGAATGAAAACTAATGAGGAAATACCTTTGTCACCAATGTCATCTACTTGTAAATAAGGAGCTTTATTGCTTTCTGTGTAGCTGTAGCTTGAGAATAAGTTTGGATAAAGGAATAGAAAAGGTCTTCATGAATGAGCAACACGTGTTGGCTTTCCTGAAGAACTGTGTGAAAGGACCTTTCAGTAAGAACAGCTGCACAGCAAACTTTCTAGCTCCAAGAAATCAGGAGCAGATGGACACCCTAGAACCTTTAGTAGCTTGTGTTGCAGTCTGTGGATGTTGTAGACCAATCTTTTTTGCTATAGTTAATAATAAGATTTTTTTTTTAATTACTACTATTATAATTTTAGAAAGCCTGTTTCTTCAGCTCTGAGGTACCAGTGTGCTAGAGCCTGTATTCCTTTGCTTGACCAGCCTTCAGCCTCATAACATTTTCTTTATCTCAAACAAGACAGCCCTAAAAATCTACCAGTGCTTTGGAGAACTAGTACTAGTGCTGTGGTAGTTATGAAGATTGAACTAGCTAGTTTAAGCTTCAGTGCAAATATCAAGAGGAGAGTGACTCAAAATCATGTTCGTACCCAGAATTCCTGGGAGAGACTGTGGACTTACATGGATATCAGGCAGGATATCCATTAATAGCTGTTCCATTCATGTGGCAAGTTGGAGCTGTGAGACCACCTCCTACAGGACACTGGCAGTGTTTACAGACCCTTTGGTTCATGAAGAAAAAATGCCCTCTTGCAGCTGAGGCCATGATGCTTGCTTGTCCTTTGTGCCAAAAACTCAAAAGTTATTGGATAGGCGATAAAGTTTTGCTTGTAGCATGACCTGTCACCTTTTTAATGGTAGAATTTAGGAGGGGACATGACAACACCAAAACAAACAAAACCCCCCAGAATCCCTGCAAATACGCATTTTCCTGTTATTTATTCAGATTAGCCTAATCTTTGTTACAAGATAAACTGCAGAGTTGTCTGCAACTTGCCATGTCTCAAATTTTGGAAAGCTTATTGCAAGCTTTATCTGCAGAAGAAGGAATTTGCACATTTGATTTAGTGAAGGACCCAGTGTTAGAGCACTTGAGCGTGGGGTCAGAATTTGGTGTTGTAGAACCTCATCGTTAACTACTACTTAATGTGACATTAATAGTTACTGCAAGCAGTGTTGCTGTTGTAATAAGACAGTTAGATGAAACTCTATCTGGATGAGGAAGAAGTTAAATTTGGCTTCTCTATTTTTGTGCTTAGAACTTGGCAATAGCATGATTGTTGATAGAAAAGAGGTTTTGGCTTCTGTGAGCTTGCCTATAGGAAAGCTAATTGTCTCCCTCTTCTTGTTTAGAACCATCCACGAGTAGATCTGCATTGAACTTCTCAGATGTGTTAACAAGGCCCTCTCTCCATCGGAGTCATTTGAACTGTACCATGTTGGATTCCACAGTACCACATTGTCAACCCTCTACATCTTCTTCGCTTGGCATTGGCAGTCCTGGACTGTCTCTTGTAAAAGAAATAAAAGATTCTACCTCTCAGCATGATGATGATAACATCTCAACAACCAGTGGCTTCTCTTCTAGAGCGTCTGATAAAGGTAACTTTTGTGTTCTCTAATTGATTTTTTTGGTAACATGAAGTACTTTGCATTCTTTAATACTCCACATCACCTTAGTAAATAAAGTAGGTGAATGTCAGCTTTGAATGTTAGAATTAAATTTAATTTTTAGTATTTTAGAAGTAGATAATCCTGTCACCTTTTTAATATAACTACGGTTTGGAATACATTTATGAGACTCGGATGTTATAAAGAGTCAGTGCTGATAAACACTTTTAGCTAGGTTATCTGCAAATCTTGAACCTGGGATAGTAGGAACTGAAGATGACTCACTGTAGCCTGACAGCTAGGTTGATTGACTAGAAGGAAGAGTGACTCAGAATATCTGACTGACAGCTGGTTGAATGTGAATAAATACAGGTCACAAATAGAATCACAAGATGTTTTCCAGTGTTTTCACCAGGAGTCAATAAAGGAACTACTCCAAAAAAGTTTTGGGCTGCTTTTTTTGATGTTTCTTATTAGAAGGCATCAGTTGTCAATACGGACACGTCTTTTGCTGAATTCGGTTGAGGAATATACACCATTTTAAAGTTAAAAAAAAAAAAAGAATATTGTATTGATGTAGATGGGGACCTAGGTGATCTCACCAGGAAAGGGCAAACAGCAGGTTTACAGAGTTTTCTAGTCCCCCATATAAACAGGGATTGAGGCATGCTCAGCAAGTTCTCTGGAGAACGTATTTTTACAATTCAGCATAGCTGTTGCCAGGGTTTAGCAATATAACCTGAGTTTACTACAACTTTCTGGAGTGTCTCCATAAAGCATACATGGAAAATAGGTCATTAACTGTGTTAGTTCAGCCTTTGGGGATTTTTTCAGGTTTAAAACCTGTGCAGTTCTGATCTCTGCTGGCCTCCACCCTTTACCAACATAGGAAAGACTTTGCATCATTACAGATGCACCAGTGTTTATGTAGTTCCCTTTTATTTTACCATGAAAGAAGAAAAAACAAAGTTGCTCTGCATTGGAAGCATACTATTAACTTGTTGTGCATGATTTTGAAAGATTACTGAAAGGTAACGTATTTGCGGTTCTGTGAACAGATTTTAAGTTTGGAGTTGATACTTGATTTTCATACCGTATGTGAAATTGATCTGTTTGAAGAATTCTGATGGTTAGAGTGCCGGAGAAATGAGTGTTAGGGGACTTTTTTGTTCTGTAAGACTTATTTTTCTGTATTAAAGAACTCTGGAGTTGGTGTGGTCTTTAATATTAAAATTCCCTATATACACAAGGCATTTACATATAGCATGTGTCGTTTTGGCAGATATCACAGTTTCAAAAAATACTTCAGCACCACTGCTGTGGTCCACAGAGGCTGAAAGATCTCATTCCCTCTCACAGCATCCTGCAGCTAGCTCTAAAAAACCTGCATTCAATTTATCTGCTTTTGGGTCTCCGTCTCCTGTAAGTACTGTACAGCATTAATTTTAATCAATTTGAATGTGTAGCCATTTTACTAACCTCTTGTCGTAATACCTTTCTGTAGTCACTTGGAAACACTTCTGTCTTTAAGACAAGCCAACTTGGGGATTCTCCATTTTACCCTGGAAAGACCACTTATGGTGGTGCAGCCGCAGCAGCAAGAGAGACAAAAGCGCGAATTGCTCCTTATCAGGTATGAGAATAGTCGTGCAGTGTGAGGGGAAAATGTAATTGAAATGCCAAAAAGCTGTGAGCAGGGAGCTGAAAATGTGGTGACAGTCCCTATTTTGCCTTCTCAGCCTACAGGAGTAAAAAAGAACAATTTCTGTTTAAACTATTTTTTAAAAGGTTACATAGAAGTATTTGTCATAATACACAAGAATGACAGTAGCATCTTATATTCTGGCTAGTTGTTTGTAGTTGGGATTTCCTCTGTTGTTAAGTCTTTCAGAAAATTACATTTTCTGCCATTGTTTGCCTTTGACTGCATTAGGTTAAGACAACATGTAAATGAAAACAATGATGGCATAACTGTGAAAACTTGTGTTTATAGTAGCAAAAACTACCTGTCTGATACTTGCCTGTAGATCTTACACAAGCATGCCTACACCCACGCTGTGAATATGTTGTATAAAACTGTGCACTCTTTACTGTAATAGTATCTAAAAGGCAACTTTGCTGATCCTTTGCCCTTCTGTTACCTGGAGGGAGGCATGGAGTCCTAAATGCAATCTCAAGATAAACAATAAAATGCTTTCTATTTTAATACCATTTGGATAGCTCTTGAAAAGCTCTTTGCCCCTAAGAGTTCTTTGTGTTCTAAAATGAAACAGCAAATTACAAATGCTGACAACTCTCAGTAGCTAGAGTTGAATCTAAAAGAAAGTCAATAAAATCTGGTTCAGTTGGAAAGTGTTTAAATCAAAATGACCTTTATTTAAAAAAAAAAAAAAAAAGTCACAAGGAACTTTATTTAAGGAACTGGGAATTTGCTGGACCTATTCTAGCAGTCCATTTCTACCATGGAACAAGGGGACCTACAAGTTCCTGAATTAGGGGAAATGTTGAAAACCTTTGATTTGTTCTGACTTGGTGTTAAATCAAACTTCAGAACACTCAAAACTTCCTGTAAGCTAGAAGCCCTCTTTGGTCAGGTATTTTTATTTTTTACCAAATAAATGTGGATGATGCTGAAGAGAGGAACCAAAATACTAGGCTTTTAAAGGAGAGACTCGCTTCCTTGTTGCTGCATGCTATGGATTACGATGAGTCGTGCTTGTGTTTTTTACACGCTGTATGGTCTGCTTCCTGTCTTCTCATAGCAGCATCGTGTGGTTACATGAGGGGTTTAACATAAAAAAAAAAAAAGTATTCACACTGAAAGAAGTTTTTTTAAAATTATAGTCAAAGTCATGTGGTACAAATAAAAGTTTACTTTTTCAGTGTAATATGTTTAGATCTGTTACAGTTCAAATCAGATCTTTATCTTCCTAAACAGAGTAAAAAGATCTGTAGTCAGCTGTAATATTAGGAGAAGGGAGGAAACGGGAGAAGTAAAACTAGAAATTTGTGATGATGGTTGTATACATTGGTTTTAAGATGGTATGCTTATACCATCATGAAACTCTGAGATCTGGCCTGTTACTGAAAGTACTTTCTGCAGCTCAAGCCTTTGTTTCAGTTCTGTTTTCCCGATTACTGCTTCAGAGATCCTGCAGGCCTAACATCTTCCCTTTTATGACCTTTTACATTTAAGTATTTCTTTTGTTGCTTTATCCCATGTGCAAGATGTGTGGGGCCCCACTTACACTTCTATGAAGTCAGCGAGTATATTTTCTTCTTCATGGCTTGAATGCCCAGTGAGTGCATTTTTCTCTGGCATCACGAGAGTATTGGTTGTATCTTCAGTGCAGCTATAGGGCATAAAATACATGCATGCTTAATTAAAAATCAAACATCATAATATTTGCAATACTAATTTTTCAGCCACCAGTAAGAAGGCAAATGAAAGCTAAACAAGCAAGCGTGCAGTCCTATGGTGTGACAAGTTCCACAGCACGGCGCATCTTGCAGTCATTGGAGAAGATGTCAAGTCCTTTGGCGGTAAATGGCACTCCTTTAAGCTGTTTTATTTCATGTGTTTGTAAAGCATAGTAGATGTGCCAGTACAGGATGAAGATCTTCTTTATGTAGTGTCCAGTTTAATTTATTGCGCTGTTTTTTCAACAGGATGCTAAAAGGATTCCGTCTTCTGTTTCTAGTCCACTGTCTTCTGTAAGTTGATCACAAAACCCCCAAATTTTTGTTGGATGGAATCCTCTCTTAGGAAGAAACTTGTCCTCTAATATTTAAGCTTTTTTTCCCCCTTAGCCTGTGGACAGGAGCTTGCTGAATATTACTAGCTTCCAATCCAAACGAAGACAGGTAAGAACCAGTAACATCTTAAGCTGAGATAGATAACTTTCTATGCTTTATAACCATTAGAAGAAATGTCACAAACCTCAATGACAGCATACATATAAATTCAAGTTAATATTAGTGTTACGTGAATTATAGCTGTCTTGGCTGTGTAGAAATTGCTAAAAATGTCTTTTCTACCCACACTAGATGAAGGACTGTGAAGATTACCCAGGTTAAGAATTATATTTTCTTTATGTGGTGGTGTCTTGATGTGTCAATCAAGAACAATTTCTCTGGAACACACAAAGTAGTTTTAGCTTGTCCTGCAACTTGGGGTTAAGTTGCATGTTAATCTTTCTGTTTAGGAAAGCTTTCTCTTGCAGAAATGATCAGAAATAGAAAAATACTGATTGAGTGATCATACAGACGTTGTGCAGATTTTCATGTTCGTTTCAAGCAGAAAAATAATATCTATGGTTTTTATTACTACTCAAAGTAAGGAGAAGGAAACTAGTAATGTTTTTTAATCACTTTAATTTGGGGTATCATTGAGTTTATTAAATTGTAAAACCTACAAAAGGCCAGTTTAAGATCAGGCAACCGAAGGAACAGAAGTGTGGTTTTTCTTCCATGCAAACTTTTCATCTGCTGTTTTAATGAGAAAATGAACAGAACGTCTCAAGAAGTTTCTATGCTAATCTCTTGATTAGAAATATAATTAATTTTACAGTCACCTCAGTTTACAAACATCTTGGATTTTTTGTACCATCTTTTGCCACATGCTGGATTGCAAGAATATTGAAAAGTAGAGCATATAATTTCTTTACCATAAATATTATCCAAATAATTGAAAACAAAGCTGGTATGAATTCTCAGTTAAATTGTGGAACTACACCTGTGATGAGGCATTAAGAAAGATCTACTAGATTTGCAGTGTGGAGCCTGATGTCAGTCAGAAAGTGAATGTTGCACACAGCTGTCACTGGGTAAAAGTAGAGAAATTGTCTATTCATAATACTAGAATTCATAAAATTTGGCAGGGCAAGGGTAGCCCTTGATGAGAAGGGGAGGAGAGGGTTGTGTGTTTTCCTGCTAAAGCAAACATATGGTTGACAGAACACTTGAACAGTCAGGCAAAATTTCTGCAGGTATTTTTTGTTGTATTTTTCTTATTTCAAGGATCTGCACCATGCAGAATAGCTCTTATTGTATTAAAAATCTAACTGGGCAACTTACTTTTTGTTCATTATACATTCCTGTCTAACTAATCTGATATCCTTCTACAATAAAGTCAGCTGCCTAGTGGATGAAGGGAAGGTGGTGGATGTAGTTTTCTGGATTTTAGTAAGGCATTTCACACTGTCCCTCACAGCATCCTTCTGGACAAGCTATCCAACAGTGGGATGAGCAGGTTCATGGTGCACTGGGTGTAGAACTGGCTGAGCGTCAGGGCTCAAAGGGTTGCAGTGAATGGGGCTACATCTGGCTGGTGACTGGTCACCAGCGGTGTTCTGCAGGGCTTAATTCTAGGGCCAGTGCTGTTCAATTTTTTTATCAATGATCTGGAGGCAGAAGTTGAATGCACCATTAGCAAGTTTGCTTATCATACTAAACTGGGAGGTGCTGTTGACTCTGGAAGGACAAGAGACCTTGCAGAGGGATCTAGATTGGAGCATTGGGCAATCGTCAGTGGCATGAAATGGAACAAGTGCTGGATCTTCATCAGTGACATAGTGAAATTGAGTGCACCCTCAGCCAGTTTGCAGACATCACCAAGCTGAGTGGTGCGGCTGACATGCCTGAGGGAGGGGATGCCATCCAGAGGGACCTGGACAAGCTCGAGCAGTGGGCCCATGTGAACCTCATGAGGTTAAACATGGCCAAGTGCAAGGTCTTGCACCTGGCTCGGGGCAACCCCTGCTATCAATACACGCTGGGGGGATGCAGGGATTAAGAGCAGCCCTGCAGAGAAGGACGTGGGGGTACGGGGGGATGAGAAGCTGGACATGAGCCAGCAATGTCTGCTCACAGGCCCAGAAAGCCAACTGTATCCTGGGCTGCATCAAGAGAAGCGTGGCCAGCAGGTTGACAGAGGCGATTCTGCCCCTCTGCTCTGGTGAGACCGCCCTGGAGTGCTGTGTCCAGCTCTGGGATTCTCAGTAGAGGAAGGACATGGACCTGTTGGAGTGGGTCCAGAGGAGGATCACAATATCAGGGGGCTGGAGCACCTCTCATCTGAAGAAAGGCTGAGAGAATTGGGATTGTTCAACCTGGAGAAGAGAAGGCTCTGGGGAGACCTTATTGCGGCCTTTCAGTACTTAAAAGGGGTTTATAAGAAGGATAGGGACAGACTTTTTCGTAGGGCCTGGTATGATATGACAAGGGGTAATGGTTTTAAACCAGAAGAGGGTAGATTCAGACTAGATATAAGGAAGAAATTTTTTACAATGAGGGTGGTGAAACACTGGAACAGGTTTCCCAGAGAGGTGGTAGATGCCCCATCCCTGGAAACATTCAAGGTCAGGTTGGACAAGGCTCTGAGCAACCTGATCTAGTTGAAGATGTCCCTGCTCATTGCAGGGGGGTTGGACTAAATGACCTTTAAAGGTCCCTTCCAGCCCAAACTGTTTTATGATTCTGCACCTGGGATGGAGTAATGCTGGGCACGAGTATAAGTTGAGGGAGGAGTGGCTGGAGAGCTGCCCTGCAGAAAGGGATCTGGGGGTGCTGGTTGACAGCAGGCTCAATATGAGTCAGCAGTGTGTGCCCTGGCAGCCAAGAGGGCAAACCGCATCCTGGGGCACATCAAACCAGCCAGTCAAAAGAGGTGATTATCCTGCTGTATTCAGCGTTGGTGCGGCCTCACGTTGAGTACTGTGTGCAGTTCTGGGCCCCACAATTTAAGAAGGATGTGAAGGTCCTTGAATGCGTCCAGAGCAGGGCAACAAAGCTGGTGAGACGGCTGGAAAATGTGTGCTGGGAGGAGCAGCTGAGGACTTTGGGCTTTTGTCTAGTTTGGAGAGAAGGAGGCTGAGGGGCGACCCTGTTGCTCTCTACAGCTTCCTGAGGAGGGGAGGTGGAGTAGATAATCATTGGACTAGATAATCATTGTAGGTCCCTTCTGACTCAACTGTTCTATTCCAGTTCCATTCTATTTACATTTAAAAACAGCAATGCACCATCGTTCACTGAAAACAAGTTTGTGAACTTACATAAATTGACATTTTACTCAAGGTTTCAAAATGACTAATAGTTTTTAGAAAGAAGTACTTTTACTCACTTTATAGAGTGTGAATTTTATTACCAAGAACTGGGAGATACTGTGAAATTAAAGCTGCATTGTAAACACAGTTTTCTGTTGATATTAATTTAAATAATAGCATGCATCCTAAATCTGATTCTTCTGATCCTTAAGACTGCAGATGGAGCCTTTGGTAAATCTTGTAGCCTTTTGAGGTCTTTCTTGTTTCACAATTCAGTTAAGTCAGTTTTGCAGAATATGCAGTGTTTTCAGTTAAAAATTAACTCTTGTCTGTGAAAATGCTTTGACAAGGAAAGTCGAACCAGTAATTTTAAGTGCATCTAATGCAGCTCTAAAACATTGGAACATACTTTAATGAATTGGACTATTTAAAAAATTTTAAAATTAAAAAAAAAAAAAGAAAAAAGTTGTAAAATACAGTGTGACTTTAAAGGAGGAGGAAAATGTAGGAAAAATGAAACCTAGAAGCCTGTATAATTAGCTGTTTAATGCTGTGAATGTTAAATTAACAGATTAAGACAGTAAAAAAAAATCACAATGTGAAGAGAGGAAAGGAAAAGATGGGAGAATATTATAATAACATGAGTTATTTTGATTATAGTAACATGAATTATTTTGTCTATGAAGTTAACTGCCAAATTTTGAAATGGGAATCAGTCAGACTTTGGCTACTTCTATAGCTTTTTGGATTTCATAACTGGTTTTCTGGTGATTTCCCTCTGCAAGCTAAATGCTTTCAACACTTCTAAATAATTTTCACTGGGTGCTGAGACTGATGGGAGGTTTATAGTTCTGTAACTTTTTTCATCAGTAAATGCTGCGGTAATTTGGGCAGATGCAAGGATAATTTGATTGTTGCTTCCCTTTCAAAGATGGAATCGCAGCAACCACCTGTCCAGAAACTTGTGACACCAAAGGCAATCTCCCTGTCAGTGAGTCGGACCCAGTATTTTAAACCGTCTCTGACTCCAGCTACTGATTCCAGCAAAATTCACCAGAGGGTAGATATAAAGCACAAAGTAAGTAAATTTTCTGGTCCTTATCTGCCTGCTTTTTACAAGCTTGGGATGTCTCTAACCAATTATTCTACTAAGGTGCTCTTTCTTGGCAAAGAGTACCGATAGTATGCTTGAGGTAAGCATTAAGACAGTGGGAACCATTGTGAAAGAGATACTTTGAGGTTTTATGGATTTAATTGTATTTTTGGAACAGTAAGTGGCTGGTCGTTATTTTTGGAATATGATGATGTGCTATTGGGTCAGGCTGTTCTCAGTGAAAGAATGTTAAAATACAGAGACATTTTCCCTTTCATATGCTCCTGTACACAAAGCTGTCGTTGATGGAACATGCTGTGTATAAACTCCTTCAGGTGAGCTATGGGCTCTGAGTGAGATTTCTGACAGTTATGTGTTCTGATCACTTTGTTAATTACCCATTCTAGTCACTTTGGTGTAGATGAAGTCCCTGATAAACTTTCCCTGATAAAACAGGATTGGCATCTCTTTCAGAAAAAAACCCACCCATGGTTCCAGTATCAATCTGAATGTAAAAATGACCAGATGTTAAGTCTATATGGCCAGAGTCTTTTCAGGCCAGAGATCAAAGTGGATAGTCATAGTGGCTAGGGAACAAGCTTAGTAGGTGAGGTATATCTAGTGGTACAAATGAAAAAACCCAACACAAAACATGTGTGGGTAGTTGTCTTTGCTTTGTGTATAGTTTATAAATACATTCAGATACATTTTGAAATTTCACTTGCAGGATATGAGAGAGAAGAGTTTTCCTGCAGAACAGCGAGTAAAACCATCTGAAAGGTATGACAAATCTATTAATTTAAAACACTTTGAAAGAAGAAAGTTCTCTCCTTTGTCACTACAGTTTGCATGCCTGTGTTCTTTTGGAAGGGCAGTAACAGTTCTCAGTAAAGTGAAAAAATTGTATTATGAGAGAGTTTAACCATTTGGGCATCTTGATGTTTATTAGGGGGACAGCTGTTAATTTCAGCTAATTATTTCATTGCTTGGAGGCTGAAAGCTTGATCCTAAAGGAATCATTATTTCTGAGAGATTCTTTATAAGGTGAAGTGACTTATGGTTCAGGACTAGATTTAATTTTTAAGTTTGTTTTTTTTTTTTTCCTTTAAAGAGTAAAAAAAACAATGTTCCACATTTTTGATGGTGAGGTAATTTGTCTGCTCTGTGAGTTTGCACAAAAAGCATCGGCCCTTTAGAATGATCTGAGGCCAAATGCTAACTTGTCTCTAAAACACAAAATTCCAGGAGAGTTAATACTTGTATTTCTTCTTGGGGAGATTGTCTTGCATTACACTGCTTGCTTGGTTTAGGTAGAATGACGACCTCCAGGTAATATTGATAGCTCTCTCTTCTGGGCAACTAGTCTTTTGGGTAACCCTTGAATTAAGGCACTTTGCATTCAAAGGATACGTTTTTTGGAGGATTTGTCCCTTTCAAAGAACAGTAGCAGGGAATTGTATTTTGTTGTCTCTGCGTTCATCTTCCAAGCAATTCTTATGGTGCCTTGGGCATTCTTTGGCTTGCAAAAAGAAAAATCAAACTGAACCTTTGTTTTGGCATCTGATAGTTTGACTTCACAGCAGCCACCTTTTCAGGGGTGTCAGAGATTGGCTCTAAGGTTTTGGCATAGGTGCAAACAGATGTTAGGTTTAAACTGTGGGTTTTCAAACTGTTCTAAATTTTCTTTGATAGAGCTCCTTTCTTTTCCTCCATGTAGAAGGGAGATCCAGAAAACTGATACTGCTTTTTATTTGGTTCATAGGTTTTATGACTATGTTCTACTTTTGTCTGTAAAGTAGATGGTCCTTTTTTAAAAATTCTTTTATAAAGCCAGTCTCTGTTGGGTGTCATGTTCTGGAGCAGGAACGCAACCCTGTTAAGGGGTAGCTGGCCAGAATCCCTTCATGCAGCTAACCTGCAGGACTTTGGTACATCTGTTTAGCCTACCAAAGGCTGTTTAGTTTTAAAATCTGGGTCAGAATAGTGGGTTGGACTTACTTGCTTGAAGACAGAAGACTCTCTTTGCCACTTAGAAGCTGACCGGTGTTAACAGAAAAGAGGAGTATGGGCTATTGTAGACAGGCTATAATTGTCTGAATAAAGCTCTATTTTGACATGAGATTTTTTTTCAGAATTCGAATTGGTTGTCAGTTTGGATTAGAGAAAAGTTTGAGCATATGGCCTTAAGGATCTGTCTTCGTCTCAGTGGTTACAGTGCTAAGCAGACTGTTTGCAAGTATCTGACAAGTTTAGACCAATTCTTTTCCTCAGTCTTCTGGAAACTTGACCTGGTGTCTTCTAGTGTGATCAAATATACTTTTGTAATGACTGACTGCTTGGCTGCAGGATAAGCTTTGATATGGTAATTTTTCCAGGGATACTTCATTTTGATGCTATACTGCTTTTTGTTGTTGTTATTCCCTAGTTCACTTCTGGTTTGGGGTGTGGTATGGGTTTCTTGGGTTTTTTGTTTGTTTGTTCTGAGGGGTGTTGTGGGGTTTGTTTCTTTTTGGTTTTTTTCTTTTCCCCCTTGGATTAGAAAACCTTTCTGGTTTGGATCTAGGCTTTTGTAACGAACAGAGAAATGCCTTTGTATGCCTTACAAAAGGGATCTGTATTCATGTCTGAAAAGACTTCTGGAATGTTGGCATACCCAAACACCTCTGCTGCTTCTGCTGATGGCCCCAGGAAAGCCAGAGGTGCTTCTGAAGCTTCTGCTGTATTATCTTGCCACACAAGTTTAAGCCTCTCTGTTCCATAAGAGCTGTTGGCAGCATTTCATGCGTGCACGCATGCACGTGCTCTCTCCATATATATATATTTTTAGTTACTCTTTTACATCCCTGCAAAGATACATGCTCATCACAGAATCGAAGAACTGGCAGTCAAAATTTCCACTGTCTGGACTATTAAAAGGAAACATTAGAAAATAACAATCTAAATCAGTTCTTCTATTTCAGGTCTTCTGGCTTAGTCATCATTCCTTTATGGATGTTTTGACTGTTTCTTATCTATGTCCTTCTCTTGGCTGCTCTTATTCATGCAGCTTTGCTGGTTAGAACGTCAGATATTTACCAGTATTTAGCAACTTGTGGAACAGTTGAAAGGTGGCGTTTAGGACAGCCTCCCTCCCCTTGGGACCTGTGACCAAGTTTGAGATACCTTTGGGCTGAACTAAGGTGAAATGACACCAGCCAACCAGTTGAACAATTCATTAGTACAAAATACAAGGCAAGTGGTTAGATACAGTAACTCGATGGCAACTGTTTAGCTGGATAAGCAAGTCCCGTGCTACATGTTTTTACTTGGATCTAGTTATAATTCGTTAAAGAGAAAGAAAGGAGGCGGGGGGAGAGAGAGACAGAGAAAGATACTACCACCTGTGGATCCAGCAGCGCCCCATTGGTTCTCTTGATTCTTGGTGTCTTGGTGGTGGGGGTGTCCCCCCTAGCTTCCGATGGTACCATTTTTATACAGTCTGAGTCCCAAAATCTCTGCCTGGTTTCAAGAAACTTCATGCATATGCATGGAGGGTGTGGTGTCATGTGATGGTAGGCATGGTCTGGTTTGGTGCAGGCTCAGTGTGTCCCGGGTGTTTGCAGGGAGATTATTCTGGGGGTCGCATCATATGAGACCCTCCTCAAAGTCAACAACCTAGCACCCTATGCCTGCGCAGTTAGTTGTTGGCAGGAATTAAAATCACAGGTTCTTGCCTAGTTCAGAACCACAGGACTATTGTTCAGTCCTACCTCTGCGGGGCCGGAAACCGGTGTTTCGTTCTTGCTTGTGGTTTCCTCCATATCAAGAGTGTTTAAGGCAAATGTCTGCGTGTCTGTACGCCACAGGGTATCAGTTCTAGGACTAACAGTGCCAATAACAGCTTGAAAGAAATAGTTGATTTTTTAAAAATTTTTTCCCTGTGGGTTTTTTTTTTTGTTTGTTTTTTCCCTTTCTCAACCCATGTATTGTTATTCTGTCCCAGCAATTTGACCTACCCCAAATTTGGTACTCCTGCATCCAACGGCCTGTCCTCAGGAGGAGGAGTGAGTGGTGGTGGCAAGATGAGAAGGGAAAGAGGAGTACACTATGTATCAAAACCTGGACAAGAACAACAGGTAAGGGACTCTTTAAGTTAATTGCTCTCACTGAGATTACTGAAGTAACTAGCTAAGTATGACAGTTTTACTGCCTCATAGTAATTTATAATAATGCCACTTAAGTTTTGTGGGTTTTTTGCTCTGGGTTTCAGGGCAAGCTCAAATTTATTCATCTGTTTAAGTGCTTCAACTTTGGTTTTATATTTTTGAAATCTGTAGTCATATTATCTTGAAGAGGCTTCATGCTATAAAGTTTCTCATTAGCAGCTGAATGAACAAATTTTGGTGGAGGTTTGTAGAGTTTTTATAAAGGAACGATGTTTGAAACAAGTGCCAAGTAAGTAAACAAAGTTGATTTAATTTTGTTATTTCATATTTAAGTCATGTAGAAAGATACTGGCCAAGAGCCTGAAGCAGAAGACAGTGTTCTTCATGTCTACTGATAATAATTTGCAATTTTTGGCACTTAAACTCATTGCGAGAGGTTTTTTCTTGTTTTAATGGGAAAAGTCCATTTAATAAAACTATGGTCATGACTATCCTGAAGATTATTTTTCTGATTGGATTTTATGTAAGCTGCCTACTACTGCATCTTAAATGTAAAAAATTTAAATCAGTCTTCTGGCTGATGGAAAATGAAGAAATAGTAAATACTGGAGAATGTTTCTGTAACACAAATGGTCCGAATATGGAGGTCCAATAGACTCTTCAAATCAAAACTCTGAAAGATTTAAGCTATAGGATACTTTAAATTTCTGTAGTAGCAACTTGTATCTGCTTAGTCGCTTCTTGGTAGATCTTGGTACTACTGTGCAAATTGTGATTAGATTGGCTATTCCCATTTGCACCCTAACTAATCTAATCTTGGTGATCAAATAGTTTAAAAGGCAAGGATAAGACCAGTTTTTAAGGTACAGGTTTCTGAGTTTTAAATTTGCATCCTGATACATGGTATAGACTATATTTACCAGAGTGTGATCTTCTATGCTGCTAGTCAGGCTTTCTTTTTTGGCATTTTATGCTTTGGCTTGGTTTGGGGTTTTTGATAGTCTAAGGAACCCCCATACTTCTTTAAACATATTTTTCCAAGTTTACTTCAGTAGTGACTTCAGAAACTTTGGCAGCTGTCCTGTCTAATTTTGTAAGAGGAACACTTTCTCATTTGCCTTGAGAATGTACTTGTAATTGGAGAGATGAGGGGATAATTAGAAAGGATGATGCTTCTCTAGATTTTTCATAACTAAAGTACAGAAAACAAAAGTAAATCTGATCTGTGTTCTGCACAGGTAACAATTTTGAGCTAACTTTCAGGATTCTTACTGGACTGGTGATGAATGTAGTATTGCATGGAAACACGCCTGCCATAAATTAAAATGACATGGCAGACTGAGGTGGGGAGGTCAGGGTTCCTGTTGAAAACTTGCTCTGTCTTAATCTATAGCTCCCTCTGTTATATTTAACTTTGTTAAGAAATTAAGGATGGGACAGGGTAGGAAGGTAGTATGTCTTGTAAGAGAAGAACTAAATTTTACAACTTTTTAAAGAAAGAGAAAAATTAAAATTTGTGACAATTAAAATTTGCACCTAGGAAGTGGAGGAACCAGTACTGCCGAAGGTACCCCTACCCATCAGTACTGCATCGCTGCCTTCCTTCACCTTTAGTTTTCTTGCCAGTAGTACTGTCTCATCGTCACCAAGCGCTGTTTCAACAGCAGGGATGAACAAGGTAAATCTTTGTTGTATGTTGTGAATACTTTTTAGGATGAGTATACATGTGCTTTGTTTCATGTTAACTTCTTCCATGGCGCTCATGAAACCAAACAACATTAGTTTATATCCTGCTGAATAAATCAGGGTTGTACTCTGATTTGGAGGTGGAGGGGGAGACATAAAGTTTTTGATTCGCCCCCTGTCCATCTTATACTTTGCAAACTTCTAGTTAACATAATTGTATAACTGCTTTCAATGCTATGGAGATTTTGTTGGAATCTTATGCCAAGATAAGTTAATAAATTAGAGGTAGCATTAATGGTCACATGAGCCTAGTGTAGAATGTGAGCCTAGGGTACAATAATTGGAATATTACTGCAGAAAAATAAACATTCATCTGTTCCAGAGTACTTAATATTTTTGTATGTTTTGAAGCAGATATCTGCTTTAGTATCTGCTTTGACATGTTGAGATATTTGCTGATGCTCTGAATACAGTTGAGCTGAGTTAAAGGTTTTTGAGTTGCCTGGTCTGCTTTTCCATATATTTAATAGATCTGAGTAGCATCTCAGTTTTTTCTCTTGGTTTATGGGATTTGGTTTTGATGATACTGTACTATAATCTTATTTACAAGCTTCATTTTCTTTTATTATAACTCCTATCTGTGGATTAGAAATAAATACCAAACATCAGATTTCCCAGCTTCACAGAAGAACGTCTGTTAGATAAGTGAACTCAGGTAGCTGCTACTGTTTCACCAGGGTGTTTTTCTTTTAGATACAAACCCTAATTCTTTTGAAAATACAGGTACAACCAGCAAGTAATGTTGGCAGTCCTGTGTTCAGATTTTCATCTCCAATTGTGAAATCTACTGAGGCGGAAGTGCTACCTCCGTTGTCTGTAAGTAAAATAAGTAAAGTTCAACCTTTCCTCAAGGCTTTAGTAGAATATTGCAGAACAATTAAGCAGAATTGGCCCTGATAATGGGGAAAAGAAATGTATAGGTTTCTGGCTTATAATTTGTCATTCAGCTTGTATACCAAAAGTTTGAAGATAGGATTTCAGATTATTATTTGTGTGTGAAATTTGATTAAAGTTTCTTTAGTTTCAGGATCTGAAAAGTCTCTCTTTTCTTCATAGCAGATTGGGTTTACATTTAGTGTTCCTGTTGTAAAATCAACAGAGCTTTCTGGATCCAGTGATACACCAGTGACATCCTTACTTACTCTAGGTAACAGAAATTTCAGCATTTCAGATCTGAAGTGCTGATTTTATTATTTTATATATTTAAATACTAAATCTATCCTTTCTAAACATATTAGCAATTCCAGGTAAAGTATGTTTTCGGTGACAGATCTGCTTTTTAATCAAATTGGAATTATAAACTGTTGTAAACAAGGTAGAATTTTGAAGAGTCTTATATAAGTGAAATCCTTGTTTCTAGCAAATGTGAATATATTTTAAATGGATTTCTTTGTGAAAGGTGTTTTTGTTTTGTTTTTAAAGATACCACCACTGTAAACAGCACCAGCAATAAGATGGGAAAAGAAGAAGAATACGATGGCCCCTCCAAACCTGCAAAGGTCTTAAAAGAAGGAAGCGTGTTAGACATTCTAAAAAGCCCTGGTGAGATAATGAACTCCTTTTAAAAAGATATTGCAAAAAATATGCTAGCGTGTAACAGCATTGATTTTTAAAAAGCCCACCACCATAACAACATAAAAACCTCTTTGGCACTGTTAATTGCAATATTAGCTATAAATACAAGCATAGGACAACATTAACGTTAAACGCTGCATCTGTTAGCGTTGGTCTCCCCTTCTATTCTAAGTGGCTTTTATTGCTAAAAGGAAAACTGCAACTTCAAACCAGATGCATTGCTTTTCCTTTATGAGTTAGGATGTAACTGTAAGTGAAGTATAAAGAGAATTAGTCAAATATTCAGTGTTTCATTTTAAATGAATAAAATTTATGGAATTAGAAAGGAAATGTTTGTAAAATGCTTTACAAACATTCCTCTCCCACCTTCACCACGTCTGGAAATTAAGAACAGTAAAGACAGTTTCATTCCTAAAGATGTTTCAAAAGCTGCAAATTTCTGGCTTTAAATAATAACAGTTACTATGGATTCACATGTAAATTTTAAGTAGAAGTGGGCTGTTTCACTTTAAAAACCCTTTTCTAATTTTTTCTTTTTAAGTAATTGCAGTTGTTTTCAACTGTTTAATAAAGTGTGTGTAGGTCATGTTTTTTGTTTTAAGAAAAAGGACTTTATTGAATTTGATCTTTTCCCATAAGCCTTCAGTTGCATCAGGACCCTTTTTTTTTTTTTTTTATGAAATGATAAATCTATATACTTCTTAAGAAGGCAGTGCTTTTTTTATATTGGAAAGAACTGTGAGAGAAAATACACTGTGCATTTTATTTAAGGAAAGACCTATGAGTGAAGTGACATTCATTTTCTTTATCTTAAGAGAAGCAGGTTCTAAATCCACACTGTTCAAAGACTCCACTTCCCATACAAAAAACCCCCCAGCTCTAAACCAACATAATAATAATAAAAAACCCTCTTCATTTTAGCTTTAAGTAATTTGTGCTGCAGTCGAAGATGCATTGCCATAGCATTTTCTTTAGTGTTTCCATATTGGTGGTTCAACTTTTCAGTTAAAATTGGCACCTTTAAATAAGGAGTTGGCCTGTGTCCAGTGCATTTTGAACAAAGATTATAGATAACAATTGGTCTGTTGTCTTCATTTTTATTACTTAATTAATACTCAGTATCTGTGGGGAAATACCATGTGGATTGCTGCTCCAACTACCAGCTGCTCTACAGCTACTGAAGTAAATGTGAGTCATCTACTATGGCAGAAATAGCTTTAGAAATTTGATTCGATTGGGCATGGTGTCTTAAGATGAAATTGGATTATATCTAGTCTGTGATGGACAGTCAACTTTCAGTACTGTTTGTTCACACTTGTATCTACCAGTGAAGATTTGTATTTAAAACTTTCTTGGAACTGAAGAGTTAAATCTAGCTTTAAATAAATGTTCTGTTGTGTCCCAGTGCAGCATATGAAATTTCATCCCTTTAGATAAGATTTCCAGGGACTTCCTCTTGCAGTTAGTTGGAATGTATAGTTGTAAGCATTGACACTTGGTTTAAATTTATGCCATGTAATATTGTAAGTAACTTACATGTAGTGAGGGTACTGCTTTATCAGTAAGACATCTTCCTGTTTATTTTTTTTTCTAGGCTTTACGTCTGTGAAAACACATTCCTCTACATCTGCACAGCCTGTTACAAGCACAGTGGTCTATACAAGGCCTGCAATAAGTAGTTTTTCTGCAGGTAAAGACACCTCTAAACAAGCATCCTCATTTTGGCAGTCTGACACGTATGACCCATGTCTGCAAAACAAAACTACAGATGGCAAATGTGTAACATGTGAAGCTGCTAAAGTGTCAACAGTTGAGAGTATGAAGCAGACAATAAGCTCAAGTCAATGTGTCACCTCTAAAGCAGTAGTCCCTACAGCAGGAACATTGGGCTTTGAAGACAAATTTAAAACAGCACCCAACATGTGGGATTGTGATACTTGTCTGGTCCAGAACAAACCTGAAGCTACAAAATGTATAGCATGTGAGACACCAAAGCCTGGAACAGGAGTAATGCCTGCTCTGACATTGCCAGTGGTCACAGACAGCTCGGTGACAGTGACGTCCTCCTCCAGCAGCACTGACACAACAGTCACTCTGGGGTTTGGAGACAAATTTAAGAAGCCAAAAGGCTCTTGGGACTGTGCGGTGTGCCTTGTTTCAAATAAGGCAGAAGACAGCAAGTGTGTAGCTTGTCAGTCCGAGAAACCAGGTGTGTGTTCTTGTCTTTTCTGTTGTTTCAATCTCAGCCTCTGTGCATTCTTTACAGAATAAAATACGTTGCATATAAAAAACATTTTCAGCAGCATGGCTGCATGCCAGACAGGATGGATTAGTGCCTGTCTGCAGGAATGGTTACAGGCACTTCTGAGGTCTCAACCCAGATTCCAGCCTGTCACGTGAATTGAACTGATTGTGAAATGTATTAGTGCAGAGCTGAATTGAAGCAAATACACCCTGCTTGCAACTGGTGAGGAAAGGACTAAACTGGATGCCTTATTTAACTATTTACTCATTTTAATTTGGGGAAGAATGAACTCGATAGAAAGTTAAAAAATACTGTTGGGTTTTTTTTTTTTCCTCTTTCTAAACATAAGTAGAAACAGTATTCACAGAACATGGCTAAAAATGTCTCCACTCAGCATGTGTGTGTAACTGAGCAGAGGTATGAAGCCAGATTTCAAGACAGTGTAGTCTTTAACTAGTTGTCTTAAGCTAAACCAAAACTGTATATTCAGCTATGCCTGTGAAGGCCAGTGGTAGCTTTCCAGAACATGGGTGACCTTGTTCTGGAAGGTCGAGGTCCTTCCAGACCTTGGGGGGGTGGACACCTTCTTCAGTGCAGCGCTGGGTTGTTTCCCATTGTATGTGATTGTAATTGATTTTGAGTGTGCTGAGTTTATTGTTTTTAAAGCAGAAATAATTATTTTAGTGTTAAATTTCATTGGCTCTTAACATCATTTAATATACTATTAGGTCAAAAAACACCTTTGGAAATATATCCTGGGAGAAAAAAAGAAATCTTAAGATGGACTAGATTGTGCTTTTGTAATCATCCTGTACAGCAAGAGTGGAATTTCTTCAGATAAGATAATGCATTTCAGAGAGAGCTTATTCTCATGGACTTTCAGCCTCAGACTGATCAGCTGGCACTTTTGTCTGAGACTGTAGCCATTGCAAGGTGGAATTTTGGATCTGAGGGCTTTGCCATGACCATCATGGTGCAGAGAATTGCACAGTTATATTACATCTGTCAAGGGGATGAGTGAGGCAAGTAAAACAAGAGGATAAAAATTCTCTGGGTGTGCTGTGGAAGAGAAGACCCATTCCTGTCTTCGCTGTTTAGAATTTGAGGTATTACCCTCTGTCTTTCTTAAATGGTTTAAAACCATAGGTGAATGTGACAATTATGTGATGCTTTTGTGCCTTCTGCATGTCCACTTCAGTCCTTACACTTACAGAACTGAAGTCTTCTGCTGGGGTGCAGCATCAAGTGACATCTCTTCCTTTACAAGGGAGAAAAATCAGAAGGCAAGTGTTGTCTTTTGGGCCTCTTTATGGAGGTTTCTGCTGCTGTTGAAGACAGTGTAGCTTGTGTAGTGAACACACAGTTGTGAGTTTGGAAGCTTTGAGTTCCTCTCTGTTGTGGGGTTTTTTTTTGTCATGGTGTAGTCTGTCCTTTGGGATTTGGTGATGAATCATTCTGATATATTCTCAGCCTCGTATCACTTGACAGTGGTCATTAACTTGAGTGGTGCTAACTTTGACTATGGGTTACTCATGTCACCCGAAATTCTTTTAGTAGTTTTAGTTGAATGCAGTACCTTTAATTGACATCTGAAATAGGTTGTGTTGCTCTATTGTCTGAACTGCAGTTGCTGTTTAAATGTCACTGGTTCAATTTGTGCTTAAAATCATACATAGATTTTTAAAGAAGAATCTAGGTGTTTCTGTTGTTTACATTCTTGGATTGAGTTTGACTGGAATTAACTTGTAGTTTGATGGTTTTTTACTCTTACACTTCTCCGCTTTGTAATTTAGTGCACGTTTAAGAGTTTCTTAAAAAGTTCACTTTCACTTTATCACTTAAGCAGGATGTTTGACTATTATCTTGCTTATTTCTCAGGGAGTTCAGTGCCTGTGACCAGTAGCAGTGTTTCTGCATTTTCTGCTTCTTCTGGAGGATTTCTGGATTTAGACAAATTCAAGAAGCCTGAAGGAAGCTGGGATTGTGAGGTCTGTTTGGTCCAAAACAAAGCAGAAGCCACAAAATGTGTAGCCTGTGAAAGTGCAAAACCAGGCACCAAAGCAGAGCTCAAAGGTAATACTTGATGAGAAAAACAAGGGTGTGCATTCTGCAATTTATTTTTTTCTTTAGTTTTTCTTTTTTAAGTACAATTATTTTTCCTTTGAGGTATGGCAAAATTGTTCGTTTTTCCTCTAGGAATATTGCTTAAGTAAGGTAATGTGCCTGTGTTTACACACCCTTTCCCCAGAAAAAGATGATGCTTTTTAGCAAAAAGCTTGTATTAACGACGTAGTTGTTCTTTATAAGCCTTACGTGTTGTTAGTTTGGAGTTTAGACTAAAAGCATGATCTTTCAAAGAAGTTAGCAGTGTACTTTTCAAAGCCAGGTGGTGGATGGCAGAGTACCATTAAAGGTGTATGTAGAGAGGAAGTGTGAAGTTTTCTTACTTGTTTTGTGGTTCGTTTTTTTTTTTTTTTTTAAACAGTTTTGATGCTGGGAAGTTCAGCACTTGACTCCCAGCCATGTAGCTAAAGCTTACATGTATTACATCATATATTGCAAACTTAACATTATTTATTACTTCTGCAGGTTTTGGTACTGCTACTGTGTCCACAAATGCTGCAATGCCATCATTTACATTTGGTGTCCAGCCAGCCTCCTCTGAATCTTCTCATACATTAGGTAGCACAGGAAATTTTAAATTTGGAGAACAAGGGAGCTTCAAGTTCGGCATCGCATCTGAATCTGCATCCTCCAACACTGCGGCTGGGGGATTTCAGTTTCCTACTAGTGCAGGGGACTTCAAATTTGGAGTTTCTTCCTCAGACTCTAAATCAGAAGACGGTAACAAAGAAGGTAAAAGTAACAGTTTTACCTTTGGACTTTCATCTACAAGCAGTCAGGCTCCTTCAACATTTCAGTTTGGGACAGCGAGCCTGGGACAGCAGGAGAAGAAAGAGGAACCAGTTTTGGGAGGCTTTGGTTTTGGCACAAGTTCTACTTCTTCCGTAACTACCAATGAGAATAAAACCGGAGTCAGTGGCTTCACTTTTGGAACTGTGGCAGAAAAGGAAGTAGCATCACCTGCTTTTCCATTTAAGAAGTCAGACGAGAAAAAGGATGAAACTCTTTCAGCCAAGGGAGGCTTCTCTTTTGGCAGTGTGGAGTCTGCACCTGCCTCACAGTTTGTTTTGGGAAGGACAGAAGAGAAACAGGACTCTGTCACTTCTGCTGCTCCATTAGCATTTGGAAAGAAAGCTGACAATGAAGAGTTAAAGGCACAACCTATCTTTTCAGCTGGGACGGCTGAGCATACCAAAGAGGAGAGCACATCAAAACCTATGTTCAATTTTAGTTTCGTTAAACCATCGGAGAAGGAGGGTGAGCAGGCAAAGCCATCTTTTGCATTTGGGGCACAAACTAGTACTTCAGGTAAACAGAACAACTTTTGTCTTGTCTGCTCGTGTCCATCAAATAATACCTCTGAGACCATACTGCACAAAATCTATAGGGTTTGATATATATTACGCAGTAGAGCTTTAGAAAAGGCTTTATTACTACCTGTAGCCTGTCTTTAGTTCTGGTTGTTGATGTGTAGACAATAGGTGGCAATTCCTTTTTAGATTTCAGTGAGTTTTAACGCTAGGTTTAGACAAAAAAATTGCCACACCTTACGAACCTGTATTGCTTCTTGTATGAGCACAGGCATTCTGTTTTTTTCAGTAGTAGCAGCTCAGCTGGTGATAAAAGCTCTAGTATGGTGCAGTATAGAGGCATCAGACTAGTGCTGTTTTTCATAGTGAAAGGGAATGGGAGAGGGAATATCTTATTCCCATGTACTTGTAGTTTATGCTACAGGGTATACTGCTGTTTCTCTATTGCTACGAAAGTATAAAAATTACTTCATAGATATTACACAGTTTTGTGTTCCTTTAATTTGTTGAAAGTCTGCAGTGGGAGATTATCTCAAGTTCTTCAGTGATGATCACTGTGTGGAAAAATTCTGTTTGTTGAATTCCATTGGTATGACTTGGCAACTGTGTTTTAGAGAACAGAATTGGTTTCTAACTTCTGAAGTGATACAGAAAAGGGCATCAGTAAGTAACCCTGAATAAGCAGTACATAGGGTTATATTGGTTTTAACCACAGTATTCTTATGGTTGAACTACTACTGAACAGACAGGGGGTTTGGAGGATTGTGGGCTTTACGGGAGGGGAGATTGTTGGGGGGAGGGGGTTGAGGTTGGGTTTGGCTTGGTTTTTTTTACCTGCCAGGTAAAGTTCTGGAGTTTGGTTTAGTTACAGACATTTGTTGAAGCACCTTGTGCAAAAGGAAGTTTTAACAAGCATTCTTAAGAATAGTATAGTCCCTTAAAAACAGATGAAAAGGGGTCATAACTGCTGGACAAAAAGGTAGTGGGAAACTGAAACAAGATCACAAATTAGTAAGGAGATTAGACTGGCAGCTTAGAGAAAGCTGCAGAATGACTGACTTTAACAGCCAGCTCTATTCTAAGTGTGTAAAACTGCACTCAGTACTTAGTAACAATGGTCTTAATGGAGGGTTGTTCTCTGTTGCTCCTAAAAGGGTGCTTAAGTACAATGAATTTAAGCACAATGAATTTAAACTTGGAAGAGATAGGCTGGAGGATGGTAAACTTTGCCGGACTTAAAGCTGTAGGCACAGGGCTGTACTTTTGAACAAGCTACAAATGAAACTGTATCACCGTGTTTTTCAATACTCCATTGGGCAAAGCCATAAAACTGTTACCGGTGATTGATGATGATGTTCTAAGAACATCTGAAATATATTTTTGTTTGAAGAGTTCAGAAGTACTGGTTAATACTGGTTCAGGTAATGACAGCCAGTGCTTAGTGTTTGTAACCGATGAAGCCTAGACTGCAGTGGGTTCCTTGTGCTTCACAGTTTTTCCATTCCTTTAATTGTGGATGGCAGCAACCAGCACATTAAATCTGGAGTTTATGTAAGTGATGGTAGCTGGGATAGTAGTTGAGATGTCATTCAGGATTGCTCTTTGTATGGTGATTGAAACAGGAGTCTACTTGCTGTACTTTGCTTGGAATTTCTGTGGTTGTTTATGTACTGCTCTTCCTTTCAGATCAAGGAGCAGCAAAGCCATCCTTCAGCTTCTTGAGCTCTAGCTCCTCAAGCACAGTTGTACCCACTACTTCAGCCAACAGCAGCAGTGTGTTTGGCAGCGCCATCTCTTCCTCAAATCCTCAGCCAGTTCCCGCTCCCTTTGTGTTTGGACAACCCAGCAACACTGTGAGCAGCTCTGTTTTCGGCAATTCTGCAGAATCTGCAGCATCTCAGTCATTTGGCTTCTCTCAAGAAAACAAACCAGCAACCACATCCTCCAGCACTGGCACGGCTCTTGCTTCATTTCTCTTTGGTTCGGGCGCCAGCAGTACCAATGCAGCAAATTCAGGCTTCACCTTTGGAGCCACCACCACATCAAGTTCAACAGGTACATTTTAAATAGATGCTCTTCTCATTTTTCCCATTTTGTAGTGGACCAAGGAAATACTGTTTCATGAATACTTTACTTTGGAGAATATGTAGGCCAAATGCATGAAAATAGAGAAAAAGCTTGAGTATTTGTATTCAACGCTATAAATTGGGGCTCGGTTTTTCACAGTTTGGGAAATGTGGTTTAGGAATGAACTGGCAGCAGCATTGTTTTATGCAAAGGACAACCCTTTCAATTTGTATAGGAACTTTTCACCATGCGAATGATAGTTTCTTTCTTCTTGCTGTCAGTCCAGTGCTTACAGTTCAGAAGGCAAGAAAGTTGAAATTCATTGATTTTTCTCTCCTATACCTAAAACTCTCAACTGTTGTGAATAATTTCAAGATTTGCAAAATCCTTCCTTCACAGTACCTCTACATGCAATTACTGCTGCGTAAGGGTTGGTTTCCAATAAGTATTACGGCCAGTGTTTGTTAATTTTCTAGCAATTTAGAGAAGACCGAGATAGGAATCTATAAAGTTTCTTCACGTTTTCTGTTCGTTACCCCAGTGCATGAATTTAGCAGTATGACACAGCTAAATGCACCAAATCATCTGTATTCCTGCTAGCCTAGCAGTATGTTGGAAATAATGTTGAACCTGCGAGGAAGAGACTTCATCTAGTTTGATCTGATTGCTTAAACTTGGCATTCACAGAAACCGAATTTACATGCTTTTTGGTGTATCCAGAACAGAGAGAAAACACTCCTAAATTATAACAACCAGCAGATCAATTTAACCTGCTTACAAATGAGTAACTTTCAGTGTCATTTTGTTAGTAGGTGATGCTATATTTCAAACATCTTCACAAAGGATTTTTTTTTAAATGCAGAAGCCTATGTTAAGTTTTACCTTATATCTATTCATCTTCTTGGAAAGAAAAACAGTCAGCCGTTCCAAGTTATGATGCAATAGAGGGTATTTTCTGTTGCACAAAGGCTGCTTAAATTGCATTAATAGTGCTGTCTAAAATGTCCCGTTTTGCGTAAGCAGATCTGCTGTGTGCGTTCAGAGTCACTGTTCAGTCACATATTTTCATTCCGTTATTTCTGCTGGCCATGCAGAACCGAAGCAACTAAACAAATGAGCTGGTTGTCTGTTGATGTTACGTAGAAAATTACTTTGCTAACTGAGTTTTTGAGTTCAGAGAGATCACTGCGAGCTTGATTTGGCCCCCAGAAGTTGATAGTGGTAAACACTTGGGCAGGAAGGGGTGCAGTTGCTGACAAGAAAGGTCCATGTTCTCCTGATCCTAACAAATCAGGAGCTGTATTTTGCATGTTTGAAAAATACAAGTGGAGTGAATATTCTCTCTGTGTGATATGAACAGCTTTTAGTAAATACAAATTAAAACGTACTATTTGTGGGAATCTGCTTCTAGAACATGAATGTTAACACAGTAATCTGAGTCTAGGCAGCCAGTGTGTTTGAGAGTTAAATTTTGTCTGGCTCTCATTAAATATGGTGTTTCTCATGTTACTTACAAGAAAAGGTGCAATTTCTGTTCTGGCTGACATAGTATTTGTTTCATATACTCACACAGATAGAAATTAAGGTGAGTATTCGGCTACCAGACTTGGGAAACATGGGGCTTTAGAACCTTTGTTTCTAGATTCATTCTTGGGGGGTGGGGTGGGGTAGGGTGTGGTGTGTGTGGAAAAAAGCCCTGGCAGATGCTGATATTTCTATTATGTTCCCCGAGGGCCATCCTCTACATTTCTGTTTGGCTCTGGGCCTGCAGCGCCTGCTGCTGGGCCAGCGTTTGGTGCCAGCCAGCCACCAGCATTTGGCCAGAGCCAAGGGTCCAGCCAGCCAAGCGCTCCAAGTTTCGGATCGCTGTCGACAACATTGTTTTCAGCTGGTGCTCAGCCTGCTCCTCCTGCCTTTGGCTCGGTGACAAGCAGCACTCAGCCCTCTGTGTTTGGACAGCAAGCGACCCAACAGCCAGGGTTTGGCTCTGGTACCCCCAGTACTGGTGAGTGCTGACCGTCCTCTTCCTTTTGGTCTCAAAGATTATAGATTTGATTTGATTTGATTTTTCATGAAGTGCACCTTAAATTATACGGAGGAAGAAGACTTCTGCCTTGCACGCGTAATTAAGTGTAAGAATTACCCTCCATAAAAATAATGGGTACAGAGTTAAGTCATTTGTGGTTCTCGTGACTGCAGAGGATGTGCCATAGGTGCTGGTTTCACATTAAGCCTTCCCCCCGAGAGACTTAGCAGAGATGGGGGTTGCAACCCTACTGCTAAATATTGGGGTTTATTTTCTTGAGAAATCTAGTGATTAAAAGGAAGTGTTGAAAACTGTGGAGTACTCGCTGATAAGGCTGTACAAAGAATGGCAGAAGCAGTGCAAAAATACTATTTTGGGATTTGTTAGAGTAGTTCTTAGTTATCTGACTTCATTAAAAGGCTTTGGCAATTGATTTGGATTGGGGGCTTTGTTGTCTAAGAATACGGTCAGAATTATTTTTAAGCATTTATGGGTTAAGACATTATTTGAAGTTCTTTTTACTAATAAAGTATAAAATACCATGGGAAGGGGGCGGAGAATGATCTTTATAATTCAAGTGTAAGACAGACCTATTCCACACTACTAATTACTGAAAAACACACTGCCAGAACATATGTATTGGGTATCATCACGTCAAATACTTAAAGGCAAAAGCCTCCTTTTTTCCTCTCAGAAGTTTTACAAAATAGCCTCCATTAAAAGTAACTGACATTTTTGTACTAATCAGTAGATTAGTTGGCACACCACATTACTCAGTCTTTCATTAATCAGGAAGCAGTTTAAAGACAAAAATCTCCCTGAATTGTCTGTGTTGCCTATCAGTTACTTTGATGGTAGGAATTTTTGGTGTGTGTTTTTGTTTTTGGGTTTTTTTTTTTTTTTTTAGATGAGGTGCTGTGTTAGCACATGAAATGAAAGGGAGTCCCCAGATTGACGGCATGAACACAAGGAAATTTACTTAAATATTAATCTTCGTGATTCAATACTATAATTTAAGACTTTATTAATAAACATCAGTATGTGCAGGTATAAACTTCATGGTGGTACAGGAGTTAATAAAGAATTAATTATTGGTGTGCCAGCAGTGTTACTTTGAGAATCCCTTTGTGAATCTGTTAAAGTGAATGAATACTTCTATATGTACCATTTCTGTAGTAATGTGGCACTTCTGCTGCCCTCCCTCCCCCAACTGTGTCATCTTGAACGACCTGTAAAAAAAGATTCATTAAAGATAGTGGGAAGAACATGAGAATTTTGCTGGAAAGGATGAACTCGGATTTCAACTTTCTTACTCCCTTCTGCTTCCACCCCATCTTCCCAGGTTCTGTATTCCAGTTTGGAAGTAGTACTTCTAATTTCAACTTCCCAAATAACCCAGGAGTATTTACTTTTAGTGCAAATCCTCCTGCACCAGCAGCACCGGCACAGCCTGCTGGCTCTTCAGGATTTTCGTTCAGCCAGCCTCCAGCATTTACAGTGGGGTAAGAGACCGTATCAGAATTTCGCTTGAGCTTCGGGTAATATCAGTGGACAGTGTTCAGCCTCTACTGCTGTTAAATCATGAGGTGTTCAGATGAACTTTGGAGTTTGAAACTAAATTGGGCATCCTTCCTTGTACTAGCCTGACTGGCTAACTAAGCAACGGTATCTTTAAAGGAGCCTAGCTGTCAGAAATATCACACATCAACGTATGTGAAATTGTCTTGTTCTTGAAAGGTAAAATCCGTATCTAGCCATTATGCTGCTACTTACCTTCTGAATAAGAGAGATTTAATTGCTTTTGGTTTCTGGAACTCTCTCCCTCCTGTTCATCATATGCCATTTGTTTCCAGCGGGTAACTAGTGAGACAAGACTATGAAACAGTTGTTCTGGAGTATCTACTCAGTGCTGCTACTGAATTTTCAGCTACACTGTCCTAAACTCTGAACTACTAATTTCTTTTGATAGGACTAATGGGAAAAATGTTTTCTCTGCCTCTGGATCTTCAGTTTCTGGTCGGAAGATAAAGACTGCATTTAGACGTAGAAAATAATCGCCCGATTGGTATCGCAACTTTCGAAGCAGCTACTACCCTGCATTGTTCAGTTGTTGGGATCGTACCTCATGCTGGGTTAGCTGAAGTCAGATCTGCCTAAAGGAATAGAAAACTCTGCTGCCCTTCCCTTCCCTCTCCCCAGTTAGGTTTTCTTTTTGGTAACAAATAGAGTTGGCAACAGGGCCGTTCATTCTCAAGCAAAACTATTTTAGACTCCAAGTTCCTTCTTTCACTGACTCGGCATGGTCTGGCTGTAGCCGTGAGTAGAGCCTGCACAGTGAATGGCTTGTACAATACCTCCTCATCTGCACCACTATGTGCGCTCATCTGCGTTTACTGACGCCTCGAAATTGTAATTATATCAGCGAGGGATGCTGTATAGAGTAGAGAATGTTGATAACGAATGATTTCTATGCTGAGTTTGTTCTGGTGTATGTGTGAAGTGAGTGAGTTTGGGTGTATTGTGCACTAAAATTTTCTGATAGAGGAAGACTGATTAAAGGATGATCCGTGCTAAGGACTTGTTAGATCTGTAGTTCTTCATTTAATAATTATGCTATTTCTATATTTTCATTCTTACAGCCCTTTATCACCTGTCTCGCCTTTGTTATTTTATTATGAAACATGTGTAAATACAATTTTGTTTCTCTATGTACTTTTTTGGCATAACAAATCTGTGAAATTGAAATTTTAATTTTGTGTGTTACAGCCATTTTTGTTTAGTATTGTCTCAGATTTTATGTAAATCCCATTATTCAAAGTTGCCTAAATCCATTTAGAAAATCTTTAAAATTGGGAATTCTTAAAGTAAGTTTATTGGCTTTTCTGATCCATTTTTGTTTGGACCAAAAACCAGTATTGTACAAAGTATTAAGTATATATTTTTATATTTACTGAAATGGACTGTGGTGACTTTGGATAATAAGGAAAAGTTTAATATTAAAGCCATGTTTATTACAGTATAATTAACATGTTAAACCATGGGATAAATGCCATCAATAAAAACTATGAAATATTGTTTGGCGGTTGTAACTCTCCCTGAAGGCATCTGCAGCTCTATGAGATGACTCACTCCACCTGAGCAATGTCACATGCTTTCTCCAACCTCTGCTTTCTGACAGATGCTGATTTTAGAGGATCTTATATTAGTTAGGGGTTCCCTGGCACAAAGTAGAGTTTTATTGTTGACTTAAGCTCAGAGCCATATGTCAGGGTGTCAGCTGCCTGGCTGCAAGGGTTGCAGTTAATTTTTATAGAGCTATTAAAAAAAAAAAAAAAAGGCTAATTTTACAAACATTCACCATCATTCTAACTAAAGAGGAAGAAGTACACCTGGTTGTAAATGAGTAATTTGGGTTTTTTCCATGTCTGTAGCAGTTGGAGGAGCTTCTTAAAGAACAGACATTATTCCAGTAAAATGAGAGGAAATGCTCATTTGTCTGGGGATCACAGCTGAACTTTTACTACACTACAGCATTCAGTTTATGGTTGAGATCAGAGTGCTTGCTACAGCTAGAACTGAAAAGACCTGCATCATTGTGTAAGCTTTAAACGTCTTTAGAGGCGTCACTGGGGTTTTTGGCTTGTGCTTCTGCCACTCCCCCCAGTGCTGGTCAGCACTTGCACAGCTACAGGTGCCAGTATTACAAAATTAGATACTCTGACCATGAACCAGGCTTGACAGGAGCACAAAGGCTAACTTTTGTTTTCATGGGAGTCTTACACAGACTTATCTGGAGTCTTACATTTTCTATAAATAGAAAATATCCACCAACTAGACTTCAAAACCACACATGTAAGCTGCTGTTCAGATAGTCGCCTCCTGCCACTGTAGCTGTGGAGAGATTATATGCAGTTATGTGTTTCCAGGTGTCTAAATCTGAAAAACGCCGTAAACTTCACTTCTTTTCCTTGGCTCTGTCACCTGTCAAGTACTCATCCTACAAACAGAAAAAAAGCTGCATCCTCAATGCAACTCGCATTAAGAGACAAACTAAAAGCTAGTGTTTGCAACAGCACAATGTATACATATTTCCAAGGACAGGCCCTGTGTTCCTGAATTGTAATTGTTTTCTTTACCTGCTCTGGAAGGCCTGGTATTTTTCTACAGGGTAAGAGATACCTTCCCTTACACCTAACTGGGTAGCAATGAAGTTTTATCTAAGGGTGTTGCTTTTCCTTTCCTCCCCCCCATCTTGAAGCCTAGTTTCTAGGTCACTGCTACAGTAATTAGAACAAAAGTTCTTTTTGTGTTCATACTGAAATTGTAAGTGGGCAACGCTCAGCCTAAGAAGGGATTTGTTAGTTCTGGCAGGCTGACTGCCATGCCTGAACTTCTAACTTCAGTGAGTACTCAAATCAACAGTGCAATTCCTTGTAAGAACAGTTAAGTGGTATCTCTGAAGTTCTGTTTCAGCTAAACATCTTCAGGTGGTCTAAAGTGGTCTGAACATCAAAAGGGTGCTTTATTCAGCCTTGCTTCTTGCTCTTCAATGCTTCAACGTTTTTATTTCAGTGATGCATGTCAGTAACATTGCTCTAGTGCTAACGGTACATTTAAGACACTCAAGTCTTTGGTAATAAATTACCAGTGTAAAACAGTAGTAACCCTCAAAATGATGAGGTACTTCAATACAGATATGTAGAGACTTCAAAATCAGGTTTCTAGCTGAGAATTTACTTTTTTTACTTCAGAAATCCCTAACAACTTCATTCTGGAGAGGTAACTGATGCAAAAGTCATTCTCCCACTATTAAGCAGTGGCTCTGGTCCTGAAACATTGTTGTAAATGAAGATCAGAACACATACGTGGTACATTATATTTATACACAGAACACCACCACTTGTCAAAATTAAAAAATTGTGGAATATTAACACATTACTGATTATTTCACAGAAAGATAAGAGAGATAACCAAGCTCTCAAACATTTCTATTATCAGCCAAGCCCTCGTCCAAAACTGAAGGTAGGGTGAGAACTTCAGCCACCGAGCAGCAAGTTATACCTCGGAGAGGAACACACAAAAACTAGGCTCTAGAAGAATTCCAAACTCTTACTCAAATTTTAATAAAACATTAACATTGTTGCTTATATTCCTTTCCCAAGATACTAACAGCATGAGAATAAACAAATTATCAAAGTTATGTAATCATGCAAAATATTAGGCTTCTTTATTCAGTATTTAAGTTACTCTGAATATACAATTAGCCAGAATTATGAAGTAAAAATAACCAGTATTGGTAGTCCTGTAGATTTACACCCATAACACAGTTTAGTTAATGTTTTCTGCATGCTCCTGAAACACATTCAGGTGTTTTGCTTGGTATTCTATGCAAGAAATAGACAAGTGCTTTCACTCCAAACAGAAGCAAAAAAGTTACCTTTCATTGGGTGAAACATGGCATGGTCTGTACTGTTCATAGCTCCAAAATTATTTACACACACACACCAATTCACTAACACTGGCGCATAACATGCCCTTCCCAGAGAAAAAGCAGCTACTATTTCACCTCTTTATTAGCTTTGACATGTGAAATAAGTGACAACGCTTGAGACAATCATGCAAATAACTTTTCACAGCAACATTCTGATAAAATACTAAGAGGTGAGGGAATATCAGTGTAGCAATAATAAGGGGCATGAGAATCACTGCTCATCTCTCTACACACATGGCAATTTAATTAACACAATTTGCCTTACTGTTTAATACTGCAGTTCTCTTCCCCTCAGAGTTTATCACATGACTTAGGCAACTGCTTGGAAAACAACTTGATTTTCTAGTTACCTGCCAACATCCAAAACTGTAGGAGCGACATTTCTTTTAGGGTGGCATATTTCTAGGGATCTGCTTCCCACAGAGAACAGCTCCCTTCTGCAGTTAAGACTGCCACTCATCAATCGGAGGCTAATACTTCCGGATTTAGTATGTATTGTTTCTCCCAAACTTCTTTGGCATTCACGAAAACTCCAATACTTTGAAGGTAGCTGCTGGCATCATACTGGAGCAAGACATTTTCTTTAGCTTCTGAATTAGTTCCCATTTAATTTGGGCAAAAGATTCTGAGAGACACCTCAATTTCAGTTTTGGGGTAGGTCTTTGTTCACTGGGGGTGGGAGGGGATGTTCAAAACCAGTCTGGAAATCTCATCTGTTGGTATCATCTGACTCCATTTCTTCTTACCACAATAGTTCCTGCTACGATATCATAGGCTGTTCTGTTGTGCTGGAAAAACAGCAGTGTAATGAATGCAGGAAAAAACGAAGCAATAGAAAAATTCTTGATCAAAGCTCGTATTGTGGACCTGAAATAGAATAAAACATTCAGTGCCTTATTTTCATTTTTCTGCTTAAATTAGTAGCTAGTTTACTTTGAAGTTTAGTGCCTCAGTTTTGCACAGCACAAAAATCAATCTCCGGAGAGTTCAGAGGAGGCTATTTTATCACCTAACCTGAAAAACATTCACATGACTGAATAATTGCTATTTTATTCATAGATCACAGAATCTAACAATAGGTCTTGCAATCTAATTATTGCAAAGGTCAGTGATAAAGAAATGGTGTATTTCCTTCCAAATCATACGCTTTCCACACTATTAACCTGAAAGCAACATGCCTGAGCTAAGAGCACTTACGTTGTCATACTGACATTAGAAGATGGAATGACTAACACACGGCTGGGCGCAATAAGTACAGATGTATCGCATGTCACAACTCGCAGTCCAAGCAAGAACTTCCCTGGGGTTGCTCCACCTGCTCCCCAAATGCAGATTATCTGTAAAAGAAAAGTTATTTCAATTCCACACAACGCCATGTTGTTGACTGGTCTAGCAAACTTGGTTTTCCTCAAAACTATGTGAATGTCATAAATTCATCATAATGCAAAATACTGTAAAGAGGATTTACTTTACAGGTGATAGAAGCCTTTTAAACATTTATTCAACAACTGACAACTATTAATTATGGAAGTTAATGTTTATGAATAGTTACCTCATAGAAGCAGACTAATAGCCTGTAGATGAGAGCTACTATCATCATTTTCTGCAAATCTTCCATGGACGTATCTTCATCTATTTCTTCTATTATGTAATGCATGGCAAATTTAGAGATGTCCCTGTACAAAATAAGACTAAACTTTAGAACCATCCTTCTCCCAGTACCAATGTTACCCCTTTAATATTAGAATTCACTCCTTCAGTTCTGGTGTTAGTAAAAGAACAAAAGTTCCTTGGCTTCTCTGATACTAAACAAGGCATTAAAACTCAGAACACTAGGCTTCCTTCTGAGCTGCTGCCTAGTTCCTTTCAGTCTTTGTCATTAAGAAAAGATCATTCCTTATTACCACTTTTGCACAATGGTGCCCCTGCGTAGCAAGCTGCTGAATTGTTCTGGAAATTCTCACACTTCTTGGGAGATAAACAAAAGATTCTGCATGTGATCACCAGTAAAGCAGGCACCTTGGCATGCAAGAGGAAGTTTTGAACTTCAAGCAATTGAGACCGTCAGGTTTTTACTCTTAACAAAGCTATGCAAAGCATCAATTTTGAGACAACTGCATATTTTCACAAGATAAACTCTACAGATTTAACATTCTTATCTAATACCTGGAATGGGCATACTTGCAACATGTATTTAGGCAAGGACTTTTCACTCATGCATCTAAGTGAGAATTACTACTCACACAGAAACATGCAATCCCACTTCAGAACAGAACATCTATATTTGCACTACCTGCCCTCCTCTTTATTCAGACTCAAGGATCAAAATAGTTAAGGAAGTAAAAAATAGCGTGGCACAACCTGCATTTCCTTCCAGTACAACCTTGGCTTGAAGTTTCTGTCTTGAGCCTGCGAGGGTGATTTTTTTCACGCCAACTCCTCAGCCCAACCTCAAGCACACCACATCTCATAAGCAAAAAAACCCTAGAATGTTTCTGTGAAGTTCCTTGTAACCAACTTATTGGCTCTTGCAAAAGTAGTAATATTGAATATTCTATAAATTAATTGAAAAAGATTCCCTCTTTCCACCCCCTTCACTACTTTTCAGAAGCAATAGTTTCCCATCTTTCCAGTACTTCATTTTGTATCATTCTCAGCATACTAAAACCAAAATGGAAATACAAGCTGTCAGGTCAGAATTGGAGGTTTTGGCAACTAAACAGAACTGAGAGTTTGGCATTTTAATTACATGCTTATCTGAACAAAAAACCACTGATCATTTACATTAACAAATTTACTGGTTCGGATTTGACCCTCTTCCACACACACCTTTCAAGCAGCTGTTTAAGGACTGAAAGATGTTATCTGTACAGTATCAGTTTACAGTCAGTCAAACCTTTGGAATGTTCTTTAGCAGAAAACTTGGATTCTGAAATGTGTTTGTACAGTAACGGAATTACTGACTACCCCAAGCTTTCAACTCCTAATCAGACCGAAATATTTGATTACACCAACCCAAAGCAGAGGAACTAAATGAGCTATGGAATAAGATATCTCCAGTTAAAGCAGCAGATAAAAAAGAAACAGTCTGAGGTAAACGATTATATCTGAGTATAAAAATGTGAAATGAAGAATCTTTCAGTCTAGTATATCAATCTACAGTTGATATACACAATGCATAATCATACTTTTAGGATACCCAACTTATGCCCAGCAAAGACTGCAGCATTCCTAGCCATCAGGCTCTATTTTGAAAGTACATACACATCTGACATGCAGGATATGATTTTTTTGATGTTGTTGTGGGTTACCATTGTTTTGGTCACAAATCTAAAACACAGCACAACAGGAGATAACTATGAAGAAAATTAACTCCATCCCAGCCAGATCCAGTACATTTTTAAAGGCTGTTTAAAAAAACAAGCTTATTTGTCAATATTTTTCTTGGAAATTTTTAAAAATCTTGCTATTGCCCCCCCCCCCCCCAAAATAATACTGCAGGTCTAATCTATCCTTAGTAAAGAGTTTGTGAGCCTATGAAGACACCTGTACAAATTCTGTTTCCATCAGCCAACCCCAAATCAGGAAGTATTTAAAAAGGAGGTTAACCTAGTGGTGCTTTTTCCTGAACTTTTGACAGTTATTAAGTGTCATCACATGCATTAGCATACCATATATACATCATGACACCTCAAAGAGCATGAAGAGCTTAAAGCTGTATATAACAAAGCTTTAAATTGTTCAACTTACTTTATTCCACTGAGGTGCATAATACTTAAAACAATGGTTGCCTTTATAAAGAACAGAATAAAAAAATCCACCATCTCTGCTATGAACCTGTGTGCCAACGAAGGGATAATGAACTCCCGACCTGTAACAGAAATAGTTAACATTACCCAGATTTTACTGCACTAACAATGTTCACACTATAATCTAAAGAACTTTTCACCATTAATCTCATTGCAAGAACATAATCAAGATCTTGATCTCAGCTCACATCATCTTTAAGAAAACTTCTAAAGGTGTATGAATAAAAAATGATCTGAATTATTTGCATTGCGTTATAAGAACCTTCTTAAATTAAATTAAACACTTTCAGAACTCCGAGTCCCCTCATAATTAGAATTACAGACAAAATCCCACCCCACTAAAGAACCAAAGTACACTGAAGATGCATCAATTTTTGTGTTCTTTCGTTTAGAACAGCCTCAGAGAGAAGAGATTTCAGTAAATCTGAGGGTTTGGATAAAAGGAAAACTAGATCTACCACAACTTCTCTATCACTCAACAGCAAGGCTTCCATATGTACTGAGTACCAGCTCTCTGAAAGCAAAACAGCCTATTTTGTCTCCAGTCAGACCCAGAAACAGGAGCAGATGAAAATATTAGTCATACTTGACATAAACATTCCTGTAGACTACTTATTATAACAAAACACAGCATGCTGCACTACCGCGAGGCAGAAAATGTATTTAATTGGCCAAGTGCACATGGACACCAAGCAAGTGGTCACAAAGCTTTTGTTGATAATGCTACCTCGGATGATAAATGCAAGGAAAACATCAAAAAGTATCTTAGAAAGTTTCCAAGGAATAGAGTTGCAAAATAATTTCATCTGGACCCACCTAGCCCTCTACTTCCCAAACATGACTCTCTCACCAGTAAGGACTCACATCAAAACTTCATTTGGAAATACCCAAGTACTAGTAGATGTAACTTGTGGAAAATAGTGACTGCCTTTGTTAGTGTTTCTGAGAACACCTACCCCCACACACAGGGAAAGGAGAAAAGGAAAAAGAGGAAAGCAAATCGTTCCCCTCTCCAATCTCAAAAAACATCATCAAATTTCACTTACAATAAGCCTCCACACTTCAACTACTGAGACTGATACTGCCAGTCCCAGCCTCACAAGCTATGCAAGCGAAGCTGAGAGCCCACAGCACTTGGGCGCTTTTAAAATGGGGTAAGTATAATCAAGCAGTGATTAGGTAAGTGCAAGTTCTTATTTAACATACCTTGGTTGATATATCTTTATCTCATACCTGTTTCACCGATAACTCTGCATCCATAATATCAAGTAGCATGACTGTTACACATATAATACTAAGATGGATTCAATTCGCATTGTCAAAGCACATACAAGTTGTCAGTTAAATTCTAATTAAAGATTCTTCAACTAAGGCAGAAGGGAGCATAGCCAGTCTCCCAATCCTGGCTCGTGCATAGAGTGCCAGATAAAAGCATTCGTTGGCTCTGTTAAAAGGAGCACATTTGTTTAAGTTCATGGCACAGTTTCATTTGAATCTATTCGATTCAATAAATGAATAAGGAAGAAGCTAAGTGGGGCTAAGAAAATAAGTATTCAAATTATGTTAAACTCCATTATATTAAGAAGCCTTGGCAACCCCTAGGCTCTGGCAGACTTCCACTGCAGCTATTTGAAACGTTCCTCATAACAGAAATCCACTATTTTGCCAGGGGTTACTATCTGTATGGCAGGGACAGCCAAACGCAACACGCATCCGTCTCAGCTCAAAGTCTAGGATCTTACGTTAAGCTAGTAATAAAGCTGGGTTTGCACCGGTCTGCCACCCGGCAGCTAAGGCCTGGACGCACTTTTTGCCCTCTCGTTCCCAGCGGAAGAGCAGTAATCTCCTGCAGTAAGACAGGGAGGGGCAAGGGGAGGAAGCGTCTCAAATCATTACAACTGTCCACAAAAAGCCTGCTACTGCCCAGAGTGCTGTTAATATTCGTGCCCTGACACACACCTGCAGGCAGACTGAACTGTAAGAGGCAGTTACCAATTCCACTTCTTGACATCCCAGTTTAAAATCCGCAACATTAGCATAAGCTGTCACTTATTTCAGCTTACGTAAACGCACTGGGCTGTAAACTGCAGTGGTGTAGGGACACATCCATGACCTGCCCTGCCGAGCCTGCTGTGTGGGCAATGATCTGCAGCAGAAAAGGAGCCATAATCGCTTTAGTTGTTCCAGATACATCCATCTGCAATCTGGAGACAAAGCACTAGCAGCACAGTCTTTGTTTACAATTGTATCATATATGACCTACAGAGTTCCCTTAAGAAGGCCAAGTGTTGCAACAGCATTTAGCATTCGGAGTAACCATATTCAGCAGCACGAAATGCTATTCATGCCCTAAATTACCTTTAACATATGGAATCAGTTCCTGAAGAACTAGTTAAAAATCCACGAATCATTTCAGTTTAGCCTTTGTCCATATCCTCTTTTTCAATGACAGGCAGTATCTGTTTATAAGCAATCTATACCTCAGAATCAGGGCACGATTAAATAAAATACTACTTTGTGTTATAACCTTGTTTAAACAACATTTGCTCACAACCCCATGAAAGAAGCAAGTTCAAAAGCTACATTCCCTTCCCTTCAAAAGAAAGAAAAAGCAACTGAAAACGTTCTTCCCTCACACCCAGCCACTGAGCTTATAAAAAATGTTACAGACCAGTAATGCTGTACTTTGCCCTGCAGAAAGAGAGGAGATCTGGCTTTTCTCCAAAGTTCTTCAGCAGTGTTCTGCTCCACGGTTTTCTACCATTACTCAAGGTGCTACCAGACACTCAGGAATGTCACCTAGGTGCTCCTCGACTTGTGAAGAAATGTTTGTGCTCCAGGTTTTCTCTCTGACGTGACCAGAGCAAGTTTGTCTTACTCTCGAACAAATATAAACAGAAGCACTGCTATACACAGCCTTCAATATATACAGCCGTAGCAGACTTTTGTTTATCTCGGGTCTTGCTGTTAGCTTGCTGAATGTAAGCCTGTTTTGACTTCTCTGCTTCAGTTTCATTAAGTGACTTGGAGCACCAAGAGCCCACTAAAAACTGATAAAGTTACTTTAGATTTCATCATCCAAACAGCCTACTTATAAAGCTTGATGCATTACAAGCCCATGACCACAAGTTTCATTGAAAAAAAAAACCAAAAACCAACCTTCTTCATATCCATGAAAACGCCTTACAAGCACTAAAGCTATAAGCCGTACACCCAGGTCAACCCTCTCAAACCCGCTTGCGGATTAAGTTCTGGATTTACAAACTCGGTATTTGGGCTGTCCCCTTTTACAAGGCACAGCGACGTGCCCGGGTTTGCCGCCCTCAGAAGCGCAGCGGCCCCCAACGTTGCAAAACCCCCCCGCTTCCTCCCGGAGACGCCGTTTCCCAACACGGCGGCGGGGGAGCGGCGGAGACCGAAGGCGCCGCAGGCAGCAAGGCCCCGGCCCCGCGCCCACCCGCCCCGCACGGCAGCCAGCGGCTGAGCAGGGACTCGGGCCCCGCCGGTCGCCTCCCCACGGGCTAGGCCGGCCGCTCCCTCCCCCCGCCGCGAAGCGACCCAGCCCGGGCCCGGGCCCCGGCCCGCTCGCCCCCCTCACCTGCCGGCCGCCCCGTCTCCCTGGGGGCGGCGCTGCCGCTGGCGCCGGCGGCGCTGCTGGAGGTCGCCCTGGGCAGAGGGGCCAACCTACCCGCCGCTCCCGGCCAAGCGCCGGCTGAGGCGCGGGGCCCTGGCCCGGCGGTGGCCGTGTGCGCTGGCACCGGAGCGAAGAGGTAGAAGGGGCTGTAGTAAGCAGCGGCGGCGGCTCCGGGCGGCGGGGAGGGCGGGGGCGGCGGCGGCGCGGCGACGCGAGGGGGGCCGGGGCTGGCGGCGGCGCTGTTGGCGTTGGCGAGGAGGGCGGGCAGGCAGCCCTGCCAGCCCAGGTACCCGCAGTACGAGTCCCAGAGCCACTGGTGCACGCGCCGCGCGTACTCCGCCGCGCTCAGCGGCTTCGCCCCGGCGCCCTCGCCCCCAGCGGCCGCCGGAGGGGAGCACGGAGGGGAGCACGGTGGAGACGACGCGGCGGCCGCGGCCTCCCCCGCTCTGGCGACGCTGTCGCTCCGCTCGCTATCACCCTCCGCCATCGCTGCCGCCGCCCCAGCACCGGTCCGGCCCGCGCTCGGCTCCGCGGCGGACTCCGCCATCTCCTCCCTCCCCTCTGACACTGCGTGCCGTGCGCAGCGCGCACGCGTCGGGGAGATGCCTCGCCTCTCCCACTTACCGCGGAGGGGCGGGGGGGAGCAGAGGAAGCGGACAAACGCTAGGCGGAGTCCTTCGGCGGCGCAGCCCGAGGCGGAGCGTACCACCGCCAGGAAACCCCTTTCTGCTGTTGCGCCAGGAAAGAACTAGGCTTTCTCTCCCCCGCCCTCCCGCCCCCCTCCGTGAGATGGTATCGCCTAGCGCCCAGGTAGGGGCGCGCTCTGCCCGGGGCGGTTCCAAGCGCTCTGGAGGTAAAAGCGGCCGCGGCGGGGAGAGCGGGCTGGCGCACCCAGCGCCCCGCAGCGCTCTCCTGGCCGCGCGGAGGACGCGTCGTTTCTCCTCAGCATAAACCGGGGCTCCCCGCCGCCGGCTCCTCTGGTGTTGCGCCGCCCGGAGGCAGCGCGGGGAGCGGCCATCCCCTCAGCGGGACTGGCGGCGGTGTCCGGCCCGCGTCCCTCCCGGCCGGCGGCCAGACATCTGCCCCCTGGCACCGCAGCCTCCCCCTCAGCCAAAGGCCCAGGCCTGGTTTCGTAGCTGGACGGCGACTGTGAGAACGGGCCTCAAGGGTACTTGCTCCAGCACGTTGTGCTGAAGTGTGGAAAGGGAGTCTCCATCTTCTGTGCCAGCCTTCACTTCCAAAATGCTCCCCTCCGAATGTGCTTGGAGGGGGGGGAAGCAGAACGAGATCCGCCTCTCGCAGTCTGTCCCTTCCCCTGACTTCTGAATTTGGCCCAGACCACAGGTAAATTACTTTTAATAGGCCGTGGTAGACGAGGTCATAAAGCCAAGTGAGGAATAAGGCATTGCTTTGCTGCCGAGCAGGTGCAGCCGGGCAGCGTTATCTGTCCTTCCCGTACCGCCACCTGCGGTGACAGCTGCTGTTCCTGACCTCCAGCAACTTTCTAAACCCTTTCTCTTGACTAATAGGAAGTGGGTTGAAATTGTTCGGGGAAGAGAAAAGGTGTTAAATTGCTCTTTCTCTTGTGTACTACTACGATTTGATTTTATTGTCTAAATGTTGCATTCTTTTCCATCTTGCCTTTCTCATCTTTTTCCCTATCACATTCGTTTTCTTCCTGTGCACAAACACTGACCAAAGAACCAGGGGCCCTACAGCAAGTTTAAACACAGTTGTCCAAATTAATTTTTAATATTTAAGGTTCTTGTGTACTATTAAGCATCTCAACCAGACCACAAGTTCTGTGCAATACAGATGTTAACATAGCTCCATACTGAATGAACTAGTAATCTATACTGTAAACATGGAGTGTTTCCCATTTTTAACACAGCAAATAGCACAGCTGACAAAAACCAGAAGCCCCTCCCTCTCCCTGTCAGATTAACCCAAAATACATTATTTTCCCATATAACCCTAACTCATTTAAAAACTGAAGTTTCTGCAGAGTGAGTCTCTCATATAGCCAAGTTGAGGTGAATTGTCAAAGTGCTTAGGAAATAACCCACACCACCTTAATTAAATGCAGTTACCTTAAGTGCTGGCACTCGTGTAGGTGTGGCTCTAATTACACTGGCATGTGTTTAGTTCACAGACCTGGGTGAAAACAACATGGGTAAATCATTTGGGAAACAGTAAGTTTGAGGATGATTAGGAAGGACAATGAAGAATGAAAGGAATGAAGGGAAGAAGGAAGGTAGACAGGCAGACAGATGGACAAGTGTATAGAAAAAACCACAGTCTTAAGCCAGCTAATAATTCCTAATAGAAAAACTAGCTTGGAAAACTGACAGTAAAAGTAACATAACAGAGCTTCTTCCTTTATAAATTTCAGTTCTTCCTTCATCAGCTACAGTCTATTTAATTTTTTTTTAAATTGGATTTTCACCACAAATGCTTCAGGACCACAGTCCCAGGGGGGTTTTGTGTGTGTGTTTTTTGTTTGGTTTTTTTGTTGTTGTTTTTGTGTGTGTTTGTGGCCATGGGTTTTTCAAGCCAGATCAGAATTTAAGGTACAATTACGAGATCTCACAGGCTTCATGTAATGCTGCCAGTCCCATGTAAATTTTAGGGTCACCAGCAGCATTACACAGGCATAGCCAGTTAGAACTCACTATGAGCTTATGCTGGGTTCTCAGGGTGAACCTGAATCACTGACAGCAGAGAGAAGGGGAGTTAACAGGTGATGGAGACAATGTAACATCTCTTCATTCCCAAATTTTTCAGGCCTTAAGTTTCCATTCTTCTGCCTTTAAAAAATAACCCACAAATTCTGCCAGCATTCAGATTATTCTATTCTGTGATGCATATGATAAAAACAACAGGGCTTGCCAGTGGTGGGGAACTCACGTTTTAGGCTTTTGGTGACAAAGGTTTCAAAATCTTGGGTAATTCATTGTACTAGATGATGAAAATAAGTGGTTGAATGTCCTGGCAGTTAAATATCCTCTTCTCTAGAAATGAGATTTAGATGAAATGTTTTGAACCAAATCAAAAGAGGGAGGTAAGCACCTAAAAGCTGATATTGCAATAGTTAAGGTTTAAGGGGAATCTGGAATCCCATCTTAAGCTCTTTAAGTACAGGTAATGCTGAAAAGCCTAATCTGTCACTCTTGAATGGGGAATCTTTTATAATCAATAGGAAGTAGTAGAGCACTGGTCTGCTGTAAGTCTAGCTGTTGTTCAGAGGTACAGAGACGTGTCTTTGCTCATTTTTGATACATGTTCTAGCATCTTGTTTTTAAGGCAGGGTTTTAAACAATTTTTAAAACCAAGGAATTGCTGAAGCATTCACCTGGATGCATGAAACTGAAGTTCAATTCCTTCCTTTGCTCAGGAGATGGGGATCACATCTTCCACATCACGCTGAAGTGTTCTAATAATAGGAGCTCTTTTAAAGAGTCCTTGGATGAGAGTTGTTGGACATTAATCAACAGCAATCTCTTGTCATTCCAAAGTGGTTAATTATTGTTGTGCCCAGCAGCCTACATGTATTCATGCTATTTAGACATTTGTATCAAGTATGTATGTTAATATACAGAGTGAAATTAAATGCAAATGTTGGTTAAAAAGATTCTTCATTACTGAAACATACAGACTGAGTTGCCAAAGAGTGAGAACTTTACCCCTCGTTGGGCCAAGCAGCCAGGTACAGAACATGAAACTTGAACCAAAACACAAATGTATGCATTTACCTAAGTATAAAGTAAACCACTATATATTTCAGTGTGGAAAAATGGCACAGCTGTCTCCCAAATTAAATCAGTTTAGCCTTTCATTCTGAAACTAATTTGACTCATCCATCTGATTCTGAAGATGAGACTGACTCTAAAAGCTATCACGGTCCATTGAGAGGCATTTTTTTTCTAATAGATGCAACTTCAGGTATAATGCAGACAAAACCCCCATCATTCTAGTGGTCATGCTTGATAAAAAGGCTGTAACAAATCAGCTGGAGAAAAATGAACTTTTCCACTTTTATCTTAGGGTACACAGATTTTTAGTGTGGTTGCCTGTTTACCAGTACTGTCTGTTTTGGGAGTTGTGTGTAAATACCTTTATTTGCTGTTTACCTTGACCTGGTTTGAATGGAGAGTAACCAGAGTAATCAGACAATAGCTTTATTCAGGAGGGTGGCACTCAGAAGCCTTACCAGTTACCTAATTCTTTGGTGTTGCCAGAGAGGACAGTTGTGCCTCCGTTGAACCAGCACTGGAACTAGGGGTTTGGAGAAGAGTCTTTGGTGGTCAGTGATCAGGCAGGGTCCTTGGCATGCAGCAAGACTTAGGGAAGCAGGGTTAAGCCTAGAAGGTCACCACTGAGTTTTGGGTGGTGGAGAAGGAGTGTTCTTCTACAAAAATTTGGCACCCAAAAAGATTTTTCATGATTATTTCAATCATAAAGAGGGAGCAGGTTCTTGTTTTCTGGAAGTCAGAACTTTCCTTGGGGAGTGTTATTTATGATTTTTATTTAATGACTGCTTCATATGTCAGGGGCCTGTCTATAGGCACCTTCTGAGGGCAGTAGCTACTTGTGGGCAATATTTTCACAGCAGTGGGCCCAGATCACCCCCAGCAGGGGAACTGAATCTGTCTTGTATGTTCTTGATAAATGCTCTGCTTGCTAGCATATCGTGTAATCGAGTGAACGTTACCTCCATTTGTCTGGAGGCAGCTGCTTCCACATTCTAGAAGAAGCCCAGTTGAACTGCATGTCAGGAGAGTGCACTAAGGGTGTGTGCTGAGTTGAGCCCCTGAAGGATTTCAAATGGACAAATGCTCGATCTCTAGGAAAGAAATGTGATGCACAGGTTTATGAACATACATATAGTACAGCAACCTTGAACAAACTCATGCAGGTCCAGATACATTGAGGACTCAGAAAAGAGTAAGAACAAGAATGATTTGTCTGGATAATAACTATGGCACTGGGAAGTCTTAGCAAGTGCCTATTCCCGAGGACACTAGAAAGATTTCTGGTTTTCAAATGCAGACTTGAAATTACTTACTCTTTTATCTTCAATAGCTCTGTTAAATATTACTTTTAAGTTCAATCAGGTATTTTTTTAAAAATGTGCTTTTAATGGAGATATGCTTAGCAGTGTTCAAAAAAACCCAAAAGATCAAATTAATCATTGGTAACAAGTAGTTGTTTTTTCTTTCTTGTTCATCCCCATCACACCTTCTCCTTTTACCAAGATGGTAATTTCAAAGTCAAAGTAATCTTTAAATGTTTTTACAGTGACTTTTAGAGAGTAGAATTTCCCAGTTCTTTGACAAACTGCATACATGTACTTTGTAAATACTATAGTCCAGCATGTTTCATTAACACCAAGAGCTTGTGAGGGCCTGGGCCTCGGCTGGTTTCTGCCATCTGGTGGATACATGGAGTCACTACCTCAATACTTATAATTTCCACTAATTCTTAGTAACTAATACTCTAAATAATTAAGCAAGTATCACAGAAGGGCTGAGGTTGGCAGGGACTTCTGGAGTTCATCTGGTCCAAGCCCCTGCTCAAGCAGGGCCACCTACAGCCAGTTGCCCTGGGCCATGTCCGTGCGGCTTTTGAATGTCTCCAAGGAGGGAGCCTCCACCACAGCTCTGAGCAACCCGTGCCAGTGCTCAGTCACTCACACAGTGAAAAAGTGTTTCCCGATGTTCGGAGGGAACCTCTCCTGTATTTCAGTTTGTGCCCACTGCCTCTGTTCCTGTCACTGGGCACCACTAAGGAGAGCCTGGCTCTGTCCTCTTTGCACCCTCCCTTGAGGTATTTATACACCTTAACAGATCTCCCCTGAGCCTTCTCTTCTCCAGGCTGAACAGCCCCAACTCTCTCAGCCTTTCCTCGTAGGAGAGATGCTCCAGTCCCTTCATCATCTTCATGACCCTTTGCTGGACTCTCTCCAGTATGTCCATGTCTCTCTTGTACTGGGGAGCCCAGAACTGGACACAACACTCCAGATGTGGCCTCACCAGTGCTGAGCAGAGGGGAAGGATCACCTCCCTCAACCTGCCGGCAATGCTTCTCCTTACACAGCCCAGGATACCATCAGCCTCCTTAGCTGCAGGGGCACATCACTGGCTCATGTTCAACTTGATGTCCACCATGACCCCAGGTCCTTTTCTGCCAAGCTGCTCTCCAGTTAGGCAGCCCCCAGCATAAACCGGTGCATGGGGTGGTTGTTACACAGGTGCAGGACTTTGCTGTTCCCCTTGTTGAACTCCATGAGGTACTTGTACAGAGTGCTTCATGAGTACTTTTACAGAACTTCTATTTAAGAAAGTAGGAGATCTGTTGAACCTTTTCATAGGAAAAAAGCTGTTTTACATTTGGACACTTAGTAAAAAAATCTCCTTCTCTTTTACATGTATTTTACTGGCTGATTACAGCACCTGTACTGGTGAATATTTGCTGGTTTATAAAAATGGACTGGCTAATTACACCATAACTTTTGTTCTGTATCAATATATGCACCAAATTCACTGTTTTCTGTTTTGATAGTTGAAATGATTTAGGGTATAACCACAACTTTAGTGCAGTGTAGAACTGAGACCAAGGGGCATATCTTGTGCGATAGCATGCAGTAAAAAGAAATGATCAATAGGACCTTAGGGATGCTCAGCATTTAGCAGTTCATTCCTCGCTGGAGTCAACCATTAAACAGATCAAGCTTGCTGCTGAAGACTTGGCGGACCCAAGTAATCATGGTTGGGATGATTCATCAGATCATCATTCTGCAGCTTGCTGACTACTCTATCTCAAGATAAACTTGATTTTTCAGAAAATGAGTTTTTAAGCTTTAGTTGTATACAAATTCATGAGAGTATATTAAGAACCTTGGGTTTATTTTGTTTATTTAGCACTCCATTATATTTTTGAAGTTAAAGACAGGTTGTAGGGAAGGAACAGTCCAACCTACTGGAAATGTATGACAAATACTTTTTATGAGGACCAGAACTGACAAAAGCTGGTTGTAGATATTTTGTCATGTGGCTGACTAAGAGTACTGGATAAAAGCTATTTGCATATTTAAAAAGTCTGTTTCCTATTTTTCTGGTGTCCAGTAATGCATGGACTCATTAGCCTTTTCTCCAGTTGAAGCAATTAGTTTGGGTCTGTCCATGCAAGGCCTTCTTCCTTATATTTTAAACCTTTGCCCTCTGACAAAGTTCTCAGGTGTGTTCAAGGTGTCAGGTACGCACTGTTACTGTGCAACATTTCTACCTCTTAAGAAACCAGTCAAAAAAATGTACTTGGGTTTTGCATATTGCAGGAACATGAGTGTTAGGGAGAAGGTCTAGCCACAGGGGAGTTTGCTTTCTAACATTTAAAAGAAGAATCAGACCAGCCTTCACACAGTTTGTTTTTAAGGGGGAGTTAAATCCCCCTAAAATAATTTGCCTGTGTAGTAATTCAGAGCTGTCTCGCTGCTTTCTGTTTATCATCAAGGATTCGATACTTGTTTTGTCTCATACCTCCAAAGGATTAAGTGGCTTCCTGTTGCACCATAATGACTTGATCCCTGTTTGATGCCGGATGAAAACAGGGGTCAGTATTTCAGGTCAGAATGCTCCAGAACGAGATTAATTTATGGAACAAATTATGATTATGATTTAAAGATTAAACAATCCTTCAACAATCCTTTTATCATGACAAAGATGCAATGCCCATTTTTCAGATATGAAGCACATCCAAAGCCATATAAGGAAACAATGGGAAAAGCTAAAAATAGAAGGCAAACCTTATAAACTTGCACCATGCCATGATTCCTAGTCGTAATCTCTGGAAGATTCAGGTGTACCTAGACGTGAGAATCATGAAAAGCTCAATTCTTTGGCTGTCACCAAAGTTATATGCATAAAACTTCAGGTTTATCTGCTAGCATGCAGAATACCCGCTATTCACTGTCAGGTGGATTAGGGCAGCAAAAGTGATAATGTTTAATGAAATGGGAGGAGGAGCTTCTTTCAATCAAGCTTCTGAAAGAGCATTTAAGAAAGAGAAAGCATATACAACAAACACTGCAATGGAGCAAGTTCTGAACAACTTTGTATTTAAACAAGTACATTTTCCGTTTTATTTCATAAGAAGTTTACTGTTGAAAAAATGGTATGTATTAAAGCAAACACCTTATACACATAGATTAAACATCAGATAGCAAAACCTTACGGAATGAGCACTACTGGTTGTATTGTATAGGGTTTACAATAAAAGATATACTTAAAAACCCTCAAGAATTAATGTACTTTCAAGGTAAATTAGGCACAAAATTTAGCTTGTAACTAGCTCTGCAAGCATCTCACTGTGATTTCACTGTTACAAAATATTACAAGTGATCAAAAACATAAGCTGACTTTTTAAATTTTTAAAATTTTGTTCATACTATGTGCTGAAATAGCACAAATGTATACAACACTCCACCTTTGTTAAAAAAGCATGTACAATAGGGACTATAAAGTAGAATCAAAGGGCTAAACAGGAAATTACCCCTTTATTTGGGCTCAGAATTAGTATGACAGAAATCTATGGCTTTCCTTTGTGGACACAGTTGAAATTGAGTAAGTCCTACAAATGTGGGGAAGAAACAGGAGGATATTTTTAATGAATATGAGCTACAATAGCAGTATTTTAAAGGACCATTATTAGTAAGGAAACTAGCTGGTATCTGACATATATGCCTCCTTCAGTTTTCTGAACAGGATGCAAGCTACAATGTGAAGTTTTAAAGAATGAGAGATTGTCTCACGAGAAAAAAAAAAAGAAATCCAAGGAGCAAAAAACCTTCAAGTGATTTGCTGCAAGGTTTTAGCTTCAATGAGGCTTTAGCTTAGAAAGAATTGCTAATTTGCCAGAAATGTGAGGCCAACAGCAAGTCCGTGGATGATAATAAAATCTTACCTCACAGAAAACATAGGGATCTTCTAAGTACACATATTAGAAAAGTGATTGATTAAAATACCAGATATTTTTATCTTCCATTAGCAAAACGTATTGCTGAAAGTTGTCCTTTTTCACTTGTTTAAAACAAAACCCATTATGATTGCCACAGAACTACAAGGAACTGCATACTTTCTAGGGGTATATTTTTACTGCATCATACAGGAATTGCTTAACAGGTAAAAATAAACATCTTAAAGTCTTAATGCTGTTTTTGATTAGCAGAAACATAAAAAGGAATGCACTGAAGCAAGATGATAACAAAATGTATCATGCAGTATTTTGGCTTAATGTATACGGTATTTCAAACCAATGATGTGACGGGAGGGTGGGGGTTTTAATCTATTACATTCACATTAAATCATTTAGAATTAAAATTGTACGTGAAGGCAAACTGTGTGGAAACGTGAAAAGTACTGGGATGCCTAACAAAAGGGTGCGAGATGTGTTACTGTTTCTAGCATGCAGAGCTAATGCTTGAAGGCCTATCACAGCAGTATGAACTACTGCTACTTCTAGTTCTTTACATTACTGCTTTGTTTATGCTGGCCGTGGTCTGGTCACGGTCAGCAAGTGCTGTATGGCGTTAGGAGGTTAACCCACAATCTCTGCAGGTTCAGTGACCAACTTAGATCCATCCCATGCTGTCTTGAACTGTTCAGGAACTGGAAATTCTTTCTGTTAAGAAACAAAAGCAACAATGATGGCTAAATAAACAGTGGATACCTCATGAAAACTGGTGGAATACTATTAGTGCTACATGACTGAGAAAGCACTGATAGCTCAGACATGCCAGGATTAGAGAGAAGCCTTCTTCATTACCCTAGGAAGCTGTTTTACAATGCCACACAGGAAAAAGCCTTATTGCTACCCAGTTTCAAATAGCCCTAGTATGGTACTACTTTGCAATAATCCCTCTCACGCCATTATTTGGAACAACTAAGTAAATAAGCCTCATGTCAGAAATGACTTTAGATTCCATCAGTGTCTGGGTTGGAAGACAGTAGAAAGGATTTAGATGTGGGGATTTAGTGAGGAGTCTAATTTTAAGGACAAAAGCAATATGGAAATAATATGGAAGAATAAAATAAAAAAACCAAACACCTAGTATCATTTTAAGTGTGATACACTTCAAAAGACTCAGCATCCTTTGTGGGGTACACAAAAGGAAGCAGAACATCAAAGAAAGTCTCCTTCCATTCTGTGTATTCGGTGAAAGGATGGGAGATGTCGTTGGGTCCTTCTCTGTTCCCAGTAAACAAAAAACAACGTGAAGGGAAGGGTTTTTTCATTCAGACCACAAATAGGTGTTTTGATAGCCAGTAATTTCAGATGATACGGTGATTTGAGGTGACACTGATCAAAAGGACCTTTCTTTTTATTTTTTAAGAAATAGGTGAATATGCACCCACTGAAAATCATTCCCTTTTTAGTTATCTGAAGCTGGGCATCCAGCAGTCATTTCTGGAAATGTGGAGCACGAGAATTCTCTTGTTACATATTTTCTTTTATAAAGCCTGAAACCCCTCTACCAAACAAAATCCCAGCCCAAAAGATTAATGAGAAATTAGTTCTGTCTATGGCCATTCAGTGCAATTTCAACACTGCTCTGTTGAGGAAACTAGGAAACTGTTACGAATATGCTTTGCCTGCATGATCCCTTGCTAGTGCGTGAAGTGACATCATGATTTTACTAGAAATGCCACTGGGCATGGCATGAAAATCTTACTAGAACAGAAAAGGAGTTGGGAAAATGCACATGTTTAAGTGGTTTTTAAGGACGTATGTTGAATATACTAGGAAGTACTACAGATGCTACCCATGTATCAACAGCTTTAGAAAAAACAAGTACACTGTATTATTTCATCTATAGTGGTAGTATATTTATCTTAGTTTTCGCACCATCATCTTCAGGCTTGAAGTGCTCTTTTGTGAACTGAGTTTCTTTGGGAGATTATGTTTAGATATCAAAAAAGAAAATTAAATGGACAGGAGTTGAAGACATTATCTATCAAAATGGAAAGAAATAACATCATGTCTGATCTTTGAAATTGCTTTGTGCCCCAGAAAATAAGGAGTTCTTCTTGCACTGATAGCTGAGATATCGGTACATAGAAATTAAATTGCTTTGGATCATTTTTTGGTGATGTAATATGTGTGGTATGTTAGTTTCTTTCCTAGCAGTTTAAGTGCTATTAGCTACCAAGACTAGTGCAGAAGCGGGAGGAAAGCTTTAAAAATATCTCACTCACATAATCACCATCTTGGGGGATGAGGATGTTCATCTCGGATGACTTGGCACTCACAATCTCACAATCTAATGATTCCTCACTGAGGTAGATGTGGCAGCCTTCTGTTTTGTTAATAGAAATGGTTGGCACTTTCCCCATCACCTGCAAAATAAAATCTACTTCATATCAAATCTTAAAATGCACACAAAGGTACTGTTAATAAAATCCTCATTGCCTGCCAGGTCTAATTTTGGCAAACCAACATCTGATCTGTGTGTCAGCTGCCTGCATGATGCTTATATTTGATTTGTTAGAGACTTGTGAAAATTCTTGGTGGTGGTAACAAAGATCTATACACAACAGCAAACTTGTAATATACAGCAAGCTATTAATATACAATTTGATGAAGGTGCTTCCCTGATTCTCTCTAATTTCAGTGACACTTTCGTGCTGATATTTAGGCAGTGTTCACCTTGTTCATCAGAGAGAACTGGTTAAGAAATCAAACATGTTAACTCCAGCCCAGTGAGGGCAAATGAAAGATCCCAGAATGCAGTAGTACTCAACAAGTGATTTGTAATACATCCTGAAGACTTCAAAGCTCTTCCAGGTTTTACAACATACAACAGGAAAGGGTTTTTATCCCCTTCAGGCAAGCAACAGTTCTAAAAGTACTGAGATCAGTTTAATTAAATCTCTAAAGGTATTTCTTATGTCACTTCAAAAGCAAGAACAAGGGTTACTTGAGGGGAGAAAGGGAAATCTTCTCTTGTTTACAATTCTGCAGATTAAAAGATTTCTTCATGGCTAACTAGCTGACTTGCTGGCTGTTAGTAAAAATTCCTCCTCCTCCTCCTGCCCTCTCTAGCAGGGACAGCAATATACTCTGGACAATGCATCAAAAGGGCAGAGGTTATTCCAAGCCATAAAACAGTAACAGCATGTGACAGATATGTACTTGTTAATGAAGAAGTGTCTCCCATCATTCAAGAATATATTTTCAGCTTTGGTTCCTTAAATGTGACAGCAAACAAAGAACATGTGGTCTATCTTGCATCCTGCCCTGATCCTGAAATCTGATCTATGTAGTGGATCAATGCATCTTAAACTGATCTTTCTCTTCTTTAACGGGTTCTCGTGCAATAGAGAACAAAAGGAGGGTGTGTTTAATAAATTTTGCAAACATCTGGCAAGAAAAAAGTCCCCACTGGAAGGAGCTAGAGCCAGGCAATATGGCACTGAAGTAACTATAGCAAAACCTGTAGGATGAATTTACTGAAATTTGTTGCATTAACATATCATGTGTTTGAAAATTATAAGCTCAGGTCTTCAAAATACTGAGAAAATTGAGGTGTTCAGCACTTGGCACATGTGGAAGCTGCCTGATTCAAGCAGCATGTAGCATATAGCCAGACTCTGCCTTCATAAGTGGGACTCCACTCTGCTCCATGGCACAGAAGCCTATGCAATATTCATAGAACCTGCTTGATCAAAAGAATTTCAATTTTTAGAAAAGATATTTTCCCTTTATTTGAGTATTAACAAGCTGTGGTTTTGCTATTCATTACATATGAATTTTTCAGCTTTCATGAATAGTTCTAGAGGTAATGATAAAAATAATATAATTTTAAAAAAATACTCAAATAAATGCCTGGGAGCATGGAGCAGGACTGTCTACATTTAATGTCATACAGCAGGCATGGCCTTTTAAGCAAAACACCTCACTTTGAAGACTGGTAGTTCGATATAATTTAATTAACATTTCATTTCTTTTTCATTTAATATAACACATCCTAAAGTCCCTTCTGGAGACTAGGTCAAGTATGTTGGACACAACCCAGTAGTAGAGCATGTATAGTTAGACCTCTTTGGAATGGGATGAATGAAGTGCTGTAGATGTCAGGCAGACTGTCTATATTTTGAACAGGGCAAGTGTCCCCACTAGACAGGGCAATATGTGGATTTAAAATACGTGTATTTTCTTTTCATGAGAACCACAAGGAAGATGATCTCTGATGAAGCTTTGCTTACTGGTTATCAAAGACAAAACCAGTAGAGGCTCATAGCCAATTTGTAGGCAAGTGACTACGTTACTTACTCATGTAATGTGTCACATCGCTGGCAGGGGAGATTTTCGAAATTCCAGCACCTACTTTCAACTTTATGTCATGTAGTTGTCCTTTGACAGTCTATTTGAACATTGCCATGGAGAGAATAAGAAAAAAAGAAATAACTGTCTTCTGGGCTTAGAAATCAATTAGCTAACTGCCAGAATTTGTCCCATAAGCACCGCTGAACTTGCAAGTGCTAGAAGCTGTTTAGCATGAAAGCAAGAAAATTAGGGCCAGAAGTAACAGTTCTTACAGTGTATAGATCTCTCAGCTTCACTGGAACCAGAGGGGACTGGGCTAAGGGAGGTTTGTTCAGTGATGGTCAGTAGTTTTCATAGGCATTTTCTAAATACATCAGCAAAATTTAGTGCATATAGACACATTTGGATGCATCAATCTCTTCTTTTTGTTGTGCTCCTGTGAGTTTTTAAAATCTCTTGTAGCTACATAGTCGGCTTTTTTTTCCTGCTTGTTCTCTGTCTATCTTCATTTTTCAAATAGATATTTACCTGAATCTGAATATCCCTGGAATTGATCACTTCCACGATTCCCACAACGTTGTCAAACACAAGGCCAAACTTTTTACAGTTGTCTAAAATAAAAGCAATCATAAATAGGAAAGGCAAGATAAAAGCAAATATATGCACACCTGCTACATTAACTATGAAGATTCGCAGTCTTGTGCTGCATAGCTGAGCGACTTTACTCACCTGATCAATCCATTAACGTGAATGGAATGATTCAGATTCATTATTAATCACATAAATCAGTTTTTTCAAGACTGGCATTTAAAGTCCAGCTGAGCTATCCACTTACCAATAGTAATTGAATTGATTTTTCCTTTTATCTGAAGTGTAGATTTGTTACACTTGAAAATGTAGGCCACTTGCTTGAGTTCAGTGTTGTTAATGACCAGGTCATTCTTATCCTCTTGATATTCCTATTTCAAAAGAAAGTTTATTTAATTGGTTGTCTTTAACTAGCTAACAGTCAGACAGAGTTTAGTACAACTTATCCTCGAGTCATTGCATCTTCAGTTACAATAGAGCAATATCCTTCCTGTGGCTTAAAAAATCTAATCTGCTTGGTGATCAGATATTTCACCTAATTCACCCTTAGATGACCCATGTATATTTTAGAGCTGCAGAACTGAAGAACTTAGCATAGACTATGACAAAACCCATTCATTTTGTAGCAAAGACATTATGCTCACAATTTAAAAATGCACTCACAAAACTGTTGCTTGGCTCCCATCCAATTTAGACCAGCACCTTGAAGAACAGAGCAAGTTTCTGTTCTCCCATATGTTATATCATGTTTTATACAGTGTGTTATGAACAGGTGCAGGCATTACCACATACAATAAGGAGTAACAGGTGAATAAATTTCCTTTCATTATGAAGCGTGAAAGGACATTTACACTCCATGGATGTGCAGGAAAGACTAGGGATCCACAAGGAAAGTTCCAGGTACTATAACCCTAAGGCAACATAACCCAGGCAAACGGTGACTGCACCTTATGCAAACTCAGCCCCACGGTAATGACTATGTATATAACCTTCTGCATGACTAAACTACATATTGTTTCCTCCCTCTTTTAACCAACAGAGTCACGTGAATTTTCTCTCATAGATTCTTTGGTATATGCCTACATAAATTAACTCCCAAACTTTAAACAAATCTATCTTTTCCATCTATAGATTAAACAAAAAGAAAATGCTTCTCTACTGTTAAGCATGGGACACATGCTTGCATGGAATGGGTGATGAAAAATAAACGTATAATTCTGTTGGTTAACAAAGCTGGAGAAAGTGTTCTGTGGTAATACTGTTATCTCTCTTGCACGAATGGCCTGCAGGAAGGAATTTAATTTGAGTTCTCCACTGGACTTGTTTTTGGGGGACTGTCTGATCTTGCAAGGAATTTACATGCTGGTTCTGACATTCTCCAGTTCAGATGAATTAGCATATGATTACCAGAGATAAGTAAATTAACTTTCACTGCTACAGAGTAGTGAAAGCTAAAGTGGAGCAAGGCAGAGCAATGCAAGACTCAGCCCATTTTAGTTGCAAGTTTGATTTGTTGCACCTTGATCATGGGCAGCCTTTTGCAAGATGTTTCAGTGTTCAACCTGGTTTGCAATGTGCAGGGTGCAATTCAGAGGTGCAACTGAAACTCACCACTCTCCACTTCTTTCCCTCTAGCTCCAAGACAGGGGCATGGCTCTGCTGAGGGGAGTTCTTGGGAGAGGTGGGACTTGGCGTATGGCTTTTTGTCGGAGAACGAACAGACGGACATTGGGCACGTAAGCTGGGGTTCTTGTGAGTCTTCTGGTCATCAGAGACATGTCGAAGCCCTAAAAAAAAAAAGGTGTTTATGAAAGAGAGTCTGTTTTCCAGTCCTAAGTGTGTTCCTATTTAAGTAGGAAAGGTTCATTTGTAATTGTGTGAATTTACATTTTTTATTTCCTCAAGGTTTGCCTGGGTAACACTGAAGTGTAACAACTTACATATTTTTAGCAGTTCATTTAAAACCTCTTTTACTGTGGATGGGCTATCTTAGTATCTTTAGCAGGAAATGCTGCAATGTCTTCTCATCCCTCTCTGTCTGTGGCAAGCTCTTAGAGCTTGTTATAGCGTATTTTTCCATCCATAAAAATGAGATTCTTTTTCTAATTTATGACAATATTTGACCTATCCCTGCAGCATTAAAGGCAGATATATCAATCATATGTATTTAAACTCACAGCCACCTACTTTAATTACAACTGTCCAGTATTAATACAGTGATCTGTGAGCCATACCTTTTCACCTAACCATGTAACATGTAACACATTCTGACACAGGTTGGCACACTGAATATGAATCAGAAAGGGGGATACATATTTTTTCCAGTTGCAACTTAGAGGTTCACCAGCTACTGGGGATTGAAGATGTCCAGCTTGGCTGCCTTAAAATTAAAAAGATACCTCTAAATAAATGGCGTGAATTTCAGGTATGCTGAACATATTTTTGTGCTGTTGCTTCTAAAGAGGTTTAGGTATGCAGTCTCATCCATCAGACTCACTGCAAGCCTCAGAAAGATCTGAGTTGCTTAAATGCAACTTAAAAATGTGGTGGAAGTTAGGTCAATACATGTAGCAGCTCTTGATGTAGTTTGACTCGTGGACCAAAATTTGATTTCTTTTCTCCTGACCTTTGGTAATTGCCTCTCCCTGGTTAAGCTGTGCAAATAGGGCTGAGCGAGACGCAGTTCCTTCATCTTTTACAGTTTCTGTATCAAAGATGGGGGGAGGTCCAGGTGGTGGCGGTGGTGGTGGCGGTGGTGGGGAGAGGCATGACCCGCTTGTTAGAACAGATCGCATAGACATGGGTGATGCAACAGGACCCTGTTTGAGATAGACGGAAATTATTTTACATACAGTGTTTCAAGGAACATTGTATTATGATCACTCTTATTTAGTAACATCCTTGAATGCTGTGAGTTTGAGTGACTCTAGGCAGCCACAGGCTCAGAATAATTTCTGGCACCATAATCAAATACAATACTATGAATCTTTCCCTGCACCAAAGCACACAAGGCTGGAAAGACTCACAGTCCACACCGCTACCTTACTGCAGAGCTACTCCACCTGAAATATTTCTCTCAAATGCTTGTCAAGACTGATGTTAAAAATCTTTAATACTAAAGCTCCGTAATTTATTCCAGTGTCTACTTAAATAAAGGGGAAAATGTCTCCTGTTTTTCAGATACCAAATTCAGTTAGCCATAGCCTGGTGTGCATTCAGAAACATACAGAAGATGTTTTGATCTAACACAAATAACTGGGAGGGTCCTGAACTGTCAGTTATACATATGCAACATGTTAAATTGTATTCAAGACGTAAAATACTATTTTTGAGACCGTTCAGGTCATCTGCAAAGATTCAAATATAGCAGAATCTAAAACTAGGGTGATTCAAGCCTCTTATTTCTGAAATTCAGTATTTGAATTTTTAGTTCCATTTCTCAAATTATTTTCTCTTTTTTGCAATTGCAGGAGATCACAGCACACAAGTTATGAGTGAGAGGGGCCTTGGTAAAGTAAGTAATCCAATCTTTCGTTCAGTTTGCATAATCAAAAGTACATGTTTTGGTCTGAATTATAATCCTTACATAGAATATATCAAACAGACAGAAAATACGAATGATGATCTAATAATGACCTAATAATAGATGTTAGATAGAATCTGAGAAACGGAGAATCACTTTTTCTGTCTTGCCACTGAGTGTCACTCTGATCCCACCTCTCTGCAGCAGAGCAGAGACTGTTTTAAAAGAACCATTGTGAAAAATTAGATTGGTTTTGATGAATTTAGCTAGCTATACAGACATTGTGCATTGCACCAGTACATATTTATTACGTGGGCAGACACAATAGGAAAATGGGAAAATGACAAGGACTTGCAGAGTCACAGCTCCTCTAATTGGCTACCTTTGTTAAGAGATACAGGTTGTTAAAAGGGCATCCCTGGTAATCAATACTGGAAATAGATACTGCTTAGCTAGACTCAGAGGATATTTTTAACCATTTATGATGCCACTCCTTTCTGCTTTCCACTTAACTGAAACAGCAAAGTATCCATGTGGTTCATGCATCTCACATGAGTGAAAACTGTAGCTATTTATTTAAAAGTAAACTTCTTGTGGCCTGTAATCCCAAACTGATAATGGGAAAGGGGCTGAGGTGCTGAGGTACACATGCTCTTTTTTTTTTTTACTCTTCAGACATACTTTTTTTTAAAAAAAAGAGGCCTGGAACATTTGAGTAAGTAACTGCATTCAAACCTCTCAGTCATTATGACCCTACTTAGAGTTGCATGGAAAGGGAATAATACTAGCTATTAGAATAATATTAACCTCTTAATGTACACCCTCTATTGGCACATGCATATTCAGCACATAAGTACTGTTGCATCTGAAGGAGCTGTTTATGGAATATGTTAGTGATGAATACATAGCAAGATTCTTTGTCACATTAGTGACATTAAAACTGCATTGCACAAAAAAGACTGTTGAATCCTCAGTACTTGGGTGAGTAATGAAACTGATGTAGTGGTACAGTTTGATTGTTTCTGAAAGGATCCAAGATCTCTTAAGGGAATGAGCTCTCTTCTATGCTATTAAATCTTTTTGATCAAATATAAACAAATGAGAAGAATGCCCTTTTGGAATTGATTATCATTTATTGTCAAGATATAGTAGAACTAATGTGGACTGCTTTTAGGGACATTTCATTGTTGCATGGATGTATTTAACTCACAGCGTTTCTGCTTACGCACTTAGTAGTTATAGGTTATTGTTTTAGGCTGGGGCCAACTTTTTCACTGGGCCCTTGATTTATAGTGCCTGTCTTCCTGTCTCTGCTAATGCCAGTAACGATACCTGCAGCAGTCAGCACAACTGTGAATTATTAGAAGAAAAAAATTGAATATACATGGATTTAGTGGCACAATCAGTTGTTGCTGCCTGAGGTGCAATAGAGATCTTCCCTATCTGTTGCCTGCAACCATAGCAACTGGATCCACTATGTCCTGCTTATCCAGAATTATGAACACTGCATTTGCAGGGCTTTTTACCAGAAATGGCTCTCACCGTTCACAGTGCAGTGTGAACATGCAGTTATGAATTATGTATGCCTTATGGCAGGAGATTAATAGTAGTAGTGGTTAATAACTTGTACTCTGAGATAAAAATCTGATTTCCCAAATTCCAGATTGACATGTGATTTCCCAAACATACCTTATTGCTTCCACCTGCATAAATACTGTGCTGCGATTTTCCAGAAACTTGTGTAAGACTCACATGTTCATTTGGAATTAACACCAATTAAATTCTGCAAAGGCTGCAAAGATGCATTAGAGAAAAAATAGATGCAGAAGTTATCTGGGTATTCTGCATACAATACAGAGTGGTGGGTTACTCTGCTGGTCTCTTTGCTTAAAGTGTCAAACTGAAGGCCGTCACAGATCACGCAGGAGACTCCAGGCTCAAATGATGCTGCTGAGTAGTGCATCAAAGGCAGTTTTCCAAATGGCCACAAAAGTACAGGAATGTCTATATTACTGAGATGGAAGCAAAACTCAGAGAGTTTTATCTGTGGAACTGGATAATCTCTTGCCTAGAACTCTGAAGAACTATCTTGTGATAGTACAGACAAAAAGGAAGGATTTTAAATATATCAATCAAGTTTGGACATGGTTTTGTATGACTGGAGAATGTCTTATTTGCTTTTCAAGAAAAAGCAGAGGTAGGAAAGGATCTGGGAAACTAGAACCATTTTTCCCTTCTAGGGCAGTACTGATGAAAAGACAAGTCTAGTCAAAAATCTCAATCATTGACCTGAGGAGTGAAGACATTCTAGTCCTTTAAGTGGGTTTCAAGAGTAGGAAAAAAAACTTATTCCTTGCACTCATGCTGCCCTGCTGCCTCCTCTTTTCTTTACAAGCCTGGTCCTTCCACCAAAGTCAGTGGCTATCTCTACTGACCTCAAAAGATTATGAGTTAGATCTAATTAAGAACACAGGAGCTGTCACAAGGTCTCGGAAGACACCTGGGGTTCAGTCACCCTTCCCAGTTTTCCTCCTAATTTTGTGCAGTCACAGAAGTAAGAGATAGACTGAACCTTTGTTGTTAACTTTTCTCCCACATGACAAATTCTTGTCTAGTTTATGAGCTGAGTTACAGCTACACAAGCTAACAGATACTGTATCATGATATTTTCAGTTATGGCTGAACATCTATGGCCATTCTGGAAAATGCAAACAATTTCAATCATAAATTAGGCCAGGCAGAATTGAAGGAGAAATCAAAGGAATAAAGGTCGCTAAAGTACAGGGAGGGACTAACTGTTCCACTGTAGATCTACTATCTTACGGCACGGACACACTGAGTAGGACAATCCCCCATTGAAATAGAATAACATGGAAAAGACAGACAAGTCTCACTAATGAGGAGGCGTACAGAGACTTGCTGTAAAGAGGGGTTCGGTCTCACTGTGGCTTTTGTCTTCTTTTCTTTACCATTTTGATTTACCTGGCTGAAATCAAACAAACATTCACGTGAGGTGAAATTCTCTGTGGGAAGAGTGGCTCAGGGGAGCTCTAACAAGGCGACAGAAAGCACAGAAGTGAACTGGAACTGCAGAAAACACATTCCACTTCTTGCATTCCCTGCATGCCAGGAAGATGGGACCTGTGTTGCACTCAAACACGCTGACACAAAGGGCAATTTCAAAATCAGCCTAGTGAGGTGGTTCCAGGAACTTTCTTTTTTTATTAGTTTTGACCTCTACTAATACACAGAACTCCAAGTTATCAACCTAAGTCACTGGCAATGGTTTGCTTTCCTTAGTCACCCTTCTAAGACCACTTAGACCTTCAGGCTCTAGAATATTTCTGAACCAGACTCTTAAACTGTTCTGGTATCTGGCAATACTTGTGTATAGTCCTATCCAGTTTCAACTGAAGTGCCCTTCACAAAGTCCATTCATTTCTGTTCTGTATAGGGTGGTGTTTGTGAGAGCTGCTGGGAATAAAATAGCATGTTATATGCCCGCAGAAGTTCATCTATCCTAAAGCAGCAGGTGCTTACCAGCTTTGCTATTTGCAAACAACTCTTCAGATTAACTTCAAGCAGATGTTAACAACAGTGTATCTTTACACAAAGAGTATTAAGAACCATTTGGACTAGCACAGGCAGTTATTTGCAAGCCGCCTTTCTTCCTCTTTTATTTCAGCTGTTTGCCTCAGTAACAGCTGCTGTTCTCAGTGCTGTGGTGTCTATAGACAAGCATGCTCCCATTAAAGTGTTGGTGTGGTCATTTTTCCATCGTTTGCAAATACGCCCCTTGTAAGAATTATCAGGGGAATAGATAGCTTCAGCCTTCCTTTGTGAAAATGTAACACAAAAAAAACCCATTAACTTTTAACCTGCTAGCTTTGTATCATAGTGAACTTGTTGTGCTTTAAACCTTGCTCCTGGAGCTTTCTGAAATGGGGGAAATTCTCTAAGTAAGGTCCTATCAAGAACAGGAGATGCGGGCCGTGCAGCCATATAGTAACAGCTCTGTAGGGGGTGGAACATTCCAGAAATTTCCTTCCAGAGAAAAAAATTGTCTTCAACCTCCAACTAAACGATGCTCTGAATGGGGTAACTGGAACGGGTCAGGGTTTGCTCCTTGCTGAATAGCCCAGAGCCATCTGCAGAGAGGCCCAAGGGCCTCCCACTGACTGTGGCTCAGTGGCTTCCTCTAGTGACAGTGTTTGAAGCTGCTCAGGGAGCTGGGTCTGAGAAAAGTGTATTACCGCTATGCAAGGGTTTGCAGCGTTGCAGTACAGCCTCGAAGTATGTTGTATTTCTACCTTTATCTTGTACGACTGGCAGAGGGTGAGGTCTTCCTTTTCTCCTTGCTGGCTGCCTAGCTGGCTCACTGGAAGAAAGAAATGACTATTTATGTTGAGGCAGCCGGCTGGTTAAAATTCATCTATGTTGAATCTCATTTAATTCCCTTGAAATTACAGTAGAGATGAGTGAAGCCCTTTGCTTCTGAGAAGCTGGGCCTTGTTACAGCACACTTCTCCTAAAGGCTTCCACTGGAGCTCAGGGCAACAGCCAGTCTTGTTAGAGAAATAAAATACTGTTCGTACATAACACAAGTGCTCTGGATGCCATACCACCAGTAATTTTTGGTGGCCGTATGCAGCCTGGTGTGTCTTCAGGTCTAAATCCAGCTACTGAGAGACAGTAAGAATTTCTTTTTATGTCTTATCACAGATGTTAACTATTTCCTGAGCCATTCTTGCTGAACAATTCCGAGGGTTAGCCTTCCATGTCACTGTTACTATATTTGTAGTACTGTAGCAGCAAGGAGCCCTAGTCAGAGGCTCGTATCTCTGGGGATATTAGGGGCTTATGTGCCAGGCCCTGTACAAACACCCGCAATGTTCCTCTGTGTTTGTCCAGCTTTAGGCTGACACAGTGCAGCACAGAAACTGGGGGGAACAAAGTTCTTGTGGTGGGAACCTGCTGTGGAGCATTTGAATGAACACACATTTTTTGTAGCTGCAATGATCCTTTTTACTCAGGAGAAACAGATTATAAACATCTATATAATACTTATAAATAAATTATATATGCATGTGGGTAATATATAGTACCTATTTTATTAGTCATTCATATTAAGAGCTAAGTATCTATTTGCGGCTGAGGCAACAGGTGGCCTAGAGGCATAAAATCCTTTCCTTAATTTACTGAAAAGCCTTCTTTTCATGGCAGTAGAAAAATGGGAATCCTAATGGTGCCTACCTTCTTCTCAAAAAAAGGCTTCCATGTTTTCTCCCACTCCTCCTTTATAATAATCCTAGTTTCACACCTAAAATGATTACAGCATTCTGTATTGTTCTTTCCATACATATGCACAGCCAAAGACAAGAATCATGAAGCTCAAAATATCATGTATCAACCTCTGGGAACAGGTGGACTGTGACTCAGGGGCACAGAGCTCTTGTTAAGGTGGTTTTTTGTGTAAAAGTAGCTTAGCACAACAGTTCTATTACCTACCCTATTTAAGCCACCTGTCTGCAAGGGGTTATGCTGCCCTGAGATCTGCAATTTACTAGATGAAACAGCTGACTTACAGGGCCTGTAATCTTTGTGAGTTAAACCACAAAACAACAAAAACCAGGCCAGGGTCTTTTCTTGTTCCCAGGTCTGAGCAGAATTATTTATCTGTTGAGTTTTCAAACTCTGAAGCCCCTTTTCATACACTTCTGCCATTTATCACCTGTTCAGGACTTAAAATGGTGCTTACATTTTCACAGTTACCCAACCAGAAATGTTTTACACAGCCAAGGTCTTCTAAATCATTTGAGAACTGTATGCTAATATAACCGTCAACAAGTAACATGCTCCAACAGGCACATTAAACCATCTTTTACTTATATAAACATTCAATTAAAAAGAAGACTAATTCCTTTAGCAATATAGTAAAGTGTTAATAGATGTACCTTTTCCTTCTCTCCACTTTACATACTTTCAATGTTCTTTTCCTTTCACTTTTCCACTGGAACTAGGTTGCATTATGTTACAGGTCAGGTTGCATTTGACAGCTGTTGTCAAACAAGCCTCTCCCAGGTTCTCCCTTAACATGTCTGAATGGTATTTGGTCACAAAAGGACATCGTTGATACCCAGTAAAGACAAATATTGTCAGCCACTGTTGGAATAAGGGAGTAAAACTACTTTCTTTCAACAGGACATGGATGTAACTGAGGCAGTCTCCATGAAAGAGGCAACTATTGTAGAGTTGCCAGGATGGCCTGGCATTGCCTATTCTCTGAGAAAGAAACAGCTGAGATTAAAAGATGAAAATTTTTCAACAAAAAAGTATAAGGAACTAGGGAAAAGAAGATAAGAGAAAGGAATGGGACAGAAAAGGAGAGGAAAAGCTATGCTTGAGAAAAACTGAGCACTCTGAAAATGTCTACATCTTATCCAAGATACAGGCAATTAAATCAGTATATTTATGCTGCCCTTACTTCTATCTCAATGAGGCCTCTAGGATTGCAGTTGTGGCTGCGGCTGGAATTTGGCACTAGAGTTTTAACCTTTAGCTTTAGTGAAGTGGCTCAGAGGATGGCTGCTTGATAAGTGGGTCAAACTAAACACAGCATAGAAGAGATACTGGAAGGATAATAGGAGGCTTTTGCCTGCAGAAGTTGGTCTTTCACAGCTTGTTCACCTCAATATATCGAGAGACAATACATTACAGGAAAATGTTTCGATAGTACAGGAGAAAGCCAGGGCCATTTTATAAGAAAATGTCTGGAGGTGATTATTTTAGACAAGAATGAAATGGCCAAAATCTGTACTGAGACTAGTATAATTGTGCTCAATCAGGCTAATGTAGGAATTACAATGGTTCTTCTAGGGGTGGAGCCTGTGGAGAATTTCAACTTTTAAAGAGTGTTTTCTTTAGAGTACTATCTAATGAGTTACAAATGTTTTTCAAAATTATATTTCAGGAAAAAAAGACTTGAAGATAGTATATTGGCTTCAATGGGTACAGGATATAAATAAATTTCAACTGCTTGTAAAGATGCAGACTTCCTCCTAAGAATTTGTTTTGATTTGTAAATGGGGGAGGGAAACATACCTCACTTGAGTGAAATTCTGTATTAGAAACCAAACACTATAATGAAATTCAATGCTAGTTTGTAAATATTTCCTGTTTGTAAATAATCCTGCTGGCAAAATTGGACTATTGTATACAAAGAACAAAAATTTAACTGCTGATCCATCTACGACTGAGAGAATTGTTCAAGACAATTATCCTTGAGTAAGATTTGTTTCTTAACACTTATTTGATGTACAGAAAACTACAGCAATCGCTCATTATTACTGGTTGTTTTCTTGCTGCAAAGTTAACCTGCAGAAACAGGAGCAGAAGTTTCATTTCCCCCAGCTTACTCATGCAGTCCTTTAGCAAACAAACTTTCATTAGGCGTTCTTGTGAGCTTATATTACAGCTGTTCATTTCTTTGCACCACCAAAAAAAGTAGAGAAGGAAGAAAGAGCCATGCTTTAGTAGACTCCTTTCTTTAGGCAAAAAAAAAAAGAAAAAGAAAAAAAGGGCACTTGCTGTTCATCTGTAAGAACTGAAAAAAGACATAGATTACTGTTACAGCTGTAGATTTCATGTTAGAGTCAGAAAGCTGTTGCAAGAAAAAAATGACGGTTGCTGCATGGCTAAAATGCTACACCGGGCATTTAGAATATTTAATTATAATAACAGCTTTTGCATAAGACTCATTGACATCTGAGAATGTCATATCTGGTAGCAAATGAAAACTTGCAAGTTTCCATTAGTTTGGTAATTGCTATTGTTCCCATTGTCAAGATAGCTAAATTGAGATGTAGTGAGTAGACAACTGCTACTCGCCGCAGGGTATGGGTGGCAGAAGAAGGCTCACACTTTACAGTCAAAATAATGAACTACAAAATTACACTTTTAAGGAAATACTTCAGATTCACCTGACTTCCACTGACAAACATATTTTCTCTGACATATGCACAATCAATTAATGAAAATGAATACTTCAGGTCATGGTGAAAATACAGAGTGGAATATTTTACTCTCTGGGACAATCCCGCTCACAATCATACATAGTTTAAATATGTAGTTTTCTTCTGTGATCACAGTACCAACAAATATCCTAACTGTATCCATCATGTCTTGAAATGTCTGTGATTTACATAGGGTCCAGTTTTGTATGACCACTCCACATAAGTAGCAAAACAGGTTCAGATACACAAAGGACTCAAGGTCCTTAACTCCACTGATTTCTTGGCTTTCTCCTCACACAGTCGCACGCATTTCAGTAAGATGCCCTCAAGGAGTAAAATACTGCCACACATCTTGGCAGAACCAGAGCCAAAGTGAATAAGGAGAGAGAATTGTATTAGATCCAAAAATCTGTAAGCATCTGTTTTTATCACGAATTTATTATAAAGGTGATTGATAGAGTTACCTCTGTTATTGTCAGAGCTGACTGCTTTGCCTTTTGCAACCTTTTGCACCTGTTTTCGTGTCTGTCCTGTAATTTATTAAGACATTTCTTTCTCTTTCCTCTAAAGTGTCTGCCTGTGTGCTTACTGCCAGAGCCAGGAACACTTACTGTATGCACTAGTGATCTGTTCCAAGGTTGGCTGCAGCTGCCCTGTGCAGCTTGATGGAAGGGTACAGGGGGGCTGGAAATGGCACGACCTTGTGACACTGCCATGGAGCATGGCCAAAAATGTGCACACCATGGTATACACCACTTACAGGTAAAGGGGTCAAGTGCCCACTAAAAAATCCCGTCCCCTCCTGTTTGGAAACCCACTCATAGTCTGATCTAGACAGATGCTCCTGCGGTTTGTTGCAGTTCAAGCTATGAGAATACAGCTCTGAGAGAAGTTCTCCCTGACTCTTTAGTCTCTTCAGAAATACCCAAATATGTTACTTAATAGCTTTTTATATAAAGCTTCAAGCACTTCTTTGTTGACCTCCGCAGATATGAAGGGTAAATTATCGGTATAATGTACTTTTAAATCTGTACTTCTACAGGCCAAAAACTTTTTCTCTCTCCCTCTGTAATAGAATAGCATTTCTGCATCAACGTCTCCCTTTCAGAAATGTGCCATTTTCTTAATGCCTTGCCAAACTACTGTTTTTTCCTTTTTTCTTTTATGCATATAAGGGGAAGCTGCTATGTGCAATGATTAACAACTGTGTCTGGAATATATCTACAGCTTTTATATATATCGTATTTCTGTCTAGGCCCTGATTCTGCAGACCTTTATGCTTAACTTCACACAGCATGAATCTGTGAGTTTTATTCTCACTTTAAAATGTATAACAAAAATTAAATTATCACTTGAGTAACTCATTGCTTTCTTGAATGTATTTGTTACCAAGCTTCATAGAAATACTTAAACAACATTTAAACAAGAAGCTATTTAAACAACCTGTTAAATTACTGGATTCTAATTTCCTTACACTCACATGAAGTAAAACTTTAAAAAATTATACATCCATAAAAATGTGTTTGTAATATAATCTTTCTGACACACATTACATGAATGATAATTTAAATGAGCCATACTTCCAAGACAACTTTCAGATCTGAGTGATATCCAAAGTGAGTGAAATCAATACTTCAGATGCAGTAATAGGCTTATCACTCATGATGGAATCAGCACTGTTGGCAGGAAACTATGCTTAATATGAATAAACAAGCCACACCTAGATTTGTATTCAGCAATTTCTTGCACAACTGAAGAGAGCGAAATAGAAGACGTGATGGCCGAGATGCTGGTTTTAACACCAGTCAAGTATAATCTGCAACAGCTACACTTCTGAATATGTTACCAGTACTCAACAGCACTGAGAGTTCCTCCTGTTTGATCAAATGGCTATAACAAATCTTTATCTTATAACACTATTTCCATACTTGCAAAGTTCCACTGAAGGTGAAGATGATTCTCTGTATTAACAAAACTACATTTGTCCCAGATTCTCAGGCTAATTCGACTAACAGGGTACTACAATTTCTCTTCCTTATCCAACAATCATTTAAAAATCATTAGCTCTTCTCACATTCACTGATTATAATAGGGTATGTCCTGGTTTAGCCAGGATAGGGTTAAGTTTCCCCAGCAGTGGGGGGGGAGCTCTAGCCGGGTTATTCAGATACCATGCGGACGTCACATCCTGGCGCCTAAGCGAGATGGGTCGGTTAACACGTGTGTTATGCCATCGCGCTTCTCACTGCTGTATTGGTAGATATTTTGCTCTGTTCATTGTTATTACTGTTATTCTTATTGTTATTGTTGTTGTTTGTTGTGTTGCTGTTGCACTGTTGTATTAAACCTTTCCTTATCTCAGCCTGGGGCTTTGTATTTCACTCCCTTTGTGGGGGAGGGGCAGCGGCTGTGTGGTCTCAGACCCCGGCAGGGACTAAACCACCACAACTTTGGCGCCCAACGTGGGGCAAGAGAGGGCTGAAATAAGGACAAGAGGAGAAGGTGTGTTAGAGCAATCTGTTAGGTGTAATTTTTTCTGTTTTTATTTGTATTGTTTGATAAGAAACGTTTGCAATGCTGACCAATTTGCTTGCGTGGTGGGGCTGGATTAATCCTCATATCCACTCTGTGCTCCTAGTACTGGCGTTTGTTGTCGGTGGAAAATGTGTCAAGGGTTTTATTTTGCTATACTGGTTACTGTCTGCTTATAATGGGCTCGTATCGCTGTTTGTGGGGGTGAACCGGTACCTGTTTGCTGCCTGGTCTTTTGTTTGGGGTCTCACCCCCTCTATGGGTGAGCCAGGGGAAGAGATTCTCTTGTTTTTTGAGAGTTTCAGCTATCCCTGGAGCACCCAGGCCAGTGTGCTTGCGGCACTGTGCTTTCTAAATGTCTGCCAGATCTTGTTTTGGGCCGTGCGGTATTTCTCCAACAATAGCACCACCCAGAAACCTGCCCTGAGGGCAGATAGTTATAAATGTCTAGGTATGCGGGAGAAGATGGGCAAGTACCTGAGTGAGTGGTCACCCCCAACATTCTGGGATTTCACTCCCGAACAAGTGCAGAGTCCTGATAAACTGGTGGAGTGTTTGGAAAATGTGTGCTGCCAATCTGACAAACCCCGGGAGACTCAACTCACTGCGATGTGCTGGGGGCTTGCCCATGCTTACTGCATCGCCATTAACACTGATCACTGCCCTCAAGGGGGAGAAAGAGCTGCAGGGTCTGAAAGTGAACTTACTGGTGCAGCAGCTGGGCCAGGGGAACAGGCAGTGCCAGTACCAGTCGCCTCCACCAGCACAGCAGAGCCAGAGGGACAAGCAGTACCAATATCAGTCGCCCCGATATGGAAAAACAAATATACCAAAAAATCCCCTCGCAGTGTACAGGGTGATAATGAACCAGGCCCATCATGAGAGCAGGAGGAAGAGCTGGAGGTAATCATCCGATCTCTATCCCTCAGTGAATTGCGAGATATGCGGAAGGATTTTAGCTGCAGTCCAGGCGAGCAAATTTTCACCTGGCTGCTCCAATGCTGGGATAGTGGAGCTGCTGGTTTTGAATTGGAGGGGAGAGAGGCCAAGCAGGTGGGACCTTTAGCCAAGCAGGCTGGTATTGACAAGGCAATAGGGAAGCAGGCTCAAACCCTCAGCCTTTGGAGGCGACTCCTGCTCGGTGTGAGGGAGAGGTACCCCTACAAGGATGATGCTCTATGTTGGTTAGGCAAGTGGACCGACGTGGAGAAAGGCATTCAAAACCTCAGGGAAATGGCTGTGTTTGACATGGTCTATGGTGATCTGAATGATGAGCAGTCACCCATGGATCCAGATCAGGCCCCTTGCACACAGCTGATGTGGCGGAAGTTCCTGGAAAGTGGACCAGAGGGACATTCCAAAGCATTAGCAGTAGCGCCCTGGTGGCGAGATACCCAGACTCAGACAGTGGACGAAGTGATTATCCAGCTCCGGCAATATGAGGGAAGTCTCCCTTCCTCCCAACATGCTTTGGTTTCAGCTGTAGAGGAACTGACTCAGAGGCTCCAGAAAGTGGAACAGGACATGTCCTACGTTCCACCTGCACGGGCCAATGTCTCAGCTATTAGAAGCAGGCGCTTCCCCACCCAAGAGAAGGGCAGTGCAAGACACACACCACGGGGCACCCTGTGGTTCTTCCTCCGCGACCATGGGGAAAACATGAGAAGGCGGCATGGACAGCCCACTTCCGCCCTAGCTGCACGAGTACAGCAACTGAAAGGGAAGACCACCATGAAAGGGGAGTCTTCCAAGAGAGATGCAGCTCCAGTGTCTAGTCGGAAATCCCCCAGACAGAATAGAATGGCCAACACTATGCTTGACCCTCTTGAGGGGACCAGGAAGTCATTCCTGCAGGAGTCACTCTTAGATCAAGTGAGTGATGGTGAGCAGGATTAGAGGGGCCCTGCCTCCAGCCAGGTGGAGGAAAGGGATAATCGGATTTACTGGAAGGTGTGGATCCGATGGCCTGGCACATCAGAACCACAAGAATATAAGGCCTTGGTAGACACTGGCGCACAGTGCACCCTGATGCCATCAAGCCACAGTGGGGTCGAATCCATCTGCATCTCCGGAGTGACAGGGGGATCCCAACAGCTGACCCTATTAGAGGCTGAAGTAAGCTTAACTGGGAAGGACTGGCATAAGCACCCCATTGTGACTGGCCCAGATGCCCCATGCATCCTAGGTATAGACTACCTCAGGAGTGGGTACTTTAAAGACCCAAAAGGGTACCGGTGGGCCTTTGGTATAGCTGCCCTGGAGGAGATTGAACAATTGTCCACCTTACCCGGCCTCTCAGAGGACCCCTCGGTGGTGGGGTTGCTTGAGTTTGAAGAGTAGTGAGTGCCAATTGCCACCAAGACGGTGCACCGGCGGCAGTACCGCACTAACCGAGATTCCTTGGTCCCCATCCATCAGCTGATCTGTTGACTAGAAAGCCAGAAGGTGATCAGCAAGACTCATTCACCTTTCAACAGCCCTATATGGCCAGTGAGAAAACCTAATGGCAAATGGAGACTAACCGTGGACTACTGTGGCCTGAATGAAGTTACGCCAGCAATGAGTGCTGCAGTGCCAGACATGCTAGAGCTCCAGTATGAGCTGGAGTCGAAGGCAGCCAAGTGGTACGCCACAATTGACATCGCTAATGCGTTCTTTTCCATTCCAATAGCACCAGAGTGCAGGCCACAGTTTGCGTTCACTTGGAGGGGTATCCAGTACACCTGGAATCGATTGCCCCAGGGGTGGAAACACAGCTCCACCATTTGCCATAGACTGGTCCATACTGCACTGGAGAAAGGTGGGGCTCCGGAACACCTGCAGTTCATTGATGATATCATTGTATGGGGGGACACAGCTGAGGAAGTCTTTGAGAAAGGAAAGAAGATAATTGAAATCCTCCTGAAGGCTGGTTTTGCCATCAAGCGACAGAAAGTTAAGGGGCCTGGAAGGGAGATTCAGTTCCTAGGAATAAAATGGCAAGATGGGCGTCGCCACATCCCAATGGAGGTGATAAACAAGATAACAGCCATGGCCCCACCAACCACTAAAAAGGAGACTCAGTCCTTCCTGGGCGCTGTGGGCTTCTGGAGGATGCACATCCCAAACTACAGCCTGATTGTGAGCCCTCTCTACCATGTAACCCGCAAGAAGAACGATTTTAAATGGGGCCCTGAGCAACAACAAGCCTTTGAACAAATTAAGCAGGAGATTACCCAGGCAGTGGCCCTCGGGCCAGTCTGCACAGGGCAGGAGATTAAGAACGTGCTTTACACCGCAGCCGGGGAGAATGGCCCTTCCTGGAGCCTTTGGCAGAGAGCAGATGGGGAATCCCGAGGCCGACCTCTAGGCTTTTGGAGCCGGGGATACAAAGGCTCTGAAGCTAACTATACACTGACTGAGAAGGAGATACTGGCAGCATACGAAGGAATTCGAGCTGCTTCAGAAGTGGTTGCACTGAGACACAGCTCCTCCTGGCACCTCGACTGCTGGTGCTGGGATGGATGTTCAAAGGAAAGGCTCCCTCCACACATCATGCAACAGATGCCACATGGAGTAAATGGGTTGCGTTGATAACACAGCGGGCTCGAATAGGGAACCTCGACCTCCCAGGATTAGTGGAAATGATCATAAACTGGCCAGAGAGCAAAGATGCAGGGATGTCACCAGAACAAGAGGTGAAACGTGCTGAGGAGGCCCCACCATATAACGAGCTGCCAGAGGAGGAGAAACGATATGCCCTGTTCACTGATGGGTCTTGCCGCATTGTGGGAAAACATCGACGATGGAAGGCTGCGGTGTGGCATCCCACACGAGAAACCACTGAAGCTGTTGAGGGACAAGGTGAATCGAGCCAGTTCGCAGAGGTGAAAGCCATCCAATTGGCTTTGGAGATTGCTGAGTGAGAAAAGTGGCCGAGGCTCTATCTCTACACTGACTCGTGGGTGATGGCAAGTGCCCTGTGGATGTGGTTGCAGCAATGGAAACAGAACAACTGGAAACGCAAGGGCAGACCCATCTGGGCCGCTGAAGTATGGCAGAATATTGCAGCCCGGGTGGAGAACCTCGTTGTGAAGGTGCGCCATGTGGACGCCCATATACCCAAGAGTCAGGTCACTGATGAACACCAACACAACCAGCAGGCGGACCAGGCTGCTAAGATCGAGGTGGCTCAGGTGGACTTGGACTGGCAGCGTAAAGGTGAACTGTTCATAGCCCGGTGGGCCCATGAGACCTTGGGCCACCAAGGCAGAGATGCAACATACAGGTGGGCTCGAGATCGATGGGTGGACCTCACCATTGACACCATCGCAGAGATCATCCACGGATGTGAGACGTGTGCTGCAATCAAACAAGCCAAACGGGTGAAGCCCCAGCGGAATGAAGATCGATGGATGAAATATAAATATGGAGAGGCCTGGCAGATCGACTACACCACACTGCCACAGACCCGCCGGGGCAAGTGCCATGTGCTCACAATGGTGGAAGCAACCACTGGATGGCTCGAAACTTATCCAGTGTCCCACGCCACCGCCCGGAATACCATCCTGGGCCTTGAAGACCGAGTTCTGTGGCGACACCGCACCCCAGAGAGGATTGAGTCGGACAATGGGACTCACTTCCGAAATAACCTCATAGATGCCTGGGCAGAAGAACACGGCATCGAGTGGGTCTACCACATCCCCTACCACGCACCAGCCTCTGGGAAGATCGAGCGCTACAATGGACTGTTAAAAACTACATTGAGAGCAATGGGGGGTGGAACCTTCAAACACTGGGACACACATCTGACAAAGGCCACTTGGTTAGTCAACACAAGAGGATCTGCCAATCGAGCTGGCCCGGCTCAGTCAAAACTTCTACGTGTTGTAGACGGGGATAGAGTCCCTGTGGTGCGCATGAGGGATCTGCTGGGAAAAATGGTCTGGGTTAGTCCTGCGCCAGGCAAAGGCAAACCCATCCACGGGATTGTTTTTGCTCAAGGACCTGGGTGCACCTGGTGGGTGATGCAGAAGGATGGAGAGGTCCGATGCGTACCACAAGGGGACTTGTGAATTATACTGTGCTTTTGTTAATTTTTCTTTGTTAATGCTAATTGCTAAATGGCAGCTGAATATGACGCACATGGTATAGAATAAAGGGGTGGATTATGTCCTGGTTTAGCCAGGATAGGGTTAAGTTTCCCCAGCAGTGGGGGGGGAGCTCTAGCCGGGTTATTCAGATACCATGCGGACGTCACATCCTGGCGCCTAAGCGAGATGGGTCGGTTAACACGTGTGTTATGCCATCGCGCTTCTCACTGCTGTATTGGTAGATATTTTGCTCTGTTCATTGTTATTACTGTTATTCTTATTGTTATTGTTGTTGTTTGTTGTGTTGCTATTGCACTGTTGTATTAAACCTTTCCTTATCTCAGCCTGGGGCTTTGTATTTCACTCCCTTTGTGGGGGAGGGGTAGCGGCTGCGTGGTCTCAGACCCCGGCAGGGACTAAACCACCACAGGGTAGAATGTAGCAAGTGTGAAATTTTGTACTAAATTAAGGAAGAGAATCATGTTCAATATTTTAAATTTTTACCTGAGAAACCTACAAAGCAGCAGATAATTCCAGTCTTCTAACTGAAGTACACATAGATCATGGCCTCTCCTGTGTTTGAACTTGCACTTGAATACTTGAGTACTGTAGGGTTTTGTACGATGTGTAATGAAGGGTGTGAAGAGAAAGTTGCATAGTCTGCTGCAAACATTCTCTTACATGGTTATCACTTCCATACAGAGGGAGATAGAGTAACTTTTCCAGGTACCATAGAATCACAGAATGGTTTCAATTGGAAGGAACCTTTAAATATCACCTAGTCCAACCCCTCCGCCACAGGCAGGGATATCCCTCACTAACTAGACCAGGTTGCTCAAAGCCCCGTCCAACCTGGCCTTGAACGCTTCCAGGGAGGGGGCATCCACAACTCTGGGCAACCTGTTCCAGCGTCTCACCACACTCCTCATAAAAATTTTCTTCGTTATATTCAATCTCAATATACCCTCTTTCAGTTTAAAACTGTTGCCCCTTGTCCTGTCAATACAGGCCCTGGTAAAGTCTTTCTCTGTCCTATCTTATAAGCCCCCTTTATACATTGAAAGGCTGCAATAAGATCTCCCTGAAGACTTCTCCAGGCTGAACAACTCCAACTGTCTCAGCTTTTATTCATAGGAGAGGTGTTCCAGCCCTTATTGCATGTGAAAATACATTCCATCCGAAAGCTCTATTTCACTTCCCTACGTTCCTGAGTTCTTACAATGGTTTGGTCTGGGAATTAAATTATCTGGTGGCCTATATCAGTCCTCTGAATAGTCATTCAATTAAAAAAAAAATTATTTGCCTATCCAGAATAAATTATAAACTTGGTGTGAAAGACTGCATGTGCAAGTATGTGAGTGCACTGATAAGTTTAGGAGATGATAACAGCAAAGAGCTGGCTGATTATATTTTTAATATACTTCAGCAATTCTCCTAACCTGATAATAAACATGAGCACATTATTAGAATAATATAGAACATTGCATCATAAACTCTTACATATATACCCAACAGAAAATTAATTCTTTGTGTTTATACCTCTCTTAGAGAACAATATTCATTACTATCATCTTTCTAAGCATCTCAGATGTAACACACAGAAGTTGTTTATATAAATATATAGAGAGAGCATAACTAGTTAGGCATACAGTTATATTTACTCTCTCTGTGTATTTCAGAAATTATTTCTGTATGTATGAAGTAACAGTTTTATAAAAATAGCTATCTATGAAGTAATAAATTGGTATGTATCCCCTGTGTTTCTTCTTACTGTTACTAAATATCTCTCTTTGTTCAGATTCTTTCCACCATTCTTCTTCTTTCCCTGTCATGTTCCTTCAATTTTTCTTTAGTCTGACATGTCCTTCAAATTTTTGGGTTCGTTTTTGTTCCTACCTTCTATTGTAGCAGGCCTGGAGAATTGTGTCTGCCTCTCCTTACCATCTGCACCTGGGGGTTATGGTTATAATCATCCTAAATAATTCTTCCCTCTTCCTCCAAACCTGTACCACAATGGCCTGACACATCTCCACTTGTCTTTCAAACTTTTATTGGCTTGGTTGGGAAGTCCATGGACCATGACTTCTGTTCCTGGTCTACATATCTATTTTCCCTGAGCTAATGACCTGCATTAAAAGTCAAATTGGTTACTGGTATTTTATGATTCTTCATAAAGAAGGAAAGAGTACTTACAGTTTTACTCCAGGTGAGACCTGTGGTATGATGCTCTTTGATATAAGCTTGAAGCTCAGACCAGATGTTCAGATATGACTTCACCCAATCAACATGGCGTGCATCACTGTAAAAACAGAGATGATATTTATATGTGTGAATACACTTAAAACCAGAAAGCACTGCTACTCTGACTTAAAGCAGGTAAAACCCAACGTCTGCCTTAAAGCCATGGACAAACCAGTTAGCAGGCAGCCAGCCAGCCCAGTGCTGAAAATACTGAGGCCTACTACACTGGAAAGCTTTTAGATCCTTCCAGAGGACAAACAAGGGTAAAGGATGCCTCTAACAGAGAGTGCTTCCTGCTGGAAGGGTGTGTCATCATCCTGTTCAAAGTCAACTGAAGAAGCACTAAAGGTATATGGAGCTGTGCAGCAGCTACCCAGACTCAGTTTCAGGGTGCTGAATTTTAGAAAATTAAATATCTGTGGTTTCTGTAAGACCCTAGCTCCCAAGTTCAAATGTAGCCAGGGTAACACTGGATCATATTTATACAACAAGAATTTTTAAAGTACAGGTCACAAGCTGGCTCTGGAATCATTATTTGGAAGGCTTAGTCTTCCAATGGGACAGTAAGTGAAAACCAGATATATATATATAGAGAGAGAAATTGCTTGTAAGATGGAGTCCTTAGTTATGAAGAATTATTACTGAATAGTGACGGCTATGGACTGGATGCTCACAAGGATTTGGGTGTCTACCTCCTATTTATTTCCTCTGGAGTTTGACGCCTAATACTGATGAGGATCTGGGTCAACAGGTTTAATCCAAAGCCTACTGAAGTCAAGGGAGAGCCTCCCACTACTTTGGAAGTGATTCAGTGATTCAGTGAAAACCAGAAAAAGAATTCCATATTAGTGGAAGAACTAAAGACCTAAATAATGTACCCTGTTTAAACTGTTATGTGAGAGATTTTATTCTCCAGAAGAAGTACTAAAGCCATATTGTAAAAATCTTCAGTTACCCCAGTAGGTACTACCTTCAGTAGGTACACTAAAGCTTCGGAAATATATATTTATATATATACAATTAATAGAAATATATACAAAAGGTTTTTATATATATAAAGTTTTCCTCACTAAGAAGAAAAACTCAATAGCAAATACTGTTCTTCACTGGGATATAAAAATCAAGAGCCAAAATCTGGCCTCCAAAAGTACCAAATCAACAGGATTTACACATGACTTTTTTAAGAGGGCATAGGAAGGACCTGTATTTTTTCTCTTTCTCTGTCAGCTCACAGATCTCATTCATGGAACTTTTTTGTAAATTCCTTGTGCTCTTTAAGAACAATGCAGTGATACAGAAAAAACTAAAATTGGGAGCTACAGAATTAGATGCTCAGTTGTATACATCTACCACCTAAATGCACATTTTCAAGTGAAAAGCAAGAACAGCAACGGTATGAATCCACAAATGAGACAAGGACACGTAGCAGCTAGCTAGCAACATGTTGATATGTAAATATGCATTTGCATATAAGCTTATGATGCTGGAATGCCAGAAAATTAAACATAATTCTGTAATTTGCAGAGTGAAAACCAGCATTACTAGTGCTGCTGCCATTCTCACTGCAACACGCTACAGGTCAAAGATGAGGAGGGGAAAATATACTACTGCAAGCAGATTTTATCAAGTGCTTTTTAGTTTACAAAATGCTTTCTGTGATGGCATTGTGAACCCTGTTGGTATGGTTAATGCTCTGTTCTCTGGCTAGTAGATACTGGGGCTTGGCAACATACCTGTGCTTGTAGTCCTTTAATACCCTGTTAGTATAAAAGGTAGCAGCATCATTCATCTCCTTGACATAAGGGCCTGGTTTAGGAGACTAAGACCATCAATCCATGGTAGCAGGAAACAACAGAAAGAGAAATGAAGTAAAACATTAGTGAGATGCTTTCCCTGATGTGTTAGGTATATTACAAAACACCCTCTTGGGTGTAGTAGACTGAAGAACTATGCAGATGAGAGTGCAGAGTTCTGCAAAATTTGGAACTCTTCTGGACCACACCATCCAGAAGCACATTTACAGCCCTCCCAACCATCCTGTGTGTCACTCACCACTGCTATCCACCCAAGGGCAGGTATGCTTTCACTGACGGCTGAGAGGTGGTTGAACATGTTACTTCCTCTGTTCCTTTCTCGGAAGTTCTGGATTTCCTGAATCTTCTCTGATATTGGCTTGAGAAGCATTGCCACCTCGTTCTGAGGAAAACAAAAGAAAAAAAAAAACCAAGAAGACACTGCTGTTACAATTGGTGGTCCGAAAACACCCAGTGGTTTAACATTGTCCTCCCTGCCCATTGATTTAACAGTTGGAAAGAAAGGTCAGCATATTCTCTACATTAAAGTAACAATTTAATTGCCCTTCTCTGGTTGCAGTGGCAAAATGCACAGACATTAAGTATTAATAATGTGTTGCAGCAAAAATTGTTCTCAGCACTGGCAGGATTATTACATGCTGCCCAAGTCAAGACCTATAGAGACCCCATAGCTCAGAGTTAGCAGAATGCTTGTATTTTTCATCTGATATCCCTGGAACTTTTTGAGTCTTTACACTGGCTTGAGTTTTTCAAGTTATTAACCAAGTTGTTCTTTCTGTAAAAAACACAAACTGCTTGTTAGGTTAGTGGCCTCTTATCACCTGGCAATGAGACTGAGAAAGTAATACACTGAAGACAATATCAATTTTAGCTTTCCCTATTGGTAAGTTTTAATGTTTTAATTTCCTTTGGCTGCAAGTAATGTGGGAGGAATTCATGGGAAACATACTGCCTGCAAGCCATGGTTTGGGGAAATTCTCCTGTGTTAATCAGAAACGAATGGTATCCAGGGGAATGACTGCTGAGTGGAAGGAATAGTGTCTGGAGTGAAGAGAAAAGCAGAATGACTGTAGAAGCTATCCAAACTCTTTCCTGCGCAAAGTGAATGCTAATCACACTGACCCAGTGTCTCAGAAAAACTAATTTAGAGCACTAACGTACTGGGAAAAATTCTTCCACTCAGAAACAGCACATTGAGGGACAAGGAGTCATTGGTTTACAAGCAAAACCACCACTGTACCTTGCAACCCTATAAAACATTTCTATAAAAACAGTCCAGTTCTTTTATCACAAAAGTATGCCTGCAGAACCCATACTATGTCCTACCAAAGAGAGTGCACCGCTCTGATTTTCCCTGGCACTTCACTCAGAAATCACTCAGGACGTAGCAGAACTCTGGTTTTTTTCACCTTTTCTCAGGACTACTTGTTTAATGGAATTAAGGTCTTGTTGGAGACAACTAATCTTCATATTCTTAAGGACTAATGCTGCCATGACACAAGACGATGTGTGCATATGCGCTACTTGATCTCTGTCATCTGTAATATATTTCTTTTCACCTTTCTGCAAGACCTCAGCTTTACAGAATTTTATGTCACCTTAAAATAAGCATGTCTTCTAGGGATCAACATAGGTCAAAAGACACTCAAAAAAACATGACAAAAAGAAGTTCTGCATTTTTAAAAGAATTTTGATCCAGCTATGGAGCCTTAATATTTTAGTGGTAATATAATTTTGAGAAAGGCCTATGCATCTGAAATGCACAGGGATGTTTGATCTTGTCCTACAACAAAGTGGGTTGGGAGAAAACAAATATTTACAGTATTACTGGGAGATTAAAAGATTTTTTGTTGATGGCTTAATGACCAGCATAAGTCATTAAGTCTGAAAAAGCCCTGAAACCTCCGTGATTTGTAGTTCTTAAAAACTGATTTTGTTGCCATAACATGATAAAGTCTGCAGGAATTCTTCTTTTTAATTTTTGCTTGTTTACAACATGCTGCAGCTGGTTGGTTCTTTCTTATTTTGCAGGGAAATCTTTCAAGTATGACAGTAGTTAACAAAACTGAAATTTAAGAAAGTGCTTGTTCTGCTTTGATATTATGCCAGTTTCCCTCCCATAAAGTCTAAGGGATATTTACAGTCCTTAGCTTACTGTGAATCTTCATGGCTCAGTTCCAGCCAAAGAGAATATCAGGGCTAAAAATACAGCTCCACAGATGCCTGGTATATCTAGACAGCACTGGGAGGCAGCACGTTTCTGTGGCTAGGACACAGAAGTGGGAGTCCATAAATGGGGGTCTCTTTGCAGCTCTCCCAACAAACTATCATCAGGTTTCAGGAAAGCTGTGTTACCTTTCTGTGCTTCAACTTCCTATGTATGAAATGATGCCAATATAGCTGTTTTATTTTGTAGAACACTTTGATATCTACAGATAAGAAGGCAAAATTAGGGCCAAACATTTTCCTGAAAGGTACCATAAGACCCACGCCGCCTCCTACTCCTCCTAAAAAAACTCCCAACCGCTTTTGTGAGGGTTTTCTGTCAGTGGTACAGACAGAATTTCTGTCCCTTAGAACACAGGACTTAACCTGTCCAGTGAAGCAACTGTTTATAAAAATGTAGTGGATTTATGTAATTTCACAGAAAAAGTGCCCTGCATGAGTTTTAAAGGTGAAATACATATTGCTAAGGAAAGTAGCTGAAAGTAATCACTCACTTGGCACTGTAGTGACTCCAGAAAGAGCCACAAAGGGCTCGAGGCTTTGCTCAGCTCTGTCCCATGTGAGATGTACTGGGAGAGCAGTAGAGCCTGCCTTCCCTTCACAGTGCACTTGTCCTGTTCTGCAATGGCTGCTAGCTGGCTGCACAAAATGTGTGTGTATGTTTGTGCAAGCTTCTTGTGATCCAAGTTTCTGTGAAAGGGCTGGACACAAAGGAATACAGGCCTGCAAGGAATCACTTAAAATTGAGTCCTGTCTCCCCGCAGCCAGTTCCAAATTTTTAGTTAGTGATTAAACTGTAGATGAATTATAGTGTATATGGCATACGGGTATGAAAAGGCTCATTAATTCTGGCAGTAATCAGTCTTGTTTGGCTCTACAATGCAGAACCAGTTGTGCTGAGGGTTCTAAAAGAATAATCTCTTTATTGCAATGAATATTAAAACAGCCGGTTGTTAATAAAATGATTGTCTCTACTGTATCTCTAAGAAAAAATGAATTCAAGGAGATGAATCAGAGCTGTTGGAAAAATCTTCAGCATGCCTTTGGCATGTGCTAGATAAAATTTCTTGTCATTTAAGACACAGAACAGTTGTTTAATAGAAATTTAAGAGTCTTTGTATAAACACCATTCCTATTATAATATCAGTTTTGCCGAAATGTTTAAAAATGTACCAGTGGCACAACAATATCAAAAGTAATTCCCAGTATGCCTTTGTCCTTTTTTAATAATTATTAAAACCAGATGGTCTTTTTAAATATTAATACCTAAACAACCAGCCAGCTTTGATCCATGTCTTATAATTCTTATTAGAAAATCAAGAGTAGTAAAACTATTGCAGTGATTAGCCGAAACAGCCCAAATAAGCTACAACATGCAACAAGAACTGCCTTAGACTTTGGCTTCAGAGACTTAACAGTCTCAGCCCAACCTCATAAAATGGCCTGGCATACCAGTATTCCAACCAACCGCACCAAACAGACTTTCTTCTTCTTCACATTTTTGTAATACTCACACGAGAAGTTCCCCGGATGACAGGTTTAATATGACTGGGGCACAAGGATTTAACTCAGGAGAACGGCCAAACTTTTGGGTTTTGTGATTTTTGTGATTTGCCTGTGAAGTTATGCTAAACTGAGTGGCTTGCTTAAACTTTGGCTGCTTGAGCCAGTGATTACTTGAAAATCTTAGGCTTAGTTTGAGAAAACGGGTATTTTCTCAGACCACTGTGGTCCAGAAACCTGCCAGCATGAATCACAAAGGCGCAAAACCCAGCAGGTAAATAAAAATACAGTTTTTAAAGACCTTATGTATTTTTAAGCTAATCTTACATGGTTTTTAGGGGTGAGATTGTTTACTGAAGAATTTTTATGTTGATGGGTGGCAACACAATTCAGACCTCACTATTATAGTGTTTAAATCAACTTGACCCATTATGAAAAAAACATGGTGAGGGAACAAATACCCTTTAAAGTTATGCTAACTGAGGGGGTGGCAACCTTTGGCATAGGAGCAGTAAAAGAAAGCTGAGAGCATTTGGGATCAGCAGCCCCTTCATTTTACTCAGCTGCAACTAGAACAGCATGACTACAACCTTTATTCCATGGTCTATAGCTCTGTTATTTTCTTCTGTCAGTTCAAAATCTCCATCATACTTACATTGTATTTTTCACAGGCAAGTTTGAAACCTGGAGTTGATTTGAATCAGCTGTCTTTGTATATGTTGGCAAGCAGAGCAGCCTAATAGGAATGGTTCTGTAGAGCAAAAACAGTTGGTGCTGAGGACCTGACATTCAGGGGGGCCTATTTTGGACTAGCTGTAAATCGTGGTTTAGGTGCTGTCTGGGAGTGTATCTTCCATTTAATTTAATCAGAAAGACACCCATTTTGTACACCCTAAGACTACTCTGCAATGCGGATCACAGCATAGTAAATGGGGCTGATTTGAAGGAAAAATATAGTCGTGCTGTGAACTAAAACACTAATGTAGACACAGCCATTATCTCTGCAAACAGCCTAGTACAGTCCCATCCCACATTTCATCCTTTCAAGGGATGAAAGATGTCATGCATAGCATCCTCCACTCAGTTCTAACAATTTAAAAGGTGAGCATCTCCTCTCAGCCGAGACTTGATTCCCTCTATTGTAAATGAAGAAAGAGATGTCCCTGAGGAATTCTTTCCACCTATTAATAGATGTTAGAAGATTATATTTTAGAAGACATGAAGACATGTGAAGAATGCAGCCTAGAGGTGCTGCCATTTACTGTAAAGAGAGCCTAGAAAGACACCTTACACAACATGCCTACCTTGACAGTTAAAGTTGATGAGCAGAATCCCATCCTGTGTCTATAGGAATAAAATACTGGCAGCTTCAGTGATCACCAGTGAGATGCATTTCTGTTACGAGTGGCTATGATTCTAGAACTAAAATAGTTTTAGATTAACTGTAATTTCCCATATTTTGTTTTGTAAAAGGCAATCTCTAAAGACTTTAAAATTTGTTAGTCCTTTCTTGTATATATGTGGTTTAAGAAAGACCTGTCCTTTTTGTTGTAGCTGTGTATCAACAGTCTGAATGGCATCAGTGTTAAGATTAGGCTGAGGAATAACCTCTTTCTTTAAGTATATAGAAAACATTTTTTTCCGGAGGTGAATCTATGCTACTTGGTAATTTGAGCCTCCCAATGCTGCATTTAGATTCCTCAAATGCTTTTTTTTTCTTTTCATTATTACTTCCATAAAGAAACACTACCAACTTTTGTTGGCAGCTGTCAAACTGTTTTTTAGCACTGCCTAACTTCATCTCTCCTTGAAGAAAGTGTTTCACATTTGGTACCACAGTTTTGCTTTTAAAATCGCAGTATAACCTACTGCATCTTAATAATCCAGTGCTTTCTCTGCAAGCATTTTCTGATATCCAGTAGAGATCATCAGTGAGATCTTTCTCTATAATCACTACATTCACATCCCTCTAGTATTCGAATATTTTCAGGGTTCAGATGTCTCCTCCTAACTAAGTACAGAGAGACATTAATTTATTCTGGTCTCATTTTCTTAGACTGTAAATCTTCAATGTAGTGGTGTAACAAATGTTTGATTTGTTTGTCAATAGTACAGGTTTTGCCACTTCAACTCATTGCTGTGCAACAGCAGGACTATGACACAGAAAGACAAATCTGCAGAAATGTCTGGTCAGCTTCATCAGCACAGAAGCTTAGACACATTTGTGTGCTTCCAAAGTGACCTAATTGGTATTTGGCTTTTATTCCTCTTAGATAGCACTTAAATTCTCGATCTAACAGCCAATATTAGCTGTAGCAATTTTGTGCTTTGTGGGAAAAATGCTCTGTATATTGTTTTCCTGTCCACCATAGCTCTCCATGGGCAGTATATTCAATAAGAAGGGGTCCTCCTGCTTTAGACACACAGGCAAGATCCCCCACCTAATCCACAAGAACAATTACACTAATGAACTGCATTCAACCTTTTCATTTACTCCTCAATCTTTGCTGCTGTGATCATAGTCCATGTCAGTGGGGCCCAGGGCATTACAGGTAGCAAAGTTCTGTCAGAAAATGGTGTTCCGTTCAGCCACAACTGTGGGGTACGTCCCAGGACAGGGATGTTAGATGGTGCAGGCTTCCAGCCTTGGACATTCATGTGGTTCATCTGAGAACTCCCCAGAGACGAACTGTAAGACTGCCGGATTCAGTAAGCAGTCCTGGAGTCCGCACAGCTTTCAGAATTCAAAATTCATTCTTTGGGGTATGATTTAAACCAAAGTAAAATTAGAAAAAATTGAAATAGCCCATGAACTGAAAAGCCCTGCTTTTCAATCAGCTGTATCCCCAATGCTTTCCCTTTTTAGAAGATCATGCGCAGTCCAGAAATCCTGGGAAATAATTGTGTAGCACAGAGAAAGGAATATACTGGTTTGGATTTGTGTTTAGCAGAAATAAAGAATATGATGCTTAATGGGAAAGGGAGTGTCCCATCAGCATAGCTCAGTGGGATCTCACATGGTGCAGTTTGAATATGAACACTGCTACAGGGATTGAAAACTAGCCTGATGATTTTAGGACGTTATTTTAGGACACAGCAGAATTCCAATAAGAGTCTGTAGGATCCCCCAGAATTGCTTAGCAGGTATGTCAGATGAAGAGCTAGACAAAATACAGAGTATCATCTTCAATAATGTCCTCCTTATGGGGTGATGCTGTTCTTAGTTGTACTGGAGTAAACAAGTGCAAGGAGCCACTGCTTACTGCACAGAACGTGAACTGCTGGAGAGTCTGTGCCTGGTGGTGTTGATGTGAGCCAGTCTAGAGGTCTGCAATAATGTGCATCTCCGGCTCCGTTTCTCTTTCATACAGCTTGGGAGATGTAGACTGATGACGGCCCTTCTGTATTCCCTGGATTCCAAGGTGTCTCTGGGCCTTCTTACAGCTGACTGCACTACCCCTAAGACAGAACTGAATCTCACATGCATCCATTTTTCATTGCAGGGGCTACTGACCTGGGAGTTTTGGCAAACACAACTGAGGAAAGAGAAGTGGTACAAGGATACCTACAGAACTTAACTACAAGAAAGACACTGAGGTGCGTGTACAAAGAAGGGCAACCAAGCTGGTGAAGGGTCTGGAGAACAAGTCCTGTGAGGAGTGGCTGAGGGTTGTTTAGCCTGGACAAAAGGAGGCTCGGGGAAACCTTATCACTCTCTACAGCTACCTGAAAGGAGGTTGTAGCGAGGTGGATGTCAGCCTCTTCTCCCAAGTACAAGTGACAGGACAAAAGGAAATGGTCTCAAGTTGCTCCAGGGGAGGTTTAGATTGCAGATTAGGAAAAATTTCTTCACTGAAAGGGTTGTCAAGCATTGGAACAGGCTGCCCAGGGAAGTGTTTGAGTCACCATCCCTGGAGGTATTTAAAAGATGTGTAGATGTGGCACTTAGGGACATGGTTTAGTGGTGGACTTGGCAGTGTTACGTTAACAGTTGAACTCAATGATCCTAAAGGTCTTTTCCAACATAAACGATTCTATGATTCTGTGATTCTGTGATCAGAAACTGTAATGAGCTTGAGGCTGATTAAATGCAGTCGAGCGCCTTTGAGACAAAATTATGAGATAACAGGTGTCAGGGGGCTATCAGGAGACTGGCAGTATGTTTACAATGAAGCAATAATCAAGGATTAAAGTGGACCTGGAACTGAGGAAGAATTTGCAAGAATATCCAAAAATGAGCCTGTAAACACTGTAAGGCAGCAGGCTAGCGACTGAAAACTGTCAGTTGGTCCATCACTGCAACTGTGACCACGTCGCATGCAGTTGTAGGCTTGCTGATAACAGAAATATGTCAACCGTTTGGCAAGATTTCAGAGAACAGGCTGGGGGAAGGTGTTTCCTTTGGAGCTCAAGACTCTCAGGCTCTGTCCACGTCACTCTTGGCACCTTCTGTAAGTTTGGGACCTGAGGACCTAAAAAGGACTGAACCAAATTCTTCCTTAAGCTATTTCTAGATACAGAGGTGCAGATTTGCAGCAGTCAACCAACTAAGTAGAATGGCAGCAAAACTTGGCTCAAACTCTTTTGCATAAGTAAGTAATAAATTAATGAGGTGAGGAGTATCCTGCTCTTCCTATTTTTGGAAAACAGTGAGGGTGATCCCAGTAAGTATGAGGAACTTTAAAAGTATAAGAAAGAAAAAAAATGAGCAATCCTACACTGACAGAGAGTAGGGAACTGTAAATCTCCATCATTGATTTCTGCATAAAAATTCTGAGAATGAGTTCTTTATTCAAACCAATTGCCACAACTATTCTGCTCCTACAATAGATTTTTTGCTTGACTATAAAAAATTTAAAACCTCAGGATTTGTTCTCATGGCTCCAAGTCTAACTTCAAACACAGTTTCTTGGGTTTCAGGGGTTTTTTTTCCCCTTTCTAGGAAAAAAAGGGAAAGCCCTCCTTTAACTCTCACTTTCCTCCACCCCTCTCCTCCCACCCGTGTGTAGAATCTGAATATTTAAGCTAGGTATTTAATTGGAATGTTTGTCTGCACAGTGTGAGTAATTAAATCCATGAGCTCTGGCAGTCATATGAACTCAGCATTTTTTTTTAATGAGAAATTACGTAATCATTCATAGTCTGAACTGCATCTGTCATTTAAATCTGTTTGTAGTACTTCTTACCATGACTATGTTCATCCCGCATATGTTTATACTGATTCACAGAAAAACTTATCTCATTAACAGCATGGGAACAATGGATTATTCATGCCCTCAAAGCAACTCTTAAAATTGTTTGAAGTCTTAAAGTGAAATGAAACAACTCATAAAGAGAAGATAGTATATAAGTTACTATTCACAAACAATTCAGTGCAATGACTTTGAGCAGTGATGTCGTACATTAGTTTCATGATCATAAATTAAGAAAAAATTGTTAAACAGATAAACTTGCTCAGGAACACTAATAACTTTTAAAATTATTATACAATAAAATAACAATGTTTCAATCAGAATTGTATTTGGCTTAGACTATGGGGAGTAGAAAACTCAGATTCAAACTATTTCATAACGTTTTGTGAAGGTTTATGTTAAAATATATCTTCTGAATTGCCCAACCAACATGTAAAATTACGGTCTCAAAATACCTTTTTAAACAACTTCTCACAGAATATAGCAATATTCTAATTTATTTTCCCTTCTCCGTCTTGTCTTTACTATCTCATATATAGTAAACAATTTATAGTAGACTTTTTTTTGCTTTCATGTTTGAAGTTTGGCATTAGAAAATAATTTCTGATAAGTGGATGAACTAAAGAATCCCATCATGCTGGATGAGCTTGTATCCAGCAGCCATTAGCTGGGACATACACAAACAGGAATATCAACTGGTGGTTTTGTCATGTGATCTCTTCCACTGCACATACAAATATAGAACATGACCATAAAAAGTAACAGAACATGCTCTCTGTGAAATAATTTATTGCAGTTGATGCTAGATTGGTATGCCAGCTGGAATTACCTTCTCGGCTCCTACTATTTTCACATATACAGATAATGAAGGCTGTGCACTGCAACAGATTCCAAATGAAAAATATCAACATTATTAACAAGAAGCAAAACTCTGCAAAAGCAACTTCAGCAAGCTTAACTGTTTGAAAATGTTTGCTAGTGACTCATAGCAGGAGTTAAAGACCTAAATGAATACCAGGGCTTCAACATTTTCATAGAGGGGAAAAAATACTGCTTCTTCTACGATATACATTTCTCTCTTTGCTGAGCACAAAAAAATCTAAGGATTATTATACATATAGGAGCTTTCTTTTTGTCTGAATTCCTTATTCATTAGTTTGTAAGCTGCAAGAGCTGAGCTAATTTATTTTTCCAGGGCATTTTCCCCTCCCTCTTTTTTTTTTAAAGGCACCATGTATGACATCCCAACATGACAGGAACTCAGTAAATCCCCTCAGTCTCCACACCGCTGTCTCTGAATGTCTACAAAGCTACTATGCCATAATCGCAACTCGCTGGCTCATTCACAGCTTTACATTATAAAGCAAACAGTCTAGACAGCTGAATGACAGAATTACTCTCTTTTCTCTTGCATTTATAGATATGCTGTCATCTTCATTTGCTTTTCTCTACTCTGTGCATTCTGATACACTAATGATTAGCTTTCCTGTTTGGATTCCACACTGACTCCGTGGCTCTAGGCTATAAATACAACCAGAGCCCCGATGACATCACATCAATAAGGTCCTGGGGGGGAGGGGGGAGGACCCCTGCTTCTTTCCTTCTCCTGGGTTAGCTGGTGATAACCAGCTTTTTCAAAATGGTTACCCAATGTGGCTTTACAATAGGATTTTTTTTCCTCATTGAGATGGAGATATAAAAAGCCTAGTGCCTGGAACCGTCACTCTCTGCAGTGGAAAATACTGTTCAAGTTGCACAGAACAGGCAGCCTTTGATTGTTTTCAGGTCTGTCAATAGTATAGCTGTTCAAAAAATATGTGCAAAAAAGAAAAAAAGATTAACAACAACATGCATTTGGATGTGTATAAAAAATGTGTACCTAACAGTCTTTATGTTAAAAAAAAAAATTAAAAAACCTAGAGAAATTGGGCTGGATTTATTCTCGCTGGGAATGGAACTTAAGTCTGTAATATTCCTGGTATTTTAACTTTGGAATTATGTGTACATACATATCATGTGGCATTTCCTTGGTGCTAAAAGACAGTTAAATTATAAAAGTATACTTTCTTGCCTTCAACAAGTTGCAGAAATCTATGCAAGCCTGATAACATGCAACTAAGACATTATGGATACACATGGTCAGCTCTGGTGATGTTTATAGCAAGGTTTTTAATACTTGTTGCTTTTCTTAATGCTTCTGTAACTGTCATTCTGGATTGCTGGAGAATCTCTTTTTACATCTGTTCTTTTTTTTTTTTGCTTGTTTTGTTGCCATTTTTAAAATGAAAGTTTCTGAACTTTACAGTTGAAAAAATTTGAAAGACTTGACTTGAAGTCAGTAAGTTGAAAGGGTAGCAGTGGGGGGAAATGATTGCCATTCTCACTTGAAAAGCGGAGAAAATCCTACCAATAGCACATCAGTACAGGAGGCCAAACAGTGAGCCATAGCTTTTACTCTTACCAGAGCTGGGACAATACCAACAACTTCAGATCACTGCATTACATTATGGGCCATCAGAAACTGTTCATTGGGGAATATTTTACCTATGAGAATGAAGAGTTTTGTGGGCCACTGGGTGCAATTGTATTCACAGCCAATCTAAATGACTGCTTGAGGCCTGTACCAATGGGAATTTTGCCTGTTCTCTGTGAGTCATGACCCACTTCTACTCTCCGAGATCAGGGACAGCTGGAAAAACAAGTGATCCCTTCTTGCTTGGAACTTTATAAATCTAGTCTCACCTGTAATATCTGTGCTGTTTTTTTTTAACTTCAGTACCCTTGCCATTAAAACATACTGATTAGAAAAACTTTTAATTTGTGTCTCTAACAACAGTGACAGCAAAATTTCAATAGTTTATACCGGTGGCAGAGAGTTGTTATTTGAAAATATGTAGTTTAATAAACTATGGACCAGGGAGCTAGTGGAAAAAGACAGATCTGAAAGCCATGGAAACACTGTGCAAGTGAAGTCTTCATTCTCTGCACACTCCAAGAAGGAAGGTTCCAAGGTGGTCCCACAGAAGGGCTACATGATTGCTCTTCCCAGGAATGATACAGTGTTATTGGCCAAAACTTTGCCCTCCAGAAACTACAAATGAGATTCCATAACAACTCCGCAGCTTCTCTGGGCTTTCTAGTTGTGAGGGGAGGATTTAAATAGCTGCCACTAAAATAAGTATATAAATGAACTTGATATAAAATGTTTTTTTCATTTTCTTGACAAAATGCTTTGCCTTCCTTCCAGAATTGGTCTAAGCTGAACCTCAGCTTGTAGAATACTGAGTCTAGGGGCCAGTATTGATTTTTCTCTCAAAAGCTCATCCCCTGACTTCAGAGTCTGCCATGTATCATCCCTGTGGGACCAGGAAAAAGCCATTCTATTCCATGGCATTTCCAGCCTTCCAGAGAAGCAGTGATCATGCTTACAGACATCAAGCATAAACCTCCTTTGGTTTCTTCAGTGATCTTACATGTATTGGTACAGAAAGGTTCTTAACTCTGAACCATGGCTTTCTGATTATTACAGCACCATGTTAATAACACTGAAAGCAAGCCTCTAAGTGCACTGTATAGATAAAGTAACAAATAAAAGCAAATGCAAGGATTGATGTTAAACATACAGGAACACAGCCTTTTTGATACACTGCCTCTTGAAACTCTAGGTCACTTTTCTTACCTCTTGAGGCTCTTGACATTGAGATGCTAACACCAGGAAAGATCTTTGCGCTTGGAAAGCAGCACGTACCATCTCTGCCTGTAACAAAAGGAGGAATATAAATTAAACCTTAGCCTGTAACCTCCAATACCTCTTCTTGGCAGCTCAAAGTCAAGTGTGACAGCTCAAGTCTTTCTTGCTGCTTCTCATCTAAATCACAGCAATGCTGACTGAAAGAAATGCGTTACAGTACTGGCTTAGCTATATTTTTTTTTTGAAACCTAAGGTTAAGTTCCCTATCTTCTTCAGATAGGAAATAAAATCAGTGGATATGCAGTCTTTTGGTTATCATTTATAAGATTAGTCACAGGAGGACTTAATTTTAACATTTCAGAGAATGTCTAGGTATTTTAATGGTGATGTTTATACTTCAGTGCATGATAACAACTTATTACCTCTGAGAATGGCAACCTGCAAACTTTCTGTTGGACTGTAACTTAGACTGTAGTGATGTTTAAGAAGAGTTGAGCTTGGCATATTTGCTGAGGGACTACGCTATAATTAATTTCTTGTTTGTCCTCTATGAGTAGACCTTAAAATCGACGGCTATGGGAGATGGTAGCTGAAGATTTTTTGGCAATTTTATCCAACAGAACTCTAGAACCTGGGTTAAAACTGCATCTGACAGCATGTTTATATGCTAACAGTGTGGATGGGAGGTAAATCTACACTCCCTGGTGTTTCCTACTGTTCAAATTTCTGGTCTTTTTTTGTTTTTTCGAGCACTACACATTTTTTGTACATTATGAATTATGTACATTGATTAGAATCTAATCACTATTTCAGTATCACCTATACCTCATTCAAGTGAATGAGTAGTGACTAGGAGAAACCATTACTGGTACAGAAAAGGACTATTCATAACTAGTGTGTATTGCTAAATAAAGACCAAACCAAACCAAATGATGTTAAGTTAATCTAATATGAATAGGTACATTTATAATCACTTTGTGAAAGGGTGGGGAAGCTCATGCTGTTTTTCCTTGGGGTTTCTTCAATCTAAAAAGAAAACAAGGAAATTTTATATACAGGCCTATGTGGATGCAACTTGAAATACATAAAAGTCAGGAAATTTGAAGTTGTATCAAAGTAAAACAGCCAAATTGTGTTTATTCATCTTAAAATGTGATGGCATGAATAAAACATAATCTGTTAGGACGAAAATCACTGCAAGGTAAAAGAGGCCCAACTTGGACAGTATTTGGGCAGAAGGGGATATTATGGTCTGACAGGCTGAGATTTGGAAGAGGGTAATCATCTCTATAAATAGATAAAGAAATAAATAATAAGGGAAACTGTATGAGCATAGGAGACTTAAATTTTCCAGACACAGACATAAATACCATCAATAATAGCAAGGTTTGGATATTCTTAGACATTTCAGAAGACTGACTTTTTGGTAAAGAAATTCATATAACAACAAAGTGTGTGCTATTTTAGGCTTAGATTTTTTGTGTGAGGAGAATCTTGCACAACGGCTGACCAAAACCTAATGTTCTAGGAGGAAGTGATTATGAATGGATTCGGTTCTTAAATTGCAAGATGGACAAAAATAAATCTATAGCTAAGGCTTGGTATTTTAGAATGGTGAACTTTTAGAGAATAGAAAGATCAGTGAATGGAGATGACTGGCCTGAGGAACTTAATGATTTGAATGCAGGAAAGAATAGATTTAGATTAAGAATGGAAATAACCTATGAGTGCTGGGCAGGAGGGAGAAATTGTATGAAAGGGCTAGAGTCTCTGCATGAATAAATAACTAAAGCAAGAAACTAAGAAAACCCCCAAAGAGTTGAAAAGAGGCCTTGATTATCAAGAACTTTTTTCAGGCATTATAAAATATAGAAGCAAAGGAATGATGGATCAAGGCCTTATTGAACTGTACCTTGCACAGAAAGTGAAACAAAGCCATATTTTTTTTAGCTACTGGAACAATAAAGAAATAAAGCGATGAAATGAGGCCGTGGCAGTGACCTGAAGGGTAAGCTGGGCATGCCTACATTATTCTTGATGTACAGCTTACCTGTTGTTGAATAAATGCTCTTCCCCAATTTCAAGGAAGTTGATGTACATGAAGATATTGAAAGGATAGCTAGGGGGAATGATGATAATGGGAATTACATAATTTGAAAGGGAAGTCAAATATATGCAGCTTAGTGTTACAAAATAATTGGGTCCGTGTTATCTTCGTTCTAGAGTACTGAAGACACTGGCAGATGGAAGCACAAGTAGAAAAGATTTTAAATATATATCATTTGGAGATAGTACTTTTGGGGATTGTTTAGAGTTTTCATTTTCTTAGACAAGGAAAATGTGTCAGATCTAGTATACTTACATATCATATAAAATGCTTACTGTGGGTCCTCATAGGAAACCCATACTTTAAGTGGAAATGATGCAAAGGAATATAAAAACTCTTAAGTTGGATAAGAAGCTGGATACATGGAGACAACAATAGAGTATATTACAGGTGATGTTATTTGAGAGGAGGAAAGTTGCTAGCTGTGTTTCTCAGGGATTAGTTTTAGGAATCATCAATATGGTTATTAGTGTCCTAAGAGCAAGAATTAGGTGTACACTCATAAAATTCGTGGGCAACACAAAGTTAGGAGGTTTTAATATTGTTGAGAAGGACTCACTCATCACTTGAGAAGAGTAAGACAACTTTGTTGGCACAAGTAATATGAATAGGATAAAATTTAGCAGTCCTCCCCCCGCCTCTTTAAAACAATGCATAATTTTGGGTGTAAACATGAAACTGATTAATTGGAAATGCTGAAGACTGGAAAATTCAAGTATAAAAGCCAGGAAGGTGGCTTTGTGAAAAGAGCTTATGCAATTCCACAATGGATGTGGCAAATATTTTTACTAGAGCTACAGAAGTGTTAGTACCATTGGAGAGGACCTCCTCTGGAATTCTGTGTAATGTACCAGTCATCTGTGTTAAATAAAGATGAGCTTAAATCAGAATTGATGCAGAGAAAACCTATTTGGATGTTTAGAGCTATGAGTATCTGTCATACAAAGATAAATTTTAAAAGTTTCACTTGTTTTGCTTATCAACACAGTGGCTGAGGATAATGATGATTCTTTCTCATACAGAATATAAGTAACAGAGAAGAAAACAGTGTCAGCACATGATCACAGGTCTGTAAACTGCATCAGGAATAATCATAGTCTCAAACTTAGAAGATTTTCAACTATCCAGAAAGTGAAGTTCAGAAGGGATCTTCCAACTACAAAGAACCAGCATTATTTTAAGATAGAGCTTTAAATAGTGATCAGACAGATCATAAAACATGAGCAAAGTGCTCTTAGATGTAGAAAATTAAGATTGCTTTCTGAGTTCCTGAACATATAATAAGCTGGTAGCATCAATGAGGTTTGAAAAATGTGTCTGCTTTGCACTTGTTTACACTACATTAAAGCCACGCTTTTGGGTTCCCACTGATCACTCATGGAGGCTGAGGATTTTCAACACTCAGAGTACAAAGTAACAACAGGTTTCTTGTCTGATTTTTCACCTCTTTCTGCTGAAGCACTGGAATCTGGTCAGAGCTGGAGACAGCCTGTTGGCTGATGTACACTGATGTTCCTAAAAGACTGATATTCCTTGAGTATGCCTCATACATATATCTTGTTCATCTGACCAATGTTAAAACTACTGCTGGATGTGGAATCAGGATGTACTTCTCCTTCAGGCATGTATTACTCTTTTTTGTTTATTACTCCTCCCCCTCCACTGCAGAGTGTGGCCAAGGCCACCTTTCAGAATGTCTGTGAGATGTCTTTCTGAGGGCACCCAAGCCATTGGTAACACTCTTTGAGTTAGTGCTGGTGCATGAGAAGTGTGGCTTTTTGCATTTTCTTATTATCCAATATTTATTATAGGATGTTGGAATCATTCAGTGATCAGTGGACTATTGATTGCAAGGCTTGTGATGTATGCCCAAAATTTATCCAGCCCCAAAATCTTTTAGTTGTGTAGGGATCAGAGCACTCCCATCTCTCACCTTTGAATTTAAATCTTAACCAAAGGATCATGTCAACAGAGCTTTTGCATTTTACAAGCAGAATTTTATAAGACTTATGCCACAGTTACTTCCTTCTTTCTCCAACAGCATTAAAAATGGCTTTCAGAGTTTTACTACTTCTGAGCATACGGTACTTCTTTCCATGCATCCCATCAAAGTAATAGAAGAGCTTCTTCTCATTAAGAATGCATTAGTTCAGTCTATCACCATTCCAATTCTTCCTTGTAGTCTTTGAAATGTGACACTTCATTGCTTCCTCCTTCTATTTAGCAGGCAGGCTGTGTAACTAAGCAGACAGCACTATTTTTTATAGGGAGTTGACTCTTTCATTAGACCCCCATGCCCAGTGAAGACTAATGAGTGAAAATGGACTGGGGGGGATTTTTCTCAACAATTTGTGAGGCTCAGCCAAAATATTGCCACAGAACAAATTAGCTGAAACTCTTACAGTTATAAAGAATGATAGTAGTGAAGCCTGAGTGTCAAAAATGCAAGGGAATCATGAGTAAATTTATCAGAGTAGACTAGAACACAAACTTGCACACATACAACTGCAAACAGAAATGGGCATATTTTGGAGCAACAGAAAATTGGCATCTAAAGACTTTGGGCAGTCCTTCTGGCATTCTTGGGGGTAGGCATGGATGTAGCAATCAGCAGACAGATTACTCAGCTGAAGTGAACATTTCGAAGGAAGCAAGTTCTTCAAAGCTTTTTCTACTTTGCTTTTAGCAGTTTGTTCTAGAGGCTGGAGGAGACAGCTGTGAATGTGGACCTGACTGCCAGGAGCATGTGGTGTTCCATTCACCACCTCTGTTTCCCCATCAGTAAAGTGTGGAATAAGGTATCTTAATCCTTTACCTCAGATGTGTTCGATAGCTGACTTAGGAGACTACAGTTGGAAGAGCCGAAGTCTGACATGTATGCAACGTCAGCCCAATTCCATGCCTATTGAAATCTGTGGCTGACTACAGTGAGTGACCTCTCTGTCACCATTGCAGTAACAGCACAGATAGGCCTCTTTGCAGTTAAGCCTGCAGAAGTTAATGGAGGAATCATATGTATTTAGAAACCAGCTTTTTAATAGCAACTGGTTTAACCTTCTCTGTCACAATACAATGTCAGCTTTTGATATTTCCCAGAAGCCACTGCTTGAAAAATTGCCAGAGTCTCTGTGAGAGCTGTCTAATGGCGACAATGTTTCTGACCTGTTTGAAGTAGAGCGAGTAGGGATTCCACCCAAACTTGAACTGTTTCAGACTGAGTAGACATAGATGCACTGAACCTGAAGTTTAAACTACCAGTTTGCTTTAGCAAAGTTCAGTCCTCTAGAGCAGATGTGATTTTAGGATCTCTCTCTTTCTCATTTTAAATGTTTTATTCAGTCTAAGTTGCCCATCACTCTAGTATCCAAGCACTAATAAATATAAATATTATTTGTGTGACAACAGTTTGGCAAACTACAAGAAGCAACAGACACATGCATTCAGATCTCAAGTTACAAGTAAATTCAGTCTTTGGAAAAAAACCAAAACTAAATAGAAGTAAGAGAAACAAACAAAGGATTTCCTAATGAAATTTAGTCAATAAAATTACCCTATTGACCTGATAATATTAAATTTGTCAAATGCTATTATATTTAATAACATATTTCCTCAGAGTCATAGCACTGAAAAGCATAATGTAAATATCAGAATCTACTGGACTTCAGTTATTAGAGAATAATATACATCTGCATATATATACATGCAAACATTAACGGTGATAATTTGCAAATCAAAAGACAGATCTATGTACATTTTGGATTTCTAAAATATACTCAATGACTTTATTCTGAAACAAAATAGTAAAGAGGACATGAGGGAAAAGAATTGGGATTTAGTGGTCCAGAGTTCTAATCGTAGTTTCTGCAGAAATAATTTTGGGTCTTTTGGGTTTAGCAAAAGACACAATGACTGACAGTAAATGACAACTACAGGTGGAGCTTCACTGTTATGAGCAAAGTCCCCAGTCTTTCTCTAAAAGGGATAGTACTGCCAGAGAAAGAGAAACAGTTTGTCTTTTACATTCTGCTTTCAAAAGCCTCTTCAAAGTGAAGTGGTGAAGTGGCTGGTGTCTTGAAGGGAGAAGCAAGAAATGGAAAAACAATGAAGCTTAGATTAAGTATGGGGCTGCCATAGAAACTATCCAGGCCAGCTGAAAAGAGTATTTATTTTGTACAGCTAATTGGCTGATAGAGATTTTTTAAAAACTGGGCCAAATGCTGAGGAGTCAGTGGCAGTTCTCCAAACAGAGCACTTTATACTGGAAAAGGAAAAAAAGAAAAAAACTGTCACCTTTCTCTTACTGGTCCATGCAGAAAACAAGGTTGAAATTCTAGTCAAAATTGAAGTTAATGGGAGGTTTGCCATTGATTTTGATGGAGCCAGACACCACCCCAGATATTTTCTTTTCTATTTTCAGATAGATAGATTTGACTACCACCAATCAGCTGTGGGTTTTTTTAGTGTTTTTCAGCCTCCATGGCTATGTCTATATTAGGGAATTTTTGCTGAAATTTCTCAGCATTGCTACTGACTATCCAGTACCAATCTAAGGTTATATCAGTGCTGGTCTCTCTAGTTGTTTATATCTGCCAGTGTATTAAACACTGTGTCATGTAACTGTGCACAGTGCTAGCCAATATTACTTATTTGTTGTTTCAGAGTAGCATCTGTATCTAAGTTCATTAACTTTACCTTTTAATAAGCCTGACTGTGACTTAAACCACTCAGAGCTCTTCCAAGTCTTACCTCTGGTGGAGCTCAAACCATATTGGTCTTAAAGATTTTTCAGTGCTAATGACATAAGACAGGTGGATAGAATTGTTTGGGGTAAATCATTGCTTATCTATCTGCCATTTTATTTCTCCGTATGAAACACAAACTGTACAGACGTACTGGAATAAAGGGGTATTAAAAGTCACAACAGTTGCTTTTACATTCATTACAAGATTATTGCCTCGGATAAAGAATATACAGGTTCTGCATCTTTAGCGCCAATAAAATTTGCCCCAGTGTTCTAGAATTTCTTCTAAGCTCTCCCAGTTTTGAGTGACATGACCTGTTCTGATTGATCTCAAGGGACTGTTAACTTTAAAACCTAATGAATACCATTTAAATGTCAGCTTTGATAAATAATTAATTATTAATCTCGGTAGCAGAAGCAGTCAGTTATTTTGTTTGTCTGTCGCTGTTTCAAACAGATATAAATATTTGGCTGCAGGGCCATTGTGGCTACTGATTATTGCCAAGTGAAGCAGTGGGAGATCATATTCTCCGAAAACATCTCTAATAACCTCTACCCACCAGAGAAGATGGGCAAGTCCAGACCAAAGCTCTTGACTAGCTGATGCTCTCCTTAAGCTCAGGCTGTTTTTGTGTCTTCCAGATTCACAAATTCTTCATGAATCTCTTTTACAACAGCAGAAACTCTCTTGACCTCTGTTCATTTCAACTTTTACATGGAAGTTCAAGAAACAGATGTAGTGTATTGAAGATTCAGCATAGAAAAATACTGAGAATTGTGTGCAAAAATAAATAGTCCACACATTACTGAAGAACTAAGGGTTTTCTTTGTTTTCAATACCTTTCTTTTTGAACAGTTTTAAAGATGTTCAAGAATTCAAGTTTGCCATTTACACTGCAGACTGCTGTCTTCTGCAAGTCACCTGCTGGAGAGATTTCAAAGCCACCTCATTGCACAGCATACAGTCATAGATCTACATTTAAGGGATTCCACATCAGTAGAAGGAATCTTGCAGTCCCTAGTGCTTACTTGTAGACTGGATGTCCCCAAAATTGTCAGCTGTGCGGAATTTGTGCTGTCATGTCCTGCCTTTGTAATACGTAATTAGTGATAATCATAGAAACAAACAGCTGATAGAAACAGCCAAACATTTTAATAACAAACATAAAAACATCATGAGAACAAATGGCTTCTCTACAGTGCAGAGGATACATCACTAAAACCTATACTAGGCCACCATTGTTGGTTGGAGCTTCGAATAACCAAAGACTGTCATAGTATATTTTATGAGATTTAGACTATCAGTAATACAAATAGTGATCAGTTGATTTTGACCTGCCTCCAATTCATCCCCAGGACTCCTGAGGGGAAAGGCTAACACTGTAAAAGAATGTCAACTCAGAAAAGTAGGCAATTTTCCTGCGGGGGGATTAATTTACCTAATGACATCACAGGAATATTCTTTGTATCACATGTCAAAGGTTATGCCATGACAATGTTGTAATTTTTTTGGAATCAGTATTAGGAAGAGTAGATAGAAAGCACCCAACCTGCACAGGCATTTACAGAAGTTAGCCACAATCTTCCTGAGAGAGCTCTTACAGCTCTTCATCCTGACTAGCCTGCAAAAGCAGGCAGGTTTCTCAAAGAGAGATGGGAAAGGAAAACTGACTCACTTCAGGTTTTCATTAAGGAACAGAAACCATGGTACATTAAAGTTTCATAGACTTCCAAAACTTCTAGTTTCTACTATTACTTGGAGCTACATTGCATATCTCTGAAAGTGTGCATTAATTCCTTAAACAAACAGGAAAACAGGAACCACATACAATGTGCTGAACAGATGAAGTCCAAACTTTGGCTATTATCAAGATCAACCATTTTTTAAATTCAGGTTCCTTTCTTTTTTCCCCATGGACATCTGAGTTCAGAATTATTTGGAGGGTGCAGTTGCCTGTGTTGAGGAATTATTTCCCTGAGGAAAGGGAAACCTACATTTCCTACATGGAACAGACACTGTAAACCACATGAGACAACCACAGAGATCTCAGGGACCTGAAGGTCTCATTGTCATCTGTACAAATGTGCTTTTGCCTGCACTGGCTGCAGGCACTCTGGTTATGTCTCTGATGAACTGTTTTGCCCCTGAGTTCTGCTGCTAAGCAGTCCCACTCTCTATAGCCAGCTATTCTCTCAGAAGCCCTTCTCAGTGAAGGTCCAAATCCATGCTGAGGAAATTTCAGAAAAGGCTCTACGATTTCACAGGTTTAGGATGTCATTCATGTGTCCCTGATCTAACAAATACAAGTTTTAGGAACTTCAGATGCCTGTCTCTGTAAATTAAAGAGGTTACAACACTTACTGAGGTATCACTTCATAAATAGTCTTTTGGCAGTGTTCACTGGTCACCCTACTGTGGAGTTGATTTCTTAACTTTCTGTGTCTGAGAAATACCAAATTTCCTGATATAAAGACTGAAGAACCATCCATTTCTAAGAAACTGCACTGTATTTAAAGTGAGAGCTTGGATAAATAGATTCTTCTATTGAAATGGCTTTGTGTATGTTCTGTCTCTCACACACTTCAGAACAACTGGTGACACTGCCCACCTCATTCTGCAGGCAGTCCCACTGAGCTCCCTGAAAGCAACTCAAAGGCTAAAAGTGCCAGAATCTGTCTCCGTGTAAGTTCACTTCCACTTTCGTCACCTTGAAAGAATCCCAGACGCCAACCAAAATGTGCTAACATGGAAGGAAGTTCAAAGCTTAAAGCTGACACATCTATAATGGTATTTAAGGGTTCTTCCCACCTGAACTATGTTTTCCTTTTCAGAGGTGCTAAATACCAAAAGACTACATTTACTTGAAAGAGGGGGCCTCAGCCTCTCTGAAAGGCAAGATAGTTATCTACATGCACAGTGATGTGACTGAAAAGCGGATCTGACCTAAAGTGGTTTTTTAAAGCAACAAGAAAGAAATATTACAGCCTGAAAGATCTACTTCAGGAACCTAAACCAATCTTTTTATTATAGCTCTGGGATTTAGAATAAAACATACAATTAAACTTATGAAACAAAATAGCAAAAACTAAATTGCTTGGCATTTCAGATTAATTATGGAAATATATAGTTCAATTTACAGATGTCAGCAGTCTAAGAGAAGTTAGCAGTGACAGTGACATGTTTTAATCTAATGAACTCTTCAATATTCAGAAATCTGGCCATATTGATCATACAATTCATACTGGATAAAAAGAGGTGATACACATTAGTGGCCACATTCTATCCTCATCACTCCTGACAGCACTCCCAGCTTATTTAAAACAACATTCAAACTGTGCATTGGTTTCCCTTGTGGCTTAATTCTCATTATTCACTGAACTCCTTTTTACTAGAAACTGACTGAAGAGCCAGATTCTGAGCTCATTGTTTGGTTTTTTGCTGACTACAGTGAACAGCCTTCTCAGTTTCCAAGCCCAGCATTTCTATACACTCAAAACAGTTGCAACCACCAACTAGCAAAATAAAAGCAGGTCAGGGACGGGGAGGCAGGATGAGTGAAAAGAGTGTGCACGTGCTTTTCAGAAAGAATGAGACTGAAAATTAATAAAAGACTTGCTCATAGCCTGTGGCAACAAATGACATCAAGCAGGCATGGGAGATGTGTGTCCCAAAAAAGAAAAAAGTGTAAAAAAAAAAAATAAATAGAACATTCATGGATGTATATTTCTCAGTTTGAAATAAATGGGCTTAGATAATGTTACTACTCCAACTTGAAAAATCCTAATTCTTCACAAGAGGAATAAGAACTATGAGGACTGATGCCAGTAAAGAGAGTTTTCAGTCACAAGAGGTTCATGCTGATGACAAAAGCAGCGATACTGTCTCTCTGCTCCTCTGTTTTGGTCTTCCTGATGGATCAAGATAGTTTAATTTGCCAGTGATTCACTGGAAATTACTGTTGTGAGAACCACAGACCTCACGGTTGCAAGGTTGAGTGCCTGAAATGACTGCCACCTATGCCCCCCCAATCCTGTACTGCTTTGAATCAGAGAGAAAAGTAAAAAGTCTGATTACCTTATCAAGGCTTCCTCATGGACCTTGGATCTGTGCCAACTCCATGTCTCCAACCCTCCCTACTAAGCTTCTCCCTGCTTAACACTGGCAAGTGTCCTATGCCATGACTTTGCAACAGGCTCATTGAGACACTCTCACACTGTGTGCGTGGCTGTGAGCGTGGCTGGTCCACACACTAAAGCTACCCATCATTTAGCTAGCTAATTTAGTCATCTAATTTTATCACCTTATGATTTTTGCTTAAGCTGACACAGTGGTTTTCAACCTGTGGGGCACTTCTGCCTCTAGGACTATACACTACTTCTCCTGGAAAACCACCAAGAAAAACAGGTTTCCTGTCAGTAGACTCAAATTTGCTCTTAAAGGGCTTCAATGAAAAATCTTTAGAGGATAGCAAAATTAGCATGAGCTAGAGCATATGATCAGTTCTGATTTAGACTTCAAGTGGCTGAAAATACAATGTATACCTTGATTAATTGTTCCAATCATTAGTTAAATTAATCGGTAAAAATTACCAAAAATTACCAAAATCTAGTCTGAACACTGGATATTATTCTGAATCCATCAATTAAAGAGCCCTTCACGATTGGAATTTTTTTTCATATGAGCAAGTTATCTTTTAACATTTTCTTGAGCAAACATGATGGAGTTTTATTTGGTTTTCCATTGCATATAAGGTTTCCCACTCAAATAATCCTGGTACCTTTTTCCTGGCATCCTTTGGAGATCAGAAAATCCCGTTGTACTGGGTAACCACATACAGATATAATCCCTGCTTTTAGGGGCCAACAGTTTTAGACCCTTACCCAAAAAATGGTCCCTGATCAACTGCACTACTTTGAAATCAACATAGCTACTTCTGGGTTTGGTCAGGAACTACTCCATATGCAAAGAAGCCCCATGAAAACAGGTTATGAAGAACTGTTGACGGCCTTGAACTGTGTTTCTGATTTCTTATGTTTCTGACTGAGGGAATGCCATATGGAACGTTCTCATTATATATTACCACCACCACCACCCTAAATTTACAGGTGCATGTTTCTTGTGCCAGCAATACATAGCTAAATGCCCAGCATTGTCCACCACGGCACATATTTTTTTCAATAGAGTCTGTTTGACTTTTGTCTCTTCCTTGCTTTTTTAAATAAGAAGAAAAGCAAGTGGTATTTATTGCAATGTCAGTGTCAAAAAACTAACAGCCTGATCCAGCTCCCATGAAAATTAATGGAAAAAATCCCACTCTTCCAGGGCGTGTTGGTCTCGACTCACAATGGACAGGTTCTTCATGCTCAGGAGCCATCTTTATTCCCAATCAGGTGTCTTACAGTCACACAGGTGCACCACATCTGCACACCACTGCACCTGACCCAATAAATCCTGCTTGTTTTGAAAGTCAGATCCAATCCTTAGGCCAGAAGTGAAGTTGTCCCTTGGAAAAGAGCAAGCAGAAATTGTAAAGCTCTGAATAAATGATACTTTTTCTGGATTAGGCACTTGGCTACATTGTGTATATTGCGTTTCCATCCTTCTTGTTATATTAAAGTGAACATTCTTTACTGCTTATGTTATGAAGCATCTTGTAGTACACATACAGGGTGAGAAATATAGCTGAATTAGCATTACAAAATTAATTTTAATATTAATAGCTTTCCAAGGTTGCTTTTTTGGTTGATGATTATTTGGTTTTTTTTCACTTTTGGTGGATAGCACTACTGTTTTTCTACCCTTAGTCTCTTTCTTTCAGCTGAGTGCATTTTGTATGCTATAAAAATGTTTGTCTTTTTATTCTTTTTTATGTATTCTGTTTTTCCCAGTCCTGTGGTAGCTACTCAGTTTGGTGTTTATTTCATGTAGCAGAAAATACCTATCACAGAAATGCAAAGGCAGCCTGACAGCAAGCTTCTCTTTGGGCATGTTGACATCATCCTCCTCTCTGAGCTCTAATTCAACTTTCAACACAATGCCTAAAACCGTACAGCCTCTGGGCACAAAAGATGAACACGAGAGTACACTTGTGCATTCTGTTGCCCTGTAAGCAAATTGCCTTGTTAATGAGGAATCAGTCAAATAATGGCTTTGATAGTCTGTGTTTAGATTAGGTAAGATAAAGTGCAAAAGTGTCGTATGGTGTATCACAGAGAGGAGCACATCCTGTTCAAAGTTCAGGGCTATGAATGTCATTCTTCAACATCTCTCACAAGAAAAGGCAAGATAGCTATTTCATGTGTAATAACTACTCTTTGGAAAAAATGAGGAAGCTAGGATTTTTTAACTTCACTGATAGGCCAAACTGGAGCTGCATTTTGCAAAGTGCTTATATACCTCATCAAAGATAACTCCTGCTTTCAGTTGTCTGTCTATACTTACATGGACTATGCCTGGAAGGAGGAGAGGAGAATGCCATTGCTTTCATTTAATAGACAAGGAACAGAAACTCTGTGGGTATGTGCATACGAACGATGTTTGTGGGGTGCTTCCCCTGCTCATGATGATAACAGATCAGTACAGGCACACAGAGAACCCCTGCAGATTGGATAATGTGCTGTGAATTGCTGCTTCCTGATACCTTGTTGGTGCAGTCATACATGTAATGAACTGTATCTAAACTCTCTCCAATAAGTAGCAAGCTAACCAACAGCCTTTTCATTTCCGAATGCTCCAAACCCACAATGTAGTTTGTGTCTGTCTGAGCTCTGCATTTCAGCAGCTGGAAGTTGATGGAAGAAAGAAGGGAAAAGGCATCTATGTTTCTGTAGTTTTCCTTTCCAAGCTAAATAGCTTGGAAGAAGAGAAGAGGGAATGTAACTGAATCACTCAGACAACTGGTGGGGTTGGGAGGTTAAAAGATTTTTACAAATAAACAATAAAAAAAAAGGCAAGTATTGGTTTATGTGTTTGACAAGAAGGCTGTAATTCTGCTCTGGTCTGTACTACATAAAATTCTAAAATATGGAAATGTTACGTTATCTGTCCTTCTCTTGTAGAACTAGTACATTCTCTTCTTATCATTATGTCTCATCTGGTACGTTATTCAAACTCAAGCCAAAGTATTCCACCGCTTGAGATACCACATAAACAAAAACAATGTGAAGAAGCTCATAATAAACACATCACAAAAACCTGCTTCTTGGCCTTCTAAAATCTTGCTTGCTTTGCTTTGACAGGACAAAGAGCACATCAAACCTACTTGACCAGCTTCCTCACTGGGACACAATCTGAAGATAGACCATGTCTTCCACAGGCAGCTGTCATCCTCAGCACATTTTCTGTAGTGGGCAAAGTGATGGGACTCACGTCTCTGTGATCTAGCAATCAGACAGTGCTATCCTGTAGGCTGGGCATAAGAGAACTGCCTACACTGTAGACCCAGAGTCTATTTTATACTGCTTTTGAATTGCCCTTATTCTGACAGAAGAATGGTTCAGTGTTGGCACACATGGTGAGTCAGCTTCGGGGCTGTTACAACCTGTAATAGTTGGTGACAGCCTCCAAGACACTGGTATGTCAGGGCAAAGACAGCTGTTTGGCAGCAGTCCTGGCTGTACTCACTCTTTCACTGACTTCACATGCTCTATAGTTATGACATGGACAGTGGAAAGTGGCTTCATAAAATCTGTGCCTGTAGGGGACTTTGTATCTCATAGAAATATCCATATAATCACCAGATTTTTATTCCACAGTGACAGGACAGGAAAAGGATCTCATCTTAGCCTTTTAGGATAATTTGTTTTAAATAGACTAAGTAAAAACCCTAGCCATTCTCTCTGTCTTTTAAAAAGTGGTTAGTTTCGTTGACCTCAGAGATTTACCACTGCGTGTAGTACTATAATTTGAACGAGAAATATGCTGCTCTCAAGATTGAGTCTAAGCAGAACTTTTCTTTGATAAACTGATCTTTGCAAAATCCTCCATGCTGCTGTGTTTAACAGAGCTAGGAGCTAGCTATTAGTTCTTTCTTTTTTTATTTTGTTCTCTTTCAATAGAGTACAGCATGCTGAAAAAATAGAAATGGGGCTCCACAACAGATATTTGTTATGGCTGTATTCTTCCTTTCACCAGAAACACAAACCACACAATCCTTACAGCAATCAGCACGAAACACATCATGTTAAATCCCTCATTTCTTTAGCGTAATATGAAGTCTCTCTTTCTCTCATATTACCATTCTGGTCATCAGGTATGTGAGGTTTTTCTGGGCAACAGGTGTTTTTTGAAATAAAATACAACCTTCCCTTCAGCTCATTATGTGAAAGAGACAGCAGCTGCAAGTATAATGCTGAGGACACATGGTCTACAAGACACCCAGAAGAAAAATACCCCTTGTTCCACTTGTTAAGGTAAAGCACAGATGTTGCTTCAGTGATAAGCATGAACATAAGGCAACCACAGTCTGCTTCATGTTGTATAATTCAGAATCTAAGATTTCAGAATATTTAATAGGCTGCCATCAGAATCACCAGTTTCTTTATGTCAGGGAAAGTTGTTTATGTCTAATCTCATAGTCCTAACAAATAATCCTTATCACAGTTTGCATTACACTAGCATCAACAATAGGCTAGGGACTATCCATAGACTTGGCAGATAAATTATTAATAATCTTTTATATGGACTCAGTTATGAGTATCAAATAGTGACAAATGCATAAATTAATACACTTACTGATTTAAACATTTACAGATAGTGTATGTTTAAAAAGTTTTAGTAATTTAGAGTGTTAAATGCAATTTTTTTCCCTGCCTAGTGTTTGTACTAAGGCTATTTCTGTATCCCTTGGATCTAGACTGTTGAGAAATCAACTGCAAAATAATGGTGTCTAATGAATGTAATGACCAAAGCTAGAACCGATCCTTTCCAGGGAGAAATCCTCTTCTCAGTTAGGTTGATAATTCCCCTCCCCCCCATTTATTAATTTTTCCCTGATTTCTTTTAAGAGCAAAGTACATATATTGCAGCTTATGGTATAACTGTTAAGGTGAAAAGGCTTTTTCAAATAAAAAGGAAGTGCTGCATTTCCTTAGAAACACAAAGATCCTCTAGAATTGCCTGATCTCCTTACTCCTTCCAGTTTTCTAGGCCTAACTAGGTCAGAAACTCTACCCTACCAACATGAACATATAACACCACAGAGAAAACACAATTCACAGAATAATCCCAGAGCTCTTGCTCTGTGAGTAGACTGGTTACTTTGGCTGTCTTGCAAAATATTTATGCTGGCCTTACAGCATAAGTCCCAGTAGCTTGTAGGACTGCATATTTTTCTGGCTACAGTGTTCGTTATGTAGAGCAGCAGCTGCAATGAATTGGGAAATGTACACATGGAGAAAGGCCTGATGACATGGATCTAGTAGAAGTCAAAACCTTCATACTCCTTCAGATCCAGCTCAAACTGACCCTGGCTCTTTTGTTTGTGTTTTTTTTTGCAAAGTCTATATTGGTAAGCTGTTGGTAAGATGAGTCCATCCTTTGTCATTCTATCACCACCAGTTTTAGAGAACACAGGCTTAAAAAATAAAATTAAACAAACAAGCTCTGATCACAAGTTATTATAAGGTTACAAAGTAATTTCATCATGAAAATGATAGCATACTACTTCCTTGCTGTGACATATGTGGCAAAAAAGGGTCATTTAAATGTCTGACATATACTCGTTTTTTAGTTTGCTATGTTCTAAATGAAAGAGATGTGAGTAATAAAAACAAACAAGCAAAAGAACAAAATCTCTACATTAATTGGAATGATAATACACGTGCCTGGAAGACAACCACAAGAAGTTTTCACTGCTCAGACCCACTGGTTGTTGCTTCTCATTTGTTGACTCATGTTCTTAATTGTGTTCCTGTCCTGCAAAGGGCTTAGCAGCCAACAGGACAATTCAAATTGCTTGTGACTGAGAATATTTATATATTTTGCATACTATGGTCTTCAACCTTTGGTGCTGTAGAAAGGGAGCAGTCTCTTCTTATGAATCCATACAGCCTTTTGCCCTTCCTGAGTCAACTGTCCTCAGTGTGTTATGCCAGGTTATTAGTACTACAAGAACTAATAATTTAGAGTACTACTATTAAGATTCTCCTCTGCTCAGCAATCAAGGATGATCTTACAGATTCCAAGACTTGTATGCTTATGTCATAGGGAGAAAATTTGAGTAAATACTCACATGTGTCTTCACGTCACCTTCAAGAATCTTGCTGTACCTGAGAAACTCAGCAACACTTCCATTCAGCAGCCTATCAAAGGCTTCAACATATGGTGCTATGCCTATAGAAGAAGAGCATTCCATTATAATGGGTTCATAAAGTACATAATGCATAGGACATTCCTTTGTAGCAGATGGAGGAGAAATACCATAGAAACAGGGGAAATTGCTGTAACTTAATTTCTGTCATACTCATTGATTTGTGAAATAGGTGAAAAAAGGATGTATAATGATTTTTTCCTAGCTAGAAAGAAAAAAACCCAGCTCTTGCTAGAACCTGGGTAAGAACATGAAGAGAATTTACTCTGTATAAGGTAGTGGTAAGCCCTAAAATAACAGATGTCTTAAAATAACAGATGCTGAAATAAACATTCTCAGCGCTTCGATGGACTAGTGGCCTGGTAAGTATGATTGTCCTAACAAAATTCTACTGTTATACATAAAACAAATATTATCACCTAAAAAGAATCTTCACTGTTCTGAACAACTATTTTTATACCACCCACCCATTCCTGAAGATCTTTGATTGTTTGGTAGCTTTTAATAGCAAGCAACTCAATTTCCAGTAAGACAGAGTCTTTAGAATGGGTTGACAGTGGATTTATGCAGTAAGATGTGGCTTTGTAATCTTATTTTGTTGTCTGACCTTGTAAAACTGTCACTGAATAAAGAAAGCTCAAAAGAGTCTTTTAGATTACAACATTCCATTGACTATATATATGCTATACATTCTAACAGAGGAATAAAAATGCTATGTATACAGAGCAGTTTCCTGATAAAGTGGACAATCAGAAAATGCAGATGAGACTCGGTTTCTTATGCACCTGGCTTCTAAATGGCTTTATGTCGTACCTTTTAAGACAGCAAAAGTAATCTTCCCTTGGATGCTTTCCAGCACTCCCTTTACTCCCTGACATATCCTCATGTCTCATCTATGCCTCAGAACCTTTGCCAGATCCAGCATGAGCGACGCACATGTGAATTTATGGCATCTGTAGGATCTGAGAGACCAAGGCTAAAATTCTTCCCAGCCTCTCTCTCTCATTAATGAAGCCTAAAGATTTCTCTGAAGAGGTACCAGGCTTTCCCCAGAGAGTTTGCTTTAACCTTTTGGCACTATATGACAATTGCGTCCAAATTCATAATCTTGAAAGCCCTCTTTATTCCACAAGAGTCATCTGGCTCCTTGACAGAAAAAAGAAAGGCTCTGGCAGTTGGAGTCTGCAATGGCCTGTGTGAAAAAAAAAATGTAGTTAGCTAGGCGGGATTTCAAGGCTCCTTTTGTTCTCTTGATGTCACTCACCTTTTCTGAGGAATTTCTGGGCTTTCTTCCATATTAAGTGTTTGTGTGTAAACCCCTCAAATGACCTAGTGTACAAAAGGTTTTAGTTGTGGAGATGCTTTCCAAAGCCCATTTATGTTCTTTGTCAAAATCTGTGTATGTCTCCAAGAGAATCATTGTAACCTTTTACTTTAGAGCAGAGTTTTAAATAGCAGTTCACCAAATGGCAATTGTGCTATGCAAAACTAGAAAGCAACTATGCTATTTTTTACTATTCAATACAGCTAACTCCCAGGAGCATTTACTAGAATTTGCTGTGGGCTGTGCAGAGCAATTGAATGATTTGTTTGCAATCCTGCTGTTGTAATGCCATTTAGGAAAACAGTAAATGTACAGTTCTCCCATCATCCTCATTGTTTCGTTGTTTCTGAAAAAGTATTAGTTGAAAAGTCAAGGTTACTTTTTGTAATAATTCTAATTATGGAATGTTTTTTTAGGGGTAGGGGTCATGGTAGAAGAAAGCGATATGTCTCCATTTCCAGTAAAGACTTAAAAAAGCTCACACTCTGGCTGAGTGTCAGTTTTAAAGGAGAAAAAGAAAAAGAGACCTGTTCTGTAAGACTGTCAACTCTGCAGTTGCTGTGGAAGTTATGTGAACCTCTGCAGAAGCACAGTAACACGGGCATACAGAATGATGTTTGTGGCACTATATGCATATCAGTCACCCAAACTGAAGAACCGGTACAGTTTTTCCTAACTGCATCACCAAAAGCTGATTCCTGAGTCCCTGTGTGAGACAGCTCTGCCTGGAGACATGGTGCAGGCTGGCAAGTGCCCCATGGTGCTGCTCATCTCAGCTTCTTGCTGCAATCTCCTAGTGGGTGTGTTTTATAATCTCACTCCAACAAGGTTTGTCAGTCTAGGGATCTGCTGGGCTTTTAAGGCTCTGCTTCCATGGGGGGTGAATCTTTTCACCTGACTGAGCTCTTAGGTTAGGCCAAGGACATAGCAACTTCCATGGAAGAACCTCACATGGTGAGTTCATCTCCTGTTCTGAAAGCAGCCCTGGTTCTGCAATACTGAGCTCTGGATTGATACAGAGATTCACCTAAATGGATTAATCATAGGATTGAAGCCTGTATTTTTTTTAAAAATGTAGATTTCCTAGCAGTGATTGATTTATTTGTCAGTTTGTACACGGATTGTGTTTCTCCACGACTTTGCTATGGTTTACTAGCTGTCTAGGTTTTCTCTGGACTGTAAGCATTTTATCACTGAGGCTTACTCTGACAGGCTAACTCATCAGCTATGGAAGCCTGCTGGAAGACGCTCCCTTCCTGCCAAAGAAACACGCTGCTTTCAGTCAGCTGCTCCACAGCAGCTGCCAGTGTGTAGGCCCATGGCACACTTGACTGTGGGGAAGGTCCCTTGCATGTGTTGTTGGGTAAGGGCTGGCATATAGGGACAGTAAAGCAGCTGACATACACTCACTTGCTTCTGTGTCAGTAAGGAAGCTGCCTGCAACTTTCTGCTTGTTCTGCAGCTTCTGTACAGCAACTGAGTCTGTGCTGGGATGTGCTCGTCTCTGGAGAATGGAGGAAAGGGCCAAGGAATACAGAAATAAAAGGACATGAAGCTAATAAAGGGATATATGTCGGGGTTCTGGGTGAGAAAACAAACTCTGGAGAAAGGAAAGGGCATCTCTATTCAATCAACATTAGAACTGCCACATTTATAAGGTTATTTACCCTGTAAATTTCAGGAACAACAAAAAATTAAGGGGTGAAAAAATATGATTTGGCGATATGATGTGAAAAAATGAAGATAGATTTTTTTGGTCTATTCTCCAATGTAGTGCTTTAGAGATCCACTTGAGAAGAGAGAGCTCAAGAGATAACAACGTAAGGACATGGATGTGTGGCAGCCCTTAGTGAGCAAATGCTTATGAACAAACTCATATTTGATTAAGGATATTAAAAAATTAAATGAGGTAGGTCCGCACTGTGAAATGCAGAGAGCTGGCTCTCTGAATATAAACTCAGTGTTTATATTGGTGACTTCTTCAGGAATATTTATGCTGTATATTTTGGGGATGTCTCATTTCTTCTGCTAATTGGTCTCAAGCAGACATTTTCATCTGGTGAGTTATGTACAACAATATAAATGCTAAAATGGAAAGAGTGATAAAGCTTGAAATATGGACAGTATATTTAAGACACTAGTCAAATCTTGAATGATCTAGGCTATATTAATTTAGAATTATGTGTACGACTAAGTTTGTCACACAACATTTCTAAATTAGTTTTTTTAAATACTCCTTTCTTTTGATACAAAATTCATAAGGGGTGGGAATGCACTCCCTCTTAGAAGACAAACACATGTGCTACTTGCAATTTTTTAATAACAGAGAGATAGTAGTTCAAAAAAAACAGACTTACTTCCATTGACTCCATTGATGGCATCACACTCCATTCCACCAGATCTGTGTGAATCTGAAAATAATGATTCAAGTCGAGTCACTGCTTTCTCCAGTCTCTCCATCAAACCATGAGTCTCTGCCATTCTGAAAAAATTGTTAAGGATAGAAACAGTGTTAGACACGTCTGAGTAAAGCCTATGCTTTACTTCATGTTACAGTTCTGTTCATCTTGTGGCTTTATCTTTTATCAGCTTTTACTATAAAACTCTTATTTTTTATGTATTGTCTTTCTGGCATATAAGCAGTTGCAGTGAAGCGGCTGACATACGGTAACCTGCTTCTTTGTCAACAGGGAATATGATCAGTACTCAGCCCTGTTTTTTCATTGTAAACAGCAGATTCAAACCACTGATAGCGTAGCTTTGGACAGTCTATATGTGGACAATTTATGACAAATATATGTGTATGCTCCAATCAGATACTGAGATGACTGAAATATTTATAAATGTAATTGGTAGAAACTTACACCTACAATGATTTGCATCAGCCATTTACGGAGGCAAAAATACAGGCCAAATTAATACTTGACTGAAAGCCAGACTTTAAAGATATACCTCCTCATTTTTGAAAAGGTAGTCTGAAATTTGCCTCTGTCTTTTATGCTTCAGGTAAGACTCAGCCACTTTACTGAAGATTACACGAGAAGCCAAGAAGGCCTTCTCTTTATTCTTCCGATATGATTTCCCATCACTTAATTTTTTCATACGAAAGTACCTGATGTGAGTCTGTTTCCCAAGCTTTTTAAATCAAGCACTTTCTTCGGAAAGAAAAAAAAATCTAGGGGCCTGCTTGTACAGTACTGCTACAGTGCTTTTGATTCAAAATGAAATAGAAATTAGGTTAAATCTTTAACAACTCACACATTACTTTCTTTCCCCACAATGTGATTATATGCTTTCTGACATGTCAGGAAGTGTAGGCATTGACATTTTTGAATACTGGCCAATGTCTCAAGGAACACAGTGCTATATACACCTCAGACTGAGAAACAGTTATATAAGCAAAGAGAACGCTATGTTTAAATCCCCTGTCTTTTAATATAACACGTTTAATGTACATGTTCCTCACTTAAGGTTGTGAGTGTTTCATTCTCCTAAGTGACATACAGTAAGGGTGGGGGTGGAGGAGGGTGATCTATGGCTCTTGATTAATAAGATCCTTGTGAACAGTTCCAGCTCAGCTCCCACACTGGGCTACATCCCCTGCCCAGCACTGGGGTGTGCAGAAGTAGGTGCAGTGGGGGAACTCTCCTCCCCAGCTGGGGCAAGCAGGTAGTCAATGGCTCTCCAGGTTCCCTACCCTGTGGCGCTCTGCCACAAGACACTGATTGCTGTACAGCTTGTAGACCAGAAAGGTTAGGCATACCTGGAATATATGTGTAAATGTATTAGTTCCTAATGAACAGCCTGCTAAAAGTGCTAGTATTTCAGAGATAACAGTAGATTCCAATAAACTGTATGATACTATGCAACACTGGCAACCTAAACAAACAGTGCTGCTTCAGTGTCCCCATACCCATCAGGAGACAACGCCTAAATGCTATAATTAAAAAGTAAAGTAACACGAAAATAAATGTTTTGATTTAAAAATCAGTATTAATAATTTTTAACAAATAAAAATAGTAATAGTGGTTTTATTTTTAAAATTTAAGCGCTAGAGATTAGCTACTAGGAGTGTGGAAACACATGCAGAGCTCTTGTGCTGAGTCATGCTGCCTGTCAAACAAGGTGGGACCTTCAGACTTTACCCTATAAATATAATGAGGTTTGTGTTTGACCTAAAAGTGAAGCAGAAGATTTTACAGTGAGAAGCCCTTGGGAGAACCATTCTCATGAGAAAGTTTTGTCTGGAATTTATGGGTTTTTCCTATTTACATTAAATAAAAAAGCAACCCCCCAAAAGAGGATAGCATTAGACAGTGTGCACATAAACACTGTCAAAATTCAGAGGGGTTCTCTTTGCTTATGCTGAAAATGCACACTAATCTGTTTGAAAAATAAATTAATTTTTTAAAAAAAACACCTTGACTTTTTGTAAGGTTATAAGTATCTTGGCAGGAATGAGATTAAGTTATCAGGAGAGATTCTGAAATATTCAAACTTTTGTGGGAATATTAAACCTTCTCTTAAAACAAAGCACTGTTAATCCTCAGAAATAGTGTGGACACATTCTTTTCACATTTTACCCTGCTACATAAAAGCCTAAAATAGTGTCTGTTTTCAAAGTTATGTTTTAAACCAGTCTAAAGTCAGGCTGGTCTAGCATACTAAAAGTCAACTCATTTCATCAGTATTTTAAAGTATATTTCCAGTATAGTTCCTGTTCGTCTTTATTTGACTGTTTTTACTTGTCTGTTACTTTTTGGCCTCTTCAGCCTGATTTTGCCTGTGGAAGGACCCAGTTGTTTGACTACAAACCTAACGTGTTTGGCTGCACACACTTAGAGGTCTGAGGAATTTCACAAATGATCAGACTTGTAACGTTCTACCCAACCAGCTGCCCTCTGTAAAATGCTAAGAATACAGATTATGGTGCCAGAAGCTCAAGAGAATAACCCAACTCAATAACCCTATGGACATTTTCACGCGACACTTTCCAGCTGCAACATAGTCTTTTGCTCACTCTTTTCTTCACACCTTTATTCTATTTCCATTAGCTGGAGAACTACAATGTTGTTCTTCCAAAAGCAAGTATCACCAGCGAGGCAATCACAAAATAACATATTGTTATATCTTTTTAGACAGAAGTAGAACCATTTTTACTGTAAAATTAGGGATGCCAGGTTTTTATTGTTTTTTTAAGGAATGTTGCACTTAACAACTCCTCAATCATTACATTTACACTGAACCTACCTTTTTATCTTATGTATGTACTTACATATTCATGACTACATGGTATTTATATCTATACTTATATATATCCATGCACATAAGTATACACGCAGTATACCCTGTCATGTATGAATAAAGTGCAAGTATACTTTTGCCTTTACAGTATATAACACTACAAGAGCAAATCAGTTGTACATATAATAACATTTACACTTTACCATCAGTTGACTAGGTATCTATCTTACAAACAAGGTTGGAATTAATGTTACTGTTCTGAAGTAAAGACTCCAGTGAGCAATAGCATGACAACTCTCTTCATCCGTTCTCAATCTAAACATTGACATCTTTGCCTATATTTAGGGATTCCCATATTTGGCTCATATTATGACAACCTTCAGCATTTTCTTGGCCTATATTCAGCTGTTCGTCTGATTACTTATGATTCCACACTGCACTCTGCCTGGTCAAACCAACACCACAAAGCCCAGCTCACAAGGAGTCAGAACACAAACGGTACAGCTTGACTCTGTGAAGATACCGTCTCTGTGATATAACATCAGAGCTTATATTATAAATAAATGATAAGACGGGTCTACTTGCAGGGCCAAATAAAATCTTTGTATGTTAATGAAAAGTAAAGAGGATGCAAATATGTCTATGGGACGTTTCACTCTCATAAAGCACATTTTTACATCAAGACAAATTATCTATCTCATCTCTACTAGGATTTTAATTAAAGCTTTCATGTTGAAGTGGATTATTGGGGTTAATCATATATCTATTCCTGGAGCTGATGCTGACCACCTATAAGGGGTTAAAAACAACAGTGCTTCAACTCCCATGTAATCCTGTATCTAGTTGCTCTCTTGGTGGAGAAGCACACTGTCCTTCATTGAAAATAAGGTCAAACTAAGAGCCAAGAAAGGTGTTAACCCACATCTACTGACAAACATTTAAATGTTGACATTGTTAACTGTCTCTAGAGCACAAAAAATAAGAGATCCACAGATCTGCCCTGTTTACTGTTAGTGGTATCTTTTTTGGGAGTGCTAAAGGCATGTGGTAATACTACCATCTGTCGTTTCTTCCCCAAAAGAAGTGAAGCCAAAACCAGGTAGAACAAGGCATGCTGAAGACCAAAAATCAGATCTCTTTTCACAGACAGGCCTTGGGAGAACACCACTGCTTTTCTCTCCAATTTGACTGCTGTCTCAAAGCACCATTTATCTATTATCAAGGGAAAAAAAAACTTGTCTGTTGACTAAAATTCCCTGACACACTCATCCCAAATAGCAGCCAAACTGGAAGCCAAAACACACAGGTACTACTCCTGTTATCGTTATATGTGACTTACAACAGAGAACTGTATTGCTCCATCTCAAGAAGAAACAAGCTGTAATGAGCCCACAGGGAAAAGCAGTATAGTAGCATAAGGGGAAAAAATAAACATATGATGACTTATCAGGCATGTAAAAATGGGAGGTTTCAACACAGGAATGGTGCTACCCTGTAAAGGATAGTATTATTCTGACAAACATCAGCAAGAGATAATAAAGTTCCACGATTTATTTCCTAGCACTCTTAATTTAGAAGAAGAAGAGGCAACTTCTTCATTTATTTTTTTTTTACCCTGAAGTACCAGTCCAAATCCAGTTTGCATCTGAGAAATTAAGCCAGGTCTCATTCACGCTTATGATCCAAGATGCTACGGGTCACATTTTGCTTTTCCTCTCTATTCCAAAAAAGGGCAATTGCCTAAAACAGAATATAGGCAGCATTTTAATTATATCTAACATCCCTATGCTGATTGGAAAATCACAGTCTTACTGAAAGTATAGCAGCCTGCACAGGTGCTTTCTCTCATAGCCTTTTAATAAATTGCTACTTAGGTGCAAAATAAAATATACAAAAACCTAGATTGCCAGCTGGTACTATCAGAAAGCCAGTCATGCACATTTTGTAGATCCAAAGTACTATGTCCTCTAAGAGTTACTCTGTACAGTATATATCAATATATATCAAGGAAGGGGAAATGCATATGCGTTCCTGAGCATCCCCTTAAATTACAAAAGCGTCTTATGGCACTCCATCTCTGAAAAAACCACAGTCAGCCTGAGCCTGAAATGGCTAGCTTTCCTACACCACCATTCAAACATATGTACCAACTCCAAGCTGGGTTGAACAGGCGGTCCTTTTGCCACCTTTGGCATCAGACCCAAATTCCTGCTGCACCCCATTCTGCTCCAGGCAATGAAAACCCACTGGCTTGAGGCCTCAGGGGTTGCTAGTTCCCAGGCAGAGCTCAGGAGCAGCCTGGTACTGGCTGAGTGGTAACAAGGAGCCCCTGAAGCTATCTGGGTTACTACCATAAAAGATTTTGGGTGGAGAATGCCAAGCAAGGGAGTATTGGTTAGAAGAAAGTGTGTGTTGGTAGACAGACAGAAACATTACCTTGTATGGTTTGTGTTTTGTTTCCAATTAGCTGTATGGGAGGAATGTAAACAGAGGTTTGTCAAACTGATGTCAAATTGGATTAAACCAGAAGACCTCTCAGTAAAGCCCTGTGTGAGGAGAATGATTCAGGGTTCAAATCAGAGCCTTTGGTGACCTTTTTTTTGTTGTTTTGCCCCTAGATCTGCTCCTTTGGAAGCAATGCTCTTTTAAGCATAGAGAAAAAAATATTTTTTATCCTAGTAAAAGATGTATAGTCTTGTATATCTAACAGTATTAGAATTTTGACAACTTTTTTTTTTTTTTTTGTTAAAATGGACAAGTATTATACCTGGAATAGCAAAAAGATGAAAATGTCTGTGTGACTTCTGCTTTTTGTGGATCGGTGTGCCATTTTGACTGATGAGTTGGTTTGAAGTCTTGGCTGGCTCTAGTATACTCATCATAAAATATTTCTATCTACAGCTCAATGTGTGTGTTAATACCACTGATACGCTATGAATTGAGTCCGCTATTGCTGTGCATAAGAGTGTGCTAGCTAAACTGTCTTGTCTGTGGGCTTCTCTCTTTGGCATGCCCTCTGAGTTTTTAAAGGGTTATTTTTTATAAACAAGAAAGATTTTTGTGTAGAAGACGAAAAAGCAGGTTCATGTTGAACTGCTTCCATTTAACCTAAGTATTTTCCTTTGTCTGACTTCATGCTGTTGGTACCACAAAGCATACTTTTCTGTTTCCATTCTGGTTCTTCCTCTGCTTCTCTCGCTTTCCCAGTGATCAGGCTGTTGTCTACAAAAACATGCAGGAAAGGAATGGAGGCATTTTTGTATCCCACTGTTTAAAAAATATTACAAAACTGCTTTGTAAAACAATCTCTATTTTGACAAGTACCCCTAAGACTGTTGACGCATTTTAGATTTCTTATCACATCCTAGTTTAGTCCCATAATTATGGATGAGCAACTGCACACGTCAAACTGTGTGTCTACAAGTCAATGTAATAATTGCATGGACTGTGGTTAGGCCTCTGATAATTTAATATGAATTCTTTAAAATATGTCACGTGTTCATGTATGTGCTTAGTATCGTCTGGAGTATCAGTTCACTTTCTAATTATATGTAAGTTCTGTGAAGAGCTCCTATTCCTTGTTGATAATTTTGACTGTCTTACCAATTTTGTGATCACAAAGAACAAGTTCATTATTTAATGATATACTGAAGCAGTCAAGACTTAACTGTCTGTGTAAGCATGATTGACTTAAAATAACCAAGGCAACCCAGTTTCTAAGTACATTCTCTTATTGTTTTTATGCTCCCTTTTTATGTCACCACTGCTCATAGTCTTTTGTCTTGGTTTTATTTTCTTTTCTCCCTCCAATGAAGTGTAAGAGTTTTAGTATCTCTCCAATCAACAGAAACACAATGTTCTTAGCCACCTCATTTACTATGTATTAGTATGGTGCTTTTCATGTAATCAAGCATCCGAAAGCCCTTACAAGCCATTTAATTACCTGTCACAAGTCCAATTACTGTATGTAAGCAGGCTGCCTTGCTGAACCGAGAAAATACTGCATGCAGGCATTGATTTTATTAAAGAGCTTCAGTTCAGTTCATAACTGAACATTAAGATTCTTTATGCTATGGTTCCAACCAAATTGATTTGCACTGTCCAGAAGGGTAAACTCCACAAAGACAAACCCTTATGGAGTGTTTCAGTACTTCTGGGATGTGAAAGAAAAGCAAAGGGGGAAAGTTAAAACTAAATAGATAGTGTTGCAAGCTCTAAAAGCACAAACGATGAAATGACTTCTGCAGAAAAGAGATGAGACTGTATTCAGTTATTCAGGACCAAGGTTAGTAACAGTTTTGTTTGCTGTGAGGGTGGCCTTTCACAACAACACTTCCACATCCTACTTCTCATGCATATCCATATTACGCCAAAGCCTGAATAGCTGGGCTTGATTTCAGCCAAGTTAGCTAGCGTTCTTGCTCCTACCAGAACATCCTGCTGCAATTATGATCTCAGCAGTCTGTGTCTGATGGTCTCAGGCTCACGGTGGCTGCCCCGCTCGGCCTGCAGCCTGAGGCCCTTCTTCCAGCATGGCAGCAGCCAGGAGGGCTGAAGCAAACTTTTTGCCATTTGACTACTCCCTTTGCTCTGCAGCTCATTTGTGATCTTCACTGATCACAAAAACTCAAGGCCTTCACCCATCTCCCATTCTAAAATTCAGCCCCCTGATTCAGCAATACTGCTAGCGTTGCAATGGGCTGTGCCTTTGCTTCTGATTCAGGATGAAATGGGCCACCTGCTACTAAAAAAGACCTTTCTATTTCCTGCTATAACCTGGTTACTACTTAGAGGTCCCAAGTTCTAATGATAATCCATGCAACCTTGCTCACTTACAAGATCTGAGACATTTGGCTGTTTATCCCTCCTCTGTTTCAGTGTGAGGTATCGTGAAGCCCAGAAAGATCAAACTGGACCCATCTTAGATGCTTGTAAAGTTACCCTTTTCTACAATGGTTGCTTTAGAAGACCCAGAGCTGTTAGATGAATTACTCTGCTGTTTATTCTCTCTAAACAATGACGGATTACACACGGAAACGTAAATAATACTTTGCATTCCTTCCCAAAAGCAATTAATTATTTAAACTAATACAAACCATAACTTTAATGCATGAGATCTGAGCATGTCTTCTTGGAAAAATATGACACTATTCAGTTACACACTTGAACATTTACCTGGTTTTTTTATATATGCTACAGAAGCATTACGCCTTTGATTCCCAGCATACTACTACCGGTATTTTGGATTTTACAAGCAGTTTCTTTAGCCTGCTGTTCTCTGAAAAATTATGGGTCAGACAGAGCAATTTCCATTAGCATATACTCAGTAAAGTAGTCTCAATGGGACCATTTTAGTAACAAAAAGTCCCTGAAATTTGACACAGTCAGAATACCTTACATACACAGGTGAAATGAAGACAACAGTATCCTGTATGTGTATGGACTAAGGCCGTGTCTATGCTATAGTCTTGCTAACATAGTGACAGCTATCACAGAGGTTTAAGAAACCCCAAAACCCATACCCTTGCTGAACTAACTGAATCAGCAGAACCTCTGCCATAGATGTGGCTCTGCTTATGTGTGCTTTTGCCATTTCAATGTACACTGCTTAGTAAAGGTGTTGATATTCTGATATAGTACTAGTGGTGACATTCTGAAGCCTTTAGAGTTCAAAGCATTTCTTATTTGAAGAGTCAGTAAACTGTATCTGCCAAAATGACTTGTTTCTCAAAAATATGTGAGGAATTGGAGCTAACTGTACCTCAGGAAGATGACAAGTTCCAAATTGCTCCTCCTATTGCAAAAGATGCACTTAAAATTTTAGAGAAAGGAATTAAAATTATTTATATATATTAGAGGTGCTTCACCAAGCCAAATCTTTTAAACAGTTCATGATAAAACAGCTGAGTAACTGCAATAATTTATACCTGATTTATTGTTTCTTTGGTTTTGCCCCAATAAGCATGGTAAGTAAAGAGTGTTCTCTTTCATGTAGTCCAATGTTCTAGTAGGCAGCAACTGCAACTATTGAGTTTTCTGCTGTTGCACATGATGTTAAAAATCATGCAGAACCACAAAGAATATTTCTTTAACATGTTTGGTAGTTCACCATTTTTCTCTCTAGAGTTCAAACCTCCTGCAACATTATTGTCCCTGCCAGGCCACAGATTGAAACATGGAAAGATTATCTATCTGACTTGTTCCAGGTAATGTTGCAAGTCAGTGTCAAGGCTGGGAGCTGGTTTCCAGCCCTCCTTGCTGCACTCTGCTTTTCCAGCACCTGCTAATTTGGATTCACATGAATTTCAGTCTGAGGGGAATTTTCTTTTTTTTTTTTTTTTTTTTTTTCTTCTAATTTAGCATCCCCAATGGATTTTACATGGATAATAAAAATTATACAATGAGATTAGAAAATCTAATGATGAGGTGGAGGGTTTAATACATGTAATACATGTAATCTTAGTACCCTTGCTCCTTATGGCATATCAAGAATCCCTTTTCTCCACTGAAGCGAGCGGCATAGCTGACAAAGAATAATGAAAACGTGTCATAGGTTGGTTCTACTGTAATAGTAAATAATGCACATCCTCTTCATTTTTATTTAATTGAGAAAACATATTTTATTCATTACATTTGGAGTTGTGCCTGTCCACCTTCCACATCTGAGCAGCATTTGTTTGAGGGGGAAGACACAAATATGAATCATAAGAATATTCTGAAGACTAGCATTTTTGTTACGCCCAAGACCAAAAAGGGCCATACTGTTGTATGTGCCTGGCTTTCCTACAGAAGGTGGGTTGCCTTTGTTCTTGTGCAAACTTGCTCAAAATAGAATCAAACAGTGTTATGAAATCCTTGTGCAGAAAATGTATAGAATCAGAAAAAAGTTTATTACTATTTGCGTGATTAAAAGGAAATGCTAAGATAAAATTTGCAAAAAAAGAGGATACCCAACTTGCAGTAACATCTCAAAAAGTCAGCTTTGAGAGTACTGTATTGAGTTTCAACACATTCTATCTACCACTTTGTTATTCTGAATAATTTTTGAAGTTACATTTCCGACATAGGACTAGTTTCCTGATTACAGTTTCACAGAACAATGAAACATGGTAGTCCATGAACCACTGCCACTTTTGCTTGGCTTAGAAATAAATAAATAAAAAATTGTGGTATTGATCCCACCCAGCCCCCTGCTAAACAGACTCCTTCCAACTATTTCCTAATTGACTGGCCCCTGTTAGGTTTTTTCCTGACAACATTTTCCATGACTGGAAAACAACCACATTTAGGTAATGCACATAAAGCAAGCCTTCTTCCCCAGATGGTCTTTGTTTTTAAGACTGCCCCTACGTGTTATGAAATCTGAATTTTACTTGATAAAAATCCTCACTGTTGATCCTGCAATGCTAAGATACAGATCTATAGCAATCCCTGAAGCAAAGGACAGATTTCACATTTTTAGGTGGGGTCACGACAAGTTCTCCTCGGCTTTGTGCTGGCAGCGTCTCTGGGGGAGTACTCCTTTCAGATGTCAAGTTATTGCAAAATGCAGCATCTTAGCTTCACAGTTCATTTCTGCCTTCCTCCTGCCCCCTCTGAACGTCGTCTGCTATTTGCAGAACCCCTTATATCTTTTTATATAAAGGAATATATTCTGTCTTCAGATCCCTCACCCTCAGATGCTGTTTAACCCTTTACTCTGCGCTGAAGCCGTAGGCTATTCAGTCGCCCCCACCTCATACATACCTCCGGCTCCAAGCGCGGGGGGAACCGAGGACTCGGAGCCCAGCTACCCACCAGCACTACAGCTGCCTCCCTCAAAATTAGATCATCTTACGCTGATTAAGAGAGTTCAAGGCTGGCATCGCTTGACAGAGTCAGGTCTGCATAAACAAGCGGAGGGCATTTTTAATACCCCGTCGGGAAGCTGGGCTGCCAGGATCCGGGCTGGGGGCTGGGGGCACGGCCGAAAGCACCCCCCGGGCGCCATTGACGGCCGCCGCCGGCGCTGACCGCGGGCTTGGCGGAGGAGGTGTGGGTCAGCCCGAAAGAGGATCCCTCATCTGCTGTGGTATTTTGATCGGGTATTCCCCCCAACTCCGACTACTCCCCCCCGCCCCTCCGCGGAACTTGCCACCCGGGGGAGGGGGGGCTCTCCGTGCGCAGCCCGGCGCAGGTGACAGGAGGGAAGCTGAGGGGCGCGGCGGGCTCCGGGCCGGCGGCGCGGCCGCGCCCGCGGGGCCCTGACCCACATAGCGCGCGGGGCACTGCCCGCGCAGCGAACGGCGCCGCCGCCCCGCAGCCCCCGGCCCCAGCCCGAACACGTGTCCCCCCCGTCCCCCCCCCCCTTCATCTCTACCCCCCTCCCCAAGATGTCCGCTGCTGCCGCCGCCACGGCCGGGCCCCTCCGCGCCACCGCCGGCGGGAGCGCACCCACCGCCCGGCCGCGCAGCGCCGGGCCCGCCCCAGCCGGCCCGGGCCGGGGGGGTCGGGCCGCTCCCCGCATCCCGCCCCTCCCGCCGCTGCCTGCTCTTGAGTTACCTGTTTTGATGACCCGTGTAGCCTTTTTTTTTTCCCCTCCTCTCTGCAATGAAAATCGGCGGCCGGTCACTCGCTCCCCCCTCCCTCTCCTCGCCTCGCCGCTGCTCTCTCTTCTCCTCCTCCTCCTCCTCCTCCTCCTCCTCCTCCTTCTTCTCCTCCTCCTCCTCCTCAGCGGGAGCCGGTGTCAGTCAGTCACATCAGCTGCCCGGGCAGGCAGGGAGAGAAATGGCCAGCAGCTTCCGGGAGTGCCAAATAAAGACAAGTCCAGAAAGAGAGAGAGACGGTGGCAGAGATGGAGAAAGAAAGCAAAAAGTGGGTGGAGTGTGAAAATGGAGAGAGAGGCAGAGGGAGAGGTGTCTCTCGGCGGCGGCGGTGCGGCGGCTCCGAGCGTGCGAGGAAATATGGCAGTGGTGGAGCATGGCGGAGGAGCAGGGGGGAGCGCAGGCCCCCAGGGTTAGGGGCACCCACGGCCGCAGGCCTAGCGCCCCGCTTGCAATCGGGCACAGTTCAGGTGAGCGGGAGGTGAGCACCCCATGCCACACAGGCCCGGCCCACGCTGGGAAAGGACAGTGGGGCCAGCGTGGAAGCCGGCAGACCCCTCACGTGTGCAGGGGAGGCTGAGGGCAAGTAGTAGTTCAGTGTCAACTCCGAGCCGGACTAAGCTGCACCAGCCCGAGCGCTGCTACAGCTGGGCCCGCAGTAGGGTTACTGCCCTCATGCAGTACGGCCATGAAACCAGGACTTCTCCCAGGAGGCAAACCCTCGTGCCTAGACCTGGTTTGTCAGGCTCTGTGGGCTTCACGCTAGTCCGTACCCCTGCCCGAATGGGAGCACACGCGTTTTGCAGTTATGCGGTGCTCGTCCCTGCGTGGTCCCAAGGGGCATCTGATCATCCAGCTGAAGTCTGCCTCACCTCCCAAGAGGCAAGTGAGCTGGCTTTCTGCACAGAGGTCCTGGGAGAAGACCTTGAATTCACAGCCTCTAAAGGAACAGTTTGCTCTTGAATGGAAAAATAATCGATTAGTTTGTGATAATAAAAAAGACCACATATATTTTTCAAGTCAACCACGAGGTTGTGAAAAAATCAGTAGCACTTTTCCCTATCAAATATATAGCCTCCTTTAGAAGACTTTGTGTTTCATTTCTGATGGTTTGACAACAACACTATAAAATACCGAACATAAAAATTTGTTTTGATTTTACAGTAGTTAAATGGGGGCCGAGGAAAGTCATATTTTAACAAGGATGCCATAGTTAACAGCAGTTCACAGACCTCACATGCCTAAAGACAGCATTAAGCAAAACGAAGCCGACTGCAAGGATCAGTCTGGGATTCAAACTCACTAGCGCAATGTAATTGGCATGGGAAATGGCAAAAATCAGTGCCACAGCTTCCTGTACACAGTGAAAAGAACTGCTTCTCCTTGGCACGTATAAACTGCCAGATGAAGTCAACAGAACAGCACAGGTTTTAAACCAGAAGGTCTTGCCAGACCTTCCAAAAAGGAAAAAGGTAGTATGGAATTGAAGACCGCATTGCAAAAGTGCGCAGAACACAGAAACTACTTGAGTGAGAAACAAGCCCAGAAGATCTCTTTCTGGAAAGAGAACCCAAAAGAATTAAGAAACTGTGAAACTACTACATTTAGATTAAAGCTCAGGGACCATATTTCATACAACTCTGGGGAAAAAAAATCCCAACACGTGCAGTGTCAGTGTGGTAAGTGGAAAGTTTAGGATGATAAATGCAATTGAATTTCTGTAGAATGACAAGTTAATTTGAGAAAAATGTAATGTAGTTAACTTAGAAAAGTTTTACAGGCTCTTACGGTAAGAGCACAGGCAAGCACTCCGCATCATTCTTTTACATCACTGGCATGTGGAAAAGAGGGAAAAAACATTGGGCATTTCCTTTCCGTGGAAACTGGCAGATACCCTACATGTCTAAAACAAGTTCCCTATAACAGATCTTCGCTCCCAACTTCTAGTGCTTTCTTCACAAAACTTTTTGTTTCTCTTCCCCAGGAGAATGTTGGCAAAATTAAAAGGCTAAGACTGAGGTAAAGGGAACAACAGGAACTAAAAAGTTTAGTAAAAAGGGAGATTCAGTAGTTGTAAAGCGATCTCATAATACAGAGGAAACCCAGTGTCAAGCAAAGATGTAAGATGTAGCACCTGAAAACATTAGAGAAGAGACCCTTGCAGTTTCTATACAAATAAAGGTAATCTTAAAAGGCAGTTCTCTAAAGAACTTTGTAGTTATTAACTCAGGCCAAGCAACAGCCCCTAAAGAAAAGAAAGGAATGAGAGATGTGCAAATTTTGGACTTTGCAAAATATCATATGTGCAAAAATATTGACTAGATGACATGCTGTTGTTTCATCCCATCAAGGAAAATGAAGGCTTGGGCAGCAATAAAAATTATGTTTTGAAAATGCTTGGCATTGACATCGAGTGAAACACTGAGCAAGGAATGACTGGAAGATCAGACTTTGGGGCTAAGTACTTTGCCCTCAGTCTAACAATGCATTCAGATATTGGCTTAGATTTATATAGAAAAAGTACCTTGAGTACATTGCAACATTAAAAGTTAAAGATTTTTATTTGTATACTTTTTTTAGTGGGGACAGAGTCACCAACTTCAGGATCAAAGCATTCAAAAAACCGTTATGGTTCTAATTTATGCTGTAGTCCTCCTGAAATTATGAGGAGCTCTTCTTATGCAAGAAGTGCAGTAATAGCTCCCTTGTGGGAAGTTGCCCAATTAAAATATAGTAGCGCATGGAGCGTAGTGTATGGCATTTAATATAACTTTATAATTTTTTTTATTTTACTTTTTGACTTTGCTGCTGCAGAAAATCTGTGCCAAGGCTGGCATGTTTTATTCCCTTTTATAGAAGAATGTATTTCTAAAGTTGTGCAGGCATCCCAAAGTACACATCAGAGGCTGTAGCAGTAGGGTATCAAAATCTCTGAGGAATGACAGCATTGTAACCTAAGCAGAAGAAAATGCTCTGGTGCACCTTGTATTTGCATACATGTTTTTTCACAAAGACTGTTCAAAATGTTAATGCTTACCTTCCCAGTATTTGTTGAAAACAGACTTTCAAGCTATATGGTTGTAAAATTTCCCTATTGATGTAAGTTGCATCTCAGTGATTCATAGATGAGTTTGGAGAAAACCACAAACATTGTTGATCATTTCCTTGATTTCATGAAGTTTGTCTTTGCTGGGGCAATGCATAAAATAATAGTACGAATTAAAATTGCACAAGCACTTACTGATGTGAAAATAAATTGGAATACCATGTGAAAATCTTGGTAGTGTGACTTGCTAGATCTGCTTAAATAATATCAAAGTGCATTCAGGACATGTCAACATGCCTTTTGCTTATCAAATCTGCTGTTTAGTCTACAGAATTTGAAAAACAGCATATAGCTAATTAACTAAACGGATCTGTGAAGAGCATTTTGTGGGTATCTTGTACAGATCAAGCGTCAAAACATGTGGGAAAAAAAGGGAAGATTTTGCCAAAGAAGAGGAATATTTCTCCTCTTTCAAACTAGTGTGAAATAAGGCTGAATCTGTCATCATTCAATCTGATCACCTGTAAAATAAGATTAAGGCAGATTCAAATTACATTTAGTTTCACAGATGTCGCTCTACTGCTTTTTTATCTCCTCTCTGTATTCTCTTTTATGCAGTAAGATCTGGGGGTGTGGACTCTCATTTCATAATTGTATATTAATTAGTTGTATGCTTCTCTTTAGGCATGGCAACATAAAAAGTTAAATAATAAGCACGTGCTTATCATTAACTATGTGAGTAATGGCATCCCTGTGTAGCAGAGCACTTAGGCATTCCAGTTGTATTTAAGCAGCTTGTCACATAGGGATGGAATTACTCACTTGTTTATAATTCAGTATATGTTTAAGGACTTTGCTGAATCCAAGGGGAAAATGTCCTGAAGTCACAAATACTAATCTTTGTGACTACTTGTACTAATGGTAGTTTTGTGGTTTAATTCTGTTTTATGGAGCTGTTCTTTTGGGAAGGCTACTCGGTGAATATTGTAGGCTTGGGCCTCGGTTCTGCTGTTGCCCTATCTATTTATTATCATGAGATACAGGCTTGTGTTGTATTTTTGCTAAAAATCCTGTTTTATACAGTACTGGGGTTTGATACGGGCTTCAAGTGAAGTTTCGTGGTTTCATTTAATTATGGGGAGATATTTGCAAGAAACTTTCAGTGGGGATGATTTAACTGAGAGGAAGGAAAGCAGAATTTTCAAGTGTGTGAGTGTGGTGTTATGTCACCTGGAACTACTCTTTTGCTAAGTATGAAACCTATGGAAGCAGTAGTCAAAAGGAAGGATGGAGTCTTACTCATTGGTTAATGTTAGTTTTCCTGTTTTAGAATCATTAGCATTTCGGTTTGAGCTTCCTAGTTCTGTTTTCATCTTTCTTTCAATCTAGGCTGCAGGGAATCCTTAAGAGACTGGCAGTGTCCTCTAGTTACGCGTTGGTACAACTAAACAAAGTGAGGTACTGCTTCCAGCTTAGTAGTTGAATATACAGTTCTGCTTTGACAGTGTTTCAGGACAGCTTTACCGTGATGCTGGGCCACCATTCCAGCCCCAGCTGTGAGCTGTGAAACATCTTAAGATAATTGCAGCTGGTTAAATGTCTGTGCTCTTGACCTTGTCATTGTCAGTGCTTTGTAATCCAGCTGTGTCTGAGGAAAATGCAAGCATACCCAACTACTGCTGGAAGTAAAAAACTGCTAAATGTTTTGTAGTCTTCTTCATGCCACAGCTTCTTTGACTCATTCAAAATGTCCCAGCATTCTTAGGAGCTCCAGTCACTTTCAGAATACGTGAATGGATCTGGCATGAAAGTCTGGTGTTTTAATCTGTGTTTTCTTGCAGCTGCAGTTTTCTCTAACTAGATGACATTCTTTTCCTTGTTGTCTGCTGCTATGTTACTTTCATCACCATATGTACGATGGCATCAATGTCATGATCAGAGCTTGTCAAGGCTTGCTGCATCTGCATCATCAGTTCAATGCATCAGTCCTTATCAAAGGATCTGGGGGTTCTAATTGACAAACAGCTGAACATGAGCCAGCAGTGTGCCCAGGTGGCCAAGAAAGCCAACGGCATCCTGGCTTGTATTAGGAATAGTGTGACCAGCAGAAGTAGGGAGGTGATAGTCCCCCTGTGCTCTGCACTGGTGAGGCCACACCTTGAGTATTGTGTCCAGTTTTGGGCCCCTCAATACGAGAGAAATATTGAGGTGCTGGAGCGAGTGCAGAGGAGGGCAACGAAGCTGGTGAAGGGCCTGGAGAACAGATCCTATGAGGAGTGATTGAAGGAGCTGGGACTGTTTAGTTTGAGGAAGAGAAGGCTGAGGGGAGACCTCATCACTCTCTACCACTACCTGAAAGGACATTGTAGAGAGGTTGGTGCTGGTCTCTTCTCACAGGTAATTAGCGATAGAACAAGAGGGAATGGCTTTAAACTGCAACAGGGGAGGTTTAGACTGGACATTAGGAAAAAATTTTTCCCAGAAAGAGTGGTCAGACAGTGGAATAGGCTGCCCAGGGAGGTGGTGGAGTCACCATCCCTGGATGTGTTTAAGGGTCGTTTAGACGAGATGTTGGGGGATACGGTGTAGGGCTTTGTATTGGACTCGATGATCCCAAGGGTCTTTTCCAACCTGAATGATTCTGTGATTCACTAGTCTACTAGCAGTTAAAATCCCTCATCTAGGGTTCAGTAAGAGCCATTTCTGCTTATTGCTGAGGAGGTTCTGCCATGGCATACTTTTTTTCCCAGCAAATCCAGATTGTAAATACTTTTTTCAGCCCTTAGAGGTAGAAAGCATAGGGCCAGCTCTAAACTTTTTTCCTGGAATGACTTACTGATGATTCCCTGAGATCAATGTTCTTGTTGCATAGGAAAGCCCAGACAGTTGGTGCAGCAGAAGAACTGAAAAATCCAGAGCCACATAAAATATGATTTGTTTTCTAAAAAGGTGGGGATATTTGAGGTTCTTTTTGTTGCTATTCCTGAGATGTTGGGGAATAATCAGGTAATGAATTCAAGGTTTACTATACAACCCACTGGGCTAGAAACTTAATTTTTGTTTGAAATAATTACATAATCACCCAATTATAGGAAATGGTGCTTTAAGTAAAATTCAAAATTGTGCAAAATTTGTGGTAAAATCACATGAACTGATAACTTGGTGACATAAGTTTTTACGGAGAGAACACTTAGTAGCATATAATCAAATAGCAATGTGGGCAGATAACCAGTGTGTATTCTGACAGTTATATATCTAGTGTTCTAAGCACCTAAGTAGACTGTGCCCTTACTCAGACAGTGGTTCATAAGTAGCATAACCCCAACTGCAGTCATAACAAGCCAAGTAAGTCAAAGAAACCCCCTTAGAGGCAGAATTCCTCTGTTCTTTCACAACAGTTAATTAGCTAGTGGGTGACATTTGCTACCCCATTCTGCCAGTGCTGTACCTCGCTGGTTTTCTCCATCTCCAGGCTCCTTTGCACTGAATGAGTGAGGGGAAAGCGAGATAACCACTCAGTCCCTGTTAGATCAGCTACTCAGGCAGAAAATAAAAACCTTTACCTTGCCATATTCATCATGCTTGGGCTCGTCCTGCAAGGACCCACTTAGCTATTGACAGATATCTTCTATTAATACACTTACTACCCTAATATAGAACAGGGGGGAAAAGACCACGAGTTTTGAATGTGAGTCTTTGAAATCTTTTACTTAGTTCTTGAAAGATACTGAGGCAATTTATTCTTTTCCAATACAGAACTGGAATGCCAGGGGCAACAGCAGCATGAATTTTCTTCTGCTCCTTCAACCTCTCTCTCAACAGAGGACTTGGAAGAGTGAGGATATCTCAGTTTTATATCCTTCTTCAAAATAAGACTCCTGGCAAGGATCCAGTACACCATTACAGGGTACAGTACATTACTTATATTAATATGAAGTTTTGTCAGCCTAAATTATTATTTTACAAATGATGACTACCTTGATTAGGTACAAGGAGCTGATCAGGCACAGCTGCACAGAGCCCAGCACACTCATTTACTCTACCTTTCATATTCTCCATGGCAATGGAGTGGTGTCTTTTTACTTTCCAATATTCTGAGAACTTTTTAAGGCCAGACCAATTTTCTGAAATCTACCCTTCTCAATAAATGTTTTTACCATACAGCTGTAGCAAGATTTCCTCTGTTGAGTAAAGAAGGGTTTGTTCTTTTATAAGAACTGTGTAAATATAAAGCCAAAAAAACGTTTGAGGATAAACCATGACAAGGAGTAGAATAGAATAGAATAGAATAGAATAGAATAGAATAGAATAGAATAGAATAGAATAGAATAGAATAGAATAGAAGCATATTTCAGTTGGAAGGGTCTTACAATGATCATCTAGTCCAAGTAGCCAAATTATCTTCCCGTCTTCCTTTTTTTTTTTTTTTAAAAAGGGAAGGAGGAGCAAAGAAAAGGAACAAAACATATTTAAATTTAATGTCTAAGTGGATTAGAAGGAACTATAAATATTTCACACTGATGGGGTGAAATCCTGGTTCCCCTCAAGTCAATGAGTGTTTTGTCACTGACTAACAGGGTCAGCACTTCACACTACATTTCTGAATTAATGTTTCACTTGAATAAATGTAGACCAATGATTTAGGTATCAGAAATAATGTTTTTGTTTCAAAACCAGTCGTTTATTTCATTCTTATTTTCTTGCTTTTCTGTATTTGCACAGGCTCTGTACATACTGCACTGTATTTCTAAAAGCTATCATTTTCTTTAGAAAAGACTATTGTTTGCTCTCCTGAATAATTCATCTTGCAGTTCTCTTTTAATCCCCCATCAAATCTGCCATTCTTGTATCTTCATAAAGGGGAAGAAAGGAAAACAACACTCTAAGGCTGATTTATGAATTAGACCATGAACATTAAAAAAATATAAAGCCTTGGTATAAGTAAGAACTTCAGTTTAGATTCTGATTCAGTTATATCAGTACCTCTGAAATAACACTATTGGTTGCATACAGATTTCCAGTAACATAGCTGACTTATCACAGAGTATGAAAAAGGAGTATAAGAGAGAAATATGAAGATTTAATATTTAACCTTGAGCTAATATGGCTGACAATATATGTAGCATTTGAAGAAAAACAGAAATGCTTATTCAACAGTAAATACAATGCGATTTTAAATATTTGTGACACAAGCAAATAGTTGATAAAAGAGCTTTTAATCCAAGTTCCTGTATATCCTATTAGGTTAAAATAAAAATATTTTAGATGAAAAGGAGAGAACCCAGAAGCACCTTCACAGAGAATCTGTGGCCCACAAGCACTTGTAAGGTCTTTCATTAGATTACTGTTATACATTTGATGTACACATCAGATTAGCGAGAGGTCTTTCAGCATCCCAGTGAGGTTCATCTCCGTCGTCCCTCTGATCTGTAGGAGGTCATCTGCCTCTACTGCCCAGCTGGGAATCTCCAGATCTTTGTTGTAAGCAGCTCCAACTCATTTTCCCAGTATAAGAGAGACTCTGGCATTGCAGCTTGATTAAAATGTTGTTTCAAAGCTGTGTATCTTGTGGTGTTTATAAAACGTTAAATGGTAATAACCAAAATAGTTGTGATCACCATGAGGAATGTATTTACAGTCAAACCAGTATTAAAGGCGCACATCTGTGCCACAGCATATAAAAGGTAACTGTGTGTATCTGAGCTGACCAATCCTGAAATGTCAGCCTCTTCCAGCCACCAGCTTCATTCAACCTGTAATAATCAGCCAAACCTGTTTTGTTACCCGTGGCTGGTTGCCTCAGCTTGGTTGAGTGGTTTCTGTGACCTCCTGTATACTTACCTTAGTGATAAGCAAAGCTAGGGGCTACATCGTGGGACCTCAGGGGTTGCATTTTGTCATCAGTGAGAAGTGAATTGTTGAGAGTTCTATTGTATAGCACTTAATAAAAGGAAAATAAAATGTTTTCACAAGGGAGTGAAATCTTTCAGGGAAAAGAAAGAGAAGATGGTCCCCACATTAACATTCTTGGAACCACATCAGCTGTGGTGAGCAACACATATAAGCCCCTCTTCTTGAGTCATCCATCAGTATTTATGGTTCACTATTGTTAATATAATGGTTCACTAGTGTTGATGTGATAATGTTCAAGAGGTTGAAATATTTCTGAAGTGCAGCTTTCCCAAGAATCCTCATGGTATTCATAACAGATGTTCCTTAAACCCTTTTTTTAGTGTTATTGAACAAATTTGGTAGACAACCTGATGTGCTCCACATATGAGAGTTGTTCAAAGTTGATTTGTTCATTGGTTGTCCTTGTTTTTGTATGATACAGGTCCCCAGCCAAAAGGTTGTATGTCTTGTATGGTTGTTTACTGTTCAATTAATAAAAGCAGAACAGAAGGGACTATTATTTGTTTGCTTTTACAAGTTATTTTGATATTTGTTACTACCTTTTTCCACTTTCCTATTGTCATTTTGGATGTCAGTTCTAGGACATTAATCACAACCTTTTTAATGTCTTCATTTTCTGAAATGCAAATATTCATATTCAGGAGTACAACCAAAACCTAGATTCAAAGTTACCATCTCACAGTTCTGACTGCTGGCTGGATGCCAACAAATAGCAAACATTAGAACAGTTAGTTTCATGTATAAGTAAAAATACACATGTATATTCATTTTCCTAATACTAACCAGGAAGAGGGTGATGAGCAAAGGCTCAGGTCCTCAGAGTTGTTCAGCCCTCTTACAAAAATAGACTTCAGTACAGACACTAAATAGACAATGGGCAGTGCCAATATGCATCTATATATGTCCTCAGGCTGTTTTTAGCAATTGGAATTTCGTACAGGAGCCTTTCTGAGCAAAACACCTGCTGATTTTAGTCCAGTTTTGTTTGAGGGAGAGCCCCAGGTTTAAAGGTCTGTTTGTTCCAGGATGATTGAAGTCAGCACAAGTTTAGCTATTGATTTGAAAGAGCAGGTGGCAGTCTGTAGGGGTCCACTCCTGTTCCAGCTGAAGTCAACTGAGTCACTACCTTTATTTAATAGGAGATAGCTGTAATTCAGCAAATAATTAGCAAAAATGTCAGTAAAAATGTCTTTAAACCTTTGTGCAGCTGAATCAGCTCACCTTTGAAGAACTCGTCTCCTTCAGATGTTGGGGCTATTGACAGGAGCAGCAGTAGCAGCTGCTGTGTGGGTGGGTGTGTGTCTTGCCCAGCAACCTCATTCACTGACTGTAGATCTCACCTCCCACGCTCCACCTGCACAGGGCAGGATTACTCACTTTCTATACAGCAGCGGTACATTCAGCCTGGTGTGTTAATATGTGGTTGAAAAACAGTTGCAGTCTCTCTTTTTTCAAAATCTTTGGATGCTAGGAAGGCACCTCCAGCCCTCTTTATGCAGTATTCATGAACTTCAGAATAGCTGGAAAGGTGTGACTGCATGCAGAATAAATACAAATGAACCAGTATTATATGAGGGCTGGCTTATCATGTATATGTATATACACATATGAGTGATCTATTTTGTATAAGCATTTTGCAGCACTAATAGTCGTAGTAGTTGCTTCGCTGTTATCATTATACACATTGAATTGGAGAGTGTCCTGTTAAAATACCCAATCAAGAACATAGAAATATCCCTTTTTCTCTCTTACTATTTTTCTTTGCTAATACTTTTTTAGTTTGTAACTTTATTTAAAGAAAATAACCACATTAGCTTTTCTTTAATTTTCTGTTATTTGCATGTTATGTAGAATATATAAAACACAATGCATAATAATTATATAATGTGTAATATGGTATAAATATGGTATATAGCATAAGGTATATATCACATATAATATATAAAATTATATATCAGAGAATCACAGAATTGTTCATGTTGGAAGGGATGTCTTGAGATCATCTAGTCTACCCACCCCCAAATCTTTTTTCCAAAATTATTTTTCATAATTTCAGCAAGGGGGTCCTTTCATGCAGTTTCTTCTGCCTTATTTAAGCCATTTATGTGATGTATCCTAAAAAAAATGAAATGAAAGATAAATATATAAATTAGATAAAGTATATTAAATAAATACACTTTTAAGAAAATTTTAAATAATTGCATCCAAAAGAATGATCACAAAGTTCAGCAGTGTAAGCAGCTATCACTCATTTGGAATTAATAATAGGATGATTTATAGCATCTACAACTCTCTATCCGAGTTATTCTCTGATTCTTTAAAATAATCGTTCTGGTTTTTTTTACCCCTTTAAAAACTGGTTTGATCATTCCGTTTGTGAGCCACACCCTGAAAAACCGAAAGGCTTTGCGCACCTAATTTAAGATTTGACCTAGTATCACTGTTAAACCTGTTTCAGTCTGTCATTCTCTTGCTTAAAATGCTGTGGAACCTAAGGGTTTCTGTTTGCTTGTCTAGCAAATCAATTTATTATAATCTGCCATGATTCAGAACTTAAGTCCTGCAGTCCGAGGTGTATAGTACACTTTTCCTCCACCAGAAATAATTGGGAAAAAAAATTCACTGACTTTTTTTTCTTTTCAAGTGCATTGAATGTAACAAAAAGAGCCAGCTTGATAGCACTGTAAGCTGAACTGTCATAACCGCGCTCAGAGCAGACCACAGGCAATCAGACCTCCTCACATAAACCCAGAAACCTTCAGCCTTTCACCTATGTGCAGCTGTTTTTATGTGCTCTTACTGAGGTTTTCAGCAATGATCACAGTTGCTGATCACCAAGAGCTGGACTGTTATCACTCCTGATTGGTCCTAGGCTTCTGAAAAGGTTTTGTGGAAATGAAAAAAAACGGCTTATTAATTCAGGTTGCTTCAGGCTATCATGATGCTACAGTCTAAAGGATCCCAAGCTTTAGAGCTGCAGAATCCCTGGGAAGTTCAGGAACCTGACTCCATGGTGACCTTTTCTGAAAAAAAGGTCAGCATGCCTCAGACAGACTTGCCAAGTCAACTGCTTTTCCCTGTAGACTAAAGCTTTGTGGTCTTATCCGTAGATCTGTTAGGAAACTTGGCCAAGCTATTGCTTTTTGTTGTTTCAGGCACAATTTGTGTGTTGAATGGAGTTTCATACTAAGTGAGAGTGATTTCAGTACAATGGAAGTAAATTTAGCATTGGAAGTGCTTAAAATTCATCCTGTGGCTCCCTCTACATTATCTCCAAATTTTTACGATTTTAATGCAGATTTCCTAGGTTCATTCATAGGATTTAGTTCTGTACAAATCTCACTCTCACATTTTCATGCTTGTTCTTCTTTTGTTCTCTCAAAGTTGAGGGGGGGTGGGACTTATTTGGTAGATTAGGGAATAATCTTCCGATGGTTTGAATTAGTTTGGGATCAAAAAATAACCTCATTACTGCCACCTCATTATTGCTACCTCATTATTTCTTACGCCAAAGAGTTTTTAAGCACAGGGTTTTATTTCCTTTATTTTAGGGGAGCATTTTTGAGGTACAAAATCTGGACAGGCCATTATCAATTATTTTAAACACAGTCATAGAAATGTTTTGACAGTTGGAGGTGACTTGGGGTGGCGGTTTTGCTTTGACAGTGGTTTGGAGCTTTTTGGTTTTAACTGAAGATTAAATTTGGGCCAGAACAAATATGTGCTCTTCCCATTCTCTTCCTGCAAACTTCTCTTTGTGAGAAATGGCTATTAATACTGAAAAGACTGCAAAACCTGAAGATTTTATTGTATTAAATCTCTCCAGTATGATATTTTCCTCTACTTTCATTTATCTCTGTTCATTTGCATCTTAGATTAGGGTACCTGTTTAAGGCAAGAACTGTGTCTTCGGGCAGTACCAATCAGCTAATATATCTTTGGAGACAATTATGTGAATTTTTCTGTTAATATTTTAGAAGTAGACTCTTACCTGTAACAGTTATTTTTACCTATTACATGTTTCAAGTCAGATTCTCAGTTCTTCTAGGTCTCCAGACCTGTACAGAAAGCTGCAGAGATCTGGTGATAGCCTCTGCACCTCTAACCCAGTGTTCTTGTTGTTATTTTACTGAAATAAAATCTGAAACTAGGAATGTGTATGCTGCTAATAATTTAAAACTTTATTTATGTGACTACTATAGCAAAAATATATGCCAGTCAACAGTGGCTTCTATACTGAATATTGCCAGGTCATTGTCCAGTCATGCCCATACAGACTCCTTAATAGACCTAGAATTCAGATGCTGGACACAGATGTGGCATTGGAAAGTGGGAGCTCTGAGGGTTTATGGTGAATTATGGACTGATCCAAGTCAAAGATGTGACTCTCTTGATTTTTTATTAACCTCAGAAGCCTCAATCAAGCTACTTACAGCAGAGTAAAGATGAATATGTCACATTCCTATGTGAGTCACAGACCAAATATGGACCAAAAGCTCAGCGGCTGAACTTTGCACTGGGCTTTATAAGAATGACTTGCACTTGAGAGTGAGTCCCAGTGATACCTGTCGCTGCTGTGGGTTCTTGTGTTCAGATAGCTCTGCAGTGTTGCAGCTTAAGCAGCGCAATACATTCACCTAAAATTTGTTATGTGATCTCAGGAATAGCTTGTCATCAAACCTGCATATCAGTAACTATATATGTAGTGAATAAAGATAGATTCTTCTCGTCCATGGCAAAAGAGCAGGGGAATATACGTCAGTTGGCTGTTTAGTTGCTTTATGATTCAGTTGGCTCAATTGACTCGAATCAGGTTTTATGACACAACTGCTCTTCAGTTGTTTTATGATACTTTTCCCATCAAGTTCCATCTGCTTCAGAAGGGTGACAGATCTGAATTTGTGGGACTCCTGTCCTTTGGTATTATCAGAAGGACATAGTGAGATATTTTGAGTCTGGCAGCACCACTGGCTATTTTGGCAGGTGTTGTGCAGGATGAGATGAGATTGGCTGTTACCAGCTCCGTGCATGTGTTGTAGCAGCAAACATTTGGTTGTCTCTGTGGGTTGTATCTACTGTCAGTGCATTTGTGGTGCTGTTCAAAAAAGAGGAGGGATACTAGTGGTGATGTGTAACATAGTGCTCAAATTTATACAATTGCTGTGTTTCAGTAATTGAGGGAATGTTGGATTTTGTAGCATGATCCCTGATGAGCTGTGAAATTCTGGTGCAGCTTTATGCAGAACTTTTCTTTATATGCCAGAACTTTTTACACTTTTTCAGAACTTCTTAAATAACTCATCTTTCAAAAATTATGGATTTGCTATGACTACTCATTCATAAATGCCTCCTACCTTCTTTTGTCTGAAGAGAAGTCATTTAACAGACATTCTGTATTGATCCACTGTCTTGGCCAGGTAAAAATGGCCATTAAAACCACAATAATTGCAGCTCAAGTAATCCGCTCATCTCTTTTTAATATGAAAAAAGGGCTGTATGTTTCTAGCAGGTTTTTTTCCAAAGAACAGCCACAACAGAACATCACAAGACAAACTCAGTGAAAGCTACACAAGATAAAACATGGCCCACTGATACTGTGTTTATTTGAAACTCCCCTTCCGCACACAGTCATCTGAGGTGTTTGCACTTGCAGCTTTGTGCTACACCTGTGTTAGTTACCTGGCAAGCACATCTTTTACATTCCGCATGTTGTCTGGCTGTCAATCCACACACAGGTGCGTGCATGTATATTTACACTGCAGTGAGCAAAAGTGATCAAAGAGAACTGATATACCATGCAACAAAACACAGTAGAAATGTTGAGGAAAAGGCTACATAGAAAAGACTTGTAAACAACTGTGTTCATGTATGCATGTGTAAGTGAAAACAGGCAGCTTTGTCTCAACACTACAAGAATTTGTTTGTTAAAAGAACCAATATGCAAAAAATACATCTTGTATGCATTAAATGGATGTTACATACATGTTTCGTATTCCATAGCATATGTGAGATAAAATTCAGTATGCAATTATGTGAAACTGTTTACTATATTTGGTTAATTCTTCCCATTCTTACATACCTTAGTGTTTGATGATGGGGATTCAAGTCTGTGACATCTGTTCTTGACTTACAGTCTGTGGCTTTTAGAGAGTTACAAATGTTCATTTGCAAAAGTTACATGAAAATATGTATCACATGTAATATAAATGTTGTACAGCATCCATGCTGTGTCAGCTCTGTTAACTAGATGCTGACACTAGATTTATTGGAAGATGAGACTTGAGAATTAACCAAAACAAAAATACAGTCCATCTCTCCAAGCACTTAGAGGTCCTTGTGCACCTCCATTTGCCCTCATAAAAGAACATTTAAATGGACTATGTACTTACAGAATTTTGCTATAATGCTTTTTTCCAGAGAAAACTGTTCCAAATAATGTCCATTTTTTATTTCTTCTTATACAATTTTTTCTTCTTTAATGACCTATTTACTGGAGATGCCACTTTCTACAGTAGGCGTTTTGATAATTTCAAATACAAATTTTCACAAAATGATCTTGATTTTTCTGAAATGGAAAGATTTTCCTCCAGTTGTGAACATTTTCCTTCAGTGGTTTCAAATGGTCTATCTAAACACAGGCTATGCTCACTATTATTCCTTACTGCCAATATTTGGTAGCATAGTTAAGGTTATATCTTTCAAGCTGATAGCGATTATTCTGTGAGTTAGCAGCAGAGTATCATTGCTGTTGATACAATACATTCATAATGTATTGTGTTACTATATTGCTTTTATAATTGTCTCTATGAGCTATCTTCAGGATTTAGTTCAGTTTTAATCAGAGAGGCAAAGCTAGGCAATCCCTGTCTTGTATTTCTATCTGAAAAACAAAAAATCAGCAGAAAACCTTTTATACAGAAGAAAATAAAACTGGGTGAAGAATCTACAGAAACAAACTTTACCTTAGGTGAGTTAGTCCCCCTTGCGTCCTTTTACAGGCAGCAGAAAGAGGCTCCTTGTGACAGTAATTCAGAGAATCTATGTGTCTTTTGAGCACATAGCAAGACTAGGGAAATTAATTTTTCTAGAGTAAACTTAGGCTTGTGGAATTTATTTTGAATTTTCTTTATTAGAAACAGGTTCTGCTTTGCACCAGACTACAGTATTCAGTGCTGGTAAAACACAACATACAGAATTATTGTTTTGGCATCATCATATAGTGCTTGTCTGAATCATTGTAGGAAGGGAGGACATTTATTCTATTGTCTTTTTTTTTTTAAGAGGGAAAGTACTTGAACCCATTTTTGCCATTTAACTTGATGCAACCCTAGATATAGAAAGTGATTCTGTATTTTGTATACTGAGTATATAATCTCATTCTCATTTCTCACTGTCAAAGATATCTAGTGATCTCATGTGGAAAGTTCAGAGTGCTGTGTCACAGCCAGCATATTTGGTTTCTTTGGAACTAGGCAACCCCAGCTTAGTCTATTCCAAATAATAACATTTCTTATTAATAGGGTTCTTTTTAGAGTATTGATAGTACTTGGCAGGTATGGAGAACTGCTTGTGCTAGATGATGGCTTAGTTAATTGTGGAATTTGATTCTTCTTTATTTCATGAGCTGACTTGCAAATTTTTTCTATCAGAGAAACTTTTTGCAAGCACCAGAAACCAAACTGGGGAGGAACCTGGGATTTTTGTTCTCAGGTTCTGGTAACGATCTCATGTCTTGCAAAGATCCCACAGCTGTCCTGACTTTAGGAGTACTTGAAAACATCTGTTAATGCACTTATTACAACCGTCTAATCTGAAAACAAGATCATAAGACCTGACCCAAAGTTCTCTGAAGGTGTCTGGAGAGCTTTCACTGATTTCACTGTGCTGTGGGGAAGGCCACTAGACCCTTTGAGAGGGAAACAATTTTCAGTCAGTATGAAAACGTCTGTGATTCTGTTTAAAACCTCTTTTCCAGCCTCTCTTGTACTTTATCCTGCCAATTCTATGCTCACATCTCTCTTGGCCGTTGTAGTGACCGAATTGGTTCTTAAACTCAAATTGCAAGCTCCTCTTGGTGTTTTTCAAAGCCTTGGGGTACAGTTCCTTTCTCCTTCTAACAATTTTAGAATGAGCAGGCAGATCCAGAAGTCCTTTTTCTTCTCCCTGTGCCAGGAGTTTCAGAGAGGAAAAGGGAAGAGGATGAACAGAGGAACTTTTCTCCACAGTAGTAGAGGAGGGTTCCTTTCTCAGGCACTTCTAAACATGTGCTCCATTCTGCAGCCTGGCACAACATTTATAAATGGATTTTCTTGAGTTCATGACCTATTTCAAAGCAAGTGCTGGATGCCAACACATTGTGTCATGGCTTATCTGTGGACAGTGGGCACCTGTTGCAGAGAAGGTTCTTCACCCAGGCCTCTCCAGTGCGTAAATCTAAGCTTCTATCTGAATAAGAAAAGGTCTTGAATAAAAATGAACAGCCCTGGGTGAGTCAGATAGAAACTTAGATGATATGCAGATAAGATCTTTGAGGTTTTTAAAACTATTACTCTTTCTGAACCTTCAAGCATGTTTATTCAAGTGATGTTGTTAAAAGGGAGCTTATAGAAAACCCAGTTAGGATTCTGTAACTTTTCAGTGCCTCACATGGCCAGATTTCATTTTACTTTTGCCAAAATGTGGAAAAAGGAAGGCCAGTAGCTTTGAAATTTAATTTTGAGTATGTTTGATTAGATGCTAGTTAGATTTGGCTATAACCACACAGGTTTTGGGAAAAATTTTACAAAGCCAACATAACACAAAAGCATTACTCGCTTCTTAAAGTGCAAAAGAATGCTTGAGAATAACCACCAGGTGTGTGTCTAAACTGTCACACAATTAAGAGGAATCTGTGTATAAAGTTTTCTTCTTGACCATGAATGTCAAAGGATTCACATGTACCAAAGTATGTTTCTTAAAAATACATAGAGCCATTTCCATATCAGTTCCAGAGGCTGCAGTCTGCAAGAGTAGCGTAAAAGATCAGGGACACTGTTGGGCTAATGATTCCAAATTGTAAACTGAAATTAGCTGAAATTTCATCTAAATTTCAGAGGTTTTGCACACAATGTGGAAGATTGGGCAGCACTTAAGAGAACAGAGAACAAGGTACATGAGATCTGTGAAACAGCAAGAGATGAGATTTGATCATCTGATCATGGATCATTGTATTTTTACCACCTTGATGATTTGGCACCATGCTTTCCTCCTCTCAGCTTCCCAGCATTCGCCAATAGCCAAAAGAACTTTTCAGTTTGGTGCATGAAAATCTTGAGAGGACTTGGATGAGATTCCTATTAGGGCAGAAAGAAGCTTTGGAAATCTGCTGTCATCCATCAGTCCACAGAAACACTCTAAAATACCATATTCTGGGCGAAAGAATGGAAAGTATCTAGAGCACCAAATGTGGCAGCTGGAAACGATTTAAAAAAATACACAAGCTGGTAGGCCAGTCATGTTACGAGGGGTAAGAGAGGCAGCTGGGAGATTTAAAAGGGAAGGCCTGAGAGCAGCTGAAAGGTGCCAACAGTCTGTTAGTGAGAGTGTCTGAGAGCTAAGTGGCTGTGTGTGATGAGAAAACATGCCAAAATGATAAGAAAAACAGCTGGAGAAAAACAAAATTTCAAAGCCTCTGAAACAGGGATGGATATGCAAGTTCTGCTAACACTATTGAATGAGTAAATTAATTTTTTTTCCCTCTCTCTGCTTTCATAAGTTTCTCTTGTTTTCACAAATGACCTCTTTCTGCAGATCTGCAAAAGTCCTTTTTTGCTGCTTCCTTCTCTTGATCTTTTGGGCTTTGTTTGTTTCCTCCACAGAAAACAGGTATCTCTGAACAATGCTGTTCACTTGTTAATAGTTTCTTAAGCCAGTATTTTAACTGTTGGTTTTTCTATTTCCTGACCTTATCAAGACTTTCCCTGCTTATCATTTGAACATGAAAACCCCTTGGTGGAATACCATTCTCTGTGAAGAAAATGCACTCATAGCAGTTGATTTTAATAGTTCCAAATCTCATTCTGGGTAGGAGCTGTAAGATTTAGAGGGCTTTGTATTCCAGAGGGCTAGCTGGAGGAGTTGGCAAGCTTGAAGGGTCTCATGGACAGTCTCTAGAATTTGGCAGGGTCTAGAACAAGCTTGTAATAAGAATGTGGTGACTTTGGAAAGTAAACTATAAAAATGCACAGTGGGGCAGGTTTTCAAGGCTTTATGCATTACAACTGCACCTGTGGTTTTGCATCTATTTTATTATACATACAGCTTATAATTTATTTGCATCTGATCACATATTTGAATCTAGTCAGGGTGAGTGCATCAGTGATGTAAAGACATCTGCCAATATCTGTATACAGTAGTATGTTCTTTACCTTTGAAATTGTAGCTCTACTGTTTTTCAGCTGTGAAAGCAAGAGACAGTATGTGTGTACTTTTTTTTTTTCCTCCATAGATCATAAGGAACAAAGAGTTTATGTGAAAAGAAGAGTACAGGAGAAGATCTTAATAGATTCTGTCCCATCAAAAACTGAAATACAGCAACATGAAAAGAGCAAACATGCTGTTAGCTTCTCTGAAGCTGTTTGCTAATGACCTCCAATGAACTAGAAAATGTTAGAGGGTAGGCTCAGCTTGAAGCCTGAGAGAAGAAAAAATAGCAGGCAGAGAGAAGGATGCAAAGAAAGTGAAAGAGAGGATGGAGGTAGTCAATAATTATTTTTCAACAACAACAAAACCCTAATCAGGCACCAAATTTTTGATAGCTTTCATGCTGCCTGACCTACACTGTTATGTTCAGGAAGAGCAGCAGCAGCAGTTTTGGAGGGCATGAGAGTAGACTCACAGAATAATAAAATAATAGAGCAAATTAAAAGGGGGAGAGGGCATAAAAATGTAGATTAAAATAGATTGAGCATTTTATGAAAGACATCTGAATGATTACCACTCATTATTGGTGAAATGTAGCTCACGTAGCTTATACTAAATATTTTAAATAAAGAAAATAATAGGATTAGGTAAAAAAAATTACAGTCCAATCTGATAAAATACCAAATGAGACAGAGGGAGCTAGAACATTTGCCAGGGAAAGTTGCGCATACCTGGCATAGGGAAAAATACTTAGACTGATTGAGAAGTGCAAATTAATGGTTTTTAAAGAAAGCATTTAAATTAACTTTTCAGACACCTGAAAGCCTTTGACTGTATATTTTAAATGAAAAGCTTTTGTTTTGGAAGCCCTTGAAATGATATTTCCAACAGGAACAATTAACCAAAAGCATAAACTTACAAGAAATTTTACATATAAGAACTAGTGTTGCACTTTTTATGCTTAAGTAAATTTCTCTCTTGGAATAAGAAATCTCAGCTCCCCTTCCTCATTTTCTCCATGATTAGAAGCAGACTAGGTAATTTATTATTCTACATTATGGTATAAATATAGATGGCCTCTGTTTTTTTAAAAAAATGAGTTTATGAGAAATGAGTGCAGGTGCACTTATCTAAAAAGAAGTGAGATAGAGGATTTGAGAAATAATGGAGGAGGTACTGTACTGTATTGCCTTTGATAGTTGAAATAACTCTGCCTTCTACATGTCCTGCTTTCCAGCCTGAAGGTTAAGAAGGTCTTTGCCAGTGGCTTTGCACCACCTTGTGACTTAGGAGAATTCCCCCCCCAGGAAAGCTGTCCAGGTTCATGTAACCGTAGACCTGAAGAAGGAAGGAGGATTTCAGTTGCAGAAGGAAGAACGGTTTGGTCAGTTATATTTTTAATTAAAATGAGGCAATGGTGGAGAGACCGACTTTGCAGGACCTTCTACAGCAGGACCATGAACCTGTAAATCCAGACAAGCTGCTAAGAAATCTGCTAACTAGAGATGCACCTAGGTGGCTCCATTTAAATGGAGTGCAATACTTTGATTTCACAGTTGGCATGGTTCCCCCATGTGCTGCTCTTTGAGTGATCTCACTACATATTTTTTCTCAAAAAAAATCCCAAGGTGGAGTGCTTTCTACCACTTCTCAAGAACGAGAACGGCATGAGAGATTTCACCACTAATAATTTTTTTCAGACTCTGGAGAATAAACTGAGGAACACTTTAGTATTTCTTCTTCCCCTCCTCTCCTCTACACCAAGTCATTATCAGAAGAGGACTCAAAGTTCATCATAAACATGAATATATACTTAACTCTTTTTTTCTTTCTAGCACATCACTTTGAACAGCAGAATTATCCTTCCACTAAACACACAGGTGGTGTTGGAGTGTGTTCTATACTACAGATTTCAGAGCAAGTCAATGCCCAATAGAGCAAAGTGCTGTTTGGAGGGTTTACATACAGCTTGCTCTGCTCAACAAGGCCTTTGTGAGTTGTTCTCTGGGGTAGCCAAATGGTCTTGCAAACACAGGTAATCTAAAAACCAGGATCTGTGAACAGTGCAGTAAAATAGTTATTTTCTTGAGATCCTTGCTGAATTAGGAATTAGAAGTCAGTATCATTAAATCTTTTACCTGTATGACTGACGGAACCTGAGACTTTACAGGAAACCTGCCTAGATTTCTGAGAAAATATTTGTTTTCAGATTGGCATATTTATGACTTTGTCCTCAGGAGTCACCAAATGGGCCATAACTATCCTCATTCTCAGCCAGTTAAGAGCTGGAAGATCTGATCTTAGTTTTCTCCAAACGATTGTACCATCCTCATAAGCACATTAAATACCACAGTAGCTGTCAAGAATCCATGAAAATCTTTTGATGTTTGCAAATAATAGCACTTTCATTACTACCAAGCAGACTGTACTTCTCACCCCTTAGAGCAAACCTGTCTGGCCTACAGCAGTTCTCTCAGGGTATATTCATGCAGGTCTTCTGTTTTCAGTCTGGACTCTGGCTCCACTCCCTGGGTATCAAGCTCGTCTTGATTGTGTGGCTGTGGCAGTTAGCAACCAAGCTGTCCCGCTGAAACAAAAATACCATTAACACAGTGCAGTCACATTTCAAATAAACCATATCTTAAATGCAATAGAAGATAGAGTCAGTGCCTGCTTCTCCCTAATACTGCCATTCCCTGAGTTTAGGAAAGCCAGATTCCTTGAGGGTCCTCCACTCATTGTCCGTATCTCTCACAACCTGTATTCTTAGAGAACTGCTGGCAAGCACCACTGCCACTGTCAGGATCAGACCAAGGCACTCCATATGGTTTGCATTATATTGAAGACAAGATACAAGATCTTTGAAGCCAGCTTCATTCTTTGAAGTTCCAGTGGGCGCCAAGACTTTCTTCCCCAGAAAGACACTACAGTGCTGCTTTTTAGCCCTTTGGCTAGCCTTTATTAAGCTAAACCAATGCATTCACACAAGAAAACCTGTCAACTGTGTTGTGTCCTCCTCAGGCGCTCACTCAGCTGAGCTACTGCAGCCACAGCTCCCTTCTGACGCAAGCCCTCTGAAGGCTGATGGACACACTTCTGTTTTCACACTCAGCCGCTGCTCTTGGAGCTTTACGTTAGATTCTGATTTCTTTTGGCAAGATCCCAGGTGTTGTTAGAGTAGACAGGAAAATTGCTGTTCTTGATAAGGTCAGAGGAAAACCAGTTTCAAGATACAGTCGTTTAAGTGGAACTGGTGACATTTGCAGAATAAAGCCTGGAGATCTTTGTACTCTCTCTTACATGAAAAACAATATAAAAATTTCACTTAGATTAGTGAAAGGATGCACTTTACAGAAAATGAGAAAAGAGTTTACTTGATAAAGTAGTTCACTAATGGAAAAAAGCCAATACTGATGAAAATCAGGAAGGAATAATGCATAAACTTGCATGCTGTGATACCTAAGACTTGGTTTATGAAGACAACATTTTCCTTAAATAGTGTTCATAATGCCAAGGAATGTGCACTACTCCATAACTGTATATTGAAAAAGAAACTGTGGACATTCCTTATTGCACTAATGTGCTACTTACCATCTTCCAAGGCTAAGAAGAGAGCATACTGGACAAAGAGAGCAGCCCACTTTTAAGGTGTTTTGTTGCTAGTGTGATGAAGAAACTACATTATAATTGAGACTGACCATACCTTAAAAAAGCTTTTGACATACCTTGCAAAAAAACTTGTGCTTCAACTTGGTTATGCTTGGGTTGTTCCTCTTGCCCATGTTTATTTGTCTGCATAAAACATTCCCAAATTGTCCAGCTGTCCTCAGTGAAAACAAACTTTACCTCTAGACTTTCATTATTTCTGTCTTCATTCAGAAATATTACTAGTGAACAAATTAGGAGATGAATTCCAGCAGTTTGAACAAATAGCCAGCAAATCCTAATTTTTGGCAACAGTATGGCATCCACAGCCTTGAGCGAGTAAGCAGTCATCCCTTTGAAGCAGCTGGAAAATACACTGATATGTTTCTATTGAAAACCCTTCAATTGCAGTGGTTCTTGTCAGGAAAAAATCAGAACATTCTATTCTGGTACTTTCTAACGGCAGGGATATTTTGTTTTTAAACAATTAATGATTTTTTAAAATATTTTCTTAAATTATCAAAACAAAATGTTTAAAAAATTACTTGTTTTTTTTTTCTGAGAGGGCATTTTGTTTACTGCAGTGTTTTAAGCTTTAGCTTATTTTTGTCATCACTACAAATCTGGACAAAAAAACCCCCAACAATAAAAGTTTTTCGTAAGTGGCAAAATCCCTTATCTGCAGTGCTGGATAAAAACATGTCCTGTTCTTCAAATGTGTGGTAAAGATTGATTTATGTCCTTTGCAAGTGCAGTGACAAAACTCTTTTAACAGATGAATGACAGATAGTGGATTCTCTGAGCTTTCCTTATGATTTACCTCTGTCTGTTTTGGTATTTTGACATTTTTTGCTCTGGTTCAAATGGAATTGTCAAATTCAGAAAAAGGTGAGTTGTGGATAGGAAGAGCTCTTTTGTAAAGATTTTTCCAGATTTCATAAAGTTTGAGGTGAAAGACTGTGGGTTTTTCTTAATGTAACGGAAACATTTTACCAAGTTAAGTAGGAAGTGAGCGGGCACTTGCAAGAGTGCTGCCTTGTATAGAAGTGGGGAGCATAGCAACTGCAATAGCCACATCTAGAGAGGGGAGGAGAAGCAGCAGGAACACCTGTGAAGTCTGGTCCAAAGATTAACACGAGGGTACTGAGCTAAAGAGTATATATATATCTGAGACCTTGCACCAATTAATTTGGGTATCTGTATCTTATGACTTTTAGATGCTTGGTGATGAAACAGGCTTTGGTGGGTTCCTCCCTAATCACAGGCTGGTTATGTAAAAAATAATGATTGCATAAGCTAGCACAAATTCATGGCTTATCTCAGCAAAGCTGGCACATAGAACTGGGAAATGTTCCAGAGCTCATTTTCTTTACATTGAGAAAAGCTGATAATTGCTCTGTGTGCACATCTGCATGTTTGAATGCAGTCATAGCTCTAGTTTTCTCCTTACTCTTTGACACTAGGTCAAGCTTGGTTTTTCTTATCATTTTATACTGGGCTTTGGAGGTAAAAAAGAATCTGTGAACAAACCCCCAGAGCCCAATCATTGGTCATGGTAAGCCTTTTGTAAATTCACATATAACCATGCTATTGTCAAAGTCCTTAAAAATCTTAAGTTGCTGCTACTATAGGGTGTTTTCTTGGTTTTGCTAAATGTAGCATATAACAATATAATGAATATGTTCCTTGGGATCCTTATGCCTGATAATACGGTCGAATGAATGTAGTAAACTGGCTTAAAAGAGCATTTCCCCATTGTTTTCAGGAATATACAAAGAACAGCTGGATGTAAACTTCTAGCATGCATCTTATAATATAGTCTTGCTAGTCAATAGGCTGTAATATGTAGTGTAAGGCTGGTTTTCCTTTTCTTGCGTTATCCCATTCTTCCTGCTCTGTCCCATTAACATCATTGTATATTTTGGTGATAGTTACAAGGCCAACTTCCATCATATTACTCAGTTTTTACTGCTCATAAATTTTTCATAAAAAATTTCCTATGGGCCTGAGCTTTTTACAGTCACACTTTGCCCAGAGGCTGGTTTAGTGCTAGTTTGAGGAAGTATAACCTAATTGTTTGAAGTTCAAGCACACAGGAAAGCACAAAATAAAAATTACATACTTTGCAATCTGAATACACTGCTTACATGCTTATTTACACCAAAAACCTGGAAAATAAATTGAAATTGAAGACTATTCAAATCATATCTGCAAGCTGTTTAAAACTGAAACATAGATTCAGAATAGAATGTTTTTTCTCACCAAGCTTTGACCATAACTAGAGAATTGCTCAGTTTGAAATGGCTCAGCATCTGGTGAACAAGATGAAGAGGTGCTTTGAATGGTTGCATCATGTTTTAATCCTAATATAGTCCTTTCCCATGTTTGAAAAATCCAATAAAAATTAGATACAATGAACTGTAGTAATGCCAAGTCATGTTCACTAGTTAACAGGAAAATAGGAGTATTAGGAAAAATTACAATTCTAGCAGCCAATTTATCAGTGTAACCTTTCAAGGCATTACACCTTTTTTGATCTACATATTCCTTAACGATGGCGTTCCTAGTTTCAACTTCCCCCTCCTTTCCTCCCTCTGCAAGGAACTCAGCACTGTTCCCTTTCCAGTGTAAAATCTCTTTTGAAGGTTTTGGAAACACAACTGGAAATTGTATTTTGTGCAATTTCTTGCTGCTTACATATTTGCCATCTCTCAAGTAAAATGCTAACATTTCTGCTGACTATTCACATATTTCACAATTAAGTGCTGCCATTTCTTTGTTATTTTATTTTGCTCCTGGTAATATTTGTGTTTCAAGTATGTAAGGTGTTATTGAGGTATATTTTACATTCAGCTACTCATTTAGCAAAAATGAGAGTTAGGGTTCATGTTATATGCCCAAAGCTAAGTTTGCTGGTGGAACTTGCACATTTACATTTTTGCTGAGGTTATTTAATCTGTCAAGTTATAGAGTCAGCATGCAATTGACCTTTATGAACTGAATCATAAACTTTTATTCTGTTCCTCTTGTGGCTTACCACAATGCAGTCCCCCTCCAGGACAGCAAGCATTCCCCTCCAGCCTGGGGTGTCTGTCACCTCCAGAAGGAGGCAGGGGGAGGTCCCAGGACATTGACAGGGGTCTATATATGTAGAACAAAGATGCTTTCTTCATCCTATATCAAGTAATAGGTTACTGTGCCACACGGTTTCCCAAGCTATCTGTATTCCCTGTCTTCCACTCAGAGGGACTTCTGTATTTCATTTTTACTTGATACCATGTCCTGTAGGCAGGCCCTCTTGGGGGCAGAGAAATGGGAGAAGAGAGTAGAAAATGGCATTTATTAACTGTTTCTTACTCACCTCCCTGCTGGTTGTTTACATGCTTCTTAGCAGAAAGAACACTACATTGCACTCTGCAAGGTCGCAGATCTTAAGGTCAGATTGCAAAGGCAGATCAGCATCACGTCTCAGCAACCAGGCTATAAGCACTCGTTAAGAACAGAACATGACAGCATCAGCCCAGGATGTTAGTGAGCGTACCAGTTCTGGACAACTGAGTCTCATAATCCTCCATGGTGAAATGAAGTCTAACCCCAAGACCAGGAAAAGTCTTTTCTATCACTTCAGTTTCATTTCTGACCTCTTTTGCAGATGAAAAAGACCACTTTGTGGATGAAAGAACAGCTCAAGCTCTGCAGTCAAGCCTGTGCTTCTGCTGAAGTCACTGTAAGAGTGACAGCTGCAGTAATGAATTTCAATATGAAGATTATATGAACATCTCCCCATTCCCCAAAGAATTGGCCAAGACTGTCATGCATTCCTCATAGGCTTCTTTCAGGCATCAGGCATCTGCTTTTGGTCATTAGTGGCTTGGACTGATACTGAAATGTTGAGTATCCCTAAAGATTACAAATCTATCATCAACTGGATCTGAGCAGCTACTTTAATGCTTCCTGGTTCAAGTACTATATGCAAAAAGGTGCCCTGGCCTTTAGGTTTTTAATAACAATACTTTGTACTTATAGGAAGGGTTCAAGGACAAAAGAAACTTCCAGGTGTGGAAGGGGATTGATTCAGGGACCTCTTGAGGAATCTCAATCCACATAAATCCATGGGACCAGATGGGCTGCACCCAAGGGTACTAAGAGAGTTGGCTGTTGTCATTGTGAGGCTGCTCACTATCATCACTGAAAGGTCATGGAGACTGGGGAGGTCTTCCATGACTGGAGAAAGGCAGATCATGCACCCATCTTCGGAAAGGGCAAGAAGGACAATCTAGGGAACTACAGAACAATCATAGAGTGAGCAATCTTGGAAGTAATTTCTGGGTACATGAAGGAGAAGGTGGTGCTTGGGAATAGCCAGTATGGATTTACAAGGGTAAATGATGCCAGACCAACCTAATTGCCTCCTGTGATGAGATGACTTCATCTGTGGATGAGGGGAAAGCAGGTATCGTCTACCTTGAGTTTAGCAAGCCTTTCCATGTAGTCTCCCACAGAATCCTCGTATCCACTATCAGGTGGTCTAGTCTAGATAGGCAAAGAACTGACTGGATCATTGGTCAAATGGGCTCATGCTCTGTCTGGAGGATGGTTACAATGGAGTTCCTTGGGCGTCTGTCCTGTCGGATATCTTTATCAGTGACCTAGAGGAAGAGACAGGATGCAGTACTATCAGGTCTGAAGACCGATGATACTAAATGGAAGGTGTAGTTATAGAATCATAGAATCATTTAGGTCAGAAAAAACCCTTAGGATCATCACGTCCAACCATTAACCCAACACTGCCAAGTCCACCACTAAACCATGTCCCTAAGCATCACGTCTACACATACCTCCAGGGATGGTGACTCAACCATCCATATAGTCAATATGCTTGAGATCAGGCCTGCCATTCAGACATGAAATTCAGCGAGGACAAATAGAGAGTCCTTCATCTCAGACGGACTAACCCCCTGCATAGGCCAGGGCATGACTGGCTTGGTAGCAGCTCTGCTGAAAAGGGCATGGGAGTCTTGGGGTAGGCTGAGTTTGCCACTGGCAAACTCTGGCAGCAGTGAAAGTGCATCAGACCATATCAACAGGAGCACAAATGGCAGATGAAGGAAATGATTTCCTTTTACTCAGCACTCATTAGACTACAGCTGGCAGAGTGGGTCCAGTCTCGACTCTCCCAGTACATGAAAGCTGTTGATAAACTTGTATGACTCCACTGGTGGGCCAGCAGGATGGCTGGGGGTTGAAGCATGAGACTTGTGAGGAGAGGCTGAGGCGCTGGGGTTTGTTCAGCCTGCGGAAGAGAACAGCAACTTCCCAGTTTCTAGGAGGAGGTTACCGAGAAGATAGGGCTGGGCTCTCTGCCAAAGAATGGGAGCCAAAGGTTATAAACGGAGGAAGCTCTGGATAGATAGAAGGAAATAAAATGACACTACGGGGATAATTAGGTAGTGGAATAGATTATCCAGAGGGGTTGTGCAGTGTCCACATGGAAGATTTTAAGACTTGACTGGACAAAGCCATAAGCAACCTGGTACCTCCCAAAGTTCCTTCCACTCTAAATTATTTTATGATAACTCCCAGGATGGATCTTCTCCATCTTCTCTGTAGAATTTCCTCCATGTAATACAGTTTGTATCAGTATTTAAAGTATTTAAAGTCAGTGCATATGCTGCTATTCACCCCACAGATCAGGAAAATTACATAAAAGGTTGCCCCCCTAGTTGTAACTAAACAAGATCTAAGATGATTTGAGGAAAAACAACACTAGACAAGATGCGACAACATTTTTTTATTGTTTTAATACGAGTGAATAGATTAAGAGATCTGAAATGTTATAAGGCAATATACATACTGAATAAATAATATGCACAGAAGAGTCATGTCTACATTGTAACACTGGCTAGTATTCAGAATACTTAAAATAAATCCAGTGACATTGGATAAAGTCCATAAAAATGCTATCCTGTCTTCCCTTGTATGAAATTGTTCAAGTATAAAAAAATCCAATACAGTGTAAAATATCAAATTCCATTTCGGTCAAGAATAAAAATTGCAAGTATTGTAGTTTCACAGGACAATGTAAAGCAGCATTTTCTAGCAAAGGGAAAAATAGTCAGTCTACATACAGATGAGTGAGAAAACGGCACTAATGTATTTGAGAGGTCTACATGAAAAACTAGTAGAGGGAAAAAGAATGAACTAGCAATATTTTATGTAAAAACCTAAAAAAGTGTTAATTTAAGAGTACCCTCATACAGTGCACATACTGAATTTAAATAAATCCAAGTCAACATCCTTAGTTAATTAGGTTAATATTTAATATGCTACATCTAAGCCTACTAAATAATTTATGCCATGAGATGAATACATAATTTTACAGTGTCACATCTAAAGTTGCTTTCTTTAGAGCGCAGCATAGTAAAACTTTCAAAATAAATATTTCTTTTTAAATAGCATAACAATTAAGGCACAGTATAAATCACATACCATTAACCCTTCAAGAACAGCAGTCTTGGTAACAAAAGTCGCCTCGTGTACTGTATGTTTGCTAATAAATATTTTAAATAATCCTGAAATAGATATTAAAATTGTACAAATGGTTTCAGAAAAGAAAATTCCCTTAAAACAGTTCTTAAAGGTTTTAATTCATTAAGCTTCTTCCTGCCTTTATTCACAAGTTACGAATAGATGCAATAAATAGAAAGAGAAGGCTGTTGTAGTAAAGGGCTGATCCTATTTTAGAATCAGAATAGCTGACACCAGCAGTTAAAGTTTCCCAAAAGTGAAACAGGATGGGGCGAGGGATTAGGATGTGACAAGCTCATCACATGAGCACGAGTGATGTGTTCTGTCCAGAACTGTCTGTGTTATTGATTGTCTCTACAGCTGTTGCACCCCTTACTTCCACATCACTTGCTCCATAGTTCCACTCATCCAGAGGACAGAGAAGAAAATAACTTTGGTGCCTGTCCGCCATCTTACTAGCCGGCCATCTTCCTTGGGTTGTTCGATGCCCGTTAGTGAGACAGTGAGAAGGTACTATCTCACGAAGACAACTTCTGAAAGCTAGAAAGGACAATCAGTGCTTTAAGCTCGTTTCCTCTTAAAATGGATAAAGATTACATATTGCTGACTCAGTTTTTTCCCTGGTTCAAACTTTTCAAATATCATTTTCTTACTTATAAAAGGCAGTTTTGCTTCCCTGATACTGTAAAACGTACACCTTTGCTTTTTTTGGTTCGTCTGTTTGTTTGAAAATATGAAGTCCCATTGCTACTCCTGCCACTCTTTCATGACAGTACAGTATTTTTTTTCCCATTTTCTTCTGGCTTGATACTTGAAACTAGACATGCCGCACTACCCCTCCCATCTAACAACATGATTTGGATGCATACTGTATGAAGACAGTGGAATAAAAATCTTTAGTTTCGCAATAGCATTGCTTTCCTTAAAGCTCCTTAGTTAATATCAATTGTCTCTGATTAACTACTTATACTGGAAGGCTGAAAAGAGGAAGAGAAAGAAAGAGCTTCCTTCAGGAGTCCATCTGCTATTGCATACGGTCTGTCTGCAGCTGTTGGGGCTGGTACTGGCCAAATGCGGCAGCGGCTGCGGCGGCCGTCCCAGGTGCTGCTGCGGTGATGGGCTGCTGCACGGCGTAGCCGTAGCCCCCCGCCGCCACGTACCCGGCAGCAGCAGCCGGCGAGGCGGCGTACGGGTACTGCTCATAGGCGGCTGCGGCAGCCGAGTACTGGGCGTACGCAGCTCCGGTGTAATCGATGTAGGGCGTAGTGGAAGCAGCGGCTGCTGCGGGCTGAACGTGGGGGATTACCACTCCGGGCTGCACAAAAGCCTGTGGATAGACATAGTGAGCAGGTATCCTGTTGAAAGATGGGAGAGGGAGTTAGAGTTGGAACGCGAGTCAGCGCCTAAGCGTCATATCCATACTCCGAACTAAAACAAACTCAATTTAGTTGTTGTTATGTGCATAGGGTTGCCACAATAACTAGACTCAATGGACCAATTATCAGTTCACTGGCCCGAAGAGATGCATCGCTCCAAAGCACAGCAATATAGCTGAATTAAATAGGAGTGTTTAATTTTGCTTGAGGATATTATGTCTAATGCTATTAAAATCTTTAGAAGGACCAGGGTTACTGATGTCAGTTTTAAGACAACTCTAAAGGAGTAAGCTTGGTTATTCCATCTGGAAAATTGCAGTATTTGTTTTTCAAAACACCTGTAAGTCATTTTTATTACCCTGCTTCTCACTTAACTACTCAACTCTTAGTAAAATTATTTCCTGCAATACTTTTATTATTAGTAACTGAGCAGTTTGACAGCATCACTATTAAAGGAGTTTGACAATAGCCAATAAGGCAACAAAATGGTCGAACCCTGACTTTATGAAAAGTCTTCTCAGGGCAGGGGAGGGAGAAAGAGTGTATTGTGGCAACCCTACTTAAGTTGCTATGCAGACTCAGCACACATTAATTTCTCTGCAACCTCAGTCACCCTTATTAAAAATAAGAAAAAAAACCAACACAGGCGACAAAGGAGTTTAAATAAAGTTCACAAGTGTGGTAAACACAGCAAGAATCACACTTTCCAAACGAACGATAGTGCAGCTCACTCCGTCACAAGAGGCCATTGAGGGGAAGCTACATAGATGCTATTAAAATCCATAACAGTGACTCCTAAGTACATGTGCATCACACTTTTATAAAAGTTCATAAGGACACAAGGGTCAAACCTGTTTGATTATCAGGCCACTGATGTCCTGTTTTGTGCCAGCTTGTTTATTTCTATGCAAGACATACAGCATAGAGTTTTTGGGAGGTGGGCATAGGATTAAGTCTAAATAGATCTGGTGCTTAACAAAAGTAAAAAAATAAATTTACAGCTTAAGAAATAACCATTCTGAACAGATCAATACACACTTTCCCATCTTCTCCAAGTCTCAAAACTTGATTCCTTGGCTTGTTTACTTAGCCCTTCAGTTTTGAAAACTGGCCACATCATTGTCTTAGCACACAACTGTATGTACAAGTTCATCTCATAGTTGTATTTTATCATATAATATGATTTTAAAAAATAATATACTCATATATAATTCTCATTTTACATTCATAACCCTGTCTTGCATCTGGATTTCCACAGAGAAGTCCTTCATATATGCAACTTCTTTCCAGGCAGTAAATCTTTAGAAATCCATAAAAAACTGCTTGTGCAGATTTACTACTATTTCATACTGAACTTTACCTTTACAGACAGCTCTAAAGACTGCACCAACCTTTTAGCGCACTGTAAGCACAGATGCAAATTGCAACGGTAAAAACTGTCCTCTTTTCTCCAAATTCAAGATTTAATGGAAAGGGGTTTTTTGGTTGGTTTCATTTTTAAAATAGCTTCAAGATTTACTTAAGTGGTCAACAAGGAAACATTTCAATCAGAAGGGACACTGTCAACTAGATTCATAGCAAAACATAGTTTAAAATAAGTGATAGTCAGGCTTTAGAACAGCCTAGTTTTCTTTTTAAGAAAAAAAGAGCTCAGTTGATTGAATAGGAATATTAGCAGAGAGAAATGTTCAGTTGCCGTGTTTAAGACATGAACACCACAATCATAAAAACCCAACATGTCAATGAAATTAATTTTCTACTGTGTGAAGGGAGAAATGAAAAAAAAAAAAGTGACAAATAGGGATTGGGAAGGGAAAGAAAACATAAAACAAAAGTAAGTTGGGTTTTTAACACTCACCTAATTTATGAAGTGATTAGCCAGAAGTGCATTTGAAGCATACTTAAGCTGGCTCTGTGCATTTAAATACACATCATTACCTGAGCTCTCCATACAAAATGGATGAGCATAAACAAGCATTTTGTACTGGTCACCAATCAAGTACAATCCTAATAAATATAATACCGCATTTTTTAAGTATTAAGAAAAGAGGTCTAAAATCAATTTTGAAATCACCGAGAGCCTCTTCTGCATCATTGAGTCCCTTTAACACCACATCAACGGAATCTTTACATACAGCATTTATGAAAGAGTAATTCTAACAGAAGAGACAGTAAACAAGCTTATCTAGCTGCTTGTGTTGACTTGAACTGATGTTAGTAAGATTTTCTGAAGACATTAGGACACTCGGCCGTATCCTTGAGCAAGACAGAAAGATACATGTGCTCCCACTTAAACTCTTGTGACTTGTTTTATTTAAGCCAAGAAACTAACAGGTGGTGAAGTTATGAAACATTATCTGTTTGCCACATCTTACCCTACAATAAACATAAACCCTGTGCAGGCTCCTCACCACCATGCCATTTCACACATCATGATTGACAGCATAAGCTGCAGTGGGGCTATTTTTGATCATCTGTCATGCTACAACTGTTTTGAGTCAAGTAAAATGGCTTTATATGGCCAAAGTAAATTTCTACCTACTGCAGAGGCCAGCACATCTAGATCTCAGCCATTCAGAACCCAACTGCTTTTAATGCTCTGCCAGGTCAAAAGCTGAAAAAGCAATTCCCAGTTATGCTGGATGTCTTTAGTATCCTTAATTTTAAATAAAAGCTTTCCTTTTGAGAGTAAGAGTGTGAAGATTATACATGGTTTAAACTTTCTTTCCTGGCAGTAGTTTTTATTTTGGAACGTATGTTTACTGTTTTACACTTTTGCAATAAAGGAAAAGGGAAGCCACATTTGACTTTAGCAGTAAATGCAGCTTTCGGATATTCAAAATTGAATGACATACACTCCTGCCATGTGCCTTAAGACCCTTTACTGTTTATATAACAGAGGATTTGTGTTTAACTAAGACTTCAAAAATAATCCTATAAGCAATAATAAAGTGAAGGCTAATTGTTTCAAAGGAAAGAAAGGACTTTCTAGACTGATGCAGAGAGCTGTGGCATATAGAAATTCAGCAGTAGTAGCACATCATTAACTCTCAACATTAAATTCTTGGGAAAGTAGATCTTTAACTTTGAACGAAATGTTTTGCTTTGGCCCTTGCATTGTATCATCTGGTTTTGTAAGCATAAAGAGTAGTTTTTCACCAATGCACAGCTTGCCTTATAGCAGAAATAGGCTACGTAAACATCAAGACATACAAGACCCTTAATATGCTTCCTTTTAAATTTGTGCCTGATACCATTAAGAGAATATGTAGCATTCTGCAGGTTAACTTCTGACTGTTCCGGCTTCATACCCTCTTTCCAGATTATCCGTAGTCTAGTATTATACAGGTCTTTTGATCATAAACTCAGGAGAGGGCTTTTCCTTCTCTTTTAAGAAAGGCAGAGTTGCCTATCTCTTGGAAGATAATACCAAGCTGGTAGTATCAGCTAACCATTTCATAATGAACTTAATAACTTTGGATTTAACTCTGGTCTTATTAAAAATGGTAGGAATGTTCTCATTTTGATGGAAGTGCAAATTTTAGACAGAAAATAATGGGGAAAAAATCTCTCCAACAGAACAAGTCATATCCTAGACCAATACCTCTGTATAACCCCATATTTTCCCCCCAATGTTAAAGTAAAAATTACATAAGCAAAATGAGAAAAGCTATCTTAGGAGGCAAAGTAATCTTCCCCCTTCATAAATTCCTACTGAGTTCAGAGATGGTATTTTAATAAACAATCCTGAAAACTGAGCTGTATAGATAACCAGTCCTGTGATCAAACAGCTTTCTACGAAACACACCAAGATAGATGCTGAATGTAAAGAGCAGGGAGAAATGTTATTTGGTGGATGAATTGGTCTCTGCAGCACTGAATAAAGAAAAATTCCCAGCATTTTAAATGCTTCATGCATTGAAGCTAATCTAGTTTCTGGCTCCCTCCACCAAAATAATGTCGTACTTAATTCAGAATATTGTACTTCTGCATCTTCTCAGTAAAAGTAATGTAACATAATCCAATTGTTTTCAGTTTCTTGTTTGATAGGTGAAGAACCATATCAAAACACTGCTGACCATACCAGAATATGGCAGCACCTCACTGATTTGCACTCTGGTAGGAAAAAAAAAAAAACAATCCACAAAACATTTGGAGCTTTTGTGTATGGATTAGCAGAGTATTGATAGTGACTCACCACTGTGACCCATTTTAAACAGCATATTAGTAAAGTGTACTTTTAAAAGTGCAACTGCACAGGAGGAAGAAAGGCTTTAAGGTGACCATATATTTCAGTGCAATCCATGTAACATCCTCCCAGAGTGAACTCTTCAATAAAAGTAGATTCAAGTAAGCACTAAACAACCCCTCTTACTGTCAAGGAATATAGTGAATGAAGATGTTCCTTCATCCTAATGAATGTTCTTCTTATTAATCTGAACTACATTCTTTAGAAAAGGTACAGGTCATTGGAAATTTTGAGGAGGAAACAGTATTAGTAATCTCCTTTGTATCCACATAGTAAAAGAAAGGCAAAAGCCAAGGATTATAAATGACCAATTTCATATATACATGACCCTGTGACCAGCAGTCCTTTTCTTCAGATTTATGTACACTGCATTAGAAATAAATCTTTATTCGGCCTGCTGGAAGAATTTCCCTGACCTAAACACGATTCACTTGATGAGTTGTTGGCTCTGGGTAAGGAAAGCAAGAAAGAGCCCTGCATTTGCACAGTCCTTTAAGCAAGGGATTGCCACAGGTTCTCCTTTTCTGTTGTGCTCAGCAAATAGTCAGTCTCTCCACCACTGATCCCCGTGCAATCCACTGCTTCCTCTTTGCAACGAGTGCTTTAGCAGCTCCAGAGACAACGCGCTCCGCCTCCTGCCTACCTTAGCGCAGGCATCATAAACTGATCACTGCATATACACTGTCGTCTCCTCACACTTCAAAGAAGTCGAACAAAATACAGTAGTGGATAATCATAAGAAGAAAAAAAAAAAGACAAAAAGTTTTCCACAACCTCCCCACATGTCTCAGAAGAATCAACACTCTTTAAAAAGTACGTAAAGTTTCTAGGAAAACTTATTCCTACAGTTTTGAGGACAGGAACTGTTTCCTACCGTTTTGACAAATCAAACTACTGAGAAGCTATTGTTGCTTAATAACAGATAGGTACAATATTCTAAAGCTGTTCTAGTCAAATAAACAAAATACATTTGTGACGCATTTTCCCTACTTTATTGTTAGCTTACTCATTAATTAGCAAAATGCATTATTTTGCAATGAGTTTCTCAGTCAGTGTGCATTAGTGAAGTGACACTGTATGGAAAGTTTAAAGCAGACTTCACCTCCTAATTATATGCTTATAAGAAGCGAGAGTTAGATCTATTTAGGAATAGTATACTCAAGTAAAGGAGAAATGTGCTACATATTAAAGACAGATTGAAGGAAAAAAAAATCTCAAATTAGAAAGCCCAAATGGACGCACATTGTTAATAAGGAGCTCCACACCCCTCCCAAGAACAACCCCCCATCCCCAAAAAATTATGAACATGCAAGCAATACGTTGATTTACTTAAAAATCAAGAAGTCACACAATTTAGCACTCACTACAAAATACGGTTAAAAAAGTCACAGGCTACAGCTTGAAAGCAAGGAAAAAAAAAAAAAGGCCCTTTGCTCCCCATGGCAAAGTCACTCCTCAACAACAAAAACAAAATTAAAAGGACCCCCCCCGAAAACTTTCACTACAGCTCTTTCAATTAAATAAAAGCACACAGTTTAGCTATCAACACCACTTCATTACTGTAATAAATAAAAAAAAAAAAGCACACGGAGGTCTATTGACTATATGAAAAAAACATACATGCATCGTTAATCACCATTTTAGCTTGTTTGTGTTTGAGTCTACTGGTTACAGAGTTTAATTCCAAACAGAACTATTCCACCTCTTATCATCATATCCTTCTGATCAGTTATCTTAACTGTAAACGATCCCTGTCAGATTAGAAAGAGATAAATAACATTGAGTCAAGCTGAAAAAAGAGAAATGGGGCACAGCAATCTTGCATCAAGTCATACCTCCTTGTTTTATCATAGGGTCATACGGGACTGGACTGCTTAGGTGGAAGGGACACGTCCCACACAACTTGACTCAGCTGTGGCATTTAGAACATGACCGACAAGGTGAGTGCATTTACGGGTATACATTTATAAGTCTGAGAACTTCAGCATGGCTGGTCAGTTTTAAGGATGCTACTGCAAGAGGCCTTCAAGGATCATACTTTTTATTTCCTTTCTTAAAATAAGATTTTTCCTCCCCTGTTTGAGGTCCCATTGAACAGACTTACCCAAAAGGCCTCTGTATGAGAGCCGGATGAAGCTGCTGGACACCAAAGGCAAAACCTACCAACAAAAACACATCACATTCTCTGTACGGGTGTTCATTTGGCCACTTATTATGCTATATATACACACACACACAAACGGGGAGTAACAGCCTTCACTAACAACGTCCAGTGACGATGTCTGAAAGGCTGTAGAAACAGAAATTAGATAGCAAAATGTATCAATCCATATACACACCCCCCCACACACACTTATGTGCATGCAAAACTTAAAACAGTAAAGCATACACTTTCCTAAAGATGTTTGGAAGAACAACTTTTTCTAAACAAGCACAGGTTTTCATTCACATTTTATTTTGTGCTCCATTCTGGTCCCCAACTTTAGCCTCTGAAGGATTATATGGTACTTTCTATTCATCAGTGTATTTGTGTACTTTCTACAGACTTAAATTTGAGCCATCTCTACTCATGAGGACTTAGCATGGGCGGTCAAATCCTAACTTCATTTCTGTCCTTCAAGTGTGCAAGCATAACGCCCTTCTTTCCTTGGTGGGCACTTAATTACTCGCACAAGCGTTCCTTGGGCAAAGCACATGGGAATTCAGAGCAGCCTCCTTCAGAGCACAGGCGTGCACACACTCTGCGCTCCTGTTGCTCGTGCTGCAAAGCAGCACTTTGGGAAGTGGCTAGGACATCAGATCAGCTCAGATGTGGTCTTAGGAGGAGCCGTTTCATTTTAAAGTCTGCATAATAGCTCCCATCTGTTTGAGCAGTTTGCATTAAGATACTGTTTGTATTAATAAGACCGCACACATTGGAAGCGATTCATTCCTAGGCCAATCTTTCCCTGCAACGATACTGTAAATGGTCAGCACCACCACATTCCCAGCAGTAGGAATAACCAATGAAGCGTCTGAGCTGTGGAAGTCCTCCTGGGGAAGTGCAGATATTTAATCTCCAATTGCTTTTCGTTTTTAAATAAGGCACATGTACAAAATAGCCAGAAAGTAACTACGCGTGGCATTTAAAAATCCAAACCGCAGCACACCCAAACAGTGAGTGTACTTCAGCAAAGTGCAGGACAGCGCAACCTTTTTAAAGTTTTACTCTCTTCGGAAACCTGAGCTACGGAGAGAAAAGCCGTTGAGGGCCGCTTCCTCACCTGGCTGCATTATCCGCGGCTTGGCGCCCAGGTAGGCCAGGTTCACGTTGGCTTTCCTGCCGTCGATGATGGGGTTGGGGTCCTTACAAGCCCTTTCAGCCGCAGCTCTGTCAGCCATGGTGACCTTAACGGGCGACGCTGCGCGTTAGATCCCCTTTCCGCGGGGAAGGAGAAGCCCCTCGCCCACGGCGGCCACGCGGTTGCCCCCCGGGCGGTGTTGGGGGTCAGACGGGGCGGCGAGGAGGCCCCCCCCCGGCCCCGGCCCGTCGAGCGGGTCGCCGGGGAGCGGGGGAGCCAGGGAGCGGGGCAGCCGGGGAGCCGCGGCCGGCGCAGGGCGGAGGACGCGGGCCGAGCTCCGCCGCCGGCTGATAAACCCCCGCCGCGGCCCTATCAGGGAGCAACAGGCGCGCTGGAGGCGCTGCGAGAAATTAGGCAATTCCCCCCTCAATCTCCTTTTTCAGTCATTCACCCCCCCCCGCCGCCGCCTCCCCCGCCTCTCTCCAAACTCACCAGCAGGGAGAGAGAAAAAAAAAAAGAAAAAAAAAAAAAAAGAAAAAAGCCAATGTGCCCGACACCCCGCGCCCCCCCGAGCCCGGGGCTGCCCGGTCCCCGCCGAAGTTTCTCCGCGGTGCCCATGCGGCCACCCCCCCGCGCCCCCCGCCCCGCACTTACAAAGCCGTATCCCCGGGACTTGCCCGTCTGCCGGTCGGTGATGACCACCGCCTCCTCGATGTCCCCGAAGACCTCGAAGTACTTGCGCAGGCTGGAGTCGGTGGTGTGGTAGGGCAAGCCCCCGACGAAGATCTTGGTGTAAGTGGTGTCCTTCTGCGTCGTGTGCATCTTCTGCCCGGCCCTGCGCGCCGCGCCGCGCTCTGCACCCACGCGTGGCCGCCGGGGCGTGCGGGTCCTGCCCGGCGAGACCCGCTTCCAGAGTCAGCCCCGCTCTTTTTTTTTTGTTCTCTTCTAATTTTTCCTTTTCTCCTCTCCGCACCCCCCCGCTTTCCCCCCGCCACCCAGTTACAATGCAATTCCCTTTTGCCTTTGCAAACCCAGCTTCCTCCTCCTTCAAGAGCGGAGCCCCGCAGCCTCCGGAGGTTTTGAGGTAGGTACCGGCAAAAGGAGGAGGGGAGGCCGGGCAGCAGCCAGCCTGGCGGCCGTAGCGCTGGAAACGAGCAGATGCAGCCGCTGGAAGAGAAGCGCAGGGCCTGGGCGCTAACAACTGAGTGGCCTCCCCCCCCTAAAAGCCACCGGGTCGGGCACTCTCGGTTCCTCCTCCTCCTCGCAGGGGCGGGGACGGCAGCGGGGCGGACCCCGCGCTCGGTCGCGGCCCTGCCGGGGCTGACACACAGACAGCTGTTGGCAACAGCTGGATGCCCCCCCCCCGTGCGGCGGGAGCCTGCCCGCGGAGCCGCCGGGCAAAGGGGCTGCCTCGGAGGTGCCCCCCGGGGGGGAGGCGCGGTGCCCCCCGGGGCAGGTTCGCTCCAGGCTTGGGCAGGTGCGAAGTGCCGGGGGGCAGGGTCTTGCGGGGCCACCGCTTGGCGGTCCGCAAATGCTGCCATCCCTCCCCGAGGGCTGGTGGTGAAGCCCCTGTGCCCCTCACTTACCTCTCTCCCCAGGCTAGCACAGCTACCGTGCCGCAGCGCTTCCATTATTACCGCTGTGGTGGTGGTGGTGGTGGTTGTTCTTGTTATTGGTTTGGACGCGGGATGAAAAAAAAAAGCGGTGAAGCTTCTTCCCTTGTTTTTCTCCTCTCTTGCTGCCTCTGCCCTGTGCTGGGACTGGGAAGGTTGCAGAGGAACAAAAAGAAAGGAACGTCTGTGTGACATGGAGAGGCAGAGGACTGTGGGCGTTGGGGGGAAGGGAGACTCACAGGGAGACAGGAAGGATGGGAGGAAGGTTAAAGATTGGGGGAAAACAGATGTGCACATGTGTATAGCCTTCTAAGCAGTTCCCTTGTGGTCCCAAAATCTTGGTAAGTACTGGTCGGTGTCTCTTTTTCCTCTTTCTCCTGCTTCCTCTGTCTGTTAGACTTTTTCCTGTGAAGTCCATTTCTCCCTTAGAAAAAAGAGCAATGCATCAGTTGCAGGAGGGATTTCACAAAGCTCTTCAGCCCCTCCAGTACCAAACGTTAACAATGATGGCAACACTTATCCCTAAACTTAGGCCCTGCTTGCCCTGTATCTAACCTTGGCCCATTTGATTTTTTCAGCAGTCCTTGTCCTAGTTCTAATGGTCTGTACAGTACTAGACTGTGCTGTCACTAAACCCTACTTGATCCTTCAGACTCTCCAGATTAAATTATTTGGTTTAATATGTTAGGACTATCGCCAGTTCAAGCCTAGCAACCCTAGCAGGACCCAGACGTAAATGTTGCTTTTCAGCTCAAGCTATGACAAGCCCTTAACCTTGGCCTGAATGCAGTAAGGCCAGCTAACTTTGCCCCAAAATTTCTCCCAGCATGGTTCTCATGTTGGAACATTGTGTTAAACCTGACACTCCAGCCGCTTCGCTTACAAGGGCTAATTGTAACCTTAAACTCTGGCCCAGTGACCTGAACTTACATGCTAGCCCAACTAAAGGTGTCAGGGCTCAGTAGAGCACTGCAGCACACAAACCACTTAGGAGTACATTTAACTTCACAGCCCCTTGTACACCTGAAAGATGAACTTCACCTAAATCCAAACATAGCCCATCCCATCACATTTCCTTTCCCTTGCTGTGCCCATCACTCCTGCGTGTCTTGTGGCATCTGCAGGAATGCTGAATTACCCTAGTTTTGCAGTCATTACACAAACTCCTGTATTAATGCTAGAAAAGCAACACTTGGTTATCCCAGAACTAACTGTAGGTGTATTTAGGAGTTTGCCTCTTTCAGCCCGTCTGGGAGATTGATGACTTTGACAGACCCAAACCCAACTAGCCTTTAGGTCTAACAGCAACAGGGGGTCTTCCAGGATCTAGAAACAATACCTAATTTTTCACACCTATGTCCCAACAAAGGACAAACTTCCTGCATTTAGATAGGGTTCATCAGGCGGCCCTTGCTCCAGCATGAGTCCTTCTGTCACAAATCCAAACACAGCCACAATACCACCTTGAGGTCCAGGATGTATTTCTTAATAAACAACCCCACAGTTTATTTCCCTCAGATGTTCCTAATCTGCGTACTATTTTTGCAGCCTTTACAGGTTCCTGTAATGAACAAGCCCTTTCTGGTCCTTCTCTCCTAAGGCACAAATCTGTTTCCAACCAAACGTAGCCTTAAACTAAGAAAGGTTGCCCCCCAAGCAATAGACCTGACTTGCACTACAACACTACCTTCATGCTGCAAACCTACAGACCCTACAAAAACTGAAAATATATCTTTAGCCCCAATTGTTGCCCATTAGATTTTACTGTGTGCCAAACCTCATCCTATTTCAGTGGTGCCTACAGGATTCACATATAATATCACCAGACTGTGCCCTTCTTTTACTGACCTTAAACTGAACCATAACTATCATCAGTACTGCAGCCACTGCAAAACCCAGTGGTCCTCAAATCACAATTCTGTAATCTCATTTCTCTTACACCCTAATCCCAATCTTCAGCCTATCCATAGTTTAAAGTTAAAAGAGGTGATGCTGCTGTCCTCTGAGTATCCTGGACAATCTCACTAGTACTGTCCTCCTTGTTTGATATTCCCTGGAGGATTAAGACGGTCACACAATTTTCCATCCAGTTCTCTCTCAGACCTTAGCTCTGTCCCTAAATCAAACACTGATTGTAACCTTAACACAAGAACTGTTCCTGCTATGATCCAAAGCATGTACAGCCCAATTTTCATCTTACTCTGGAAGGCTAACACATCCTCTTTTTCTAACATGAGGAGAAGTGACCCTGGCCATTAACAGATCAAAATATATGCTGTAAACTATGCTACAACCATTCTACTACTGTATTAGGAGCCACATTTTAAGATGGCAATCCCAGTAAAATTTAGGAATAAATACAGTTCTCCAGCCCATTCTTTCCTCTAACCCGACCGTATCACTAATGCTAACACTATCACAAGAAGAGAACCCCTACTATTGAGGACTTACCCCTCAAAACTCAGTTTTATCCTGACAGAATCTAGGGTGCAATTTTCCAGCCTTAGGAATCTTGAGGAATCCTAAACTAAATCCCAGAGAGGTGATACCTTGCCATTCTGCAACTAACTCCAGTCCATTCAGTCCACTGCCAACACAAGCCTTTATTTTTACGTGGCATACCGTGTGAAAAACAGAGGCCTCTGACTCTTGGATGATGATCTTTACTATCTTATGACAAAATTTGGGCTGATTTGGTGCTACCAGCACCAGTCTATATCTTACTTCATCAGCCCTCAGAAATAAAAATATTTTCCAACTGTTTCTCAGTCTTAATCATCACTTTAACTCCAGGTTTATTCAAAGAGAGATGACCTCTATCCTGTGGAAATGAGTCAAAGACCATTTGAACACTTCAGCATTCAGGAATATATTGTGTACTTTTCTCCTAAGCCATATGTTAACCCCAAATTTTAGGCTAGTCTTAACCCAAAGGAGGTGACCACAAACACCCCAGAAGGGTAATTCTTTCAGATTATACTCATTTCAGATATGTTCTGGCCTGATTAGGGCTTGTGTCTTTGTGCTAGTCTTAGAGGTAGTACAGTACTTGAAGAGCGAGGTTCATTTATGGAACCTGTAGGTACCACAGGAAACTGATGAAGCTGGATGAATTTTGAGATGAGGATGAGTCTAAAATTAGCTGTTGGTTGGATGGTGGTTACCTGGCTATGCTAGACATCTGACTAAGTTTGCAGTCAGACTAAGGGGCTTGAAGATTTAAAGGCATGGACTATACAGCATCCATTGTGCTGTAAGGAGGTCGGTGGGCAACTTCACCAATGTCATTATCCCAATTGCTTGAGATAATATGTATTTTGTATTTTGAGATGGATCATTGGGATGACTTACTGCTAGGGACCTGGTTGTGGCTTTGGAATGCAAGTGTGGAAGAAGGACATTTATTCCTATATCTGCAAATTTTGCAGTAGTGATGCCACTGGTGAAAGTGTGACAGTTCAGGCAAGCAGTGAGAACATGTGGAAAGAGGGGTGTATAGGTAGGGCATTCCTGGGAGAGGTGTGAAACTGGGGTTCCTAAACCCATAAAGAGATCTGGAAATTGAATACCCATGTCCTGGTAAGTACCACAAACAGTTGACCACAGTAAAACCTGAGAGAAGTATTGGTCTTGTAGGCGGCTATTTTGGCATTTTCAGGATCTCAGTTTTGAATCAAAGTAGAATGTAGGCACCTAGGTCCTGCTTCACTCTTTTATGTCGCTGTGAGTCTCTCCCAGGTATGTCCATATTGTTGCTGAAGGCTGTTGTAGCTGACAATTACCTTCCATGTAATTTTAATGGTTTAAAAAAAGTATATCTGAAGCTATACATTAAAAAGTGGTCTAATGTTCCTTTTGGAACCTAGTAGCATGACTTAACTGGAGGAAGCCCCAAAAGCTATCAGCTAGAATTAATTGGTTTTACTCAGAGATTTTGTGGTTTTGCTGTCAAGGTAAGTTAGTGTAGACAACTTGCCAGCTTACCAAATGTTACCACTCACTGGTATCAGCGTAACTGTATCATCATGCTTTTTATTTATTTATGAGCGCCATATGCCTGTCATGTCGGAAACCAGTGGATGTCATGTGTTCATTCATTAGATTTCTGGAAACAACAAAGACCCCTGATTATGTTGCACAGCATTCATTCTTGCTAGTGCTTTATTTCAGTGAATAATAGTGGTCTTCAGAACATTCAGTACACCATCAATTAAATGCAGTTGGAATTTCTCTATACGTTTATATATACATACACATATACATACACACATTTTATTTGCTAACACTATTATTAGAATGCCTAGGACCTGAAACTCCATGGTTTTTAGGTAGAGGTGAAAGTAAAAGTAATTGTTTTTCTGTTAACCTAGTAAGACCATCAGTTTGGTCAGGGAGACTTACATTTCTGCTGAAGTTCCATAATGCCATAGCTCTGTGAAAGCATTCGGCTAATAACATTAGGCACGGCTTTGTCTGCTAATCTGTGCACTTCCACCAACCACATCCCATTACAGAGAGAAGCACAGAGAGGAGCAGAATGTCTAACCTCTGCTCTGCTCAGTGTATGTTACGTGGGCAATCGTCTGACTTTGTCTGGGGGAAGCATAAAGTACAGTAGTGGGTAGTACACTCATGTTCTTAAATAGGTCACAGTGTGAGAAACTTAGAAGCCTCATAATCTTCTCACTCTTCTGGCTGATGTACAGTCTTTATCTATGATTAGTTCTTGGATTGTCAATTTCTGCTAAAAGTTTCCCAACTGGGGAAGCTTCCACCACCTCTCTTCTGATAGTGTGTCCCCATTATAATAGATTTCATCATAGGATTTTTTTTTCCCAAAACCTATTAATCATACTGTTTTCCAAAGTCCCTTTTGCTATAGTATCTGAGTGTTAATCCACATGATCTTCGACTATTGTAACCTCCTTATTCCCAATGAAATCACCAATGTAGAGCACCAGGGGTAGTTTCTGACGGGAATATTCTTCCCTTTAAAGGGCAGTGGAGGAGGTGACACAGAATTTCAGTGGCTCAGCAAACAAAATTCAAACCTTGTGGAACTGTGGATGTAAGACATATTGGAAGGTAACAGGCAGGTCAGGTGAAGCAGGGGTGAATGATAAGTGTACCCAGAAGGCTGAATGCATTCATAAAGGTTACAGTGAGCACATGATGTTGGTAGGGGAACACATGGAAAGGAGTGGTAGAAAAAACAACCAAGGGAAAGGGTTTATGAATACCAAATCATGAGTGCTATACTGAATAGTGCTTCCCAGTGCTAGAACAGGTCAGCAGGTAGAATGAGGCTAGTGCCTGGCATGAACTGAAGTTGTCCTATGATGCTGTAACGGAGGGAGCGCTGATGCCAGAGGCTGAACCTGCAAAATCACAAAGCTCCCACACCCGCCATGTGACACACCGAGAGTCAGGAGAACAATGATTCTTAATGTTGACAACAAGCAAGGCAGTTGTGCAGGGGAAGGAATAAATACGGATTTGCAGGCTAACTGAAGCTTAGAAATTGGAGTGTGAAGCACCATACTTACCCGTCCTGTTCACAGGCAACTAAGAGACACACATCTAACAAATCTGCAAAATCCCATTGATGTTGATTTGTGTGGCATAATAGCTGGATGACTCTGCGCTAAGCACACTCCCGTGAATCTTTAAAATGTTGTACACCCACCCCCATCATGATGCCTGATGGGAAAACCAGTGCTCAGAGCCGCCTGCTGAGCCCAACACACGGAGCCTGGACTGATACAACCACATAACTCATCACTTGCTTGTATTTTGTATGCAAAACAGGAAGTCCTGGTACAAAGAATATCGTTGAGAAAAAAATATCAGCCAGTCTAAACTGGTGGAGCACTGCTAAAAGCAAAAAAACTAAACCAAATTACATCAGGTTACATCTGGCCTTCAGTCAATATAAGCAGGAAAAAAGAAACAGAAATACAGGGATGCTGGTGAAAGACAGAGCCACTAAACCCTAGTCAGTTATTATTACAAGGGATTAAACTGACAGTCGACAAGCTGTGTGCTAGACATTAGCCTCATAGAACAGTGCACATCTGTTAGTAGAGAAGAAAAAAAATGTGGATAGGTGGATAGAAATGCAGAGAAGAACTCATTCAAACATACTTCTGCCCCTCCAGTTCTTAACCATGTTGGAGGAATGCTACTGAGGAAAGTCCTTAGTAAGCAACTAATTACCTGTCACATGAATATCCTAGTACTGCAGCTCTGGATTCAGGAATTGCCTCCTCTGTGGCCTCGTGCACTCTCAGCCCTCCAGAGGACTGACTTCCACTTTCCTGTCGGAGAGCTGAAAGGCTCTGATTTATGGCCAGGAGTTACCTCATCCTCATTTGCCAAGTTCAACCCAACACTTCTTTTTTTTAAAGGATTTATTTCTTCTTGCTTTGCTTGTACTGGGGAAATTGAGTTTGCAAGCAACTTGACTTTCATCTAACCACTGAGGCAATTAAAACAGAGTCCAAAATGTTCCCTTGACTACTTTTCATTAAGAGAAAAAGGGATGTTTCAGTGTTCCTCGGTCCTCGCTCAGGGACATGTCTGCTAATCCCAGCATGAGCAGAGAAAGAGAAGGAGAACTGCTCCACAGTATGTGGGGCACAAAGACATGTAGAGGAAGAGAGGATGGATTAAATTTGTACTCTGTCTTCTTCACCCAGCATCTTTTACTAGGGCCATGGAGGAGTCCTTCATGTTGTGACTCAGACACTCAGACTTCCTTTGCAAGTGCTGGAAGAGAGCATTTAGGAGGAAAGATGGACTTTAGCCAGAGGTCATCCCATTTACAAGCTGTCCTCTCTCAGGATTGACAGTGTATCACCAGTCTCACCTGTAATGTGCTGGTGAGTCGTGTTGTAGGAGCATGTAGCTTGTTTACTAGTTCAACCATGTTTTCTGATCCAAAGATATCATATGTTGCTGTCCAGTATTTTTAGTCTGAGCTTCTTAATATCCAGTTTGCTTTGCACTCTTAGTTTCTTTAACTAAAAATAGCCCCAAGACAACAATAGCTGTTAGGTGGTTCCACTTTTTGGATTAGACGTGATTTGTTAAAAAAAGTAGCAACATGTGATTGTAGTTTGGTGCCTTCATTCCAGAAGGATCTTGGAGAGATTTTCTAGCCTGTGCTGAGTCTCACCACCTGCTGCTGTGGTACAGCAAGCTCTCCACTGTGACACAGCATTCCTCTTCTCCAAGAACTGTCAGAGCAGATTATATTTTTTGGTTCAGAGATATCTTTTTCTGGCTGCATTTATTTTCTTTTTTTGGTAGGTAGAATGAGCTAGGTTAGAATTTGACTTGAGCACTAAAGTGAAACAAACTTCCATCTGAGATAGATCATGGAGGCTTCCTTCGCCCCCCTCCCAAAGGTCAGGATCTCTGTAGTACATTCTCTTGGTAAGGTGACACCTGCAGGTATGCAGCACTGCTCCCATCTTCCTGCGATACTCAAGCAGAAGTGACTCAGAAGGGAGGAGCTCTGCCTGCACTGAATCACCATTTCTTTCTATATTTATCCTACAAATTTAAAAGTCAAATTCTGTCAGAAATTCTGTTTAACCTGTAAGATCCTAGCCCTGAGGGCTACAGCTTCAAAACAGTGCAGCAGGTTGTGGTTTTGTTTGTTTGTTTGTTTTGCAGTGCAAGTGGAAATTTGAGCATGTTACCGCTTGAGCAGTGAGAGTTTCGTCAATGTAGCATCTACACACTCATTGCTGCAACCTAGTAAGTTAATGTGAGATTTTTAAGCATTCTTATAGCTTTTATTGTCCTCAGTTGAGAAAGACAAGACTTTTGCCTTTAAAAAGAAGTAAAAAAAACCCCTTATGACTTTGCCATGAGAATAAAAATAGTACTGTTTGGCTGGTTTGTGATGTTTGTCCGTTAGTCTTAAGTTTCACAGTTCATCTAAGGTGTGAGGTTATAAAGTAGGACACAGAAAACGTGTCATGCTCTAATGCCTCCATTTTCACCTCTGGAAAGGACCTTTGCTAAGACACTACAGCTGTGAGTATGTTAACAGTTACTGCTGCAGAAAAGATACCACATTGCCCTTTGGTTAGCCCTGTACAAGGATCAAACAGGATTTAATTCTATCAAAGAATTCTCATGGTTTTGAAAAAAGGACCCTGTCAACATGAAACAACTAAAATTTTGTATTAATTATGTATATGGCTCAGGTATAGTGCTTGGATTTTCTAAGACACAAAACATAGACTGTCTCTTCAGTCCTAAGATAAGCATCCTGCCTTCCTACCCAGTTAGCATTTGTCAAGGTCTCTTAATTTTCACTGAGGTTTACCAATTCATTACTTTTAAAAATCAGAGTCTGAGCAACAATTTTTCTGACATTTGATCATTTTGCCAAGATCTGTCAAGGGGTTTAGCAAGATCAGGTAAGCAAGAATCAGTCCATTTGCTGACCTGATCTTGCACATTGCCTTCCCAGTGGGAACTCCAGGTACGTTACAATGCACTGTCTCCCTAGGGAATTTGGAGGAAGATAAGAAATATTGGATCTGCTGCTGGAGTGTGTCTGGGACCTTGGTGAGGTCTGTGCAAACTGACTTCCTGTCTCCTCTGTACATGTTCTGCCATTTGAATAGGCCTGGGCTAGGCAGGATTGCCTCACGTCAAAGCACAATAGTAATTTAGGGGCCTAGAATACAATATCATTAAATCAGAATTATGAGAAGAAATTGGATTCTTGCACATGGATAAACAGGATATTTTACTGGCTTGCTAGCTACTGTCATATACAGACTGTCATGCGTTCCATATTGGAAACAGGTGTGTTAAATGAAATAACGAGACAACAAAAACTACGTATTAAAGCATAAGGTTTTTTTTACCTCCCTGGGAAAAACCTTGGTCATTTCAGCCTATCAGCTATTTCCCTGGTATTTATTTTTCTCTGTTCATCTTTGAAACTCAATAAGGAAATAAAATACCAACATAAATAAATGAAGAAGAAGGTTTCTCAACACCAATAAGCTAGACAAAAGAAACAGAACACTAGAGAATGTTTACTTATTCATGATATCTTCATGAATGCCATACTTTGGAGGGAATGGGAGATTTTTGTTCATGTTTGACTCTCAAGCATGTTAATCAGGTTTTATTAAAATGGGAGTGGGAGCCAGTTAGCTTGAAAAAAATAGACAAGCTAAATGCAACCAGATTAGAAGTTCATGTGAAATACTAGCGAGTAAGAGGAATTGTTTAAAGTTGAAATTATATGCAGGGGGATGGGAAAATATTTTCCCAAATATTTTCTTATTTAAGGGGAGGAAATCTTTGTGAAAAGATGCATGGTTGTGTGGTGGAAGTACAGTTTGTTCCAGGGGTTTGTTCTGTTCCCTTTGCTATTCTGTAAAAGTGTCCTGTGTAACTTTTAGTAATTTTGTCTGTGCTGTCATCCTGTCTAATATGCATCTTCTTAAACATGTGAGAAGGACCCTTGAAAGTGATGAAATTCCTTATAATGAGTTCAGTACATGCATAAGTGTTTTCAAGATTTCAGAGTATATCTGCAGTTCAGATCCATACTGCCTGTCTCTCTCTCTGTGACTGTTTTGCATTAGCGTGTAAGCACAGGGAGTTCTGGCTTGGGGTTTCTCTGTACTGCTGTGACCCTGACAGTGTCAGGAAAACAGTCCTAAAAGTGAAATCCAGGTCTTACACAACAGTTTTCTCATATGGCTAACTGAGAATCGACAGCAAAGTACAAGAAGATAGAAGCAGGGAAAAACAACCCCCCGTGCTGGCAAGGATATAAATTCAAGTGTCAGATCAGTCCTTGTCACGTGAAATTTCTCAGAGCTCCATCTTTGTGCTATGCTGCGTAACTTCTCTTACCACACAAATTTAGGGACTCGGGTCACATCTAGACATCTTAAAGTCTATGCGTAGCAAAACCATGCTGCACCTTGTAGGATCGCATTCAAGAATACGGTCACTAGAGCCTGTTTGTACGGTCTGTCTAATGTCATTTCAAGTTATCTGATAGCAGTTCTTAAAATGCTAGCAGTTTCCATGCTGTTAGGCAAATGAGGCTTAGAAGAATTAACATATATATATGGTCAGTGATACAATATGGAGCAATATATGTGTTTTTCGTTAAGTGGTTTCTTTGTAGATCTTCTTCTATCTCCAGGATTCCTTTGCATTTATTCACATTTTCATTATTCTTTTTTAAACAGCATGTGCATTAGAAAACAAATGTCAGATAACCCTACATGGCAGTTGTCACCCCATTAACAAACAGCCACATTGGGGGTGGGGGTACCGTCTCAATCCAACCATAAAGGACTTCACATTTTTATGAACTACTTATTCATGGGGGGATATGAGCTTATTCTTTAATATAGGACAAGTCCAGTAGCATTTAATTCTACTAGAAATATTTGCTTTTTAAAAGCTGTATTAATAAATAGTATGATGCCAGAAGTCCAGCTGTAAGCTCTCAGAGCAGCCTGGGCTAACGGGCTGGTACTGCTGCGGTGGGGGCTGATGTGGGTGAGAGGTCATTAGTTTCCTTTGCTCTCTCTGCTGTCCCCAGAAGGTGACCTGGGTCAGGAGGAACTTGGAAGCTAAACATTAGAGGGAGAGTGGTCATGTCAGCTCCAGCATTTTGTTGCTGATTTTCTAAATACCTTATTTCAACTATAACTGTTCTGTTAGTGTGAATTTCTTGCATTGATTAAAAAAAACCTCAAACCACCCAAAGTTTGCAAATCAGAGGCTAACCATGCATTTCCTTTGCTTCAGCATCTCTGCACAGCTCTGCTGCATTTTTGCTTGTGTGGAGGGTGTGGTTTGAGTTTTACAAACCTAATTCCTCCCTTGCATAAACAGATTTCTCTTCTATTCTTCAAAATGTCACATGATTATTGTAATAAATAAATAAATAAATCTGCATTGGAGTGTGATTTCAGTCTAAACCCACACATCTGAATAGGCACAGGTAACTGTGAAGAGACACTTAAAGATCAACATTAACTATTTAATTGTTCATGTAAAACGGGCAACGTGAGGCACACTGGGTGTTACAAAGTCTGATTTAATAGAGAGCCCTGATGGATATCCATGTCTAAAGAAGGTGTCAGCGCCCACTCAAGCCTCCCCCATGACTGGATCAATCATAAGCATGTGTACTATTTTGCCTCTTGCCCAAGCACTAATGTGGATTCTTGCACAGCTAACAGACAGTGAAGTAACTTTTCTAACAGTCAGGACATGGAAAGGATCTCTTTTCTCTGCCAGAGAACTGTTTTCTGAAACTTGTACAAACCTAACTGTCTCTGAGAACTGACCTCCTTTGCTGCATTTGATTGACACTGACAATGGATTTGCTAGTCATTAAGGGAAGGGAAAGAAATAACTCAACAGACAGACACTGTGACCACATACCTGTGAGGCCACTGTTTAAAAAACAACAGGGAAGTGAAAACAGAGGGGAAACATAGACCTGTCCTGAAAATGCCCTCTCATTTATCAATGGGCAAGACTGGTGTTTGAAACCAGTTTTTAAATGTTGGTTTACCTACTCAAGAACAAAAAAGAAAAAAGAAAGAAAGCTCAGACAACCCCTTGGTATCTTTGAGCTCCACCAAAGTGCAGACAATCTCATAAAACCCTCTGAGATGTCTACAACCCACCGAAGACTCAATTCACAAAGCATTTGCAAAACTCCAAGGAGGTTGTGGCCACATTCGGTGAGTTCAGACACTTTGCAGACATGACTTGGACATTTCCACCATGTACTGCACGTAGGGCCTCATTTTTGTGATTGACATGGCCAGGAGCATATTTTGCAGATGGGATCTGGCAAAGTGTCAGCTCCTTTTATTTTCTATTTTTGCTTAGTGTGGACACAGGGGTCAGCCAAGACTGTTTGTTGAAAACAACAGGTTGTTTTGTGCCATCATTTTTCTAGCCTTGTTTTCAGCTGATGTTAGTGATGAAGGGGTCACTTTAATATCTGAATTCAGAGTTGGAGCCCATGGAATTGCTCTGTGTAGCAGAGGTTCTCACTGTACCAGCGAGGCAGGTGTAAGAAGAAGGCAAAACAATGGATCCCTGTTTCAGGTTCTTAATAATTTTTAAACTAGTCTAAAATACTAGTGAAAAGGGACATTTCTGTAAAATACTTGGTCATTACATTTATTGTCTTACTCTGTAGGAACATGTGCAATACAAACAAACAAACAAGAAAAGCCCAACAACTTTTGTCATTGTTAGGAACATGGGGCGGCCATTGCTGATTAGAAGCAAAACTACATCCAGGAAATATTTGTTGCCATAGTGACCATATTTCGTTGATTCCTTTTTCTGCTCTACAGATCTGATTTAGTTAATTGAGATATTTATAAATAGCTTCCTGTGGGGCCAAAACTAATGGCTGCAAAGTAAAGTTGCAAAGACTTTGGATGTGCAGCTCTGTACAGACAGATGGAGACCTCACTTCAGCAAAGCAGTTAATGGAGACAAACACGCAGTTTTAAGCATTACATCTCATTCAACAGAATTGTGTGTGTGCTTAAACTCATACATGTGCTGAAACAGTCTGCTGCAGTTGACAGCAGATAGTGCGCATTTCTATTTTAAACTGTGTGGTTTGTTTTGATCTAACTTTCGTAAACTCCAGTGGAAATAAGTCCTTAAGTAGTTACACCATTAGTCATACTAGGAGTGGCCAGTTGCTTACCCGTAAGTCGCTGTGAGCATTAGAGAAAATATGGGCATATACACCTTTCATGGTTTCATGTTCCTTCCACTAATCCCCAGCCTCTGTAAGTCATTCTCTGCAGCCCTTTTCTCATTTTTGTTTCTACTAGTGCTAGGGAAATTGTTGAAACACATGCATTCTACAATCGCCTAAAAGGGAATTTTTCTGGAGGTGTGCAAATTGAGCATGCAGTATGTGTAATCTATAATAGTTTGGGTCCCTTCAGTAGGAAGTTCTCTTGGAAGATTCATCATAGTCAGGTGCTGAAGTCTTGCAGCTACTCCGCATCATTTGCTTAGAATATGAGTACCACATCCTTTGTGTTGTCCCAGGTGTTAATTCTGCCTTGTAAATGCAATCACACAGTCAATTTGGGAGAGAAAGAGGCAAGATGAAAAGATTAAAAGATTTACCATTCCTGCTGCTTTTCAGAATTTTATCCCCTCCAGTAAAGCATTGCATATGCAACTGGTTCTCTCCACATTTGGCACATCAGGGGGCATTAGTGTGTTGTCCAGCATCAGGGTAGCAAGGGACAGGTCAAACCAGAGGAACAGAAAGGGAGAAATCCAGAAGCAACTTAAAAATTACAATGACACAAATTGCCATCTGCAAAGACAAAAACTGATTAACACCTCTAGCATCATCTTTATCCATATTCCTTTCACATATTTTCAGACCATGGTTTGTATCAGACATTTGACACCTTTCCTAGCCTATTGCACTCAGACTTTTCTAAAATCTGGCTTTTGCATTGCAAATCTGTTTTTGTCTAAAAGTCGGAATCCAGGTGGCATGTCTACAAAAACAGTTGGGTTGTTTTTAATGCTTCTCAGCTTCCCTGAGGTGCCATTCTCACTTTCTCCACCCAGAAATTACATGGCCTTTGCCATTTTCTTAGAATTACAGAGACCCAGACTCCAGGCCCTCAGACTGCATACAAAGAGAGGACAAGTGAACTGATCTTCAGAATTCACTCTTCCACCCGTGCTGTGAATCCACAGGAAACAGTTAAGGCTTCCTGAGATTGTATCTGCAGATGTCCCACGGTAGATCCCTGGTCAGGGAAGTCTGTGGTGCAGAACGTCCCTCTTGAAGCTGTGCTGCTGGACCAGAGCAAGGTCTCTTCCCGCAGCATTTATTTTGGAATATCCATCAGCTGAGGAGGCCTGGTATCTACTTTCCTTACTCTACCATGTGTGTCTGTGGACAGCTGGCCTCCATTTTATCCTGCCGAAGTATTCTGTGGAGGGTTGCAATGATCCTCTTCCATGGAGGGGCTTTTCAGAGGGGAACAGCAGACTGCCCAGAGCTGGGATGAAGGCTGGGCAAGGAGGGGTGCCAAAGCAGTCTGTGTCCCGGCGCTTCTCCTATCTCATGGGAACAGGGGCAACAGTCTCTCCCACAGCAGGAGGCTTTCTGGGATAATTATTTGATAATTGTGAGCTTTTCTGTTCTGCAGTCCTCACCGTAGTTTCCCCTCAGTACAGTTGCATTGAACTTAGTGGGAGATTGTTCAAATAAATGAGAAGTGTCTCAATTTTTAACCCAGTAAGTTCATGTCTTAGAGCAGTGGTGTCACAGCAACCAGATGCTTTCATTCTCAGTGCTATATTTATCAGAGATTTGGAACATTTACACCCCAAAATGATGCAATTAGTGTGGAAAGGAGAAGTCCTCTTCTATGTATCTCATCACACCTCTGGGTGAGGAGGGCCATTTTGTGTCAGAAACTGAAACAGGCAAAATCAAATGGAGGAGGCAGGGACAGGCATTCCTTTGCCTTGGCAAAACCAGAAATGGACATACAGGAGAACCCCTCAGAGGAGGACCCAGAAAAGCCCAGAAGGATTAAGCTGTGATATACTGTACATGGTAACCAGAGCTGAACCTGGCAACACACAACCCCACGAAGTATGGCTCCAGCGCTCTGTGTGCAAGAGGCTGTTGTCCATCAGCTCCAGCATGACCCTGTGCAGTCTGTTATGACAGCTGTTGGAAACTGTTATGTCAGTGTACCCTTTCGGTCTCTTCAGGAATAGAAGATGCTGTGCTCTTTTGGATTTTTTTAATGCCCTGCTTAGTCTGGATCACAAGTTAGACATTGATAATTTTAACCCTGCACTGCACAGGCCTGTTTGTTTATATTGCTGGGACGTGCTCTTTGTTTCTGGCAAACGCTTCCAGAATAAGCCTATGCAGAAAGTGGCTGGAATAACTTCTCTTTCCTTACACCTTTATCTTCTCTCCTTCTTCTGCAGAACATTGCTACGTTATCACTGTATTCTTTTAAAAGAAACTTCTCTGTCTGAAGTTTCCTTTTGGCACTGTGTTACTTCTTTTCCAGCAATTTTGTAAGGGAGAGTGTCAGTTTGGGTTCTACCTTCATAACAAATGCACTATAATTTGTTTCTTCTCTCAAACTTGCACAAATCTACTGTAATGCCAATTTTACAATTGCATTCCCTGCTTTTCTACCCCTGCTGCTGTTTGATTTTCAGAGAGAAAGGAAGAAGCTAAATATTTATACAAGGCGAACTGCATTTACATAATAAATAAACAGAAAAAGCAGAGAAATACCCCCCCCCTCTGCTCTTTAAGTTTCAGTAACACTGCATGTAGGCTGTTTCAAAGAGAAATGTGCCTTCTACCCTCATCCCAGCTTCAGCAGACATCCCTTTAACTGCTCGTACTCCTTTTTAATTCCTTTGCATGAAAGAAAAACTCCCATTGTGTCTCAGAAATTCAATATGATATAGAAACCAGATAGGTCATTTGGTTTTGTTTTAAAAAAGAGATGTCTCCTGCTCACTTTAGTATGGCAAGGAAATTTGATTATCACTTGTTGACAGGCATGCAGGTCATGTCAAGTGTTTCTGACATGTCTATTTTAAGTTGAGCTAGAATTTGTATTTTGATTATGACAGAGTAAAAATACTTGGACAATAGATAGTCTTTGCCTGTGAATGAAAATTGGAATATGCAAGTTATGGTCAGACAGAATTCTATTAGGGAGATGAGGCTTTGATTGGGTCACTGCCCAGATGTCCTAATTTTAAAAAAAAAAAAAAGAAACAAACCCCCATACCACCCTCCTTCCTGTTACTTTGAAAGAGAAAAACATGATCACAGCAACACGGGAGAAATAACATGAAATTACTTGTGAAAGGCAACTGGAGATTTTCCTCTTGCCCATTTTAGTCAAGTGATAAAGTATCCATCTCCTTCTGCTTAACCGTCTGGTTTATTCCACAAGCCTGCATTTCTGCAGCATCACAAGATGTTTTGAGTGTTAAATACCCTGCGGGTCCTGGCTCCTTTGGCTTGCAGCAGTAACTAACTCAGTCAGAGTCAACAGCTGAGACCCAGAACGAAGCTGGTGTGTGGTCAGGAGCATGGCTCCTAGCTGGCTTGCCGGCATGCTGAAATCAGTTGGCCCCCTTCATGCCTTCGGGAGTCAGCAGCAGCAGCATCACTGCACAGCCCTCTGCAAGCCTGCAGCAGCTGGCTGAAGCAAGCTGAAGTACTTTATGTCTGTAGGTCTGAAACTAGGGTTTGTTTCTCTGTGTGGGGTCTGTAACGCTAGCAGCAAAGTAGAGAGCCCAGTTACAGGCCGTTTATCTGTGCCAATATTTGGGGTCAGGGGCTCACCAGAAGTGGAGTCCCAGTTTGCAATGGGGTCATGACCAGAAAACATTTGAAGATGGCTAATAAGGGCATGAGGTTTGAGAGTAGTCCTAAGTAGAACAAACTTGAAGTGTTGCTTTCCAAGCAGTTGTCATGTGAAGTCTGGAAGCAAGGACTGTGTTGGTCAGTATTCAGCTCACTCCTTTTGGAAGCAGACTGGTTCTTGGAAGAAAAAAATTGTCAGAGGATGTGAATGTTTCTGAAGAGGGGGATGCTGAAATTTTGCTGGATTCAGTGTCTGTTTGGTCTTTATCCAGCTCTGAGCTCAAAGGCAACACTTGTGATAATACATTTTCTTCACCATAGAGACAAATGCACCTCCTGAGGGAAAAACAGTTGCTTTGACATTTCAGGCTGGGAAACCTGTCCTTGACACATGCACAGGCCCTGATACATGGTGTCTTGGCTTCGCATGCTTACGGCTGTCTGGGAGGCTGGCACCGTCCCTGTTCAAAGGCAGTGACATGCCAGCACCGCAGTGGTGAGGTCCCCAGCGGAGATGTTTGCACTGGGAAGGCAGCAGAACAACAGAAAATATCATCTCTGTCATAGGGGATGCTGTTCTCTGCATTAGCTATGGCATTGTGCACTTGCTCACACGTGATAATGTATTTATGTTAGCAAAAGCCCCGATGGGACAGGGGAAAAAAGAAACGGAACTTATGTTGTGGCTGCCAGCAGTCACAAACTGCACCGTGGCAGGAAGCTGAGTGTAAGAATCAACTGTGTTTTCAGACTTCTTCTAGAGGCTGCAGTCTTGATATGCAGAGCTGCCAAAGACCTGCAGTGCTCATGCTTTCAGCTGGATGGGGGAGTAGTCATTCTGGAAATCTGTCCAAGGGATTTAAAATCAAGCCCCTGGCTGGTAACTGTATTGTACAACTAAATATTGGTGCCCAAAGGACTAGATAGCACAGAAAAAGCAGAGAAAAAGTGACTGGGCAGAGAGGTGACTACACTGGAACATAAATCATTAATACAAGTGATAAGGTGAAGCACAAATAAGGGGAACATCCCTACTCTACAATGTTACTACTGTGGTTCTGCATCCATAGTCACTGTTTCATAACACTAGCTGGCCAAGACTATGTAAAAACTCGATCCTAACAAATGTACTCTTGGCTCAGTGAAGGTGATGAGGCTCTGAGAGTTATGGAGAATTCAGTACAGCCAGCTTTACTGCCTGTTTGTGCTTCTTCACCATTGTAATTCTCCTTCAGCAAAATAAGTGCTTACTGACTAGCTGATTACAGAGCTGAGAGGTTATAGGCCCGTAAAACCAGAGGACACTAAGATGATCTCTACATGTGACAGTAAGATGAGCAATCACGTCCAAACACAAACTATGCCATTAGTATTACTTACTTTTAAAGCACCATTATCCCTGCATTGTTCTTTCTCATTAACAATTAGTCATTCAGGCCCTTGAGAACTTTAATACAATAATCCCTACAAGCTCATCAAGCAAATCTCACACAGTCACAATGTTGCATTCAAGATTTATAAAACGGAACTGGCTGGATGTGAATGTGGGAGTAATGGTCCATAAGCAAATGTGACATAAAAAGAAGTCAGCCAGGAAAGCAGCCTACTGAACTCAGAAAGCCTAGCTGAGGTGGGAGATGCTGTTATTTCAAAATGGCTTTCATCTTGGGGTGGAAGGGGGTCATTTTGTCATAGGAGAAGAAGCAACTGCATAATATTCATGGTATTTACATACTGGTCAATGAAAGTCAGTCCCTGGTTTTGAAATCATGTAGCTGTATGCATTTTCCATTTGAATGCTGTATTAGGAGAGCCTGTGCTCCTCCATTCCCTCCCCCTTCTTTCCCTTCTCCTTTTCAGCAGAAAGAGACCTCACCAACAAAGAGAAAATAGATTGAAAGCTCTTGCATCCAGACTCTTTCAAGCAAAGCTTGAGAGAGACTTTGGCACATAATGTCTCTAACATTATGTTCACTGCCCTTAGAAAGCAATAACCAAATACATTCTGCTGGCAGTTAGCAAGTGCAGTGATTTCAACACAGATGAGAGAAGAGAGGACAAAGAAAGAATATGCTTAGAGCATCCCTTTCACTATGAACCTATGGGCCAGCTGGAGTGTTTACAAAGCTCGAAGGCCAGCCAGCAGGGAGTTGCAATAATCTAATTTTAATTATGTGACAAAAGCATGAAGAATCATTTCAAGGGCTAACAGAGGAAAATGGTTGCAGCCTGCCAATATTCCTTAGATGGTAAAAGAAGACAAGTTAACTCACAGAATTTAGTTGTTTCTCAAAAGACTAAATGGGATCTATCACAACTCTCAGACTGTTGTTAGAGAACAAATTGGTTGCCAGAAAAAGGCTTTAGATGTTAAAGAAAGTTCCCAGGAGGCATCTAGGCAGAACAGCAATACCTATGCTCTTCTTAAATAAAAGACATACTCTACCAGCGAGAAGAGAAAGTCCTATAATCATATGAAACTGTCTAATATGAAACGCAGAGTATACAAGTTGCTAGGTATAAATTGACAGACCTTCAGTCTGAGTTCTCCAACATCACAGCCTTCTGGTACAATCACAGTAATAAAACAGCTGTTTTGCTGTCCCAAAACAAAGCACAGTTAATAAAAGGAAAGAAGAGGGAAGGAGAGGGGGAGGGGGAGGGAGAGGGAAGGGAAGGGAAGGGAAGGGAAGGGAAGGGAAGGGAAGGGAAGGGAAGGGAAGGGAAGGGAAGGGAAGGGAAGGGAAGGGAAGGGAAGGGAAGGGAAGGGAAGGGAAGGGAAGGGAAGGGAAGGGAAGGGAAGGGAAGGGAAGGGAAGGGAAGGGAAGGGAAGGGAAGGGAAGGGAAGGGAAGGGAAGGGGCAAAGTTAAAATCCTCCTGCTTTGCACACATCCCAGCCCTTTGGCAGAAAAAGAGTGTTGTCTCTTGATAATAACAGAACAGAGCTCAGAGCAATGAGCCAAATCATTCTGACTACACTGAGTAGACGGCCATAGTGAAAACAGGGGGAAACAAGTTACATTTCATGCTACCAGAAGATGAATCCATAGGTTCTTATTTGAGGATTTTCTTCTTCTTTCCGGATGCACTGAACCCAAACTTTCAATACAAGATTGTCCTTAATTTTCAGTAATACTTCATGCTATCATGGCTCTCCTTAATCTGCTGTTGAATGGGGATTTCATGCTTTGGTTTTATTATTGCTTGAGACATCTATCTAGTAGTGAACAAAATTTCAGTTTTTTGCAAAGGCATTATTGGAAATACTGCATTTTCAAGCAATTCACATTCAATAATTTAACAGTCACTGGGGCTTCATGGGAACTTTCACATAATAGCATACCTTGTTTCAGAGCCTGGCGATGCGCTTGAGCTATTCTCCTTGCCACAGCGTCACTTTAATGACAACACTACATAGGATGCCAAAAAGTACAGATAGTCTGGGTTTGCTTCTACTTTTCATTATTCCATTAAGTGAAATAGCACACTGCTAAATAAGTGCATGGCTTTCAAGTTCAAGAAATGTTAACCTTGCTCTCCATATATACAATCTTTAGTTAAAGTACCTTATCATAATTCAGAGCAATTGTAATTTGAAATAGGAGACTGTTACAATAATATGTGTATGATAAGCAAATGCAGAGTATGGTGTGTGTAGTCACTGTTATAGCATAGTCCTGTTTACATCTGGGTCTGCAATTTTGCAGAGAGAGTGTATCCTGGAAATAGGATTTGTCTCCTGTATAGCCAGTGGAAAAGCATGTGAAAGTGGTGTAATATTTATTGTGCATGTCCTCAAAATTAGTGTAGTTCTCTCCATAGAATCAATTAGGTCTCTCTGTAGAGTGACTTTTTAATGAAAGCCTCTACACTAGTACAAATGATTATTAATAAGGTATTATACAAATCATTGTTAATAAAGTAACAAACTTTTCTCTGCTCACATCCTATAGTCCTCTTTTCTTTAGAATGATCTCAGTGATAATCATTACTCAATTGAACCTCAGAGTAATTATTATCAACAATACTGCCAGCAGATAGTGCCATCTGCAAATTACTTTTCCCCATTATGTGACAGTGATGTTCTCATTCTTGATCAACATTGTCATTCAGATTTGCATAACTTGAGGGCTTTTTCTGTAAATTTAGCCACTCCTACATGGGGTTTCCTTCCAACACCAAGTGTTTTTGGCTCAGGTTAATAGCACCTTTTTTGCACTTCTCTGGAGTAAGATTTAAGGTGTGATGTTAACATTCCTTCGCTGATTTTCAAACTTTTCCTGGCCTAGGTTTAAATGCAGACATCTTGCATACACTTTGAAAATATGTCTGCTGTCACATGTTAACGTGTACTGCCATCACACCTTGAATCAGGGCCAGTTTCAGGCACAGATAAAGAAGGCAATCTCCTGTGTCCAGCAGTCTGTCCTGCTTAGTGTCTGCCTATGGTACCTGTGCTGGAGGAGGGGAGACTGAGCTATTTGACCACTGTATGCTGCCCAAGCATCAATTCTTGTTACCAGTGACTGGAGGTGTCAGAGCAAGAAGGGGAACAAGGTGAACAAAGCATAATTACTGTTGTGAGGGCTGGGAGTGTTTTTTTTCTTGCAGCCAAAGTCACCGATGCCTCTCTTGAGAGATGTTACTGGGGCTATTGAAAGATGTAGCATGATGCTACACTGGGTCTTAAAAAGTAAAATAAATTGGTTTTGCAGCTACACACCAACCATTAGCCTGCCAATGCTTGAATTCAGCTAACTAACAGTTTTACATGGGTAAATGAAACTTTTTTTTGAGTCCTTGTAGCCAAGCTGTAAGCTGTTCCTGCCTCTTCAGAGCATGTGCTAGGCATAAAGTCAGACTGATGAATTCTGAGCAAATTGTTGGATGAATTTAGAAAGCACGTTAGAAAAGGGGAGAGTGGGGAAAGAAAATGAGAGAAGAATTTGGGGTTGTCATCAGCTTTCTGGTGATATAAATGTTTGTATAAAGATTTATGAATACCTTCTGACATGAATAATTCTTCAAACAACTCTCAAGCAAACATTTCATAATCTACTATTATTTTCTTAGTAATCTGGTGAGGGACATCTGCAGTTTCTGGAAAACTGAAGCCATTTGCCATGAAATTGGCAAACTAGGGTAGATTTTGATAAATAGTCCAGAGGTGAAAAACAAGGAAGGTAAGGCCTTAGAACAAGTGCCATTTTGGAAACAATCCAGTTTAACTTTTCGTGTTAAAAGTGACCCTCTTCCATTTTTTACAGTCAAGTTTAAAATGTAGGGTCTTGACGCTAGATTGAATAACTCCATATCCAACCCACAGGATTTTTTTCATTTATTTGATGCAGAGCCTGAAGTGAAAAGTCCATTATTCAATCAGCTCTAAAGGGTGTGAATTTCAGAAGCCAGAACAGGGAACTGAGGTGGGAGAGCAGGGCAGAGTGGAGGGAGTGATAAGCTCAGCACTAGCTGTTGGTTGACATTACAAAGATTGTTTTTGTCAAGGGAAGAGGTGGAAATATCCTCTCTCCTCTTCTATTTTTTGTTCTTTAAAGAAAGCTGAAGTTCACAATGGCATTCCTAAATGTTTAAAAGCTATATACGTCAGCGCCCCCCTCTCCCTCCAAGTTACCTTAAGAATCATGAGACTGTTTTCTAACAATATGCTTGTTCCCTTCCAACAAGATAATTTTTACTCCAACTGGGGAAATGCCTGGAACCCAAAACAAATGCCTTAAGAAAACTTCTCCCCCTCTGTATACATTTTGAGTTTTCTGAAGTCAGGGTCACTTTACATGGGAAATCTTCAAACATCAAGGAAGTCCAGAGTCTTTGTGGACTGCCAGTTGTGACAAAGCTGTGGTGTTTCTGTAAGGCAGACAAGGTGCATGCACCATTCATAGTCAAATAAAAATGTCTTCTTGTTTTGTGTTGACTGAAGCCCTCGGCAGTCTAATGACTAGTGGGATACTGTGGAATTATAGACCCTTAGTGAAAATCTTCAAAAAGAGTATATATTGATTAAAACTGTTAGACAAAGGAGTATGTACAAACATCCAAGAATATATCTAAGAGTGTGGCCACCGGTTACACATCAGCATTAATTGCACTAAACTCAAAATGTCGTTTAATATAGCCTAATGTTTCAGCCCTACACAAGGTACACCTGCATCTTTACAAAGTACTGACCTGGAGTCAGCTTGACAGCTCAGATTCCAAGTGGGCTATCTGGTAACTTCATGGGTTGAATATAAGCAGGGAAAGAGTCCAGAAGTTTGCCCGCTGCTCCATCTAGTGCTTGTGTTCAGTATCCTATGGGACCGTGAAGTATCTTTTTCTTCTGAATGCTGATATCCTAGGAGAGGCATGGATATGTCAAGGAGCAGCTTAATTGCTGGAGAGCACTTGTAGTCCACTGACTTCTTAGCTCATGAGGGCTATCCATCAGAGAGTCTTCTCTTTTACTGACCTCTCTTTTTTTTACCTGTCAACCTGCTGTAGTGAACAAGTGCTTCCAAAGAATGGCTGAACTGCCTTTGCAAAGGGGTGATCTTCCAGGAACTCTTATGGGAAAAGGAATATGTAAAGCATGAGACTTATCAGTCGCTAGAGCAGTTGTGATAAAAATACAGTATCTGTGTCAAGCAGACTGGCTACAGTTTAATGAATTTTGTATTAAATATGACAGTTTATTAACTAAAACAGCTCATTTCTACCAGGTAAGTATCAAATCATGGGATAATTAAGTACTTTGGCAGTGTACTCAAAGGCACATAATATAGAGGATAGAAGATGCAATATTACACTGGTCAGAAAGGTGAGAAAAACATTGTTTCAGACAGATTGTGTCCACTCCAGTAATTTAAACGGTGTCTGAATATAAATGAAATTGTCATAAGTTCAATGTCAGAACAATCTCTGGCAGTTGTTACATTGGCCAGCTAGCACTTTCCCAGGCAGTTCCCAGGCACAATTCAGGAGATACTCTGGATAAAGGACCATTTAATAGGATGGATGTTAGCGTTCCATACCACTTGACCCCAGACACGTTTAATTTGCCAGGGTAGAGGAAGTCACACTGTAACACAGTGTGTTACTGAGAATTTTGATGCCTGGTAGACCTAGCCTGAGAGCTTTGGGTCTGTAACTCCAACTGCAATAGCTCATGTTTCTACCTGTAGGCATCCAGGGAGTCTAACAAGAAAGGTAATGGCTCTCACAGCCAGGTGAGAGTACAACTTGAGAAGGAAGTTTTTAGTGTCTAGCAGGACTTTTTACAGTTTGCAATTCTGCAGCTGGATCTTACTCATTTGATTTTTAAGTATGACTCTAGTCTAAGCAGCAGTTAATAATCATCAGCTTCTATATCACTAGCTGGCTTTAGTATCTTCCAGAATATAAATAGGCTCAAAATAATGGAAGCAGTCATATCAGCATACTATAGTAGCCAGGCGCTACATATTGCCACAGCACAGTAAATACTCTCATGTGGAGGAGAGAAAATTTGCCTGGCGCTGTCTTTGTAAATCCTTTTCTGAATTTGTTTATGTTTATTCATCTTATTCATCTTCTTTCTCCCACTTTCCTCTCCTTCAAAACAAAACACTTCTTATGCTAAAACTGCCAGAGAGGAAGAACAGGTCTAGCACCTGCCAGAGATGTTGAAACATTAACAATAAGAGATGGCCTGTTAAACACAAAACCCAGAAGGAACAAGAGAAAACAGAGTATCAGTGGAGTGGGAAAGTGCTGGTAGATGGCAAGTTCATTCTGCTATTTATATATCAGTCAGGTTTTTATTTCAGGCAAATCACTCCACAGAATAAAACCCTGGGCAGAAGGGTTAATGGGGTAGCTGTGAGTGAGGGCATGCAGGGGTCACACACCCTGGTAGGACATTCTAACTGCTCTGTCTTCACCCTCCCCAAGATAGCGTCTATCAGCTAGAAACACATCTCCAGAGCTGGCTGCTTCATGGTAAGGAGAGGCTGTGACCAGAGCTTATGTACAATATCTTGGTATCTTGGCAGGAGAGCTCCATTAATATCCCTGACAAGATCTCGTTATCCTGTGCCTTCCTAATCTGCAAGATGACAGGAAAAGAGAGGGAATTCACTGTGCTAAATTGAGTCCCTGCTGTGTGTGATCGGTAGTTTTTACTTTATAAAAGTTGCCTCTTTATCAAATGCTTCATGCATTGTTTTGTTCTGTTTTGTTTTGGTTTTTTTTTTTTTTTTTTTTCAAAAGGAGGAGGGAAATATTCTTGTTACTCCCATTCTGGGAGGGGTTGCACAGCAGAGACTTTTCTATCCTAAAGCAGCCCTCCCTCCTCATTAATCCTGCACTCTCTCTATGCCCTCTGCTCCCAAACTTTCCCTTGCACATTAAGACCTGGGAGTCTTCTGCCAACTGGGATTTCTTCAGCAGTTGCTTATACAATCACTGTGCTGGGAAGAGAAATCATAGAATCATAGAATCATTTAGGTTGGAAAAGACCTTTAAGATCAAGTTCAACCATTAACCTAGCACTGCCAAGTCCACCACTAAACCATGTCCCTAAGTGCCACATCTACACACCTTTTAAATACCTCCAGGGATGGTGACTCAAACACTTCCCTGGGCAGCCTGTTCCAACGCTTGACAACCCTTTCAATGAAAAAAATTTTCCAATTATGCAATCTAAGACTCCCCTGATGCAACTGGAGGCCATTTCCTCTTGTTCTATCACTTGTTACTTGGGAGAAGAGGCTGACACCCACCTTGCCACAACCTCCTTTCAGGTAGTTGTAGAGGGCGATGAGGTCTCCCCTCAGCCTCATTTTCTCCAGACTAAACAACCCCAGGTCCCTCAGCCGCTCCTCATAAGACATGTGCTCCAGACACTTCACCAGCTTCGTTGCCCTTCTTTGGACATGCTTCAGCACCTCAATGTCTTTCTTGTAGTGAGGGGCCCAAAACTGAACACAGAATTCAAGGTGCGGCCTCACCAGTGCCGAGGGCAGGGGGACAATCACCTCCCTAGTCCTGCTGGCCACACTATTTCTGATACAAGCCAGGATGCTATTGGCCTTCTTGGCCACCTGGGCACACTGCTGGCTCTTATCCAGCTGGCTGTTGACCAACACCCCCAGCTCTTCGTCCACCAGGCAGCCTTCCAGCCACCATTTCCCAAGTCTGTAGCATTGTGTGGGGTTGTTGTGACCCAGGTGCAGGACCTCATACAGTTGGCCTTGGCCCATCAATCCAGCCCGTCCAGATCCCTCTGTGGAGCCTTCCTACCCTCAAGCAGATCAACACTCCTATCCAACGTGGTGTCATCTGCAAACTTATTGAGGGTGCACTCGATCCCCTTGTCCAGATCACTGATAAAGATATTAAACAGAACTGGCCCCAGTACTGAGCCCTGGGGAACACCACTTGTGACCAGATGGTTTCTCTTTATGTGCTGCCAGAAATAAGAACTTACTGACTTCTCAAAGGAAACCAGCACTTCTGACAGCAGTTGAAAAGCAGCCATTTTGAAATGTAAAATTAATGTAGAAAAACAAAGGGAGGTTGAAGGCCCCTGTTTCAGTTTTTTCACTTAAGATCCCTCTGTACCTTTAGTACTACACTCAGTAATTAAATGTAATGTTCTGTCTATATAGGATGTCAGATGACATTATTTACTGGTCCTTCCTGGCATTAAGCTTCCCAAACTCATGCCAAAACATCTCATTGTGTAGCACAAATGTACCCTCACCATTTAGTAATTTGGCTTGATCTGAGGTGCATTGACAGAGGCAAGCAGCTAAAGCAAAGCTTAAAGCTCTAATGGCTGAATTTAGTTTCATCATTCTGGATAATATTAAAAGTGTGCACAGAGCAAGTTAGAAAACAATGCAGCTTCATGAGAGAGCTCCTGAGAGCTGCTGCACCACACTGGCTCAGCACTACAGGCTGTTCATAAAACAGAGACTTTCGTGAGATGTAACCATTTGGATGTCAAGTTCAAACACCTCAAAATCAGAGACATCTCAGCTCCTGCCAGCTACTCCTGTCTATTGAATTTTAGGGGCTTATTTGAGAATGCTTCTTGGTCTAGGTGTGTATATCGTTTCTCCTTGGAAATGTAGGGCATAGTGGTCAACTGTGTCTTTCTGTGAGAAAGCTGTTTGTCCAAGATGTTCACACATTTCCTTGAAATGGCAGAAGTTTGGTGGTCCAGCAGCAAGGACCGGTATTTTAAACTGAACATTCTTCCTCGGCGTACAGAGAACTGCAGTGCAGCAAGGACAGGATAAAGACTAGTGACTCCCCTGCATGCTGGAGAGAGGTGAACTGGGTCAGAGAGGAGAACGATGTCCGAAGACCAGATGAACAAAATGAGGAAGGCAAGAGAAAGACACAAAATCAGATGCTAGGGGAGAAGAAGCACGGACTCATGAAGGGAGCAACTCTGACTGTGCACGCAGGGAGCTCCATCCAGCAGCACTCCTACCTAGCACTTAAGGATATGGTATAGTTGAGAACTGTCAATGTTAGGTTAATGGATGGACTAGGTGATCTTCAAGGTCTTTTCCAACCTTGATGATTCTGTGATTCTGTGATACCTGCCCAAGAACCAGCTCGACAGACAAACACGGGTGTCAGCCTCTGGCAAAGGGACCCAACCCTGCGCGCTTGCACCAGCACAAGATCCATGCTACTGCTTTTCCTCCAGATAGATGCAAACCCCCATCAGAGCAAAACCTGGCCCTGATCCATTGATCATTTGGAGTATTTCTTTCCGTTCCTTTGAACTCTTCAGCCCACCATCACATGGAGCATTGTCCTTTGGTAGAGGTGCTTTGTATAGCAAAAAGGTGGTGGGGAGATGGCTGGTATTGCTTCACATGGTAGTCTTTGTAGTAAGAGAAAAAGCAGACTGATAGTATACACATCATTTTACTTCCCTTTAACTTTTCTTTCTGTATTCTTGGAACTCCATTTTTTTCCCCCTTACTTTTCTTCCTAGTGACAGCGTGAACAAATAGTTATTCACATTTTTCTTTTAGCTACGTATCTTAGGGAAGTGTGACTGAAAGGGACGGTATCATAAATACTGTGTGCACGGTAAATTCTCCCTTCTTGTTCAAAAACTCGTGAGGAAAAAAAAAAAAAGGCAGAAATAAATACCTAACCTCTCCAGTGGCAGCGCCAGAAGCGGCGGTCAGCCCCCGGGAGCGGCTGGTCCCCGCCACGGCAGCCGGGCCGGGCACGGGCTCCGCGGGGGGAGGCTGCTCCTCCCTCGGCCCTGCGGCCCAGATGCCCGGAAGAGGCAGAGAACGGGGCGGGGGGAGCCCGGGGAGGGGAGCGGAGCCGGGAGTTCTGCGGGACCGCGGCGGGCGCCGTGACACCTGCCGGGGCGGCGGGACAAGGGACGAGCCCGCCGCCGGGGACTGGGGGGGTGGGGTGGGGGGGGATGGGATGGAGCGGGGAGCCCAGCGGCGGGCGCTGCCCTCGGCTGCCGGCGCCGGCCCGGGGTGTCTGTCGGGGGTTGCCGTCCGGAGCGCGTTACACCCGGCTGGTGAGAGCAGAGGTGTCCCTGGGACCGGGAGGAGCGCGGGGTGTCGGGGATGGAAGCCTGGACAGGCTGGAGGGGGCGGGGGGAGCGTGCGAACCTCCCGGAGTGCAACAAGGCCAAGCGCAAGGTCCTGCAAGTCTGTCGGGGCAATCCCTGGCACAGATACAGGCTGGGCAGAGAATGGATTGAGAGCAGCCCTGCGGAGAAGGACTTGGGGGTAGTACGGGATGGAAAACTGACTATGAGCCAGCAATGTGCGCTCACAGCCCAGAAAGCCAACTGCATCCTGGGCTGCATCAAGAGAAGTGTGGCCAGCAGGTCGAGGGAAGGGAATTCTCCCCCTCTATTCTGCTCTCGTGAGACACCACCTGCAGTGCTGTGTCCAGCTCTGGGGCCCCCAGCATAAGAAGGACACAGACCTGCTCGAGTGGGTCCAGAGGAGGGCCACAGGCATGCTCAGGGGGCTGGAGCACCTCCCCTGTGAGGGCAGGCTGAGAGAGTTGGGGTTGTTCAGCCCAGAGAAGAGAAGGCTCTGGGGAGACCTTACAGTGGCCTTCCAGTACTTAAAGGGGGCTCCAGGAAAGATGGGGAGGGACCCTTTATCAGGGAGCATAGTGATGGGACAAGGGCTAGCAGTTTTAAACTGACAAGAGGGTAGATTTAGATTAGGTATAAGGAAGAAATTATTTACTGTGAGGGTGGTGAGGCTTTGAAATAGGTTTCCCAGAGAAGTTGTGGCTGCCCCCTCCCTGGCAGTGTTCACGGCCAGGTTGGACGGGGCTTTGAGCAACCTGATCTAGTGGAGAGTGTCCCCCTGCCCATGGCAAGGGGGTTGGAACTAGATGATCTGTAAGGTCCCTTCCAACCAAAACCATTCTATGATTCCATGATTCTATGAAGATGCAGAAGCTTTGCCTTGGGAACAGCTGGATGAATTTCACTTGAGAGGGATGGGGAGATACCAAAGCCACCAACCTGCACGTAATGTCTCACCACTGGTGAACTACCCCTGTGCTTCCCCCGTCAGGCAGCAAGCACACAGGCCCGGCACATTCTGTGCTGGAACTCCAGTAAAAGGCCAAAGATCCCTGTGACAGGGAGAGTCAGGAGCAGCAGGAGAGGCAGGAGAAGCAGACAAGTTGCACAAAGCCCTGTGATCAGGGGAGTTTGACTAGGTGTTACAGCATCGTACTCTGACCATTTCTTCATCATGTGAGCAGGAGGCTCCAGAATGCCTCCCCCCACATATTGAGGCAAGGGCTCATAGCCTCTCACAAAGGCATCTGAGAGGTTTAGAGCAGAGACTGAGAAGTCCCCAAATGGCAAGGGTAGGAATCCTCTAGCCTGCAGATAACCTGAGCACCAGTGAGCCCAATGCTTGCCATGCTCAAATGTCTGTAGCTCTTGTTCACCCAGTTGCTCAGCCAGTTCGAGTTCAGTTTCAGAAAGTGGCAGCCCTCCGACAAAACTCAAGGGAGCAAATTTGGGCAAACCACTCCTATAGAAATAGGTCCATGATGGTTGTAAGTGTCTGAGGAGAGCGAGCCCTGGCTGGTCTGGCCTACTGAGATGCTTCTGCCTCCCCTCCTATCTTTGCCCTAGTATGGGAGAAGAGGTGTCTTTGCTCAAGTCACCCTTGCTTAGGCTTGTGTGTCTCTCTCCCTCCATTCATGGCTAGCAGAGAGAGATCAGTGCTGACAGGGAGACTAGTGCTCTCTTGCACAGTTGCTATGGTGCTGTGGGCTCCTACTGCCTACCTGTTGCCTTTCCCAGATCTGTCAAGGGACAGGGATTAGTGCAAATGTGGCTGGGACGTAAATCAGTGGTGTTTGGTCATGGACAGTGCTGAGCTGTGCACCAAGGTCTTTGGTAAGAGACCTACCAGTCAAACAGGAGAACATTAAATACTTGAAGGCATTTCAAAAGCCTGGCACCTACTTGCTGCCCTGCTTTTTTTGTGCGAGCAGTTAGCCATGGCTAGGAGCCCTGGAGTTGTCAGCTATATCTCAGTGTAATTTTATACACAGAAATATTTACAACGTCCTGTTCCTTTGAACTCAGTTGAAACAGCAGGCTGTTCCTTTGCTCAGAAATGTAGCTTTGTTCTCCCCGCTTAGCTGTTCTCTTACGCATCAAGAGACAATTCCAACATCCACTGAAGGTAATGAAAAGACATGGATGGTTTTCAATGGGAGTTAGATCAGTGTTCAGATAAATACACAATTCAGTAAGGCAGGCTTTAACTGCTTCTCTTAATAGTAATACAAACATTAGTTTACTCAACAAAGAGATTTGATCTTTATTTTAAAATTATTTCCAAGTTCAGAAAAGATTTAAACTGTGTGCCCAACCAAGAGTTTGTATCTTCTATTGCAGGAAAATGCTCAGAAACTTACTGTGCCAAAAAGTATGAAACTGGGGGTTTCAGCAGATCCTCCTAGCAAAGGCAATAATTAAAGCTGTTGTATAAGGAGAAATCCATGCATTTTTTTCTGAGATTGTCTTCCACTGCTTGTACAGTGTTCAGCCTCTTCCAACAAGCATCCTAGAAAGACTCAGAATGTTATTCCCGCTGGTCTAACGGGGTCACCCAAACAACACAACAGCCCCTTGACAAAGCCTATACCAGGCTACCTACCTTTCACACCCACCCTGCCCTGTGAGGTGGATGTGGAAAAGTTACCTGCTCTGGGCTTAAACTCTTGCATGTGCTCAGGTGGAAGAATTGAGTGGTTTACTTCTGAAACAGGGCTGTGCCCTCCTCATGTAAAGCTGACAAGCTAAACAGCATCACTATTAACCCACCAGTTGAACTACACTGTGCCACGGCTCCGTCTTGATTCTTTGAATCTGTTAAGTTTTTCTAAATAGATTGCTGTTAGTAATGGCACTTGGAAAGGCCCTCTTGTTTCTTGTTGCTTTTTTCAGGGTATCTTTGTTGCATAGTTGATTTGAGTTGATTAGCAATCACTTCTGACACACAGATGAGCCAGGCAGGAGCCCATGAATGGTCCTATTACAAAAAGGCCCCTTTCCTGATGCTGTGCTCCTCTCTCTGTATCACAAGGGCTTATCGGGCTTTGTGCTGCAGGAAGGTAAGATCCTCACCCAGGAAATAGGGGAAGAAATGGCATTGGCTGAGGACAGACCATTGTCTGTCCTTCTGAAACTATGGGAAGACACTGGGAGACTATTAGCATTTGAGTAACTTCACTGCAAGGGGAGACAAAATACTCTAACTTGGTGGAACAGTCTGTATGGATATATATACACATACACACACCAGTTCTTACTCCAAACCTGGCCAGGTAGCCTTAGCTTAAAGTACCTAAGGGACAAAAAATATGTGAACAGCCTGGGTTAACTGTGGTGAAAATGTACCTTCAGATCTCTTCTCCTGTTTCTCATGTTGTTGGATAATTTTGAACCAGCTGAGTAAACTTTCTCTGTTTCCTAAGTTTTCCTTCTCATTTTCCTGTTTTCCTACTGTTCTTTCCAGGCAACACATGGTGATTTTCAGGTTTTCTTCTCTATTGTTAATAGAGTATTTTCACAAAACCTGCCAATTTGGCCAGGCCTGGAGCTGGGCTGAAAGACGAGGCTCTTTCTGATGGGCTGCCTTACTCAGCTCCTCAGGTGGGATCCCAGCTGCTCAGGAAACGAGATGAGCTCTTGCTCCTCCCCTTAGTGATTTAGTACAAGTCTGGCAAGAGAAGGGAAAGCAGGGAAGCTTTTTTTCTTCATGAGGATGATAGGGAGAACTACGATGAGACTGTAAAAATAGGGACTACCTTTTCATCTGCTCTGCAGTGTCTGGCCTGTGATTTAAGAGAAGAGTTGTCTTGTGCTGCAGGTGAATTTCCTTGGCTTGGAAAGGAAGAAGGTGTCCCTTGTAGCTGAAGGTAAGAAAGTAAAAATCCATGGTAGGACCAGAGGTGAGGGTGGTGTGGGATTCATGGGAGAGTGAGGTGGGTAGAGCCAGTGGCCCAAATGGAAGTGGGGATGGATGTGTTTAGAGATGGACCAGAAGCGGATGGCAGGGCTGATAGCAAGGAGAGCACAAATGGTACAATTGCTTTACTTCTTGCTTTTGGAAGAGCTGGCTGTAGTAAATGTTGTGTGTGTGTTGGAGGTAGGGTATAGGGGATTCTAAAGTTAAAAGACTGACCAAACACATCACTCTGTAACATAAACAGTCATTTCCTTCCATATGGACAACTCACCTGTGCTTTGTGCATCTCGGCTCACTAGTTGTTTTCTCCATTGTAATTTCAGTACTTGTTCTGTCCTTCCCTTGTATGCTCAATGCTTGCCAAGTAGATGTTCTTGGGGCCTGTTGTCACCTTACTATCTGAAGCTCTCACTTCTGCCAGTTGTGCTGTGCAATAAGTTAAGTCTTTGTTCTTACTCTTAGCATCCCACCATGTTCTACTGCCCCAGATCCCTGCTGGTCACAGCTTTTTTCCTGTCTACTCTCGCTTTTGTGTCTTCCTGTGGGTATACAATGCCTTTCCAGCCCTCTTTGCTAGGGAAAGGGAATCTTTTCGTGGAGCCATCCAAGAAGTGAGCTAAGTTTAATAATATAATAATAATAAAGTAAATCTGATGGAATCATAACAACATGTATGTGCTAGAACTGAGTGACTGGCTAGTTACCAATTTGCCTCTTTCTGACTCTTCTCACTTGTTTTGTTACTTTCAATTAGTAACAATTAAGCTTAGATACCATTTTCCCAGGTAAGATAGGTAGCAGCAAGACTCAGCTGTGCCTCATGATAAATCATTTACTTATTCCAAAAAAAAAAGACAGCTGCAGGGAGCAGAGGAGTTCATTTTTGTGAGACAGCTTAGATCCAGATAGTTTAATTGATGCAGTTGTAAGTTATCAGGCTGAATGACAAAGTCCTCTGTATAATTGTTTATGGCTTCTACTGCAGTTATTTCCTTCAGCAGAACCCCTGGCTCACCATCTAAAGGTGAGAGCTGAGGGGTGTCTGTACTCCTTGATTTTCAAAACTTAGGCAGTTGCTGGAAAAAATGTGATGTGTTGTGGCATTTTAAGTTCCTCTTCCCTAACCTAGAACAAAACAACAAAACTAGTGATGCTTTGTAATGAGGGATAGAAGTAGATACATGTCAAACATATGCCGCACTTCATTCTATCTTTCTACCTAAATGTGATCAGAAAGTTACTCCAGTTAGCACTGCATTTAATCAATTTATTCTGGTGTCTGGGGAAGATGCATGTTTTGCTATAGGGAAAAAAAAGACTGCTCCAGAAGTTTCCTCTTATACATATTTTTAATCTTCCAGGCTTTCAGCAAAAATAAACCTGGACTTCCAACATCTATGAGATGATTATAGGACCCACTGCACTGCCATTAATCAGGTTTTGGTAGTAGGTTGTACATAAACTGTCTGCACTAGCTCGATTTATAAAAAGTAGAGGATTTTAGGTGATAAGCAAACACTGTAAAAATACACAGCAGAATTAGATGACCTGTTTTTTCGCTTCAGCAGAAGTCTTCATGTCCTTCACTGTAAAATCACCCACTTCCTTGTTTTCAAACTGAATTTTTTCCAACCTAGCTGGTGGTTTCTTCAGTGTATTTTCCAGGGCATCTCTCTGTAGAGACATTAAAAGCTTTAAGAAGAGTATATTTTGATGTTGCGGTGACACTTTGCTGCTTGCCTTCTGCTTTTTTTTCATGCACGGAGGTGATGGACTCTGATACCTATGAAAGCCTAGAAATAATGATGTGCTAATAAGCTCAGTGCTCACTCATGAGTGAGTGTTGTCTGCAGTGAGAGTTCCCCTTTTCTGCCGAGTGATGTGTCTGTGAAGCTTGCGATGTTGCTGTACACCCAGCAGATGTGGGGATTTGGTAATGAGGCCCTAAGTATTTAGGGAAGTTACTTTATTACTGCTGAAGAGATTTAAGAATGGTTTTGTTAGAGCTTCATAATCATGATACTGCTGGCCTCTGCTGCATACAAATGAGCAGCCCAATCCTAGATTGGGCTCTGCTGCTGAGGGTAGCACTTATTCCTGGAAAGATGTGGTGATTGTTTGATCAGCCAGGAGGCTGAATTCTAGTGTTTTCTGTATAAGCAGTTTTAGCAGTGTTAAACCCACACCAAGGACCTAGGGTTGAAATAATCACTATCCTGTTACAAGTTTCCTGAGCTATCTGCTCCCCAGACTTTTATCGCCATAAATAACTCTAGAAGTCAGGCCTCGCTGCCAGAAGTGTTAAGTGCTGCAAATAGTATAGAAGATGACTCATTTAGTGAGATGAAGGTGGAGTATGAATCAGTAGGAAGAAAACTGATATACAAAGGAGAGACGTTCTGAATGCAGATGACACAAAAAAATCTGAACAAAGCAATGTTCAATCATCATAAAAATGAAACAAAAGACTTTTTCAAATGGAAAAAAAAAAGAAATTGTTTATCTAATGACAAGGGCCATTCTGGTGAAAGCCCAAAGTGGGAAGGTATTGCATACTGAGCATGTCATTCCTTACCCAAGATAAACTGTGACTGCATAGGAAGAGATGAATGGAAAATTATTCCCAATATGTCCAAACCAAACAGGGTACTCAGCAAGCAGGTTGCTTTCCAGATTGTTCTGTGTCTATATAAGCTGAGAAAAGAACTTATCTTTGAGCTAAACAGTTTTAGGAGATTGAGTCCTCATAGCTTCAACGAACCCACACTGAAAGCTAACAGCAATGGAAACGCTAAAATAATAACCTGTGTGCATCCCTTGTAAATGATAACTCATAAGTGGATAAAATTCCCATAGACTGTTCTATTTGAAACTACAGCTTTTGGTCCTTTTGCTTACCCTCTAGCTCACACACGTAGTGCCTTTAAAGGTAGACTTGGAAAGAAGGTACCTGAGAGATGATATTCTACAGCTGCTGGTGCACTAATGAACTAAAGTGTCCGGTGCTGCCTGTAATTCAACTTCTGCTCCTTCTTGCACCTAGGGGTGTTTATTAAGAGCTCAATGTACCTCTTCAGGGGTGACAATTAAACATTTTCATGTTTGACATCAGCTATGATTACGAAAAGGTTCTTCACTGACAGAGTGGTCGGTCACTGGAACAGACTCCCCAAGACAGTGGCCATGGCACCAAGCCTGTCAGAGTTCAGCGAGCATCTGAACTATGCTTAGTCATAGGGTTTAGTTTTAGGTAGTCCTGCAGGGAGCAGGGAGGTGAACTTGATGATGCTTATTGGGTCCCTTCCAACTTGAGGTATTCTATGATTCCATACAATCTTCTTGAAGCACGGAAGGGAAAAATAGCAGTTACTCTCCCCTCCCCCCCCCCCCCCCCCCCCCCCCAATGATGAATTGTAATGGTGGAAGAAAAGCTTAGGTACCTGTATCTTAGGTGGACGCTCTGGCTCTGCTGACACTTTTAGTAAGAGCCACTGTTAAAATTGTAGAGGCTGGTTTATCCTGTGGGGTGTAAGGCTCTTCCTTGGCTTTCTTACGCTAGACCCATAAAATGTTCTCTCAAAAGTTCTGCTCCTTTAGAGCAGTAGCGCTTAGAAACAGGTATAACAAGGCATCTTAATCTGTACTTCTTGGAGTTCCTTTGTTCAGGGTAAAGTGCGGCATGGTCAAAAGATTGAAGGCTTCTAGCAGAGCTGTTTCACAGTGTTGGCGATGGCAGAAAATCTGGAGAAGACAGATAATGCTGCCAAGACTTAAGGGATGCAGACACTTATATGGAGCAGAACTATGCACAGGAAGGGAAAGCTCTTGTCAGGATATCTCTATCTCTGATATTATTGTACAAATAATCTCAGACCTGGTTGTACTTGTCTTTCACAACGCTGTGAGGTCTGTGAGCTCATTTCTTCATTGAAGCTAGTGCTGGACAGAAATTTGGCATAAAGCTACTAATGCTTATTCCTGGTCAATTCCAAAATTTCAGATGTGAATTTACCCATGTGCTAATGCTCAAAATCCAGAGCTGCATGTTGTAATTTGGAATATGTCTGGCTAATAAATCTTTTCTACTGTGTCTGTGTTCAGTGCATTTAGTCCCTCTATTCATAGGTAATCTGCTGGATTTGAGCTCTAATGGAATAAATTACTCTTACAGGAGGTAGCACAGGCCAAATTTTCTATTGCTACTAAGGGACAGCTAATAGTTAACAGCTAGTGACAGGTTTATGTTTTCACTTGTAGGTTACCCAGCAGTGGGCCCAGCTCAAATGTAAAATATCACTTAGAAAAGTTGGCTTTGTTACTGAAAAGTATGAGGTTAATTTTTTAAAAGCTGTGCTGATTTTTAAGACCAAAAACATGTGCCTTCCTCCTGTTTAGAGGATAGAAATTCTCTAAGGAGAAATAGCATAGACTGAGTTTCTGTCAATAAAAGAGTATGTGTAATTTAATACCAGACAGCCTTTTAATACAGGAGGAAAAAAAAGAACAGATGCTCACCTATCTTATGAAGGGGAACAATACAAAAACCTTCCTGCAGCGTGTTACCTAAATCTAGCCATAGAGGGGATAATCCTCTCAGAGACTCAAAAATCTGTCTGAGGGAAGTAAAGGCTATGGAGAAGCTGTACTCGGAGCTCCTCCAGCCCTGTTTTCCAAAGTGCTGGCAATAGGAAATGTGTTAGGCAGCACCAGTGGCCAGACTGTAAGGTGGCACTTGCCTGTTTAGTCCTCCTTATGAAAGTTTGTTTAATCTTCAGTAGTGTAAGTGGCTGAGGTTAGAGACATGTGAATGGTTTGCCTCAAATGACGAAGCTACTCAGAATCACCCTTAGTTTGAGCTTGAATTGTTCCTGTGTTCAAGCAGTGGTGGGATGGTGCCTTGGACAACACCTACCCATAAATGTGTTAAACTTCTTACAGACTCCCTGCAGACGTTCTCCCTCCTGACGTCTGTACTAGAAACCCTATCTGGAAGAAGCATCTGATCCTTAACACAATGCTTGACAATAAAATGATAAACTTGTGTTCAGAAGCCAAAATAAACCTTAGGTTATAATTTGGAATGAAAAGAAAATGGATACTAGCTTCTTAGTCAAATACTAGTTCTATAATTTTTTTAAAAATCCATTTTGTAGTGGTTTCTTAGTCTGAGATCAAATATGAGTTGTAGATTTCTCAGAAGTGAGAATATTTAGGATTTCTGAGGTCTTAATTATAAGCCGGGACACCACTATTTCTTCTAGGTTTGTGGACTTAAGTTTGTAGCATGTAACTTCCAGTGAGTTTTTCAAAGAGCAAGTTCTTAGTGTTGTCATTGTCTCCTTTGTCCCCATTTGAAATGGGCTCAGAAGCTGTAAGCAACTGAAAACTGCTTCCAGTCTGCTGTGTTAACAGCCCCATAATACAGTTCTCTGTTTAACAACTTGCTCCTAAAGTCTTAGAGGAAATGTTTGGATGTTTTGTGTGTGCAGAAACTGAATCTCAGGGTGCTCACGGCAGGGTCAGAGCTGTAGCAGGGGTCCTGTCTCATATAATGATGCTTACCTTGTTTTCATACACTTTTCCAGTCCTGTCAGTGGTACTTTGGCTCTTGATTATTCCCTGCATCCTCAGGTCCTCGAGAATGTCTGATGATTTTTGCCATTCTGTTTCCTGTAAGGGCCATGATTTACCGATGAACTCGCTGGTGAGCTGTGGATCTTCAAAAGATGAAAATATTAAAACTTAATACTTGTAGAGCACTTGGCATTCAAACAAAACTTCGTGGTCTATTTCGAATGCCAGAGTTTTTATTTAAGAGGTTACATACTGAGAACGTCCAGTGGAGAAGGCCTGCTTGAGGTTCTCTTCACTGCTTAAACTTTGCAGTAAGCTTTTTAATGGCTTGAGAAACAGTGCAGGAACCTAGTTCAGTTTCTCACTGTAGTCAGTTACACCCACAGGAGCACATTCAGGAAAGCACGGAAGCATGTGCTGAAGGCCTGTGAAGCCAACTTTTGGGCATGTTCCCAAAGAGGGTCCATAGGAAACTCTTTATAATTCAAGTTCTCAAGGTTTCTATGATCTAGTCGGAGAAAGTTGGGCTGGGACAGGATAATACAAGCCTACTAATGGGCCATCTTGTAAAGATTACTGTGTTCTTCTGTTAAATGAACCAAACTTTCATATGCTTTTGTGGTCTGTGATTTATTTTTTTTTTGTAACAGCATTGCTACATTTGAGTCTAATCATAAGCATTCCAACACTTAATTATATATTTATAAATAGCAATTAAGAATAAAAAACAAATTATTTTGATAACCCTTCTGAGTGGCTGTTTAGTTTCCACATATTAGACATGAATAAACAACGAACAACTTTATTGCCAAGACCCATCAGGTTTTTCAACCCTCAGTTGACAGTTCTACCATCTGCCCAACCTCTATTGGCAGAAGTTAGAGCTTTTGTACGAAGAACGCTTGGACCAAATCAAAATCGCAGTTATTTGACATCTGCCAGTCTTTATAAGCAGAGTGAGTATGACAATGTTGGCTTATTTTTTTAGTTGTAAAACAAAAATACAGAACATCTACCACCTTGTAAAAGCTGACTCCATACCTCTCCTAAAATAACTGAACCAGTCACCCAAAAAGCACTGGGGTTCAGCTGTCAGTCAGAACACATAAGTGTCAGAAGCCAGTATACAGCAAAACATATCTTGGCAAAAAATAAAAGCAGGATGAGTGGGCAACATTGACAAGTGATGTGAATTTGTATTGGTTTTACTAATCTATTCATTCAGGAGAAAAATGTAGTTGAAATATCTTGGTACGATATGGGCTTTTTTGTCTTGAAACAGAGAATTGAAGCATGATTTCAAAAACTTTCTGTTTAGAAAATTCCTGTGAAGGAGCTTGAAATTAAATGAAACACCATTTCAGAGCAAGCAAATAATTTTGTTCAATCTGAAATGAAATCCTTTCATCATGTCCTTCTGTGGCATTGGGAGTTAAGTCCTCTTTAATGAATAGCAAACACCAGTAATTATTCCTTTTGTGTTCAATTTGAAATATTTTATTACAACACTTGTTTATTACAAAGAGTAAACAACCACTGTAGATTTTCCATTTAGTGTGTTTATGAAATGTAAGCTGTTCGTGGCACTTGAAAAATACAAGAGTTAAACTACAAAATTAGGAGGTTTAAATGTGCCAAAGATGGTGCTGCTTTTCCATTAGCAACTCTTACTACAATGCTATCCTAAGATTATAGGAAAGTTTGGGTTTTAGTGTTATTTGTACTTTAAAAAAAAATTCTTAGCAGATCTTTGCTTATTGTCATGACTATTTCTGGTATTTTTATATTTTTCTCTATATGATAACTGACCCTGCAACTTTTGGTTGCAAATTTAAGGAATAACATGGTGTTTACTTACTGTATCTACCTAATGCTACTCAGGAGCATTGTATTGACCATTCTGTTGTAAAAACTGACTCATTGTAACAGCAGACTGACAGCCCTTATGTGAGCAATGAGTCTTTCCAGTGTGCTGTAATCCCAGTTAGAGAGGGCTACCCCTGGGGACAACACTGAGTTTGTTCTCTTGGTCTGTTCCAGGCGTCTGTCAAGAAAAGTGTCTACCCTGCTGCCTGTTCTGGTAGTGAGGGTTGAGTCATGCTGCCAGAACATAATCATCAGCTAGGAAATACTTTCTGCTACTATTGCATGGTTATAAACCAGTGTGAAGAGCTCTGGGTTTCTGGGTACAGAAGCTGGCTGTAGCAGTAGACTATCAAGATTATTTCCTCCTAGGTGTGTGTCTGTGGAGCTGGTATGAACTTCAGCTACTGTTTACCTGTGCTTTGTGCACTGCTGCTCTTCTCAGAAGATGTAAATCTTTCTGGTAGTTCCTCAGAGCAATCTCCCTCGCTGGTCACATCTTCAAGTCTGGCTCCATCTTTTGAAGTGCCCATTGGCTCAGCTGCTCCATCCTGTGAGGGGACAGCCTCTGTTCCAGCAATGTTGTAATTTCTAGACTACAAGAAAATGAAGAAACAAATGAGAACAGCTCTGTGGGCTTCTAATCATTTAAGGTAGTATCCAGAATAGTCCTGTAGAATTGGCAGGTTCAGAGTGAAGTGGAAGACAAAGGTGTTCCTGATACTTAACAATATTCTGTCACAGGTGAATGTTAATGGTGACAAAAGGTCTCTTAAAGTGTTTTGGAAAAGAAGCAATGACCTTAAGCCTAAATGTGTCCATAATCCAGTTGGCTATATTGGAGTATTGTTTCAGTACTCTAAGTGCCTTATGTATGTGTATAATTGGTTAGAAATTTAAAACTGAGTTTTAAATTAGAATTTGGTAAGGTGTTAGCCTGTGCACCTTCTGAACAATAGCTTTGAACCTCCAAAGAATGCAGGATTAGAGCCTAGGAGTGTTCTTGTCTCATATCTGTATGTTTGGGCTTGAGCCAGCTCAACTCTGCAAACTTCACAAAGTGGCTGTGCACATGTATCCTATAATATTTGCATATATACAAGACCCCTGCTTTATAACAACTACTTTTTGAGGCAAAACCCACCTTGCTGCAGTGTTGTAATTCATCACTGGTGTGGGAGATAGGTGGCTCTAACTGTATCTTTAATGAGGCAAGTGGGACAGACTGAAAAGCAACTTTTAAGGTGCTGTAAAATCAGATCATGCATGGGGCCAAGCAGTGAGTCTGCTTCCCCTGCAGTATAAGGGTTGTATTAAGCTGAGTGAGAGCCCTTCTCTTAAAGAGCTCCCCGACAGTCAGAGCTACCATTAACATTAGCAAAATCATTTCTCTGTATGCATATGTCCTTGTACACTCGTGTGCTAAGACATCTCCTAACATACTTTATACAGAGTCTGTTGGAAAGAAGTCACTACCTGGCTTTTGGCTTCCTGGTTGTACTGTAGCTCCTCAGAAGACAGCTTTGTGACAGCGACCCTGTTAGAGATATTGCAGCCCATGGTGAAACTGTGACCATCTGCTTCTTGCTGCAAGTCCAGGGAGTTAGGAATGCCCTAGTCTCTTCCTTGGGAGCTTGGTTATTCGTTATCACCATGGAGTCTAACCGTTGCCAGGGCCTGTTGCTACAATAAATAACACCACAGAAGGATTTCTTCTTATGTCCTGGCATACAGACGTCATCATCTTTGTCTAGGCACCCTCCTCTGAAGTTGAGAGGGAATGTGTTTCTTCTGCACAGCTGGGATGTTGGTCTGAGAGCAGCAAATCTGTACAGGTCATTCAGGGTGTTAGTGAGCCTCCTGTGGGATCTCAAGTGAAGACACTTGAGGATCTCCAGCCTTTTTTCCTTTTTATTTTTTTTTTAGAGGAACAAGATACTGTCATGTAAAATACACACACATTTCACTTTCTGGTTGGGTTTCTTAAGTGTTCTTCAGCACCATTAGCCATTGGAAAAGATCACTCCTGAATCTGGAATTCCAAGCAGCAAGGAAAACTTTTAAATGGGAGGAAATGTCATCAGGAGACAGAGACAGGCTGTGACTAGGAAAAATGTTTTAAGGGTCCTTTGAGATCACTGTAGCATTTCTTGATTATACTGTTTGAGTCTGTTCACATCCTTAGAAGTAGATGTCTGTAGGAAATTTAAAAAAAAAAAAAAAGCGGCCATGGCTTATACTTCCAAGAGGTTGTTATAAAAGATAGCAGAGAAATGTTAAAGTGCTGCCAGTTGAAGATCATGTCTTGGGTCACTTGTGCTGAGATCGTCTGCTGTTAAGTTAGAAGAAATAAATTGGTTTTTTCAACGATATTCACATGAAACAGTCTCTTTGTATGAAATCAAAAGATTCAAAAAACCCCAAGTAATTAATACCTATGAGGAATTATTATTTTTTTAACTTCCTGAGACCCTGCTAACAAATTGTCAACTTGTGACCTTACCCTGATTTGTAGTGGAAAATGTTCTGTAAAACTTGTCAAACTTCTTTTCCATATATGTGAAACAGAGATGTTTACATGACTAATGCGTCTTTCAAGTAGTGAGGCTGGTGAACTTTCAGAATCAAATGAACTCCAACACTGAGACAGAGTGACTCCAGCCTAAGAGATGACTCTGGATGGCTGGCTGCAGGCAGCCCTCTGTGTTCCTCTTGTCTCCGGTCCAAACCCTCAGCTGGGCTGGCTGAATAAATGAATAAACTCATTTGCATGGCAAATAAACGGTTGAATAAATGAATAAACTCCTTCGCATGGCAGTGAGCCTGAAGTGGTCTTTCCAGTCTTCGTGTGTCTTATTTGAGTGCAAAGCACTGCACTAAGGTTACTGTGCGGCTTCCAGGGTGTAGCTAGCATCTCTGCCCAGCTCAGAGTGCATCTGTGTGACCATTTGTACCTACCTGGGCTGGCATCCTAGAGCTGCAAGGAACTCTTACATGTGCATCTACTGGCTCTCCAGAAAAAAGTATCATCCAAGAAATTTTGGGTTTTTTTCATCCCTAATCAACAGGGACCTGATTCTTGTGTCCAGTTTGAATTCACACAGAATGCAAGTCAACCTTTTGGTCTGTGGGTTTTTTGTTGTTGCTGTTTTATTTTTTTTTTTCCTCTCCTTAGCAGATGTTTGCAGGTTATATGTGATAATGCTGAAATGTGAATGCTGCTTGATGTATGGCAGAACATGATGTACAGGCTGAGCTTCTTGTTTGCATTTCTGATTAAACACTTGCTGTGATGGTGCAGTTCTAAAACTTGTTCGTAAGTAAATAAGGTGAAATTTTAATCCTTGCAAAAAGGTGATTTTTATTTGTTCCTTCAAACACAAATAAGGTGATAAAATGGAAACAATGTTGGTTATCAAACTAAGAAAATCAATTAAATGTAAAATCACAGGCTGTAGCTTAATCAAAACCAAGGTAAGCTTTATGATTTATGCTTTACAAATTGATTACTGGCACATAAAGACAGTGATAGTTTGAAGAAGTAAGAGTACGTGGGATGTAACGAGTGGCATGAACTTGACCCTCATTCATATTTATGAAAAGAACCTTCTTGGATCTCAACAGGATTTGTACACTTAGAGCCTGATCTTTTAGTATCTTACGCACATGATTGAGTTGACATGTTGAATAGTATTTTTCTGAACAATTGGAGCTACAGGCTTTCAAGAGCAGACTGTTCTCACACTGCTGACTGATGATAGAAAATCTTCCTCTTGTTTTATCAGCTTTTCATCAATCTGTAAAATTTAAAATGAGCAAGTTTCAGTACAGTCAAGGCACCAGGATATGTGGTGTTGGCTGAAAAATAGAGGATAATTCTTCATAAATACAAATATAAGATATTTCCCTTTAAGGAAACCCATGGAATGGAGCCTCTGTGAAGCACAACATTGAAAGTGGAGAGAAAGAGGAGCTGTAAGAGGCTAGTAGTAATGGTGGGAAAGGGAAAAAAGTGCAGATCTCTATGCCTTGTATTGTGAGAATGAAAACAAAAGCCAGTCACAGGGATGTGCATGCTGGGGAAAAAATCACTACAAAATCAGAAACAGCTGTTTCTATAATGACTGCTGTTATGTGGAGGAAATTGAAATGTATGTGTATTTTAAAATGAAGAGAGTTGTTTTTAAAACTCCCAAATCTGAAGCTGTTTGGTAGCTTGCAGGTTGGTTAGGAAAACTAAATGGGAGGCAGGGCATCTGGGTGTCTACAACCTTATCAGCTGTCTCTGATTTATGCTCCTAGATTAGTGAGCTACTGAAGAGAGGTGAGAAAAGCACTCCCTGTGGAATGGCATTCCTGATACACAGCAACACTTTGTGGGTCTCAGTAAGTGAAAGATTCCCACGTAGTATCACCAGCCTGACATGTACGCAGATAAAATGCACTCTCCTAAGGTTTGGAGACTGGCTGAAATTATTAACAAAACAAAGCTTGGCTGATTTGGAGGAGAGACACAAATTTCTGACGTTTTTAGTCTGACAATGTTCCTACTGACTTCAAACAATAGAAAGTGACAGAGTGGGTTTTTTAGGGACTCTAAGGAGCACTATTTCTCTTTGAAAAGATGACTGAATAGTTGAGTGGCTACAGAGGAAGTGCCCTGACAATTATTGAGCACAAGTAGCCTTTTGGGGGAAGAGTTTAATGCCGAAAGGACTCTGAAAGACTGCAGCCCATAGTGTGCCTGTGCCCGAAGAGGGGAAAAGGGTGCCCATTTTCCTTGTGCTCTGGTGACTCTCCCCTTGGGTGCTGCCACAGTCCCATGGAGGAAGCTGTCCCCTAGAGACATGGGTAATAGAGTGGAGGGGAAAAATCTGCCCCAGGAGATGGGGGCTGCAGCTGGGGTTGAGGCTGGTGGGGGCAGAAGACAAAAAATGAGCTGGATTGTGGAGTGGGCAGAGGGAAGGGATAGAGAGAGACATGAGGAGGTGGGCTTGGCTACATAAGGGGACTGGAAACCAGAGATGTTGGACATGGACCAATACTGAGAATTTTTGCAACTGAAGTCAAAGCCTCTACAGACCGTGCAAGAACTGCTGCACTTCAAAGACTGTCTGCTTAGCTAAATCCAAGTAGACTTTCACAGACAGACACTATATGATGTTTCTTTCCCTGGGGTTTTCTTCTATTCCCACTTTGAAATCTTACCTGGGTGGTAGTGGATGAATTTGTCAGGGCTTCCATCTCTGTCTCTTCCATGTCAGGCTCTAGGTACCTCCTGGATAGGCTAAGCAGCTTCTACCTTTAATGTGGAGCCTGAGTTTTGACATATAGCTTAATATTTGTAAGACTGGGAATGGGAAGAGGGCTAGAAGAGGAGCCACTGACCAGGTGGCTGTAGTCAGTGGAGAACTGACTGTTGGTTGTGCTTTGCTAAACCAGCTCCATGGCTGGCTCTTCTGTGTGTGTTGTATTTCAGTGCTGCATGTGATCCAAATGCTGTACGTAATCTCTCCATGGTGACTGCACAGCATTTCTTTCTATTTAAGGAGAGAAAGAGGTTTGGGTTTTCTGCCAGAATTCCCACTCAGGTAATTACACTTCTGCCTGCAGAATTTCCCCATGGCTTCAATTGTAGTAGTTGTTCTTCACTCCCACTACTAAAAAGTGCAAACGCAGACCTGCTGCTGTGTTTTGGGAACGCAGCAGTGGTTGCTCTGCTGAGGCAAGTGCAGTGACCCTGCCATGCATCATTTATGCTAGGTTTGCTCCTAGTAAAGATTGCTGCATCCAATCATGCTACTCTGCAGTTCTCATCTTTCTGTGCCTGACTTTGGCATAACAAGTTGGTCTTGCTACTGATACTGCTAGATGATAGTGAGACAGCCAGCTGGAAGCCAATGAAAAGATGATTAAGAGCCAAGAGAAAACCATATGGAGAGAGAGGGATTTCTCTTTACAGAGTTATAAGTAAAAGTGTTTATGTCTTTGGATCCCACTAGCTGGTTTTTTTCCCTTCTTTGCATCAGTTTTATGGGTGGGAAGTGGTTGCAGTTGATTAGCAAATTCTACCAAATCTCTTTAGCTAGAACAAATGTTGTAAACAGTAGATATTTCAGGCAACTCTGTCAATACTAAAAATCAACATGCTAACATTGTAATGGTAATAACAAATATTTCATCATTATTACACTAATGTTAACTACAATACTATATATGATACCAACATAATATAAATAGTATTGTTTTGCAAAATATAAGATATATTGAATGAAGACTGTTGCCTTAAGTTTAGATGATGTGGTGATTTTTATTTTTTGAACTTATGACAGCAGAGCTAATAAAGTTCAGCTCAGTCTGGAAAACACTTCTGCAGATGCTTAATTCTCTTTGAAGTCAAAGTAAACACAGGCCTTGTTCACTTATACAGAGATTTAAAACAGAGTATATCCAACATTAGTAAGTTAAGACTCGCATAGTGTAGATAGTAAACAGAACAAGACAATTGAAACAAATTATTGATTCATGGAATTTAGTCTTCCTCTTCACAGAATGTTCACATGCAGATTGCTATTGAATACAGTTCTTATACAGATTTACTAAATGAGTGTTATGGTGAGTGTGTGGGTTTAAAGAAAAAATTCTGTTAACTAATTCTGTACAGTTCACATCCTCAAGACTCAAGCTGTTTCGCATATGTTATTGTTTCAGTTTTCCTGACTGACTGAATGCATTCAAGTGAATAGCACTGAATCCCTGCTTGAATTGGTATTAGGAGTAGGGGTGCTTAAAGTCTCTCTTTGGGGTTGCAAGTTTCTCATGAACACGGGATAGTTTAGTGGCAATCTGACAAGTAGGAAATGGGAATTTTTGACAAAACTCAGTGTCTTCCTTCCTCTCTAGTAAGAGCAAGTTAATTCTACTAGTTACTGTTACTAGAAGAGTCAGGTACTCTGCTACTCAGTTAAGAGCAGGGTTTGCAAGGAAGTTTTTCTCTTACTGCAGTGTTCAAAGCAACTTTTGCACAGTGCTCTCTTGAACAAGGATTCAGGTTGGCCTTTCATAGTTTTAGTTGCAATGTGGTGAAATACTAAGTGTGTGTGTGTAGGTGGGGGGCACAGGTATGACTGTAAAACTGTCCTGATGGTTTTGAAGGACAGACCTTCATGGTGTTCAGAACCTCTGTGTTGTGTCCCACCTCTGCATCCAATTCTGTGCAGAACACAGCTTGCCTGAGAGACATGAGCTTTTTCTATCCAACTGGAAAAACATCATAAAGTTGAACGATGGTGCTTACCTGAAGTATGTCTCTTGCCTGCATCCCTCTTTGTTCTTTTTCCCCTCCAAAGCAACAGCAAAAACTTCATGCTCCTCTGTCAAATTGATCTCTATGAAAACTACTCATGTATCCATCTTAGCCCAAATACACTAGCCTTTCCCATCTTTGCTGAAACTGCCAATGAGAGTATCTGTTGGTCTTAATGGGATCTGTGTTGTCACCCTTGTTTGAATTGGTGGATGATTTGGTCTTCTGAAAAATCTTGTGGTTTTTCCACTGAAGGGTCCTTGCAGACTGCATAGTATGAGAGAGTTCTGTGCTCTGCATAGTAACTCACAGTGGATTTGTTCTCCAAAAATATTCAATGCAGTCAAAGCAGCTTCTGTATCAGCTGGGTTGGGAATAGTTCAGAAATCTCACATCAGTTTGGGCTGAGCTTGCCTTTTTCCCAGGCCTTTTGTCCTGGTTTTGTCTGGGATAGAGTTAATTTTATTCCTAGTAGCTGGTACAGTGCCGTGTTTTGGATTTAGTGTGAGAATAATGTTGATAACACGCTGATGTTTTAGTTGTTGCTAAGTAGCGCTTATCCTAAGTTAAGGACTTTTCAGTTTCCCAGTGAGCAGGTGCACAAAAAGCTGGGAGGGAGCATGGCCAGGACAGCTGACCCGAACTAGCCAAAGGGATATTCCATACCATAGAGCGTCATGCTCAGTATAGAAACTGGGGGAAGTTGGCTGGGGGGTGAATCACTGCTCGGGCATCGGTCAGCGGGTGGTGAGCAATTGCATTGTGCATCACTTGTCTTGGGTTTTATTTCTCTCTTTGTTATACTTCTTTTCATGACTATTATTATATTTTTTATTATTGTTATTATATTTTATTTCAGTTATTAAACTGTTCTTATCTCAACCTATGAGTTTTACTTTTATTTTTCTATTCTCCTCCCCATCCCACTGGGAGGCGGAAGGAATGAGCGAGTGGCTATGTGGTGTTTAGTTGCTGGCTGGGGTTAAACTATGACACCTTTTCAGACCTGTATAATTTTACTTGGAATATTTGATGCCAGGTTTGGCATCAAATTTGAAGCCAATGGCGCTAATAACTAAGTTATCAAAGATCCAGTGGAAACTGCTAGGGCTAAGCCAAAATTCACTTTCCTAAGGGAATACAGGAACCTGGAAGTGCAAACCCTTGTAGAAGGACAAGCCAAAGCCCTATCAGATCAGGGGAACTAATATGTGTGGTCAGAAGGGTATGCGTAAATGAGGATCTCTTGGCAATATTTCTCCAACCCTGGGAATAAGCTACGTGAGATGCTGTGCTAATGAAGGAAGTGTGGATGTACAGACAGTCCCACTTTGAGCTGCTGCTCATCACTGGGATAAGACTGCAATTAGGGGCAAGTTACCTCACAGGGAATGAAATAGGCCTGTGATCCCATGCGCTTGTAGTTGCAGAAGCAGACCAGGAATATTCCAGGCATCAGGCTCGCTCTGTTGTGAAGTGATGCTAGAGCTCCTTTTGCAGGACAGGACAGCTCTGCTCCTGGAAGAGTGCTGTCCCAAAAGAGCACTGAGGTGACCTGAGATGGTGGACAGTCCTCCAGCTTCAGTCAGCTGGTGTCCTCGCTTGTTCCTGACTGCAGTTTGGGCTTTGTGGAAGGGCTCAGGAGAAATGCCGTTGTCTGGAATCTAGATGTCTGGCAGAAATCCAGAGAGACTGCCAGACTTGACTGCAACTTTTCCATGCTAGAGGTAAGGGAGATTTGTGAAGTTAACCAGACTCCAGATTTGAACTTTCCTCATGGGTGAAACTGGCATTCTTCTTTCAGCTTATCTGTATATAGAACTGCTACACATTGGACTTAGGATGCTCTTGGAATGACAAATGGAGCGTATAATATAGCTGCTTTCCAGGGACTGCCTTGTCAGAGTCTGTGATTCAGCTCTTTGCCTTATGGATTAAACCTGGAGTATTCATGTACTTTTAAATTTCTTTTAAAACAGTTTGCTGAGATGAAGTCTGTGCTGTTAATTAGAGCTCTGCTGCTGTTCACAGAATGCTGGTTGTGCTGAGCAAAGCTCTTCAAACATTGTTTTCCTGAATTTGAACAGGCAAAGCACTGGCCTCTCACAGTTTCTGAGCAGGTAGTGGAGATGAGGTGAGGAGCTGCTTGTTTCCAGTGGCATTTCTGTGGGGCTGAGAGGCTGGCCGTGCAATGAGATGGAGCCAGCACTGCTCATCTTCTGGGTCTCTTAGGTGTGTGAGGCAGAAAGGGGCTTACTGCATTGCCAAATACAGTCCATAATTGCTGTAAGCAATGCATCATAAACATACTTTTTGCACAGTAACCAAATACCACTTTAGCAGATGTCTAATGCAAAATTGTCAGAGCTTCTAGGGAAGCTGTGCCATGGCTTTGCTTCTCTGCTCAATGGCAGCTTCCCTCAGACTCCCAGCCTCTTTTATCTGTTACTGGTTCATAGTAGCATATTTATATTTTAAACTTTTGTGATCACTTCTTCCATCCCTTGATTCAGTGGGTCCCTTCCCTTTCTCAGGGAGCGTCTCTCCAGCTTCTGCCCTCTTCAGAGTGAGGGACCTTCATGCTTTGCCGAACTTTGCATAGAGCCGGTTCTGTTTCATCTGTTGTCTTGTTTTGTTGTGGGACAGGGGCTGTAACTTCTTTTGTTTGCATAAGCCTGTGTAGAATTGAGGTTGTCCTGATAAGAGTTTTAGACCTTCTTGTGGTGTGAAGTAGTATGTGGGAACAAATTTTGTATATATGTCATCTAAGAATCCGCTAAATATTCCCCCTTATTTAGCTGTTTTTCACACTCAATTCCTTAAGTCCTCTGCTATACTCTTACGCAGAGAGTGTTTTCAGTCCTAATGCAAAAGCTGTTCAGAAATAGATTGATTCCATTTTCTGTCTAAATGGGGAATGGTCCAGATTTGTATGTGAGAGCTGAGATCAAAAACTTGTTGTTTGCTTCTATTTAAACAAAATATGTTTAAAAAAACCCCAACAACCACACACATCTAAAGAGGTTCCAAAATTTCTCCTGAAACATTTTTCACTTTCTTATATTTCCAAAAAGATTAGCAGAAACACAGAGCTGCTTCAGCAGTTGTGGAATAGAATTTAAAAAAACAGGAGTTGAAATACAACTGCTTAAGCGGGAGGGGAGGGAGGCTGAAGAGTGTTTACTAGAAGCATACTAGCTGTGTGGCTGGGATAGCTTTTAGGTTGGGGAAATATTACAAATTTATTCACTTTACATATGGACAAGTGGTGATATACCAGCGTGCTGTGTATCATGTGTATACCCTGAGTATAGAAATGCCTTGTTCTCAAGAAGCCTCCATCTCTGGAGTAGAAGGCAGCAGCTATTTTTAGCAGTGTGCTGCAACATTACACAGGAGAGCACAGGATGATGCTGTTTCCCCAGCTCACTTCATGGACGACTTTTCTAATTTACTAAGGAAGGATGACAAACCAGTACAGCCACATGAGCATGGACACAGTTTAATGCTTTTTTAAAAGAAGTCAGCAAGGCTGAGCTGGGGAATAGCCTAAAACACACCAAAAAAATCACTGCGTTAGAGAAGAGCTCTTTAAGCTATGCCCTGGAACTGTAAGTGCTTGAAATACCAGCTTTAGAAATAAGCATTACAGTGCCGAGCCTGGACTGTTTCTGTCGGGTGCCCAGAACAGGGGGTGCTAAGACATAAAAAGCTGGTTGGTCTTGTGTCAGGATGGAAAATGTCCCCTGTGTAAAGGGACAGCAAGAGACTTAACTCCCGTTTGAACACTATTCCTGAAGATTTAATTGATTCTTAGACTAGGTACTGCGCTCCACATATGCATGAGATGTATTTTGCATTCCTAAGAGATAACAACAATCTCATACTTTTCTGACATGTGTGATCAATCAGAGATGAAATCCTAACATGAAACCTTACAACAAAAGTTTGCAGTGGGCTTGTGGAGCCTCTGAGCCTTGCCAGGTTGCTGGAGTTTCTAAGACAACATTTTGCTTGGGCAATGATAATGGGACCATCATGTTTACACTTACGTTGACAGCTGCTTTGCTGATTTCCCTCTGCAAACGACTCTGGGTTTTGCAAGTGTAAGTGGTGAAAAGCCATGTGAGTGCAACAGAACAGTCTGTTACTGCAGTAAATGGGAAAAAGCAAAATGCAAACAGTCAATCTCACCTCTTGTATTCAGATTGCTCACTGTTAAAACTGGTGTGGCTGACGTTTGGAGTTATTTTATACTTTTTCTGTATTTTTCTGTATTTATTTGTGTGCATTTCTGTATTTTTCTCACTGCAGACTAACTTCATTATTACATAAAAGAAGTTATGTGCCTGAGAGCCTGCTGTTGTTGAGGGTGATAATGTGTGGAATTTGGTGAGTTAAAGGATGTTATTTCAGCAGTTATCAGAGAATAGATATGTAAAATGTAAAACTGTAGAATTGTCTAAATTTGGCAAGTGCATCCAGGATCTGCATTTCCCTGATTAGCAGAAGTGCTAAATTATTGTAAAAGCAAAGCATAATTGCAGGTTACTCCGTTTAGATGGCTTTCTTCAAGAAAACTGAAATATACACACACACATGCTTAAAAATGAGGGATTTCAGTGCAGTTCAAAGACTTGTGAAGATCCAGCCTTTATGACTTTAATAAACCCTTGCAGGAATGTTTTAGTGGTTTGTCCTGGTGCTTTTATAACAATGCATGGTGGCGATATTGGGAGGGGAAATGATATTTCATCCAGCATTTGTGAGCAGGGACCTTCAGTTGTAATTCACAACATAAAGATGAAAAATACATTGATAAAATCATTCAGTCATGTTATGAGCTCTGGAACTTGAATTCCTGTAAAAGAAGACTGCAGATAGATTTCAATCCATTTGGGACTGTGATTTGGTTTTTATACCTGTTGCCCTAGATCTTTAATGCTCTATATAGTTTAACATATGACCAACATAATGGTACTAGTAATGTTTCTCTTTAGAGTAAATTAAGCAAATGTTCAGCCTTTAAATATCCATGATAATTTCTCCTGTTGTTTACAAGAGACTCCCATTGTGGTCATTAAAGAAGAACATATGGCTTATTGATATAATGTCAGCTTCTCAAAGTATTTCACGCTGTGCCTATTCTAGAACTGACGGGTATCTGACATGCACTCTGGAGCGCTGAGAAAGAAAAATATCTTTAGATGTCAAAAACAGTTCCCAGGTGAGAGCCTCACAGCCAGAAGGAGTAAAAAGTGCCCTCTGGCCTTCAACCATCAATTACCTCCCCTGCCCCCATGCTTTTCTTCTAAGATATATTGACTTATATTTAGCTTCCTCTGAAAGGAATTTCAAGCTTTTGATGCAGTTTGTCATTTTATGCAAACCTTTACAACACAATTTGCCCTTAGTTAGAGGGTGTCTATGCTGAGTGGTGAGAGAGCGAGCACTCTCTGTCCTTCATAAACTTTGACAGCCTTTAAAACAGTGCTAGAATAAATTTCAAAGTGTGGCCTTAGCAGTTTTCTATAAGAAAACAGGTAAGATCTGTCAGGTTTTGCTGTCATCTTTTACAGCACTACATTTTTGCATACAGCCAACATCTTGCCATAAGCTGCCTGTGAAGACCACATACAAGAACAGTATTTTGCTGTTCCTGTTACAGTAGCAGTAACCTCTGGCTGAAAGGAAGGTGGAGAAGGAAGGGTGACAATTTGGATTTACCATGGCTAAATTCAGCAGTACCTGTTTGAGAGTTTTAGGCTCCTTCTTGGGTCATTCCAGATGTGGATGAATTTTTAATTTTATTTCTGTAACAATTGCTGTTTCCAAATTCTCAACATAATTCTGCTTTTGCTTACCTAAAGCAGAGTCTTGCTGCTGAGGCCTGGGAAGTTGTTGCAGTCTAAGGCTGGTCTGAGACTGGAATCCATATTGGCATGCATAATGGAAAATATCTCAGGGCTTTAATTACTGAGCTGCAAAGATCTTCTTTCCTCTTGCTACCCACCCTAATTTACAAAAAAAAAAAAAAAAGCAAGAAGTTGGGAAGGTTATGCTTTATTTTATTTACATGAGTATTCTGGTGGCAAAGCTGTTTCATGTGATGAAGGATGTCTGTATAGCTGGGTCAAACACGTAAAACTAGACTTGCCTGCCAGGGGTGAAGCATTCCGGCACAGGCAATACAAACTAGATGAAACGGCAACTTCAACTCCAGCTTAACTGCAGAACTGAAATCAAGTCAGCAGGTGTCAACCACCTGTTTGTCACAGGGCACAAGATATGGCATGGTCTTGGCGGAAGGGCTGTGTTTTGTTTCAGAGGGGCCCCATCGTGTAAGGTGCTTGGCAGCCCAGTTGTGTGGGGGTAACCTTGCTTAGCCTTTTGGACCAAATGTTCAATGAAATTAGCCCTACAGGATTCAGCTGTTTAACTGAAGGAAAGCTGTTTTGTTTTGTTTTTTTTTTCTGTTTGGCATTTGTGTGGGTTTTGTTTTGATTGGAAAATCAAACCAGGTTGGCCTTGTGAATCTCTGTCCTTGCAAACAGTCAGGTCAACTCATCAGATTTGGAATGGCACAAAGGTATTGGACTGCTGGCAGGGACTCAGCAAGTAGTCTGCAACAAGCAGAAACAGTGTTTTCCAGAAGCACTGGCTCTTCCGTGACCCGATCGTACTTTTTTTGTTGTTGTTGTTGTAGAGTACCTGCAATATGTTTTTCTTGGGGCTGGTCTTTTAAAACTAGCAGACTCAGATGAGCCTAGCAAAACATGAACTTTTTCTGCATTCCTGTTCCCTGACCCAAGTCTGCTCTGCAATAAGTGTATCTAGGGCTAAGAGAAGAGTTTGGTTTGTCCTGTCTTCAATACATTCATCCTTGAATATCCCTGTAGGTAGGAAGTTGCTGAATCTCTAGCACTATGTTGGACAACTGATCACTTAAGAAACCTGTGACAGAGGTAAGACTCAAAGCCAAAGGCAAGCCCCTAGGCATGGAGGTAGCCTTCCTCTCTTTGCCAGTCCTTCCTGTGCTTGCCAAAATTGCCAGTGGCAGCTGTGAGGAAAAAATGCTCACTTTTGGGAAGCCCCACTCACAGTCTCACTGAACATCAGTTCAAAGTGTGTCTTCATGCTTAGCATGTTTCACTCCTGACTCTTCTGAGATCATGTTATTATCATCACCTCTCATCAAACATTAATCTGTACATCATTTGCCAATTGAAGCATGAGTAGGTTGCACGGATTTATTCAGCAAGCAACAATTGCTGCCTAGACTCTGTGGTCTAGTTGTTAACAGCTGGCTGTTTGGGTTGTGTTTTTAAGTGGAGAGCCTATTTATAGGCGGCAGAACACATGCACGTCCTTGTCTGTGCTACTGCAGATCCTGGTTAATCTCTTCTGGTACAAAAGCCTAGTCTACCAGCTAGCATGCTGTGTATTAAAATCAGCGTGGGAGAGTCTTAGAGTTTTTTTTCCTCTTTCCATCACTATCTTGAAGCTTTAGAGCAGACTGATAGCAGAGAGACAGGCTGCTTGTCTAAAAACTGGGGGCAAATGTTTCCCTCATAGCAGGTCTCTTCAAGGATACAGAGGAAGTGATTGGTGGTGGTGTCTGACACAAAATGTCGTTAAGAAGCATTCTTGTGGCGAAGGATCTGATTTTAAACAAGTTTAACGCGTGTGCATCACACCCCGTTCTTTACCCAGAGGAGGGCAGAGTTAGATTTTGTTTGCTGCTTGAAAATTAGATGGCAGGCAAAGTATCTGTGATGAGAGGAGGCTGGGAGCTGTCTCATTCCTGCTCAAGGGCTGGGGGAGAAGAGGGTGTTGGCTAATACCCAGCAGAGGAAAACCTATCTGTATCTGCACACTTGACACCATCAGTGAGATGGGGAATATGGCCTAGTGCCTCTAAACACTCAAGGGGTTTTTCTATGGCACTCTGCTATTTAGAGGCGCTGCTTGCTTGAGTCACTCTTAACACTGTTCATGCTTAAAATGAAAATGCTGTGATTCTAGCATAGCACACAATGAAGTGCTTAATTACAAAATTGAAAACAAAGTTAAGAAGAAAAATCAGCACAGCACAATTTCAGATTATGTTAAGTAGCAGATTTTTTTTTTTAGTTGCTTTAGTGTCCCTACTATTTTAGGGATTATGAGGGGTTATGGAGGACAGTGGGAAACCAGACTTCTTCCCCCTCCTCCCCCCTTGCTTCTTCTAGGGTTCACACACCTCTGCGCTCCTTTTCTCTCCTTTTGTTCAAGAAGGAATTCCCCTGATCTTGCACATCTTTCTTCACTGTTCTCTTCCCGACTTGTTTCACGTGTAGGAAGTGATATCTCTCATTGCTCCTGGCCCTGGGAAGCTTCTCTGCTTTTACAGTCATGCTGTATTCCTTATTCAGCACTTTCTACGCTTCTGGTCACAACATTTTCAGGGACTAGTGTAGCATTTTAGGAATCCCAGGCCAAAGGAAGTATTTGGTGACTGTAAATCTTACCGAATGCCAAGGCCTCTGTAAATCTGTTTCTAGGCTGTAAGGATTGTCTTCTGATATATGGCCTGCAACTGGGACAAGCATGGCTTCTCTCCCACCTGTGCACAAGAGTTTTCTACCCGAGAAATGACATGTGGGTGTATAGGAGGGTAGAAGTATGCCTGGATCTTAGCCTATCATGACTGGCATACATGCACAGACCCAACAGCTGAGCATCACTCATCATTACAGATGTAGCCATAGAGTTACAGCTGAAGAAATGGTAATACAGGCTGATGTTTGGCATTTAGAGAGCTTTACTATGTCTTCCATGAGTTTTACAGGTTCTTTCTATTACCTGATCAGCGCTTACTCAGCAGGGACTGCTTTGTTTAGTTGCATTGCCCGATACTGGCAAATCTTCAGGGACCAGGTTCTGAATGGAGAAACTGGGGAGTTGGAAAGAGTTTTTCGGTGCAGCCCTGAAGTCTCTGCCAATGCTGGGGGTAGGTTCTGAGGGATCTTTCTTTCATCCAAGTGATAGAGTTTGTTATTTGTGGTCCTGAAATAGCAGATTATACCTCTTGTGTATTGATCTCTAAATGCCTGAGAGAGATTTCTGTAGTGGGAGAGCTGCTTTTTGTTTGTGAACAAGGTACAAATTAGCTGTGTAATTAGTAAATGTCCAAGTGTACTTTGCTTGCCCAACTCAAAATTACTTAATCCTCAAACATTTAAGATGACCGACCAAACAAAAAAAGTTGGCAGTAGTTCACTGTGTGCTTTAGAAAATGTGACTTGTTACTTCATGGGTTGACAGGAGTATTTCTCAGGGCCTTTTTCCAATCTCCGAGCTGAGCCATGTGTATGGGGCACATGTGGGTGTGAAGTGTCTGCTCCAGTGTGTTGTCTAGGAACTGCATTCCCTTTGGGAAGAGTTGGCTGTCTTTTCCCACAAGAAGACTCTGGCTCTGTCTGCAGCAGCAACACATTCAGTTCCTGAACAGAATTTGCATTCTGGTATTATTCTGCTGAACAGGTAGGAGCTGAGATATAACAGACATGCACTTTTTAAGGAAAAAGCATTTTCAAACTATTAGCCAAGTCTTACATAAATCAGTGTTTGGCTGCAAGGCTGGTGTCTTCAGCCAGAGGATATCGCTGAGTAAATATCTCCTGAGGGAAGGAGAAAGATGCTCTGTCTGGCTGTCCTCTTTGTGAGAAAAGTGCTGCAGGCTACTCAGAAAGCACACGGGTACTTTGGGAATACCTTGAGAGGGAACAAAACTCTGGTAAAAGGGCAAAGGAAAGCAGTGGACTGCAGAGACTGGTGTCCAGAGAAATCCAGTTATCCAGCCTTTAAGGGACTGGCTACTGTGAACAGGACCTGAAGATGGAAACAAGCTTACAGCAGTAGGATCACTTTTTTCTGTTTGAAGTGTTGTTACTTCTGAGACTTGCCTCACACAAAAATCTTGTAACTTAAGGAAAACAGTGACAGTTTGCATTATTTGACATTCATGGGTATGTTTTTATTTTAATTCCATCACAGCAGTTATTCTATGTGTCTGGGGAAAAAAAAAAAAAAGACGGCTGCTGTTCTGTAGTGTGCAGAACAACCTGGTTTGTCTGTCCCTTCCTTCTCACCCAGTCCTTTGTCACATGAGTCCCTGCAATAGAGTTTGGAAATAGCTTCAATATGTGCCTGGGGAGCAGGAGAACAGAGAAGTTCTGCCGGGCACTGGGGTGAGCACAAGTACAGGCTGGACTCTAGCTAGAATAATGAGGGCGTGCACTTCAGTCTGCTTAACAGCTTCTTGCAGCGTGGTCCATAACTGAATATGAACAGCCTAAGATGTGTGTAAACTTTGTTTCAGTCATCTGTTTATACCTCTCCTAAAGCAGTAGGTACTTCCATAAGTATTATATACATCTGTCTGCATTTCATATTCAGACATACAGGCATAAATATTGATACACTAATTCAAACATAAATGAGTAGCATCCATGGTATCACAAGGATTCATTTATAGAATCATAGTACAACACTTCCTGAGCATTACCTGTGAAGATCACATCAATACACCTGGGCTATATTCTGCACTGACTGGCAATCTACTGCTAGCAAAGGATGCAAACAGATAGGCTCTGGTGCTTTCTGCAGGGCACTATGCCAGCATGATACAGATGATGGGGAAGAGCTGAGCAGATACTTAGCGTCTCTCTCTAAATCTTCCCTGTTCTGTCACAAGAGCACCTCATATAAATAAATAAAAGGAATGCAGTTAAGTCATGCCAGTCAAACAGAAAGTCTGAAGATGGACTCTGGCTGCCTGCCCGGTTGTGCTACGTTTTCCAGGCTATGAAGCATACACTAATGTCTGGGAAAGTATTTAACTTGTGGTCCATGGACTTCTGAAGGCCTGAGATGATTCCTGAAGGATCTGCTAAATGTAAATAAGAGAAGCAAGACTCTCATCATGGGGCTTAAATCTACTCTGCAGGAGTCAGCACCCCTGTTAAAAAATGCTGAGGTCTGTAAATTGTAAAAAGTTGACAGTTATGTGTCTGGAGTTTCCTCCTTTATTGAAAACTTGAAGGAATACTGTAGGGTCTCTGGCACTTGATGTCAAGGCAGCTCTGCCTTCTGTAAGTCAAACTGACATTGGTGGGACTCGACTTTGATTAGTAAAAGGAGATTTGTTGGCTATTCATGTGTTATCATTTGTTTCCCCTGCAAAGTCCTGATGGGAAGTTCCTTCTGCCTGGGTGTTATCAAGCTGCCATCATTCAGTTTCACATATTGTGCCATTGTATTTAACTTCCCACATCTGAGCAGGCTGCAGGTCTAGTTTTTCTCTGGATGGATAGGATTCTTTAGGCTTTTTAGGCTCCCACTAGTAGTGCTGATGTAGTGAGGATCTCCTAGCTGCTTAAGTGCAGCTTCCCTCAGAGCTACAAGGATGTGGCCACTCTGTATTTACAGTTTTTAGTAGACAAATGGTAGTGAAAGCAAGTAAACCCATAGGCTCTGAGGTTTTCAGAACCAGTCTCTTGAGAGTATAAGAAATACACAGATCCAGGCTATGCAATACAACATCTGGATGGTTTTCCTCATCTCAGCTTTTTTACTGCTTTTGAGTACTCTTTAGAGTTAGACTGTGAGTGAACTCCAAAATTAAGGACATATCTATTTGCCTAGATCGGTTTGTCTGTAAACAACCTTTGGTTATCTCTGCACTGAGGGAGGACCCCTTTATTATGGTAAGCATGTGGGCAGCACTCGGCAGAAAGCATGCGAAGTAAGTCAGAGTTGGGAAATGACAGGGTACAGGTAGCCTTAAATGGTTTAAATCAAACCATGACTTTAAAGTTGTATGTAGGCAGATTCTCAAATGCCTGTGCTCTGGGAAGACCTTGAAAATAGGAGATGAGGTGGGTTTGTTGCACAGTATTTGTAAAAAGTGAACTTTGCAAAATGGGGGTTGCAGCTGCAGTGCTGAAAGCATGAAATGCAGGCTGAAATCTCCTACCTCACAGCTGTAAGGAAGCTTCCCAATTCTCATGTAATCATGCTGGGGGGAAATGGGCCCCCCCTGTACTCCTTTAGAATGGGTTACATAGGGGTTGTATAGGCAGTTTAGCTTGTTATGGTCATGACTGTGAAAAAGGACTGTTTTAACTAGAAAATTAAACTGGAAACATGAGCTGTTTCGAAGAATCTGTCTTTTTTCCTAAACTAAATAAATACTGTCAGATATTCCAGATATGTCTTCTTGAATCTTGGACCTATGGGAGTAAGGATGGTGAGGGGGGACTTGGCTTGGTTAGACAAAGATGCTGCCAGAGCAGGAAGCCGAAACTATTCGGTGCTTGCAGTTTCCTCTGCCAGTTGGAGTGGACTTGAGGTTTTTGTCTGTGTGTGTTTCTTTCTCTCCATGTAGGGCTGGTAACAAGTAACTATTTCCTCAGTTAAGTGACCTCCTACGGGTTGGAATTTGGAAATCAATAGAGCTTTTTGTATTGTTTTATTCTGCTGTCCTTGAATCTCTTTTAGGAAGTTGGTATCGCTGAACCATCTCTAGAGTAATCAGAGGACAAACATTCTGTGAGTTTTGTGCTTGTTTAAACAGCTAAATTAAATTGCGGGGAAGCTATACTCTCCCACGTAATGGGATGATGATCATGTTCAAATTTTATTGGTAGACTTACGCTTCCAGCCCCATGGGAGTCATTAACAGAAAATAACTAGCTGCAAGATCACAATCCAGCATGCAATGTGACCTAGGGGGGTAAAAACACCTTCAGCACCAAACTGACCAAACCTCCTCCCCTCCCACATGCTGAGGCAGGCAGTTCAACACAGCGGGTTTCAACGAAGAAACCAAGTAGGGATAGATCTTGCTGAGGAGAAAACACAGGCAGATGTGGGAATGTTTCCAGAGCAGAAGTGAGCACCTGATCATTTTAAAATGTGTGTAAACTCCAAATGAAAATGAGAAACCAGTTGGAGCTGAATTTCAATTATCAGAAGACATAAATTAAAAATAGAGTTGAAACTTCAGGTTGAAATGTTCATTTTGACTACAGGGTTTTAACTTGAAGTTACGTGTTTCTAGTGTTTTGATATTGTCAAAGTCACTTTACAGCAACAGGTCCCAGCAAATTACAGTAGTATCTTGTAATATTTAGTCTGCTGAAGTAAAGGTAGCAGAATACAGTTTGGAAACCATTCTTTTGGGAGTCTGGGAGTGGGGAGGAGGAACTGGGCTGTTGTCTCCTACTGGGAAAGGGCAGTCAGGTAACTTCATAGCTTTGGCAAGCTGGCAGGGGAGGAGAGGGCAGAGGGGAGCTGTGGTGTGCCTTAGCGTTAGGTTCTCTGTGAGTCTTTGACTTGGAGTTGCAGAAGTGCAGGACAGCAGAGTCCTGCTGGTGCTATACACTTGCAACTGCAAAAAAGAGATGAATCCCCCCTTCCTGGCTGTGTGAGCGGAAACCATGCCAGGCTTGCCTGCACGCGTTCCTCCGCAGCACCTTTTCCTGATAATGCCTTTCATGCCCCTCTGCACTCGCCCTCTCTTTGGCTTCGCTCCCTCCTCTCCAGCCCCTGCCTGGTCTCCCTCACCCCTGTTCACGGTGGGAAGAGCCAGCTAGAAGGAGGTTTCCTCTTCACCACCACCGTGGTTTGGGAGGGGGTTTGATCTTTGACCTCCTCCCTGTCATGGATCCCACCGCAGCGCCTCTTTGCGGCCTGCTCCCCCTGCCTCCTGGGGAGCTCTCATTTGGGCCGAGACACCATTCACTCTTTCCCACCCCGTGTTTTCTCTTTATACCCCGCCGGGGACAAAGCGGGGGCTCCGGCCGAGGGGCTCACCCGCCCCCCGACAGGCAGCACGGGCCGCGCTCGCTCCCGCGGCCGCCCTCGCTCCCGCGGCGGTGGCGGGTGGCGGCCGCCAGGGGGCGTGCTGCGGCCGCCGCCCTCCGCGCGCCGCTCCGCGGGGGTCTGGGGGCGCCGCGCTTGAACGCCGCCCCCCGCCCCCCCCGGGAGTTCGTGGAGCTCTACTGTCGGCTTCCGCCACAGAAATGACCTATCGCGGGGAGTAATTTCCTGCGGTTTATTCCAGCTAAAGGTAACTTCTCTTTTTAAATTTTTGTAACTTCAAAAATATTTTAAAACTTTAACCTTTTTTTTTTTTTACTTTTTAATGCACCTGACTTGCAGCCCAACCCACGCAGCATCCAGTGCAGCGTGTAGCATCCACTGTTCACCTCGGCGCTGCCCCTCTCCCCACGCCCCGGTGCAGGGGCTCGGTGGCCTCGGTGGCCCCACCTCGGGCCGAGCTGGCCCTGTGCCGCTTTTCACGCTCACGGTGCCAAGACCCACGGAAGAGCCAGCTGATGGGTGGCACGGGTGGGCTCCGGCCTAGAGGCTGCGCTGTGTCACTTGAGCTACAGAGTACAGCGGGGGGGGGGGGGGGGGGGGGGAACAAACCACAACAAACAAAAAACTTCATTAAGTAACGCAGCTTTTTGTGTGCAGTGGGTTTGTTCTATACTGATGCTTGGGCACCGAGAGTGTTACCTGCTAATGTAGCCGAAATGCTCAAGAGACCAGCTCTCTAAATAGGAGAAAAAAGGACCTGGATGATAATTGCCAATTTGACATCTATCCAAGTTATGAAGCACCGCTGAAACGCAAGCCCGGAGTGCCCTTCAGGAAGTCATCTTGTACGTCATCAGCTTTAAGGCAGGATCTGTACTTAAACTCTCCTGACAGATGAATTTCTAACTTAAAACCCTCCAATGAGAAGGATACCATGACCCCCGAGTAGCTGAGTCTACTCTTTAATTACACCTACAGTTAGAAAGGCTTTCCCCCTAATATTTAACTAAATCCTCTTTGCTCAAAATTACATTCAAGGTAGTACATGAAAAAAGGGTCATGTAAAGTCCTTCCTTGTTTAAAAAACCAACCTCTTACATCTTGGAAACCTATTATCATCTCTCATCACTTTTTTTTTTTCTCTGACTAAACAAACAATTGTTTTAACCTTTCCTTTTCATTAATGTTTTCCAAACCCTTTCAGTCTTACTGCCCTTTTCTGTATTCCCTCTAATTTAGCTGCATGTTTCATAGTTTGCTGCACCAAAGTGGATGTAAGTACCACATAGTTGCCAGCGTGACATGTAGTGATTATATCTACTCTGAATGCCTGCAGCATACACTTATGAAATCATTGGGAGCATTTCTACATTTATTATAGCTTTTTTTTTTTTCAGGCTGGCGTCCTTACAGCAACATTTTATATTGGAGGAGAAAATAGCTGAGCTTTTATCCCTAGATGAAGCCTCTCCCTCAATCACCTTATTTCAAGTAACTACCTAATAAAATTAAAGTGAATCTATATCCCTCATGTGCTGTAAAGTGGTGCTTAGGGCTTGAACAAGGCCATCTCTGTTCAGTTAGTCCATAGCATGTTCAAAAAGAAATCCTGAATATTTTTTTTCTTCTGCATTGCTAAAGTTTCAACAAGATTTCTCATAGCAAAGGTTACAACAACATGTACCTCTTATGTGCTGCTTTCTTTGGAATTCACTTCTCTTGTAAGCAATGTGAGCCTCAGGTTTCAGTGGGTATGCTTCAGGTTGTTCTAGTCCCCCACTGTCTAGGCTGAGCATTCAGAATGCTGCTTGCAGATCCTTCAGTCAATACAACTGATCGTGTGCCTCGTGAGACTAAAGCATCCATACGTTATGAGGGGAGGTAAGTTCCCTCACTCGGGGTCAGCAGATGTCAGGTTGGTGTGTCTGCCTTGAAGGTCTACCTTGCCTTGCACAGGGACAGTGGTGAGGACATTAATTGGGTTGTAATTGGACTTCCAGGTGTTCTGACGAGTCACTCCTGCTCCTTCGGGACAGAACAACTAGTCTGTGTAAATCTGTTATGCACCAGTGCTGAGAAGAGGAGCCTGACAGCTATGAATGGTAATCTCTCACTTCTCAGTTCCTCCTGCTCTTAGCTGCCCTGCAGCGCTCTGTCTCAGTGGGAAGGTGGACCTTGTTTGCTAGCTGCACCCTTCAGCTCAGGCAGAGCCCCTTGATCGCTGGGGACCTCTTAAGGATGTGCAGTATGGAAGGACATCAGCAATAGACTGTTGCTGAAGCCAGAGGAGATGGGAAGACAGTAAGCAGCCCAACCCACAACTCCCAGACTGAGTTAAATGTTTCACGGGACAATTGAAAATGTGCTTTCTGGTCTGTCCCCCTCGATGTATAATAGGTATTTTTTTTTTCCCCCAGTTCTGCGTCTGTGAGAGCATTAGAGCAGATGCAGTATGAAGCAACATGCTCTATTGACCCTGTGTTGTCTCCATGTGCACTTAAGAGATCACACAGAGACGTGCACGTACCCCATAATTGTGCTTCAGCTATGGGTCCTCTGCTGGCATTTTACGCTGATTTGGCCACCTCTGCCATGACTGTTCTGGCTGCAGAGCAGGACTGCAGAACAGCAGCCATGGGCCTGAGCTGGGTCTTGCCCAAGAGGGCACAGACAGCATCTCTGATCACTGGGTCTCTTTGGACTGCTAGCTGTTCATATACAGAATTAAGATACTTTCTCTAAAATAGATTTGATGTGTCTATATACATCTTTCTGGGAATTTTGTTTAGCTTGTCCTCTTGCCACATGCTAAACCCTGTGTTGATGTTTGTACATCTCAGCCATTTGGATGATGATTTCTTTTTCCTGTTGGCATATTGCTGTGTTATCCACCAGGCACAACACTTCATCTTTATCTGCAACTGAAAAATCTTCTCTGTCTGTGTAGACATTCAGAGTAGTGACACATCTGCCGGTTATGTTCTCACAGCATAACCTTTTTTACCTTGTTCTTTGTTCTGGGTTTAGTAATTTATTTTAGCAAATGCAGATGCTGCAATGGGGAGATGGCTTGTTATTACCCTTGGATTTTATTCAGATACTGCAGCTGGAGTGTTTTGTGCTTGATCTCGAGGCAAAAGACTGGAACTTGCCCTGTAAAGGGCACTGTTGCTTCAGAGCAACAGTGCTGTGCAGGGGAAGAGTGGGGAGAAAAGAACAAAAAAGAAATGGGTGCTCAATAGTTCCCAAATAGAATTATTTCCTCATAATGTCAGGCTCACTTCTTACCCGATCATGTTCCTCAACCACAAGGTCTTAGCAAGTGGTCAAGAGAGATAAGAAAGATGTGGGGTTTTTTATATGTGTGTGTGTATAAATCTGTTGCCATTGTACAAGGAAGAGGGTGTCTTCTTTTTCCCCCATTACTCCCTGAGGTTTCTTTCATCCTCTGCAGACTCAAGCAGGGATGGACGCACACAGACGCACCATTCTCTGGTGGGGTAGGTACTCTTCTGTCCGTGACGCTGAGCTTCATCAAACCCAGCAGTTTCTAACATGACATAGGCAGCCCTGCTGCCTACAGGCTATGACATGTAAGTGAAACAAAGAGGCTAAACAATTTGTATAGGAGAGCTGTAGAAGAGCAGGGAGCCGTCTCAAATATCAAACTAGTGTTCTGGCCACTTGTTTTTCTTTATTTCAATCAGTAACATTTTTGTAAGTCATTATAATCAGCGTGAACAACCTGTGAACGTTTTTGCTCTGAAAAAGGGAGCATTGCCTCTGAAAAGAATGAGAAGTGATGCTGCAGGGTGGGTGGGATGCTTGGTGAGGGTGTTTTTAATGCTGCTTTGTTTGGCTTTTGTTTTTATTTTCATCTCAATGTATACTCCTCCAAAAACTCTCCCAGTATTCTGGCTGTGGTCTTGATATGGAGCGCATAGCTCTCACATGAAATTTATTTTAGACTGCTTTGGTTTTGCAGGGTCTTAGTACCTAGTTCAGATATGATAAAAAATTTGACAGAACTCTGAACAATTTCTTAATTTATAGCTTCAAATGCAGTTAACATAAACTTGTAGTTTCCAGTTAAAAAAGATTATTTCTTTGATCCTTTGCTGTTTACCACTTCTGAAATAATACCAGATTTACTAGTTGCTCATTGTATACTTAACCCTGTTAAACACTGACTTGCTATGTGACTACCTACACAGAGCAGATATTTATATCTCAAGCTGAATGCCTTTCAGCACTGTGGTTATAAGGTCCTTTGGTGTTCTGCCCCTAAAGGTGAGCCCAAAGGGAATCTCATCATCCGTCAAATTTGTGTTTCAACTTTAGGCTTAATAGGATTCAATTCTGCAGCCAATGCAGTTGAATATGCTGAACTTCCTTCTGTAAGCATGAATGTTTTTAGTGATATTGCCAATTAGGGACACTGGAATTAAAGTAATAGTAATAATTATCTCTCCTAACACTTTTTTCCCTGTTTGCCAGAATTTTTATACAGAAATGTTACCAGTTTGTTACCAGTTTCTGAGTGTTTTGATGGAAGCTTTAAATAAAATAGACAAATATTTACCTTAAAGAATGGGTTTGCTATGTCTCTATTTTTTTTTATACTATCCCTATACAAGACCACAGATGCTAGAGAGAGTAACAGCAGGCTTTCCTACTTCATTTTGAGCATTTGTGAAGAGAAAAAAAAAATTGTATTTTTCTTCTGAGGCTCTAACTTTCCAGCCTTCCTGTTAGCTCGCTAAAGCATAAACTCTAAAATTCAGTTTGTTCAAATTCATGGAAATCTGCAATCCACACTGGACATGAGACTTTGTACAGCTATTAAGCCAAGCAATTCTGTAAAAGATGGTGTTGAAATTAATATAATGTGAATAGAGCAACAAAATCTTTTGAATTGTTTCAGAGAAAATTCTCAATCTTAATTCACAGCTTCTTGGTACATAATTAACAGCTTATAACAGTTTCAAAATAATTGAGTGAATTATGTGTCATGGTGGGGTTTTTCATCCCCAACACGAAAAGGTGCAACTTTCCCCTCTGATCTGTCTGAAAGATTGTATGAACCACATCACAGAGTAAAGGCAGTGCTTTACACAATCTCCTAGTTCAAGACGGCAGTGGAAAACAAATATAATTTCCGCTTATTTCATCAAAATAAGCATTTGAAGTACAGAGCTGCTTAATAAACGAGAGACTGAAAGATATGTATTGAAGAGAAATTATTTGGCTGTGTGTATATCTATGCTCATTACCAATTTCGAGATAAAGCTACTAGGGTTGTTGTGTTGATGTCTGTGTGCTATAGTCATATGTGCTCAGTTTACGATTTTTTGCACACAAACATGGACAGTGCATGAAGTGTAGCTATTGTTTATTTTTTAAAAGGTAATGTCTAATTAGCAGACTTAATTACGTTGCTTCTATTGAAAGCAACAGTAAGGCTTCTAATGTATTGCCTTCTGTTTTTTTCAGTACTTGTTACAATGTTTCCTGGCATTCATCAACACTTCTAAATTACTAGGAAGAATGTGATTAATCATTCACTTCCTTATGCTTCCTACTAGACATACACAGATCATTGCAGGCAAGTTGAAGTAAGCCATTTCAAATTTTCAAAACATGCTGAAGCTACTGGAAACTTGGGGTAAGCACCAGTTTAAACAATCTATCAACAGATTACAGTACAAAAGGTAACTCAGTGTCTGACTGTGACTGAGAATCCAATGACTAACAGTTGATGACTTGTCTTTTGAGGAAGGATTTCTCTGTCACTAAGTCAATACAAATCCAGGGAGGGAGTTTATGGAATTCATTTGAGTCCAGCCCAAATGCGTCTTAAAGCAACTCGAGAAACCAGAGTTCAAATGTCAGAAGCCCCAAATTCTGAGCCAAACCTTGAGAGCTGACAGCCCCATGTTTGCAGCGGGATTTATTTGGGTTTGCTGGATTAAATCAGAATTCATATACGTAAAAGTTCTGTTTAGGCCAAAAAGGAACAGTAAACCAAATAGACAAGTTCAAACTACAAAGATCAGAGTTTTCATCTTTATTCTGCAAATATGGAACATTTGGAAAGCATTGCGTAAACTGAACTTCTGCCAAGTTTTCTGAAATAGTTACCATCTAATTTGTCTGCATTATATTTACTTAGTAAAAATGCATATTGCTCTGTTTTTGAAAGTGAGAGTTTACCCATGAACTGCAACCTGTAGGGACAGAAAATATCTTCTCAGTTTGTCAGCAAACGTTTAAATCGGCTCCTGTCCCTATCCACCCATGCTACTTCTCAAACTCACGTCGCCACTGGAATGAAAGCACCCCTGGCAGTCAAAGAACAGCAGCCAAATGTATTTAATGTGCTGCCCAACGAGGAGGGGAGGGAACAGTCTGGCCAAGAACTGAGTGTGAGTACATAGCCTGATTTCTTCAGAAAGAATGAAACAATCCTTTTATGTCCTCATAGGAAAGTAACAGGTTTCTATTCTCCCCCTGCAGCCTCCTTTTCTAGAAAACTGTTCTTCAAAAGAGCATAGTGCAGCATCATGTTTCAGCCTCCAAGATTCACACCTGTAGCTGCAGGAAATATGAATATTTTTGAGTTATTGTCTAGATGAAAAATAATAATGAAAACCCACTGGCTTAAAAAAGCACCTTCAAGCATTGTCACTTAAACATAATAATCATTGTCATTAATAGTTATCTCACCAGTTTTAATGTGGTAATCAACTACCATGTTTCACCCTAGATTCTGGGCTATAAGAAATCCATGCTAAAATGAACATAAATTTGCTTCAGCAAAGGCTTCCAACTGAATGTGAGCCACAAGGGGTTTCTTTTAAGTTGGGTATGACCTTTTTTTTTTCTCCTCTCCTTTCCTCTGAAGGAGAGAAAACAAGTTCTGGAAGCCTGGTTACTGGTTTGAAACATCAGAAGGTGAAGTCTCTTCAACGTTTCTGTGTTAAATGCCATTTTTGAGCCACTACTACTTAAATAAAGGGATATAGTTGCTTAATACTTACTGAAGACCTGTTTTCTCAATTAAATGTATGAGTTGACCTTAACACACATGGACCAACTATACCAACAGCTTTTTTTATCTGACTAGTCTTTTTTATTAATGCTCAGTTATACAAGGTCATTAGGTCCTGGAGGGGTAAAATCTGCTGTTGTAACAGAAGTAGAAGCAACCAGATGAGGGAGCGTGTCCATCCTCGCCTTGCAACTGACTGACGTGGTATGTATTTGAGCCTGTTTCAGGCTATGGTGCTTAGACTCAGCTTGTTGAAAACATTTGGCTAAAGCCAGTCTCATGCCTGTGCTGCGCAGGCCAGCCACAGAAGCTTGCCGGGGGAATGACAGGACATATAGGTTCCTTGTTTAGTCCTGTTATAACCCAAGTACATTATTTTTCTTAATCTGCACTCTTTAGAGTTAAATTTTGTTCCTTTATATACCCGATAATAAAGGAAACTAAGTGTTAAGTACTGCAAGAGTCCTAGAAGCAGATCCAAGTGAGTCTACATATGAGGGAATTGTGAGGAATTGAGTCCCATGGGCTTTTTAAAAGGGCGGGGGGGGGGGGGGGGGGGGGGGGGAAGAGGGAATGTAATTGCCACGTTGGCCATGATTCCTGTCCATGGAGGAATGGCTGTTGCAGGAGGGCTGCCTATCAGACAGAGTGAGCTTGTAACTGTTTGTAGTGGCAAATTCCATGTTTGGCTCATTGTGATACCTCAGTCTGGGTTAATTCTCGAGTTTGAGGGAAAAAAAGACAGGAATGAAAGCCTCTCGCAGAAAACCTAATTCAAAGGAAAGCAGAGTGCAATCCAGTACCTTTTCTTCTGTCCGACACTTCAGCTGCCGAAAGCACCGCACCCTTATTCACACAGACAGCATGGTCTGTGGGAAGGTACTGTCATAAGAATTGCGTGAAGCAGCCTAATGTTGGGTGCAGTTCTGTGCTGGGTATGCTTTGGGGTTATAAACGCTTCTGAGATGTTCCAGCATTGCTTATTTTCTGATCACTCTGATATTGATGCATTCCCTTACACATTCTCTGTTTGTGACCTATTTTTGATGAGTTTCACATCTGCTTTAGCAGCTCTTTGACAACCAGAAAACAGAGATGTTTACTGAGTTCACAGCTGCTGCTAATATCGATGCAACTAGCCAGAAATGACTGTTTTCTTGGTTCGCTCATCCTGTTGAATGAACCTCTCCACAGGGTTTGTTATAAGTTTGTTTCAACTGGAATGCTATCAAAAGTTCCCACATCTGTGAAATTCTCATACTTCAGCCTTCCTAGAAACCCAGAAACATATGCACCCTCACTAATTCCAGTAACTTTCTTCTATTTCCCATGGCTTAACTACATCATCTTTTCACAGATAGTGAAAATGTGACAGCCTGTTACAAATGGGGTAAAATTCTTGCTGTCATTAGTTAATACTAATGCTACTGACAGCTTTGCACTTGAATAGAGTCTTTAAGGAAATGAGTCTTCTAGTCTAGTTTAAGGACACCATTACCTAACATTTCGTATTATAGTGTTTTATTATCGTAACTGAATTACCTTATTTTTCGCATTATTTTTTTGTATACAGATGAAGTTTGAACTGGTAGGAATGTAAATTAGTTGTGCAGTAATATATGTTCCCTTGCATCACCTGCAGTGCTTTCTGGGACTGGCTTGCTCATGGTGCATCATTTCTCAGTGAGACTGCGTCCTTTAAGTCTGAATTCCTACCTGCGCTGTCGTCTGAGTGTTTGCAGGCAGTTTGGTACTCTTGCACTTCATTACTCTATGGATTAGTTACTCCTGGAATGATTGTTCCTACAGATCAAAGAGATTATTGGACTTTGTAGTTTAGGTGGAAGAAGTTGCAGCTGTGTGAAGTGTGGACAGTTTGGTTTTGTTTTCCAGGTTGTTTTTTTTTCTTTGTTTGCTTTGCACTTAGGCATTGATTAATAGCACAATAATTAATATTTACACAATAACAATAATTACACAAAAACAATAATTAATAGCAGGTAGTCGGTGTACGCTTCTGGAAGCGAACAGAGGTCCGACGCTCTGTGAAGCAGTTAGCCTGTGGGGGACACACTGCTCCAGTTCCAGCTGTATGGGCGTGTGCCTGGAGACTGCCCTTCCTGATTTTGAAATGCTGTTCAGAGGTGTTATTGATCATCTCTTAAGTGTTCATGTTCTTAGTAATTGTATTTCCTGAGCCATGTCTTGGATCTCAAAAAAACCTTCAAGCCTTTCTGTATCCTTGTGGGTAAATGTTATAGGTTAACTGTGATCTGAATTACAGATGTGGAAACAAAGGCACAAAGAAAGGGTATAAAAGATTTGCGGGAGGCATTTCAGTGCATCAGAGACAAAATTAGGCAAAAAGATTTCTGACTCCCACCTGTGTCCTACTCTTGCAGCAATTTTCATGCTTCATTCAATTTGGGAATTTCTGCTGTCATGGTGTCTCACAGGTAGCTTTCATTTCTTAATGGTTTTGAAGATTGATTCCTCCCCCCACCCCAGTTCATTTCTGGTTGTTAATGAAGCACATCTGGAATTTTCTTTGCTTCACTGTGAAGCCTGTGATGGTGACTCTAAAGTACTTTCTGGTCCCTACCTGCTTATTCTTAGAGAATGTTAGAAAATGTGCTGACCAGCCTTTGCTCTCATTTTGTCAGCTACAGCCAACAGCAGATACCAGAACATTTGTTTGGGCTCTTAGACAGACTAAAACATTTAATTGCTAATATGCTTTTCAGTTCACATTGTTTCAGTCCAGATGACCAGTGCTGTGTGGTAGCTTAAAAACATTCATGGTGGTAGATAACTAAACTTGTAATGCCGTGTTTGTTTGTACTGTGACGGCAAGGGAGACGCTAGCAAGGTGAGTCCCCGTTGTAGGAAGCGCTGTTCTAATAACCCGATAATCTTGTCAGAATACTCATTAACCAATTTTTAGTATCTAAAAGTTGTTCACTAATATTAAAGGGAACCTAGATGCACAGCCACCCCCTCTGGAACTGTATTTATTCCACCTCTCTCTGATACTTATTCTGGGAAGTGAACTCTTGTTCTTTTGAGATGTCTGCTTCTTTTGAGTTGTAAGGGGAGCCTTCACAAGTAGCTGATGTTAAGCTTCTAAATTTGAGATGGCTAAACCTGTCCAACACAAATCCCACCTAAGTATAAGGCAGAGTATAGTGGTGGTAGAGCAAATGGATTGCAAGTGGGCAGTGTGGTGTTGAACGTGGGCAACGAAATGCCTTATGTTATCATTGCACAAGTCTCAGCGTTGCCTTGCCTTGCCTTAAGTAGGAAGAACTAGAAATGAATCCAGTCAAGACAGCTGTTTGTGGAGGTCACAGTATGACGTGAACACAGCTCCCCGCCCCATAGATTCCTTGCCAGCACATTACTGCTCCTACATCTGTGAGTCTCATCTAATCTTCCTGCACTAAAATTCATCTTTGTTCCTTTAGTTTGCTTCCTCTCAGTGAACTCTTTCAGGCTGTAGGGATAGCAGATATTCATCATGGTAGCTCTCTGCCTCCTACACAGACAAATCTGATAAACTCTTAGCGCCCTTCCATATGGACAGGAAAATTTATTTCATGGTTTCACAGGGCTTTGCTGCTGTATCATTTTCCAGCTGCAGGAGGGCTGTGTATTGGTTGGTAAGCTGACACCCATGGACTTGACCTGTATGTGCTCATTAGGTCCTTAGGTCATTGCTGGGAGGGGTCTGTGGAACAGTACAGGAAGAACAAATGCTACAATACAGCAAACATCTTCCTCCATGGAGAAATTCACCCAGTCTCAGAACAGCTGAGGTGAGAAGTGACCACTGGAAATAGTCCACACCCACTGCTCAAAGCAGGGACAGCTTTGCCCAGGACCTTTTTCAGCCATGTTCTGCTTAGCTGCAAGGATGGAGACTCCACACTCTGGGCAACCTGTGCTGGTGTCTGATCACCCTTACCGTAGAAGTTTTCTCTTAAATAGACATTTAAATGGAGTTCCTTGTATTTCAATTTGTGCCCACTGCAATTGGAGAGGAAAAGGCAGCTGTATAAGTGGATTTTAGCAACGCTGGGAGAAGGGAAACCAAGTATTAGACTGCAATAAACCAGGGAATTCGGTAGCAAAGATGCCACATTTGCGTTGCACAGTACAAATCAGCAGATTCTACAGGCTGGAAGAGGGGAATCCTTCCAGCCGCAACTGAGATAGATGAGGTAGTTCACACCTTTCAGAATTGCAATTTAAAGCAGCCTGAAAAATGATGGAGAGTGAGCTATGTCAGCATATGCTCGGTGCGTGTTCTCAACTTTGTCTGTACATATGAGTGCAAGAAAACTCTCTTATTTTTCAGAGGCATGCTGGGTTTCTCCAGTACAATTCTGTGGCGATGGGTGAATTCCACAGGAAAGCTTTACAGCCACAGAACATATAAAGTCTGGAACATGGATAAACTTGTTAGAATAAAATAGAAACCAGCAAAACCCTCTGCCAAAATCTGAAGTGAAATGAATAGAGGTTCAAAAAAAGTTCATTCAGTATGCCTGGCTCCTTGTTTCCATCATTTAGGAATAATTACATTTTTGTCACTAACATTGTTTTTAAATGTCAATAGAAACCAGACAAGTAGATTTGTAAACCCAGCCCTGTCATATTGAATGTATTAGGTTTTCCAATAGCAGTCCCTTTTAAGTAAGGGTGAGGAAGCACTAAAAGCTCAGTAACTCTCGAGTGTGAGGAAGCTATTGAAATAACTTGTTAGGCTTTATGACAAGCAGGCTGAAATATAATAGGCCTGGAGCTTTGTGAAGGAGCCGGCAAGCTGTGGCTGAAGAGAGGACAGTACCCAAGAGTTTGAAGGCCAGATGATTTGTGCAAAGGGGATGATGGAAGGTTCAAGGCAAAATAAACAAATGGGGCTACCCACAGGGATAGTGTTAAGCTGGGACCAAAATGCTTCCTTAACTTGGTTTCTAAACATAAGTTAGTCTGTCTAACCAAAGAAGGCATTTTCAGTTAGTGTTTCTTCCTTTCCATACTTGGGCCAAGGAGCCATTTCCTGTTACCTAATTCACCACACTTGTTCTGACCCGAACTTTCCTTAGCCTTTTGCTTAGTGAGACTATGGTCTTCCTGCTAATCCAGAACAGTGGGTGATTTTCTTCTTGCAGTCTTAGATGGGTTTTGTAAACTCTGTCCTACCCTGCTGGCTCTGTTCTTATCCCTCTGCTTTGGTATTCTGCTTAAATATGCCGCTTCCTTTGCACCTATCATTCATTTTCTGTTAGATATCAGAAGACTTTTGATTCTGACAGGTTCTTCTAGTCCAGCCTGGGTACCTGGGAAATGTGAGCTAGCTTCTGGCAACACAAATCCTACTAACAAAACAGACATTTTCTCATGTTCTTAGATCAACCACCATGACTCAAGCAACAAGATAAATAAACGAACAAAAGGTTGTTCCTAGCATTTATAGCTTTGAATGCAAATTTGAAGATGTGAGCTGAGTGTTACCAGATGCAGTGATAACTTATGTGACTTTTGCAGGCCTTTTTGAGCTACAGCTTAGAGGTGTGTGCCTAGTCTCAGTCATATCAGCAGGGGATTGATAGCTCCCCGGGAATTTTCCTTTAAAAAAGCCCTCGGTTTTCAATGGAGATGCGTTGTAAAGAACATGTAACTCTACAGGGACAACTTGGACTTGTATTAATCACTGCATTCAGTTACTGGGGTTTAATTGTGTATATTTCATAGACCTGTCAAAATGCAACAGAGCTTAAGTTATCTACCACTTAAAACCTAGGTTCTAGAGGCCCTGAGCATAGGTATCATCATTAGAATATGTCAGCTCAAGAAAGAGTCCCTCGAAAAATAGATCAGGAAGCTGTTACAGCTAAGCAGTTGTTATAGCTGTTGACGGCTAGCTAGAGAATATTGCATTACGCTAACTCAATTTTTCCCAAAGGATAGGAATTTTTTACGCTTATTTCTTTTTTTACAGATATGACAGATCTGGGATATGTAAAACAGAAGAGAATAGGGAAGAAGGAACATTTTTTTCAAAAGTGGTTTGAAATCCTAGCTTTCTAATACCTTCTTGAATTATATATGTGTTCTCTCTCTTTTACATAACATAGATGGCTGCAAAAGAAACATCTTTCCTCTTAAGGTTGTAAATTACTAGTGTCCAATACTGAACTTTCCAGATCATCCCCTATCGACATGAGATTACTTTCCCTAATCCCTGCTGCACCTTAAACACATCACCAGGCATTTGCCAGAGAAAGGTTAGTCCCAGCTCCCTCTGCAAGCACAACATCTCTGAGTCACTGCAGACATTCTTCATGTAATCCCATGGCCCCTGAGCAGTTCAGAATAGGCCGACTCATTCCAGCCCTACCAACATATTCCTAGCTGAGTCAGGGAGGACACAGAGCCTTTGTGTAACCCTGCTATCATGTGGAAATGTCACTGTCTATGAACAATATCAAATGGAAGTCAGCAGATCTTCATGCAGGAAACTTATAATAAAATGGGAAAGAAGCTTTGTCTCCAGCCTGTATGGAAGCTGCTCTGATCTGCCTGTGTTATTACACCAGATAAAGCCCAACTTGAAGAATGAAAAGAATTCCATCATTAAAAACCAGAACAAAACTAAATGGTAACATGCTCTATCCAGAATACAGGCACACTGACATGTCTGTTATATGAATACATTCCTCCAAAGTCACATATTTTGGGGTGTAAGGAACCACCCTGCACAGCAGTGCATGACCACACCAAAAAACAGGGACAAATTTCTTTACTCTCTTTGGATGCTATCCTCTTACGGAGTGCATTAGCTAGAACCTTGTTGTGTTGCTTCATTATATGTTAATGGACCGGGTGAAAGTTTCAACTTCAGAAACCAGCATCGCTAAGCTTGAAAAGCATCATCATCTCCCATCTCATGGCTCAGGAATTCATATTCTGCTACTGACCTACTCACTGACTTTCCTGTAACTGCATTCTGTTATGGTAAATTGAAGAATTCTGTGAAAATCTAGAACTATCTTTATCTTTTCTTTTTCACGATAGATTTCCTAGGGCTTCTTTTTGAATTGTACTGGAAGGACAATGAAGTAATCTTAGAAGAGCATTTTATTTGCTGATTGCATTGTAATCATCATCATGCCCATCACAAAGTGTGTATTTCTCATCTTAATATTCTCCTGGAACAGAGGTTGGAGTCAAGGGAAACTCTGCGTAGCTAACCTTCGTAGTATCTAATGCATCTACAAGATGCCAAGTGGAATGTTCTGTAATAAATCATCTCTAGCTAAATCTTTGCTAATATAACAAGTAAAATATATGAATATGTTACTTTAGCAAATGCATATTAGTGCTGAAGTGAATGGTTTGAGGTGGAAGGAACTTAAATTGAAAGGATCCTAAATTCAGGTTACTTGGTGTAGATACTTGAAACACTGCTATCCATGGGATTTTTTTTTTTTAAAAAAAACCCCACTCAACTGCAGGCATGTTTCTTCCTCTTTTTACTGCCACTTGTTTGTGGGAAGCATGAGGTTTTGAAAAATTGAGAAAGCAACTGGTAGTTCTGTAGAACTTTCACTAGCTCTGTTTGGGGTATAATTTGCAGTCTTGAAGACATAGACAAGAAGAGAGCATTTCCAGGAGATAATATGGATTAATCAATGTTGCTGCACATGCTCAAATCAATTACTCACAGGAAATTAAAAAAAACCTAACTGTTTATAGTACCTAAATACAGTATAAATAATACACTAATCTACAAAACTTGGAAAAGTATTTATCTTAGCAGGATTAAGTGAGTTCACTTATTTTCTTTACAGGAAACAAAACTAGTATTCTGAACCTTTTCCAATCTTTTTCAAGATGAAATTTGTTCTATATAAAAAGAAAGAAAATGAATGGACACAGTTGATACTAAAGTTTAAAGTAACTTCTACATTCACTGGGCAGTGATTTTTTTATTTTTCACACTGATAAATTTTGAGGTAAATGATTTATCTGTGTCCAGTTTCTCTTTTTAGGGATATTCAACAGTAAAAAATGAATCAGAAAGGACTTAAAGGCTGGGGGTGGGGAAGATGGGAGAGAAAATTAAGTGAACTTTAAGGTCAGTGTCATAAAGATACCCACCTAACCTGATTATTGCCTGCCCTCTGGAGAGGAGAAAATCTTACACAACTGCATTAAAGCAGAGAAAAATGAGAAGCTGAAAAGAGGAGGAAATTGTATTACTCTCTGAGGTAGATTATGTTGTACAGTTAACAAATGATGGTTACTTACATTCCTTTAAAAAAACCCAACAATGTTGAAGTCATGTAACCGAACAAGAAAAGGCAACTATAAAAATCTTGCACTGTATCCAAGAAAGTGAGGTGGAATATCACTTAATATATGACTGGTTTCTCTTTCATAGGAACCAAAGGCTCTCCACTAAGAGGAATGCATTATTTACGGGTTTGGAAAGATCCTTCCGTATGCTAACAATTACTCAGTAATCTTTTTATGTTGATGGCATTGTAAAATCGAAATAGTGCCCCACTGACTGTTTTCACTGACTCTGCAGCTTCAGTTTCTTGAGCACCCAAGGTTATTTCTAGGCTGACGTGCAGTTCAGCAAAGAGAAATTCTTAGGGAACTGAAGAGCAAGTCTCTCTCTCTACCATGCCATACTACATATCTTGTATCATTCACCTGAACCACAGGGCTGTGTCACCCCAGGGAGAAGAGCACTGGGGGCAGGCACTGCTTCAACACAAAGTCTGAGTCCGTCTTGCTGGCTGGTGGCCTGGCAGCTCAGCCTGTGTCTTCCCTGCTGTTGGGTAGTACCTTGATACTTTCTCTTGGAGGATGGGTGTTAGTGGTGCTGAGCCAGGGTTGGAAAATGGAAGAGTTGAAGGAGTGTACCTACACCTGATCTTTGTCGTGGTGCCCAAGTACAAAGGGACCTTGCGCTTTGATTTTTTTTTTCTATGGGAAATGGACTCTTTTAACTTGAGTAGCCCAGCTTTATGTAGAGCCTCTATCTTGCTTTATTCAGAAAGCACAAGACATTTTTTGATTGATTCACACTGAAGTGCTCACATTGAAAACATTTCCAGAGTTACACAGCATGGAACAAGTATAAAATAAAAGTCCTTCAATGTAAAAGTATACATGAAATATATTTCTGCAACTTTTGATAACCAGGTTGCCCTTCAACTACTTCTACTTCAAATCCATTCTGGGAAACTTTTTCAGTAAATGAGCACTGTTAGATCCCTCAGTCTCTTTGCTGGGAAGAATGGCCAGCAACATTTTTACAAAGTACCATCTCACAGTTGAAATGTGCTTACCAACAGGACTTAAATTACTTGTCTGTTGCAAAGTAAAACAGGTGCATTTAAATGAACAATTGTTCATGCACTAAATACACTATTTTGTCTTTCACCTATGCTTGGACGTGAAATGCAGAACTGTGCAAGATGTTAATTTTGTCATATTTGTTTGTGAAGTGGCATATACATTTCTGGTATTTACCTTAAATTTTACATATAATATTTGGCATACCTGTTTGCCTTAATTATTAGAGGGGCAGGGCAAGAGGTATACTAGACTCAGTGGCATGTTGCTCACTGGTTTGTCTGGGTGCATTAATGGGATAGTAATACTGTTGGATTTCGTGAAAGTGTTTTTGGTGCAGAATGCTTGAAAATTATTAAATAGAAATGTTACTGTACAAGACCATCACCTTTTAGCTAAGCCTGATATGCAGAGAAATGAGTTATTTGCTGCTGTACTCTTTGAAATGCAAGAACATAAGATACAGACATTGGTTTACTTTGCCTTTTGTTAGACTGAGAGTTATAGAAATGTGCAGAGCAGAGAACACAGACTTTTCTCTTTTTTTTTTTTTTTTCTTTTAACAACTGAGGGTTTAGAGCGGCTGCCGACGCAGGAGGAAATACCATTAGATAGATATAAGAAAAGCCAATATTCCACTTTATTCGTGCAGGCAACTAACGTTTGAAACTTGCACGAACTGCTTCCACTTAAAAGCTGTCAGTCACTTTGGTTATAAAAAGCCCAGAGCACTTAGGGACTGTCAATCACTTCCTAGAAGAGAGAGCTGACATCTTAACATTTACTTTGCCAGTATTTACCAAATGCAGAAAACCAAAGGGTGAAAATGCAAATGAAAACACACGTTCTCACTGATCATATAATACAAGGGAAACATTTGGATCAGTTACTGTAGCTGCTCACCTAGGAGCCTCCAATCCTGAGAAGACTTTTCTCTCTTGCTCTATGAATAGATCTGTTGCAGGCTGGCTCTGCTGTGTTGCGGGGGAAAAGGCTTTTACAGACAGTGTCTGTGGAGGGCTGTCACAGAGTTATCAGGTAAGGAAACAGGTTCACTCTGGCACGTTATGGCTAGGGGAGCCGCAAGAAACGTGCAGAGGACTTCAGAAGGGCACATAAAGGGCATCCACCTTGCTTTTTTCTTATGGTAATAGGGATGTGGGTGTTGTAATTATCAGACTGATGACATGTTCTCGTGTAAGAAGGGGATTGGCAAGGAAAGGAATGGGAAGAACCAGTTAATTCAAATACATTTTCTGCTCTTTTTCTGTATGTTTCTGGATCTAGTTATCCCTGGGTTGCTCTGAGAACTGATGTTTTAGATATTGGCCCTGGTGCTTCAGTGGGACTGCAACTCTGGGTAGCGCTCCACTAGAACTCGGCAGCTGGGACCTCTGGTCAGGACCCACGTTACTGTCACAGAGCAGGAGGTCAAGGTGCAGAGCTGGTGTGTTCACATGTCACAGGCCTGTACACATTGTTGTGCTGTTCTACTGCCAAGCCCTATCTCGCAGGACACCCTTTTGAGGTGGACTGTTGTGAAGGTAGAAGTGATGTTGCCCTTGAGGCTGTGTCTAGCAGTTCACTGCCCCTAAGTACCAAGCATCACTTTCCCACAACCACATGTACCTGAAGGGATCCACATGACTGTTGGTCCCTTTTCTGACCAGACCATCAGTCTATAAATCAGCACGACCAATCACAGCAACTAAGGAAATGTTGCAGAACTCTGCATTAAATAAAGTCACTTACGTGAGTGCCTCCCTACCAGAGTCTTCTGGAAGGTCTGATCCAACAGCGAGCAGCTTCCAACATTTAAGTCTCTTGGAGTGGTGCAGCCAACATCTGCAGCATGTAATTCACCAGTGAACCCAGAGGTTTTGCTCCCTGTGCACATCCAAACGTTAAGTCTCATAATCCAAACGCAGCCTTTGGTTCCACAGGTTATCTTCCATGCAGGGTTCCTCCTGCCACTTGGAGTGGAATTTGGCCCTGGGTTAAATCCCCTAAATGAGCTTTCTAGAGACCTAGTGTAACTGTAGATACTTATGTATAAATTCATAGAACCAAAGTCTTATTCCCCTTCAATTCCCATTGTAGTCAGTGGAAGTCGAATCAATGCAGTTTATGGAACCAAGTGATTTAGTTTACCTTGGAGTAGACACCTCTCAGCTATCAGCAGAATGGTTCTATAAGCTTAACTGATTCTTTTGAGTAGGTTTCCTTTGACTGTAATAGAAATTCAGACACTTACTGCATATGAAGTGCCCTAATCTTGAACCAAATCCCACCCTTGCAGCCAGCCACTTGGGTGACTGACGATTTGGAGGACTTTCCCACTGGGATTATAGTCTTGTTTTGAAACTCTTATTCCCACATACATGGAACTACCATGTTTTCTTTCATAGTAGGGCTGTCTGACGTGGTATGTAAAAACTTTAACCTTTCTGGCATCTTTAGCTTGGGTATAGGTCGTCCTACAGCTGTGGCAGTGCAGAGCTCACTGTGGATAAGTAGACCAAGTATTTGCTAGTTATTTCTGATCTTTCTCTGTGTACTTGTGTGTCAGATTTATATATTAACCAGTGGTATGAAGAATACCAATTTAGGTTATGGGATACGGATAAACTAATTACATGACAGTCAAGAAGGTCTTGCTGCTGAGTGTGTGTAAGTGCATGCACCTGTGCTTAAGGAAACTTTGTTATGTATCACAAGGAGATTACAGTAGGGTTCAGGTAGTACAATAAGATCAAAGGATATATTTGGGGACTTGACTGAAGGTATAAAAAACTGGCTGGATGGCCAGGCCCAAAGAGTGGTGGTGAATGGAGTTAAATCCAGTTGGCGGCCAGTCACGAGTGGTGTCCCCCAGGGCTCGGTTTTGGGGCCACTCCTGTTTAACATCTTTATTGATGATCTAGACAAGGGGATCGAGTGCACCCTCAGTAAGTTTGCAGATGACACCAAGTTGGGTGGGAGTGTTGATCAGCTCGAGGGTAGGGAGGGGCTCAGCAGAGAGATCTGGACAGCCTGGAGCGATGGGCTAAGGCCAACTGTAGGAGTTTCAATAAGGTCAAATGCCGGGTGCTGCACTTGGGCCACAACAACCCCCAGCAGCGCTACAGGCTTGGGGAGGAGTGGCTGGAGAGCTGCCAGTCAGAGAGGGACCTGGGGGTGTTGATTGACAGCCAGCTGAACATGAGCCAGCAGTGTGCCCAGGTGGCCAAGAAGGCCAATGGCATCCTGGCTTGTATCAGAAATAGCGTGGCCAGCAGGGACAGGGAAGTGATCTTACCCCTGTACTCGGCACTGGTGAGGCCGCACCTCGATTACTGTGTTCAGTTTTGGGCCCCTCACTACAAAAAGGACATTGGATTACTCGAGCATGTCCAGAGAAGGGCAACGAAGCTGGTGAAGGGTCTGGAGCACCTGTCATATGAGGAGTGGCTGAGGGAACTGGGGTTTAGTTTGAAGAGGAGGCTGAGGGGAGACCTCATCGCCCTCTACAACTACCTGAAAGGAGGTTGCAGAGAGCTGGGGATGAGTCTCTTTAACCAAGTAACAAGCAATAGGACAAGAGGGAATGGCCTCAAGTTGTGCCAGGGAAGGTTTAGACTGGATATTAGGAAGTATTTCTTTACAGAATGGGTTGTTAGGTGTTGGAATGGGCTGCCCAGGGAGGTGGTGGAGTCCCCATCCCTGGAGGTGTTTAAGAGTCGGGTCGACATAGCGCTGAGGGATATGGTGTAGTTGGAAACTGTCAGTGCTAGGTTAACGGTTGGACTAGATGATCTTCAAGGTCCTTTCCAACCTAGATGATTCTGTGATTCTGTGATAAGCTTCCTCTTTTTCTCCTTGGAATGGAGTAGTAGACTCCACTGTTCATGACCTTTGCTTACCAAGGAAAAAAGCATTTTTCCATTGTTCTCACATGCTATGTGTTTCTATAAATGGGCCAGGCCTGTATTCTCTAGTGCTTTATTTTTGTATCAGGAAGTTCGTTCTTCCCTTAGGGAGACTCTTCATCCTCCTTTCAAGGGTAAATAAAGAATGCTATTCACCATAACAATAAGTCTAGAAAGAGGAACAGAAAACAATGTTCCTGTATACATCTTGAATAGCTGAAAGTCGATTACATCAATGGTCTGCTAATCATTCTCAGATTCTAATGCCAAAAAAAAGAAGGCTGTGTTTGGTATGGACCAGAGGTGGGGCTAAGAGAAATTTCAATAGCTTAATGTGAGAAAATGTGGACTGAATGTGTATGGAGTAATTTCCTAATAGAGATATCCACTGGTATGCAGAATAGGCTTCTGTGATCCACAGAGGATGTTAAATAAAATGGATATTTTTATTTCTCAAAATACTAGGGAAGTTATATATGAAGAATACAGTGCAGAAGAGAGAGCTTCTGTTATATCATCTTCTCATCTCTCCTGTGTCCTGTGTTCCATGTCTTGTGGCTTTTGCTGTATGGCAGTTAAGATACATAGCTCTTAGGGTCAGGAAAACCGGTCATGGACTGATTATCCCTTTGTTCCCCTCCTCTAATGATACAGAAAATTAGAAAACTCTCGATGTTGTAACCTGAAGCTCTATCAAACAAAGAGGTGATTGTAGCTGAGAGAGTCTAGGGCTTGCCTGCCTGGGCAAGATATGGCATTCCCTGGAGTGCTGATTCCTTGCCTGAAGATTACGAGCTGGTGTCGTGCTTTAATCCCAACAGGCAACTAAGCCCCACACAGCCACTTGCTCACTCCCCGCCCCCGGGGGGATGGGGGAGAATCAGAAGAGTAGAAGTGACAAAACTCGTGGGTTGAGATAAAGACAGTTTAACAGGTAAAGCAAAAGCCGTGCGTGTAAACAAAGCAAAACAAGGAATTCATTCACCACTTCCCTTCAGCAGGCAGGTGCTCAGGCATCTCCAGGAAAGCAGGGCTCCATCACATGTAATGGTGGCTTGGGAAGGCCAACACCATCACTCTGAACATCTCCCCTTCCTCCTTCCCCCAGTTTTATATACTGAGCATGACGTCATGTGGTCTGGGACATCCCTTTGGTCAGTTGGGGTCAGATGTCCCAGCTGTGTCCCCTCCCAACTTCTTATGCACCCCCAACCTACTCCTTGGCAGGGTGGTGTGAGAAACAGAAAAGGCCTTGACTCTGTGTAAGTACTGCTCAGCAATAATGAAAACATCCCTGTATTATCCACACTGTTGTCAGCACAAATCCAAAACCCAGCCCCATACCAGCTACTCTGACAAAAATTAACTCTATCCCAGCCAAAACCAGTGCAACCAGAGACCTGTTTAGGTGCCGTGCAAGTTGTTGCTACTGGTTGAATGTCAGTGTGTAGTATGGGGGATCTGTTGGAGAAGTTTCTTCTGAGAATTAAAAGCAAATTCTATTAATTCATTCTTGTCAGAGAATGTGGGGGTTAACTAGTTATGTGCCTTAACTTTTAAAAATCCAGTCTGAGGCAGTTTAAAGACATTTAACCTTGAAATAAAGGGAGGTTTTCATCACCTCAAATTTGGTATCTTAAAGGTAAGCTTCAGGTATTGAGTCATCAGTTCCTTTGGAAAAGTGGATTATTCTAAATTGTTGGAACAGCTCACCTATCTTCATCTAAAAATCATAAGCAGAATGCAAGAGAAATTCCATGAAAATTATCCAGGTGAAGGAGAATAGGAACTGAACCTAAAATATTGACTTAATGCTGGGTAAATAATAAGGTAACAATGGCAGCATGTACTTAATACTACATCTTTCTCTGAACATCATCCAAACTTTTAGACATGGCCTTAAAGAAGATATTGAAATGACCTCTGAAATATTAATTTTATTTGATGATTTTTGAGACAGATTTTTATAATACACCGTTTGAAAGTCCTTTTTACTTAAAGCAACTGTGACTGTCAGTCATAAGCAATGCCAATGATATTTTAGAAAAACTTATTGCAATTCTTATGTGTGCAGATATTAAAAAGAGGAAGACTTTTCTCCAGTTGACCATAAAAGCTAATTTTGTCTTAAAATGACAAATAGAATGGAAATCTAATATATGGGGGAATTTGAGAAAACTGAACATTGAACGTATAAAAAACCCTTGGAACAAGACATAAGGCTAGAGTAGGTATTCCTTTTGCAAATTTCAAACTACTTAGACTATTGCAATAAGACAGAGTGGAATATTGCTAGTGTCAAGCCCTGAAACGTCTTGAGTTTGGCTTTGAATAAAAAAGCTGCAGTAATTTCTGGCTTACTTTTATTTTGCCTTTTGATTTCACCATCCTGTTTTGTTTTCTTTTAATCTCTGAACTTCACACTTTCAGGTTTTCTACACCACAGCAAGACATATATTTTATAATATTTATCTATGTATTTAGCAAAAGGCAAGATTGCTATAAGACTAAATTACTTCAGAAAAAGGGCCTTCAAGAGAAACATCAAATACTATTATATTCATGATAAAGTCTTAGGATTTAGCAACATAAAAGGAGGGGATATTTGCAAAGGCTCCCTAGACAGCAGTGAATAGAGAGCGGGCCACCAGAATATTTAAGTCAGGCTTCTGTTCTGGATCACCTTGTTCTCCACTGGAATTGCTTCTCCACTGACTATAGAAAGAAACATGGTCTCACCAGGCTGAAGTTAGCTTTTGTGAATAGCTCTTCAAGTGAAAATGGAGAGACTTTTAATGTAAGGAGCTGCACTTCTAATGCCACGTGACTGTAGTGATCTCAAAATACACGAGAGCTGTAATTCTGCCCCGAATTAGATCGAGTGGTCCAGCCTACCAGAGAGCTAACATTTACATGTGCATATATCCGCACTAAATAGTTGCTGCTGGATACCTGCCTGAATTTGGGAAAGGGGTGGTAAACAGGTTTGTGACAGACCGTTTGATGCACTATGACGCTAATAGCTTGAAAGAGCACTCAGTAGGTATAGAACCGCTGTGCAGAATTAGTCAGTCACCAATATGCTCACAGCACCGTACTAGTAGTGGGCTGCAAATTTGAGCCAGACGGTTGGTGTGCTCTCCTGTAGGCATCCAGACAAGCCTGTTCTGAGATGACATTTGCTTCACTACAGATATGTCATGGATCATTTTTCACAGCCCTGTTGAAGTGGCTTATTTATTATCATCTGTTCTGGTGTTATATCCTGGACATGGGAGAACTGTTTACTGTACTGCAGTGCCAGGAATTCCTTGTTACTGTGCAATCTGACTCTGGGAGAAGGCTTAGGATGGGGCTCGATGCTTTCCTTGAGGCTGCCACTGCTAAAGTAGGACATGCAGGATTGAACCAATGAGGCAAATCACAAGAGTTACAGCAGAAGTTAGTGGTTTGATATTTAAGTGACCTATAAGTGATGTACTGGATTTGTCACCAATCCACTTGCCCCAGCTTTAGAAATCAAATGCAAAATTGTAACCAGCAGAACAACTTGACCTTGGATGTAGGCAGCTCTGTTGTTAGTCCACTCGAGATTTGTTAAAGTCACATTATCAAGATCAGTGATTCTCAGCTATGCTCCACAGATCACTAGCGGCCTGAAAACCCATGTTGCCTTAAAAGGTTGGCGTTACAAGGCAGTGTGGTAGCCCAGAGTGCGTTCAGAAAGTTGACAGTGATCCATGAACAAAATGCCAGGGAATTGCTGCCATTACTGCCCTAGAGAATGAGGAGTTTTCAGTGTCACTTTTCAGAGGGAAAGGAGCTAATGAGTTTAAGGAATGGCAAGAGGACCTGGCTGTTGTGTTTTCTAGACTTACTGTATCATTCTTACAATTCTCTTTCCTTGCCCTCTATCAAAATAAAACAACCCTTAAATATTGTAAAACCACATTTCTGGGAAAGTCACTCACCTTTCTCTGGGTCTGCTTGTCTGATTTGATTTGTGTTGCTATGCTAGAATATTTCCCAAAATCTCTATCAGTTTGATCAATTAAGTTAGTGGCTGAAATCTGTCATCCAAGATGACTCTCTGTTGTTATTAGGAAGGAATCAGATCGATATTCATTGAAACCAGGCTAGTGCAAATGTCAATTACCATGGGTAAAAGCGCACTGTGTATGCTGCAGAAAATGAAGCTGAATCTACTGGAGAACACTTACATTACGTGCATAGGTTTTAAAGTGATCCAGCATAACCTTTGTTTCTTGTTCTTGTTGTCTATATGAGGGTAGGACTGGAAGACTCCAAACAATAGTGTGTCCCCATTGTGCCAGGTCTTGCGCAAACATGTGCTGACCATTGAAAGCGTGTGTGATTGAAACAGCAGATAAAAGCAGTCACTTTTTTCTCTAGTCTGCATCTAGGAGGCAGGACAGATGGATTGCCTGAGATTACATGGAGGGGAACGGATCCCTGTTTTCCTTAAGCCCAGAGTTTCAGCCTTTTCCCGCTTCTGCCATGCCCAGTACAGCCCAGTCTAGGACTGGAACAACACAGGCTGGGACCTGTTGGGAAGGAAGCCTCATGTGACTTATCTGCTGGCTTCCAGCTGGTGAAATGAAAGGCCAGCAATCCACCTGTATAAGGACATAAAATGGGTAGGGTGCCTGTGGGATTTTTGGTTTTGTGGGAGCCCTTGGGTCAGAGGGAGAGGCTGCTGGTTTGCCCCAGCAGCTGAGCCCCACCTTGCAGAGGGTACCTGCTAGGGTGGCAACAGCACGAGTTCTCACAGTTCAAAGTTAGGAGAGGCTGCGTGCCTGGCGCTGGCTTCGCTGCTTCCCACAGAAGGCATTAACGCTGCCCTGACCAGCGAGGAGGCTTTCAGGGCAAGTGGCAGTGCAATCTGGTGGGTGAGTGGAGGCTCATAAGGCTTTATTTTTAAACATGAAACCACATCTTGTTCTTTCTTTGGCAATAGCAGAGGTTTTACTGTCAGAGCAGTCAATGATGGGGTAAGAGCAAGAATTCAGCTAGCTAGCTAGAATAAATGATCTGGGGCTTGAAGCAATGAAGTGGTATAAAGTGTTAAAAAATGGGCTGAAGACAACTATCTGAAGAAGTGTTGTCACTTACTGAGAAATTTGCTTTGCCAGCTAGTCTAAGTCCAAATATTAAAGTTGTTAAGAATTTTTTTTAAGCAACTGTAGCATGAATGGAAAATTTGTAGAAGATGTTGAGACTTTGTTCTTTTTTAAAAATGGAGCTTTGCTACCAAGCCAGGTCATGAAAAGTGGCTAGAAAGAAAACTAAAACAAATTAATCTGTTCTAATCCAATAGAATACAAAAGTAGGCATAAAACAATGATAGGAAAAAATGAACCCAGATTTATAATTCTTTTATTATAATGTAGCAGTAGTCAGTAACAAAGGAAGCTCATTTTGCTTTGTTTATTTTGTGATGTTTGTTGAATTAGCAATGTCCTGTGAAAATACTGTACCTCAGGCAACGGGGTACAGGTTTTTCCAGAATGTGCTTAAATATTCTTATTTCTTGTGTGCTACTGAAAAGGGAAAATTGAGATATGCCATACAGTACTCTGAATTCTAACCTGCTATTTCATGTATTTTAATTTGCCAAACACAAGTGAGATGGTGTTCAATGATTTAATATGTGCTGCCCCCATCGTGTCTCATAAACATGCACTGTTACCTTCTAGGTAGAGAACTACAGTAGCTAGGTGGTGAGTATATGTCAGTCCAGTTAGGTACTTTGGGTTATCTTCCACTGTCATAGAAGTTAGCTGATGAATCAGAGTAATTCTGGGCTTACAGCTATATAACCAGGAGCAAAAGCTGGCCTGTAACTGGTTGTTTCTAGAGCAGGAATGTGTTTCTCTCTTTCTGTTAGGCACTCTTCCTAATAAAAAAAGTCATTATGCGTTAGGACAGGCTGTATTAATTATTAATCTCTCCTTCCACACAATATGACCGATCTTTTATGAACTCATGGTCTGTTTCAACCAAAGTATCTGTGAAGTTCTCAAAAGCAGGTGGCTGGGGAAAAGTGAGAAGGCAGCGAGAAGGTTTCCAGGCTTGCAGGATCCAGAGCTTGGTGCCTATCTGACATCAGAGCGTCTATGGCGGAAGGCAACCCTGAGATGCAGGTGCTCGTGGGATCTGCTCCTCACAGAGCTATTTCTCTGTAAGAAGACAAAAAACACTTGTCGATCCAAATGAATTTTGCTTCTGCTGATGGTTCTAAATAATTTTGCATTTAAAAAATATGGACTGCTTTCTGTTTGAGAGAGAGAGAGAGAAAGCGTAGGACTTTGCACACACTGGTACTACAGTTTTGTAAGTGTCAGAGCTGGTCTTAACAGCGCACTATCTGCAATGGGAAGTCCCCACTTGTGCCTTCCCTCTGCTGCTTTCCATCACCCTTGCCCTGGCTGCACTGTGCTTCCTTTCTGTGAGCTCCAGCCCTCACCACCTTTCCAATCTCTTCTTTTTAGCTGGGCTCACTTTCTGTCAGGTTAGTGATTTGAATCAGCACACAAAGATGGAAGGAGACAGCTTCCCCCCACCCACCCCCAATTTCATGGAGCCAGACCCCAATCCCCAGCATCGTAAGACACTTGGATGCTCACACAGGCCCCTCTGCTGGCCTAGGAATGGGAAGTAGAAACAACCTATTTGGCAGGCACTAGGGCCTGCAGCTGTGTCTCACAGTCTGAACAGAGCGACAGCTCTACGAGCGTTTTCTTCTCTACCTGCTTGTCATTTTACAATTGCTAGAGCCTGGCACGCTGTAGGAAACAAGGTAAAATCTGAGTTGGTGGAAAACCCTCAGCTCCTCCACTGGACTCAGAAATGTTACAGATATTGACTGAGGTACTAACAGCAGAAATTGTTATGCTACCAGCAGAAGCAATAAGAGGCACAGAAAAAGCATCTGGGATTCCGTGTGATCTGTGCCTCATGGCTTAAAAAGCATCTTAACACTGGTGGTAAGATGCTGAAATAAGTAACAGTGCTATCCTCTGTGACCCTGCAGTGATTCTTGTTTGATCAAACAAACCCCAAATGTACCCATGTTGCTATTTGTGTGATGTTTGTGTGTGTGTGGCAGTTGTCTTGGCAAACCAGAGAACACTTCGTTTAAATCTGTTACTTGTGGATTAAATGGTTTTAACTAATTTCCCTTGTGCAGTAAATTGTAGTACCTTTCTCTTGTGTTCAGGGAGCAGTATACTGCTTGTGGCTAATTTTAACATCTCTGTTCCTGTGCACAGAAAGCTAAAAGATACTGCTTTCTTGGCAGAAAACAGCAGTGAGTTCAAATCCTATTAAACGAGTCAGTAGGGTGATTTCTATGGCAATGGCAGAAGCATTCAGAGGAAACAATTGTACCAAGTCCACACCTAAGGCAAAGAAAAAGATTATCTACTAAAAGATCCTAACTGAGTGACCACGGTCTCCTGCTGTCAGTATTCCGACTGTCTTTCTTGAGGGTCCCCCAGGTGCCACCTGTGGGGAACTCTCTCAGTCCTGGTGACCCAACTACAGGTAATGACTTGTCCTGCGACCCCAGTTTCGCACCCATCCTGCCATCTTTCCAAGAGTGTGCCTACCATGTAGCTCACTGACAAAAAAAGCTGCAGTATCAACATGAGGACATTTTAAGTGAACACCTGGCTTCTCTAAGGCAGGTTTTTGGATGAGGTACCTTGACAGTGCCAACACCAGCCACCACAGCTGAAACTGTCTTTTATCTCTTTCTGACATCAGTGCTAAGCAAGGTTGTTCACACAGTCCTGCCTCAGAGCTTATGTTTACTTCATAGGACATGGAAGCATGTCACAAATTAATGTTGATGGAAATGCGAGGGGAAGTACAAGTTCTCATGTCGTATCTGTTTGCTCTGGCATTATGCTAATTGAGTCTCGCTTTTCCCTGTTTCTGTCCTGTAATGGTATTCCCTGTCCTCTTACTCTGTTTTTCTAGTTGGTCCACCTTTGCTAAACATCCATATTAATTCAATCAACAAGTAAACCATTAAATGAGGAATCCTGCAGTTTAAATATGAAACTCTGATTCATACGGGAAGTGTTTTTTTCTTTGTTTTAATGAAAACAGTCTCAGCAGCTCACAGACACAAAAAAACCCCACACATGGAAAATGTGCGTAAGCTGTTTTTGCTTCAGCTTTGAGGAAAATGTTTATGTTCTGCCATGGTTAATACAAATTAAATTATTGTTAAATCCCAAAATGATTTTTTTGTTGTTTGAAAATGGGATAGGCCCATGCCTTTCTTTCTTTGTAGCAACAAGCAGAAAACAGAAAATGATCTTATTGAAATGATTTGTTGTTTTGGTCTACAACCATGAAAGGGAATGGCATTTTCAGGGCTGTATGTGTGCCTGGCTGTGGGCAGCACACATTTCTGTAGTAGGATATAAGCTTATTCCTAGAAAAAAAATATTGAGATATATTCTATCACACTTTTAATACTCGTTAGAAGTTTGATCCCAGCACTAACCAGTCAGGCTTTGCTGTCATGCATGTATGAAAGTAAGTGGCTAATGTGTGCGTGCAATAAGCTTCATTCTTCCAAAACCTGATCATCATAAACATACTTTAGTGCATTTCTGCTCTCTTTTCCCAAAAAGTTTCTAAAATTTACATTGAATTTCTGAATGAACAGATTATGAATGATACACAATTTAGTTTAAGTACAGTTTACCTATATCGCTTCCAAAACTACTAGTCTTGCTTAAAGGGGTAGCGCTTTCCAAATTTAAAACATTGGCAGAGGTTAGAACATTAATGTACCATTTTTTCCCTTTTGCTTTCTGAATCCCAGATTCAATTATGCTTTCTGGGAAGCTGACTAAAGTTACATTTTAAATTCAAAAGTTCAAGTACAATTTACTTGGGCTACTGGTTTCTGTTCAGGAGAGATGGATACCATTTCTGAGTGCTATTTTTATCATCATCTTTGTAGCTACAAGATTCACCTGTGGATTTGAAAAGAAACTTTTAAGAGCAGTATCAATATAAAAAATTAAGGAAATGCCATTATTGAAAACAGAGTATTCTAGGGTCCTTACTTCTTCCTGCCTCTCCTATCTATCTGCAGTAGGCTTGAAGAAATTATTGGTGATATGGAAAATTATACCAAGAGAAATTAAAGTGCCTTTTTCATTTATAAAGCACATAGAGGTGAAGCTGAGAGTCCAGGTGTCTTGCAGATAAATTAAAGAAATTATGAAAATAGGAAGAACTGCTACTTTGTATAAAACCATACAGTACTTAACCAAAGGTAAAAAAGCAAGACGTGCAGCTATGATTCCTTCTTGCCAGAGACCCTTAAACACCTACAAATAGGTAAGCTTTGTAGCATGACCTGTAGGGTCTTTGGGACCAGCGTAGAATATTAGTTCTAAAACCATGAAAGAGTATCTCTGTAGACCTTCATTTTGTAGCAGTTTGCCAATCAAAAGCTCAAAAATCATGAGCCTTTCCTCTCTCTACTAAAATTCTCAGGTTTTTTCTTTGTGTTATAAACTTTACTTGGTTTTTGTTCGTTACTGCTGGCTCTCTGTTTTTCTCTGCAGTCACAAACAATCAAAATTTCATTTTCAGTAAGGTCACTGAAGTTTTCCCATGAGTGCAGTAACTTTAGAAAATTTAGACTTGTTCAAAATTTCAGTTTCACGGGAAACAAACTTCTCAAACTTTGGGGTTTATTGTCATCAGAAAACACATCTAAAATTCAGTTAGTGTTTGGGAATTATGTCCTATAGTAATTAGACTAGATGTCAGGAAGTATTTCTTTACAGAACAGGTTATTAGGCAGTGGAATGGATTGCCCAGGGAGGTGGTAGAGTCCCCATCCCTGGAGGTGTTTAAGAGTAGGGTCGACATAGCGCTGAGAGATATGGTGTAGATGGGAACTGGCAGTGTTAGGTTAACGGTTGGACTGGATGATCTTCAAGGTCCTTTCCAACCTAGTTGATTCTGTGATTCTGTAATTGAGATTTTGAAAATTTCATTATGGAAAAAAAGCCATAGGTTTCTGAGCATGCAGGATTTTATGATGTAATTTGTGAAATTAGCTTAATCTTCATTGCAATGAGAAGTTCTTTAAAATCAGCAAATAAGGGATGAGCATACAGACTAAGCAATACCATGGAAAATATGAAAGGCTTACAGTTTTGGTTCTATATTAGCTGTACATATGGAACTAGGAGTCTGTAGATCACAAGGGGTAGTGAATCCAGTCCTTGCTTCTAAGGAAGACTTCTGATTCTCAAAAAAGATGTGCTTTTGTCTGAGAGAAGCATTGGCATCTGCATGATGTACTGGAATGTATTACCTTACTTGCAAAGCTGGAACTGTGTGTTGTGTTCAAGATTTTCTTTCATAACTTCTTTTCCATTCTAGTTTTCTGAAAGTTTTAAATTTGCCTTTACACATTTACTTAGAGATGCACTGAAAATAGCCTTGTATAGCTTTTTACCCATGTATCGTCTCCTTTAGCATTTTAAGGAAACTTCAGTGTTCTTGTTGGGTGTGATTATTTTCTTTCTTTTTTTTTTTTCTTCTTCTTCTTCTTTTTCTGGACTCAGGTAGTCTTTTCTTAAATGAGAAGGTTGTTGTGATTTCTTTTGTTTTCTTTTCTTTCTTTCCCTCTGTCTATACCCTCCCACGGAATTCGACTAGCAGAACCAGGATTTTTGTCTCTATAATCATACATTGTCAACAATGACAAGAGGTGTAATTAGCTTCATAACCAGATTATATCATGAATCACAATCTTTCAAATGTTTAATTCCATTGGCTGTGAGTCCAGACAGCTACCCATAATTGCCAAGTACCTAAATGTTTTCAGGTCTGTTACCATAAACTCAAGTTTCCATAAACTCAAGTAAGACTAATTTGTTAAAAAGTGTTAGTCTCCAGTTTAGGTTTTAAATAGCCACCTTTCTATAGCAGAGATTCAGTCATTCTGAAATCATCACATGTGCAAATATCAACTTCAGATTTCAATAGGGAAGGATATTTATTTTTTCAACTTGGTTTTGGGTAAATTCTTACTCTGTGCAAAGTTAAAAGTGCTGCCACTTAGAAGGCAAGGGAGCATGAGAGAACATAGCTTAATGGGTTCGTCTGAACAAGGGTGAGGGGATTGGATAAAGCCTAATGAATTAAACAGGCTTTTGAAAAATCACTGGTATTTTAAATAGCAACTTTGGACTCGGTCTTTCACTCCAGAGACTTAAAATGGTGCGGTAGGCCACTGCTGGAAGCTGTACCTGTTAAAAATAAGGGGTCAAATCTTGATGCCATGGAAATGAATAACAAAAGTCCCACAGATCTCAGAAAAGGGCCATGATTTAACCCAGCATCCAGCTTTTTCCCTTTGCCAAAGCAGACACTAAAACGCAAAGCAATTGCAGGAGAGAGCAAAGGAGAGGAGAGAATTTTCCATGCAAACAGGCATTAATCAAACAAGCCATTTTATAAAGGAAGACATAATAATGAGGGCTTACTCACAGTAAAGGGAATTTTTATGTCCCGGGTTTTTCCAGTTTTGCCAGATGCTAAGTCAAAAACAGGCAGGAGGAGGAAGGAGAAGGCCATAGAAAGAAATATCTTGGCTACTCCTAGACTGTGCAGAGAATCAAGCCTCTCAAGTTCTTGAGATAGTTTTTAAGTATTATACATCCAAAGGGGAACATCAGAAAGAAGCACAACATTGTAATGAAAGTGTAAGTGGACCCAGATCAGCGGGAAGTTTGCTGTGATTCTGACAAGCTTTAATTTGCCAAACCCTTGCTTATACTGCAGTAGTTTCCCTGTATCCCCACAGTGCAGATGTCTTCAAGAGTAGGAGGGATGCTCCTCCCATTGCAGTTTCCTAGAAATGGATGAAAGCTTAACGATTTCTACATGCAGCATTATTTTTTTTTTCCACCCCACCAGCAGACCTGTTTCTCAATTGGAAATTTTCATTTCTCTCTCTTTGCGAAAGTATTTTACAGTTCCTTGCCACTGGGGGCAATCTAATACAGAAACTGAGGTGTGCTTTGCAACTGCAGACTTGTGGAGTTCGTTATAGTTCAACCATCTAACTTAAAAGAAAGAAATGATACAGTAAGACCAGATAAAAACCACATCTACAGTGTTTCACTAGAAAATGAGAAGATATTTATCTCTGACTAAGAAGAAAAGATGATGGCAACCTTAAGATTTAAATTGATCCAAGTATATGATGCTAAAGATCCTAAATGGTTTCAAATTGCGGAAGATTATCTTGTAATTTGTATATATTGCTTCTGTAGGCTGCTGAGGAAGCTAATTGCGATACATCCTGTGGTTAAGTTATCATCTTTCTCAATGACTGAAGATCATAATTTTATCTTTAGGTGAGTTTAATGCTACCCGTCTGTTAGTTCATTTATATGCTGGAGCAGTGCTAACAAGCCTCCTGTTGTTCCCTGTACAATTTGTGTCAGCCAACCAGGTTAGTGGAAGATTCACCTCTCTGAAATTACTATATAGGAAACAAGCTCAGCCCCCAGAGAGCAGCTTTTTGGGGGGGGGACGGGGACGGGGACGGACGATGGCAGCCAGTGAATAGTGGTTGAGGCAGGATCCAGCCTCTTGGGCTGTGTTCACGTAGATTCTGACCTGACTCCACGTTTACAAATAACAAAGTATGGATATCAAAGCAGGTGATATCCCCATGGTGGCAGGGAAAGCTGATTGTTTTGTTGAACAGTGTTCGCCTTGCTGCACAGTGACTCTATGGTAAGAGCGACACACACAGGACAACCGCCGAGGAAATGGGATTGCTGCTTGCCTCCATTTTCCCTCGCCTCAGCCAGGGGAGTACAGGCACCTGGAGGAACAGTCACACACACTGGCTTCATTCCAGTCTTGTATTCTATTCTTTAACTGGCATACTAAATATAGACCAGAGAGACTGCCAGGGAAACTTTTGTTTCCTTAAGCAGAAGGATAAATGAAACACTGGAAAGATTTCTTAATTGTTAAATGTTTTGGGTTTTTTTTGGGTTTTTTGGGTTTGTTCGTTGTTTGGTGTTGGGTTTGGGTTGGTTTTTTTTTTAATACAGTCAGCATGGAAAAGGAGGGCCCTGTGAAAGACCATGCCAATTCTGAATATGTAGCGTCTAGTTGGATGGTTGGGGGCTGATGGTAGAAGGCAATAGGTTCTTCTGCTACCTTGTCCTCTTTTCATTTTGAAATGCTCTCATAGCTCTTTTCTAGCACAAATTTGGATCTCTTGCGTATGATACTATTTTCTTAGCTTGCTAAAGTGGAAAGTGTGTGGGGAATGACAAAAGGAAGATGCGCATGACTACAAAGAAAGGGCAGGAGCAAATGGATTCCAACTCTATTAAAAAGTCATGTAGGTTTGCAAAAAAACCCCAAAACCCCCACAACCAAACCCCAACACAAACAAAAGAATAATCTAGATGTGTTGTGTATGGTTGGTTTTTTTAAGTACTTGCACTTCAGTGTTGTATTTCTGGCTAGCCCAAATGAGACAACAAGGCAATTCTGGGAAGAGTGCTTTGTGATAAGGAGTGAAGTCTGAGGAAAAAATGCTAGGATAAAAAGAAGGAAAATCTTAACAGTCTTGTGTGCAGAATCAGTTTACTGGGGAAGTGAAACCAAACCCCCGCATCTGAGTACAGCCTCCAAAAATGTTGAGGAGTATTTAGTTTGGGCTTAGGCCTAACTTCAGATTGGATGAAACTCCAGGTTGTCTCCCAAAGTTTGCCATTATTCATGCTAATTACAGGATAGATGTCAGGGCTTGTTGTCTCTGTTCAGCAACAGAAGATGAAGTGAAGGAAACTCTTCCCAATGCTCTCCTTAAAGTCAGTAATGAGATATGATGTCAACACACTCAACCAAATGTTGCATTCAGAGTCTAGGGTGGGAATATTGGTGGGCATCAGGTTGTGGTGATTAGGCTGGATAAGAGGCAGTTGCCAGTGTGGAGGTGACCAGATATTTTGGCTGCTAGGTGATGAGTATGGGCTGGAGATGGATGTGGGACAAGGAGAGGGGAGACGGCCAAGAGGCCTAGAGGTGTTAATTCTTGGCACAGATACTGGCTGAGCATGGCACTGTTTTTGGACAATTTCTTGGTGGGAGTCATGAACCATTTTAGAAGCAAAGATGTCAGGTAAAAAAACTGCCTGCACGTTTCTGAACCTCTGAATAGGTTTGGGTTTTTTGTGAACGTTGATGGTTGTACAACTTGGTTGTACAAAATTTCTCGCTTTTTGAACATTGAAATGTAAGACTATATCATGTTATGTTAATATACTGTATGTTAAGTAACCTTTAAAAATAACTAACCTTTATAAATAAGTATGCTAACATCTGTGTGAATGGCAACTTCCCACCCTGACCAGATCTCCATCTGGCTGCAGGCACAGGGAGGGAAGCATGGGAGATTCAGTCGATCCTCACAGATTGGATTCAGTTAACGTGTATGGGTGACCCTGACAGAGGCACATTAGTTTGGCTGAAACTTTGGAAGCTACCTCTGAAATCCAAGTGTCGAGGTTAATCCTGTAAAATGTGAGGTATTATCTGTAAAAATAGAAGTGAGCTGTTTCTCAGCTGTGTCCTAGCAGCATTCAAATCGTGGGCCAGATGAAATGGCTGGAGACAGATTTCTAGCCAGTTGAAAAGGCTGGATGAGCTCATGCATGCCAGCTCTGCTTGGCCTAGTAAGCTGTGCAACGTTTTCCTACACACACAACACAACGGCTGCTGCAAAGAAGTGGCTGGAAGCTCCTGTGTCGATTAAAGCAAAGGGTCCAAGCGCTTCCCCAACATGGGAGATCAGGCAATAAAATGGCAGGTATATCTTCGAAGCCATTTATGACTAGTGCATGCAAAGGCTGAGTGAAGTACAAAGTAGTGGGATGGCAGGAACTTAGAGCCTTTCAGCTTTAGAGTGAAAACACTTTTGACGTGGCCTTTCATAGTGAGGAGTGGGTTATTAGCTGTCCTTTTGGCTGTGCTCTGCCGTTTTGGGTTGCGACATGCTTGGGCGGTGGTTGGAGGGGAAGGAAGCAGAGCGCCGTGCCTCTGACTTTGCACCACATGTTTCGGAGCGCGGTCGTTCACTCTCACATTTTACAAAATCAATTTCCATTCTGTCATGGTATTTCACACATTCGCGTTCTGAATAAGTTAGAGAATATTCTACAACTTACAAAAATAACTTTAGTTTTAATTTTTCCTGTTACATGAAGAAACCTATCCATACTTTATCTGTTACAGATGGAAAAACTACATATGGAGAAGTCAGATCTATTAATTAGTTTATAGGCACAAAGTCCCCTAAAGAGTGCCACGGATCCATGTGTTATTCTTAAGAGCTGTCTGAAGTACTTGCACTGAATAATTTATTTCAATTTAGCCCTGTTTCTGCTGCTAATTATCCAAGATCAGACTTTGCTTTTTGGGATTTTTTTTTTGTTGTTTTTTGTTTTTTGGGATTTTTTTAAGCATTCTCCCCATTTACCTAAATTCACTTAAAAGCTCTCTGACTATATTTCAGCCTACTGAGGTATTCAAACCATCAACACTCATTGACTATGCTCTGTTGTCTTTAAGGCGTGATAGGATGATTACTAACTTCTGTTGGTTTTAATCCTTCAATCATTATTTAAATCCTCGGAGAATGAAGAAAGGGGGAGGAGAGTAGGAGAATCGGAAAATCATCCACATGGGAATGCCAAATAGTATTACTTTTTATTTTGTCTTTAAGGACTGTTTCAGGACTAGCTAAGAATCTGGATCTGTTGTGCTAAGAAAGGAGGGCCAAACAGCATCTTCCCAGTGTTGTGTAGCTCTCTTGTATTTGAGAGGATTAGGGTCAGCCAGGCAGCAGCACGTGGTGGGACTGGGGAGTGCTGATTTCCATGCTCAGTCCTGGTGACTTTTCCCTGGGCTGGATAACTTCAGTCTCCATTGTGGGTTACTTTCAGCAGGTGAGACAAGAAGGGACAACGCAACAGGTTGGGAAAGACTTGGGCAAACAAGGGTGAGGTAGAAGAGCAGTAGTGGTCTGAGAGTTGTATTTTTGGTTGTGAATTATTTTGCGTGTGAGGTTTTAGTTGGCCTGTTCATAAAATAAAACCAGCAAAATGTATGATCTATTTAAACATTTGTACAGCAATGCAGCTGGGTAATGTAATCTGCACCTTCGTTGAATTACTGTAAATTTTGCCTGCTAAATTAGAATTGGTCACCTTCTCTATGAAGAAATGCTTTTTCAGCATTTTTGATGCATCTGCTACTGTACGGTGTAGCTGTAGTAGTACTTATGGAAAAGTTATCCATAACTAAAAGTTATCCATAAACTAAATTATACTCTATTGAAACCTGTGGCTCTTTACTACTGCATGTTTTATTCGTCTACCATTCCCCTGTGAGCTATTACCACCCCTGTATTAGACAGTGTACACACTGTCTATCCCAGAGCATACAGCCAGATCTGGTGAGGATCTGCAGGCAGCTGGGGATAGGAGATATTTGCTGTCATTCTCAAGGGCAAAGTGAAGTGACTGATGGGATTGTCAAGAGCACTGGTTGTAACTTTAGCTATCAGAATACCTTTTAAAATCTGTCCCTGATCCTAGATAGACCAGAAAAGCAAAGAGGACTGGAGAAAAATGTCCACAACTGTGTCTTTCCCAGAGGGCCTCAAAGGAGAAAGTGACTTTCCCAGAATTAGATAGAGAATCTGAAGCAGCACTGGACTTTGAACCCAGATCTCCCAGTATGTTGCCATAAACACAGAACACAGAAATGCTTCTGGACAATGAATGGGAAAAAGGGTCAAAAATTCAAAGTAATTCACAGCTGCGTGTGAGAAAATGTTTGCAGACGCATCCTCTTACTCATTCCTCTCTGTCAGTTAGTACTATGTGTTGCATTTGGGACTCTGTAATAGCTGAAAGATTTATTTAGCTATATACGATTTATTTATTTATTTAGGTAACTTCCTCTGGTACTATTTATGTAGTTGTGCATTGTCATATTCCAGTAAGTCAGTGAAGTGCAACATATTGATGCACAATTTGAATGTAAGCAAATAAGCCTTGTGTTGGGCCCCACTTCTGTTGATGAGGTCATGCTTTAATTAAGTTTTCTATATGTCTTCATACGTCTTGCTGGTTGTTGTGGCAGGCAGCAGGCTCTTAATACTGCTGCGATTTGGCACTGGGACTTCTGGGTTACCGCCAGTCCTTGTACACAAAGGCTGTGTTGATAGAGTTGTGATAAGGACTCGGGGAGATAAGAATTATGCTTTGGCCCAATGGCTTGACCTTGCTCTTGTTGAGCCAACAGCAAGAGTCCTATTGATTTCAAAGCGAGTGGGACACGTTAATACATTTTCATTCTTGAGCGCTGCGTGCAGGCAGATGGGAGGGACTGCTTGTGGTAATGCTGAGTGCAGTTTGTTGATATACAGGTGCCTGTTCTTGCGAGAATCAGTCCTTCTTCTGGCACGGCAGCTTTATGTATCCGTGTTTTGTGTGTGAACGCAATGTTTGTCAGGCACTCGTTTGGCAATCCTGGAGACAGAAGTTCTCTGTGCGCTGGGTGTCTGTCTTGGTGGTGCTAATTTACAAGCTACGTTGCGATGCTTGCCTGTGTATCAGAAGGCAGGTCTGAGGCACTGGTGAGCGTTCACCAAGCCTGTTAATCCTGTCAGGCTATAGCCACACAGTTGAGTTTGGTATTCTCATCACCTAAATTCCTAAATGTACTTCTAAGGCACATTCCCTTCTAACGCAAGCTGCCCAAACATCTGTGGCGAGACTAAGGAAAACATGGAGAAAAAGACCCGAAGATGAATATTTCAGCAGAAACGTGGGAAGGAATGCAATGTAGCTCACGCAAAACCTTCTGTAGTGTATGCCATAAATTAACACAATATAAATTTATACATATTTACACCACATAGACTAAAATATATAAATCCTCAATACTCAGCCTTCTGTAGTAGGTGTAAGCAAGCAGTCCATATGTTTAGCTGATTTCTGGGGAGCTCTAGGGAACAAAATGTATCTTTGTGGAACTTTTGATATTAAGGAGATTATAAACTAGGGTAATCAGTGCAGTTCTCAAAATAGGTTGTCTTTTCTGCAGGCTGAAAACAAGCAGCAATCTCCTGATTTGCTATCTGAGGCTCTAATTCAGCCAGGTGCTAAACTACACATGTGACATTTCAGTGCATGAATAGTCCTATCGATGTTGAAGGCCTAAAGATCAATCCATTGCTCGTTGGATTTTCCTGGCTTCAGGCTGCATGAGTCCATTTTCCTCTTGAATTCGTGGACTTCCATTGCAAATCCAAGCTTGTAACATCTCATTAGGTACCAGGTGTTCTGTTTTCCACCATTTTACACAGACTACTCTAGACCAGTAGCACGTTCGCCCCCTTTTGTACAGCTGTGCAGCAGAGAATTGAATCTCTAATGTTTGTTCTGTCTCTGCTTTTTTAAATAAGGAGAGAAAATTGGTTTGGACCTGAAGTCCAAATGTCAGTATTGTCTTCCCAACTATACCATAGTTTTCAGGGGTTAAGGGAACTGAATGATTCATGAGTAATCTTTTGTGATTTCTGCTTCTGAAATGTTGGGAAAACTTCCATTTCACAGAGGTGCTAAGAGAAGGAAAATTCAGGAGAATGAAGGAAGTGAAGGAAAGTGGGGGGAAGAAAATGGAGGAATTGTTTGTAAGTCTTATGACAAACTGTCCTGCCACGTGTTCTTTAGCATGGGACAGTGTGGTTATTTGCAGCCTCTGATTTTGGCCACCTTCTCATACAGGCTCCTGTGATAGCCTAGTCAGTCTCTGGAGAGGGAAAGAAGCCCCTCCAAAGTGCTGTAGAATTTTCTGGTGCTGTTGTATCAGCACACCCTCCACCTCACACCAAGGCCCTACTTCCTCAGCCGTTAAAAAATGCCTTAAGGTTCTCATCAGGCCCAACATCTCCAAGCCACAACACCAAAGGTGGACTTTGATGTGGATGATATTGTGAGGAGTACCTGGCAGCCAGAAGTCAAGCATCAATTACATCCTGGGCCTTGAGGGAGAGAAGTAGTTGTGGAAGCTCCCCATTTCCACCATTGCAGAAGGTGAACCACGGCCAGTATGCTGGGGAGAGTCATGAGCCTTTTATTTGCAAAGCACTAGGAGCCAGTGTCACTTCACATTACAACAAATCCAGCTGTGTTGCTGATGGCCAATCATAGCATATGTGATTGCAGCACTGAGCAGTGCCCCATCACCTCCCAAAATGCTTTTTTTTTCTTTTTCTTTCCTGCTTGTCTGTAAACAAGAACATACTTAACCCTATCCCTTGACACATATACATTGTTGGATCAATTATTATGGCTGCACTGTCCACACAAGCTGAGATGACAAAAAGTACTCTCCTGACTTAGAGGACTTGTACCTTGTTGGGATGAGGCTGGTGATGCAGCAGAAGTGAAAAACTCCTTTTGCACAGACCTCTCCCCTCTTCCTTGCTTATACCCATTAGCTCAGTAAAGCACAAGGCATTTCAACAGGGCTGGGAGAAATAAGGCTTCTAGTTGCTCCCTCCTTTTGTCAGTATAGAGAAGAGACACAAACCATTTGCTCTTTCATTAAGTATATGGGCACAGGACCTTTAACTTATCACTTTAGCTTTCCTGACTCTTTCTGTGGACATAAGTGCTTTGCTTTAACTGGGAGGGAATCAACTGGAGGGGTCAGAAGACAGTTCAGGCTGATCTTTTGTTTATTTAGTCCATCATATCTGCATATTTATATTGGGCCAGCCTTGTGCTGTCTGACAGTTTGGTGTCGTCAGCCTTTGACCTCCAGTGGAACTGCTAACAAAGGTGGTCACAGTCTTGGAAGTTCTTGTGAGGCAGAGATTTTGTCCCTGCCAGTTGGAGTAGCAAGCTTGCTTTAATGTTAGTGCTTGAATGAGGCCTGCGTGATCACCCATTTTGTTAAGAGACTGACCAATAGAAATCAATAAAGAATGCAAGTCATCTTATGAAATCAGTGATAGATGTGTCTAACTGTATGCAACCTCCTTGAAGAAAAACAAGCAGCACCCAATGAAAATACAAAAGAGAAGGCTAACGTGGTATATATTTTAACTGATTAAGGCAAACCAGTTATTTCTTACTTAAAAAAAAAAAAAAAAAAAGTTATCCCAGAGGAATGGATTTCAACCCTGCAGTCTCAAGAGTTGGGCTTCCAGCTGACTATATACAGAGGTACTTAGTCTAAGTGTTCTCCTTAGTGGAACAAACTCCCCTTGGAGTGATTCCCATCTGGCCCATAGGGAGAACCTGACATGCAAGTGCATTCCCATAAATGACCCAGCATGAAGTGTCAAAGGATAAGACCCAGCAGAATTCAGAAACACTCCCCTCACTCACACTTTGCTTCTGCTCCCCACCACTTGCCAAAACCCAGTCACAACTACTTCAGCATGACTCTGTTACCTGTGTTGTGTTACAATTTGCTGTTTGGTCCTGAGGGAAACAGGTAAGCACCGTGAGTTTACATGGAAAAAATCTGCTTTACTTTTTTCCTTTAGTTGAGTTCCTCCCCTTTGTTTTGCTCTGTGCAATTATTACCTTTTTGTTTAATTACATTGCCCTTTTTTATCCCTCAGTGCAGACCAAGCATGCTGAGAATGAAAGGCAGCATGTAACCTTCTGAAGTCACTAATTGTAGTACTGCAGGTGAGTTGAATAACAGTCTATTGTAAATTTTGGTCTGAAGTTTTTTGCTGTTTAAATTGGACAACAGCAGGAGAGAGAACAAAAGCTGTTTCCTACCTGATGTTCTTGGAAACCTGTTCCCAGTTCTTCGTGGAGGACTGCTGCTGGACTTGAATATATTAAAATAGGGACACATGAATGACATTGATACTCTGCAGTAGAAATAGCTGAGACTTTTGTATTCTTTTTACCATTGCATGAGAGTTATGATAATCTGCTTCTTTCTCTAAATGGAAACCCTCCAGGGAAGTTTTGTGTACTCTAAATAGCATCTCTGTATGATCAGAGACTTGGCTTCATGTGCATGTAATGCATAATAGATAAAGATACAAGAATATAAATGCAGATTAGAGGTTATTCAGGCAAGGCAAGCATGTTTAGTGGGGGGGAGCACATTATAAAAATGCCATACAATACAGCATTGCTGCTACCCTTTCTGGCAAATCTCCATATTTTGCCAAAACGTTGTTATAATTCTGAGCAGCAAACAGGATCTGTCTTGTAAGTACCTATGTCTAAACCATTTACTCTCCTTATATGTATACTCAGCAGATAAACACATTCACTTTTCTCTAGCCTTGCTGCCTTGAATTTCATGTAGCTGTTTTGAAGTGATCTCAGTGCTGAAAATAGTCTACCAACAGAGATGGATACAGACTTTCAGAAGAATACTTACGTCCTCAAAATAATGCATGAACATTAATTGATCAAACCCATTAGCAGCACCAGGATACAAATCAGTAGCATTATTCTGTTTTGTGTAGTCACTTTGGCAAAGAAAAGGCCCCCAGCTTAGCCTCACTACAAAGAGATACATCTCAGCCTTGATTTCAACAGGGCCAGTGGTTTCTTAGTTGGGTAAACTCACTCCTTTTTTTCTGGTTATTCAAGAGATGATCAGAGAATTGTCTTTGCATTGGGGTTGTCTACATAAAAAAGCTGGTGTGCATGATGCTTAGATGAAAGCTGATAATACATTAACCGTGGACTAATTCTTCGTGTAAGTGCTCTGACAATTCCCTTTTTAGTGGTAAGAAGATGACCCTAAACTGACACTCTTACAGAAGCATCTCTGTCATCTTGCTGCTACTTCTGTCTTTTTGTGAAAGGGAGTTTTCGTTTCTGTAAACTGTATGAAGAAGAACCAATGTTATACTTTCTGTATGGCCATGAACATACTATAATGAGTAGGGATGTATAAAGGTCATTTCATCTGCCTAGGTGAAAATTGTGGTACAGTTATTCAAGAAGCAGGTGAGAGGGGGAAGAGGATTGCTTGTTACCATCCTTAAATACTTCTCTCCTGACCCAGTTGATGTTTTAGAGGGAACCAGTGGTTACAGCAAGGAACCACTTCCTATTTCTGGATGAGAGGCTCTGTCTGCAATAGAAAAATAAGTTCTTTTATGACCAATTGCAAGGGAACACATATCCATTCCTGCAGCAAGAGCAGATGGATATGTTTCGTTTGACCCTGAGTACATGATACAGATTCAGGCAAGTAGTGAACTTGACAGTATTGTCTAGGGATATCTCACACTGAGCTCCTGTCATGAAATCCTAAGCCTGGAAAATTCAAGTCCCAGCGTTAAGTGTAACCCAGGACCTGCCTGTATGTGCACAGTGGGCTGACTGTAGAGAGGTATATAAGTTGCTTTGAGTTTTCTGATAAAAAAACTTCTTTAGTTTGTAATTTCAAAAAATCTGCCCTTTTTTCAGTTGAAATTTTTTGGGGGGAGCTTGCTGCAGCAGAAGACCTAGGCACATCCAACTCAAAGCTTTGTCCAAATCAGGATTTCATCACAGACTGAATGTAAGATTTTCTTCCATTCTGTAAGACGATTTGAATTCCTGTTTTTTACCAGAGCTACCATGCTATTAGGCATTGCTGGGTAAAGGGGTACATTCATTATCTTTTCCAAATTTGCATAAACAGCCTTTGGTGGATCAAGAACAGAAACTTAAACACACATGCCCTGGCACCTGAGCCACTGGCTAAGCTGTCATTCTCAGTCTGTCCTCTAGTCCAGTGAGCAGTTAAATATTTATAGGTAGCTAAAACAAGAGGCTTCAAGAGACCTCCAGATTCTATTTAGAGCAGAGTCAGAGAATTGAACTGGTGAGAGACTAAAACAACTGATGGTTAGGGCTCTTCTCTGCAAGGGGAGGCACCTAGGTTCTTCTGCTAGTGAATGCTTATTTGTGCAAAGTAGAGGGGAGTCTTTGAGGGTACCCCAGCACAGTGGCAACAGCTGGTAAGATAGTGACAAAGGGATGCTCCCAAACATGGGATCTGTTGTCCTTAGCCAGAGAAATGGATTATCCTAATTGCTTGGACAGTTTATAAATGGGGTAATCATGAGTAACAGTTTTGTGAATAGTTTACTGAAATATGATGCCCATTGCTAGATGAAACTAGCTGGTGAGATCAACACACATTTGCAAATACTTTGGACTAATGCAAGCTGCGTTCAGTGGTGAATTTGCTACTTGATGAATTCCCTGCCTAATTCAGGTCCCATCTTTATGGTAATTTTGTGCATGGTAATATTTTGCCCTTCTCTGTCAAAGCAGTTTAAAAATTAAGTCAAGAATTCAGAATGGCCTTTAAAGCCCTTCATAGATGCAGAGCCTGTGGCCAATGCATCTGGGAGGCCAAGTTCTGCCTTCAACCAGAGTTCTTTCTGGCCTCTATAGGAGCCTAGGACTTGTATCTTGGAGAAGAATTTACCAGCGAATAACCACCTCAGTCACACCCCCTGAGGTTATGACACATATAGACACCACAAATTATGTCTTCACAAAAAGATAGGAGCAGACAGATGAACACTAGCTGGTTCTGCCACCCAGTGAGGCAGGACAAGAGTAGGGTAAGTTCCCGTTAAGAGGTTCTTAGCACCCGTGCAGTCTTGAATGATGAAGTCAATTACAGAAGTGGGGTTTATTCATGCAGGTGTAATCACTGTGTGCTTAGATGGGCTTTGAAGGTGGAACTTTAGCTTTTGGGTCTCAGAATTTTTCAAAAGAACCTACCTCTCTTAGCTACTGCCGGTTTTCCTATTGTGTGCATATACAAAAATCTCATTTTGAATCTTGATAAGCTCTTGGCTTTAATAATGTCTCAAGACTGCAAGTTTCATAGCTTATTTATCATGCACTGAAGAAAAAAATTCCTTTTGTTGTTGGTAAATTCACTGCCTTTCAGTTTCCTTGAGTATCAGCTTGCTTTGTATTGTCTGAGGAGATAAAGGGGAACACCCCACTTAACCTCTCAACATCATTCTCTACTCCCTTTTCAAGTAATTTTCGTATGCCTGCAATACTGTAGGACTTGTATAAATGCTACCTTTTAAGAGAAAATAATGCAATCTTTCAGTATCTGTATAATGAACTATCTCTGTTACATTCCACTGCCTAATAGCATTTTGGTTTTTTCCATTGAGGGATGCCTTATTCGATCGTTCTGACAAACTGCTGTTTTCTTGTAGCAAAATTGTTCAACATAGTGTTTTTACTGTTTTGTCAATAAGCAAAGGAAATAAAAACCTTATGGGATTTGAACAAGAACATTCACACTCCGTATGTGAGCAGCGTTTGAATTGGAGTGTGGTGGGGAAGCAGAGTATAGTATGCAACCTGTTTACTGAAGTGCATGCCAGCAAGTGAGATTTCATTCCCATTTGCTAGGATCTCACTTTGGACCCATTTTCTCTCTCCTTGCCTTTCCACTGCTCCCTCACGATATCTGATACTAGCAGCTTTTTTGTTTTAATTGCTTTGGACTGACTTTTTTTTTAAAAGTGCTCATCCTACCAGTGGACTTACAAGATGAAATTGTGCAGTATCTGCTGTAGCAAAATGTTTCTAGTAGGACGTGCTGTTCCTTGGGGCATTATCACGCAACAGGGATCTCAGTAGAAGGCAAGAAGTGGATGTGTCTCTGAGCTGAGTACTTGGGATCTCTCTCAATTTAGGCCATGTCTATAACTAAATTTCAGCTTTCTGATGATGATGAATTAATGAAATATATAAAAGCATGAATTGAATGGAGCTATTCTTTTTTTCTAATCATACGAGGAAAAGGTTGAAGGCAGGAAACCTGAAGTTAATTCAAGCGACTTAGTCTTATATAATACACATTAAGCCTGTGGAAAGCATTGCCACAAGCTATCTACAGATGCTTCTGAGGATAAAAAGATCATCCAGAACTACTTTAGATAAGATTTAAACTGTTTCAAAGGACTGTGAGTTCGAAAATGAAGTAAGCTTTTCATTGATTAGCCACAGTTCCTGTGCACCAATTTAACTGACCACTTCAGGTAATATTGCATACTTGTTTCTGGCAACTCACTGGATGCACACTGAATTAAATAAATTTTATGCCATCTGATATGATGGTGCAATTTCTGTGTTTGCTATCAATTGTGAGTTTAGACAGGTTCAATTATGTTAATTAGTCTATTTTGATGTCAGTGTTCCCTATCTGTTGAGACTGACACAGCTCCACCCACCTATTAATGAATATGTTAATTAACTCCTATTAAGCACCTAAATATGGCTTGGGAGCCAGAGAAATAGTGACAGCTGATGGGCCTTCAGGGCATAAATGGTTTCTCACTATGATCAATATTCTCCACTGCTGAAAATGCTTCTTACTTTTTTGGACTTCCACTCACTTAACTCTCCCTGCGGCAGTTGTTTACAGTACTGAAGTGCAACTGAGAGTTCAAACAGGGTAGCCTTAAAAGCTGCCTTAATGACATCTATAGAAAAATCATCTAACTCAGCTTTCATCTTCAGACAGAAGGTCAGAGTTCACGTATTTTGTTGTTAGGCAGCTTCCATTTCGACCCCCTTCCCCCCACCCCATCTAGACAGTGGGTTAAAAGGCTGCTTAAAATATCCAGTTTCTTTCTTGATGCATCAGAAGTCCCAGATGCTCTGGGGATCAAGAAAAGTACAAACCCAATGTTTCAGCATGCTCAGTTCCAGATGGACCTGTTTTCTAATGCTGTTTATTTTGACTTCAGGGGTGCAAAAAGCCCTGTTTAGAAACAGTATTTGTGCTTGGCTCAGAGAGGGACAGTCAGGGTTTGGGGTTAACATGGTTCTGTCAAGAGACTTCTGGGTGGGCTCTGGATTAGCACACCACAGGCACACTCACAGTCGGCAGAAGGTAGTTATGCTTTAGATTGCCACCTTTCCAGGCACATGGTCCTGTTTCTGCTGGGCACAGCGGTGTTCCCTTGGACTGAAAGAAGCATGCAAAAGGTTGTAAGGTGCAGGGAAAGGAGGCTGTAGCACACATAATTTTCCCCTTTCACCTAAGTCACCAAAGCCAAGGTAGCCAGGGCAGGGTGGGATTCATTCTGACCAGAAGCTATGTGTGGGAATCTTAGGTCATTGCATCTAACTCTTTGGTGATCTCATGGGAAAGTTTTCCAACATGTTCGCATGTCTCGGACTCAGAATTTCTGTTTTCAGAGAAGTCTTAGGCACACTGGAGCTGAAGACCCACTGACAGAGAGATACAGACTAAATTTTTATCGCTGATGTTACAACAGATCTGATTTTTCAAGAATACTGCACATGCAGTAAATAGCTCCAGTAACTTCAGCTCTAGGGATCCCTATGTAAAGTCACACACATGCCACATGTAGCAAACCAGCTACCCACCTCTTGGTCCCAGAATGTTTCTCTCTGCTTTATACTTCCTTCATGCAGTCAGTTTTTAATATCTATTAAGACTCTAAATTCAACTACCCTTCATATAGCTGTGAAAAAGTCTATGGAGCTTTCTCAGGACTTGTTGCTGTATGATGGGGATATTCTGGCATAACTGTAATACATACCTGGAAAATGGTATTTGTAGGAGATATAAAATAGTTTTCCTGGATGTTCCTGTATAGGAAAGTTATAGGACTGGCAGTACTGCAGTTATTTACTGGTTACAAGCTACACTACTTGACTGTGTTTAGTGTTGGTCAGTATTAGCCTGAAGCAACCACTCTGTCATGGGAGAAGAGGTGTTAATTCCCTTTCTGTGCCACAGCAGCCCAGGATTTGAACAAAGGCACTGTGTACACTGAACTGTGGAAACTTACAGGCTTGTAATTAGATGTTATACTATTGACAGTGATTTTGGGGGTTTTTTTGGTTATCTCATTCAGATGAGACAGACTTGTAAATGCGAAAGTTAATTGGTGACTGAGAAAGGGACCTAGATACGTGAGTTTTTTAAAGTGTTTCAGTGGACCTGATGGACACAGGAGTGTGATCATTTTGTGCAGAGCTGACCTTATGTCTGAACTGACAGCTAAAGGTGAAGGAGCTGCAGATCCATAATTACTCAGATGTGAAATAAGAAAGAAGATTCATTCAGGAGACTTGGAAACCAAGGAGTGCCAGTGAAAGGAGCCAGGCTTTCTTGGCTGATGTAGGCGCATTAATCGAGGAAGATATGTTTGCTTTAGGGCATGACTAGTCAAACTTCAAGCAACATGTGATTTCTCATTTGGAGGAGGGAAGGGATAGCATTAAATATTTTCACAGAGGACAATGGAAATCCTTGTATCTGTGTCAGACCACTGCAGTATTGTTTAGAGCAGGGAAATGTAAAGACCTTGCTATATCTATACACTCTTGATGTTAATCTCTGGGGTGTTTTCTGTGGGAGATAGCTTTAGTGCCAAGGAGCAGGCAGTGATTTCAAGATTTTGGCTAGACCTATCTGGGCAAAGAGACTGAAAAGGGATATAGGATGACATGGTTGCAGTACTAGGAGGAAGAGGGAGCCTGGGAGTCTTGTGTGGATTACAGCAGAGGTAGGTCTTTAATAATCCAGCAAATATGTGGGCTGAGTATTTCCGGCAGTAGTTGTTTCCCCTTTGGTGTTTCCAGCAAAAATTGTAATACTTTGTGGTTAAAGCAGCAAAGCAGAATGGAAGAAAACTGTGTGTTGCTCTCTGGAGAAACTGATGGGATGGTGTTGTTTCCTTACATATTGATCAGTTCTTGTTCAGGTTTAGTTTTTGCCTTAAGATGCTAGCACTTTAAACAAAAGACATCAGTCAGGCTGCAGTGTTAAGTCAAGAAAGATGCACCAGTCTGAGTACCTGAACAAGGACATTAACATTTGACCTTTTCTTCAGGAGAGGAAGAGGGTGAGTGAATATAGATCAGGTGGCCAGCAGCAGCCAAGCATCATCAAAGCCAAAATATACACAGCGAGGACCTACCCTATAGAGAAAGACTGTAGAGCACTATTTGTACATAGCAGAGAATCTCACAAAGACAAATGTTAATTCAGTTGGTTATTTTTTTTATTATGACTAAGAAGTTCCAGACCAGCTGACGGCTTTGTTCACAGAGAGAGTTTTACAATACCTCTGGCCACATTTAAAGTTTTATAAAAGAATGCATATAAAATCCTAGAGACGTGTCCAGTCATTACATTATTCATGTGGGGTATGTTGTAAAGCCAGAAGAGGGTGAAATTGTTAAAATGTTCCAAACTGAATAGTAAGCCTAGATATAAAAGTATTCTGAAAAAAGATCTGTATTAACTGAGAATGCGATAACTTTAATTTCCATCTATAAGGATGTGTGTGTTCTTCTCAATAACCATTTCTGTATGTCCTGTTGAATCAGCTGTGTAGGCAGTTATAACTTGGAGAAGTTCTTTGTAATACGTTTCTCTCTGCAGCCAATGTTATATCCTTAACAAAGTCTTCTAAAGGGGAAAGAAGAATTTGTGATGAAGTCAAAAAGCTGCTCAGATGGAAAGTATATAATAGCCCTTTGTATAATAATAAATATATAACATACTCCCCATGGGTGGCTCATCCTGTAAAATAGGACTGTTGTAAAAACTGTGTTTGCATCAGATAATCTGATAATCCACCTATTCTGAAAAGAGTTACTGTGAGATTTTTAACAGAGATATTGATATGAGTCTTGAAGAGAAAATTCAGGCAAAAGATTGTCAGATGCTTAAGAGTGCTTGTGTTGAAAACAAAGCCTGTATTTTGTATCTCTCTCTTCTAGATTTGACCAAAAGTTTGGATGCATGCAAAAGTGAAGATTTTTTGTAAGTTTATCATCTTGAGTCTTGCATCTTCTTTTTCAAAAAAATCAGATTTATATGTGCATAGAGGTAGGTCAGAATAATTTTTCTGACATCTTTGGAGTGTGTCTGGGAATCAGCAGGGTGAGACTCTCCAAAGTCCTTAAAGAAGAAATATTTATTAGTAAGGAAAGCAACAATTCCAAGCAGAATGAGTTATGCTTTATTTTTCTTTGTCTCCAGAAACCACTTTCTTTCCTGAAAGCATCAAAACAGCTAAAAGGCACTAGTGACCAAACAGCATAATTACAAGTAGAAATAATTACACAGATTAGCCTTCTGAGACCTATTGTAGACATGGGGAATACATTTGAAGTTAAAGTCTATATTCCCAAAGTTCGGATATGTTTGAGTTTCTGGTTTTGGCATAGGCCTGTCCTACTTCCAACTAAATAGTTTGCTCGTGTTTTCTTTGGATATTTTTTCTGAGTGGGCTTTTTCACTGTGACTCATGCAGGATAAAGCAAACTAGTTTGGAGTGTGTGAAAGCAGGCTTTAGGAAGAGTACCAAGTCAAACTATGTACATCCTAGACCTACTAAAGGCCTGTTGTCTTTGAAAACCCATATAGACATTTTCTGGATGGAGCAAGGCCTACAATTGATTAATTGATTCTTTTTTTTTTTTTTTTCTGGTAGTCCAGTTAGAGAATGTATATTGCACATTGCACAGAAGTGCTACTTGGAAAAGAGATGCAGAAATGCAGTTCAGTGGTTAAACAAGAAATGAATCAGGAAGGAGGGAAAACTGGAAATTTTAAACAATCCCATTGAAGTGATTTTGGGTTTTTTTTTTCAGCTAGTAAGGGAAATTTATGGTGGCATGCAGTATGACCCCATAAATGAACATTTTAATGCTGGGCAAAATGGAGAATTAAGTCATTCCATTAGCTTCTGATGCCCTGGCCTGATTTTGTGTTATTCAAACAGTGAATGCCATATTAAAACTTTTTTGGGGCCTTTTCATTGTTAGGTAGTGATTGAATATACTTCTCATTTGTTTCATCAAGAAAATATTACTGATATTTTAAATTTTCATTTACAACTTAAGTAGCTGCTAGGCACCAATCCTGCTATAAGCATCTCTTAAATTCACTAATGAAATATTAAAATGCAATACTAAATTACATTTAGGCAATGGATTTTTGGGGAGGAAAAATGTGTTTACTTTTATTAAAAATATACTGACATAGTGTTTGTAGCCAAGCAAAGGCTGTAGAAAACATTGGTGATTTTATCCTATTCTACTGTACCAAACTCACCAATGACATAGCCATTAGGTTATGAAATTTCCCCTTTATTTTGAAAATACATTATCCCCTTCTCTCTGTGGATGAGATCATCAGGAGTGTCATGGCTTCTGCATTTGTGGTTGATACTGTAATTTTGGGAGGCCCCCTCCTAGTTACTTGAATGCCTTCTAGCAGTGCATGTCCACTGGAGGAAGAGAACACACCTGTTGGAAGCAATTCTTGGAATCTTTGCTGCATTTTCCTTAAAGCTTGTACCATCTGGGATTGTGCGGCTGGGGGAAAAAAGCAATGATTTAAAAGTGGGGGCAGAAAAGGCAATTTGTAGAACTCATGATTCTGGTGAAAAAGCCCTGAAACATAATGACCCTAAGGCTTCAAAATGCAGGGGGCAAAAAGTAAAGAACTCAAAAAAAGCCCTAAACCTATCCTGATTTAAACCAGTCTCATTATCTGAGGCAGAGTGTAACTCATGCTTGTTGAGTGCTTCAGATTAATGGTTCTGAGGTTTTCTAGGTTGTATTTTTTGGTTGTATTTATGCAATGAATTACTTTATATCTTGTTGGGGTTTTTGGAAGGTTGTGTTGTTTACATGCTGCGGATTGATTGCGAACAGTTTCCCGGAGAATATTCAATATCCGAAATTTCAGCTGGGTTGATTAGCTGTGAATGCTTGCATATGCTGTGTGGCATTGTTCCAGTTCCTGGATTCAATGAGCCTAACAACTTTGGCACTCCAGATTTTGAAAAGTACTGATGGTGTGTGGAAGGCACCAGCTTCCTTCAACTCCCATTGGCAAAGACAGAGATAAGGATAGGGTCCTGTTCGGGGACCTGGATGGAACAGGATATAAGGACACCAATGACACCTCCCTCTTCCTTCTCAGGTACCTGTACAAGCTCTCCCAAATACAGCTTCTTTTATGGCCTTGAGCAGCAAAGGGGATTGGTGCTGCCACTCGCTGCTTTTTTTCCAGGGCTTACTCAGCTGTCAGAGGTGAAGCTCCATGAGTGAATTTAAGCAGGAGCAACAGTGGGACATGTTGGAACTTGGGAGAAATGCTGTCCTGAACGCAGTCCATGATAAAGATTATACTTCAAACTCTTTAAGCGCATGTTATTCTTTGAACTTAGAGGGCTGCATTACTTTAATTTTTCTTTGACATGATTGGCAGGATATCTGTTGAGAAGAGAAACAATAACAGCCAGAGAGGGGTTTAGTGGGTCAGAAGAGTAGGCAAGCAAAGCTGCCCAGCATATGGAAGTCTGCAGCGTTGCAGCACACAGCCTGGGACAGGCACTGCTCTCTTAACTTCCCAGAAATCTAAAAATTGGTGCCATTCCTTCGGTCTAACCAAACAGACATTTGGCCTAAATGGGTGGGACCTAACCATTATAATCAGACTCTTTGTGGATGTTTTTTCTTTTTTGGGGGTTACAAACATACATGTTGAGGCAGGATCTAAATGGCAAGTAAATGTGCTCTAAGAGAGGGCAACCAAGAGCTTCTTATTAGAATCAGCAATGTTCTCCTTATTTCAGTGCAGAGCTAGTTGCATTTTCTTTTGTTCTTTCAACAGGTTAGTAATTACTGTTGCAGTAATTAGGCTTGATGGAGAGTATATAAGACGATAAATGGTTATTCTGTGCAGTAGTGGGGGATATTTGGTGCCAAGCTTATTATTTTCAGTCAAAGCTAATTATCTCTATTATAATACATGACTCTCTTTCTTGAATTATGAGTGGGAAACTGCTGAATAGATTTTTTTTTTTCAAAGTGCCCTGAACCGTGGTGAGAAATGAAAATTAAAAACAATGAAAAGCTTGTTAGACAATGAGAAGACTCATCTGTAAAGCTATTTCTGACAGATTTTTTCGCTCTCTCATCTCCGGTTATATAAACATCAAATGCTTATCACGAAATAAATTGTTGCATTACACATGATATGAGTATAAAAGTTTAGTTCAGACATCAGAGAAGCCACTTGGGATTCAGAGGATCACAAGCAGTGAGCTGCACAGCTAGTCGGGTCCTCCGGCACTGGCTGAAGGAAGCAGTGAGGTTGCCCCTGCCATGCCACTGGGCTGCCCACAGCCTGGCCGACCCCTGAAATACTGAGGTGATCAAGGGATTTACAGATGTTCCTATCAAGTGTCTTTGAAAAATACAGGCTGCCCAGAATAGGCATCTGTTTTGCTTGTATTTAGGGCCTGCCCTGGAAATCTGGACAGGGAGTCTGTGAGCAATGTCATAAGGGATTATACCTCCTGGCTGGCTTACCTTGAGTGATAAGGTCAGCGGAGAGCGTGACTTTGATTAGTAGGGTTTGTTTACTCTGCAGATGCTACCCTGTCATTTATTAATAATGCAGTCGTCCCCTCCTCCACTTACATCATGGTTTCAATTTGTAGTAGTGACAGGGCTGATCACCTTTCGAGTCTTAGCTGGCTTACAACATACCCTGCGTTTGCTTTGCCCCACATGTCTGAATCATGCTGTAACTTGACGCTCTGACTGGTGAAACGCGTAGTAGAGCTGCAGCTCGCTGCCAGCCGCAGCTCAGCTGGGGCCCCGGCACCCCTTGCCCCAGCCCTCCCGACCTCACGCCTGAATTTCCTTCCCATGGGAATCGGGGAGCGAGGCTGGGTGGGAGGAGGTGGTGCACAACCATGCTCCATCTTAATGCACCGACAGCCACTGCTAGCCTGGACAGCTGGACCTGAGAGCTGGGAGACGCTCCCAGGCTCCGTGCTCGTGAAGCAGTCACTGAAATACCCTCATCAGGCCATGCAGGGTGATTGATGGGGCAATGGAAAAGGCAGCTGGTTGCTGTTGAATGTAAATTCTCCTGTGTTAAGAAGGCATGGGGCAGGGGGAAAAAGGCTTCTGCTGTTTCCTGCTTTCCATATATACTTTTCCTAATTTTTAAAAATTGTTATTTTTAGCTGAATTTAGTTCCCTACGGAAGAGAAGCAGTAAAGCTTTCCTGTATATTTACAAGGCAGCTTTCCTTAGAAATTCTGTAGCGTGATTTTCCATGTGCTACACAACAGATGTTTGAAGCTGATTGGTGTCATGTGTTGCGTTTTGCGGTACTTTAATACATGCTTTTGAGAAACAAGCAGTGCAAAGAGGAACCGAGTTACTAAGATGGATAAAATTTTCACAGCGCTAGTATTTGCGTGTCTTTGGTTACTGTCAGTAAAACCACATCAAACTATCACTGTGCTGCTCATCTACAGTCTATACTAAAAGCTGCTCGACTCCCATCAGAAATTCCGTCCTTTACCTTCACACTAATTCTTCCAGCAGTCCCTTGCACCATGCAAAAGCTCTGTTTATTGACCTTATAGATTTTATACTTCTCATAAACTCCAAATCAGACTTTCTCAGTTCTCTCTGGTAGTGCCGTTCTTATACAGAGGTAGCATAAGTGGACTGCTGTTTTGATGACATAGGTATTAATTATTTAAATTTATGGTGCAACAGAAATCATCTTTCTCAAATTAAGCGTGATCTTGTGAACTCTGTACAGGGAACTTACCCTGGAGATTTCTATGTCTGATGTTAAGTTCATCATTGCACTGTTCCAAATCTTATTTCAGGTTAGTGATGACATTTCAAGAGCTGCCTCTTAGGGGTGACTAAGCACAGCCATAGCAAAGATACCTTACTAATTCAAATTCCTGGTGTCATTGAAAGTCCAATTTGATGAAAATGAAAGGTGCTTTCCACCAAACTGCTTATAGATCCTATTAGGCAGTAGCCATATAATCAATAAGCGTGGCAGAGAATTAAAAAAATAATAATAAAAGCAGACACTATTCAAAGGTGGTGTTTCAGATTTTTTCATAATGTCATTATCACTTAAGGTAGTCACTGGGTGAGGAACAGTTCACATGTGTTAGCATCTGATAACAGTTATTTGCATGCAAGAGGGTTGTAAGCCCTGAACTGGCTGTAGGCTAATAGAAGCTGTGTAAGGGCTACTAAGAAGGCAGTAATATGTAAAGTTAAGACAACACAGTCACCTATCTTTTAAATTGTATCTAAATAGGGATATTAAAATATTTACCTGAGATGCAGGAGAAGTGTAAGCCTCTTGACTTTCACAAGGCCAATATACCTATAGCACAAACAGGTGAAAATAGAGACAGTTTTCATATAATTAAATCAAACGTGTAGCACTCCATTCCTTGGTCTAAGAATCCAAATTTATCGAACGTGTAGCACTCACTCCTTCATTCCTTGGTCTGAGAATCTGAAATTTAGTAGCTAACATGTAAATATTGCAAAACATAGTATTAGCTGATTAGATCTGGCAAGAAGCAGAATTCCAGACTAGGAACTTGCAGTACCAGAGAGCAGGAAAATCCATTAAACATACACAACAGTAACTCATAACTATAATCTTGTATAGATGTGTCTGCAAACTATAACTCAAAAAGCCAAACTAACCCATTTACAGCTGCAGACATCTCAACAGAATAGTTTTAGATGCTGTTAGCCTATTTTTGTTTTATGTTGCTTTTTTGTAGCTGCAACTTAACTGTTTTAAAGTGTATCTCTGTGGGAATTGATGGGTTTTATTATGTACATTTCTGTACTATAAGAGCAAGAATGATCGATTTTGTTTATGCTGGTTGTTGTTTGTTTGGCTGTGTGACAAGGTTGCTATCAACAGAAGGGATGAAGCATGAGGTAATGACTACAACTTAAATGAGAACACTTGTCATACCTGCTTTTGCTTGGACTGATCAGCAAGTATCAGGGCATAGTCAAATGCATGTGTGTTTTCTTTCATGTTTACAAAATGGCAAGCTTAATGGAAGGTAGTCTTTGACATTACTTAACAGTTTCCTTTGCCCCTGAAATCAAAACTACTAGTATTGTGCTAAACTACTTAGGATCTACTGAGAGTTTGAGAAAAATGCTCTGTGAACTAAGTGCGGAGACCATTTCTTACAAATGGATTTTAATTTTTTTTTACTTATTTATAAACTTGAAAAGATTAAAGTTCAGCCTTCTACATATTCCCCTTGGTGAAGCCATGCTGACTGCTCCTGATGATGTTCTTGTCCTTAATGTGCCTGGAAATGGTTTCCAGGATTAGCTGCTCAAGTAGTTCCTTGGGTCCTACTTCTTGACCTTTGTAAAGACAAAACTGACATTTGCTTTCCCCCAGTCTTTGGGCACTTCTCCCAGTTGCCATGATTGATCAAAACTGATTATGGAAAATGGCCTTGCAGTGACATCTGCCAGCTCCCTCAGCACTCATGTGTGCATCGTACCATGGCCCATGGACCAGTTTTTATGTCCAGTTTGCTTAAGTATTCCCTGAACTAATTCTCTTTCACCAAGGGTACATCTTCGTTGTTCCAGCCTTTCCCCTTGAGCTCTGGAACCTGGGATTACTGAAGGCCAGTCTTGCTGTGACGCAAAGAAGGCATTCAGTACTTCAGTCTTTTCCATGTCCTATGTCACCAGGTCTCCTGACCTGTTGAACAATAGGCCTGATTTTCCCTATCCTTCTTTTTGTCACCTTGTGTACTTATAGAAGTCCTTCTTGTTGTCTTTGACATCCCTCACCACATTCAATTTCATTTGGGCTTGGGCTTTGGCTTTCCTAACTTTGTCCCTGGATGCTCTGAAAATGTCTCCATGTTCCTCCCAGGTTGCTTGTCCTTGCTTCCACCCTCTGTATACTTCCTTTTTGTGTTTGAGTTTGGCTAGGAGCTATTTGTTCATCCACACAGGCCTCCTGGCATTTTTTTAAATCATTGGATAGACCATTCTTGAGCTTGGAGGAGGTGATCCTTGAATATTAACCAGCTTTCTTAGGCCACCCTTCCCTCCAAGGCCTTATCCCATGGGACTCTTCCAAGCAGATGTTTGAAGAGACTGAAGTCTGCTCTCCTGAAGTCCAGTGTTGTGAGCTTGCTTTTCACCCTCCTCCCTGCCTTCAGCATCCTGAACTCCACCAACTTGTGGTCTCTTCAGCCAAGGCTGAGTTTGATCTTCACATTCCCAATGGGACCCTCCTTGCTGCTGTTGTATGAGGTCCAGCAGAGCACTTCTCTTCATTGGTTCCTCTATCACTTGGAGGAGGAACTTGTTATTGATGCTCACTAGAAACCTCCTGGATTGCTTATTGTCCTGCTGTGTTGTCCCTCAAGCAGATATTGGGGTGTCTGAAGTCCCCCATGAAGACCAGGGCCTGGAAATGTGATGATACTGTATAAAGTTGCTTATACTGCTATGGCAGTCCCATGAGGGAAAGGAAGGAACTGTACTCATGATAGAGAATATTTATGTTAGTCCGGGACTATGGAAGCATATTTGCCCTTACATACTGTCCTGCCAGCTGAAAAGGTTACTACTAACAGCCCTCTCCTCAGCCCTCTCCTATCTGGAGACTTATTACCCAGAAGTCCCCTCTGACTTGTGGCTCAGCATCATGGAGGCCATTCATAAACCTGCTGAAGTCTCATAAACCTGTTCAAGTTAAGGTAAGCTGAGTGAACAAAGACTAAATATTCAATCATTGTAAGTCAGCTTCACTCATTTTCCCTGAAGCACACTCACTCACTAGCAGGCCAGCTTGCTGTAACCTCTGGCAAGGGTGGGACGCATCTGGAAAGATCATCTTCTTCAACTGGCATAGCTAGATCTGAAAAAGGACTTCTATCTCTGGCTTTGTTCCACTCTGGACATACTCTGCATATGACTAATTTGGTTTTTAAAAGAAACCCACAGAATGCTTACCCAAAAAATTCTGCTGCCACAGCATTCCTGCTAAGAAGGAGAATGAGCTACAGTGTTGTCTTGGTCTGCAAGGTGAGAAATCTGATGGTATTTGCAATTATTGGTCTAACCTGGAGAGGAGCAGCTAGGCAAGAGTTGTACAGAGCATGAGAGAAATGCTGCTCAGACATGAGGGCTGCAACATCCAGTGGACATTAACTTGTACCCCTGAACCTGCCTGAGTGTTGAGCAGTGGAATCGTGAGGAAGAGATACCATTTGAAGAAGACAGAAAATAAAGAAGAGAGAGGAGATACTGAATAAACTGGAGTCTGTCAAATGCATATATCAGAGAACAAGTGCTTTGTGAAAAGGTCTTAGTCTGTTGTTTTTTGCTTTGACTGACAAGAGATTTTAATAAGGTGCCGTCATGACATGACTTGACTTTATTCCTGGACCCACATGGACCATAAGTGCTTGTTTCTTCTTCTTTCTTCTTGAGTAGCTTCAATTTGCTGTTGGTTGACTAAAATTCTTATAAGGTTTACATAAGTTTTAATTCAGGAAAGACTTGGACTCCTTTGGTGGGACCACATCACAAGCAAGATTGGTGGAACTAGGCTCAGCTGTAGGATAACTCCTCATGTCAGGCAACACCTGGCACTGCTGCACCAGTGGCTGGATGGACAGAAGATACCCGAGGAGTCTGCAAAATCTGGGGTAAAGAGTCAAACTCCTCTGGCAGAAATCCATGACAAATTGCAAGTCCTCTTATTGCCAGAGATGAGCAGAAAACCGCCCAGGTATGCTTAAACTCTCCACTCTGGGCAGCTGAGCACAGGACTTGCACTTCCAAAATGTGCTGTTGTGGTGGAAACAAACCCTTCAGCCTCCAATGTCTGTGACAAACTGGGCACATTCTGACATCCCAGTAGCCACACTCACCCCCTTTGCTCGTCTACTCCATTTTTTTCTGGATTGTGAATGCCATGGGTCTCAGAGGTTCTCTTAGAGGTTTAGCATTGTGCTCCCACTGCTGTCACCCTCACGTCTCACAAGGATGAGTGTTTTTCCAACATTTCCTGAAATTCTGTACTCTCGGTCAGATAAAGGTACGCTTGTTTCATAATCAAGCAACTGGGTCTTCATTCCACAGAGTAAGTCAAACATGCAGAACAGTAACAGCGGGTGAAGAGGTGCCTTAGCACACCCATTAGATGCAGAAGTTAGATATTCCAGAGTTGGAAGTTGCTTTTTAATAGGTTCATGTGGTAAGTACTAATGACAGATGTTATTGCAGTTATTAAAAACACACATTCTATGATAATGGAAAATAATCATAAAGGGGTCTCATGTGACCCAAGAGCCAATGCTTATATAAAAGTAAGACAGAAAGGGAGAAGCAGTAAGTATTAAGAACTCCTAATAACTCAAGTAACCAAGTTGTGCATTTTTGGATGTGTTGGAGATTTTCCACAGATATGTCCTATGGAAAGAATTTATGAATCAAAGCATAAGAGTTGTCCAGGGAAGATTGGTCCCACATGGATACTGTTGCTGTTTTAACTCATCCAGATCTTCAAAACTATTCACTATGAACAGATTGTATTCATAAGTACAGGAAGCATTTGCATTTAGTGTAGCTAAATTAGCTGAAGCAGAAATTAACACACTCCATGTAATGTTTAACCAGAAAATAGGACAGTTGTATGGTCAGAATGAGACAGTTAGAGGAAAAAGATACAGCAAGCCAAATTTTGTTCTTGGTTGGGGTTACCATAGGAGTGCAGTAGCATAGTTCAGAGCAAAACATAACCAGATTAATTTGCTTTCTACTTGCATTGACCTTCTTGTGAGTTGTTGTTTCCTATTTACAAAGAAGGAAGTGCTGAAACCTACATTTTTTAGCATCATGGAAAATGGCCAAGACATTTTACCCTGTAGGGACCTGTGTAGTATACATTTGAGGGAGGAGGTAGGTGTCATTTATCATATTTTATTTTAGATAATGCTACCTGGGTATCAGTATATTTCCCTTCTCCCTTTCCTCTTTAAGAAGTCCAAAGCGATACCATCCTCAGAACAACTTTTGACCTGAGATTGCGAGGTATGACCAGCCACAACTCTTCTAGAAGTAACTAGGATTAGAAAAGTTTGTGAATACCTTTGCATTCTCAGACACATATAGCAATTCACATCACTGAAAATCAAGGTTTAAAAAAAAGACCTGGAGTTCTCTTTTCATTATCTTCCCTGGCATAAAAATTTTGCAACCAGCTTATCTGTACTAGAAAGGTTGCACTTGTTTAAATTTGTTAGATAACACACCTACACTTGCAAGAAGATTAAGGATGGACAGAAATGCTACCAAAGTTTCATAATGCTTATGCAAATGCTTTTTGTCCAGAAATATCCTGAGTACTAGGATGCCTGTTGCTTCCCAGCTTCATCCTGGATGGCTCCAGTGAAGCACATCATATTTATGACCAAAACTTTGGAAAAGTGAATACACCTCAGGTTAGAGTTTTAGCAGTTGAACTATTTATTTGTTTCAACTGGTGCTCCCATCATTACAAAGTATACTGTTTGGAGTTGTCAAGTGATGCAGAGAATCATGCTGAGGGGTTCAAGAAAAAGGGCGCTGGGATGGGTTGAAGTTGTCTCATCCTTGCTGAAAAGGGGGGATTCAACTCTGCTACCAACTTTGGTTCCTCATACGCCATGGCGCTGATCCTGAATGGCCTTTTTGCTGACCTCAGTGAAGTGGCTTTTTATCTGTTGTCTGAAGGGCTGCACCCTTTTATATCAATGGGATATCCATGATCTTCTGTGGGGCAGGAATGATTACCAAAGCCTGAAGAACTTTTCCATTTACTTCAGTGGGAATACTCAGCAGATGCTGGGCATGACGTCTCTAGTTTGAAGCTTTCCTGGAGTAGAAGCAAATGCATTTCTCTGATACTGCCTACTCTGGCAAGTGTGTCAGTCAATTTTTCCATACAGTTTGTCCAATACTGGTCATATTCATTCAGGACTGAATATTCCACAGACTTTTACTTTACAGAATCACAGAATCATCTAGGTTGGAAGGGACCTTGAAGATCATCTAGTCCAACTGTTAACCTAGCACTGACAGTTTCCAACTACACCATATCCCTCAGCGCTATGTTAACCCAACTCTTGAACACCTCCAGGGATGGGGACTCCACCACCTCACTGGGCAGCCCATTCCAACACCTAACAACCTGTTCTGTAAAGAAATACTTCCTAATATCTAGTCTAAACCTTCCCTGGCACAACTTGAGGCCATTACCTCCTGTCCTATCACTTATTACTTGATTAAAGAGACTCATCCCCAGCTTTCTGCAACCTCCTTTCAGGTAGTTGTAGAGGGCGATGAGGTCTCCCCTCAGCCTCCTCTTCTCCAGACTAAACAACACCAGTTCCCTCAGCCACTCCTCATAAGACCTGTGCTCCAGAGCCTTCACCAGCTTCGTTGCCCTTCTCTGGACACGCTCGAGTAATTCAATGTCCTTTTTGTAGTGAGGGGCCCAAAACTGAACACAGTAATCGAGGTGCGGCCTCACCAGTGCCGAGTACAGGGGTAAGATCACTTTCCTGTCCCTGCTGGCCACGCTATTTCTGATACAAGCCAGGATGCCATTGGCCTTCTTGGCCACCTGGGCACACTGCTGGCTCATGTTCAGCTGGCTGTCAATCAACACCCCCAGGTCCCTCTCTGACTGGCAGCTCTCCAGCCACTCCTCCCCAAGCCTGTAGCGCTGCTGGGGGTTTTTGTGGCCCAAGTGCAGCACCCGGCATTTGGCCTTATTGAAACTCGTACAGTTGGCCTTAGCCCATCGCTCCAGGCTGTCCAGATCTCTCTGCTGAGCCCCTCCCTACCCTTGAGCAGATCAACACTCCCACCCAACTTGGTGTCATCTGCAAACTTACTGAGGGTGCACTCGATCCCCTCGTCTAGATCATCAATAAAGATGTTAAACAGGAGTGGCCCCAAAACCGAGCCCTGGGGGACACCACTCGTGACCGGCCGCCAACCGGATTTAACTCTGTTCACCACAACTCTTGATGGGCCCGGCCATCCAGCCAGTTTTTTACCCAGCAAAGCGTGTGCCCATCCAAGCCTTGAGCAGCCAGTTTTGCCAGGAGAATGCTGTGGGAAACGGTGTCAAAGGCCTTACTGAAGTCGAGGTAAACTACATCCACAGCCTTTCCCTCATCCAATAAGCAGGTCACCCTGTCGTAGAAGGAGATCAGGTTTGTCAAGCAGGACCTGCCTTTCATAAACCCATGCTGACTGGGCCTGATCATCTGGTTGTCCCACACGTGTTGTGTGATGCTACTCAGGATGAGCTGCTCCATCAGCTTCCCAGGCACCGACGTCAAGCTGATAGGCCTGTAATTTCCTGGATCATCCTTCCAACCCTTCTTATAGAGAGGTGTCACATTGGCCAGTTTCCAATCTGTCGGGACCTCCCCGGTCAGCCAGGACTGCTGGTAAATGATGGAAAGCAGCTTGGCGAGCACCCCAGCCAGCTCCTTCAGCACCCTCGGGTGTATCCCATCAGGTCCCATAGAGTTGTGTGTGTCTATGTGATGCAGTAGGTCACTGACTATCTCCTCCTGGAATGTGGGGGGGGGGTTGTTCTCCCAGTCTCTGTCCTCTGGCTGAGGAGGCTGGATTCCCTCAATACAACTAGTCTTGTTATTAAAGACTGAGGCAAAGAAGGCATCAAGCACCTCAGCCTTCTCCTCATCACTTGTTACCATGTTTCCTCCTGCATCTAGCAGGGGATGGAGGCTCTCCCTGGTCTTTCTTTTGCTACTGACATACTTATAGAAACATTTCTTGTTATCCTTGATTGCTGAAGCCAGGGTAAATTCCAGCTGGGCTTTAGCCCTCCTGATTTCTGCCCTGCATAGCCTCACAGCATCTTTGTAATCACTGTGAGTGGCTAGTCCCTTCTTCCAAAGGCTGTAAACTTTCCTTTTCTCCCTGAGTTCTGGGACATCTAGAACACTGGAGCTGTATGGATCCAAGCATACGCTAACTTCACGTTAAGGGGAGTCCAGATATATCCCTTCCCTGGTTCCTCCTTTCCTATGTCCCCTCTCGTGCTTTGCTTTTCAGACCCACCACATGAACTAGAAGAGAGTGGCAGTGCCCAGTTTCCCCTGATCTGGACAATGGGGTGACTGGGCCTGAAAGGACCACTGCAGCGTGTGCTCCTACAGTCCCCCACTTCACATTCAGTATGGCTTTTCAAAACAAGATTCTTGCATGCTGGCAGAGTGTTATGAAGAAGTGTTCACTGCTGTTGCAGTTTGCTCTCTGAGACATAGAGTATTCTTCAGTTCCTCAAGTTTCTCAGTCCAGCATCTCTTCAAGAGCAAAAAGTGAAAGCCTGATATGGCAGTATTTTTCTTATTGCACAAGGTACAAGCAAAACATCTACTGTTAATTATTGATGTTTTAAAGCCATAAACTCGTTGTCCATATTTGCTAACAGTTGGGGAAGAAAGTTGATCTTTCCTGAAAATACTGAAGCAGATGGAAGCAGTGTGGATGCCAGAATATCCCTACAAATTCTCCTAACATGAAACAGTTTTGTTGGACAGTTCAGGACATCTGGAGTGAATATGGGAGAGGGAAATGAAAAATTTCTTGAATGTACTTAAAGGCTGAAATAGAATCACAGTGGCGTAGACATGCAGAAACCCTGAATGAAATACACACATGGATATGGCAGAATGCTTAAAAGGAAGTCAGCCTGCTAGGAGCAGAACTATTTTTAGTCTTTTAATGAAGAAAGCAGCTGTATTTGAGAAAGCCAGTCACTCACTGCTTGGAAAATCAGCTGGAACTCTTTCTGGGTCCTGGTGTTCTTGGTTGCGAGAGGAAAATCTTATGTGTAAGCTCTTTCAGCCCTGGAGAACCTTAAATGGCAGTCATCTTGGGTTTTGAAGCACAGTTGGGAGCTTCTTGGGAACAGATTCACAGACTTCTCTTGGAGCCCATGGTCACTCTGCGGTGTTCAACCACTCTTGGAATGAATGTTTCTTTAGGAGACAGCAAGGATCTGGCAAAGTCCTCCAAGATGTGCATTGAACATAACATTGAATTCTGCCTTTTTTTGTTCTGTGCTGTGCTGCTTGTTATACAAAGTTTATTTCCCTTCCTAATTTCCCGGAGCTTTGCTGGAGTGCAGCAGTCTGTCCAGTTCATCCTAAAACCTGTTTTCTTATCTATATAGTGTTTATGTTAGGTATGGGAGTGGAGGAGAGCCACTTCATTTTGCTGTTCTAGTGAAATTTGAATTGTGAAAATTCGCTGCTTTTCATGTACCAGAATAAGTCCTTTTGTAAGGGGCTTTTTTTGGTACAAAATAGAGAGATGTCTTTCTGTCATACTGCTGAGTTAAACAAATGATCGCAGAGAATTATATGTATCCTGACTGTGACAAAAATGGACAATAGTTATCACAAGGTCGAAACCATTGAATGTGCTTGCTGGAAGTAAAGGAGACAGTCTGATTTTTCTGTTGGCTTGAGAAACCATTTCTGAACTAGTTAAAGTAGATGCATCATAAAAGGCTGAATTGAAAGAAAAGGGATTTTAGCTTAAAGCCAGCGTCAGGGAATCCTAACCAAAGACATCTGCCTGAGATGGCCCGGCATTTTTTCAATGAGAGGATGAGATTAGTGAGGAGGAGGGCTTGGTTTTCAAAACTTCCTTCTACAGATGATCTATCAATTTTCATCAATGGGCACCTGCCCGAACCATCAGGAATTGGATAAGATCTTAAAGGTGAGAGGAAGGCAGGGTATTCAAGAAGAAATGCCATGGAAAGCGAGCTGGGACCTGGACCCTGCAGATATCCCTGCTGCTGGGCAGCTTTGGCAGGCTCCTTCAGTCACTTCCAGCTCCCAGCCTTGTGTTTGGTCCATTTAGAAACTCATCTTTTTCTTGCCTGTCATGTGCTTTAATGCGTGAAGGGAACCATCTTGTACATAGGTTCTTAAATGATCAAAAATAGGGAGGGAGGGAGGGAGGGAGGAAGGAAGGAAGGAAGGAAGGAAGGAAGGAAGGAAGGAAGGAAGGAAGGAAGGAAGGAAGGAATTATAAGCTCCAAGAAGAATATCTTCATCTCTCCTTTTTTAGTAAGACCATGGCCTGGGGAAGAAGTTGATGCTCTCAGCCTGTTCCCATTTGCTTGTCACCCACCACGTGCCTGCAAAGGGCTATCCCTCTTCGGATCTTCTGGCACAGTTTCTTGTATGACCACTCCCTAAATGTGTTTCTGCTTGAGCAATATAATTTAAAAAAATAACCTCTATTACAAGTATCGAAAAGAGGGAAGATCATGCTGACCGAATTGCATAATTGGCTATTTCATGACTATTTACTCTGGCATAAGTCAGGCAGCTTGGGGACAGTGACCAGCAGCTAGAGGGGGCCTGAGGAGAAGGAGCCTCTTTGCCCAAGTCAGGGGCAGCCGGAGCAGCAGGTCTGACCACAGCCTTCGCTTTCCACCACAAATACCTGAAGTTTTCAGCTGGTTTCAGTGGAGCCTGTTTTGCATAAACCATTTCTCTTTTCCCATTACTCATATGTCCCTTTGTTAATAACATAATGTAAATAATTCTGTGCCAGATTTGGCATTCATTTAAACAGGTGTAACACTAAAGCAGTCGTAATTGGTTTCAGTGTTCCCAGCCTTCTCTCTGGCTGCACCTTTCAAAGGAGTTTACTTGTTTCTGCTTTTGAAGGCTCGTTATTAACATAATTCACCCATCAGTCTGCTGCTTTTAATGTTAATTCAGTTTTATAACTTGGTAGGAGGCAAGATTAAATGTTTCAGGCTGCATCGTAAGGTTATTCTTTGAGTGGCCAGTGTTTTAAATGGATGCGATGGGCATTGGCAAGAAGAGGTTTGTGATATTTATAGTCTTCAGGAATCTGTGTAAAAGTGAAAAAATGGTTATCCTGATTCTGTATAAATACCACATCCAAAGCACACCTGTCTTCTGCCATGTGGGCCAGCTAATTGGTTTTTGATCTATTTTTACTGTTCTTAGCTGAAAGGCAATTTTTTTGTTAAGTTTCACAGAAAGCTCTAGAGCTGTTTTAGGGGTTTGTAGCTGTGAAAAATAGCCGTGGTTCTGTTTTTTAAAAAGCATTCTCAAGGAATAATTACAATGATTGAGAATGCTTCTTAAAAAAACAGAAGCGTGTACATTTTTCATAGCTACACTTCTCTAAAATGGCTTTGTGGGTTTCTTCACATATTCAGGAAACTTTTAAAAATAAAAAGGAGCAAATCTATCTCTGAGCTTGGCAACAGCTGAAGTTTATATTTCACAAGTATCTGAAAATGGGTTCCTCCCCATTTGCAGACACAGATGCCAAAGTTTTAAACTGACAGTGCAAAGTTTATATTGCAAGCTTTGTAAAGGAGCAAAGCAGCATTTTTATGCTCTATGCCAGTCCTGCACTTATGTGTGGCTGGGATGAAGCCTTGTTGGACAGTTATTATTATTATTGTTTATGAATTCCTTGCCTTGCGGTCGTGCAGAACAGCAAGTCAGCATTGTTGAATCAGGAACTGTAGACATGAAAATAGCAAAAAGGTTGCCCCTGCTGCTAAACTTTTGGCAGTATTTTGTATTCCATTCTTGTCTGTATTAAAACACAGAATGTAGTGAATGGGCCAAACCCTGAAATCCTTTTTTGGTTATTATGAAGAGAGAGAGAAAAGGCTGTGATTCATTAGAAGGGGGATGAATAAGAGGCTGCAGAGAAGGTCTATGTGAGGTAGCTTGGGAGCTTCAGTTCCCTTGTCTCATAACCTGCCAGCACAAGGGTTGTCTGAGCATAGCGAATGGTGGCTCTGTCAGAAGCAATGCATTAAAGAGTCCTCATGCTGGGGCAAACAGAGGAGCGATGTAAGGAGATGCCTGCTGCTTATGTGATACGTCTATGCATCTATATGCAGGGTTAATGGGAAAGGCAGGCTATTGAGACCTCAGGGTAAAAGCATGTCCCTGCAAAGGTGAATCGGGTGGAAATCATTGCATGGGATGCTCCTGAAACCAACTATTTCAGAAGATTAATTAGGAGATATTTTTTTAATGGGAGCACAAAATACCTGGGGTTACCTATTGTCTCAAACAAAATGGGTACAAAAGCTGTTGTTTCAGCATTAGAGCAGCCTCTTAAGTGGCAGGTCACTAATGCCGCTTCAGTATTTCGCCTGGAGCAGCAGGAGTTACAGATGTTTGCTTGCATCATCACAGTATAGTCTCTGATGATGGTGGTTTGTGTTGTTGTAATCCCACAGAAATTATACTTTGGCTTCAATACTTTGGCCTGTCTGGGCATGACTGATCATTATCTGCTCTTCAAGATTAGCTGAAATTGCCTAGCTAAATGCTCTGAACTTTGTGGTAGGAAAGGATAAATTTGGGGGCTGGGACTCTGAAAATGTTGCATAAAAAAAGGCAGTTGTGTTTATTCCCCTGTGCTCCCTGGCATAAATGAAAGAAAAGGAGAGCAGTGCAGATCTGGGCTTGTCTGCTTGGGATATATTCAGTTATTTAACTCATGGCACAAGCCACTGCAACCCTAGTAGGCAGCATTTCAGCAAAGGCTGGTGAGTGTTGTAAATAACATCAGGAGGAGAGTTTTTTGTTCCCTTCTCCCCACTTTTTACGTTAGATGCTGAATGAGTCGCACACGCATGTTTGTGAGGGGGGTTGTTCAGCTGATCTGCTTCACGGTCCCCAGACATCCCTGATCTCGCGTCCTGGAGAATCTCAGAGACAATTTTAGCAAAAGGCTGTTCTGAGTGCCATTTGGCTTGTCTGTTTACAAAGTCACAAAGTCATTTCTCATTATTTTTGAGGGATCAGAGGGGACAAAAGTTTAAATATTAGCTCAGCTATTTAAACCCTGTGGCAATGCCAGTCTGCTTGGCACATAGTGTTAAATCTAGTGATAAGATATTCTCTCGACTGATGACCCTCGCTGCGTTGTAAGAAATATGCTGATAAATTCCCTGTAAGGGATAGGAGGGATGAAGTGGCTCTTACATTTTATGACAATTGCTAATCAAAAAATTTGCCAAAAACCTGGGTTTAGAGATCTATGCTGTTGCCCTCCAGTAAACCCTGATTTCCCGGAGGCTTCTAGAGTATTCCTAGATAAGCAGTATTGCAGACAAATAATGAAATAAGAAAGAGTTCTCCAGTAAAGGCTTCCTGCCTGAAAACATTTTCTAGAATCTAATTACGTTTTTGTCCACTAGATGGCTTTTCTCCCCCCTACCTGCGCCTTGATAGAGCAATCTGAATCAACCAAATATAACCTATCTAAAATGATATTACATACAGCTTAATTCAAATATTGGTAACTAACATACAGCATGCAGGGATTATGTATCCTGTGATGTAGATTTTCCCCCATGCAGCAAATTTTCTGTACGTTGGCACAGAGAAAAATTCAAGTTAAGGTGTTTTAGCAAGTTGTTTGCCAGCAAATAATATCTGCTTATGATATGAAATTATTAAAGAACACAGAGCACATTCTGTGGTTATTAAGTCTTCAGCACTGATACTAAAAAATAATGTAAAATATTTCAGACCTTGTTTTGGTTTGACTTGGGGTTTTTAGGAATCGGAAACAGAGGAGTTCCTCCCCTTACCCACCCAGCCCGTAGTATAACATTAATTAATGATGTTTGGAAGTAAATTTAGGTTCTGCAATTATTATAATTAAGTGGGACAGATGGGACAGAACTCTGCATTATGTGGCTTAAGCCAAATCAAATGGAATGCCAAAAAAAAAATTATGTTATTTACATTGAGGAAAGTCTCAGTTTTAGTGACTGTGTGAGTCCCACTGACCACTGAGCAGGGCTTTGCCTTTCCTGTTGACTTAACCAGGTGAATAAGATAGTGGTCAAGAGAAGTGTACCCTGAATTAGTAACATGTGTGGTATTCAGGTTATGACCAAAAACCAAAGCATCCCAACAAACATTTTGTTATTATTTTATAATATTTACTCTCATTAAAAAAAACATAATATGGTAGAATTAAAAATAATCACCAAGCTGATGTTCACCATTTCACTGGAGAAAATATAAGGGAATTGGTACAATTTTAGAATAGTAAAATGTTCTCAAGAAATATACCAACAAAGCTGATGTAGGTACACACACTAGAAGATGAGAGAACCTCTATCACAAGCTGCTATTACTGTCTTCCCAAGAAGCTCAGTCCCTTGCTCCTATCAGCACTTGAGATTTGGAGGATCTCTGCAAGGAAGTTACTGCAGAAGCCTGCCTGGAGATGCAGTTCCTCAGTTCATTTTGTAGCCAGTAACTATTTGTTCGGTGTGAAACTTCCATTTCTAGCTGTTGAATCGGTGCAGGTCTTTGTTTTCCTATCAACTTCCTGATAGCCACGGAGAAAAGAGAAGTGTGTTCTCGTTTCCACATCCCTCACCCTCCTCCTTGCTTCTCTGGAAGAGGAAGCAAGTAAGATATTTCTGTTACTCATCCTTTCCTTCAACCTCCTTTCTTCAGGATCTTTATCTCTTGTGAATCATTCCAGTGCCCATTCCTGCCCCCAAATCTAGCTTTTGCAAGCTTCAGCATGAGATTAGGGGGGGTTTTGGTTTTCCCTGCACGGCATGGGGCCCTGCTGGAGAATAGGTGGAGATTTTGGTAATCTCCATCAGCGGGTGCTGTCTGGCAGTGCTGGGATGGAGGAGCAGCACAAGCACTGGAGTTCTTTCTCTGCAGGTTCAGGAAGCCAATGTCACATCAGTTTGCACTCAGTTTGAGCTTGGAAACTGAGTTTTTGCTGCCATAAATTCAATTTTTTAATTTTTCGTAACAAAATCTTAGATTCTGTGGGAATTCATGGCTGAGACCAGTGTCCAGCTTGCTAGGGAAATCTTGCAACTGCAAAGCATCTGATTGGATTTTTAAGCCCTGTTTGACTAATACCAGAAGGATTAGCATGTTATTTTATTTGATGCCAACACAAGAAAACCTCATGGGATTTAAACTGAAGGGTTACATTTACCTGGAGTGGTGCTAAACTAAGGTGATGCAAATCATGGTATAAAAAGCCCAGGTACGCTCATGGCCCTGGGGCATGGAGTACTTCAGGCTGAGCCAGCTATTGTGCTACCTGTCCTGAATGAATGGGATGGAGGAGCAGACTCTTTCGGCTCATGAGTGAGCTGACATGATTTGACATTCTGAGTGTAAGAGGTGTGAAACACTAAACTAAAACTGCTAATCCAATGGTGGTCAGCTAAGCAGTTTGGTCAGGAAAGTCAGGGATAATACACAAGCACAGATCTTTGAGCCTCTTAGCTGCCTTCTGCTTTCAGTTACATCAGCACAGATCCATTGACTTCCCTAGAGTTCCCACGTCAGGCTTATTCCAGTGCTTCTGAGAGCAGAGTTGAGGAGACAGAAGGGAGGAGAAAGACATGAATGAAACAAAAATGCAGTCTTCAATCTTACTATGCACATGGTATATTCTGTTTCATGGGTTTCAACCATTTGGCCTAGTAGAGGATGTTATTTCTGGCTAACAAGAACTGTTGAAGCCACAGTGAGCAACCACTAGCACCTAAGACCTGCAGTAGCATCAATGCAATAGAGATGCTGCTATAGAAAACTTCTAGTATGCAAGTATGTGCATGGTACTGAACATGCAGTAGCAACAATCCCATTTTTCATCTCCACCCTACTCCTGTCTAGCTATCTGCTGATCATAGGCAGAAGAGACCATGTGAAGTCCTCCTAACTAGAATATTCCAGAAACCATAGCATCGAAAAAAATAAACCATTTTTTAAGCAGGAGAAAAACCTTAGCTCAGTTTAAAAAATTGTCTGGGAGGTGATGTGTGGGGTTCCTGTCCCTGATGGAGAGGGTATCTGGCACGCTGTGAAGCCAGAGTTTTTACTAAGTGCAAAGGTAGTTGGGAAGAGCCAGGTCACGCTACTCTTCAAACTCACTGCAGCAGCAGATCCAAAAGGCAATAAATAACAGCTTAGCACTCAGTCCTTACCTGTGCTGATCTCAGGGAATTCAGGAGAAGGAAGCAAAGGTTGACCTAAGCTACCTTTAATCCGTCTTCAATCTCTGTATTGGCCAAAGATCTCCTTTAACCAGCACCAGTTTATTAGAGTACTGCAGCGCTTGTTCCAAAAAATCCCAAACTCACTCACAGCAGGTGCTCAGCTGGAGGCGGTCAGGTCATGTACAAACCAGTTATGTTAGTTCACAGTTCTTCTGTGCCACCGTGCACCTCTGTAAAGGCCATGCTGAGGTCCTCTGCACTTCTTCACTGAGCCTTTGATCTCTGCCAGCACTTTGCAATCCCCTCTCCAGGTCAAAGAAAAATGTTTTTTACCACCAAGGAAATCTATAAGAGAGATGTTATTAACCTCTACTCTGTGAAGGAAATGTAGATTCAATTCCTTTTGTGCATCTGAAATACTGCTGCCAAACCTGTGCTATGAAAGGTCAGGGAAAACATGGTAAGCTAACAAAAAATATTCAGTAACACCAGAGCAAGAAGATGTGTATGTCCCAGAAAATAAATTTGGCTCTGGACTGAACATAAAAGGATTTGCCAAAATCATTGTCTGCCTTTTCAATTGAGATACAGGTTAACATCTTTGAAAGTAGCCATCCAGGTTTGATGTCAGGTTGGCCCAGATGAGGAGTGACTGCTGACCTGCCCAAGCAAGGGAGCTTGGCCAGGCCTCAGAACTGATCTTTCTCTGAACAACCCCAGAGATCCCCTCCCAGCCTTGACACCAGGATTTCAGACACACAAGACTTGCTGTGGCTACTCTACAGTATCAGATCAGCTTCGTCTTCACAGCATCCCCTCACTGTTGTCTCTTCCCTTTTGGCCCTGCAGAGAGATTACAGCATTTCCTCTCTGGGTTTGATGGGATCCAGTTTTGCTTACACCCTAACGATCAACCATGAAAAAAATGAGTGACATGTACCTGTTATGAATTAGCATATGCTGTTAGTTAAGCCTTTGAATGTGTGTTTAATTTTCAGGTGGATGCGTAATTACTCTGTGACCTGTTTAGCATTTCAGACTCATTGCTTTCAAAGACTGGAGTAAAAAAAAGAGGTTACATCCAAGCTGAAATGAAAGACATGAGAAATTTTTTCTGTATCATTTTAAAAAGATTTCTGAACAAATTTGTTTTCAAAGTAGTTTGCTCTCAATCCTAAAATGATAACTGCCAGCAGCTGGCTGGGAAAAAGCAAAAGTTAGAGTCTGAAAAGTAATAAAACTCACATGACCTGAAATTGTACAATACTGAGCCCATTTGTAACCGCAGCTAGATTTCTTTGTCATTCTGGAAAAAATAGTGAAGTGTCTCGGGGTTTTCTTTGTTACAATTTTTCTTAAAGGGATTTTCTTTTGGGGAGGCAGCAGCAGAAGGGATTTTTGTTGGTTACTTTTCTTTCAAAGCTTAGTGATAACGGGCAAGCAATATGATTTTGGCAGGAAAGTGTCACATCCTGTGTTAGAGAATAAATTGTTCCCTTGATGATGTACTGAGTGATAACCCTTTCTGGATTTATGGATTTTTCTGTATATTTGCATAGAAAGTCATTACAGCACCCTTTTAGCTGATAACAGTAGCACATTGTTGCGTGTTTCTGCATGTCTTACAACTCCCTGGACAAGCTATTGATCAGGTAGGTCACTCCCAAAGAAGCAGAAAGTCATTCTGTGTGCTCTTTCTTGGATGGGAGATAAGCTTTGTTGCTAGTCTACAACGTGCCGTCTCCCCTCTCACTTTGCCGTAGCACGTGATGACTTCAGAAATCGCTTGCTCCTTTCTGTTTAAGATTTCTAGCCTGACACATCACAGGGAAAGAAAGAAAAGAAGGAAAAAGTACAACTTTTCAAATGGAGGAAAGTCAGTCCTTTTCCTTGCCAGATTCAAAAAAAGCAATGCTTGCCCAGCTCTGCTGTTTCTGTGTTGATGTTAGTGCTAAAAATGATGCACACCCGTTATATTAGAGTGGATTTCTTCAGAGAGCGTATTTTCATTCAGATTCATGTAACTATTGACCAGAAGCAAGGTTAAATTGAGCCTGTTTAAAAATTAACCCATTTTTTAAAAAATTGCATAACTCAATAGCCCTCTTCAGGCAATCCTTCAGCTTTCTAGCATCAAGTCATCTCTGATGCTGTGCAGGCTGTGTTTAAAGGCAACGCATTCCGAGCAGCTCCTATGCCTGCGAAGTTTCATGCTGTTGCTTTAAACTGGTAATTCTCTGATGGTCTTTGTGTTCTTATAGTGTGGAAACAAGTATGCATACTCATTTCTGCATTTCCTGGACACCATCTTTCAAAAATGTACCTTTAAGCGTGCCCATTTCTAATTCCATGCCCCTAAAATAACTCAAGCAAGGGATACAGTAAAATGCAGGAAAATTTAAGTGCTTTAGGAATCATCTCTGTAAAAAAACCATCTATATTCAAGCCTGTGTTTTGTCTGTCAGAGCAGGGGCAGGTGAGGGAAGTACGTTAGAATGCAATAATCCAAAACTCATAGTAAATTTAAATCCCATAATTCAGAATTAGCTGTGATTCCTGCTGTCAGGAACACAGAGCTAAGTAAAGGTTAGATTTCTTCTCCTACTGTATTTTCATTCAGATTAATATTTAAGCCGTGCTGGTGGTTGTGTCCAGGAGAACAGTCGGTCCTTTTACAGCTATAAATGGTAAGAGGCTGGGTCTGTTAGAGCTCGCCTGTCAGCTGTTGGAGCAAGGCGAGCACCTTGCTGCAGCTGGCCCCAGACCGAGCATTTTCATAGCTCTCAGGCTCTCCGCTTGCACCAGCTCGCTCATTGGTTGTAGCTATCGCCCTCCTTGCAGCGACTGCTGCTGACAGTGTATCTCTCCTCAGCTGAGATTACTGCGTATGACCTACTTCGAAAATGGTGTGAACCAAGGTTCACAAATTGTCTTGGAAGGATGCCATGAGGTTGGTGTGCAAACATGCGTGGTCTGGGAGGCTTCTGGTGGAGCAGAACTGGCTGTCTCCGTGTCCTTCCAGATGCAGCGCGCGTTCCGTCGCCAGCCCCAGCTTCACAATCTATCTTTGTGCTCTTGAGTGTGGCATATTGATTTCTCAGGCAGGCCTGCTAGGTTAGAGGGCCTCTGGCCAATAAGTCCTCCATGTCTTTTTGCTCTCAAAACAGCTGAAGTAGTAATAAAGATGAATAAAGGGTTTCAGGCTGAGCTGTCAGCTGAAGCCTAGCAGTAGTAGTAGTAGTTGTAGTAAAAGCAGTAGTAGTGGTATCAGAATACAAGTCACAAAGGAGAGCTAAGAGGTGATATTTTATTTACACAGTTCATCTGTTTACTATAATCTGCTTGTTTATAGTGTAATGTAAACTTGCAATTACCAAAGCTGCTTTCCATGCCAGATGAACAGTTTAACCTGTATGTCATTCCAAAATACTGATAGAGGAGAAAATTCAACAGAAAGAAACAGCCTGGAGAATTGCAGCCTGAAACCTATATGGGTTTGGGTTTTTTTTTTCCCCGTTTTTATTTTTTTTCCTTCTTTGTCTTCCTTATATAAGCTCTGTGCTGCAGAGGAAAGTTTCCACACACTCAGAAAGATCATATGCACATTCATGCTACTTGAAAGATAAGACCTTTTTTTTTTTCTTTTCCCCTCCCCAAGGCTAATATATTACATACCTACTCAGCACAGGGCTGCCTGTTATCAGATAAGATAATTAGCATCAGACACTAGGAGAAACATATGTACTTTTAAAAAGGAGTATTACTGAATGTTCACAGAGAGAGTTAAAGAGCATGCTTATCAGAGCTTTTCCATGCAGAAGACTTGTGCTAGTATTTGATTTTGTGTCAAAAAGTCCTTTATTAAATTAGCAATGCAAATGTGTTTTACTTTATACACGTGGAATTTAAGTGTGTCGGACAGCCTCCCTCTAGAGCACTTTGGGGCCTTTTTTTACAGATTTAGCATGGGCCAAGAGTTCCAACTCAGGCTCTGAGTATTTCTTTTTGTTTGTTTTATCCTCTGTAAAGACATCTGTTCTACATGGCTCTCCACCTTGGCTGCAGTTCAATTTCCACTGACTTCCATGAACTCCATTGTGAAACCCAAGTGCAATCCTCTCTTTGCACCAGGACCAGTCTGTGACTCCTGAACACAGACCTGCAGCTTACGGATGCCCTCAGCCACCTTTCCCAAAGCACGTGGCTATGGGGAGCAGCCACCACCTTAAGGAAAGTACACCTCATCCTCCAACTTGTCCCTCTCCTGATGATTGACAGTCACGAGCCCTTGAAGCCATACTATAGTAGTTTAAAAATAGGGAAAGCTGAGACAAAGACCTTCATCAGCTCTAAAAGCAGGACAACACTGATGTTTACCCTGCCTGATGTGGTCTTTGCCAGTTGCTAAACGGCTAAAATGATCCATGGTGGTCAAAGGGGAAGAGGGCAGGACCTGAAACAAGAACTTGACATCTGACATTTGCCAGTCCTGTTCATGAAGCAGCTGGCCCATAGCCAGGAGCTCCTGTCTGAGCAAACCTGCAGCAAACCCTTTTGGCCTGACAGTTGTAATAATAGATACTGTAACGGGCCTGACATTTCAGCCTGGCAGGGTCTTTCATAAGTCTCAGCTGGGAGTGATTGTTTTAATGAAAAATGTTAATAGATTAATAGTTTGCCTGTGAGTTGTTACTTCTAGCGTAGAAGGCACTGAGTTGTTTTTAGTGGTGGTTGTTTTCTTTTAATAGCATATGTGGAGCTTTCTGGGGGATGTGGCAGTGTTCCTCACTTAAAAGGTGGGGGCAGGACTCTGAAAAATGTGTGGTGTCCTTGTCACTTGCATCATTCTGTGTGACCGTTGAGGTGTGATGGCAACCAGGAGAAACTGGAGCCAAAGAGGGGGGATTCAGTTCTGGTCCCCGTTACGGGACTGCCAGCAAAGGAGAAGAGTTCTCAGCCCTCCTCAAAGGGGACCAGGGTATACATATGCAGACCCAGGCTATTGCAGATGGGAGCATCAACTGAATGGGAAATATTTCTCCTCAAAATGTTTTTCCAATTAATTGCAAAGGAAGAAAGGGTCATGGATGCAGGGAGGAGGCAAATCCTTCCCACCCTTGATAAGTCCCATTAGTCTGACTGAAAGATCTGATACATCAGCTTGTGGGGGTCTGCTCTCTAGGCAATGAGCCAGCCTGTTGAATGGGCAGATCACAAAAAGGGAATGTGGTTGGAGTAGTACAAAGGAAGCCAACCCAACGTTTCTTTTGTATTTTGTGTTGCCTATGGTTTTAGAAAACATTTTGGAGTAACAGAACAGATCAGGGAGACAGATGTAACTACTGCCAGGCATTCTCAGCCTTCAGCTCCTGCTCTTCTGTCTGCCCCCAGTCCCTCCCAGAAATGACGGAAGACTTAAGCAGAGGAACTGAAAGACAGCCTGTGACTACCAGGGCCAGAAATGTTGCCTGACACGGATGTGGACACAAAGTACTGCAACATACCTTGCTACTGCCAGATGCCTACTTCTCTGATGTTACAGAAGGAGCCTGATGTTGCTTTATAAACCTCAGTTGACACTACTCACCTTGTCACATCTCTTGTATGAGGTATCTTATTTCATACCCTCTGCCAAAACATCCCAGGCACTCAAGCTAAATCAGGAGAAGAAATGTAACATGGTCTTTCCAGGTTTGAGCAAGTGGGTATGGAAACAGGGTATTTTGGGCAGAAGTAAATGGAGATTATGATCTCCCCCTTTGATCTGAATCTTCTATCATAGCTAATGTGTGGTCTGGCAAGGTTCATTCATGGATCTGTCTTTCAAAGAGCTAGATCCTACAAGCTACTACCCAAACCTTAACTGTCCTTTGCTAATCAGGTTGACAAAAATTAATCTCTAACATCAGCTGTGAGGCAGCCAGTAACTTGATCCCAGTCACTGAGGTTTCAGGGTAGCACAGGGTACTGAGACTGTCCTTGTAACTTTGGCCAGTGAAAAATGGTAATGCGTAATTATCTGTTGGATCACTTTTGATATTTGATACTGTTGATCATCGCATGCTGCTAACCTGTGCAGAGAAGCTGTGCCTATCAGTGGAAGCTCCATGAAATCTCATTCTGTTCCTTCTTTTAAGGCGGAGCCAGAGAAGTCACAAGCAGCAGTTGTTTTCCTGTGTCCAAACTCCTCATCTCTGGAAGCTGACAAGGCGTCTTCCATACACATGTGAAACCAGTGGAGAGCTGGGGAGATCACATGGTGAGCTAAAGTGCCTGCTTCTCTGTAGATGCTATCTAGGTTTTCATATTCCTTATTGCAAGCGCAATTACTGCCTTCCCCTAATTATCTTAGTGACTCCCTGAAGTTGGCATTGCACTGCAGAGCTAATGGCCAGAAGTGAACCAGACAAGTCTAAGATCTCAGTTGTATTAAATAGCTGCATCAGTGTGGCTTAAAATCACATGTAAACCAAATTGACTGTGTTAGCTTAAGACTTTTATTTGCAAGTACCAAATCAGCTCCTAAATAGATTTGAGCTTAAACCAAAACAGACATGGTTTAACACTGAAATATGAGAATGTCTACCCTGGCTTTTACACTAGTTAACTAAAATGGATTTTAAATTATACCTTTAGATAAACTAATATAATTTTTCTGAGCAGTTTAGACCTAGGTGATGACTGTAGAAGCAGAGGAGTACTTTGAAATTCTTCCTTCCGTAACTATTCCAGGTGCTGAGGACCTTTGATGTTTGTTGCACCTCTGTGGAGTTTTGGGCTTTTGTACTTGCCTACAGAATGTGCACAGAAATAGGAAAGCTCCATCTCCATTTCACAGTGACCACACAGTTGTCCTCACTCTGTTGGGTGCAGTGCAGGCATGATGGTCCACATAAAATGATAATTGCATTTGAAATCTCATGCTCAGAAAACTGGAACAAATGGGAGTAGTCGGTCAGTTTACCACACGCGCATTGCCATAGGCCTGTTGTTCTCCCCGTTTTCTTCTCTCTGCTATGCATGGAAGTTCTGCGTCATTGCATGGAATCCTAGGTAGGTTTTCAAATTTGATCCTGTAAGACTTCTAAGGAAATGGCCTTCACTGTTTCTGAGATAGGGCCTTCCTTTATGATCATGTTTGCATGCAAGTGCATTTCACAGAAGCAATGAAACTGTCAAGCAGTATAAGGAAGCTTCTGGACACAGGGCTTTCCCAGAAGCTGTATCTAGACTAAGAAAATTTATTTCTGCAATAAGTTGTCTGTAGACATCATCACTTTCAGAAAATGTCAAACTCCCTCTATAAGTTATAGAAACACACAAGTGCATGTGTAATCCCTGCAGGATCAATCAAGCTCTTTCTGCTATGGGGTGCTAAGGAAGAAAAAGTGGGAGAGATTATTGTTGCTATTTTTACATGCTTGGGAGCTGCTGAGCGATTATAATAATGGGAGTCATAAATTACTTCACCAATGCATTTGGAGATGAGACAGTGAACTGACTCCTTGGAGAACAGGATAGGTATTCTGAATGGCAGACGCTGCAGAGGAGGGGGCTCAGGCGCTGTGAAGGGGACACTATGGATGAAACTGGATTTCTGTTCTGCTCCCCTACTTTAATTCATTTGTGGTGCAAGCAAAGCAGGCACCACATTCGCAGTCTGCAAGTCTGGTGAAAGCCTTCGCACCTGCTACCTGAAGGATGGTTCAGCAAAAGAAATTAAAAAGTTTACTGAGTGGATTCTTTTTTCTTTTGCTGTTCCCAAAAAAGAAGCTCATTCATATGCACTTGACAGTGAGAAGTAAATTTTCAGTGCAGTGCAAGGTGACTTAACCACATGATTCCCAGGAACAGTAGCGGGAATGTTGCAGCAAAATCCTCATGCCAAGGCACGTGAAAATGTTTGTAGATGAATCCACTGCCCTGTGGCAATGGGAATCCTGGTCAATGAATTTTGTGCTGAGTGCTGAAACAAATAAAATCCATGCCACAAATCTCTTGTCTGCAGCACTGTGATTCTCTCTCTTTGAGATTCTGTGCAGACTTCTTCCTGGTGCATTGCATTAATATTAAATTAACAACACACTACTCACATGGAACTTACATTCTAAAAAAAGCTCACATTATGCTGTAAGCCTTTTATTACAAAATAATAGCAGTCGTGAGGTTAAAGTTTGTTCATACAGTTTTCTATAGAACATCTGTACATTTTTTATGGAGGATAAAAGCTACATTCCATGTGTAGTTTAGTCATATGAATATAGATAATGAGTAGTTTATTGCATTTTCTTTTAGATTTTACCATTCGCTTATATTCATATAAAGCATGCAAAACATACCAGATTTTTCTAAGTGGTGCTTTCTTTTCAGAAACACTAATTTCTCTGTCAGTGTTCTGCAGAGGATGTGACCTGATATGAAAAGGACCTATTCCTCTAGGATTTAGCTTGTAGCTAGAGGCATAAATCAGGGATTCTCTGAAGTGGATTGTAATCCACACTGACGAGAATAAAGAGAAATCACTAGGTCCATATGGAGCAGGACCTTGAAAAGCTTTATGAGGACCACATTCACTGGCATAGTTACCCAGCATCCAAGCCATGGAAGCCCACACAGGCTTCAAAACCAAAATATTTCAGGGCTTTTGTGGCCTTCCATGATGCGGAAGCTGGACAGAATTTTTATTGAATCTGGCCCTAAATAAGCAAAAGAATTTTGTAATCAGTTCATGGTTTAACGGGAAGCCAGAAAAATTCTTTTAATATTGGAGTGATATGGTGGGAAAGCTTAGCCCTAGATACAGTCCTGGCTGCTGAGTTCAAAAGAAATTTGCCTGCAAGCAAAACTAGCTGGGAATACAGCAAACTCCTAATTAACCTGAATGGGAAAAAGGTATGTATTGGAATGTCAGTTTTTTACTGTGTAAGCCATACCTTACTTATCAAATGCTGACCCTTCACCCCACAAAAATGTTTTCAATACCTTAGACTCAGTCCTTGAATGCTGATCCCCCTCCTCTCCTTCCCATCTTGTTAGAAGCACTTTCAATTATTGGTAGAGAACTCTGGATACAGTGCCAGAGCTCCTTAATGCCATTCCAGGTGTCAAACAGCAGGGACTATTAGAAAGCAATATGTAGCAATCCTCAGCCCTGATGGTATTTCAGCATTAAGCCTAGATCCTGGAACAGTTGCTTGCTGTATTGCCAAAAGTCTTAGAGATTAAAGCTTTGGTAGTACTGTTATGAAACAGGCAAATAAGTGACCACTGCATGATGGTCTGGATTCATAAGGGACTACATTATGTTATGCCATGAACTTGAAGTCATCTCAGTGCTCTCCAGTGATCCTTGTGTCATGGCAGTCAGCAGAGTTACTGGGAGGGGCAGGTATTCTAACTGCACTTGTGTTTTCCCACCTTGAAATTTTATTTTCATGTTTTAGATGCAGAGATATGGGTAGTGTTAAAAAATGTCAAAAGGGGCATTAACCAACATCTGAGAGCATTGGTTCAAAGAACTGGACAGGGCTCATTTGGGGTCTAGATGAGTAGATCTGAGCTCATTCCTTTAGCTTCAGAGTATACCTGTAAGTTATGATGATTTCACCCAGAGCAGCATGTAAGCATTTCAATAAACAGGGTGTACATTGTGTAGCAAAATCAAAGCTATGCAGTAATAACTACCCTGCAGCTAAATGGATGCTTTTTCCACAGCTGAATCCTTAGAGGGATGATGTAGTTTTTAGTCATCCATTGCTATGTGACTTATTAAAACAATTAACAGGCAAAAAAGTGGCTATTTTGAGTGGTTTGGCGAAAGCTATACAGTGTGAAGTTCAAGCAGAGTGAGTTTCTACCTCTGTTGGTAGTAAAGTGTGTGAAGTGGCCGGGGCTGTGGTTCTCATCTTAGCTCCCCTTCTAACTTACTGTTTGACCTTGGAAAAGTCCCCTGGCCACTTTGGTTTTTCAATTCATTATGAACTTGAAACTCGTATCAGTTTCTCTAAGAGATTCGTGGGCTCTCCAGGCAAATCTGGGGTCCAGCTCTGGGGTTGAGCCTGATGGGTTTATAATTTGAGCCCTGTGTACGCAGCGTTTGAGGTTTTGACATGTAACCAGATGAAACATAATGGTTTCAGCTGAGTTTTGCTTTGAATTTTTGGGTTCAGCTGCACTTCTCGCTTAAAGGGAAGGCCTGAAGGTGGTGAAGCTAACTGAATAAACTGTCCGCTGAGGGCTTCTAGGGGAAACCCAGATAGTTTCACTCAGTCTGATTTAAAATTAAGCCTTAGGTATATGGTTTACTGTGGTTTTTATATTCAGTGCAATTGCCTGTACCCTGTTCCAGGAGGAGAATACAAGAGAGGCAGGTGTGTAACATTAAAAACCTGCAAGATGCCTTGGATGGAAGATCTCTACAGACAAACCTGGAAACGTTGTGAGTGACAACACAGATTTTCCCTTCTCAAATTTCCTTGCCTTGCCTCCATTTCTTCCTTCCCAACCATCCAAACAGTACAATGCAAACAAAACTTGTAGTGATTTTAACCACGAGCTACTCCAAGACTTGCAGGATGAGTCTTTTAGATTTCCTGCCAGATGGCAAATAGATACTTCGTTAGTCTGGTTATGGCCTTAGTCAAAATGCACCTCGTGTCTGTTGTCCAGGTTGCTGAGCTTGGGCCCTACTTTGCTAGACCTATGTGTCTCTGGCCTTGTAGCTGTTCTCTGGACCTGCAGATCTTTTTGAGGTTTGAAAAGCCAGAGGAGCCTGAAATCGGCTCCAGTTTGTCAGTGATTTAAACTAATTTCTGTGCTCTAGACCTGTGGACACTCCAGCTTATAGCCCATGCCTCGACACAGAGTTAACACAGATAGCTAAATAACCCTGGCTTAGTGGAAGAGGTTTCTGCAAACAACTGTTATTTTCTTAGGCAACAGATTTCAAGGGCATGAAGGCTGGGGTGAGCTCTGGGCCACGATTCACTCAGGCTGTATCTGCACCACAAGCATGAAAGCAATTGCCAGTGCTGGATTTAGCTGGCCACCACGGGCTATGTCCCAGCTCGGGTAAGACCCGGGTACTTCCCACCAGCTCCTATGCTGGAGGGAACCTCAGGGGCTGGGCTGGCTCAGGCCGGTGTCATCACCTCGAATCGCACAGCAGTTCCACAGGGGAAAGGCACACGGGGCCTACGGGGCCAGCCGGCTCATGGGGATGTAGCCAGCTGCTCCCCAGCACTCAGGGGAAACTTCGGAGGGCAGAGTCTGGCACCGCGTTGTGTAACTTCATTTTAAAGAACTAACTGTGATTTTTATATGGAGCGTTTGTGTGCCAAAAATACAGCTCTTTTTATTTAGTGAAATATCCTTTGGAAAACTGTAAAATCATGACAGGTTTTCATATTTATTTTACATTCAGTTCAGGATTATACACGATCAGCTTTAGGGCCTTGTAGGAGCCAAGAGAATATAAAGGTTGTCAGAAAATTGGAGGCTTTATACCAGGCTGTTCTGATTTAACTGGCAGACCATTTAAAGTTACTGAGATTTGGGGAGAAGCAGAGCTTTTCAGAAATGTCAGTCTTCTGAGGAGAGTGCTGCAGTTTCTGACTGGCACCCACTCTCCAAAGCACTGACCTCAGCACTGGCGGGAGAACAGCAGCAGCATCTTTAAGCTATATTTTGTTGTTATTGTTCAGAACTTTCCCCCTTTCTGAATAGATAAGTTTCCCCCGGAGATGTAGTAGCATCTGGGCTTTCTTGCAGCTGAGTTTAAAGCCGCCTGGTTCCCCGAAATGAAGTGACAGCTTTTAGTCTTCCACAGGAACGTGTGAATGTATTCAGGTTCATTTATAACATACAGAGAAGAAAATTGATATTAGGGGGGAAAAAAAAAAGGGGGAAAGAGGAAAAAAAAAGTCTTTGAGGGCTTCATCTGCCCAGGCCAGGAAGTAGTATAATGCATCCACACACTTCAGTCCACGTGAGCAGAGTAGTAATGGGATACACACGCACACACATGCACACACACACACACACACACACACACACACACACGCACACAAGCTGTGATCCTTTTCAACCAGCCAAATTATTCCTTGGTCGAAGGTATTTTTCTTAGTTCTAATAATAACCGCTGAAATCTGGGGTTAGTGCAACATACAAAGATAGTCTTTGAAATACACAACGTGGGTTACGTTGAACTGTATCCAGTATACAATGACCACATTGTTTCTCTTCTTTTTTTTGTTTCCACAAAAGTATAAAAGAGCATCATGCTACAGACAGCACATTTTAGTCTGAAGTGGAACTGGCAGAGGATTTCAATGGAAAGTTGATTTATTTCAAGGGATTATGGGAGTCCAGGGATAAAGCTGGCACCCGGCCACAGGGAGAGCCCTTGACCTAGAAGCAGGAACAGTTTTCAAAGCTGTACATGTACATAACTGAGCAGAACACTTTAATTTAGTGCAGAGCATAACCTGAATTCCTTCTCTGAGGGAAGATGAAAGAAAGAAATTTTACTTCTTAGTAGGACATTGGAAGCTGTATCCAAAGCTTTGCCTATTTTACATCTTATTCTGCAGCATTGCAGGAAGCAATTGTTTGTGACAAAAGGCCACTTTCTTCCCTACTTAACTGGGAAAGCAAATTGAGCTGCCACTCATAAAACCGACTGGATACAGAATTAATTTGCTTTTCCTGGTAGACGAAACAAGTTAACAGGCCACTGCAGGTTACTCTCTGAATCAACATATGAAACATAATTTCATTGTCTTTCCTCTCTCCTTCCTCTAGGCCTTGAGCGGTAATTATAAAGACTTCAAATCTCCCTAGTGACATCAGCTGGTTAAAAAAATTTGGATCACAGGAATAATGTAACCCAGAGCCTGCTTTCAGCAGCATTGTTCACACTCCAGAGAAGGTAATTCTATACAAAATACTCTTCTGTAACTATGCTCTATTAATTTTAGTGGTAGTTTTCAGTAAGCTTCACATTGGGATTCACATCATCAAGCCTATTCCTTAGTCAGAAGGTACAAAGCATAACAGCAACAGAACGAGTCTTTAAAATGGTATTTTGGAGCATCTCTTGAAGACCGTGTATTATATCAAACATGCCATAATAATTATATTTATTAAAACTTCCTAAGCAGTAATAGGCTTCTAGCTCGGCTGGCCTTGAAATCCATCATAAACTTCAGCTGCCTAATTAAGTGTTTTATTCTGCAGCTCTTAGTCCGGCCAAACGTCCACAGGCATGTGTAGGTATCTGACCTGAATCAAGGACTCTGGGTTTGAGCCCTGTGTTTCCAGACAGTGCGTCTGACTGATACTGCAAAACCGCAAAATGCCAGATGGTTTCAACATATTACATAGCTCCCTGTATGGGCATCCACTGACAGTGTGTGCCTTCCTGTAAAATTTCACATGCTGAAACAACTTCTTGCAGTGTGGAGACAACACTGTGCCTGAAAACAAAGATTTAACGACATTGGCGTTGCTCAGCCTCTTGTCAACTTCTGGTCTGGGAAAAATTTTCAGCTGTTCTAAAATTAGAAGGTAATGTAACGCTGGCTAGAATAGGGCATAGTCTGGGCAGGCTTCTTCATTATCAGCTTCCTTATTGAACTTTAATCCTGATTTTATGACCCTTCTGCTGTTTTGGGTTTAGCTTGCATCATGGACACAAACTGCCCATCGTGGCAGATTTGCACAGTGATTTTTCTGCGTGCGTTAAATGAGACTAATGGATTCATTTACTTGTCAGCTTAACCAGTGGGGACTGAGAGGCCTTCCCACCACCCAGCCTGTGGCTGGGTTGGATCCCAGGTAGGAGGCTTGTGGTCTGGGGGGCCAGGGCCAGGAAAAGTGGTCCTTTTGCTACGTTACCTAAAGCAATCTTGACTGAGACTGCCAGGTCCCCTTGCATGCTAACTGGTCTGCTGGTTTCCTCATCTCGCACACAAATACCCTGAATCTCTAGGGAAATGGGAAAGAGCCGCAGAGCCAGTTCTGTGCAATGGAGGGAGCCTCCTTCCTTGGTGGAGTACACCCTTTTTTCAGGCTCTGGAGAGCAGGCCCTGACCCTTTGCCTTTGCTGAGCTAAGTCTTTCAATGCTGTGAAGTTCTCTGAGCACCCAAACCATGCCTCTGGGCAAGCCCTGAATGAGCATTGGCAAAACTGATGGGGTTGGTGCCTGCTTCACTGCTTAAACTGGGAAGGAGAAAGAAGATTCTCAGAGGAGAGCCAGTGGGTTAGTCCTGCTTCCTTCATGCATGCAGCCAAGACCTAGATAAGGCAGCTTTATCTGTGTGTACCTTTGTTTAGCTCTGGCATTTGGGATCTAGTGCCAGGTACTGTAGGAGATGCAGGCAGTGCAAATGCATGTGATAAAATCTGGCTGCATTTGTCATGCAGAGGAGTTTGAGACTCCCGCCCAGGAGCCCCATGAAATGCAAGGGTATTAAATCCTGCCTGCAGACAGCTGCTGGAGTCTTTTCTTGAGCATATCTGTTTCTTCCAAAGCTGTAAGAATCAGGCCTCGCAAGTCTGATCCTGAACTGAGTGACACAGAAATGTCTCCCAGTGCATACTTAAGAAAACAATGAACTGCTAACTCATTTTACCCCTCACGCAGATCTTGGGCAGTTGCATGCATTTGGTAAGGCCAGCCTTGTGCTCACCATCCCCACCGTGATGTTCAGGAATTCCTGAGAGGCTGCCATTGCTGAGGCTATGTAGCATGGTGTACATCCCTTTATCCATTCTTCCCGCTAAATCCTCCATGTCCTTTCTGAAGAAGTTTTAGATTTGAGATGTCACTAGTACTCCAGATGTTGCTGCAGACCTTGTAATCTAGGGTATTTGACCCAAGCACATCCTTCTGGAGGACTTTGCATTGGGATTTCGTGAAGGGATAGGGAGGACAGGAGGAATGCATTTTCTTTAAAGGTTAAAAAAAAAATTATCTTTGTGCGTTGAATGCTTTTTGCAGCTAGGTTACCAGGGACATTCTGTGCAGAAAGCTATGCTTGAATTCATTTTCAGCTTATGTTGTAACTCCCCTCCTTGGCGTTAGTACTAGTAAGTTTGTAATCAAATACATGGCAGCTGCACCACTGGGCCAACAAGGTCACTTTTAATTCATGGCCCTGTCTGTAGTTTGGTGGGGAAAACATAACTATGACATCCCTTGGGAAAGGGCTGTCTTGCTGTGGCCAGGCGTCTTACCAGTAGTAAGTATTTATATAGCATCTTTTCTACCGATAGAAATTAATAAAAAGGAAGAATAGAAACACTTTCTGTTGCTTTTACATAGCAAGTAAACTCGTAACTGATTTTACCATGTGTTGCTTATAATTACTGTCTTTCATATCTACTAATTATGGCAAAGAACAGGAGAACTCTAATGGCAGTAGTGTTAACTGAATAAAATTTTAGTTACTTTAGCTTTAGTGAATAATTTGTCTTCCTCAACTTGATTTACTAATATCTTAGTTGACAAGACTCCCCGTTCTGTGTATTCATTTTGTAGTTAGAGAGGAATTGTTTGTAATTTACAGTTTAAGTCTGAGTGCTATTATTTTGCACTGTCAGAGAGCATCTGTTACAGTAGATAGCTCTTCATATGTTAGCGCCACAAGAATTAAAGCACACCAGCCATGTTAGCAGCCAGTTTATGAGCACCCTGCAATGTTCAACTGTATAAAGATGAATTTCTTTTGAAAGGGCAGAAAATGGAATTGTGTAAGTGAACTCTGTGCAGTCATCTACAGTGGGATGAGCTTGTGTTACCTGTGTAGGACTCATTCATGCCAGCCATGTGATCCAGATTCAACACACTGGTTCTCTGGGTGGGGTAAAATCCAGGCTAAATTTTGTTTGTAGGCATTCGATTGTTACCTGATTATCACTACAGGCATTCCGGGGTTTTAACCACAAGCTTGCCAGAAGATAGCCTATGTACTTTCTGCTTCTACAGGGCAACTTGTAAGTAGACTGTAATTAGAAGATCTGAATTAGATATAACAACATGCAGGCAAACTCTAGCATAGCTTTCATGGTTGACTTTGCCAGTACAGACAGGACCAAGCCATTTCAAAGCACATTGGAATTAATGTTTACCTTGTGACAAAACCCCAAACCGCTTCAATGAACCTTAGTAAGAGACGTGTCATATTTAGGGTTGGTTATGAAGCTTCACTTTTTATGCTTGATTATAAGACTTCATTTCTGTTTGTTTGTTTGTTTGCCTGCAGAGCACAGTAAATGCAGTAGTTTATGAGGCTCCTTTTCACTGTACTTTGGTGGAGAAGGCAAGCAGGGGCTCTTGACAGTGCAGCTGGCACCAGGCAGCTCTCGTCTCATTTGCCCAAATGGTATTGTACAAGGTTTTACCACTACTGGCAAGATCATCACCCTTGTTCAGTTGTGCTACAGCTTTGAACTCATAGATCATACCATCACTATGAGTATTGTGCCTCTTTCTACAGAAATATTAGTTGCATCCTCATAGATCAGATCAAATCATATACTGGCTATGCGTTCAGCGTGGGCTTCCTGTGCAGCTAAAATTGTGGCCTTAATGGAGCTTTTTTTTTTCCCAGAGTAAAGCTGATCATCTAAAGCCCAGAATACTAGTAGCTCACGCCGATCTCAGCTGTGGTTGTGGATGCTCATAATTTTAAGAAATCAGGCCTTACGTTACCTGCTAGAGACCCCACAGCTAGTCAGTGATGAGTGTTGTACTTTTTCCAGCTACTCATAGACTCAAAAGTATGAGGTTTAAAAGAACATGAAAAAATGCCTTTAAATGTAATAAAGTTTAAATACCAAAGAATTGCACATTGCTAGTTACATCAAGCATTTATTGTTCCATTCTACCTCATGTTTCCTTTGATCTAGTTTTAAGTCATTGCAAACTTTGTTAAAATTCAAATTCCACAATCTCGTCCCCCCAAAAAAGTGTCTTTTTGCCTTGGACTAACATTTTGAGAAGCCGATTTCTTTTGTGTTACTAAAATGCCAAGATTTTAATGGAATGCTTTATTAGGTTTCCAAATGCTTCTGGCCAATAACAAGCAAAGTTCAGCTCAGTAGTTTTAATCTCAGAAACATCAAATCTGTTTTCCCCGCATGTGAGAAGAGCCATGCAGCTCTTAAGAAGATTAAAGCTATAAATTCTAACATTTCAGGGGCCAATGCTTTCACAGTCCAGATCAGGCCGGGTTATTTTATGCAAGTTTTTCCTCATGTGAATTTCCAAGACCATTGATAACCTTCAGTTCTGCCTGGGCTTTTTTCCCCTCCCACCCCATACTCAGGTATGCTATTTGTAGATGGTGAATACATTGCTTTTTCTTTTGTTCTGCCTCTCTGCTTTATTTTAATGTTAAGAGGCAAATTATATCATTTTCATTATCAGTGCAGCTCACAAAACCATCTGTTACTCAAAGACATCAGGATCAGCAGTCAGCCACCCTCAAAATAAGCAGCTGTAAATCTAGAGTGCCTATACCTTCTAAATGCAGAGAGGCTTTTACATTAATCTCTTGGACTTGCTGAGTAGCTGGTACAGTGCCCAAACACAAGTAAGTAAACTCAATTAGTAAAAATAGACATGATGTGGCAGTTCAATATATGGCATTTAAGCATGTGTGCTACAAAACAGAAGTGTTTGGTTAAAGTCCCAGAGACTCTGTTTTGTACGTATGATTCAGTTATTTTCCTGGTTGCCAAATACCTTGTAAAAAACAATAGTATTTTATTTTCACAAAGATGTAGTACTGCTGTCATTTACACAGGTGTATATCTGGAGAAACTCAGCTAACTTGTCAGGACGCTGGATGTTCAGCAACTCTGAAAAATTACATTTTTCAACTGATGCTTGAAAGCTAGTATGCAAACCAGCTTTAATGTTCATGTGGTTTATATATGCAGAATTACATGGCATGTACTATTACAGGCAGATAAGAAACATTTGCAAGAAATAGATATTTTTGGAGCTTTATTCTGTGTAACAGGGCAAGTCTGGGTATATTAATTTGCAGTTTAAGACTTAAGGGAAAGTCTCGTTCTTTACCCCCTTCAGCAATGTAGCAGACTACACCTCTTTTTTTATGGCAAGCTGATCAAAGTCAAATTATTCAAGAGCAAGTTCTCTAAGATCCCTGTGCTCCACTGCGTAACAGAAGGGCTTAGGTCTGGGTGTGGTGTTCTTGACCTTCTAGTCTTTTGTCTTTTCAGCCTGTTTTACTTCCTCTGTCTGCACGGTTTTAGCCAGGAGAGCGATCTAAAGAGACCCTGTTTGTTTTCCGTGCACATTATGATAGGCTGCCATTGTGTAACGACATACAGTATGCAGGATAAAACACCCTGCTTATTATAGCGTAGTTAAAAGGCCTGTCACTATTTCCATTTCAGATTCCTATTTTCAGGAGTTTACTACTGAGCCGTAACAAATTGCAGGCAGGAAACTTGGCAGTCACATTCCCAGCCTAAGAGCAAATTCTTTTACCAACTTTAAATAAATAAATTAATTAATATTAATGGCATGTGCTCCCAGCATGCAAAATAAAGGAGGTTTTGTTATTGTTTTGTTTTGTTTTGTTTTATCCTTGAAACAAAAGATGAAGATTAAGAAGAGTATTTACATACCAAGTGTCCCTATACAAGAGTTATACAACAGACCTGGAGCAGTGTTACCAAGTGATGGAGATTATTATCTGGTGGGCATTCCCGGTGAGGGTGAGCTAATTCTCCTAACAGGACTATCAATATAGAAGTGATATTAATCAACATATACAAGAAAAAGCTGGGAAGAGCAGAAGAGAGTTGTGTATCACAAATACTTACAACGCTGGCAAACTACAGCTTGATAACCACGATGGGTGAGAGTGAAATTCTTTGGGGTTAGCTTAAAAGGAACAAGCATCAAAACAAAACAAAATAGTAACACCACAGAGATGAATAGTTTGAAGTGGAATAACTAATAGGTAAAACATTTTCATGGTAAATGTATTTTCAGTATATTTTAACAATGCAGGTTTTAATTACACAGCCAGATATTCCGAGTTTGAAGTCCTGAAATAAGTAAAAAAACATTTTTGGTCTGTTGTCCAGAGAGCAGAGATTTCAAGCTCGTAAATGTTCCTGTCTTATTGTTCCGTTCACTGAAGATTTGAGCACTGTAAGGAATCTAGGAACTGGTGACCATAAACTACATGAATTCAACATGCTATTAAGAGAAAGTGCTACTACAAGAGTAGCAGATTCAGAGGAAGCAACATACTGGAACTTAAGAAGCCCAATGAACATTTTGGCTAGTAGGGAGCATTAGAAATGCTAACATGTAAGAAGAGAGGCAAATCCTCGGATAGCACAGTAAGTAGGGGATATCAGGTTACAGTTCTTCAGACGAAGACTAAAAGGGGTTTGTTTGTTGTTGGAATTTCTTCTTCCACTTTTGTTTTTGGGAAATTATAATTTTTGTAGGTTAAAATAAGAAAACATTGTTATTTAACCTTTGGAGGAATCTACCTTTTTGCCCCACTGATTGTTTGCTATTTCTGAAAAATCAGCTGGTCTTAAAAATGCAGTCTGTTCTCAGGAGATAACTGTTCTGAGAGATATGTCAAATAATGGAATATCTGACTGCCTCATTTACTGTGGACAGCATAACCTGTGTGCTTATACTGTAAACTGCCTGGGGAGGAAACTTGGCCTCATATAACTGATTTGAGCATCTAGTTCAAACAGGAAAGGGGCGTTGATCCTTATTTAGGGATCTGAGGGATTATTAGAATATAAACAAAGATTTTAGGAAATCACCAAAGGAATAACTTTCATGAGAAGGCTTTCATTCCAAGCTACATCACACAGATTTTGTGATCTCATTGGAGAGACCTTAAATGTGTGCAAGTTTGAGATAAATGTGTATCGGTTCGGATAAATGTTTTTAGAGGCCAGGCCGTGACTCCTGTACAAGTTGAGCCTTTTAGGGACTCTTACAAAGCCTGCAAGCTCTTTTTCTGCAGTTTTCAGGATAATCTCTACAAGGGACTCGAAGAAACCATTCAACTTGGCAGTGACTCGCACTGAGCTAAAAGCTTCTGGGAGCATTCCTGGGAACCTCTGATACTCTGAAGAGACTCTGGCGAGAGACAACGCTGGGGCTGGGATGCTTGCCCAGATTATAAACTATGCAGGAATTTATGTACAGCTGATAAACTGTGCAGGACCCTGCAAAGTATATACATTTTGTAAAAATACCTACAGGCTCTCAGAAGCATCTTTGGGGCAGCAACCACTGGTGTACAGTACTCGTGAGCTATGTCCCCTCTGTCCCCTCCTCCCACACTGGGCACATTGTTTTGTTTTACTATGAGAATTATTTGAGGAATTGCTTGCTGTTTCCTACCCTCCCTGCTCCCCCCCGCTATACATTTTTAACCAGCAGAGGGAAACAGAGGGGCTCAAGAATTAAGAGGACTTGTGTGTGATAAATGATGAACTGCTATAAAAATATAAAAAACGGGCTGAAGCTGTAATGCAGCAAGAGAGACAAGGTCTCTTAAATAGTGACTTCAGTTTGCAAGATTATAGGGGTGTATTAAAAAAAATATGATTTGAGCTGTGCCTGGAGATGGATCATCTTGAAGGTGAGTGGGGTGGCAGTGCCTCTATATGCAACTGTCATGTTTACTTCTGGGCATAGTGTTACTGCTGGGAACAGACAGGCAGAAGGAGAAGTATTCAGAGAATAGCAGCAAAAACGATTGTGGGGAGGCAGAGGTGATCGTGGCTGGGACTCTCTCTAGGCTAACTTGCTTGGCATTTACCAGCAGGCAAAGGGCGTTCATCCATGCAGTTATTGCACAGTAGCTGGTGTCCTATAAATCCACACCCTTGACTGCCTCACTGTAACATGTTCATGAAGACATACCCTCAAGCACATAGCTAACTTTAAATGTATGATTCAGAATCATTAAGACAACGGGACAGCTGGTACACCTTACATCAGACACCAAGTTTACACACCTAGCTGAAGATGGACCAAATAAGGGAGAGAAATTACTTAATATTTATGTCCTAAGAAATGAGATGTATCATGGAAAGGGGAGAGACAGATTAAATGGCAGGAAAACCATCTGGTAATGCCACTTTTGTAGCATGCTATATTTTTCAGACCTGTTATGCATGTAAGTGTCTGAAATAATCTCCTGAGGTTGGTGGGATATGTCCTATCACTTCAGATTTTTAACACCAGAGTGGGTTGGTTGACAGAGGTAGTTTATGAAATGGGAAGGGTTTTAGTCAGTCTGTGTTGCTAAACGAGTATGAAAAAAATGTAGATAGAATCATGGGTTTATTTTTGTTTTTATTAATAGTGTTTTCTGTTGTCCTTGATATGTGGAATTGTTGCTTTTCTGAGTCCTTGGCTAAGCCTTGGGAAAAGAGAGTATTCTGTATTGCTTTAATAGTAATAATACTTGTACTTCACTGTGTCACCACTGTTCTATGAGATAAAAGGATAATTCTTACTATCCCTATTCTATAGGCAGAAGAATGGAGGGAGTGAGGATGTCACAGGACTAAGACCGAGACAGAGGGACTCAAAACCAGGTTAGAACTGCAGCAGAAACACTGAAGTCTTTAACAGATCGGTTTATCTAACAAGCTTTCCAGCTTGGAAGAAGGATAATTAGGGGGAATATGATAGATGTCTGTAAAGTTCAGGGTAGTGTGGAGAGTATGGGTAGGGACTGGCCGCTCTGTCTCGGTGCAAGAGCTGGGAACATTGAATGAAGCAGGCAGGATGAGGTGATTCTTCTTGCGTCAGGGACTCGAACTATGCGGTGTGACATAGCAGATTGTGAATGCTTGCAGTTTACACATGCTGATGGGGGAGACTGTACAAGTCTTGGGAGATAAATCCATTGAGAGTTACTAACTAGGCAGAAACCACATCCTGCTCAGGAAGTCCCTTAAACTGAAAATAGTGGGAGGCTGGAGAGTATGTGGAGGAAGTAGTAGAAAATGCCCGTGTCTCCTAAGAGTCTGCTTATGACCGCTGTTGTCCTATGGCCGCTGTGTGGCCATTTTTATGTCCTGTTGTGCAAAGAAGATGAGAATATAAACTGTGAAAAATCTATAGTGAGGAACCATTTCAGAACTAGCATCTTTGGGTATTAGCATTGGGTAGGAACAGCTTGTCATGAGATGGTCCTGCCCCCAGGTGTCCACTCCACTCTCTTGGCCCTACTTGACCCCATAGCAGAAAATCCATGCAAGTGCAAGTCTACCCCTGTAATAGAAACTACACTTCACAAGGGTTTGAATTTTATGATTTTCAGAAAGGCCCTGTGGCAAAAGACACACACTTTGGGAGAAGGCTGAAGATGTGCTTTCAGCGGGCAGGTGTTTCTGGTATACCTGGGTGCCCAGCTAAGTTCCTTTTGAGAAAACTGCTTTCACAGTGTTGTGTTTTTCTTGTAATTGCTATGTGCTAGGGCTTCTAGAGGTTTGAACAGGTATCTTTCATTACCTTAAGTATAAATAAATGAATAATATCATATGAAGTGATACAAGAGCAGATCCAGAGTAGGAAGATGGGTATAAATGGGAGCTCTCATGTGGAAACTGTGGGCAGGGTGAAAGAGGAAGACATGATATGACATTTCAGCCAATATGGGAACAATTATTGCCTTTAGTAGAAAGGCCTCTGCTGAAGGGACAGAACATGAGGATCTGGAAAATCTCTGAAGGAAAGATGCTGCCTCTGTGCAGTAAGAAGTCAAAGTGATGCCCATCTAGTTATGAAATGATCTGCACAAGCAGATATAACTCTGATTTAAAGCAATATCCTACCTCAGGCTTCCTGTCACTTTTCCCAGGACATTTTTTTTTTTTTCAACTATGGAGTTTCAGGGTTCTTTGGACATATCCCTGTGACCTTGCAGAAGAAACAGGAAAAATGCCCCCTCAGCTTGTAATCGGATGGAAGGTAAATGTTTATCATGCTCACCTAAGTTTTTGGTCAGAGTCTTGCAGACTGAAGACTTCTTACCCTTCAGGCAATTCACTGTCATGCCTGCAGTTCATCTCTGCCTAAGGATTTTCCAGTTGACCATAACTATGGATCAAATCTAAGGGGATATAGCAATTCCTTCATATCAAAATTATCCCACTTAATTTTTTGTTTGATGTTTATGAACCATTCAAAGTTGCCATTCCTGTGCTGTAGGTGACTGCAGTTTTGTGGCATATGATACCTTTTGAAAACAAAGAAATGCAGCCCTTTTCAGTGTAAAAGATCCCTATATTTCAGGACTATTACTGTATTTCTGGTTAATACTGTATTAGTTATTAGTTTTCTTTTTGACAGTAGAGTGAAAATATAGATACAAAATAACTGGTCTTGGGACATAAAGCAACTTGCACTTACCTCTGTCATGAAACCAAGGCATGAGCCCAGATTTATCAATATTGGCTGAACTGGCTAAACTTCAGTTCTGAATTTGCATGAGAGCTTTGGGGTTAAGGCCCATGTGTATCATATTTTGTGAAGAGGTAGAGACAGTGAGGATAGAAAATAGCTGTTATTCATATGTTGCACTTTTTCTCAACAAAGATAAAGATTTTTTGCGTGTGAACAAAATGTGCATGCTTGGCAGCAGGATTGAGCACATTGGCTCTGAAGGTCTGGTAGGTCAATGACCCATGAGGTAGGAAGGATTTGTTCAATAGACCAGAACAGCTCAGCTGGGGGCATGAAAGGATTTAGGAGTCAAAAATCCCTGTTTTCAACTCCTAGGTCTGTTCAAACAGGTAAGCAGCCCATTCTAGTCCATTCTCCTCCTCCCCTAAAAACTCATTGCACTTATCAAAATATGTATAGCATTGATCAGAGAGACTGTAGCAGGCTTCAGAAACCACACTGCCTTATATGCAGGTAAGACGCTTTAAGAAAGGTCAAGAGTTATTTCCCAACCCTAAGTGTTTACACGATAGATGCTAATCTAATCTGTCTAGACCATAACGCCCTTAACAGACAGAAAAAAACCTGGCAAGTGAATTCCCAGATAAGTCTCTGTACCAGGTATGATTTAAAGAGACAACACATGTCTCTTGCAAGGGCTTGTGGCCTCTGCCTGCTCCCTGCTAGCAGCCAAGAGCCCTCTCCCAGAAAGCCACTGGTGAATTCTCCTTAGGCCTGCACCGTCATTTTGGTTGAATGTTAATCCTTGTTAACAGCGCTGCCTTGACGTCCCTGGAAACCAAGCATTTTACACAGAGTAGAGCTTCCCCCCTGTGCCCTGCTGATGTACTTTGACCCCAAGATGAAGCTATCACTTCTAGGAAAAGACAGCAGTTTAGTTTCCATTTGTGCTCAGTCTGTCTGCTCATGCCAGCCATAGGGGTAACTGCAGTGTCAGAGGAGGTATGTGGAGACCAGGATGTGGATGGAGACCTTGGACAGCTTAAGACCACAGGCTGTAAAGCACCTAACAGGTCGTAACAGTTATTACTTGAGAGGTGCCTGGACCAGTTAAGCACCTCCAGAGAAAAGCTTAGCACTTTTATTTTCCACTGGTCACTGCTGGAACAGCTTATGGGGCTAACTGGCTGTGGTCCATCCTGGTGTGGTCACTGGTAGGTTTGCTGCTCTTCCTTCCAGATCAATGATCTGTAACTTACTGACAACTTATTCAAAAGACTAAATCAGTGTTGATTTTAAGACTTCAGAGGATTGATCAGTTTTCTTAATCCCTTGATGAACTGCTTTTCCTGCTTAAAAAAAGCAACAACAACAACAAAAAAAAGCATCTTATTTCAGATCTGCATCTGAGGACCTATTGTTATTTTAAAGCTATTGAAGCTATTGTTATTTAAAGAGGAAGTTGATTAAAAAATCAAGAGAATTATAAGGTAAACATTTTTTTATCTAAATATCCCATTACCTATATGATAAAGCATGACAAATAATGACTTGTTCAGCAACCCTACAACCCATACCTAACCACAGTGTGGTAAAATAAAGAAATAACGGCAGCCTTTCCTTTGAATTCACTTGCAAAGGACCTCAGCATTTTAGACCATAAGATTTTTCTCTTTGAGTCACAGTGTAGTACTATATACTTGCTTAGTCTTCATGAATGCTTTGCTCTCGTTTCACTAAATGTTAATTTGCATGAGATACTTGTGGCTTTAAAGAGACAGCACTGGCTCTCTGTGTCTACCAATCTAATTTCCTTCCATCTGAAAACAATCACAGAGTTCTGGAGAACATCATCAACATCCCTGTTCTGACAGGAGATACACTCATTTCTAAATGAATACACAAAAAAATAAAGACATTAGTCATATTTTATTATCTTCACACAAGTGGCACTTAAAGAATACATTCCAAACACATTATTGTTCAGATCGTGTACATTTTTAACTTCCCTAAGGAAAGCATACCTTAATTAGCCAGCTGTAATCCAAATTACAGTTTCTCATTTGTTAAAGCTGTTAAAATACCTTAAATCAGCTGCATGTGTCTGAAATAATAATGAAAATAACTGCATTAGCAAAAATTATCTGAATGCGAGAGGGCTATAAATAGATAGGAGGTGGATTGGACAGTCGGCAGATTCTGAGTTGGAATAAAAACATCTTACTTAAGCCAAAAACATGGCAACCAATATTTTCTGTTATAAAAATATTTGAGATTAATTTAGTTTTTATGAAAGCTGTCTGAAACTGAAACGAATAGCAGAAGTTCTCTGTTTATTTACAAGCTAGTGTTAATACCTGAAGTGTAAAGCAAGGCACCTTATGGGCAATGACAACAAACCTTTGATTGTATTCCAAAATCCTTTTTGCCAGGGGATAAGAATGACTGTACATTCATGCTCTCTTGGAGTAACCTTCACCTTGATAATGCTTGTCATTTGAGCAAGTTGTATGACAGGTCTGTGAAGTGGATTACTACTGTCCACTAGAGGCTGTAATGAGACCAACAATGTCATTTTATGACAAATTGAAGACTTAGACTCTAATGATCAATAATTGTGAAATTCCTTTTCACCCTTAATACGTCATCAATCACTGGATGTCCCTGAATCTGAATGTTAAAAAAAAAAAAATAAAATCCAACTTCTTATGCCTCTTATTCTTTCATTTTTCATAGATACCATTAATTGTATAAAACATGCAGTATACATGACACATAACAACTAGTGGATTGAAAGACAGTTTCTTCTAGACAGTGTGCATCTTGCATGTCAAATTGATTAATGTCTTTTGGTCAAGACTGTATTCAGCTGGGAGTCATACCAGCTTCAGCACATCATCAGCGGTAAATAAAAATGCTTGAGTCGACGTGGGTTCTTGTGTCCCACTCACCACGGTGGTGTCAGAGCCCCTGTCCAAACTGCGCGCAACCAGCTGACTAGCATCTGTCACACATCTCTGCCCTCCTTCTGTCCCCAGAGGCAGGAGGGTCTGCAATGGAAGAGTTTTGTTTCAGAAGTTTGCTGCTAGTTTTGTGTACGCACTCCTTGCTATATGCCCTCCTCAGAGGGGGTGAGGTGATGGGGTTTAGAGTGGTTCTTAGCTGCTGTGAGAGTGCACTGCAGGTATTTGGGGTCTGAACTATCCTGGTGGCAGGTAAAATCACATCTACTTTCCACGCAAATTACTTTCTCTTCTGGCTTAGTTCCGCACTTCTGGATCAATAGGCTGCGCTGCCTGAAGAGATACTGGGGGACCTCTGTCCCGGCCATTCAGCAAAGGTCACATTCAGGTGCTGTTTCCCACCCCCTCTGCCTTCACCAGCACCTCCATATTTTGCGGTATTCTTTGTGGAGGCAGTATGCTGAGCCCCAGTGCAGGCCCTCAGCAGGGGAGCTGCAGAGGCACAAGGACATCTTGTGACATGGTTGCATGTCAGGCAATGTCTGTGGAGGCATAGTCCCCTCATCTCTCATCTGTCAATGCAACCAACATGTATCAAGGCAAAACAGAGCTGAGGAATAACTTAGGAACCTGACGTGGCTGGTGGCAGTTGTGGCACTTCCCAAAGCCATGGGTTAAAGCTGCCTGCTGGCTCAGGAGAACAATACTGCTTTGACTTACAATGGACTTACATTTTATGGGTCTCTTTTCAACTTTGCAGCAGAAACATAGGCAGAGATGTAAAAGCCTAGAGCCTGGAGCGTGGCAAAAAATGCGGGTCCTGTGGCAAAACACCATAGCCACAGAGTGGAGGAATACACAAGCCTCTTACATGAGCCTGCTGCAGAAGGGAAAGTTGCCCAAAGCTTGCTTCAGCATGAATGTGGCTTCTCTTTCTCTGCGCGTGCCACACCTCTTGGCAAGGTGAACATTTGAGAAGGAAAGATGCCTTTCTCCTGAGGTAACACTCTGTACAACTGGAAGAAAAAAGGTGGCAGATGGGAGAATGCTGCGTACTCAAAATTGAAGCCTGATGATGGGGTTGCAGCTTCTCTGGGGCTTTCACTTGATTTTCAGTAATCTCCAGTCTCTGTCTCTCTCCCTTGGTTCCTTTTATTCAATCAATGAACCTTGCATTAGCTGGGTGAAGATAATTTTGCTGTCTGCTTTGCTGCTGTAGATTCACTGTCTCGTAGTGCTGAGTGGCACGTTTGTCCAGACATCTTGGCCTGTTGCTGCTTCTGTCCCCAGACCGCTCCTAGAATGGAAAATGATCTTGGATTTCATAATGAACCTGAACTAAAGATGCAGAAGGTGCTGTGGTAAAAGATCCTTATGTTTTGTAAAGCTAGTCTATATTACAGTATCAATCCTAAATCAAGAGCACTGTAGTTTACAAAGTTATTATTACATTCTTTAGCAATCATGGTGAGTAGTAGTCATTTATAGAAGGGACAACTTTGCTGATCTGCATGATAACACGCTGAGTTCTAGGGTACTTTGCATCTGGACTCCAATGCTAGATTTAATGCTAAAATCTAATGTTAATATATAATGGACACGTAGGAGCTATACCTGCACTAGAAACCGAGTACCTTGGAGCTTATTGTTGTGGCAAATTGGTACAAGCTGCAATAAACAGCCTGGTCTGGATGGCCACATTACAGGGAGTGCACATCTGAGGCCTTTCTGAGGCCTGTGACCCCACAGCATCCAGCTTCATGGAGCTGGTGCATAGTGGCCTTTGGTATTTATGCAGCATTTTTTGCAACATCCTTGAGGTGGGGAGAGGATTCCTCTGTGCTGTACCTCCCTCCCTGATGCCAAAGCAGAGAGTGAATGGCTCCTTATGGACCGCTGTCAGGTTACATGCATGCATAGCAGCCCAGTCCTTTGGCTGTATTCCTCCATTCATTACTTCCATCATTTGTTTTATTTCTCCACGTTGTACTTGGCCTGATAATTTGACGTTTTATCTTTTCTTCGAAGACTTGAAGATCAGACATCCAGAAGGAAGATATTTTCTCCGGACTCCGTTTTGTATCTGTGCTTGTTATTTGCCCATCACTGCAGTTTATGGCACTGCAGAGACCTGTGTTGAGAGAAGTAAGAGAGTCACGAGCTAACGCTGGAGCACGGGGGAAGTGTAAGTTGCCTTCAGTGGGGTGTGGGGGGGGAGTTTGGGAGAGGCTCACAGTGGTCTGTGTACAGCTGGGAGAGACGCGAGGGGATCTTTGATGAAATGCGTGCTAAGGAATCCAGAGGGAGTAAGTACCCAAACATGCGTGGTTCAGCCCTGCCTGTCTTGTAGTTCAGTGACGGTATGAGTCAGAGCCTCTTTGGTCTGAATGAAGTGGAAGGTACTTTCTACAAAGCAACTCAAGCATATGCCAAGGATCCGGATAAATAAAACTAATTCAGAAAAAGGGAGTGGGATGCAGGCTCTTGCTCTAAATCACTTTGCAGTTCTCCACAGCGAAATGCAATATGGCATCTTAAATAAAATCACCCTCTTCTGACTCTCGCAGAGGCTGCTTCAGAGCATTCCCTGGCTTCCAGCACAGTTTTATTTCCTCCCTTAGAGAGAGACAGACCAGCCTTGACTGAGCAACTGATTTTCATGCATCCTTTAAACCAGCATTCCCTGCCATTTCTGAAGGACAGCACGCTTCGCTAGCTGCCTCTTCCTTCCCCCTTAAACAATATAGGTTTGGGGTGGTTTTTTTTTCCCTCCTCAGCTCATTTCTTGCCGCCTGCAAAGTGCTTTGAGATCCCCGCGACGCAGCCCGCCTCAGGAGCGGGCACTTCTGTGGAACAGCGGCGTGCGCAGGGATTAATCCCGCCGTAGAGAGCCAGCCTGGCCTTTGAAGTGTTACAAGGGGAAGGAGGAGGTAAGTGGCGAGGCGAGACCCCCGCGCCCCCCCCCCCCCTCCCCGGGCCCGTCGCCGCCGCCCTCGGGCAGCGTGCGGCGGCCCCGCAAAGGGTTAAGGGCCGCCTTGGCCCGGCGGTGCTGTGCGTATGCAATAATCTGTGTGGCTCTCTTGGCCGCCTGCCAGAGTGTTGCCTTGCCTCCTCCTCCTCCTCCTCCTCCTCCCCCTCCTCCCTTCTCCCCCCCCCCCCCCCCCCCCCTTTGCATGAAGTAGGATCCTTGAGCTGTTGCAGAGGCAGCCAACTGCTCCATATTTGGCTTCTATTACCCATTTACATGCTGGAGAGAGGAGAGGGAGCGAGCGCTGCACCGCAGACATCATTTCTACTACAGTGGTGGAGACATCCCGGACCTGTGTCACTGCAGGGGGAAGGAAAAAAACCAAACAAACAAAAAAGCAGACCCAAGCCCCGTGATCAGCTAGGAAGACATTTGTGTGCGAGTCTCTCTCTGACCCCCCCCCGCCAACCCCACCTCCACTGACACTTTACAGTAAGTGGCTTTTTCTTCCTCCTCTGCTTTCTGCCTCGCCCCCCCCCCCCCCCCCCCCGGCTTCCTCCCTTGTTTAGACTGCAAACCGCCGGCGATTTCCAGCTGGAAAAACACGGGGCCGGGGGGGAAAGGGAGCGCACTGCCCACCCCGCCGCGGGGCTACAGCCCGCCTCGCTACGGTCGCCCCCGGCCCGCCACGGCCCGGCCCGCAGGCGCTGCCGCCGCGGCCCGGCCCTGGCCCCGAGGGACAGAGGGAGGGGGGGCGGCCGCGAAATGGCCGAGGGCTCTGGCGGAGGGAGCGGAGCCGGGGGTGCGGGGACACGGTGCGCCCCGCCGCGGGAGCGGGGGGCCGGGGCCAGGCGGTGGGGCCGGGGCGGCCCCGCGGAGGGAGCGGCTCGTACCGCCCTGCCCTGCCCCCCACCTCGGCGGCTCCTCGCTCCTTCCTCCTTCCTCACCCCACACCCCCCCAGCCTTCCCCCCCGGCCCGGGCGGGGTGCGGGTGGCCGCGGGGACGGTGGACATTTTGCGAGCCGCGGCTGCCCCCGGTGCGGCGGCCTTGGGGTGTGTGTATGTGTGTGTGTGTGGTGTGGCGACACGGGGGGGGGGGGAGGTGTGTGTGCGCGCGTGTGGCGGCGCGGGGGGGCCGCGCGGTGCGTGTGCGGCGGGCGGGCCCGGCGGGGCGCAGCGCGGGGCCGGGCGGGCGGGCCGGGTACCGGCAGGGCCGGTCGCCGCCGCACGGCGTATGTAGTACGGGGCTGGGCGGCTGCCGGAGGGTGAATGAAGCGAGGAGGAGGAGGCGGCGGCGGCGGCGGAGGAGGAGGAGGAGGAGGAGGAGGCGGCGCTGGGGCTGGGATGTGCCCGGCAGCAGCCCCGCTCCGCTTCACTCAGGGCCCAAGCCGGCTGCAGACGCCACCCGGTACTGCCGGCCGGGGGAGCGGGGGCGGGAGGGGCAGCGCCGGCGGAGGGACGGGGCGGGAGGGCCCGGGGAAGGGGGGGAGGAACCGGGATGCCTGCGGGGTCCGGCCGGCGGCGTCCCGAGGCGCCCGCGGGGAGCGGGGCCGGGGTTCCCCCCCACCCCCCAGCCGCCGCCGCCCCGGGGCTCCGCTCGCTTCCAGCAGCGGCGGCCGCTGCCCTCCTGCCGTTCACCTGCCCCCGTCCCCCCTCCGCCTCGGGGTTTGCTTGGGTCGGACTGGGGGGGTTGGGTTGTGGGGGTTTGGGTTTTTTCCTAAGGCTTCGTAATGTACCGGCAGAAAACAAATAAATGACCCCGTGTATGTTTGTGGGTGCTGAATCCGTCAGTGCAATTCCTGAGAATATTAAAGTCTAAATTAAAGCCTGCTGGAAAACGTTAGCTCCTACTGTAATAGTAATAGCGATAATAATAAAATGACAGAATTGGGAGCGATTTACATGTTATTGAAGAGGAGGAATTACTGAAGAGTAATAATAGAAAAGAAAACAAGTCGGAAGCCCGTTATATAATGCACTGTGTAGACAACGAGAGCGACGGGCTATTTTTATTTTGTTTACCGTATGCTGTGTAATAGGGACTCCTCCGAGCAGCATCTCTCCCCTGTGAGCCTGAACTCCGGATAGAATTGGGGAAAAATCTTAGGCATTCCTGTTATGCCCAGATGAAGAAATGCATGTTTGTAAAACCTTCCTCCTTACAAATGTTTTCTGTGTCCAGATCGGCAAGGGTGCAGGTAGATGACCTTTGCCGGAGACCTTTTCCCTTCCGTATGGTAAAGAAATTCATATTTTGTAACGCAGGTTACGCTTTAACCTTTAACGCTCATGGTTATGTATTTTATGCAGTAATGGTTACTTTACGTGTCAGATGTGGTCAGGCGTAGTGAGTTACTCTGCTTACACACCGAGAAGTCAAGGACTTTTAATTTCAGTTTTGAACGAAGCCTTCCCCTAAAGGAAAATCCCAGCTTTGCGTTCATCTATTTCTGTTCAGGTGATGGAGATGGTTCAGTTTTATGATATGGAGCAAGGGTTATGAATGAGGGAGAGGGAAATTGAGAATGGCCGGGGAAAATATTACGCCGTAGTTATTTTTGCGATGCTGCGAGGTAATAGTAAGTTGTAATTGCATGTTATTGCACCTAATTTGTTCGTAAAACCGGCCCGATATTTTACGGGCAGCAGGTTTTTTTAAAGGGTGGCTGTAATCTCCTCACTTTTTACGTAAAGCAGAGGTCGATAGATTTTCTCCGCACTCGCCTGTCTGTCTGTCTGTCTCTCCCGTCATGTAGCGACATGTCAGCGGCGTAGGCTTTCAGCACGCTTACTCCAGCCCTGATCACTCATGTAATTAGATCAGGCTGCCATGGTAACAGACGGTATTCACCGTCCATTCAGGTGTGTGTGTGTGTGGCTGGCGGGCGACCCAGCGGGCTACCACCAGCCCTCCGTGAGCTGTGTTGGCTTGGCCAAAATTAAAGGATGCCGGTGGTGGTGGTTTCCCAAGGGCTGAGCTTCTCGGGAAGGGTGGGTACTCCTCGCCCGCTGTCGCGTCAGGCAGGTGGGATGGTACGTGGCACGCTTGGCAGGTTGGCCAAATTGTCAGTTCTACTTGCATTTATTATTAGCAAATTAACAAAGGCGTGGTACTTTGTAAAAATGCTTTTGGCTTATAAAAGCTTGCATAAAAGTTTCTTTGGAGTTTTCTTTTTTTTTTTTTCTTTTTTTTTTTTTTTTCCCCTGGCTGGCTGGTTTAACTGTTTGGTGGCTGTAACGGTGTTTGTGAGTTAGTAACAGTTCCCATTCCAGCATTCATATTTTAGGCCACGGGCTTGTTATTCTCCACTCATGTACTGTACTTTACACCTTCTGGCCAGTAAAATTAAGGTCAGTGATACCTGATATCACTGTTGTCACTTAGGTTTGTTAAGCCTCTTCATAGTTCTTAGCAAAGTCTAGGCCCTTTTGTGTTTTAGGTGAAAGCTAACTTCATTTTCTCTTGATGAAAAACTAAGTATATACTATTAAAACCAATTTTCTTATCAATAAATAATGTCTCCGATATTGTGTTGTTTTTCGGTGGTTTTTTTTTGCATTTGTGCTCATCAAAATATTATAGCCATAGAGCTGGAGACTTTCTGCAAGAAAGTTAGTAATACATTGAAAAAATACGTGGTCTGATTAGCTTTGAACTGTATACTGCTCTTAAAAATGTATTTAACCAAGGAATGTGTGTTTGTCTTCATTCCCAGTATTTGGGCACCACCCTTTTGAGCCACTTTTTCACAAACGTAGGTATAACTTTTTTAAAGGCACCAAATCTGGCACTCTGTTCTAATGTCATAAATCTGGAGTGACTCCAGGGGACAGGATTGTGAGCCATTTACATGGGTGTATATCTAGAATAACTTCATTTATTGGACTTAATCCAGGCATGTAGTAGAGTAACACAACTCAGAAAGTGATCTGCTGTGTATCACCATTATTTTCTGTATATCTTTTTACAGCAAAAAGCATTGTGGGCTTAAATAGGATTTTTGCCTGATTAAGGAGCTGCGTTAAGCATCTGCAGAAGTGGTTAACACCCCTATTCCAGTCACTAATCTTGCATGCACTTACACTAATACTGAACTTGGCCTGGAGGATTTTGTGTCTCAGTGATGAGAAATCATCAGCACCCACAGCTCCTGAGCGTTTGTAGTACTGGACTGGAACATAATGCAATCCAGAAATATCTCAGTAAAATAGATATTTTAATCGCTCTTATGGTAAAGCACCGGAGCTGGAGGAGGTAATGAGAAATGCCCGTTGGTGGTTCAGCTCTTGCAGTGCCAGGCAGCTGGCAGTCTCAGGTTTGGTGTGACAAGTTTGCAGGTCTCAGCCTGCCTGCCGAGCAGAGGCGTTTCTCCTCGGAGGGACAAGGGGACAGGGAGTTTGCGGGCAGTTTCCTGCATCCGAAGTGCAGCTTTTCAGTGCTGCAACTAACTTGCCTTTCTTGTTAGGAGAGAATATCCTCTGCTTGGCATGGCCACCTTGGATTTGGGCCTCCGTACTGAGGAGGGGGCTTGAAATAGAGGAGCCTGTTAGGAGGACCGGCTGGAGAGAATGAAATAATTGCGTGCAGGATGACTCCTGTAGCGTGAGCCGTTGTGTGCTGCATGCTGCTTATATGTATTTTATTGTAAGACAAATTACCTGTGTGACTAAGAGCATTAGAAAGTAATTATTTTCAAAAAGGCCATATATACATAGTTAAAAGACTTTCTGGAAATAAACAGTGCAACTTTTCTCCCTTGCCCTTCTGGCCTGATTGAATTTATTTAGAAAGGTTGAAAAAAAAGTAGTCTTGTTTTAAAAGACATTTGCAAGGGACCTGGAATTTCACTTAAAAAAATTTTTATGTAATAGATCCAGTGGCCTAGTTTCCTGTTAATTAAGAAAATAGACACTTAAATGCAGTCACCTGAAAAGCAACTAAGGATTTAAACATTAGAATTTAAAAATAATTGTTGTAGTAATGTAGCTAGTAAAACAATATCGAGGCCTAATTTCCCCCTTGCTGAAGTTTAGCAGCATGTCTTAGGAGATGGCAGTCAGGATTATCATTGTCATTGTTCATACAGTGCGCTGCTTTTATTGTGGTGTACTAATTGAAGGGTAAAGAAGTATGGCAGGCTCTGAAGGAAAAGCATCTCAGAACTGCATAGATGGGCTGAAGCACTGGCTGGCTGCAAACCTACTCCAGCGTGCGAGGCAGCTCACGCTGATGCCGCTTGAGGGAAGTCGGGCTATGTGACAGCCTTAGCTAAGCATACAGGTTGTGAATGATTCGGCTGCTGTGGAGGACCGTACAGGTACAGTGTGTACAATTCACAGAGTGCAGATAACAGATTTAGTTGTAGGGCTCTTCTGAGAATGCTGTAACCAACTCTGCTTTAAAAAAAATATAATTAGCATGAGAAACAGAAGCGCGACAGGCTTGGCACAGGTAAATGATTTCATTGCAAAGAGATGACGTGCTATATTCCAGTGACTTCAGTAGCCTAAGCTTTGCAAACTGAAAATCCTGACCTCATCCTTTCATTTTACTTCTGTGCAAGAGTAAGTGCTATAAATAAATAAATAGGTGTTTGAACAAAGGCACTGTATTTTGGAGTCTTGTTCAGTGGTTCACATTCTTTATATAAAAAGCTGAAGATTTTTACTTGATTTTGACTGAGCTGATACGTGACCAGTGTTTTAAAATGTAAGAAACTTTGCAGACTCTTGACTTTTGCAAAAAGACAAAAGACTGATCAATGACCGTAAGTCCTTTCTGATCTCAGTGCATGTGTTGAGAATGTAATGCTTCATTTTTTTTCCTCAAAGGTGTAGTCTGAGGTTGTTGTACAACACATGCAAATCTGTGTGTGTGCATTGGTCCCAGTCTGCTAAGTTACTTTAGTACGTGTCCCAGTGAGGGTTTTGCTGAATGAGGATTGATTAAAGAACCTATCTAGAGTTAAGTATGTGTGTAAATCCTTCCATAAATAGGAACTAGTACGTATGCTCATAAACTAAAACAACAAAAATGCTTCTCAGTGAGGGAGAAATGGTCCCACTAAATCCTTTTATTGTCCCAAGAGTGATAAGAATATTTGGTGAGATTCCAAGTGAAAAAACACAATGTATTTTGTTTAATATGTGATGTCAGCAGAAATTCAGTGCTGGCTCTTTGTAATTTTACTGAGCAAAAATACAGAAATAGAAAAAAAAATCACATTGGTAGAGTTTTCCTTTGCTTATGTTACTTGGGAATTTGCAGGAATATGCATTGACTAGCATGCCACTATTAATGACAAAATAGTGCACAAGGTAACGTCACATTCCCAAAGCTGATTATTTTTTGCCTGATAGTAGTAGTTGCAGCAGTATGCTTTCTGGATGATGCTCCTCCTCAAATAAAATATGTTCTGTTGGCAGTGAAGACAGTCATCTCGACTTGCTTATGATTCTTCACCTCATTATGATCACATTTAGGAAAAGAGCACTCAGTTTGAATAAATGGGCTCTGCTTTCTACTGTATGTGCTCTGTCTGCAGGATTAGATCTATAGTTTATTTGTGCTTGAGTAACAGCAAGAGCAGTCCCTCTCAGTCTTTATTGGGATGTCTTAGCATGTTGTAAATTGTTTGACTCTTAACTGTGTTTTTGTTTCTTTTTATTTTGGTTTCCGTCTCCTCAACTCCTGGATCAACAGTCACATCGCAGGCTAAGCCAGATGGGCAAGCAATACAAACTGTGAACTTATTCTTGACCCCTGCAGGACAGTGACCACCTTCATTTTTGTCTTCACCATACAGATACACACTGCCAATAAGGTGAGAATATAGTGCTTTTTATTTCCTCTTAACAAGTGTACACTGTCTACTCTGGGCTTTAATCAGCGTGGACACCTTACCGGTGTCTGTATGATTACCTACCCATCATACGTTTGTACTTCCCTTGCCTGGCAGTAGAGGTCCTTGAGAAACTCGTCAGAAAAATTCCATTAACTCTGGTGATTCAGTTCGGTGACTTACAGGACAGTGGGTTCCAGATGAGTGGTTTTGTGTTCACCTCAGGTCAGAGCATATTCAGTTACTAAAAGATGATAGTATGAATGGAAAAGTTTACAGGCTTTGATTTTTGTTGTAAAATACCACGCATGAAATTGTATAATTCCTGCCTGCACTCTTATGAACATTTTCAGTGGTTCGTGTTGCTTGCAACCTGCTTGACTTTTCCAGTGTCCTGGGTTCCTCCTGTGCACTAAACTTTGTCTGGTGTAAGGACGCTTCCCAGCATAACTAGTCACTACTGACATGCCTGGGTGTCTTTTCCTCAAACTCTTTTACTCTGGTTTGAGGAATGTTTTCAATTCTTCTGATTTTTTTTTTCCCTGAAATGCTGTAGCCAGACAGGATGTAATAGTGCACATCTATCAGTCTGCTCTCCCTCTCCTCTCTCTCCTTCCCAAATGGTTGTGGAGAATACCTTGAAAAAACCAAGTCTCAAGGCTCAATTATCATACTGCCAATAAAAAGAACATAAATTTTTATTTTTATTTCTTTAATCTGATTGTCATTAAGCCAGCCTGTTTTTTTGGACCTGTTATATTATTTTTGGGTGCTTGGTACTGGCAATACTGCTAATGCTTAAAAAAAAAAAGATAAAGGGTTGTAAGAAAATTGCCCGTGTCTTTAAATAAAAGAAAATGAAATATAGTGGTTACTTGCAGAAAATCAAAGGATTTTTTTTTTTCTATTTACAGCCACAAAACTTAATTACTATAGCATTCTATTTATGAGGGGCTGATCAGAAAGTCTCCATTGCAGAATAACTTTTTTATGTATACAGCATGTCATAGAAAAGTATGAAGCACATAATTTACATTTTATTGTGGCTGCGGGGAAGGGTGCTGTGCTTTAAAAGCAAGTTGTCTAAGCAAGTAGTTACATGCAAAGACATGCCTGTTACGGTTTATAAATGAGCTTGAATGGTGGGGGTGGATTGTAACCACTATATCTCTTCGGAGCAATAAGAATTTCTTGAGAGTGAAAAACCAGACAAAGTGCCCATGTGCTGACACATTTCGTCTTTCTGTTTTGGAAGAAAACTGACTTGGTAACAGCTATTGACTTGGGAGATCGAATAGAAGGAAGCTTTTTGTTATGACATTATCATTTCCACAAAGCATTTCATTCTTTTCAGAATTAGCTTGGGTTGTATGAAATTGTATTTATTTGTAGAAATGATTACTCCAGAAAAGGTTTATATCTCTTAATTAGAAAAAGTAATCGTTTATAGTGTATTGGTCAAATCCTATGAATAATCAGATTGCGTTATCCACGATGTATTGCTAAGTCACCTTGAATATTTTAGCATCTGGCATTTCCCATGATTGCATGATAAACACTATACTAGATACTAAGTGAACATTTCAGATAAAAAATATTGGATAAAAAATAGTTAAGTCTGGTGCAGAGACGTGGCAGGAATATAGTACTGTATTGCTTTTTTCTGTACCAGTGCAGCTTGAAGTATACTGTTGTATTTGTGGACCATAGATCAGATTTGTTTTGGCTTCTTTTCTTGTTGTTGGACATTTTAGTCACTGAGTTTGGGGTACCTCTGTTGGCTTCATTAATTAGTTCTCATTTTTCTAGGAGATGATCAAAATCAGGCCCACTGTGTAACTAAATAAGTCAAATAAAAGTTATTGGAGTAGAGACTGCCTACTTACAAACGTTCTCTTTGTTACTGAATGTAACAGGCAGGAGCTTGCAGTAGTAACACGTGAAAGAAACACAACCCGGCGCCGTGCAGTGAGCAGCCACAGATAGGTTTCACAGCTCAAGTGCCAAGACCCATCATCTTTCCGATTTTTGCATTTGTTTTGGGGTGAAGGTGGCAACAGCCCCGCTCCGTTTTAAGCAGACCTGGAGTCTGTCAGAGGGAGCAAACATTGGATGTGTTTGAACGCATCCAGGATGAGATCTTGGAAACCTTACTTTAGGCTTAATGGCCGTACACATCATCGATAGCTTTACTTGTGTGAGGAAACATGTGGCTTCAGGGAGTGATGTTGCTGTTGTGTGTGAGCTCCAGGTGTGCTTACCCTTCCAGTTCAAGCAGTGTTCTTGCAGAGCCTGCTAATCATCTTGCCTCAATAAGGACACAGGGAATTAGTAAAACCAAAATTGAAATAAATAAATAGAGATACAGCTTGCTGCTTTTTTTTTTTTTAATCATGGCTTTAATTAATTTTAGTCTGCTCTACAAAACATAGAGTTATTGTTATTTGTTCAGAGTGTGCACTGCCTCTTTCCACGTAGGCAAATGACTCAATGCTTTCTTTTAAACAGTTGTGTTGAGAGGATTTTGCATGTAACACTGGACATTTTAACAACTAAAGAGTTCTTAATCTTTTCCACTGTCGAGTCACTTGATATCTATTAATCATATTGTAGTATCGGGTTGAATTTACAGCCGCAGTCCACTTGTAGGAATTTTTTTTTTTTTCAGAATTTTCCGTAAGTATGTCTGTATACTACCTAATGTGACTTACTTTTTACATAAGACACTTCTGGTTTATGCAGACTTCTGGCTACTACTCTGTAAACGGTCAACAATCTGCCCTTTTAAAATACTTTGTAGTGAACACAGAAAGAGCTATCCGATTAGTGTGTCTAATGGTGGCTTTTTGATTGCCATATCAGTGACCTTTTATCGTACCTGGTTTTATTTCTTCCCTCTCATACTGTTTATGAAAGCCTACAATGGCTGTAGGGCTAAAAGAAGGTAGGTGATGCAGATTTATAAGGTGTTAAGAGCAGAAGTGAAACGGAGATGTGAACTAGGTATAATTGGATAGTAATTAGAAATAATTTTAATTTTTTTAATTGTTTGTTTTGTGTGTGAGTAACTCAAAAGGTAAATAAATGATGTGAGTACAGACTGATGTCTTAGAAATAAGGCTCTGTGGTCCCCTCAGCCCCACCCCATCACCTCAGCCATGACCTTTCACGTTTTTGCTCTGTTGTTCCTTCAGCAGTTACTGAAGGTCTGGTGTCTGACTGATTGAAAGTTTTATAGCACAGTCTAAAGTGTAGATGGAGTTGAGTGTAGTGATCTGTCTACATAAAAACACAAGTTCCTAATGCAGTCTAAGCCACGACCTGAGGTTTGATTCATCTCCTAACTTCTGTTTTAAAAAGGTGTATCTGCAGTGGAATAAGAGATGTGCTGTCCCACGCACTGCAACTTGTTAGCATTACTTTAAAGTGTGGGCTTTCTGGTGTTAGTGCAAGTATTAGAGAGATGGAGAACTTCTACATGCTGAGGGCCGAAAGTGGTGAGATGACTAGATGTGACGTGCAGTTGTGCTTAAGCCTCAGCGCTCGTGCATGCCCTCCTCTTGCCCTCTCCCTCAGCTGTGCATGTTGGGCAGCGGCGTGCTGCTGGGTTTTGCCGTGTCTTGATACCAGGGGTATGCTTTTGGATGAAAGTTAGCCTTTGATACCAGGGGTATAGTTTTGGTTGACAGCTAGCCCAGGTGGCAGCATTTGGATTTGAGTGTGTTGGCTGAGGGGTTTCTCATGGTGAGATATTGTGATGCAGGCAAACCCCAAGTTTGATAATTCCTTCTTAATTTTCTGATAAGTTACTTAGCAATTATCAGCCCATTTTGGGTCTAGATGTAAACCTGACTTAAGGATTTATTGAGTCACTCTTTACTCTATAAAAAGTACAAATGTTGAAGTGCTTCTCACTCACGTTGGAGTGTGGTTGTGACTGTTACCACAATTTTGTTTGTCAGGTACCCACGCGTGAAGGCCCTTGTAGTTTTGTAAATTTAACATTTCTCTGAGGCCAGCTACTTGAAAGAAAGTCAGGCTTTAATGGAGAAGGATAATTTCAAAAAGCAGGCTTAATGCTCCTTTACTGTGCTCAGAAATTTTGTGCTAGTGAATATTTCTTTCCTTTTCAGTGCCATGTGTAGTAGCTGAGTAGAGACTGATTTTTCGAATTAATATGACGGTAAATGCATTTCTCCTTTTCTGTAGCCCTGGAGCACGTCTCCTGCCTGGTAGTGTGCTGTATTCATAGCTTTCCCCAGATAGTCTGACAGCAAGTAGATCCAGAATGGTTTGAAAATTCACTGTATGCAAGAGAAAAAAAAAAAAATCCTAGTAGATTATTACATTAGAAGAAGATGTAAGTTTATTCTCCATGTACCACTAGCAGTTAAAAGCCCATAGCACCAATCATATGTAATGCATTTTTATTTACAGATTAGTAGACTCTACTCTGACATATGACTAACAGGGAAGCCCCTCCCTTTAACAGTTGTATGTCATCTGCTTCAGAGAACTAATTACTTGGCAATTCCCATTTGATAATTCCCTCTTTATTTTCTGATGAGTTACTTAACAGTGATGAGCTTGTTGAGCAGAATACCGTGCTTAATCTCTGCTTCAGAAACTACAGTGCGGGCCTGGGGATATCATTGTTTTCTAAATGCTATTTAGCCTTGCCATAGGAACATTGAAACCACACTAAGACATGTTAACAGTTTACAGTTAATGGTAAGCTTAGTGTGAGTGATGCACAGCATTTGCCAAAAAATAAGAGGGCTTTAGATTACTGTTGCACTGCAAACAGCTTGTTAAATACATCATTCCTCAAAAAAAACAAACCCTAACATAATTTAGATGTTAAGAAGCAGAAGCTTGTGTCAGAGATATCTTCTGTGTATCATTGCTCCTCTCCACTGAAATAATCTATTTAAAGGAAATATTATTCTTTAAAAAAACCTCACTGTTACTTGTAATATCTATTTGGCAGTTCAGCTGATACTGGTGGTTGTTGTGTTGTTTTAATGTGAGATACTTAAATATATCATCATTTGTGTTCTCTACTGTTACCTGTCTTTTCAATTCTTCCCCTATCCCTTTTCACATTCTTTTACTCTAGTGACCACAGCAACCCTCGTTTCTGGCTGGGGAATGCATTACAAGCCTCACTGCTAATTACAACATCGCAGTGTTCCTAGAGGGTACCTGAGTTCAGCGGTGCTTAGCTACAGCGCCGGGCGAGGGGATTTATGGGGTGAAGTGACATCAGCCTGCGCATGGCAGTCCTGGTAAGGTCAAAGTGAGTCTCTCTTGCAGATCAGGAGTCAGATGGGTCCTGTTCAGACCCAGTGTCTCTGAAATTCAACCGTGGGAAACCATGTCACTGAATTTGATTAAAATTTTATCGTTGACTTAAGCAGAGGAAGGTTTGTGGATCAGCAACAGTGACTTCGACTAGCTGGTGGCATTACCCCACAGATACTGATCCCTGAAGAATTGCATTTTAGCTGATCCAGTGCTATAAGATGAGAATTGGGCTATTTTTTCTTTTACTTGAATAAGAAGTGTAGTATTTTGTGTATTAGCTCACGTGACATTTCATCGTCAGGCTTGCTGATTTATTGGATATTCACAGTGATATCTCTTGGCCAGTACTGGAAGCTGTGTCACAGGCTTGCTTTATCAATGAGAAAAATGCATTTGTACATAGTTACATGTGTTTTTTGTAAAATTAATCAGAGGAACAGTAATTTTATGAAACACAGGATTCAGAAGAGATTAATCTAATTGTGTTCATGAAGTACACCAGCTATAAAATCTTTTGAAAGGAATATTAATCAAGTTGATCAAAGGTGGCTTGAAGTACAGAATTCAGATACAAACACAATTACTTTCTATCTGTCTGTATGTTTGCTGTAGCTTGAGTGATTGTTTTTAAAATTCATTTAATACAAAAAAAAGTTCCATTTTGGTTTTTGGGTATTTTTTCCTACGGAATGTGTCACATTTTAAAAGCAAGCATTTTAAAAGTGAGACAGTATGATAGATAAAATTTTACATTTTATAAAATGCAATAAGTAGGGAACATAATAATAGGGAGCATAATAAAATAAGTAAAACTCAACAGAAGGTCATTGAGCCATTTTTTCTTTTTTTTTTAAAACTTTTTTTTTTTCCTATTTACATTTTTTTATGACTCAGGGTATCAGGTAGTGCTGTATAGGCATTGCAGAAAACAGAAATCCTCCATAAGAGACAGAAAAGAAAGCTATAACCATGAGCAGAATGCCCCATCTATGATCTGAAAGTTTTGCTTACGCACCTGGGAGTTGTGCCTTGACAGATCCTTCTACAGACCATTATAGCTGTTGGGGAGGGACCTGCATCCTGAGCCCTGGTGTCAGATTCATTTTACAGAGTCAACCAAAGAGTTATTAGATGGTGATTTGGGCTGGTCTTCAACTGACTGCTCAGAGGTGAAAGGTTGAAAGGTTGCAGTGGCAGCCATCCACTTGTGAATTGTCCAAACCATGCTCTGTTCACCGTCTCTTTGGGCTTGACAGCACTTCCCCAAAACTGAGACTCTACTCAGACAGCATTTCCTACAATTTCAGAAGAGGTTGTGCCTAAGGACATACAAATTTGGTCCAAGGTATCTTCTTCCCTCAGCAGGGCAGTGTTGCTTGTCATGAAGATTGAACTTCCGAGTAAAATCTTTTGGCCCCAGACACACCGATACTGGTATTTCTATCAATATTTATGCAAGTAAAAGACTATCATATGAATGTCATGAAAATAATTTGTCACCTAATACAAGTTTTTAATTGCCTACTAATGCCGTAAGATTTGAGCATCTGGTTTGAAACAAACAAAACCTAACTCATTAACATACAGTAGAGGTTTCTCTACTGATAACTGTGGTGGTCTCACTGACACCTGAATGAAATGGTACCTTCCCCCCTACTTTATTGCAAATGAGAGAACTAATACATCCTGGATTTTACATTTCTTTCTCCTGGCTTCTCTCTCCCTCTTTCCCCACCAACTACCCCGGCCTATGTTAGCATGACTCCTCTGTCAGCAGCACTTGCTGATGGAATAGTCAAAGACGAACTGGTGGATCTGGGCAAATGCTTTGCCTGTGCATTTCCTAGTCTGCAGAACTGAGAAGCTGCATCACCTCTTTGCTTAGGTCTTGTCTGCCTCCTCTTTGAATCAGGGATGAGTTTCAGGTTTCCTACTTATCAGCGTTGCTAAACTTTGTTGGATCTCTGCTGTGATCTGGCCTAATATTTTTTTTTGTTAATGACACAGTCTTGGAAGTCACTTGTGATTTCCTTTGTGAACTTGACAGTTGATTAATTAAATTGTGGGGAGATAAGTGACACAGCAGTGCTTTCTCTGTAATGTGTCTGTGTTCTATTTTATGGGGGATGAGGATGATGGTGGATCTTATGGACCAATAATCTATAGTTTAAAATTGCACTGTGTGTTTGGATAGCACACAAGTATTATATAGTGTCTTAAAATATATGTGATACTACAATACAGGAAGGACCGAAGAAGAAGTCTGTATTTTGTTCCATATTTGCACAAGCTGGCAGAATAACTCAGTCCTGGTGCTTGGTCTCATCTGTGAGAATGACACAAACTGGTATGGGTGCGTTCTACCATTTGCTGGTCACTGCCAGTTTAATTGCAGCTCAGCATTGGATTGAGGGAGAATATGGTGTGGAGTGACTGAGTGAATTAAAGTAGTGGCTGAGTGAATTAAAGTAATTCCTGAGTGGAAGTATAACATTTGTTATATGACACAACTATCCAGATGTTGTTATCTGTTAGAGTACAGCCAGAAAGGGCCCTAAGGAAAATTGAGGTGGGTAGAAGGTTTACAGTAAGCATGTGAAATCCATTAAACAGCAGCAGTCAAGTACACCCCTGTTATCTAAGGAGTCGAACATGCTGAATGTCACGTTGGCTGTATGGAATGGAAGAAATGCAAACTAAGACACACTTCTCCTGCAATGTTTGGTGCTGTTTATACAGCTTGGCCAGAATATCTCTATGAAAGTAGTAGTGCTGTGCAGCCAGTGCTGCAGCAACCAGGTTTTTATGCTCCTTATCTTCTTTAATGTGAACTGTGCTTGTTCTGCATCTCACTGAGGTGCTCAGCCAAAGGCTGTGGTGGAATAAGGGGTCAGGTTCCCGCCTCTGTTACTTGGATGGTTTAAATGGAACCACAGTGTAAATTGAGCATGGGATCTGGCCTGGGGTCTCCAGGTGTGTCAGGCCCCTCTGGACTTGGAGCTGCTGCTGGCAGGTCAGCATTGCTGATCAGACACTGCTTGTTTGGTAGTTGAGTTTGGTAGATATGGCAGTTGAGCATTCACTTGGCTTTTCCTCCAACTGAAGAGGGAATGAAAACTGTTCCTCAGTCAAGTGTCAACAGTCTTCTTTCCTTCCCATGCTTCAGGTGGATGTGTCAGTGAATTAGAGTAATCTTTCTTTATATAGGCCAAGCAGTGTTTTGCCCTTTCATCCTTCTGTCCTGTTTTAACCTTTTCCAGACTTTATTCTCTTATTGCTGGCCAGTTAATTTTTCTCCTCACCCCCTTCTCCAGCGAGATTCTCCCGTGCTCAGCAGTTCTTGCTGCTGCGTATCTGACCTACTTGTACAGCTCCCTCGCTGGGTTTGTTACCTGCACGATACTTTGATTGTGAGTTGGCCCTTTCTTTGGCTTGATTTTTTGTGCGTGTGTTTCTGTGTTTAAAATCCATTTCTGCTCAGAGGGTTTCAGTACCTCAGTAATTTTCTGCAGAACTGCAAATTTGAATGTTATTTCACCTACCTCTCTTCCTTCCTTGTTCGTCATAGCTGGATTCTGAGCTTTGCAACCCTGATGAAATGCCTGGACAAGCGTCTCACTCCATATAGCCTTCGCCTTCTCCTCATAGGGAAAAAACCCCTTAATTTCTTCTCTGAAGCTTCACTGTGGGTGCCCATTTCCCTGGCCAAACATTGGATTTTCAGTCCTGTGTGCCCCTGCCAGTCTTCCCTGGCTTCCAGTTGCAGTGTCTCTTCAGCAGGCATCTTGCTTTTCAGGCTTGTCAGCTGGTCTCTAACAAATCAGTTGCATATATTTGTTTGTATAATGTTACATGCTGGCATTGTAAAAAAAAAAAAAAAAAAAAATCTGTTGTTTTCTCTGTACCTGAGCATGAGCTGGTAGCCACCCCCTTCGGGCCATTTGTTCATGAGATAATGGGGTCACAGTTACTTTATCATCATATCATGTGGTCTGCTAATCAAAGGATTCTTTTACTGTGTTAATAGCAGCACTTCAAATTGTTAACATTATTAAGCTTTAAAAATTTAATACAATTTTCACATGTCATACTGATGGAACAAAAGTAACAGCTTGGGCAGTTTTCCCTGGGCTTCCAGTCATTCTCATACTGTGACTCTGCTCCACTGGCAAAATTCTGTAGTAACAGGTTGCAAAACATTCAGGATAAAATGTAAGCAAAACCAAAAAAGAATGTTTGAAAAGCACTTCATTCAGAAAAAGAAAAGAAATTGAACATGGCATGTGTTTTAAGTGAGGCTCTTCAGTGAGGAAAAAATTCCTGGACTGCTATGGAGAGGCACAGGAATGAAGTAGCCGCTGAATGAGTGAAGTTCACAGAAGGTATGAAGTGAAAAAATATGAGGGTTTTTTTTTTGTGTTTCACTGTGTTTTTGCCAAGAACTGACTATTGGAATGATAATGTGGTTATAGTAGGTTTAAAAAAACCCAATTTAATAACTATTTTGGTTGATAATTTTGGAGATTATACGTTTTCTCAAAAAACTAGGCTTCTGACTGAATGGAAAACTGTCAAAAATAATGCTTTTATCTGAAAATTGATACCCCTTCTTGTTATAAGTAATGCCAAAAAAGATACAAACTAAAGGATATTAGAGGAAAATACACATTTTCCAAATGGATTTACTCAGTGTATTTAACAATAGCTTCACTGTAGTTAGTTTCACTTCTCCCGTATGTAGACAGTTTCCCAAGGTGAGAGAAACATCTGAAAAAAAACAACCACATGTGTATAAGATTATAAAAATTGGTGTAGGGAGCTCAGGGGTATGAGTTACTACTTTTAAAATCCTCCATTAAAAACAAGACTAGACTCCATATTGATGGAGTCCTTTTAAAGGCAGTGCCCTTTTAATCAGCAAACAGGTCCTCTGTGCATCAAATAATTAAAAATAGAGCAAAGTTTCTGAACAAGGCGTCTGGCAGAAGCGTCTGTACTTCCATCTGTGCATGATTAGCAGAATGTTTCATGATATTTAAATAGCACAAGCTTTGCTCTCTTTTTTATTATTTGTTGTGCTGAAGACCTGTTTGCTTGTTAAGTGGTCTTTTTTGAATAGTTACTGGCAAGGAATCAGGAAAGTGTATGAAGACATCTTGTACACACTGCAAATGCCAAATTGTCCATTTTTTTCAAAGAGACACTGCCCTTACTATTTTTTTGATAGGAGTTTTACCACATCCTTCACTTGGTTTTTAAAATTTCTTATGGACCATTTCGTTTCAGAGAGAGTTTAGCACGCACTGTGGTCACTGCCCATGGACTATGGTTTCACTGCTACAGCTATTATTTTTATAACAGTGGAGCTCAGAGACACGATACAGTGTGAGTACGCACCAGGGTGTATTTGCAGAGTACGCGTGGAAGTTCAGATCTGCAGCTTCTGCTGGCGATGCTGGGAGCCATGTGTCTAATCTGCTGCGCACACGGCTCTGAAGCCTTACCCTTTCAGCGGGGACGTAATCAGCCAGGCAACAGCTTTCCAAGCGGTTTTGAGGCCTTGAGCTGGGACTCCTCCTTGCTGGCAGTCATTCAGCATCGGATTGTGTGCTCTTCGTTTCTGGCTAGCAACACGGTGCTTTGCAGTTATAGCCACTGATTTCCCTTCATACTAGTAAAGTTTTTGTGTGTGTGTTTTACAGAGATCTGTACAGGTGGGTATGCGATGAAAAGAAGCCACTGTCTGGATGCTAAGTGCATTGCTGTAGCTGGCTGAGGACACTTTTATTATGTGCAAGCGCCCAGTTGTTCGGAGCTGGCAGGCTGGCAGGGAGCTGAGACACTCCAATGGGCTCAGAGGTCCTTTGTGGAGAGATGGTATTCAGTCTTTGGACAATTTGCGTTCTTGGATGGGCATGGAAAATAAGAGTTTTTGTGGCATGTGTAAGTGGGGTTTGCTCTGTAGCTGGGCTTTTTGTTGCTGTTTTTTTTTCCTCTTGTGTTTGAGAAAGGCTGTGGTATGTGGTGTGTGAATACAGACCTGGGTCATCTCTTAACTTCAGTTCAGGACTTCAAAAGAAATTGTGGTTACTACTGAGACCAAAGCAGTTCACCTGTCAACATAACTGTATAAACTCTGCACGTTCGTACCTCAGACAAAAAACACTGAGGAGCTTTGTCCTTGGAGAAAGAGCCTGCTACGAGCCTCCGGGGAAGGTTTGCCTCACCTAGCTAGTGTCATGTTACTGGTATCTGTCATGCTGTTTCTGGCCCAGTTTCTGCAGAGTGGAGTGCTCTGGGGTCTCAGAGCAAGTTCTCCTCAGCAGGGTTATATTTTATGTGGGCAAGCAGTTGGAAATTTGGGGCAGGGCAGTGGTAGGACCATTTTGGAAACGCCCACCCGTGGTTTGGTTTTCAGGCTCCCAGGGAGGCCTGAAGATGAATGAGTAGATGCGGAGAAGTCCTGGAAGGGCAAGAGAAGGAACAATCATATTTTACTGTAAAAGCAACATGTATGCCTGTTCCTTCAGCTAGACCTCTCAACTAGGGTGTGAAGTGGTTCCACTCACATTTTACCCACATCACTCCTAAAAACTGTTAATATTGGTCCCCTTAACAACTGATTTCTGCAGAAAGGAGGAGAATTATTTCTAGAGCTGGTTCTTGATCAGTGCAGGTTGATGGGCCTAATTACGAGCATCCCTCCAGGAGCAATAAGGAGAAGGAAGACTTGGGCTCATTTTAGTAAAGTTGTGTTGGTAGGTTGGTTAAATTAAGCCAAGTTTTGTGTTTTGCTCCTAGTACTTGTTCTCCAAATATACCATAATGGGTTTTTTGCAACAGCTTCAGCTTATGTTGTGAATGTGAATTAATTAACATTAGTATGAATTGCATATTGTCCAATGGAATTTGTTTTTCTGTATCTTTTGTCATGTTCAAGGTACTTCAAACACTTTAAAATAATGAGTTCAGCTATAATTGTGCTGTGGCTTTGTAGACAAACATAGCCATCCTTCTGGGTGCAACAGGAGATCAAATTCAAGGATGTTTTTGCTGATTGGAGTGGCAAGAATACAGGTTGTGATGTTAGTATTACCCCTGCTATTTTTTAAAAAGCATTTGTGACAGGCTTCTTATTTGGCAGACTGGATTTTGCTGTTTATTACTTCATTTATAACTCTCAATGCAGTGTAAACAATGATGAAGAATTGCAGGGCACATTATTCATGAGCTGTTGTTTAAACCTTGTTGTTGCATTTCTAGCCCTGAATATTTTACATCATGACATACTACATGAAAAAGCTGCTAGCCCTTCATTTCCTGAAACAAACCCAAAGCTTCCTTTTATGACCCTACTAAAGCACATTGTAGCAAAGCAGGTAAACTGGATTTAAGCCTAAAATGGTAGGATCCTCTTGATGTGTGTGAAAAATGAGGGTTCAGCTGGTTGTCTGCAGGTCTCTGGGAGAGGTAGTGCCCTGTATCACTCAAAGACAATTCCTTTCAGCTGGCTGGAGGGAAGTATGGATAGCATCCAACATACAGATGTCCCCAGGTACATGGATTATAATGGAAATGTTGAGACCAGTCAGTATAGAGATACTAGCAAATATTTTTATAACTCAGAGTTGTTGACTACTGTAGACATGTTTAGGCCCCATTCCCATTGGCATTCCTCCTGTTCACTTTCAGAGGGTTAGGATCAGACCCTTTTGGCTCAAATTTGGAGTGAAGTTAATTAAGACTGAAAGAAGCATATGCATTCTGAAATCAGCCTCCAGTTTTGGAGGGGAGAACAGTGGAAATAACTGACCTGTACAATGATACTGAAGTACTTTATGGCATGATCAAGCCATACACTGAAAATAAAGCTTTTCTTGAGTTATTTGGGTTATTTCATTTTGATCTGTAGCTTGAAATGTCATCTGTTAATGGAAGGCTCGACGTGGTTTTTGTGCATTCCTCATAAAGCTGTTCTTTGACAAGGAGAAAACCATATCTAATTAACATGAACCTCTCTGTATACAGCAATAGGCATTCATTATTTTCAGTTTGTACTATTATATGAAAGCTTCTCCAAAACTTTGGCAGCTTAGTAGGAAGGAGTGGCAGTTCAGTGTATTCTCAGCTGTACAGCTCTAATCTATATTGCTTTTAAAGACACCTACATGTTACAATAAAAATAGCCCTTATAGCCAAAGATATGTAACCACAGTCTAGATAATTACAAAAGTAAGAGACTCAACTAAGTACTGAAACAGGAAAAAAAAAAAAAAAACAAAAATGAAATATTGGGGTTTTCTTAAGAGCAGTAGAAATGATAAAGGAAAGAATTAGTATTCCATAAATATTAAAAAAGAAAAAGTAGTTCACTGTATGTTAAAGTTGCTATCAGTTAGGGAATATATGTGGAACAAAAGTCTGAAGTACTAACTACTATAAATTCAATTGATAGTCAGGGCTTAGTTGTGCTCCAGAAAAAGAATAAACGTGTAGCTTTGCTAAAAACAACAAAAGCTGGTTTGGGGAAATATGAGTACTGCTAGAAAAGCTGAACTATACATCTCTAAGTAAAATTGCATGTGACTAGTATAAGTGCTGTTCTGTCACAGCGAGGACTGCTGAAATTGTGAGCAGGTAGCAAAAATTTACTGTTTAATATTTCACGGATAGTAATTGTTCTGAAAGTTTTAAATAGCACGGGAAATGTAGTGTCACAAACTTGACATTTGAATATTAATATTGATACTGAAACAGTCTCACCACAAAGAATGCCAGGACTGCAGGAGGAAGGACAGCATTTGATCAGATAAAGACAGAAAAGTTTTAAAGCCCTTCAGGTACATTTAAAAATGCCTTATGAAAACTGGGGCAAAATTACCTTTCAGGATTGGACATTTTATATCTAGGTTTGGGATTATTCCTATACAGGTAAAGTTGGAAGCAAAGAGGTGTTCTTCTGTCTTTTCTGTCTTCCCCCGTCCTCCACCCATTTGCTACTTGATGAAGACTGTCTCAACAAGGTTAATAGCACAGGACTACGAAGTGTTTTGGATTCACTTGTACAAATATTAGAAGTGATGTGGGTTCAAGAAAAGACGCGTGGGGTATAGTCTCTACTGTCCATTCTCAGACTTGCTTGAGATGTAAGTTATCTCTTGTAACCTCAACGTTTGGCTATGGGTTACTTTTAATAGAGACCTTTCTTTTCTAGACATAAAGTAGGGCTGACTTTTCCTTTTTTTTTTAACAAGCAAGCTTGCTCTCCCCACATCTGTGTGCAGATGAGTGTGTGCATAATCCCTTACTATAAGTTCATTATGGCTTGCTTGATTCTTACAAAAATGTGTGGTAAGATCAGAATACAGCACTTGACATAAATACACAGTAAGTTGCAGCCTGCGTGTATGTTGGGAGACCAAGGACTGTTGCCTCTTTGCATGCACAGTGTAACAAACCTCCCCCAAAGAGGACACAGAATAAAGATGGGGACTGGTGAAAATCACTAATGATACTTTTGCAAACAGAAGAGGCCAGCCAAAACCAAGCCCACATGAGGAACAGGAATATTTCTGTTTTGTTGCTCTGTGTAATGCACTGTTGTGGTGGATGGTACCCCACTGTTGATAAATCTTTTGATAGCTTTTGGCAACTATGTTGTTATGTAGATGGTCTGGTAAGTCACTTGGCTGGTGATAGTGCTGATAGGTGCATTGCTTTCTAAAATTCCTTATCATGGAGTGTGTAGAGCACATTTTTGCCTTTGTGCGCCAGTTTGATTCTAGCTGTTTAGCTATGTGCAAGCAACTTAAAGGAGTTTTTTTTGGGGGACAGGAAGGAAAAGTTTGTCAGCCTCCTTTCTGAAAGTGTTTTGGTAGTTGTGACTTTTTTCCCTTCAAAACTGTATCTTGCACTTTCAGACTCTCCTATTTTCAGATGTGATTAATGGTGACTTTTATCTTTAGAATGCAAATGCAATTTTAGCATACTTTTGCACTATATAGTACTCCTCTCTGCACAAACTGCTTACCAGACAAATTAAAAAGGTAGGTATGTATTTAAAAACCAAACAAATGCAGAATACAATTTACCTTCTGAATTATTTATATACTCATAGTTGTAGGTGCTGCAACAGATTTATGCCAAAGTGGCACCATTCTGCTTTGCCAAGTGTAAGCAGCTCCCTTTAGGCTGTACGTTACCCACTGTAAGTAGGAAGAGAAATTGGGAAGGTCGCTAGAACCCCTGCAATGCCTTTGTGTCTGAGGGGTGGTAACCTACATAGAAACAACCCCTCTGAGGTACCTTTTGCAGGGGGATGTTGAGGAATCCCTGACCCCTGGCAATCGTCAGCGTTTTTGTCCAAAGGGTGAAACAACAGCACTTTTATTAGGAAATGCAAATCCCCTGCTGACGCCGTGCATATACAAACCCGGCAGACTCCTGACCCCCAGGTGATGCCAATGGCATTTTGCCTGCCCAAGTTGTTGAATTCGTTAGGGACAATCTCATTTTTGCTAAGGAAACCTGGACAAGATAGTAAAGATAGTAACACATGGAGATCTTACTCTCCAGGGCTGTGCTGTTTGTAAGGTGTTGCACAGCATGTACAGAGTGGATGGAAAATGTTGTCCTGGAAGCATTCCAGTTTGTTACTATTTTGAAGTCATTTTGCCCGGGCACAAATGCTGCTGATTGTATGGGGAGCCTCTAGAGTTACAAAGAGTGGAGGGTGAGTCTCCCACACCTTAGGTTAGGTTGTAACTAGTAAATGACATTTTATTTTGTGGCTGGCTATTCACCTGACTATCCAGACCTCTGTTCTAAATAAAAACCAAGAAAATAAAATACTCAGGAGACTTTAGCCTGTTAGAAGATGGGTTGCTGTTGCAGATGATTATATAGATCTATTTTACTGCCTGTTCCTAACGCTAAGGTTTAGAAAAGCATGTTGATTTTGAACTGCCCAGAAACACAGCCCAAACTAGGAGTAATCATACCAAAACAAATTTCTTTTTTTACATCCTATAGTTGCTCTGTTTCCAAAAGTATCAGCTACATCTACTGTCAGTGGTAGGATAATAGGTTAATCTTTTTTTTTTTAATGTTCTAGTATAGCTGTTCTTAGGGACACAGAAGTAAATTGTTAAGATAACGTTAATCTTCTGATTTAGTGCCTGAACCAGCTCCCTTGATGTTAGTGCAAATTAATGGAATTAGGATCAGACCTTTAAAGAGTAAGAATAATAAAAAAACCCTAAGCCCCAACAGTAGTATCTTAGAGCTGACCAAGTTAAAAATATGAATGAAAAATTGTGACATATGCCTAATCTTCAGCTAATTTTCATGGTGAATGGAATAATCTTCTATGGAGCTGTGAGTGGCCAATGTATTATTGTACATCAGGGCCCTATTAATCCATAGATTATTGGCAGAGCATATGGTAACTGCTCCAAAGCATGCCATATACAACATGCTTTTATCTTTGTATTATTGTTTAAAACTACATTCTAATGTGTCACTGGGGATATATGTAGTCTTGGAAAAACTATTTGCACTGTGGTATTTGCTAGCAATATGGTATATGACCAGGATGTACACCAGATATTCAAATTATGTATGCTGCAGAATTTGTGAATTTGCATTTTAAAATACTTACCATTTCTGGAAATACCCCGAGGTGTAACTGTCCACAACTTCCCTTTACTAACTAATTATTAAATATTTGCTTTCAGAGCTGAATCATGAGCCAACTGGGGAGTGAGTTTCCCAGCTAGTGATTTTAAAACCTTACAGTCAGGACTGTGGCCTAGAAAGATATTTTTTTTTTTTTTAACATTACTGCTGTCCGGTTCATTAATATGTGTGAAGTACTGAAGCCTGTTAACTGAATGCCCTGCCTCCCTGAGTGCAGTTTGTTACCCTGCTTTTCAGAAAAATTCATAGACAGCTAGGAAGAGATGCATGCAAGACCAGAGAGCCTCACATAGTTTGATCTGGAGGTGTTTCACCTGGCATCACTTTGCGAGGGAGAAATAAATTGCTTGTGCCTCTCGTCAGAGCTATCAAATTACATGTGAACCCTTAGGAGTAGCTGTTCAAGCCCTGGGAGAGTAGACTGATGTCTGTCCTTCCCCGGGGGACATTTCGGTGACTGGGGGGGGGGGGGGGCTGGGTTATAGGAGTGCTGGGGGTTTTTCACCTGAAACTGAAAGCTGAGGACCTCACCTACGTGTGGGTTGTTGAGGGGTGAGGAACTGCCTGGGGACAAGTGATTTTATTTTTTCCCATCTGCCCCTGCCTGCCCTTTGCTGTTGTGTTTTGGTGAGGCTGATTTGTGTATGGTGTTTGTGGGTTTTTTTGTGTGCTAAAGAGCATTAAATAGAAATGCATTTGTTACACTTGTATCTTACTCCTGTAGGTATCCCACTAGCTTAGCTTTAGTGATAAATCCATCCCCCACCTTAGTTCACTGAATTGTGGGCATTTGACTTTCCCAGGGGGACTGTGGGCAGGGGTGTCTCCTGCCCCTGCTCCACCTTTGAGCGAGCTGCACCTTGGGGAGATGCTGGTGGCAGGGCCTGTTGAGACTTTCTGGAAGGCCCTGGGGTTAGGGCCCTGGCCTTGCCCCTGGGTCAGGGCTCCCGGATGAACACCACCACCCATGTATCCCCAGGCGCCCATGGGTGCCCGCTGGAGGCCGGCCGCTTCCCCTTGCCCTGCCTGCCTTTCTGAACCCCAGCCCCACCGCGTTTCCCGCAGCAGTGGCGTGTGGGCCTGCGGCGAGGTGCTCCCTCCTTGCGGGACCATGCTGCGCTCGGTGCTCCCGCCGCACTGGAGCAGCGGCTGCTTCTCACAGGGGTTTTTTCCACTGCTCCGTGTGGTTGCAGGGTCAGGTTTATCCCGAGAGAGTGCGCTTGTGGGTGCTGGTGGTGCAGCTGGGGCGTGGGGTTAGAAAGAGGGATGAGGCATGTGGTGGCTCCCTGCGAGCCTGCACACCTGCATCGTTTCAGAATACCCAGAAAATATTAAGAAAATTAATTGCTAAGCCTGGAGTTTGTTTAAATACACCCCAAATGTTGCATAATAATGTCTGTAACCCAAATTTTTCTGTCCTGTAGGAACATTGCCCCTTTGGGATAACTGGCTACAACATGGTGTCACGGATACGACAGTGTTGCACCATTTGTGCATAAACTGTGAGGAAAGTACTAGGTGGAGGTTGTGTACTGCAGAGCGTTGTTGGTTACACTGGTTAATTGGTTTGCAGCGTAATGGTGGTTTTTAGTTTGTACTCTGTGGTGGCAATAGTGACCAGTGACTGTGGTCTGTGCACCAGTTGACTGCGAGCCTGCCTCTGAAGAGCAGTGACTCCGGAAAGCAAGCTGGCTGTCAGCTGGCATCCAGTCGGTCTGTGGAGAGCTTCGCTTTTACCAGGAAAACCTTAGGGAGCCTGCAAATGGAAAAAGATTGAAAGCCTGCTCAGCCTTTCCGCAGGTGAAGTGAGGTCATAAAGTTACCTTTTTGGTGTGCTGATTGTTTTGTAGATTATTAATTATATTTTTTCATTTTCACATCATTTCTCCTGCTTCTTTCCTGTCCATTTTGAGTCAGTTGATATCTCTGTCTTTCTCTTTCAATATATGTGCAGTTTTTTGATATCCAAAATTCTTTATTGATGTAATAAAGTAATTAAATGGGGTGGCTTTGAAAACATGGTAGGGTAGCTTAGTGAATTTATTTAAAAATTAATGTTTAACTTACAACATCTTCTGTAAAGTTACCAAACATTCTGTGAGCAGTGTTGTAGTTATGGCTGTTCTCAGAGAACTTGAGAGTTTGCTTTAAAAATCATCCTTCAGAGTAAAATATGTTCTGATCTTTTTCATTATGAAAGGGAATGTTACTGTCAGTGTTTGTGGGAATCCATCCATTCGTTAGACCTTGTAGTAAATTAAAATACTCCCCTGGCCAGTTTTGAGATACTGAAGTGTGGAAGTGAAAAATCCCTCATTTCATTATTTAGATATATGCAAATAATGCGTTTTTTCCTTTTTTGCACTATCTCTGACAGCTTTTTAAAAATTCCACTGCACCCCCGCTAGATGGGCCTGAAGCAGGAGAAACCAGTCCTGAAAGTTCAGTCTGGTTCATCTCTGAGCGTGCCGCCTCTCTTGCTTCGTTGCAAATTCACATCGGCCCACTGGCATGATAATGTGGAATGAGCTGCGGAGTCATCCTCAACTTTGCTTAATCTTGAGCAGTCAAGCTGGCAAGAGAGTGGAAAATGCTCTTCAGCAGGAGCTTTGATGCTTAGAAGAATCTGAGATGGATCAGAGTTGTGCCGTGTATGGGAGTAAAATCTCGCTTGGATGGGGACGGCCTTGCTCCTGTCCCATGCCCCTTGGTGCCATGGTGCAGGGTGACAGAGAAGGAGAGCAGCAGGTCCTGCCTGCAGGGCAGGCAGGAAAGCTGCCTGCCCTTCCTAGCTGTCTTCCCCTGGCACTTTGGTGGGCCTTGCCCATGCATGGTGGCAGGGAGGTGCCCAATGTGGGGTTCGCTCAGGCAGTGTTCTTCATGCTAGGGCTCACAGAGCCTTGCTGGAGTTCAAGTGAACTGTATAATTAGTATCATTTTAGCTTCCAGTCTGCTGTAATAGTACCAGGAGGGTGTTTCTGCTTTGCATAACTTACTAGAAAAGATATTTTTACTTTCCTGCATGTACGCCTTATATAGAAGAACATGCGGTGTAGCTTTTTGTCGGGAGACAGCATGAACTGTATTTTCCAGTGTCACGACCGGCAAGTGTGAAATCTGCATCAAAATGCTTTTCCCAAGCATCCTTTAGGCTGTCTAGGGAGAAGTACTGCTGGGTGTGCAGGATGCTCGTACCCGAGCTCGGGGCAAATGCCTACTCTGGTCCTCAGTGGTATCAAGGGAGTTTTTCCATTAAGTTTTTTAGTAGTCAAACTGGGAAAGTGATCTGAGAAATCTTCCAGCCTGAAGGATGTGAAGTAGGAACGGATGGGAGGAACCCTAAGCGATATGAGGGAAGCAGTAGGCTAGGAGAAGGAGGGTCCAATGAAATCAAATAATAAAACACACCCGTAAAACTGCAGGACCTTAAGCTTGAAAGAGTAGCTCTATACTTACATGGCACAACTTTCATTCCTAATTTGTCTCCTTCCTTCAGGCTTCCTCCTGCAAGAGGGGTGGTCTGTGTGCCTGCAGTCTGCAGCTGGAGGGTCCCTAGTCTGGTCATGCCAGCGGTGGCAGAGGGCTATAGCCAAGGGAGATAACAGTCTTCTCTGTAGCAGTCATTGCTCTTGGGTGGGTGTGCTTGGCTGGTTTTCCAGATCATAGACTTCAGGCAGTAGGGCATTAGAAATATTACAGGCTATTAAATATATTGTTGGAGTGTTTGGCTGCACTAACTGCTGCTTTTAATAGAGTTCAGATTTGAAATGTTTTTGGACTGAGAGTGTTTGGACATAAACCTTGTTAATTTGGTTTTGAAAAAGGAAGTTTTTTCATGCTTTGAAGGAAAAAAAAAATATATGAAGACAGAACTGCGAGTCTCTTCCTTAAATCAAAGTTTTCTGCCTGAAATGGGAACAACTCTTCAGAACAGTTTAAGTAAACATGGCTGTAACTGCTTATCTGAGACACTGGCATCCTCTCTTCTTACTGTGTTACTTTTTTGTGGTGTCCTGCCATCTCTCAGTCACTGATGTGTTTGTTCTCAGCGCTTCCTTCACAGGCATATACTTTTATGTCTATCTGATAGTTGCCACCAAGATTTGAGGCTTCATCTGAAGAGCTTGCTCCAGGAGTGTAGGTCTTCTCTATCTCTGAGATGAGGTTTTTGAATTGCTGTCTGAAAGGCCTTTCCCCCTCCAGCCCCCACTTTCCCTCTAACTGTGTCATGGCTTCTTCATTTATTATGGGGAAAAAACAGAGACAACTGTTCCTGAGTCATCTGAAGTTAGTGTTCATCACAGAACAGGATAAAATCTAGGCCAGAGACAGCAAGTGACTGACGATGTCCAGTTGTAGCCTATGTGGGGGGTCAGTGAGTGTAGTATAAACACTGGGAGAATTGCTGAAAATCACGTATGTGTGCGAGAGGGTAAGGAGTTAGGTACTGTCCTCTAAAGCTAGTGACTGAGCGTGGGCTCATGTTTCTTCTACTAGGTAGAAAAAATGTGCTGAATTTTGGGAATGGCTTATTGATACTTAACGGTACAGCTTGGGGGTTTTGCCTGTATGTGTTAAAATACTGTAGACCCACACTGGGTTTCTTACCCAGGGAGCACTGCTACATGTAAGTAAGTTTTGTCACTTAAGTGCTTCCACTCTACTGTTGCTTGAAACTTCATTATTAAAAATAATTTTTATTTAAGTTAATATTTTGCTCTTATGACTGGCTTCTACAGGAGCAATTTGTTTTAATTAGTACATGAACAACAATGTTTTAGTTACAAAATGTAGGATAATAATTTATTTAATAGGTCTAGTAAAAAATTCTGTGATATTTTGGTAGAGTACTTCTGTATGATCTGTAGCATATTCTTTAAAGCAATGGAAGAATAGGAAATGGGAAGTGAGAGAAGCTTTTTGTTTTTTCATGGGAATGAATGTGTCTATACATTTGTGAGGCTCTAGTATATGTTCTTCCTCTTTTTGGCTACGTTACGAGGAATAAAATCAATTAAAGGGAGAAAAAGAGGACTGTGCCTCTCTCTCTGCCAGTTCTGTCATGCTTCAGACAATAGTGCATCAGGACATGGGAAGTGATCTCAGCCATATTTTTAGTCATATTTAAAAATATGATATTTCTTGGTGAAATAGTCTCCAAAATTATAAAGCTAGTACACATGCAGATGGAAGTATATTGCACTGCCAGTGTCAGTCTAGTACATAAAAGAGCTTCACAACTGTTTGGATCTGCTCTTCTTTCATAGTGGGCTGCAACTTGTTTACTAATACTTGAAAGCATGTACACATCAAATAAATCTCTGGTATTTGGGCCATAGTGTACCAGCATTATGCAAAGGGAAGATTAACCACACTCCGTATTAAGCTACGATCCACTTTACTCTTGATTCCTAGCTATACTAAATCAACCAAACCATCAAAGAACAAAATTAGTGAAAGGGTTCTTCAGACAATAGATTTATTTCCATGTTTATTTGCTTTATTGTTAAGAAAAGGGCAATCAGAAGAGCAGATCTCCTTGGGGCTCAGGGCATTATAAATTAATCATAAGACATGAAGTGAGCTTTCGGGTGTGGAAAACTAGCAACAGATGCGAATGCTACATAGCTGCATCGTATGGTGCTTACGGTGTTGCTGCAACAGCTGAGAGACAATACGCTTGCATTGACTGCTGGTGTTGTTAATAGATAGTCTTTAGCAAGCATATATTGGCAAATGTGACACAGAATGAATTTGCAACATTGACTCAAAAGACTTTCCTAACATGAAGCATCTTTATTGCATATCATTTGAGCTCTTTCCTGTTTTCACTTTGCTCTCTTTCAGCGAAAAGGTCAAGAAAAGCAGTAGCTCAGCGGCTGAATTTTTCAGAAGTGCTTTAGAGCAGGGAAAAATGGGGAAACCTCTTAAAGTGTCTTATTCAGTAAGTTAAGCCTTTTGTTCTTCAGTTAATTTATTTTCCCTATCTTTTTGTTGAATCTTATGTATCAGATTAAAGTGACTTTTAAGGTATCTCCAGGCAGGTGTGGAACTCCTCATCCCCACCTCAGTCTTCCCCCTCCCCCAGAGGTAGCCCATTTGCCGTATGAAACCTGTCAGCCCTCCTTGCGAGACATGACTGCTCGTCTGCACTGAACGTGGTTGGTTGCCATATTCAGGTTTGGAGAATTACAATATATAGTGTGTTCCTCTTTCTTCTTCACTGTCCCTGCACATGTATGTATGCACTCATACACTTGAATAATGCTCTCCATTTGTTGTGGCACTCTGAAAGCCACCGGCAGCACTAAGGAGAGATTTTAAAAGCCCAAAACAGGAGCTTTTGGGCTTCCCCTAAAGCAGTAAGATAAGTATATTTGATATTGCTGTCGCTATAAGGAATTAAAAAAAGAGAGAACAGTATACTTTATGGTAACGGATAGAAACAGAGGCATCCAGGAAGATTTTCTTGATGTAGCTAAGAGCTTCAGCTAGTGCTGGTGCCTTGCTGTTGATTCAGATTGAAGGTCAGAGCCTTAAAAAGTTAAGTGCTAAATATTCAAATTTAATTTTTAGCATTAAATTAGGACGGCTTATAAGTTTAACTAGCCTTAAGGGTACCAAGTATTTCCAGCTGAGGCCAAAAGGACTTTCAGCTGGTCAGCAGTTCTTGTGATTGGCCTTGATACTACTTACTGTAATTTTCTTGCACACCTGATATTGCTGCATTTTTTGCAGGTATGAGTTTCTTTGCTCACATCTTTTCATGCCTCATTTGCTAACTCTTCTGTTCTGCAAAATTGGCAGGATGACAGCAGGCAACTCCCTCATCCTTTTGTGTTAGACTAATCCTCGGGGTTCTTTCTGATATGTCTCCAGAAATATGTATTCAGCTTGGGCTGAATTGATTTGTAATACTAAAATGTGGACAGTGCAGATCACTTTCTGAGTATTTTCTGTCTCTTAAAAAGAAATCATTGTAGAGGTGTACATGAACAGTTCTAGAGGTTTAAGCTCTCTGTCACATAAAAAATGTTTTAAAAATACAGGTGTAGCTTGGCACATGCTGAATCTCTATGTTTGGCTTTGTTTAGCATACTTGGAACTTTACAAATAACAATTAGATGACTGGTTGTTTAACAGGTTGTGGTATTTTAGTGCTCTGAATTGTGTTTTCCTGCTTTGGCATGATAGATTTTTATTTTGATTTCAGATTATATGGCTTGGTTTTGCTTCAGTCTTTTTTTACTTAACATATGATTTAATTAAAATTTTGTTGCAGTGATTGATAGTTGCTTTATTTGATACCTGTTTATAGGCATTTATTCATTACTTTTTCAGTGTACTGATATTTGTCAAAAGAGAATTATTTATTTCTTTTGTCAATGAAAATGAGGCTATAAATTTCTGTCATTTTGGGATACATTTCTAGTATGAGCAAACAGTATTCCCTTGGTGAGTTTTCTGCTATGGAAAACTGGGTTATGCGTAATATATTTTAGAAGAGACCTGTATTCCTCTAAAGAGGAATGGCATTGCGCAACTCCTGGAAACCATAAGAAGAATCTAAATGTATGTATATTTGTATTCAAAGTATGCCTCAGCATCTGCAGTGTTGTTCCTCGTGGTTCATGTAGTGGACTGGAAATCGTTGGTTGTGGCTTCTGTTCCTGATTTTTTTTTTTTTTTTTTTTCACCCCAGTCCTGTAGGACATGAAGTGAATGGTTTTAACTCTGTGCACCTCAGTGCAGTCACCTGGCAGGTTCTTCCCAGAGCCGCTCTGCAGCTGCTGCTGGTGCAGCTGTGTTAGGTCCTGAGGTGATGATACCCACAGTCACTGAAGACCAAAACGAAAGTCATACAGATGTGTGACTTTGTATTTTACTGACAAGTAGAAAAGGATTTAGCAAAATTACGACTCAAGAGTAAGCTGTGGGAGGAGGGAGGATATGATATATTCTTCCCTGCTAAAATCATAGCGTTAACATTCTTGGCAGCATCACTGAGCTCCGCAGCAACTTCTGGTTTACATTTTAAAAATGCACCAAATAGCATATACTGTTTAATTCCGGGTTGCATTACGCAACAGAACGCTATTGCCTCAGTGAAGCACATCTGCATTGCGAGAGTAAACTCTCCTGGGAAGCAAGCGCATCTTCTGCAAAAGTCGGAGTGAGGCGTGGGCAGGGCATTGCTATTTTGGCGAGCAAAGGGAGCCAGCATTGGAAAGCTGCCTCACCTTTCACTTTCCATGGAATTTACCCTTTCTCCCCATTTCAGGCACCAGCCGCTGCCACTTGCTTCTCCTAGTGCTAGTGTGGGGCTGGGGATGCTTTCAGTAGTTGATTAAAGCATTAATCTGGGATTTGGGAGCCATGGTCTTTGCTGTCTGGCTGGCTTGTTTGTGATCCCTCAGCAGGATAGGCTATTAGGGAGCAGTAAGGAATGCAATTCAAGAAACATCTGGAAGAGCTAAGAAAATGTTGTTTTTATTTTAAAAAAACCAAACCAAAACCACGCCTCTGTGATTGTATCTTCTTTAACTGATAAGTCGGCAGGAGTTGATGGCAGGTACAAAATTCCTGTCATTTTAATACTGTGTTTCAGTTAGCTTCTTCCAAGACTCTCCCTTGCTGGAAGCAAAGCCAGGCTCCCGCTGTCTCAGTTCAGCTGAAGTTCTTCCTGTCATCCTAAAGCTCGCTTATCAACCCTCATATTCCTCTTATCAGCATGCATTACCTTTTTATGGCAGTGTTTAGCAAAGACTTTCCAACAGCGCCTATGACAATGTAATTGGACCCCTCTCTCTGATAGAAATTACTCCCTCTTTAATGGGGCACTCTGGATGCTTTCTAACACGACTTTCTTTGAAGCAGGCTGGATGTCTGGTCAGCCGGTCTGTAATGTGGGTGCACAGAATTTCACCAGGCACTATTCAAAGTAGTTATTCATGGTTTGCTCTTAAACTGCAAGACTGGAGTGAGTGAGATTCCCCAGGGGTCTGTCCTGGCTTTGGTAATACTCATTGTTTTCATTATTGAAATGATTGATGAAGCAGAAAGAGCAGTTACTAAATTTACATAGGAAAAGAAGCATGGAGGGGGGCTGCAGGCTCCTTGGAAGGCAGGATTAAAGTTCAGAGCTGCCCTGGCTTACTGGAGGAATGGTTGGGGGGGAAAAAAAAAAAAAAAAAAAGATATAAACTTAGAAGCACTGTACAGGGATAGAAATATCCAGTTGCATGACACAGGATGGGGAATGGCTGACTCAGTAGTGGTCCCACAGAAGAAGGTCTGTGAGCTGGAGTTGGGCTGTGCTGGAGGCGGTTTGGCCTGGTTTAGTTGAATAGGGTGTTAAAAATCACAGCTGGCTCCCAGACCACCAGAGAAAACCAGCCTGCGGCATGTCCTGCTCTCCTATCCCCCCGGGAGCTGGGCTGCCAGCACTCTGCTGAGTGGGCAGCTTTTCCTTCCCTCCCCTGCCTGCTTCGGCTCCAACCCTGGAGCTGACGACCCTGCAGCTCCATCGTGAGTGCCTGCGGGGAAGAGTCCCAGCTAAACTCCTCCGGGGCCTGGTCCGTGTGCGCAGGACATGGCGCATCTGAGAGTAAAGGGAATTGTAGAGCTGAGGCCATGGATGTCATGCAGTCGTACAAGGAACAAAGTTTCCCCATCCCTGCCCCTAGAACAAGCACTGTTTTGGGGTGTGTAAAGAAAAGGCACAAAATAACCCGTCCACTCCACTCGGTGTTGGAAATGGCCTAACATCTAGTTTGGGGCACAACACAGTCAAGAGCCAGCTGGATGGCATCCAGGGAGAAGGCAGTGAAAATGATTAAAGATTTGGAAAACACGACCTGGGAAAGAAGATGAAAGAGTTGGGATTGTTTAGTCTATGGGGGAGAAGGCCAGTAACAGACATGATAGCAGTGTTCAAGTATGTGGAAGGTTCCTACAGAGAGGAAGGGAATAAACTGTACTGCACGACTGCTGGGGTTAGGTCGAAAAAAGATGGGCTTAATTTGAAGGTGGCAAGACTTAGGTAAACATTTAAGAAAGCTTTCAAGCGATAAGGGTATTTTGGTGCTGCAGTCATTTGCCTTTGAGAAGGCTGTGGAAGCATCGTCACTGGAAGCTTTTATAAAACAGACAAACCTCCTCCAGGAATATTTTGGGCATTGCTTTGGGGAAGGAGGTGGAATACATGCTTCTGAAGGTCGTTTCCCAGGAAATAATGAAGATAATTTTTTTTTGTTTGTTTGTGATCCTGTGAATTTAGGTAATCTCCAATAACCCAAGAAATAATTCAGAAGATAGTGGTAATTCATTATTGCAATGTATGTGGTAAATAGACAGCTGATTTATGCACAGAACCCGAGGATGATATTATCCTTCTGCTCTCTGTTCTAGTTTTAAAAAAAAAATCTGTCAGTAAGCTAATTTTACTGGAACGTTTCAAAAAGCTGTTCCTGTAAATATATTACTCTATACAGAAATAGAGGAAGTGATGTTGGTTGGCTCTGCTTATTGAAATATTGTGCAAACACAATCAGTACCCGCTAATACATAGCGTGGCCGTAGTAAAGCCAGCAGTATTCCATGAGGCACAGGAGTTTTACACTAGAGCATGATGTTGTATTTCAATCTAGATGTTTGTACACTTGTGTACTTTTACGTGGAGTCGGGAAGCAGACTGAGAACTAGACTTTAATTACCTCATTGCTATCTATATATACATGAGTTATTCTTCTCTGTTGTCTTATTGCATTAAGTGCATAAGGCAGCAGTTGAAGAACAAACCTCAAACTCGTCCTTTGCTTCTTAAGCCAAAAAGCACTTTGGCAGCTGCTGCAGCCACCATGATTGCATCTCCCCATGAGTTTGCTGTTCAGTGTACAGGGATGGCATGGGGGAAAAAAAGAGAGGTTCTTCCCCATAGTGTAACCTGCTGCCTTGAGAAATGGCTTGCGGTGTCCCCATGGATACTTTCCTCCTCTTTCTGTTCTCGCTGGAGGATCACCTCCATGGCTTCGCAAGTTTCTGCAGGTCCCCTGAAGCCTTCTAACTCAGTTTCTGCCATAGAACAAAAAAGTATTTCTGTTTTTGAAACACAGCTTCCTCTGTCCTCGTTGCTGTGCAGTGCAGGGAAGAAGTGGTTTGTGCTGCTATAGCCCGTGGGAACAACCTGGGTGGTGGAGGTGCTACAGGACACCCACAGGAGAGACTCCTGAGTAGGTAGGGCCAGAGAGTTTGGGTCTGGTGAGAGTAGCCAGGCTCTTTGTCTCCTGCTCAGCACAGCTCCTTGCTTGACAGCCCTGAGGGGTGTTTTGTCACTGTCGTCCTGGGACTAGGAGCACTGGCGGAGGGTGATGCAGAGTCACCATGTGCCCAGCACGGATTTAGCAAGGCTTATTGTAATCCTGGCAGGATCCACACTAACCCTGAGCGGTCAGATATTACCACGCGTTCATGTTCCCAGCTCTGCAGCTCTGGCCTTGCAGTGCTGTGCTTATGCCAAGAAACCTGTTGCTGAGCCAGTCCTGGTGCTTCTGCATCTGGAAGAACTACCCTGAGCATTCAAGAGTTGCTGGCCATTACCTCTTTGCAAAAGCTTCCTCCTTCTAGTCTGGTGCTATGCAGGTCTGTGTCCTGATCGAGAGTGATAACAAAATGAGGGCATGCATTCACATGTGGACATACGTGCGTATATCTTAGCCTCTTGCCTTTTTAAAATTTGAAATACACTGGACAGAGACAAATGCATGCTAGTATCTGCCATGCATCAGCAAACTAACGTTCTTCTTTATGATCTTGAGTGTCCCATTGTAAGCCAATTACGGTAATACCATCTCACCAGAAATGAATCAGCACTGCCCCTCCTATGGAGGGTTCTTCAGGGGAATTTAAATCACTGATTTCAATTGTGACTAAAATCAGCGAGCAGGAAAACTTTATTAGAATAATCAGCTTCTAAATCTGGTTTTGCATTTACTCATTTTAGTTATTGTCCTTAAAGAAGGGAATGCTTTCAGTACTAGAAATAATTTTATGTATCTTTTTTTAAACTTAGTCTACATTATATTTCTACAGATGTTCCACCAGTAATCTGGTCCAACACAGATTTCTGTGGGCCTCTAATTTTTCTATTTTTTATTCTAATCAGTGGTGCGTTTTCTGTTCACTGTTTACTAGACTATATTTTTGCATGTGACTTGTGTCAGGATACATTCACATGAAAATAAACATTGAGCAAAAATGCACAAAAAGGAGATTTTGAAAGATTTCTGTCACTTAACTAAATACTTCCTTAAAATAGGATCTGGGAAATGGGGGGGGGGGGGGGGGGGGAACCAAACTTGTTTTACATTAAAATCAAGTTATTTTTAAAAGGAACAGATAATTTGTAGTTAAGTTGATATTTGGTTTTTTTGGTGACAGTATCTTAAATAAGAGTTTTGGTAATCATCAGTCAGGATCCCTCTTGCACATCACTTCTCTTAAGAAATTATTTGAACTCCTAGTTTCTTACTTTTACAACTTCCAGTTCCTTTCTGATGTTTGAGCTAAGTATTTAAGTCAGCCTACTAAATGCACTGAAATGATGAAGATACCCTCTCTGGCCTGGCAGAAGAGACTGCTACTGAAAGCTGATGTAGGATGTCAGCCAGTCCTGGTTTAAGAAGTGTAGTCAGTAACTGCTGTCAGTTCCAAGGTTTTATTTTCTTCGAGACTTCAGCAGCAAACACATCCTTCTCTAAATGTTACTTTAAAAAAAAAGTTGAATTCAAACAGTTTGGATAGATTCAGTATTTGAACATAATATGGATCATCATAATCTAGTTTAGAATATGTCTTAATTTGCATACATAAATGCATGAGAGAGAAGTCACTTATATCTTAGTCTGTCCACAGAAGGTGGTGACCTAGCTCCACTGCCTAGAGGGAGAGAAGAGGGCTGCATAGCAGACCGAGGAGAGAAACAGGGTTTGGAGCTTTGCTGTTTTGTTCCCAGTCATGTTCTTGGATCTTCTGAAAGTGACTCTGTGTTTCAAATTCATCCAGTTGTAAACGAGGAAGTGAGACTGAGCACTGTTGAGAGATTTTAGGAATAAAGTTAGTAATTTTGTTTCCTGACGTGCTACATAATCTCTCCCAGGAGAAGGCAAGCAAAATGCTACTTCACTGTTTCATGCCGCCATCCCTTCAGAACTGCAATGATGGCTGTTGGTCCCATGGAGGGCAGCAGGCTCAGGCACATATGGCTCAAGTGTGATAACACTGATCACTTGTGGAGTGTGGCAGTTTTCTTCTCAGGGAGCTTTGCAAGCATGAGCTGGAAGTAAAGATACTAGGCAAACTCATTTTCTTACTCTAGTGTGCATATGAAAGACTGGTTCTTGGAAACTGGGCAAGCAATTAAGGATGTAATGCTGAGATAAATTTTCAGAGATGTGCACGGGCAGAGGATCAGGTGATTCCCCCTCTTTTTCATCTCTCTTAGCTGTGACTTCTTTTGCTGCGCACGCTTGCTGGCATTGCTTCTGGTCACAGCTCATGCACAGGGAGAAGTTACGGCTCCCAGCACGCACTGTGCTGGTTAACTCTTAGCAACATAAGCTCTGCGCTCTATCACTTACACCCTTCCCTTCTGCTCTCCTAGTTTGATATGTGTTCTTGGCCACCTTTGATGCAAGGTGTCACCCTTGCCTAGCTGTGTCTTGCATCTCGGGTTAGATGGATGAGTGCATCTGATGGCTCCTTTTGAAAGCAGATGTGCAGAAGTGTGTGTATTGCCAGGGGGCTGTGGCCAAGAGACGTAGGAACCTTTTTGCAGAACTATCAGTAATGGTTTGTCATGGATTCGTCACCATTTAGCAGCCTCCATACTGAGGGCCCAAGAGCCCCGTGGTGGGAGTTACGTAGGTGCAGCACTTTCTCCAGGCTGAGGACAAGGAAGTACTGACTGAGCCCGCTGTGTGATCAGATCTGAGTTCTGATCACAATTTGTTGCTAATTGTCTTTGGATTATTCGTTGTTCTATGTCCACATGCAAACTGTGCAGTGCATTTCAGGAATTGCCTGCAGAATATATAGAAGTGCTCGTGTCATAAGTTCAAAGGAAATCAAAGAGCCCATGGAGTACGAAAGCCAGCAGTAGAATGAGTGTAAGAGTGTTTCTGTATGGCCAGACCCTTCAAGGAGTAATGGAAAGATTAGACTGTGAAAAAAAAAGTTGTATATCAGCTTCCATGAATCCTGTGCACTTTTAATTTTTTTTTTTTATAAAACAGATTGTCAGTGGAAGCTATATTCAGGAGTATGTTTGTTTATAGAGCTACAAGGGGGAGGCCAACACAGTGATTTGTGGTTGCAGACTGATGCACTGCTGCTGCAGCCAGCGAATGGTGGGCAGGGTGGGGTGGATTTCAGGAGCACGAGAGACACTAACTGCAGGCAGCTAAGAGGGACCTTCTGCAAATGAGTAAGGAAAGCAGTCCTCTGCAGGCAGGCCAGAAAATGGAAGTAGCAGCTAGAAAAGCCTCTAGACAAGATTAAAACCGACAGGAAATGAAAACTAACTTCACTGTTTTTCTTACAGGCTGACCTCCCTCCCCCTTCACTAATGCTCGCGATGTCCGTAGGAGATCAGTTCCTCTACCTACTTCTTGGAAGGCGCACACTTGGGTTAGAAGAGTGTGTGACCAAAGTGCAGAGCCAAGCTCTGCTGTCAGTAGGGCTGCATGAGCTTTGGCTCTCAGTCCAGCTTTATTTTAGACACGCAGTTACTGTCATTATCTCCATAAAGATGCATTTGAAAGCAAGGACATGTGTAAAGAAGGAAAGTATGGCTCTTTCCTGTCTCTCTCTCTCTGCCTGTTAATCTGTTACAACAGATCTGTTGCTGTGCAGAGTGTGTTAGGCTCAGCAACTGCTCTTCCTCGGCGTACCTGCCAACTTTTGAAATCTATAAATAAGGATGTTTGGAGCAGGGGGAATAGACACACCTTCTAACTCCATTGAAGTACTTGGACACAACATGCTTATTTTGGCAGGACAGAGTGGGAAAAATGAAATATATATATATATTTTGCTAGAATATAGGGACTATCTCTCCCAAATAGAACAGCTGGCATGTATATGTGGCTAAAGCAAATTTGCTTAGATTTATGCTAGTCATGCTATGAGCTGCACCAAAAGAAAATGAAACAAGTCATCTTTCATCCCTCTCAAATGCAGACCTTTGCCAAGGATTGTTTCTTAGAAATTAGATGAACCTGATGAAGCAGGAGCTTGTATCTAAAAATAGAGCATTTTACTTTCTGTCTTGCCCCTCGCAGGCAGGGTATAATTCTACCTCAGCCAAGAAGTGAGATGAAAGGCAATTTGAACTTTGTCTTATGTCTCTGTCCTCTTCTGAGCTCATGACAGAGAGCCCTGGTCTTTCCTGACCAGGTTCAAAAGTGCAGCGAGTAGGGATCCTGACGGTGAAGAACCACCACTGCAGGTCAGGGCAGCAGCTGCATTTTGGAGGTAATGTGGCCTTGTGTATGACTGTATGGTTTCTGCTACCCAGGAACGTGGTGCTTGGTCTCTTGGGGCTAAATGTTCTGCTTTCGCAGCAAAACAGGGTTTGCAATCCTGAACGAAAAGATGGAGCTTTAAACCTGAGTTTTGCAAAGCCACCTGAGCTGCAGGTATACTGAAGCAGAGCTCCGCAAATAGCCCCAGCTGTCCTTTTGACTTCTCGAGATGCATGCAAGCTGTGCGGCTGCGGCTGCCTCCTGGCTCTTCAGGTGTGTGCTGGGGGGGCAGCAGCACTGCAGCCTCCTGCCCTCGGCGCCCACCAGGAAGGCAGAGTCTGACTAGCAGCAACAGAAGAGCTGGCCATCGGCCAGGTTGAATGCCATGATCCCAGTGACAGCTTCCTTCCCCCTTCTCTTCCTCCCCACCCCACCGCCTGAGTGGTTTGGAGGGTGGTGTCCCAGGGCGCTCATCAGGGTGTGTGCACGTTGGGGGGTGGTGTGTGCTTTTGCTTTGCTTTTCTGTGCTTTTTTGCATGTGGATCTGTCTGCACCTGCTTGCCCGCTGCTTTTCTAACCTCCATGCACGGCATTCTTTGATTCACAAGATCGCAAGCGTACGAGCCAGCACGTGGCAGCTTGGCACGACCATTTCATTAGAGCAAAGGAGGCCTGTGTCCTGCAGGGCTGTTTTAGTAAAGACATGTCCCATCTGCTGCTTCTTATCACCCTTTTTATCTGTGCTGCTGACTCATGCAGTGTGGTCTGCTCAGCTCTCCATTGCAGTCACATCACACTTTGAGTTACCTTTACTATGACTCACGCTTGTTTTTTCACTTGGCAAGAGCAAAGCCAAAAACAACCCAGTCTTGTCCCTCTCTCATGTGTTCTGTCCTATCCTACCCTTTATCTCCAAGCCGTGTCCCTCTGTCATAATCTTGTCCTTCCCCTCGAGTAAACCACCTGTAACTAAGAGTGAATCTGTGTCATTTCATCTTTCATAGCAGCTCTGCACTGTGCACCTGAGGCTAGTGAGATTGCCAGGCTTGTCCTAAAATATGTTAGTTCCTCTTACTTGCCTTCACAGATAAATTTGTTGGAGAATTTTTTTTTTTAATTGTTTCCTCTGTTTGAAGAAAAAGTGTGTTTACTGATGTTTTGGTGTGAAATTTTGCATTGGGACAACATGTGCATCTTTCATATCTTGATATGTAGTATATGCACACAGATCCAAAGCCTCTTGACTTCAGATTTGCCTGTGTGCTGGGCTAAGGAGACCACAGCTTCAGAAAACTTGTGCTGAGGTTCCCTTGCTTGCTCTTGGCCTGTACTTCCAGAATCAGCTTGTAGACCAAGATGTGCATCCTGTGTGGGCTGTCGGTAACTTGGTACACTGAGCTTGAAATCCCCACTTGAAGTGCTAGTGTGTTGTTTCCAGGTTGAAGAGAATGATTGAATTGTACTACTGAAGGCTTGGTACTTCTTTGATTCAGGTGAGGGGAATTTTGCCAGTGATTTCTTTGTGGACAGATTTGTGTCCCTTTGGCCCTTTTCAGTGATGAGGTCCCCAAATCCTTTTCAGAGGAGAGGCCGTTATATGCTCCACTGAGGACAGATGATTGGCAAAGGTTGCTGTACAGTTAAACTGGTGCTGAGTTCTGTATCTTACTGTCCTGAGCCATTGGTCATGTCAGACTTCTGCTAAAACTGGCAGTGTGGTTAAAATCTGTTTGCCTTGAATAAACCTTGTAGAATTGGGCTTATACATTGCTGTTGTGATAACTACTTTGATATCATAGAACTTGGCCTAGAAATGAAGGACAGAAATTCTAGGAAAAAGTTCTAGAACAGGAAGGGGACATAATGCCAGGTTTTTTATTTAAAAAAAAAAAAAAACAGTTTTCCTTATATTCTTCTAGCAAAACACTAGGCAGGTTTAGATTGCTGTGTCAATTTTCTAGGAGCAAAAAGAGACTTTCTTTTTTATCGGGGTGCACACAAACATTGTGAATGCACAGCTGTCTCTTTCAGACTTGTGTGTAGAAAACGCTTTTCAATGTTAAACATGTAAGATTTATTTTTTTTTTTTAGACCAAGCTGCTTAAAACTTTTCCAAAGACTTAAGTGCATTATAGAAACTTTTCCAAGGGCTAAGTGCATTGTAGATTTATCTGTGCCTGTGGACGTAGCCTTTGAAGCACCACCACCTGATCAAGCAGACTCTTCAGTCTCATCTCAGCTCTCTCAGATGGAGAAAAGTCCTTTCTGTACCTGGTCTGCAGGGGGTCACATTGGTTAGAGACTTGGTAGCTCCTTCCAGTGGAAGGCACTGGACCATGCTTCAGCATTTCTCTCATGGTGTGTGTGCTGAACAATTTCTTGGATGAATTGGGCCCCTCACTGCTAGCACTTTGACCTGAAAATATCAGGGGATATATGGTAAGTGCAGAAGGTTTACCATTCCAGGCTTGTGGACTGGCCAGCCATTGGCTTTGGTCTCTGGACAGGTACATCATGTCCTGTCCTGTTCCCATTTCTCCTTCCTATTTAGCTTGAAAACAAAACTTCATGGTTCTGTGGATTTGCTGTTGCTGGGTGTCCCTAGTGGTGTAGTGCAAAGCTTTGTTGGTCCCTGGCATAAATAAAAGGGGCTAATCATGAGAAGCATCTTGGCTTCTTGTAAGCCTGAAGTAATACACTTCATCACTTCAAACCACAAATATATGGCCCTCCTACCCAACACGTGGCATTGGAGTAGGAAATGGGGATTGCTCGTTTGGGTCCTCGACCCTTGGAGGTTTTGCCTTTGCGAGAACATTAATCATGGATGGTATTTATATGTGCTTCTGTCCCTGACTTGCTGAAAATGGCCCTGAGGTACATCATGGGCACGCAGCGTGGTGCAAAAGAGATCAGTGCTTATCGATGGAGCTCCGTGTGCCTCGCAGTCATGTGCTGGGGCTGCATGCTTGGGAAGACTGGTGGCATGTGGAGACTTCTCCATTTTCTGGTTTCACTCAGGGCACAAGGGAGGAAGTGTGGGTGTTCTGGCGGCTGGTGCCATGCCCTCCTGCCAGTTACTGCTGGGCGGCTCTTGTCTCGACAAGAGCAAGGTAGTGCACCTCCCGCCTCGGGACACTGGGCAAGATCGGGACAGGCTTAGGTTTACTCTGTGGCTCGTTTTACCCATATGCAAAATAGGTGTATAATGATACCTGCCTTTGTTGTGGAATTGAGGCTTAATTAATTAATTAATTGATGTTCGCTAAATGCCTCGAGATCCAGGAATCACTGCATATGCCCCAGAGCAGCAGCAACACTTTGAGGTTGGAGAGCCATCTCCTCTACCATGATGAGGTTTCCCAAAAGGAGAGGCTCCGGCCCCTCCCTCCCCAGCTCCTCTCCCGTATTTTTGGATGAAGCAGTGCCGTGCTGCATGTTAATTGTATGGCTTGCTCCTTCTGACTTCTGCCTAAATAAATAAATAAATAAATAAACTGATGTGCTTAATGCAGTCAGCATGTAGGGCACTTGCCAAAAGAATTTCACAAAGCAGCAGAGCTGGGTTGCCAAATGTCATGTCTTTTATATAAAGCATTCTTCAGGAAGCAAAGTTGCACGGGGGAAAAAAAAAAGAAGAGAATGTTATAAAAACTCTCACTGCAGTAAGAAACATTTTCTTCCCCCACAGGGAGAATGTCTGGGCCATGTCATGGTGGGATCAAGGCAGTCTATTTTTATTTCATCTTAAAGGCCCCTCTCTCATTTCTTTTCTGCACTCCCCCTCCCAAAGAGTAACTCTTTACCGTGCTGATTTGGAGACCTCAGTTTAGATTAGCATTCAAAAGCAGGGTTGTGGGATCATCTTATATGTGAAAATATTTGCCAGTGGATTTTGGGTGGAGAGAAGGCTGTTTAAACAGTGTCGGTGCCAGAATGTTTATTAGTTTAATATGATTAATGATTGAGGAAAGCCAACCAAGATGATTTTTTTTTGGGGGGGGGGGGGGGGGAAGCATGGGGGATGCAACAAAACTTCAATATCAGAAAATAAGGCTGTATGTTGTAAATGGAGAGAGCTTATATGTACGGTTTATATGTTTAGGTGTGCATTGTGTCACCTTGGCGACCATTACCTTCAGTGGTTTGACCCTGGCTCTCCTCTGACAGTTGGGTGTCTGCTGTGGGATCTGCTGTGTTTAGAGAGGCTTGGCATCAAACCCCACTGGAACCGCACCCCATGTCTTGCCGTGGGCTTGCAGGAGCCGAGGCAGAGGTGGCCCGGGGTGAGGCGGCCCCTGCTGCGTTTCCCCAGGGGCAAAGAGTGCTGGAGGGTGGTGGGTGGGTGCACATGGGTGACAGGCTGGAGGGTCTTGTGGCCCACAGGCTGTAGGCTGGGCATAGATGTCCTGGGTAGCTGGGCTGAGCAGCGAGCGGGATTTTGCACGGTTTCGGGGCCCTGCACGGGTCTCTGATGGCAACTGGCTGCTGCTGCTCAGCTCACTCGGCCGCATTTTGGTAAAGCTGTGGGAGGATGAGTTTTGGAAATCACTCTGTGTCGACTCATAGCATTGCTTCTGTTTATCCATGTACTCCCAGTTCCTATCTAGGGGCGGTTCTTACAGCTCCAGAGGCTAGAATTTTTTCCTCCAAATTAAAGCTTTGTTTTGGCAGTGTGTTGTCTGTAAGTATCTGCCCTCCCTACGGCTCTCTCAGCGCTGTGCACTAACCAGTTGACTTTTTAAGCCTGGTGTGTGCTTACAATGTAAACATGGTTCACTGAATTGGTATCAATAACAGAGAATTGGAGCTATACTGAAGTTTACAAAACAGCGTTGAGATTGATTTTCTGAACTTCACCCCTCTACAGTGTTTTAGCTCATGGGAGTATTTAATCTAATAGCATAACGTGAGATTATTTTAGTCAGTAACACAGCCTCACAATGCAGTCCTCGCATGCCATAGCTGCAAACTTGACAGAATACGAATTTAAACTATATAATACTGTTTCTATCTGTATTCGTCACAATTAGTTTGAACTTCCATCAGGGTTACTACATGGCACTGCAGAATAATTAACACAGTATGCATTAGCAGTATGTTCATTTGTCATCTATTTTGTCAGGAAGAAATCACCACCTGTAATCTGAAGGGCAGCAAGAGCTTCTGCTTTTGAATTCTTAATGCCTGTATTGAAGCAACCCAGTAACTCATTGGCAATGAGTATTTTTAAGTTAGTAGAGTTAAATAATTTTAAAGTATTGTGAAAAGAGACTTCTTTCCTCCTTCTTCATTTTTCCAGAAGGGAAATCTGAATTCTCTGTGGTGAAAAGCTTACATCTCTGGGTATGGTATCACTGGGGAAGTCCTCGCCACGGAGTTCGTTGTGACAAATGTTGGCGTTTCTTCCGAGTTGTGCTGTGTCAGAAATAGGGACCCTTTAATCATACTTTTTCTTCCTTTTTGTAATTACACAGTTCTGAAGTCCTGCTCCCCTCCTTGGGTTACAAGCACTGAAATTTTCACTGTTGCTGGTGTGAGTCCTCACCTGTGTGTCTTGTGTTGTGTGTTGAGCTGATGAGCAAGAAAGGAAAACCAATTAACCAGGCTAGTGCTCAGACTTAGGTGTACGTGATGTCTTTAAATTTAGAGTGCAAGTGTTGTTAATCCCTGAATCGGAAGAAGAGCGTTCTGAACAATTTCTAGTATATATTTGTATGACCAGTGCCATGAGATTGTGAATCAATATGGTGTGTATTATATAAGCATCATTTTAGACTAATTTCTGAATCAATAAGTCACATAGTCCTCGGAATATATGAATGTGAATATGATATTTGCACAAAGAAAGAAAATGTGATAGGGAACCCTTCCATTTATACTTAAGCACAGATGGTGTGGTGATGAGCATCGGAAGAGCCTGAATTGGTCAGAGTCACACTAACGTAAGTTCGCCATGTGCCCTTTTCCCTCTCATGTTCCCTCTCGCTTACTTCTAGAGGTTTTTTCCTTCTTTCTTTTTTATTGCAGATTTATTTCTCTTCTCAGTATTTTGCTTACATTGTCAATATAGGAGTGTTTGTTCAGCTCAGACCAGGAGAGATATTCGATTTTGCAGCTGACATTTATTTACAGGGTCACCTTTTAGCCTGTGTGTTAGATTGCCATTCCTTATGAACGGTATCTCATGAGCAATATAACCTACTAGCTAAGAGATCTCAGAGAAAACCCTGTCTTTCTCTGAGTCCCCAGTAAAAGGCAGATGGAGGCATATATTGGGTGTTGGGTTATCACTTTTTCTGGAGCTTACATCAGTTATTTGAGACATAAGAAACCTCCAAGACTGCATCTGGTTGAAGGTTTTCTAGTTGTGTACTTCTGTTATTGAAGTGTGTAGTTTAGCTTGTGTGGATGTTTTTGAATGGATGGCTTTGAGCAACCTGATCTAATGAAAGATGCCCCTGCCTGTGGCAGGGGAGGGATTGGGAATAGATGATCTTCAAGCGTTGCTTCCAACCCAAACCGTTCTGTGATTCTGTGGCTCTCTAAGAACTTTTTAGTGTCATTTTTCTCCCGTGCAAGGATCTCCTTTGCATATTCTCAGTAGCTACTCCTTTACTACTAGGAGCAGAGGGTACTGTGTCTTTGAATGTTTTGACACTCGTTGCTTTAGTTCTTGAGTCACGACTTACGTAAGTCTCTTGAGTAGGTTTCAGGTTGCTATTTAGAGGTGATGATATGCTTCTTGTGGAGATAACCATGGAGGCAATGAGCTTTAGGCATTGATTGTCTTGCTTTCTTTGTCCTTTTCTCATGATTTTTGATACTTTTTTGTTTGTATGAATGGTCATGAAAGGCAAAAGGGGAAAAAATGGGTTCTTGGAAACCGTGTGTCCTTAAATGCAGATGTAGGCACATAAATAGTTATATTCAGATTTTAAATTTTGCTGGTTATCAGAGTGATTAAAATAGAACAGAAAAATCACTAGGTATCTCCAGGTGAGTGGCCCCTTGAATATGAGACCATTGCTGTTAAGGTGCTCAAATACGAATGTAGGAAACGTAAGTCCAGGTGTTCAGGTTTGAACACTTTATGTAACATTATAAAAAGGGGAAATGGAAAGAGGAAGAGTTGGGAGGTAAGGAACAAATAATATGGTGGCTTGTGGGGAAGCATCAGATATTCAAAAACAGTTACTCTAGGCTTACACATTCTCAGCTTTTAAAAATAACAACTTCCTGCACCATTTCATTTGACTTTTTGTCATAATCTTCAGGCTTCCCCTTCTTTACTTTCCTTTACAGCTCTGTAAATTAGAAACCTAAGGAGGGAAGCAAGAGAGAGTGTGTGTGACTTAGAGTCTCACATTATCAAGAAGATGGGGGGGGGGGGGGAGGGGGAAGATACATTTGTGAATATTATCATGCAAAAAAGGTCAGAACCAGGAACCACTTCAGGCCACAGATGATCCTGTAAAGTTTCATGCCTTGTTTTTACAAGATGGTCAGAAAGTTATTTTTTTCTTATTCCTGAAAGAAAACTGGCTCCAGACCTACTTGAAATCTTGCGGGATTTGCTAAAAATCATGGGAATTGGTAACAAAAGTCCAGGGTGAATATAGGAGTTAACTCTAGATAGATGATTGTTTTGGCTCTCTGTCTTCATACTTCTAAACTTATTGCCATTAAAAAGCTTGTTGTTAGACTTGTAAAATGTCTTTATAGTCTTCATAAGGTTTCTTGAAATTGTCTGCAGGAAAAATACTTGGACCATGTTCTTTGTGAAAATTTTTTAGATCGTTTACAGTGTGTAAACTGTGTGTGTATATATATTCATCAGAAGGACAAAATGCTTCTCATCATAAGCATTTTGCTTTGTTCCGTAGCTTTCTTGTCCAATAGGAGTGCAGATTTGGGACATACTGTGACTTCGTCCTGTTATTTTATGCTTGTCTTTATGCACCTGTAGGATACGTGTTTGACTTGTGAGTGAAATACTATGTATGGTTGTAGGAGGAGTTATCTTCAGCATTTTAAGGACTCTCTAATGCACAAACCTGATCTTTAACACGTAGTTTCTTTCTGTCTGCTATGATGGGGACATTGCTCTGTGGTTCTAGAACAGCTTTCAGCTTTTTGATAGTAGTAGTGATCTTTGCTTGCCTTGCTACAAATATGCTGAGTGAGCTTTTCAGGGATGAGATTTACTGCTTACTTTAGCAAGTTCTGCAAATAATATCTGACAATAATTTTGCTTTCTGCTTGTAATTACACATCACTTCTTTTTGGTCATGCCTTCAGAACTTCTCAGTTCATCACCAACTCTCAGAACATAATTGTAGGAATAATGTGTATCCTGACCGGTCATAACAAGGCTGAAATTCCATCTCGGGCTTCTGGTGTCATCACAGAACCAGGATGGAATTACAGCTTTAATTTATGTACTGTGGAGGATACATTATTTATTACTGTGCATTAGAAAATGATTAATCTCTGCTTGTGTTGCAAGGCTATCCTACTGCTCCGAGTCCCCAGGAAGTGCTGAGACATTGTAGGACTTCTTGTGCTGACTACAGCTTTATGAAGGTGCCAAAAAGACCATTGCATTATTCAAAAAACTGCTGGAGGTGATGAAAATTTACGAAGCCACTATGGGGTTTTTCCTAACTAGTCGAATTCCTACAAGGCTTTAGTTTGCTAAACCTGAGCATTTCCTTTACTTTTAGTCCCTTTGAAGTGTTTCATTTCACCTAAAGCTGTGATCAGATAAACAGGTTGAGGAGCAGTGTGTTTTGAGGACCCTGATTCAACAAAACGCTTTAACTGTAGTCAAGCTCCACTGAAGATAATGGAAATAAATCATGTGCTTAATTGGTTTGCTGAATCAGTTCTTCAATTTCTACTTCTTTGGTTGTTCATAAAATCTATTTCTTTGTCCTCCACTTCCCTAAACTGTGTGTGCGTACATATGCATGCATGCATCCATGAATACAGCAAAGCTGCAGTGGAGCAATACAAGCTAATGTAAAACTGCTATAAAATTAACTGATTCTTCCACTTTTCATTCCAGTGGCTTTTTTTTTTTTTAATGTGTTTTGCTGTGATATTCCATTTTTATGAGCATTTTCAATACTAGGGAAGTCAGTAATCAAGTTCTGGTATCTAATTCCTAGTACTGTGTAACTAATTGTAATGTCCACAGCTGTGGCTGTGATGAATTTGAGTCACATCATTCCTTCACAGCCAGTTTTCAGTGAGGTTTAACCTTTCTACAGGAACTGAGAATTTGTCCGGTTTTGTTTTACAGCCTGTGGACATGTGCTTGTACAGATACCTAGTACCAGCAATTATACCATGCAGCTGTTACCAAGTAACATAACCAAACCCTGCCTCTTCATAAAAAATATTCAATATTTGGGGGAGGGGGGGTTTGCAATTTTTCATTTACAGTGCTGTGCCCGGGTTTGGAAAAAAGAGAAAAGAAAAAAACCAAAAAACCCAAACCCTAAAGGTTTGTAGGAATTCCAGTTAATAAGCCCTAGCAAGATGTCTTAAAAGTACTCAGCACTATTAGATCTGAAGAAAAGAACTAGATATTTGTAAAAGATCAAGCAGATACAAATGGCTTAAGAAAAGAAGTCACTGATGTAAATCAAGTGAATGCTTTATACTAGTACACAAGTATTATAAAAAAATTAAATACTCCCACTTTCTAAGGTGGCATTTTTATCTTAGGCTCTGATGACATGCATAAACCACTCAAGTTTCAGTCTTGTGGGTTATATTGTCACCAGAAGCTCTGACTAATAGTACAGTAAAGTCTTACAAATGACAGTTGGATATAGTAGGACTCTAAGTGACTTTTTCTTGTTGTTTTATTATTGTCATATGTTTAAGAAAAAAAAGAAGAGAGAAAGTTGCAGTGCCTACTGACTAATCGGACCTAGTGGGGAAGTGTTATCCTGGATTTAATTTAGGTGGCCATATTATAAATCACAGATGTGGAATCTAAAACCCAGTGACAAAACCGGTAATCCTTGAGGTGTAAGAATCTTGAAGCTGGTGTAGAGAAAGACATACAAAACATGCCGGGAGCTCTCCCCCACACAAAATTAAAATGATTGTCATTTTTGCAGGGAACACCATGGGAATCAGAATTAGAGGCATCCACCCCTCTTCAGCTTGAGAGCTGAAGAGATGACTGCAGTTTCTATGCAGAGTTTCAGCCCGCTGGAGCTGTATAAATAGATCGCTGGCGCCGTGCAGATCTGTGCGGGACCAATCGCCGCTCCCTTCTACATCACGAGGAGATGTAGAAGAACAGTCCTCTGCGGCTGCCTGTCTCGTGCCACTCCTACTGACCAGTTAGATTGGGACTTCTGAGGGCAGCAAGGCTTGCTCAGATGATGCTCTTTGCTCTGAAGGAGTCAGGCATGAGGCTTATGCAGATTTAGGCTAATATTTTAAAGCCTCATTTGGATCTTAAATGGGACATAGCATTTGTGCTAGCCTTCTGAATGAGTTGCAGCCTTAGGCGAATCCAGTATCATGTGAATCAAGATAGTGTATCACATCAACAGAGAGGAAACCAGCTGTTTAGCATTAGGGGATTTGTTTAATTGTGTTATGATAGATATATGAGACTGGAAATAAATACTGAGCAGCGTGAATTTTATGCATACACTGTAATTTCTTTTCTGCTTGCTAGTTCGCTACAAGTATTATTGCTAGTTTTGTGTAGGGAGGGGCTTTAAGTGTGATAGGAGAGGTAGAAATGAGGACAAACGTAAAAGCTTAAGGGCAGGTTTCTCGAGGTCCTTAAGCTGCCTGTCTCTTCCGGTGATTGTAGGGCAAATTATGTTGAGCCATCGCAGTCCAAAAGAGTTGGATCATGCTCCTGGCAGCCAGGGGTGACACGCTGGATGTGCCTTTCTGCACACATGCAGAGGACCGAATCCTCAGTGCTCCTCTGTGTGAGGAGCATAAGCTGAAAAGCAGGCTGGTGGAGAGAGAAGAGGGAGAATGACAGTAGGTTTTAACATAGGATTGGCCTCCAATAACTTCTTGGCATAGATGCCCAGCTCTGGGAAATGAGTCCTAAGGTAGCATTGTTATACACCTAGGAAAGTGTGCCAGCCACTCCTTCCTCCGCAACCGCTTCCCTCTCGCCTTGCCTGCAGAGGTAAACTAGAGAGACATGGCTCTGCTCTCTCTGGCACAGGGTCACAGCCAGTCCAAGCTTTGTTCTTCAGAGCATGAGCTGTTCTATCGCCCAAATTTTCTTTTAAGATCAGTAAAGGTTGAGTAGTCTCATTGTGCTGTGCTGACACTTGGGGCTGGGTTGTGCCTACCTTGGTGCACTGCGTGAGCTTGTGGAGTTGTGTAATTGCAAGTTCACTGTCATACAATGAATGACTGATGGCATAATTTGTATTTTCAAAATACATAAGCTGCTCAGCCTAATCAGGTGGTGTGGTAAATATTTCCAGGAGAAAAAAACAAAGTATTAGGGCCGGGAATGGAGTTACAAACTTCCTTTAATGAGCTGCATATTGTTTGATCATGTTTTTTCATATACATGAGCTTCTGCATGCCAAATTCTAGTAATAATTGGCAGCTACTTCACAGTCCTGGAGAAATAATACTATAAATACTGGAAAGAGTAAAAATGAGTGGATGTGTCAGTTTGCCTTTCAGACTAGTGTGACTAACAGGTGATTAGTACAAATAGTAGAAGGCCATTTATCCTTCTTCTTGCTCCTGGAAATACAAAGAGAGGGAGAGCTGGGGGAGCAGAGGAGACACGTTCAGCTCCTCCGGACAGTTAACAGTGGTACTGCTGACTGGCTTGGATTTACAGTTCTGGGTGTGTGGGTGTTTAACTTGCAAATCTGAGCAGTCCTGCTCACTTCCTGAAGCCCCTGAGGTTAAGCACAGAAATGGTTTGGGGACTGGAAGAGCCTTGTTGGCTCATTCTGGAGAGTTTGCAGCAAAACCTTATGATGCAGGAAAACCCCAAAATTACAAGTCTTTTCCCGCTTCCAGTGGGTGGCTCATGATGTTGATGGGATAGGAAGTGGAGGGAATCCATGTCCATTTGTTTGTGTGTGCCAGTAATCTTCTGTACTCCAAAAGGATACAACAAATTAAAATATCTTATGTTTTTGCATGTAGATCAGCTGCCGTTATTTTTCAAAGACACAAATTTTAAATAGCGAATGTTAATTTAAGGAAGTTTTTAAGATATGTGGAAAGCACTTCTGAAAAAATAAATGAGAGTGAAGGATTTTTTTTTTTTAATTAAACATTTTTCTGTAGTACAAATGTGTCAGTGCTTGGTGAAAATCACACTCATTGGAACTTGGGAGAGCAGGGGGGAACAGTTCACTCTTTCACAAAGAACAACAGTTTGTTTTTAATGATAATGAGAAGATCCTGGTAATAAGTGACAAGGCCTAGGCAAGTAGTACATTCACAGGTGGATGAAATCTTTCTGTACAGTTTGTATGTCTTTCTGAAAATGCTACGCTGCAAATTTTTCACCTTGATGCTGCTCACTCATATGCAATGGAAAGATGATTCCCACTATGGAGGGGATTTCAGGCTGAAATTGTATGGCATGTCATATGGATTAGCATAAGGCTAAAGGAGCATAATGGTCCTTGCCGACTTTCAAAATCTCTTAATTTTTGCTTAAAGCCTTCAGTTGATTAATCTAGTTTATATTTCTTTTAAATATATACCTATATATTGAGGCACATGCATTTTAGCATAAAATATGAGTCTGAGGACTAGTACAAGGAGGTGTGTTTGTAGTTTTTTAGACATTGCTCTACTTCTTTTAAAGCAATTATGTAATGATTGTTGGCTTTTTTGAGTAGTATACCAGTTACTGAAAGGGGCATGTTGTCTATTTTGCCCATTTGAAAGAAAGTAGTGGGTTGGTTTCCTTGCAAACCTTGGTCATCCTGCAGAGGCTGGCGAAAGGGTTACTTTCATTTTCTGCAGGACGGTGGTGATAGGAAAGTTGTGTAGTGTTGCAGTCACTAGCTGTAGACACCAAAGAGAGGCCCTAGGTGTAAGATTGAGGAATGTTGGAAGAGACAGCATAATATTAAAATTGACATTGTTTGGTGCTGGAAAATGAAACTGTTGAGTGCTTGCTTTGGCATGACAAATATTTGCAGGTTGAAAGCAATTATTCAGACAATAAATGCTGTAGAGAGAAGACTGCACTGCAGCCCATGTTAGTACATGCGTGTGTATGTAAAGAGGTACAATATCCTAAATAAATTAGAGGTTTGGGGTTTTTTTCTGTTTACAAACTCTGTTCACCAAAATTAATGAGACATATGTAGCCATATGCAACATGAATGTTCCATAAACTGACATTGTCATTATCTGTCTTATATTATGAATCACATTAAGGAAAAATACCTTGTTTCGATCCTCCAGGGGAAAAACCCTTTCTCTATCTCACCTCTCCCCAAAAACCCCAGACACCTACTTGTCCTGTGTCATCTGAAGCAGATTTGAATCTGTTATCTATACCTAAATCTACAGATACACTTTTCCTGTCTTGCATAGGAACAAAATGTTGTCCCACTTTCTGTAGTTACAATTTAGTAATATCACAAAAAAGTTACAGTAGTAAACTGAATGTATTAAAGAAATGGAACAGAGGAAAGATTACAATTTAATTCCCCAGAAAATATACCTAATATTATTCATAAGCAGAATGCAATTCACAGTAAGTAAAAATAAAGCTGTGTTTCAAAGCAGCATAAGTAAAATAAACCTCCCTGGGCAAGACTATGCTTGGATTTAATACTAATGAATCTTGTAGAACTGTCACTGTAGTTCCAAGTTTTAACATCAGATCCATTTGTTTACCTTTCTTGCCAGTTCAACATTTTTCATGGGCCAAGATGGATTTTGTAGTTTGTTTTCTTTCTGGAGTACACTATCTCTCAGTCTCCCTGCAGTAACGTTGGAATCCACTGGCCAGCTCCAGCTAAATTTAACAGATGGGTTGAGATCGTGAAGTCCTTGAACTCCTAGAAGTTTTGTGAAACAGGCAGTTAGATACAGGACAACAACAGAAATTAGTGACCTTTCTGAAGGAAAGGCTCACCCATGTTATTACGGATGTGAGAGCGCGCTGGAGTGTGAGCCATTGTGATTTGCTCCCAGCACAGGGCTAGTATTGCTCAGAGTGTGTGTCTTACCGTGCATGGGGTCACCTACCAGCGAGAGGCAAAGCCACAAGAAACCAGCCTTCATGGACTCCACTGCTTATGGGACTACTTGGTCTTTTAAGGAGGGAGAATATCCTAACTCCCTTTACTTATCCCACACTTTCCTAATAAATGCAGTATTTTTAGGTTTCCAGCTTTCCCCTGCTCTAAACCAGCAGCACCTTGACTTCCGTGTTCTGTGGGAGGCAAATGAGGCCCGAGGCAGACAAAGTGATGTGACCAGGGCTATATGGGACATGTAACACAACGCTGGCCTGTGCAGCTCATCTAGGAGGTTAGAGCTTGATCACTCACCTTTTCTGTACTGTGTGTAGAGTCAGTAGTGAATGTGGTTTAAACACGCAGATCAGTTATTAAAGGTCCTGGACCTTCTCAGATGGCTCTTGAAATTGCAAGTCGTGACAGGGCCCAGCTTCCCCTACTGATAATGCCCTTTTCATTCATGAAAGTGGACAGTGGTGGTGAAGTGAGACTGTGGATTTTACACACACTTCCTCTGCACTTGGGCTTCCTGCTCACAGTATGCTCAGAGGGCCAATGGAAGGCATATGAAAGAAGAGAGAAGCTTTCAAGGAGTATTTGAGTACTAGGAAGTCATTTCATTTGGCCTTGGCCAGGTCATCAGCACAGTGTTCAATGTCACTCTTGCTCATGAATTTGCTGCCAGGTCCAGAACTGTTTAACAGAGGTTGAACAGATGGATCAATGAGGTTTAGTTCATTTCCTTCACCAGGAATGCAAGGAGGTTTCCATCACAAGGTATTTCTTAGCAACTTCTGGTGAAACTCTTGAGTGTTATGCTCTTGTTACTGCTAGGCACAAACAGCTTATGAGGAAAAGATCCTTTACCTCTTCCTGTTAATGTTTTCAGCGAATGTGGTGGATTGTGTAGACAGGCAGCTTCCAGCCAATGGTCTGCAGACCTCAGCGTGGCCTGCAAATCTCCATAGGCTCAGCATGTACTTCTTATTAGGTGGCAAAAGGTAACTGAAGAAAGTTAGACGCCGTGTCATAGAATTCTTAGCCTTTCATGCACTGAAAGAAGGTGTGATGACTGTCTTATTACTTGAATTAGGTATGAAAAATTTCAAGACTTCGGGGGTCTTTAATTGTATTTGGAAAGACAACATAAGGTTCACTGTGAGAAAAAATACCAGAGGATGTTTGACATAAGCTCAGATGACAACATAGTCACTTTAAAAAAGCACTACTGCCTAAAATTTTCTGCTGGATGTTTTTACAACTAATGCCTGAAGTTTATTATTTTTCATGGGGTTTAGTGGGGGAAAGGTAGTACTTTCTGTCTTTTTATCCAGTTTGTTGTACTTTTTCCCTTCTGTAACCATTCTTTACTATTTTGGTGCAAGACAAAGAGAAAATATTTCAAAGAGTAGAAGAACTCATTGTAAAACTACAGGAATTAAGTTAGTTACTGTAGCTGAAACTACTTTGATCTATTTTCTCTTCTCTGCATTGTTCACTTCAAGATGCTCTTGCTGCTGTCACTATTACACTGTAGCAATATTACAGTAGAATATAATAATATCATCTTCTTAGTTGGTGGCATAAAGATGTATGAGAGCAGCCATTTGTTTTTTTATGATTACACCCTCATTAGCACGTAGTATGGACCAGCTGGAGAGTATCTGTATAGTGAAAAACTTGGTGCTGGGATCCTGAGGTTACACCAGGTCTATTTCAGGGTTTCTTTTTTTTCTGAGCAGTCTGGTGCTGCTGACTGCCTGCTCTGGAGAACATCGTGCTTCTAGTTTAGTTCCTCCCAAGAGGGATTCAGTTCACATGCTCTAGGACCACCCCACGATGCAACTAAAAGCCCAGGCAGGATAGATTATCTGGAGGCTTGCTTCTAAAGCTGCATGTCTGATCTGAATAAAAGCAGTAAGGTAGCTGTGCCCTGTAGGAACCTGTGTGATGGAATGAAAGGTGTATTTCAGTGATCTGATCACGTAGTTGTACCAGTTAGTACAACATATTTCATAATTTTTCTTTCTTAATGTTCTTTCTTCCTTTTTCTTCGTAGTTATTACTGAAAGGGGAAGGTTGGTGTGAGTAGGCCTCAGAGAAGGAAAGCTGTTTTGAGAAGTTAGAAAGAAGAAATCTTCTACCGAAAGAAGTATTGTATCTTCTTTAAGGAGCTTTTACAATGCCAAGTGCACATGAGATGCTTAACCAGTAATGACCTACGTCTAGCAGTTTGTGCTTGACTTTCTGACATGAGTGTGTGCCACTAGAGACAGTGCTCACACCCTTAAATTAAAGAGGGTGGTCAGATACAGCGCTGAACTGAGGCTATCAGTCATCATAAGACACTGGCTAGGCATCCTTTATTTAAAGGTGTGTAGGCTCTTTTTGGTCTTTGTCCTGAGGCAGAGAAGGAACATATGGTATGGTGAGATGTAATGTCATATTATTGCTAGCGTGAGTTGGAAAAATATATGATGTTACCTTAGAGAGTAGGTGTGAGAGCTAGTCTGGCAGATGTGACAGTCCTGCTTTCTGGATCTGACAGTTGGCAACCCAGAGAGCCTACTACCAAACCTGATACTTGCTGAAATGCTTATGTTATGATTTGTGCTGAAGAAATGGAGGTAGAAGTAGAGATGACAGAAGCAGTAGTACAATGTTTTTTTTTTAAAAAAAGAAAGGTCTGGACAAGTAGACTTACACAAAAGCTTCATCTTTCTCAGTGTCCTGTCTCTCCTTGATTGAAAGAGTAGATTTGGCTACAAAAGCCAACCAGTTTTTGTAGCCAACCAACTCACTGAATCCAGGCAAAGGACAACATATCTTCCTCTGCCTGCTGGCATAGTCCTGCTGATCTCAAAATAAGACCAGACTACACTGGTGCCAAGCTGGTTGTGGTTTAGTCATATTTCTGTTCTGAAAAAAGCTTATGGTCAGGCCTCCAAAGTTTCCTGCAACAAAGGTCACCACAGGTTTCTGCTGAAGTGTCCTGTACTCTCTGGCACTGGAGATAAGTAAATGTATAAGGAATATTGATTGTTCAGTCTTTCTATATGGCAGCAAACAGATACATCTCAAAATCCAACCTCATGTAACTAGAAGGTAGGTGAGTTGAGTAAGCAAAGCAGAAGGTAATAGGAAAAAAATGCCGGACTCATCTGTCCCAAAGAATGTGAAATTTCTTCTTTTTTCTAGAGCCCTTAATTTGAAGAACCCAGAATGTATCTGGACATTGCAAATCATGCCACACTTCATTTTCCTAATGTCTCTTTCTAAACTATACGTGCCCTTTAGCAGAGAGACACACTCACCTGCTGCTTTTTATGGTCAACACACTGAAGTTTTACAAAAGGTTGCTACTGTGCAGACTAGCTTGGCCAGTAAGAAAGTGGGTGGATGGTATTCAGCTCTTCATTGGCACTCTTGGTTTTTGGAGTCTGGGAGCTGAGGAGGGTTGCACAGGCAGTCATATGGCAGGACGAGACTGCTGACTTGTGGTGCCGTCAGTCGCCCTTAGGCCTTCATGCTGTGCTCAGACGCTAAGATAAGAGGCACAGTGCCAGGGAGAGCCTGAGGTCAGTGCCTGGTGAGCCTGGGGTGATTACGACTTGGAAAGACCTAACACCCCTCTGGGTAAGTGGGAGAGTGAGGCTCTGCATCACCTTTTAATGATAAACAGGCTGTGTCAAGGCATGGGGGCAGTGAGAGCAGGCCGGTAGTCCTCACTCCAAAAATCATGTGATAAAGCCACTCTCAGCTGTTAAGAAAAGAGGGGAGTTTATGGTGTTTGTGCTTACGAGCAGAAGGCAAGAAAAAGAGTAAATACCAAGTGGGAACATGTGCCTGAGCCCTTCAGATCCTAGGCAGAGGCAGGAGAGGGCAGCAGGCCTGTTCCTGTGAGATTTGGGGAAAAGAGTTCTTGTTTGTCCCTGTGACAGGAGGTGCACAGAGAGCCTGGTGGTGCCATTTCCCCATCCTTCATAGCTAGTCCCAAAATGAGATTGTATTTTAGCAATCTACTTTGCTCTGATCTGGCCTTGGCTCCACCTGTTATACGTGATAGTGCCACGGTGGTTTTGTCCAGGCCACTTGCCCTGGGGATGGTGAGGGAGGCTGACAGTCCCGTCTGTCACCCAGGCTTGGAGGTGAACAAGCTTACCCAAATCCAAAATACGAGCTGAGTCTTTCTCTGTAGTTTGTCCTGGGGTTTCATTTCTTTCTTTACTTGATTCTTTGTTTCCACTGCCGTGGTTTTTTGTTGGTTTTGATCAGAGTCAAGTCATGCTAACATAGCGAAAGTACAAGCTGACTAGAATGGAAAGTCAGCTCAGTCCGTTCAGCTCCATCGGCCTTTTGAGAGAGGCACCACTGTGAAATGAAGGAAGGCTGGGGGAAAAGAGGGGTCCTACTGGTGACATTTTATCAGGCTGCTCCTCTTGTGATAATTGAGGTTTTCTTAAGGTCTCAGGCTGCCAAAGCAAGGGATATTGTCTCTCTTGGCTTTCACTGAAAAGCAAAATATTTCTGCCTTCTGAGTGCAGATGCACAGCACCTGTTACGTTCCTGTGGCTGTGAAGCCAGAAGGCAGAGGAAAAGACCCTGTGATTTTTGTCCAGTCTCATAGCTTTTGTGGGAAGTACTGCATTTTGGGCATATGTGTGCTGTCAACTGGCATTTAATTCTTGGGTTAGCAGTACAGCACGCTGCAGGTGTAATACGCTGCTGTTTTCAGGGGACCCTGGCCGAGTTCAGCTTCTTTGCAGCTGGCGGGGTTAACGCTGTGTGTATGGGAGGAGGAGGGGGGATTTGTACTTCAGAGTGAGCCTTCATTTGGCTCTGCTGGAGGCCAGAGAAGCTGACCACTGCCTCATTTATTGCACCGGGAAGAATGAAAGAGCTGACAAAATACTCCTTTAATTTGTTTGAAGCTGCATTCATTTCTCCAGAAGGGGGAGAGTGGAGTAGTTGAATGCTGGGAGGAATGTGCCTTATTCAGGACTGTCCTTCCTCCCTGACTCGACAGACGCTACAGAGAAAAATCAAGACATTTAGAAAGGGGCTGTCAAGTCTACTCAGATGTGTTAACACTGTAAGTCCAGCGTTACCGGACTGTCAAGTGAGGTTTTGTATGTGCGAGTGAATAGTTCTGTATTAAAAGCTCACAGTTATTTTTGATACCGTTCAGGTTACTGAGCAAATATCATAAATGCACAGAGGTGCAAGCCATGAGTGGACAGTGACTGCAGGAAGAGCATACGTGTGTATGGCAGGCCTGCTGCTCCTTTCTGATCGTGACATTTGGCTCACAGTATCATGATGTAGGGGAAAAAAAAAACAACAGGAGAGCAGAACCAGTCTAAAGTATTTTCGTTAACACTGAATTTTTAGTGTTTTAGTCTGTGCTGTATAAGTTGTCTCTTTTTTTTTTTTTTTTTTAAGAATACCAGAAAATTTACTCCGTCACAATTAAATCTCCTTTCATTTGACAAACCCTGATTTGCTGCTCCTGTTTCTGTAAGGATCAGATGGGTAATGGAAGCTGTACAGCAAATTAATGTATGCTACTCAAGATAGTAAAATGCAGGGCTACAATAGGCCTTTTTTCAGCAGCTGTAAAGCTGTTGTGTGACTACAGTGAATCCATTCAGTCTCCCCCACGCTTGCTAGGAGCACCCAGGAGAAGAGAGTTGTACTAGTGAAATGACTATCCAGCAAAATGGTTCAGAGGGACAGGCTGATGACTCACTCCTCATTTTGGTTTACAGGGTCTTTTTCTGTGGAGGTGAAGTTTCAGCCTCACTTAAGAGTTCTATAACTTTGTCCAGGTTACCAAATTATCCACTAAATCAGCATGGGTGTTGTGTTCCTCACATCAGCCCTCTGAGAAGGGGGAATACTGTTATCTTTGTTGTAGAGGAAGGGGAAACTGAGGTACAGGAAAAATGGGGTTAATTGACAATGTGCATTAGAAGTCAAACTCTCAGACTTTAGTTGCATTGTAGAAGCTCAAGTGTCATTCAGAGCTATTTCAGCCCCTTCAGGAAGTGTCGCATAGCCTTTACCCATAGGTCATGTAAAAAGCCTGTAGGATAGCTGGGAATCTGTCCCTCAAACAACATTATTTGTCTCTTTAAACAGAGCATTAAAAATGTAAGTATGTAAGTGAGAACAGGAGGATTTTATGCTGATTTTGATCTTAAAATAGAATCCCCGACCACCTTGTATTTGAGTCGGGGAAAAAAATGAGAGGCAGAACCTACTTGATTCAGCGGGGTGACGCTCTGTCGAATAATCCGTTTAACACTTTTTCTTAAATTAAGAATAGTTTCTAGGTGGTATGAGTCATGGACAGAGTGTCCTCATTTCACTTTGAACTTCCAGCCTTCTCTGGATTTGTGTCACAGCTTTAGAGGGCTTTGTCCATTCCTGCAAGTCTGTAGGCTTGGCTGTTGCAACCTTTACTCATGTTGAGTGAGAGCAGGCTCCTCGAAGCAAGCAGCAACACCACGTAGGCGAGAACAAGCACGGTGGAGTCAGGGAGCAGGGTGATTTAAACTGAGTGTTTTGGATTTGTTTGTACTATAAGCAGCTTCGGGGAGTGGTCACGTAGGTGCAGCCTCTCTGCACATGTCAGGGGAAGCCCACTTTCCCCCTTATTTGTGTGTTGGTCTTTGCTCTGAGTTTTGGGTTGTTTTCTCCAGGGGGGTGTGTGTGAATAAACTGTGATGTAAAAAGCTGTACTCTTTGAATTTCTGACTGCTTTTGGAAAAGTTGTCTTTTCTGAAGTACGTACGACCACAGAAGGCTGTGGATAATGTCTCCCTTTCTTAATTAAAAGCAATGGAAAACATTATTCAGAGCCGTCTGTCTGTCCTAGCTGAGGAAGAAAACCAAAGCAGTCTGGCTTACACTCACACAAGGTCAAATCCTCCTCTTTGCTGTGTTGTGAAAGTGTTGGCTTCAATGGGGATAGTCACAGGTGTAGCCGCGGGAATGGTTTGTCTTTCAGGCTTTTTACAGAGCAAGAATTAATACAGTTTTTGGTCCTAAAAATTGTTTGCAGAGAAATAATTTGGATGCCTGTAATCCGAAGGGGCTGTGCAAATGCAAGACCGTGCACTCAGAGGAAAGTGAACTCTGCACTGGCTGGCAGCATTTGCTTCTCATAGTCAGGGGATTTTCCTGCTGACAGAGCCTGGTTTGGAGGCTTACGTACCCAGCTGGCTCCTGGCCTGCCGTGCTGCAGGTACGGGAGAGGGAGGAGGGTGGAACGGAGGGCGGTGGGAAAGTGTTCTGGTAGCAGCACTTGCTGAAAATTCAAAACCCTTCAGACCTTTTTTGGTGATGGTTGAGAATGTCAAAATTGATTGTATTAGAGACCTGCCAGTTTCTCTTACTCATTTGGTTCATTGCTCCTCCTCCCTTCCTTCCTCTCTCATCAGCCAGACTGGGTGTTGTAGTGCTAATGCTGCATTGCTTCTCCAGCACGGCTACTACTTCCCCCACACCACTACTACAGAAATACTACACTAGCTCAGTGAAGATTTAGGGAGTTAGCCATATACGTATTATTAGTGGTAATAACAGTGGTAGTAATAATAATAAAACTGATGATCGCTCTCCTGTGTAACAGTTTGATACTCTACATGATGATTTTTCTTCTGATTTGTATCTCTGGGCTTTCTTCCGTTTTTGCCTTCATAAATTTGTGGAGTCTGGTATACACTGGATTGTGCTTTAAATGAATACTTTGTAGTGTACTATCTTGCAGATTTTAAAAATAACATGGTTTTGAGTGGTCTAAAATTGTGGGTTTTTTGGTGTTGTGGGTTTTTTGTTTTTTTTAAAGCACAGCCCACAGAAGAGTGTTCATGCTGCTTCTGCTGGGGGGAGTTATCACACTTGCTTTAGATAATGAAATATACATTGGAGAAAGGTCAGGGATTTCCCCTGAGCCACCCACCAATTGCTTGAAATGACATTTTCATTCTGAGTGTTTCTTGTTTTGTTTTTGTTTAAGATCCTGGAGCACAGGGGAAAGAGTTTTAAGGCAAAACATCAGAAAAAAAGGCTGCAACATCTCCTGTGAGAGAGGGGAAAAAACGAGATTTACAATTACATCTTGAAACACTCATATGATTTGAGGTAAGTGATTGGAGGGTCTTGTCATAAGTTACAGTTAGTTTGTAATTAAATTAGTCATTATTTACCTCAGAGTGTTGTGATACTTCTATCGAAGCAATAAAAACAGATGGGAGAGGGAGGGAGATAACTTTAACAGCAAACCCAAAACAGTGGTAAAAATATATAAAGCACTTATCTTTTTGAAAATGAGCCCCATGAGGTCCAGTCACACAAACAAGCAATCATTCTAACATTTATAAGGGTTAAATCCTGTTTAAATCAATGAGGCTATTCTCGCTGAAATGTAGGCATGTGCCTAAATATTTCCAAGTTTGGAATCTATATCATATGGGAACTCTGTAGAAGAAAGCTATTGAAGAACATACAACAGAGGGCCAGAAGAATGCATATACAATTCTCTTACTGTTGGTGATAATGTAATGAGTAATCTGATTTTACAGCATTCTTAAGTGATATTTTTGTATTAAATACATAGTTCTCATTTTTATGTTTAAACACCTCATTGAAATACCAAGCTTCTTAACAGAACCTGTAAATTCTACACCAGCTTTAATAATACATCTGCCTTAACTGCTTCATCAGTGTGTCTTTGAACAAGTAAGAGTTAAATGTATAAAGAAAATAATGTCCCCTTTCATAGCTAGAGTTGCAAATTGCACTTGGATATTTGAATAGCAGCCGAGCTAAAAGTTCCCTGACTGAGGCTGAATTGTGTTTTTAATAAAGGCAATCATGAGTTGCAGGGAAAATCTCACCTTTTCCCCTCTAGTCTTCATTTTTTTGTTTTCATTTCTCATTAGAAAAGAAAAACCTCTGAGTCTTTTTTGTCTAGTAAAATGTTACAGTTGTAAAACTTTTAACCACTGAAAATGCTGCACAAATGAAAACTAAAAATCACCAGCCTCTCTCTTAAATAAAAATGTCAAGTTATTTACTCTGTTCTGCCCCATGAGTGTGCTGGAGGAGACAAAATTACTGTAGAAACCTGCAGAATCAAAAAGATCCACATAACATGGAAGAAGCAGGGGATACAATCCCACAAATGTGCAGAATATCAAAACCCTTCAGCTGGTGGCATTTGCAGGCCAGGTTTCAGAAGAGAGGAGAGCATAGCTGGTCCCTGGTGATTGCTCTGCATTTGCTTTGTAGGAATAGAGCTATTAAGTTTCTTTTGAAATCAACCGGCTCGCTGCAGGGAGCTAAATATTTCCTTTCTGGTCAGCGGACAAGAGCCATTACTTGGGAAATTGTAATAGTCCTGTAGGCATTTGTACTGATTTATCCAAAAAGTTCAAAACTTCTGCAAATCAATATAGCCTACTCCTTTTTACGTGCAGGTCTTGCACTAGGGACTGTGAGCCTAAACAGGAATACAAGACTTTCAGTAGGAGTCTGAGGCGATTTTTGTAGCTGTGAAATGAGGTATTAATGCAAATCTGTTTGTAACTGCTGCTGTATAGCCTTTAGGAACTCAGGTTCTTGGCCTCCCCTCTCTCCCTATATCCCCATGGCTCAGGTGGGGAAATGCCTTGCTCTCTGGAGCAAGGCCTGTTTGAGGCGTAGGGTGACAGTCCTGGCCAAACCAGTGAGAGGGGGAGAGGTACACTGCAGTGGCCTGCGTGTGATCACTCTCAGCCCACCTTTGCTTTTTCTCCATCCCATTCTCCTGATGGCAAGCATTCCTCCTGAGCTCTGCAGAGCCGAAATCAAAATACTTTTATTCGTGCCTTTTTTTCATTGACGTCAGACCAGGATAATGTGTGTGATTTTCCTTTCACAACTGCCTTCTTGTTGCTCTCTGAGGAAGCACATGTTGAAGTTCAGGAGAAGGTATCTTTGTGGCATCTGTGTGGCCTTTATAATCATTTGCTCAGCTCTCTGTCGCAGTCACGAAATCATTGAATGTTTCTTACTTTTCTTTGTATCAGAGAGTGCAGGAGTTCATTGGCAGAGTATTAAAGAAAGGCAAGTTCTTTGGTGGCAAAAGATGCTTTTTAAGATATATTGAATTGTACCGCTACTCCTGCCCTTTCTTGATTATTTTTTCAGCATGTGAAGAAATAATGCCCCCTTCTGTGTGCCTGGAGAAGGTCCTGTGGTGTGTGCCAGGGAGTTACGTGGGTGCTGAGCTGAGCAGGCAGAGGGACTGACTTTCTCCTGCGTTGTATTCTTCACTGGGAGTGAATACAGGGGACTGAGCCTGCCCAGATTAAACACATGCCTGTTTTGTTTTGTCTTTCTCTGCTCTTCTTTCAGCTGTCAGCGTGCCATATTCAGATGGCAGCAATCAGTCACAAATTGTCCCCCATCCATGCTCCTCAGCTCTCCTAAACCATTAGTTTCGTGGAGCTCTTCAACAAAGATGGCACCAGTTTGATTTCCTCCCCTCTCCCCGAGCTAATGGAAAAAGAAGTTTTTTGTTTGTGTTTTCCCCTCAAGTCAGCTGCATTAGTTCCCAAAGCAAGTTGTGTTAAGTGGAAATGAGGCTTTGATAATATGTGTGCTGGCTGGAGACTCGCTTAGACTTCCCCCCCCCCCCCCCCAGTATATGGATCCTTTCAATGGGGTGCCTCTATTGTGAATCAGAAAGAAAGTTCATGGGCTGCCAGACACATAATGGAATTGTTCATTTTTTTTTCTGTAAGCGCGTGCGTGCCTTTGTAAAGAGGAGGTGCTGGGGACAGAGAACGGAGACTTTGCTCCGGGGAGCCAGGAGAGTGCAGTGACACAGGCCAGGGGACCGTTGCGGTGGGACGTGGCCCTGCCTGTGCCGCTGCCAACGTGCCTTGTTCTGCTCAGCTCTGGTGGGCATTACCTGGGACTCGCACTGCTTAGCATGTCACATGCAAATGGGTGAAGCTTACACAGCCGTCGACTATGCTGACTGTAAACCACATAAGGCAAAATATTAGAAAGCTGTAATATTTCCACTATTTTCCTTAAACCATGTGCATTGGCTTTCAGAAGAGTGATGCAAATATGAACCATGCCAATACTGTGCTTCCTCACTGTGAGGCTATTTATTATAAAGGACGTATGGTATAAGTCATTTTAGTATGGAGTAGATAAGAGCTTGAACCAAAGCCTTGGATCCAAGCCCACCAGCAGCTTTGCAAAAGGCAGGATCCAGATCTGAAGTCAGTGGTTCACACAGTTTCTGGTAGAGTGGTTTTAACTTACTCTATAAAATGGGAGTAGCCAGAAGTTTTAACTGAGGCTTTTAAACAAGTTCTTGCCTGTTTCTCACCCACTGTTCTGCTCTGCCTTAGAAGGTTATTGTGGAAGCACACCAGCTATTTTCTCCAAGCCACTGTGGCCAGGACACACCAACTCAGGGAGTGGAGAGGGGCCTCTGTGGTGGTGATTACCATTATACAGCCGTATGCTTTTTTTCCAGAGGAGTTTTTCTTCTGATAAGTTAGACCTCCCTTCTGGATGAAGGTCTTTGGAGTCATGGTGGAGACTTTGGGGTAGTACCTTGATGTTTCACAGACACCAGGAAACAGTTGATCAGCCTGACATGGAGCAAACCAGGCCACAGTGGCAGGACTCCCCACCTCCTAAAAAGCTGTCTCTCAATACCATAGCTGAATTACAGGACAGGAAAAATTACAGCATTGTAGACAAGAAATTCATAAAGCCTAAACTTTTCTTTCCTTGCTAGATTTGGGACTCTGTTCTTAGTCTCCCCCTTCTCCTTTGCCCTTGGGCAACAACATTTTTAGGACTTTTCAGTCTCTAGCTGTGCATTTACTAGAGAGACATCTGGTTGTGTGTTACTTTACACATCTGTTACATATGTCAGAGAGTAAAATCCAGCACCCAGAGACTTTACATGGATTTGCAGCACTCCCTGTGGGACTTTGAATCCATACGCCAATGAATGGCTTATGAGGATACAAAATGCAGTATTTCAGTACACCACATGTATTACTGCGGTTTATTGCATATATATTGCATATATATACTACAGTCCCCTTTGTGCTTGGCAGAGAAAAGCTGGTATGGGAAAAATAAGAAGTGCTGGTGAACTGGGAAGTATTTAGATATGCTAGTTTATTTTCTCCCTCCTAAAAACATCATCTTTCTTGTTGGCAGTACAAAAAACAATTTTTGAGATGATTCGAACATCTCTGAAAGATACTGCCCAAACAGTGTTTGTGTACTTCAAACTTGACTTCAGAGTTGTTGGACTGTGGGGAGATGCCAGATACCTGAGGCAGGTTTGAGAGCTGAGGCAAAGCTCGTGCTTTGCAGTTTTGTCCGGAGAATCTGTACTGTTTACAGCCTGTATAGGAAGTATGAGTTAGAAATAAGTATCTTTCATTTGAACAGCGTTTCCTTCTCCACTAACCTCACTGTTCAGGGTTCTGCATTTCTTTTCCTCTGGTTGCTAGTTTTGCAAGTGTTTAAAGTTTGGAGAAAACATGTGGATCCTTGGCTGATCTTTTTTCATGATCCATGTAGAGACCAAATTTAATAGATGTTACTTCTACAAATTATGAGCTAGGACTACTGATCTGTGTGCTGTGCATGCCAGTGAGGAGACGGGCTTAATTGAAGCTTTTGGGGTTTTCTGTTTGCCCTGGTGGGACTGTGGTCTGTGCTGGCGGTCCTTGGGTAGAGTGGTTGAGAAGAGTGTTGCCGATAAACTCATGTGCACGTTGTCTCCCGTTTTGCTGATACGTAGCAGAGCAACTCCTCACCATCTAGGGAGGCGAGTGATAGCCATCGTAATGGCAGCGTATGTCAGCCAGTGCTTGGGAGCCTCTTGCTAGCCCACTGTTAAAATCTGTTGGCAGAGTGTAAGAGCAGGCTGGGTAACACAGAGGTTAGTGCAGAGAAGCTGGAATGGGGAAGATTTTACTGAATCCGAGACACTGTGAAAATGCAAATTTGGCAGCAGGCACGCTACAGCAAGAGGCCGAATGCAGAGCAAGCAGTGCGCGTCCCCTCTGCTGGAGGGCTCGGCAGCTGGAGCCCATGTGGGAGCCCTTTGCTGGCGAGCAGTGCTCCTTCATGCCCTGACAGAGTGGAGCCCGGGGTGCAAGGAGAAGCTGTCCCGAGGGCTTGCCAACCCTGCGGCCCACTCACCCTCTGCAGTGGGGAGTCCTTCGGCAGCTGGCCGCACTCTCCTACCCTGACTCTCTGCGACGTGGTTGCTGTGGGCAGGCTGCTGCAGCTGCTTTGTTTGAAATGATAATATTTTACGCTGTTACTGTGGAATACTGCAGTATTTTTTGTAATTACGGGCTGCGTGCCAGTAATGTACAATAACATTTTGCTCTTCCTGTGCTGTTGCTACTGTAGGCATTCGTTCCAATTTAGGCTGCATTTGCAGTACGTGGTAGTTTTTTTTCTAGACTCTGCTCATTAGCTATTGTGGATATTTTTGGATTATTCATTTCTACCCACGTCTGTCCGTACAAATCTATCTCAGAAAGCGCTTCAGAGAGTGGCAGTCTCTGTTGAACCAGCAATTGTTGTGGCTTTCACAGAATTACGTTCTTGTGAAAGTATGAGGCAAGAATGAGATGAAAATGAAGGTGAAAATTGCTTTGTAAGTTTATAAACAACTATGGTTTTAAAAATGTTTGAGGCAGATACGAGGATAAGCCTTTCTTTGACCATGGTAAGCATATTTATTGCTGAAGTCCTGGTCTGCACCAAGCCGTAGGTGGCTGAAACCTCTGGGATGGCAAAATCTGGGAGGCACTTACTGTTGTCAGAGCCTGTAATGATTCTCTGCAGTTTGCTTCTAACTATTAATTTTTAAAATTTTATTTCCAGAGGAAAGTAATCATAATTTGGAAAATGGTCGGTAGCATTCATGCCAACGATTGTTTATTAACATTGTCATGGTCTGGAGATGAAATTTTTGTGAAAGGGAAATTAAAGTCCTAGATGTCAGAGTTCAGAGCTTGTCAGCCTGCATGCAGTTTGTTTCTGGAAGGTAGAGGTTGAGTCCAAAAGGAAACGAAGGAGGCACAACACAAAGGAGACAATTAATTTGTTTTCTGGTAAATTTGGAATAAAATACAGTGTGTTATACAAGAAGAACTGCACTTTTCTCACATGTCATTTTAGTGTCCTTTTACTGTGCTGACTCACCAAACTACTTCAGTTTCAGTCTGCATTTGGTTTAAATTACCTCAGAGGCCTGCATTTGTACACTGCTTTGTGAAGTACTTCTCATCTGCAATCCAGATTTTTTTTCTTTTTTGGTTCAGCATGTCAACTGACTTGTCTTTTTTTATTTTCCAGGTCTCTTGTTTTACTAACATTTGAAACCAATCACTCTGTGTGCCTCCTTGGGCCCTGTGATAGGCAAAAGCTATATTGCAGCAACAGATAGAACAAGGAGTGAATCACTGCTTTCTGCCTTTCCATTAGATTACCTAAACCACTATGCATAAATATTGCTTTATGTACGATACAGAAGCATGATTATCTCACTGCATTGATGGAACAGTGCTGGAAGTGAATATAATTCTTCTTCTATTACAACTTTAATGAGCTACAATTAAAAATAGTGTGTTGGCGTGCCAGAGTAGATGTGCTATTCTCAGAACTTTATTGAAGCCATTTTGGCTGTTAGACTTAGTTGACATAGTGTTGTTCTGAAAACCTTAAGAATTAAACAGCAGAAAAATCTGCTTTGCTAGGTGAAAGTTAACTGTCCAGTTAAATTGGTCAACTGAAAAGATTCAGGTCTGCACTGAGTATGAAAGCCTGCTTTTTTTCTGTCTTTGAGGGTGAATTTTTTACTATATAGTAAAAAAAAAATAAATCACAAAGCAGCAGGTTGCTACAGAGCTCCAGATAGGTCCCATGTCTCTTAACACCTGTGGCAGCAAGTCTGAGTCACAGATAGCACAAAGCTGTAAAGCCTAATACTCTCAGTATTCAAAAGCACACCTACGTAGGAGTTTAATTTCAAATGCCTCTTTTAGCTCTGGGGTTTATTTCCCCCCAAACTAACAAAATCTAAGAGTCATTCTTAGAATTTTGCAGGGAAAAATTTTCTCAGCATTTGTGGCTTTGTGAAAGATTGACATCACTTAGAGATCAGAAAATAGCGCTGTCAGTTTTAGCTTGACGGCATTCCATTCTCTGCTCCAAAAACCTGATGAATAACAATGGATGAATCAAAGATTTCTTGGAATTTTCTTTTTTTGCTCCCCCCCCTTGTGCAATTCCACTGCCATTTTTAGCATGGAGGGCAATTCTCCAAAGAATGTCTGTGTGCTTGAATTGTGATTTCTTGAAAATTCAGAACAAAGTCAAGTTGTGTCAGATGACAAAAATCATTGTATGTTTCTATACATTTTGGTAACATTACGTGAGCTTTTTGAAGAATCTACAGTAAAATGCGGGAGGTGTTTGATAGAGAGGTGTTGCATCTCTGCTTCAATAGTATGAGGATCTTCCTATCATGTGTTTCATTATGTTGTGATGAGTTTTTGCTTAATTATTTTCTGTGTTTTATCAGCTGTGCTCAGGGAAGTTGCCTGACAAAATAAATTATCAGTGGATTTGGGAGGCTTGGACCAGCTTGAAACACTTGTTGAACCACAGCATCCTTCTGTCTTTGCCTCAGATTTCTGTGTGAAAGACAAGGATTATGTCTCTTATGTATTTTAGCAGGATGTTAAGAGCAGAAATATTAAGGACACAGAATTGTTCAGGTACTACTGTTACCTAAGCGATGTGGTATGTTTAAGATAAGCAGTGTTGTCAGCCGTTCTTGGCAAAATCACCGGGGTTACGATGAGTGAATTTTTTAACTCTGAGTTTGTGGGTTTTTTTAAATTGCAGAAGTGGCTTGTATCAGGCATATTCTGACCTGTCAGAATGAATGTGTGAAGTATGAAGCTATATGAAGCTGCTGAAAAATATGAGGGGGAAACAGGTTAAAGTGATTGTAAAAGGAGGATCTGTACATTTTTCTTCTGCAATAGATAGCTTGTATTTTACTTAAAATTAGCCAAAAAAAAAAAAAAAGGGAGAAAAAGAAAAAGTGCAAGTGTCCCCTTAAGAGCTGCTGTGTCAAATTTGAAGAATGATTTGAATTCAGTCATTAAAGTGTGAAATGGAGGGATTTTAGTTCTGCTTTAAATTATGCATCTCAAATTAACCTTAGCTGCAGAGTCTCTGCTGACGCCCCCGTAATGACACATTATTGGTACTAATGGCTTCTTTGTGACTTGAGATACAAACAGACATCCTAGACAGAAACATTTCGGCTTTGAACTAAATAAGATACATGGGGTGCATTTCTGCCTTGGGTTTCTAGTGACAAAGCCCTGCTCTCCTGGCGGCTGGTGCTCATGAACTCTTCTTTCCAGCTTCCATGTGCTGCTCCTCGTCCTGGCAGGCAAAGGCAGCTGAGTGAAAACGTGCTTTGCAAGCTTGGAAGAGCAGGAGAGCAATAAATTTGGAGTGAGCATGGAGTCCGGCCAGAAGCCGAGCATTGTAGGGAACCAGGACAAAGACTGGGATGTGGGCAGTGGAGGGGAGGAGGAACTTCCAGCAGATGATAATCTTGGGAGGAAAAGGACCCAAAATCGTGAGGGAAATGGAGAAGAGATGCCAGGATTTAAGGAGGAAATTGCTAAATAAGGGAGGGGTGAGATTAATAAAGAATACAAGCAGTAGTGGTTTGTTAACCCTTTATGTGCCCTGCTGACATGAAAAGGGGACATATTTTTGGAGCTCTGCACTTAAGTCTTCCTTCTGAAACTCACCATCATTGTTTGAAAAACTTCACCTCTACCCAGAATTTCACCCTGGGGTTTTGCAGCTTCCTCTGTGCTACTGGTTTCTCTCCTGGGATGAGCAGCATAGTTACTACCTGCACGTAGCTGCTGAGCAGGCCACCTGAACATGGCTGTGAATGAGTGTGAAAGGCATAGCCTGGGGAACTACCTACAGAAGATGCTCAGTTTTAAGTATTGATGAAAAAGGAGTGACTTGGCAAGGCAGGCCCAGAATTTAGACCCGGGCTTCTCTTTCCAAGGATACTTACTAGCTCATTGTTTTATCCTCATATTCTCAGTGGAATGTCAAGATGAGGGATGTCAAGATGTGCCTCCCTGTCCAAGCTGCAGCTCCGGGAATTTGCTTGTTGGCTATGGCAGGAGTGATGGAGAGGTGCTCCTGCCCCATGGCTGTGTCATGTGGTCTGTTACAGGCTGTGTGACATGGTGTGGGTCTGCTTTCAGCACAGAGTGCTGGGGACTAAGTAATGTTGCAGTCTTCTGGATCCAATGCAGGATGCCATTTGAGTATGTAGAATCAAATACAAAAAAGTATTCAGATGCCTCCTTTGTATTCCTCAAAGGAACCACGTTCCTGAACTAGGACCCAAGACTTTTTTTAAAACAGAAAAAAAAAGAAAAAAAGCAGATATGTTATACATCACATTTACTAATGCATTAGAGATATTTGTATGAATAATTAAAACACCATTTAAGATTGCCACAGTAATAGAACAGAATGCATTCTGTCATTTTTCTTTTCTGTTCCTTTTATTTGATGAATTCATTGATTTCTTCCATTAATTTAGAGTAGGTATCCTAAACACTATTGCAAATTAGCAAGGCTCAGCTTTACGTTAATAAGCTGTTGAGAGTTGTAATGCAATGAAAAGAAGTCAGAATTTGAGAATACAGGTCTGAAAAATTGTGGCCTAGAACACATATCTAGTATTCTGCATCAAATAGGTTTGTAAAATATTAGAGCCTTTGTTTGTCCTAATTGCTAATTAAAAAAAATACTCATTTCATATTTGTTATGAATAGCCTAATAGCACATAGGAAAAAACGGAAAATAAAGGCAACAAGCTACCTCAGATTTTCCGTTGTATTTGTGGTTAACCTTAAGCTGGTTGGAGTCATTGGGAATATGTTGTGTGAATTGGAGGGCAGAACTTCACTGTTAAAGAGACAGCAGTCCTTCTGAAACCATGCATGAACAAAAACCCCAGCTTCTAAACTGAGGTCTGAAAACCAGACAGGTGTGATCTAAGAGACCTGAAGTAAGAACTGTATTATAAATTTCACGTGTATGTGCACGCAAAAATCTTTTCATATTTATTAGCTCACATTTCTTCTGATTATGTCCTTGATTATTCCTTATTATTTACATTTAATTCATTAACCTGTTTCTCCTATTTTTTCCTACCTTCAGAAATACCTGGTTTATGAATATGCTAGAATGTATGTTAAATATGAACACTTAACAATTGTTGGGTCAGTGTTGTTATGATCCTTTTTCAGGGCTGCGTTTCTGTTTTCCAGCTACAATGGACAATTTGTCGTAACACTTAAATTAGTATCATATGTTTTGTTTGGTATTATTGTTTTAGCCATGCTTGGAATATGTGTTTTCATATGTATTTTTGGGCTCAGTTTTGGATGCAAAATGTGATGAGTGGTAGTGAAAGATACTTAATCCATTGGGTTGTGTTATCTTCTGAGTTTTTGTGACATGTCATGTCTGATGCTATGCATTGACCTTCTCCTCCTTGTGCATCTTGCTGTGTACTGTGAGTTTATTTGTCATTGTATACGTTACTAACATCATGGGAATTGCAATCGATGACTAAAAAACCATATAAAATACAGTGGGTTCTCAGAATGCATTTATTTTTTTGTCTTTTATTGTTTGGATTGGATAGGGTCTGAGTTGGGTGTGTTTTGTGGTTTTTTTTCAGCTGAGTGTTTTTTCTTTCCATTGATGAGCAATGGGAGGGGAGCAGTGCCGTCGATCAAGGCCTCTGCTCATCGCCACAAGCCTTGTGCTAATAGCGATGCATACTTCTTAACTAGCATTTTTCTAAGGTTTTACAAACAGGAGCTCATCCCTTGTAGCGACTAGCAGCTCTTCTGTGCATGTGCCATCCCAAAACAACGTTTTGTTTGGGACAGGGGTTGGCTCCGTGCATTGCACCTGCTGTTGGCTGCCCCTGTTGGGAGGCAAGAGTGCCGTCCGAGGCACGTGCTTCTGCCTATCAGCTACCAGTGATGTCCAGATTTTGCTGAGGAGAAAGAGTTGGTCTGGCTATGAACATGGCCACTCCTTAATCTAGGTTTTAGCCCTGGTTCTACAGAATGGTTACTGCTCCGCGCTTAATTTGAGGTGCCTTGATCTGTTGCCATAATACAAAGTGAGCTGTAGAAACTGTCTGCTGCACAGGGGGGATGTAGAATAGCTGTCTCAATATGGGAAGTGATGTATGAAATTGTTACACTTACTGTTGTTACATGTAACACCTACAATGACTATAAATGAAGGATATGAGAGTGGAAAAAAAAAATCGTATGATTTCAGTTAGTTTACTTTGTGCATATTTGACAGCCCTCTGAGTATAGTCAGTTACATAATTTCCTGGGATAGTCAGATTTCTCTTTATTTGTGTGGCTCTTTCTCTCAGCAATAAGGAAAGAAAATACATTAAGGATCAAAAAATATGTCTGTAAAGCCAGGAAAAATTGTCAGCAACCTCAAGAAGAGATCTAAGTACGTGGAACTGCTTTTGTCTCATCTTCCAAAAGCAACTCAATTCTGGAATAACAGCGCCCTTTTGGGCTACATTTCAAGATGGTGTGATTGTATTCATGAAATACAAGGATCGATAGCAAGCCCAACACATCCTTTCTTTTCATGACAGGTTCGCGGATTGCCACCAGAGCAATAATAGTGCACTGGTCAGCATAAACACCAGAAGCAGTAATCATGGATTTTTGTCTCCATCGTAGCGTATGTTTAGGGTTATGCTGTTTGTTGTGGTGGGTTTGCACCTATAGTCCATGGGGAAGGAGAGATGTTTTTCCCCATTTGCCTTCTCCTCTCTCTGGCCTTTATGCTTCCACCTCAAGTTGGGGCTGGGCTGTTTGGTGTTATTGCAAGGACAGGGCAGGATGGGGAGAGCATGCCTAGCCCAAAAGGGTGAGAGAATAGGTCATTGTGAGATACCAGTGTTCCATGAGGTGTGCTTTTTGCTGTGTATCCTGCTTAGGAGCTAGTAAAGAGCAAGATTTTCCCTGGGTGTGTGTCAGGCATGCTGCTGCATCGGGGCTGTGGTGGAGCTGAGCGTGGAGTTTCTTTTCCTCAAGGGAAGGCCCTGTGCTTTTGCTGTGTTTTGGCAGCCTGACATGGCAGCGAGTTGGTAACCTGTGTGCATGTTGTTGTTTTGTTTTTTTCATCTGCCTTTCTAGGTTAACTGAAGCTCTGTGACTTTTTAACCCATTGTCCATAGGCTGTTGTTTTACAAGCTCATTAAGGTGGCCAGGATGGTGATGGCAGCAGTCCTGCCCCCCCACCGTGGGTACTCATTAGATGGCTTCCTTGTGCTGACATAAGCGTTGTATAGTCGTGCTCTGAGCCAGGTCTGGGAAAGGAGCCAAGTCAAAAATAATCCCTAAAAAAAAAAAAGGTATGTTTTCAGCAGGATCTGATCCCAGATCTAGCTCACCTTCACTTTCACACTGGCCTGGAAAGCATGAGGGTTTGTACTGGCATAGGGGGAGGTAGGGATGAGCAGCAAGGGTGAGGTGGCCAAGGGTGCTGCTGCTGGCGGCAGGGACGGTGCCTGCTTGTGTGGCGTCAGCCTGAGGAAACAGGGCTCTCATGAGTGTGCTGCCTGTCTTTTTCCTTGAGCCTGTCAGCCTGGCTGCACTTCCTGAAACTTCTGAAGCTGCGAGGCGGTTTTGGCCAAATTTGCCTGAAAGGTGGTGTTTGAAGGTGTGAAGTCCTCCTGAGCTCAGCAATACATGGCAGCTGGTAGATGTACCCAAGTCAACTCTCCCCAGTGATAAAAAGCTGTTATCAGGGGCTCAGCTGCTGACCTCATCAGGCCTCCTCTTGAGGTACCATCCTGCTGTCCCAGTTTGGGTTGAATTGCGCTCATTTTGGGGTGGGGGTGTGTGTCGGGTAAACAGCTGACAGGAGAGGAGTACAAAGTGCTCTCTGGGAATGATTGTTCATTGCAAGGGGCAGGAACAGTTGACCTCCTGGGTCCTGACTGTAGTGAGGGGCTGCACTTCCAGTTGTGGGGTGGGAAGGTTTTTCATTTGTTTTCTCCATTGTTTTTTTGGGTTTTTTTTAATTCCCTCAAGGGATCAAAATTTATGGAAGCTGGGGAAGTGGGAGGCGAGACTCCCTTCAGTTTTTGTTTGGGTGGCCAGCTACTTAAAGCCAAACAGGTCTTTCTAGCCCCACCTCTCCATAGCTTCCCTTGAACAGCAGGTGACATCTTTGTGCCTTGTGAGTCCCGCTTCCATCCCCATGGGACTGCTCTCCTTCTTTGGCCAGCACGTCTGTGTTTCACCTGCCCAGCCTGCCCTGCTGCACGGGCAGCCCTGCTCTGCACCACCGCTGAGGAGCTAATACGAAGACACACATTGTGGTTTCCTGCTGTTTTGCTTTGTAACCAGTCCACTGGTAAATATAGCTTGTGTGTGGTTATAAATTCATTCTCTCATTATGGGCGGTGGTTGTGCAATAATTATGTAGAAATTACAACCAACGATTGTTGTGGATTTTTGTTGTTGTTGTTTTGTTTCTTTATTTATTTTTGCGCTTGACATGCCTTGCAGTGGAAAGGATAAGCTTTGGTATCTGCCCTAAGAACAGGGCCACAAGCAGGTGTCAGGATTTGGCGTGGGCACAGGCACTGTCTCGCAGGCTGCTGACTTTTATGTGGCTGCCTTTGCACGGCTACACAGGCACTACAAGGCAGATCGGGACCTGTGCTATTCAGACACCTTTTTATTCTTGCTTTACTCTGTGGAGTAAATATACATGCTGTCCCTCCCTGCAGGTTTGGTACTGTACATGTGTTTATCCTGAAATAAGCCCCTCCTGTCTCTTTGGAGGTGTCAGTGGTATGCTTCCTGAAGCCATCGTATCTCTGGCTGCTTCCAGTCCAGCTCTCTGGGCAGGGTCCTCTGGGTCCTGCTGCCCAGCCAAGGCCACACTCAGGCCAAGGCAGAAGTGCTCAGGTCCTGCTCCCCAGAAGTCTTCCCTTCAGATGGGATCCGTCCTGAGGTCTCTCCCTCTGTGTGGATGTGGAATTAAAATCAGGGTGGGGTTTCTGTTGGTTTTTTTCCCCTATTCCTTTATTTTAAATTCCAGTCAAGCACATCCAGAACAACACTGCTTGTCCCTGCTGAGTTCTCATTTTCCTCCCATCCCTCCTCTAATTTTACATTATCCCCTGCGCTGTGTTTGCAGGCCATATGTGTCCTTTGAACTCCGAAGAAGCTGTGCCAAGGGGAAGCCTTCCTCTCCTCCCCTCCTCCTGTTGTGGAGCCGCTCTTAGATAATTGCAATTAGTATACAATGCGGAGCAAACCCAGAAGTGAAGTTCGTGGGTGAGTGTCTGCACATTTCCTGACAGCTTCAGAAACATGCTCAGTCTTTGCTTTTGCTCTTTAAACCTGTAGCAGTTCCTTGAGTCCTGCTCTGGGAGGTGTTCATAACCCGAATTTGCCTACCGCACCCCTAGTGAGGCGCAAGGACGGCTGGAGTGGCTGGCAGGGTGCCACAGCTCTGGCAGGGCCTCTGTGCCCAGGAAGGTGGAGCTGCCCATCATTGTGTTAACAATGCTTGGCAGAAGCAAGGCAGGGGAATAAGTGGCTTCACAAGCGTGCTGTAGTAGGACAAGTCCTTTAGCTGTGTTCCTGGGGAGAGGTGGGCAGGTTTCCTGCTGCAGGCTGATGAGAGTGGGAAAGGTGAATCTTGTCCCATTGAACAAAAAGTGAAGGAATTACTTGTCGTCATTCAGGAACTGCAGAGAAGAGGGGCATGCTGCTGGGCCAGCGTGCCCCCACGGCTGCCATGAGGGGGCTAGCATCAGCCACCTGCTCAGCCGGAAGGATCGCTGTCATCTTGGGCTTCAGTTGTCAAGGGGGATGTCCTCCTGGAGAAGGGTGACAGGTGCCATTTGGGTCCCTTCCCCTTTGGCCTCTGAGAAGTGTCTTGTGCGTTAAACCAGGTGTCTGACCTCATTTCTCAAAGGAGTTTTAAATGGGGAGAAATAGGAGTATTAATTAGTGCCTCATTAAGTACTTGTAGTCAAGTATGATAATTTTCTTGAAAGGATAATGTATTAGGTGAATAAAAATACTCTCCATTAAAAAATGAATACAAAGTCATTTTAAACCACAAAGATTATTGTACATCTCTGAAAACTTAATGTGATTAAAGTAAAATATATTTGATAAATTTAAAAGACCCTGTTAGGCTGTTTAACTTGTTGATCTCTAATTAATTATTCTCAAATCAACCTTACCTGCAGGGACAGGAAATAAATTGTAGGTTTCAGTTTTGGGTGTGGTGGTTTTCCTTTTCTTTTTTTCTCTTTTTTTTTCTTATTTTCTTTTGTGACGTCTTTCTCGGAGATTCGCCACAATGAAAGATGAGTCCCTAGACAGGGTAGAGTGGTGATCAGAAATGATACGGAGATTTCTTTGACAGGTTTGATTAATGTGACTTACACATGTGCTGATTTCTAGAGTTGGAGCCAAGAAGAAATATTTTCAAGGATATTTCCTCCTGTCCCTTTTGTCAGTGACTGGTATAGGTTGTGTCTGTTAGGATCATGTAGGCTTCCTTCAGTTTTTTTGCATGACTTCACACAAGTTAAATTATTTTTTTTCCACACATAGTTTGCCCCTTAGATTAGTTTTGGATTAGGCATTTCCTTAACTCTCTACTGAGCGGCTTTGCATTCAACTACTTAATGAGAATTGCTCTCTGTGTTGTGGAAGACAATAAAGTAAATGGTGGGAGCTGGAGACATAACCGAGATCTGTGGGTTTGCTGTAGTCACTGATGAAGTTCACGCATGTATTTAGGAAGGACATAACCCAACGGTAAGAAATCTCACCGTAAAACTGAGCAGGTTTACAGGAGCCTATTTAAAAAACTTTGGGGTTTGTGGCATTAGGAATGAAGGCACTACTCACCAGTCTCATGAGAAACATTGAAGTGTTTTATCCCCTCTTGCTTGGTAGGGATACCTACAGGGCAGGTATCTGGTACCTGAGTCCCCCCAAACACTTGTTCCTTTTAACAGGTCTGCACTACAGATTCAGGGAATGCTAGCAGTCAGTTCTCAAGGCTTACTAATTTATTATTTTTTATGGTTTAGGTACCGAGATCTATATGACCTTTTGAAAATATTATTAAAATTTGTCCAGCAGGCTAAAATATACTATCTGGGAATTTGGGTACCATACCATGCTCTCTCAGGTGCGTTCTGAACTCTCAGGCTATTTGATGATGACTGCCAATTTTCTTTCATCATGAGTCACATCTTTAAGTATTCTCCATGTCTAAGTGGACAACTTGTGCATCTGATTCTCCACCCTTTCAGCTTTGCTCTTCTTGTCCTATTGCAGCTTTGCCAGGCTTAGGCAATTGGGGTGATAGCTGCTGCCTTCTGGCCATAGCAGCCTTGATTTCTGTTGTAGCTAAAAGTGCTTTTCTCAGCAGAGCCATTACAGGCATAGTGCCCTGAACAGCCATCTCATTCAGGCAGTGTACGTGCGATAAAGAGATTTTCCTTGTCTTTGGGACACTTGCAGAGCCTGCAGTGGCTGGATAATTGCATATTGAAGGTTTTGAGACATCTGTCCTTTTGAGAAGATGGTGGTGGCCAAGGCTTCTTGGTGGTATATGAAAATAGCTACAGGAGATAGCTCTAGAGTTCAAGGAGCTTGTCATCTGTGTGGAGTGGTGCTCCCATACATTTTATGTGAGCTCTGTTGTTACACAAAGTGCCTTCCAAGATGAATGGTTTGTGCTGCTGTAATGTTCCAGTGTATGATTAATAGTCTTTACTGGTCTTAAATGAGACCAAATCTGTCCGTTGACTTACCTTGAAAATCCTCTTAGTGCAAATGATCTCATTTTCAAAAACACCTTCTAAGGTTACAACTCTAATGTGAGCACCCAGCTGGGTGCGGTTGTGCCCTCACCACGGCTGCTGTGATGACACCCCCAGGTGCAGTCATGTAGATGTCCCTGTGCGAGATCCATTTTGCATGGCTCCTGGTGTGCCAGTTACCTTCCCTTGTTGTTTGTGTGTGTTTTCCCCACCTTTCGCAAAGGACACAATTGGCCTATTTTATTTTCTTTAAATTGCGATATTGCAGCTATAAATCTGTAAAAATTGCAAAGGCATGACAAAGAGTAGATCTGACCGATGGCGCAGTTAACTTTTTCTTAGTATTTCCCTGGAATTCTAGCTGACATCGTCCCTCAATACAAATAGGTTATTTGCAAGAAGCTCTGTTTAAGCTAGCAAATTATTGTGGCAATGTGTGAGACTAACCGTACCAGAGAATAAAGAGTGGTGCAGCATTTATGATGATAAAATAATTTCAGGTCGTGTCTTTTTTTCTTTGTGTATTTTTTCTTTTATTACTGGTGCTAAAATGGCTCTTGCAGCGCAAGTGAGAAAACCAGACTGAACCTCCTGTTTTTTTGTTGGGCTCCCAGCTGGAAACCCCTCCCTCAATTCTCCATTGATAAAAGTGTCACAAAGGGAATCTAGAGCAGAGGAATAGGCGGAAATAGAACAATATGAAGTCTTGGACTTGAATCACAAAAAGAGTCAACTAATGTAGATACAGTACTGGACGAGCTGCTGCTCCTTTCATGACGAGGTTCATTTAACTGTGGTCTTAGCATTCATGGCTGCCCTCAAAGCCAGGTAACAAATCAGCTATTTATTGTCTTTTTACTGCGGAGGCTCTTTAAAAGGATATGGCAGAGCATTTTCTTCTCTCCCTTTCTACAGACAGCTTTAACTGACCTTCAAGAATTCAGAGTCGCAACAGGGGCCAAAAACCCTCACATACAAGAATGCTTTTAGTGTTAATTTATGAAATACGTCTTTCACTAATAAAATAAAGGTGTGACATTTATAGAGCTCTGATAAGGAACACTGCAGTAGAAAAGGCCCAGGTCTCCTACTGTTCAAATTAAGGGCAGCTGATTTCAATGAGAGAAGAAGCAGGCTTGTTAGATGCACAGGTTAACACAAGCACTCAGGTGTTCCCATGATGCTCAAAAAACTTTCAGGAATATTTTGTGAGTATTGACAAGTAACTTCGTAGGGGACTTGTTTCAGTTAAGTTATTGAGGGTACTTAGTGCTCCTTCAGAGTGTTCGGAGGGGGAAGATTACTTGGGCTTAGTTCCATTAGGTGGTAAGTTTATACTTTTTCTGTGACTTTCTTAGTTAGCAGTGTATCTCTAAAGCTACAGCTTCTCTATTTCTGCTGTGTTTAACCTCTGTGTTGGGGTAGAAGAGCTGACTGATTCTGTGTGGTCACCCCCATTGTGCGGTGTAGGTGTCTGCCTGTGATGGTGGTAAGGAAGGGGCTTGGAAACACCAGTGGACGACAACTGGTGCATCTCTTGCTGCGCTGGGTGCTGCAGGGAACATGATGGTCTGTGACCCAGAAAGCTCGATCCTGAGCGAGGAACCGATCTGCTTCCTGTAGCTGCAGTGGGAACAGCGGGTGCTCAGCACCCCAGATCAGTGTGTAGCACCCTGCTTCTTGCAGACCTTTTAGATCTCTTGAGCTTTACTGTGGAGGACTGTGGTTGTCCTCTTGGCGTATCTTCCCACGTGAAAGCATTGCTCTTCTCCTTCCCGCCTGTTCTCCTCCTCTCTTTTTTCCCCCTCTTTCCCTTTTCTGGTCTTTCTTAAATTTGCTAAAATGCCACAGAGCTGCACACCGAAGTCTGTTTTCTTGTTCTGATGGTTTATTGTGATGGGGTAACAAGAACACACATAACTATTGGAAGTATGGGATGATGATGTAGCAGGCGTCTGTTACGTAAAGAGCAAGTAAGTGTGATACAGTTGGCCTGTCCATACGTTATTGCAAGGGTATAAAGGAAGATATGCGAAATAGTAAACGATTGAGAAGGAAGACTGGAAATAGTGTTTGGATGTAATGGACGTTACTGATCATCTGATCCTATAGATCAGAGCTGTTGTATTTCATACTGGTTTTTCTCATTAAATTTTTATTGGGCCATCCTTCCTTTAAGCAAAAAAAAGGAAATGCAAGAGGCAAAAATACTTTTAGCTGAAAAACAATGAGTAAGAATAAACCATAGTGGGCTACCTTAATAATGCTATTAAAAAGTTGCTTTCCAGTGAAACAGACTGAAACCTAGGAGGAGTAACTGATTGCTTTAAGTGATGTAATTTGTCTAGCATTTTGACTCTGCAGGAGTTTTTTCTTCTTGTCAGTATAGGGAGATAAGTCGGTAAAGTAGGGTTTCTTATTGCCGCCGTTCTGCTCAGCATGCTACTTCCATGCAGAGGGATGGGCTCTTATTACCTATGCCTTATTTGTTGTAATGAAAATACATGAGAGGCAAAATGTGCCCTTGCCTAAGATATGTACTCTGTGTATGAGTAAATATGACAACACAGGCCATTTATTTTCATCGCTATTTTGTGTAATATGCAGTAACTGCATGCAAATACCATATACAGCAGAAGAAAATGCTAGAAATCAATTCTTATTAGATACTAAATGGGATACTAGTTGGTGAATGATTAAAAATAAAGCTACCCTGCATTGTCCTTAAGAGACTCAGATTTGGAAAAGGCATGTTATCTGTAATAGTGGGCAGAGCATCCACTGAATCGGAGTGTTTTGGTTTAAGAAAGGGCTGCCAGACATTGAAGGGAGGGGAAGCGGTATTTCTTTTTAATGCTCTTGGTGCCAAAGAAGCAGAATAAGGAAAGGGGTAACATTCTGAAGGTGGATTTTTTTCTGTTACATAAAAAATTAGACATTTGTCAGAAATTATGACAATTTAGTTGAGTGTTATGCTTTGGACAATTGTAACGCTAATAGGGTGGAAGCAGTATAAGCAGTAGCTACATTTATAGCCGCAGTTACTAAGAGAAATCTAGGTTCTGTTATTTGAATGCAGCATTCACTGTCTGCCTGAAAGGCAGCAGTATCTTAAAGAGGCAGGGTAGGGAGGTTGTCCTCTTTTTTTATTTTATTGTCCACCTGCTTTTTTTGAGAACGCTTGTGTGTGTGATTCATCAAGAGGTCAAATTCAGTCTTTACCTTGCATCCAGTTTAAAGCAGTTTAAAGAGTTTTAAAAAGAGAGTAAGTATGCATTTTAAAAAGTATGTATATAAAAAATTAAAGTATCAGTATGAGAGCAAAATGGAACCGTTGAGCTTGTATTCCTTGTAGCCCACTAAAACTTACAGGTCATGCACAAATTATTCAAAGGGTAATTTCCCTTACATTTGTCATCAGGTTTCTTAGTATTGTGAGCCATTATTTGCTTCCTTTCAGTGATGTGTCAACGAACAGATTTCTTTTCTTTGTAGATGTGACTGAATTTTATTCATTAGAGAGTTTACAACACACAAACAGTTGTGCCTTTAAAGTACTGGCATTTAAGCTGTTTATAAGGAATGTGTTTATGCTTTGGATAGAGATCACTTGGTGCTGGTGTTAGTCAAATTAGGGCTGAAGTCATGGAAATCTTGACTTTTCCCTCACTTCATGAATCCTGGCAATTTAGTGTGTATGGCAAGCACCTCACTCATTGCAGTTTCCAAATATAAACAGATGGTGTGCTCAGGAATACCAGGACACAAAAGATATTATTAATACCGGTTTTGTCTTCTGTATCTTATAAATGAAAGGGGCAGGTGTATGACTGCTATAAACTGACATATTCCCATCAAGTGAAGTTATGCCAACAGAGGCAAAATGGGAATTGTCCTCCTGGCCATGGTTTTTAAAGAAAATGCTGGAAACTGCTTGTATAGTTGTCTCTGTATTTGTTTCTTCTGTTCTTGTATACTGTCTCTGTGGCAAAAGGTGTTCTCTAGTCATCCTTTTTTTCAGGTGACCAAACATGCTTTTCCAGCAGGTCTCACCTTCTTCCCCTTCTCTAAACTCCTGTTACTTTCATTTTTTCCCATTTTCCAATTTTGAATACAAAAGTAACTTCTCTCATCCCTACGTTTCCCATTACAGCAGCAGGATAGGATGTCTTAACTCCTCTCCTTTCCTGCCCGGCCGTACCCATCCCTCTGGATTCATATATCCTGAGGAACTTCTGGAACTCAAGCTCAGGTTATGTCTTCATCCACATGATGCAGAAAGCCCAGCAAAATAGTACAGCTCTGTGAGTTGAAAAGTGTTAGTTACGTTTCTACAGTGCAGTGTGGGGGAAAAAGTTTGTGCAGGTTGCGCAAGGGTTTGCTGTGTGACTAGGTAGATGCTTTGCAAATCCTGCTGTGCAGGCTCACAGTGTATTTCTCTCTGGACTTCCCAGTGGGTAACATTGCACCAAATTGGATGAGCCATTCCCATTCAAAATGTCAAATTTGTGTTGCTTAATTTCCAATGAGGATATAATGGGATAGTAAAATTGTTCTGTAAAGGGTCATACACTGTTTTACTGTCAGTTTGTGAGACTCAGACAGAAGGAAATAATCAAAAACACTCGATGCTCGTTATTTATTAATTGAGTTCTGGCAGAGCCTTTCTACATTCTGGCTTTTTGTTTGTTTCTTTGTTTACAAACAAAAAAAGAAATGCACAGTTCGCAAAAAACGAAAAGGGAAATTTGTTAACAAAGATTTCTGACAAGAAAGAAATGGCATTTGGGTGTGTTTGAGTGGAGGTGCCTTGGAGTTCAGGGAAGGCAACTTGGTATTGCAGTGTCACCTTCTCTGAGTGTTGCTACTGAAAGAGACGGCTACTTTAGAGAACAGTAGACCATGAATTGTCGATACAGGCATACTGGGTTACCAGAAAATATTTACCGTGGTAAGTTCTATGGTGGGGATATTTTAAGTGCTTGTACTTTGCTGCTTGTATGGATTTACTTCCTTAAAAAAAAAAAAAAAAAGTCAAACCAACAAGAAGCTCCAAGTGTTTCTTTTCTTTTCTGTATATCTTCCTTGTTTCTGTACATATTCGGGTAAAGAACAGTACATTGAAATAACTGTATCTTTCTTTACTAACTGTGGTTTCTTGACTTCAAAAGTCCCAAAGCTGCTTAGAGCTCAGTCTTTTATTCTGCAGTGAAACCTTTGAGGACAGACCCTTTCATAGATGCCGTGGCCTGTATGAAGCTGTGTCGAAGCCTGAAGTATGAAGTTTACACTGATGAAAGGTCTGAAGACTTTAGCTGCTGATTTTTTTTTTTCCCCCCAGGGATTTAAAATTAACCAAATATAGGTGATTTTTCACAAGAATAGCTAAAAACATATCTCTGATCAGAGTAACCTTTTTGCCAAATTTTCAGGCTTGTTCCAGAGCCTGAAGCCATTTTTGTATCTCAGTAAATTAGTAACAACAACAGCAGCAGCAGAAGTAAATTTAATGCAGTCAAAGCTATGTATTTATTTGCCTAGTCTCTCTAAAATGGCTGAAATTTTTTTGCTGAAACTTTCTGACAAAAGATCAGTTTGAGGCAGATGTTAGCATGGAAGATTTAATTAAAAGTATTTGTCAGAGTTGTAAAAAGCTAAAACCAAGGCTTTTGAGGGAGAGGGTTGAATAGTCTTAAGTGTTACCGTTGCTATGAGAATTATCTTCTTTGGGCTGCTGGTCTAAAGGTGTTGTCCTCAGGTGAAAGCAGCTGCAGCTATATATACCCTGTCCTTGAGATATGCACTTCTCTGCCTTTCACTTTCTTCTGCTGCTGTTCTGTGGAGTGGTAGAAAAAATTGGTCCAGGAGTTCGTTCTTTTCGGGTCACTTAGATCCACACTGTTTCAGCTCTCTTTTCCTTGTCTGCTTCTTTGACTTCACAAATGTTTCTTTCCTCCCTTTGGATTAAAGGTGGAACTTAAAAAGGCAAAATATGCAGCAAGGCCCATTGGACTTCATCATGCTCTGGCGCTATCCTCATCAGCTGAGCCCCAGGGGTTCTTCAGGATTGTCCTTCCTCAAAAAACAAGAAGCCATTGGCAGCTGCTGAAGCTGCTGCTGCTTTGCTCTGCTTTTACACCATCAGTGTTTTTTTGACAATTGTGGAAGTAACAATACCCAGTGGGGGTTTGTTTGCAGTTCCTTTTGCCTGGCTAAATGGCTGCGATGGCTTTTCTTGGACCATGTCAAAACCAGTGAGCCTCCTGCTTTCCAGGTTGTGAGTCAAGGTCCTGTCTCTGGTTGTCTTCAGGACACCCCATACTTCTGAGCAAAACCAATGTGCTCAGCTCTCATCGCTGAGCTTCCATGGAGGGGGAGCTCCAGCATGGGGATGGGGAAGGAACAGCGGTACATCCCAGTTGGGCCTCCTGGTTGGGGCAGCCAGGATCTGGGAGGTGTTACAGGGTGCACCCATGTCTGCACACCGCCTTGTTGATTTTGGCAGTGTAGCCAGTCAGGATACAGAAAATGTTTGCTCATCTGGGTCTCCTAAAGATGAAAAGCAGGGCTTCAGTTTTAGGCTCTGGCTTACAGTGTGTCTAGGAAGTTGGTCAGGGCAGGACTATCGAAAGCACTTGCAGACATACAAGATCCCAGCTTTCCCTGGCTGTTAGCTGGCTGCCTGAAGCACCGCTGAAAATCCCCCTCACTGTTCCTCTGTTCTCAGATCTTCTCCAGTTGAAGCTGGGAGTAATATTTGCATACCTCAGTGGTTGTTCAGGCTAAATTAATATTTGTAGAGCACACTGTGTTCCCCATATTGAAAGGACTACATGAATGCTGCTGTTTCTAGGCAGTTATATCCTATTCTTGAATGTTGTAAATGTACTTAACCAGGACAGACAAGACTCACTGCATTTGTTTAGAAAAACTGTGTCAGTCCCTTGGTATATAGGTGAATGCATTTTTTTACATAGATGTTGTGTTCATAGTAAAGCAGAAACTCTGTTTTGTTGAAATAGTCCTGTTTCAAAGGTTGATACTTGTGTTCTTTTGCCATTTGTAATTCTGGTTGCCACTGCACTGCATGCTGGGGGGGGGGGGGGGGGAATGGGAATGTATATGTAGTTTTTTCAGGGTCTTTTCCCTTTTATTGAAACCTTTGGCCACAACAACCCCCAGCAGAGCTACAGGCTCGGGGAGGAGTGGCTGGAGAGCTGCCAATCAGAGAGGGACCTGGGGGTGTTGATTGACAGCCGGCTGAACATGGGCCAACAGTGTGCCCAGGTGGCCAAGAAGGCCAATGGTATCCTGGCTTGTATCAGAAATAGCGTGGCCAGCAGGGACAGGGAAGTGATCTTACCCCTGTACTCGGCACTGGTGAGGCCGCACCTCGATTACTGTGTTCAGTTTTGGGCCCCTCACTACAAAAAGGACATTGAATTACTCGAGCGTGTCCAGAGAAGGGCAACGAAGCTGGTGAAGGGTCTGGAGCACATGTCGTAGGAGGAGCGGCTGAGGGAACTGGGGTTGTTTAGTCTGGAGAAGAGGAGGCTGAGGGGAGACCTCATCGCCCTCTACAGCTACCTGACAGGAGGTTGCAGAGAGGTGGGGATGAGTCTCTTTAACCAAGTAACAAGCGATAGGACAAGAGGTAATGGCCTCAAGTTGCGTCAGGGAAGGTTTAGACTAGACATTAGGAAGTATTTTTTTACAGAACGGGTTGTTGGGCGTTGGAATGGGCTGCCCAGGGAGGTGGTGGAGTCCCCATCCCTGGAGGTGTTCAAGAGGCGGGTTGACATAACACTTAAGGATCTGGTGTAGTTGGGAACTGTCAGTGTTAGGTTAATGGTTGGACTGGATGATCTTCAAGGTCTTTTCCAACCTAGACAATTCTGTGATTCTGTGATTCCAGTGCCTGCATAACTTCTCTAGCAATGCTTTTTCTTAAGATGAGAACATAACTAGAGTAGATAATTGTCTGGTAAAGCTGATTGGTATTCCTTAAATCTTGATCTCATCCCTTGCTTATTCACACATCATCTGCACAGAAGATATTTCTGCTGTCTTCTGAACTCTGTTTCACACAGTCCAGTGAGATGTTAAAAAATAATAATTTTATAAATCTTTGAAAAACCAAATTAGAGCATTAAATGAAATCCAGAAAAAAAAATCTGAAAAAAATAATTAATTCAAGATATTAAACGTTCTTCTGCTCATAGATTGTCAAAATTCTCCTGAAGTGTGTGAAAGAGGGTGATTTCTCCAAAGGTTCTGATTGCAGAGCATCTGCTGGAGATGACAGCATCAGGAAAAATAGAACCAGCCATGGCATCAGTGCCGTTGCACGGTTAGCATCATGGCCCCCAAGAGCACAGCAGCATGGTCTCCTGCAGGAAAACCTGGGCTTGTAGCTCTTAACGGACAGGATTCTGCTTGTCGTGTCACGCTGCCATAAATCCTGAGCAGCTCCACTGAAACAGAGGGAATTACTCCAGATTTATGCCAGTTTCGACGAAAAGAGGCTTTCTGCTGAATGGATCTGGGCAGCCACTCGCCAGGTGGAAGGGAAAGAAGTGACTCAGCGTTCGGCAGTTGTTGCTGATCACTGGCTTTTGCCAAGCATGGAGTCACAGATTTCCTTTTTTTTCCCCCTCCTTCTCCCCGCCCCCATCCTTTTTTTCCTGGGTGCATGGCTGCTTTGTGCACCCCACAGAAAAGAGGAATTAATTTCTGATGGAAGAAGTGATGCAGGGGAGGATGGACAGGCCTGAGTCCTTGTTGTGAGCAAGGAACTTGTGGAGGGACAGACCACCCTTGCTAGGAGCAGTCGGCCCTTCATTTCAGAGTGTGCAGTATTGACTGCTTGTTCTTACCCCCGGGAGATGAATGTTTTTAAGAGCGAGTTTGCTGCATAGCTGGCCTCATATTTCTGTCTGCACAGTAGTAACCTGGCTAAGACCAATGACGGCAGCTCCTTCTGTGGGTGCACACAAGGGAGCAAAGCATGCAGCAGAGCAGAGCGAGGTGCAGCTGGGTGCTGCCTGAGCAGCCTCTTGCTCCCCCCATCCTCTGCCAACCCTCTCTGCCTCCCCAGCAAGCTCACCTTCTCTTGAGCCAGCAGCAGCGGCTGTTATCTGCACCCAAAAAAAAGGCAAAGGAAGGGGGAGAAAAACCCCGTAGCTAGGTTCTAGGGTCCTGTGCTGGTTAAGTAAATATTGGGGTTTATTTTGATCTACCCAACAAGGGGACTCCAAGATTAGAAATAGTGTTAAATTACTGCAACGAAAAACGAGATTTAAAAACTCTAAATGGGGAAGACAATAGCTTACTGTAGATCTTCGAAAAACATGGGCTGATGAACTGAAGCTCCCTGAATGTTTCAGCCCATCTGTCTTGTTAGTTTCTGTGTCTTAATCACGGATTTCATGAAGTGTCTAATTTTCTTTTTTTAGCTCTCTGTCTTCCTCTTGTACAAAAGTTAAGGCAGGGAAATCATCTGAGCTGGATTTACTTTTGCATCTGAGAGAAAAGCAGTCTATAAAAAGAAGTGAGTGGTGTGTGTGCTGGGAAACCAAGTTTGTCTGCTTTGGGTTTGGGGGCAAGATTTTCCCACCCTCACTTCTGCTGCTGTGGTGGTTATCGGGACAGCTGGGGAGTGCAAGTATAGGCGCATACCCGGTAGCTGACAGTGTTTTTAATTGCCTGGCTCTGGTCTGTGGTTTGAACAGCGTGGACTGGCTCTGCTGAAGTCACCAGCAAAATTCCCTTGCTGTCCCTCCCGCTGCTGCCACTGTTCCTGGCAGCTGCTGAGATGTACTGACAAGGGCTCCCTCTTGTACCTCAGGAAGTCTGCAACAGCTCTTCCAAACTGGTGAATTACCTCCAATTCATATCTGTGGGGGCAAAAAGCACAAACCAACCAACAGAAACATCCCCCAAAAAGTCAGAGCATTTTAATGACCTCTCAGGAGGGTTGTGCATCTCCAGGTTCTTCCTGTGTGAATCCATCATGAGGACCCCACTTAGTTTTTAGCAACAGTGGAAATTTTTGCCACACCCCCCCCCCCCCCCCCCCCGCCCCCCGCCCAGATAAGGCCATGTATATTTGCAGTGTGTACTATGCAGAAGACACTGATTGACATTAATTAGGAGTGGGTGGTGTGAAAGTGTAAAAATAAAATTCCTTTCTGTCAGGTTTACTATTAGAAGTGAAGTACATGGTGTGACACTGAGTGCACGTGTGCGTGTGTGTGTGAGTGTGTGTGGAGTGGAGGGTGTCTATTCAGCATTTAGAACAATAGTGGGAGTGAAGCATTACAGGTTTAAATGTCTATAAAAGTCTGGGATTGCAACCTTTTTCTTATGAGCTGCTCAGTGAAACGTGCTTCAAAATTGTTTCCTTTCAGTTCTGAGTTCAAAACGCTGTGCTAAAAAACAGACAGTGCCACAGACTGCAACTAGTGTCAGCTGAACTGCCTCTGCCTGCTTTGAGCTGTTAAGGTGACTGTTTTGAGAAGTGATCAGGAGGGACAATTTTTTCGGTAAATTTTAGCAGGAGCAGCATTTTGAAAATAAATGGATCACCATTTAGCAAACTGGTATTGCTCCGGTTGATGATACTTATTAATTCTTCGTTGTGTGTATACTGAGAATAAGAAGCAGTAAATGAATTCCACAGCGTTAATGGTTCATGAAGTGTGTTGTCAGGTGTGGCTGGCTGCCTCTTATGAAATAAATGGACAATCATCTGTGCCACTTTAAAAACATATTCTTTGGATCTTAACTGCATTATGGTATCTGAGTTCCAGGACTATTGCCTATGAAATTTCTTCAGTATCTGTGTTTTATGTGCATGATACTGCCAGAGGGTTATCTATGGAGCTTTTAATAGCTGTCTCTCTGTCTGCTCTGCCTGACTGTTTATGTTTATCCTTTATACAAGAAAGTTCAAAACACCGACACCTCAGCCTAATTCACTGGTCACTGAACTGAGTGATACTGACTGAACACCTCTTCCCCAGTGGTTGAGGCCTTTCCAAGACAAACTTCAAGTTTGTGTTTGATCTTCATTGATTACAGCTGAAGGACAAATCCCCTCTTTCTGTACCACCTCTGAAATTATGTGTGTTACCCTAATTTGTGCTTATATAAGTGAGCTCTTCTTAAGTGGACCCCTTTGTATTATTGCCCAGTGATTTGATGGAGATGAGTTGTTAGTGTCTTCATTTCCTAGCAGAATCTCCCTCTGCTGACAAACTGAACATTTGCCGGGGGAGAGGGTGAGGGTGGGAATGACGCGTCAGGTCTCTTCTCCAAGCCTGCAAGGTGCTGGTAGTACGTGCTACGGGCACCGTGAACTGTGGCTGCTTGTGCTGCGCCTGTGATTGAGATACAGAGCTGTTACTTAGGCCTTCTGGTTAAGTATAATTTTCTAGTACATTACTTACAGTAGATTTAATGTATTGGATATTGAGTTGAGGGACTCTCCTCCTCCTAGAAAGAAAACACCAAAGCTGACACTGGTTTGCACTGGACTCATTAACACTGGTGGTGTTGCTTTAGCATCATAATACATCAGAACTGGCTCAAAAAAAACAACTAACAAACCCCAAAAACGCCCTGTCTTGCTGATGCTGATCCTTCCCTTTACAGGCTGATATTTTGGGTGATGTGTCATGTGTTGCTGAGAAGGAGCTTCAGCTACGAGATGTTGCTGACCATGGGAACGTGGAGCTAAGGGTAGTGCTGGCAGCTATTTTCCAGCCAGCTTTGGTGTCAAGTGTACAGAGTGCATGTGATAAAGCACTTCATGTACTGCGTCACGGAGACAGGAATTCAGAGGTGTCTCCAAATGTGTCCCAAACGCCCCTCTTAATTAACCTAGCTGCACATGGTTTGTGTAGGGGTGTGTAGGCTTGTAGGCAAGATGCTCACTACTCTGTCCCTGGGTGAGCCATTGACACAACTGGTCTGTGACAGCTTGATTGTTGTGGATGGGGAGAATATTTGAATTAACTGCAGAAGCCTAAAAAGCAATTCACAGGTATGCAGACACTGAGGTTTTCCCTGCATGGGGCAAGATGCTGTAGTTTAGTTAAGGAAACCACAAGAGGGTTGATTTCTGGGTTTTGGTTTTGTTTTATTTGTTAGTATAACAGTTTGCTTATGTTTCAAAGGGTTAAGCAGAGATAAGTTCGTGGTTGAAGCTGCAGCGGTGTGCACAGAATGCATGACATATCTGGTGTCAAAGAAGTTGCTTGTAATCACATATGTGTAGATAAAAATATACTGAGTTTTAAGCAGTGGATTTTTTTCCTGTCTATAATTGTGATGTTACTACCAGTTAATCACAATTGAGTTTCATGACTCTGTTTTCTTGCTGTAAACCTCAATTCAGTGAATTGAGCAAAGATATGTGAACTGTGAAGAAAAAAGAAAGGAAAAAAAAAGGGGGAGGGTGGGGCAAAAAAGCCATGTTTGAAGTCATCCTCAGACTGTTTCCATCTTTAAGGCCCAGTCAAATAGTGTTCTTTGGGAGAGATATTCAGGGCTTAAAGCGTTCAATGCATATTCAGTGTCTTCTAGAATGAGATCTCTGGTGACTGATGAACCTTGTGGCTTTTGGGACTATATCTGTATCTATAAATATAGATATGTTCCTTCTTGGAGACTGTAACCACTGAAGTCAAAGCCACCAGTATAGCATAGGGTTTTCCCACCAGTAATATAAAATGTGCAAATCCCAGATCTTGATCTTCATACATATAAAGGCCACTTTACACTCTTGAGGCAGGTATAAAGTTCTTGAACCAGGTATAAGTCGTCTAATTAATTTAGCCTTCTTGCCCTTTTCATACTAATTAATATATTAGGCTGTCTAAACATAAAATACACAAGTAATGTGTGTGGGAAAAAACTGTGTAGGTACATATCCTTCAATGATTGGGTAGCTATTTGTAAGCTTGAATTAATTAGTTGGGCTGACATGTGCAATTCGTTCAGTTTTGTGGGGGCTGGACAGTTTGTGGGCAAGCAGGAGGGAAATCCTTCAAGAGATGTGTCACTGTAGGACATTCTCATACTAAAATTTGTGGGGGGAAAAAAGGAAAGTACTATTAGAAAATCTGTTCGTGATCCTCCATGACATGAACATCTTTTAGAAGCGGAGCCTGTGTTTCATATAGTTCTTCAGTTGTCATCATGTTTTTCAGTTCCCTGTTATAAAACAGAGCATTACATTATTTTTAACACAATATATAGAGATAGGGCTTGAAATAGTTTGCAATCAGCTAGACCGAGTCATGGCTGCATTGGTAGGTGCTTTCCTGTTAGTGTTTACAGAAGAAAATAGTGTTTGCACAGTTCAAATGCTTTTTCATGTTAGCGCTGATGACATCTGTTTGCAGTCTAAGAAAACAGAACATCAGCTTTCACCTCAAAACTGTTTTAACAAAACTTTTTAATAATCATTGATTGTATTCCAGAAACATGGTGGTACTGAAAATGTTACCATAACTATAGCCATAAAGTAAGAACAGAGCTGCTATTATTTTTGGACTGTGTCTAAACCAGTGATTTTTCAAGTGGAATTGTTGGCAGAATTTCATTGTGTATGCTAAATTCAAAGTTACTTGTTTCCTTCTTCCATCCTCTCCAGTTTTAGTTATCCGTTCGGTGAAAAGCAGAATAGGGCAACGCAGGATGCGCTTTCCAGGGACCGTCTAGGGAGTCTGCATGCGACACATCAGTAAATACCTGAGCATCTCAGGCTTCTCTGTGTCTGTTCCCATGGTGCGCCCCTCAGATGGGAAAGCTGTGGTGCCTCCACTGCTCAGATGGCCGAATCAAGCCTGGAGGTAGGCTCGTGCCCCAGCCCTAAGGGCGGCACGGCAGGGACCTGAGTCTGTGTGTCCCAAGTCCCACCCTAGGACTCTCAGTGCTGCATTATCCTTTCTCCATTCTGCAGTTTAAAGAGCTGCGATGGGTTTAATACCAAGCAACGGTTGTAAACATGCTCTTCGATGCCATTGACTTGCATGAGTGGAACTCGTTCCATCATGAGAGGATGCTGTGGAGCTGCTGACACAACTTGTCCGGGAAGCCGCCTTTGCTGGAGAGTGTTAAAGTGGTGATGTTTCCCCTTTGCTGGGGTGGTTTTTTGCTGCGTGCATCAGTGATACTTTGGTGGGTGTGTTGCTTTTTTCAGACTCGGATTCGGAGCTGTGCTTTTCATTTTTCACTTGCACTTAAATAGTAAATCAATGTTTTGTAACACCAGCGTTTTCAAATCCTGCAATCACTGAAGTTGCCAAATGATTATTTATTGGAGTAGAGGTTTTTCATTGTATAATCTTTGTGCTAAATCGGAAGGAATAGTGCTTCAGGAATTTTTTTTAATAGAAAAGAATTATAATAAGTTGACATTCCATGGTGCACATAAATTGTTGAAAGTCAAAGGACCATTTGCTTCAAGGCTGCACATAATGATCTCATTTGTTATTATGTGGTCTGCACAGGCTACTCTCAAGACGTGTAGGATTTCTTCCTCTCTAATGTTTCTGCATCAGTGTAATAGATCTGAATACTCCATAGATATTTGGCCATCTGGTTCTCTTAATTCCGCTGAATTTACCAGAAGAAAAAGTAACGTATTATGCCTTTCTAAATATAGTTCTTTTTCCATGATTGAAAATTGAATCACTTATTTTGTGGAAGGCTCTGATATTCTGTAGTTTTCCTTTGTTGCAATTTGAATATTCTTAGGAAAAGTAAACCCTTGATTTCTTGGTACAAGTATTGTGGGTTTTTTTTAAGTTCTCTTTTGTTGTCATTTTGGGATCCAGATGTTCTCCAACTCTACAAACCAAGTAAAGGTATTAGTGACCTCTTTTATTTTCCAGATTATAGTAAAAATAAAGATCTTAAAGTACTGTAGAAGGAAAGGAAGGCAGTGTGAAAAGAAAGCTAGCCTGCTGGGAGGAATAATTTAAAACAGAAATTTGAGGCACTTCCGTAATAAATCCCAAACCTAATAAAACTCTTTGTGATTGGGGTTTGATCTTGAATTGGATTTCTAGTTTGGAGCCTTCCACTGGCACGATGTCTTGTAAGAGGGTTCAGCGTGTGTTTCGTGGTTAGTGTGAGCGGTTTCAGTTGCCGAATCAGAGTTGCAGGAGGCATGCTTGTACCGTTTCAGACTTCGCTGTGAAGCTGTATGGTGACTTCAGTGAGTGAATATGAACGCAACAATCTCCTCAGTGCCTCTAGGAAAAAGAGTGGGATTAGTAACAACAAGAAGAAGAGGGACCAGCGCTTGATGCAATGACAGTTTCTGTTTGCCAGCCAAGTAAATGTGTCAGGAGGTCACCGAGGAGTATCTATGGCAACCGAGGGACCGAGGATGGCTCTGCTGGGCCAGTGTTGCTTGCTGGGCAGGACCCCAGGCAGTGAACTGTGATATGACCTGATTAGGTCTAAGCTACTAACTGAAATTGATAGTATTTATCAGCCATAGTCTTTAAAAGTCAGTGGAAAGCAGGAAAAAAAAAAAAAGGGACCGAGGAGGTTTGTCTGATATCTTTCCAAGTAAAAAAAAAAATTCGTACATGTCAAAGTGTGGTAAGCCTGATCTCTGGAGAGAGGAAATATATTTCTCATTTCTGTTAGGAATGTTTTTACTCTGTGTTGTCTTAATTTTTCTTTAAATTTATTTTTTTAAAGAAGTCAGGCTTGTCAGGAATCTTACAAACCAACCCCAGACTTGCCATTGGGCCAGCCATAAATTTTGTAAAGTGACATTTCTTGTGTGGTTATTAAAAAGAAAAAAAAAAGTGAAAAAGCACCAAGTCTTTCAAACCTTTGATGGAAAAGCCAGCGGCTTAAATATCGTTGAAATCCAGTCTGCGGGGTGTGTTAACTGAATTCCCAGTGTAACACTATTAAAGCAACCATCTTAGATAATAAATGGCGATATGTTGTATAACTCACTTGAAGGGTCATTATTTTTGGTTGGCCTGAAAGCTGATGTTGTTTGCTGGGCTGTAGTGAGGAAGGTGTCAGCCTATGCCACGCGTGCGATCTAAGTGGCATAGCAGAAGAGCAAGGGCAAGTTTCCTTGGTGACCACTCTGGATGCAGGTTGGGAAGAGGAGATGAATTGCCAACTGTTTCTTTGGCCTGTAACCCAGAGTATTAAAATCTGCTATGAAAGTACTGTATGTTCCTTTCCCTTCACCACCCTCCATTTTGTACTGCAACATGGAAGCCCAAAAAGCAGTGCTGTAGTGTGGTACTTCAGGGTTTGAAGGGTTATGGCATTACACTATGTTATTGAGGGGATGATTAATCTCCTGGACACGTCGTAATTTGCTTTATATTAATGAACACGCACGTAACTAACGTGGTAAAAATTTGCACATAAATAACATGGTAAAAATCTGCGCTTTGCCTGAGCATCCTTCTTTCCGGGGCCTGCTGCACTCTTTATAACCCAGAGTTTTGTGTCTGAAAGCACTGCTTACTGCTGAGGTGGTCTCCTCTAGCATGACCTCATGGTCTGATCCATAGTTTGCTCAGAGCCAGCCTCAGACTGCCAGCCTTGTGAGCATTGCATGTTCCTCTCAAACCCTCATTTAGATTTTTCATGTTCCTACGTTTTGCCAGGTGCCAGCTGTTGCCGCAGCCCCACGGGTCGCACGCGGAGAAGCCCAGGGTCACCCCAAGCTCAGCAGGGTGCTGGCTGCTGCAAGGGCAGCACCTTCAACCACAGGGGAGCCAGGAGGGATATGTTGTGTTGCTCTCGAGATGTTTCCTCTGCATATACGTGGAGCAACATGAATAGACTTCTAGGTCTTCTGTATCTCTGCCAAGCAGAACGTTACTACAGTGCACTGTCATTCAGTGGGAATAAAGGGAAATAAAAGGCAAAAATGTTTGCAGGATTGCAAAACTGTTGATTCTTTCAAACCCCTACAGAAGTAAATGATTGAACAAGTCTGCAGCTGGTTCAGTAGGGAAGTGCAGCTCAAGCTGTTAATTTCTATTCCAAGATAAAATCTGGTTATTGTTTAATGAAATAGAAAGTCAGGGCTTTAAATTGCAAACAATTCAGATGTTTTTCTTCCACAAGATTCTGTGTTGTTTTTTGTTTTGTTTTCTGTCTTCTCCTGTCAATATCTAAAAGTTTACTGTGGTAAGTCTGAGTGACAGAGAACATGGTTTGTTCCCGGCATGAGGAGAAAAAACAGGCGGTTTTTCGCCAGGTTCAGAAGGCCTGGAAGGAGGAAGGAAGTAAGTCAAACTTCCTGCTGCAAAATGTTGCTGGAAAATTATTTCATAAAGCCTTTCCCAAGTGCCCATGAACCCGAAAAGCTCTTCTGTGTTACTGATTTTACTGTGCTAAGGTTGTGTGTGCTGGGACTGGGCATTCTATCAGAACTGAAGCAGAGTGCTTGTCTGTGACTGTAAAATGACCTTGTTCATACAGTCAAGTCCAACTTGCTTTATAAACCTGTCATGACATCGTTGTATTATGATATGATACCGTCTGTAGTGGGGGGCAGGAGTCAAAGCAGAGCCTTACTGAAAAAATCTCCCATCTGGGAGATGATGAGTTTGAAATAATTTCTGACTGATGGTTGTAGTGCCGTTTGCATCCATACTTTCAATGTCTGTGAAATGTGTTACAATGGTGATTCTTAAAAAACCCAACAAATTCTGTTCCTTATAGTACACAGAAACTGCCCTAGAATTTTCCTTGTTATCTGTTTTTGGATCCTGTTTTGTTGGCAGTATGGTACAAGCTATAGCTGGCACCCACATCATACAGTGCTAGGCTTTGTGTAAAAATACACGAGAGTGAATGTGGGCAGGGCCATAGCCTCTGCAGTTGCTCTATTTGTAGCACAGCTCCTTCATCTTTTCTGTGTGATATTTGGACAGATTTTAACAAACCTGGCTTAGGGTCTGAAGTGGCAACCAGCATCGTATCAAAGCACTTAGTATATTATGAAAGGGACATGCTTATACAGCACAAGTTATGTATAGCTAGCTATTTTGTTTGACTGACATAAGGAAAAGGTATTTGGAAAGTATTTTAAAAATCTACAGATTTTTATTTGGTGTCAAAACACAGTATTTAGAAATCTCACCGTGAAAGCATAAATTGATAAAAGCAGCTCCCCCCTTGGGGGCGATCAGTTGCTTTGACTCGGTGTTGATGTTGGAGTACAAAGGACAGTCCATGGCTATGATCTATTCACCAGATTTGGTGCAGAGGGTCTACCCTTAGTAATGGGATGAAGTTCTTTAGGGAAGACAGATTGTTTCAAAAGAAGAGATATGATGGGTAAAACCCATGCAGCGTCACCAGCCCCATCTCCTGCTAAATTGGACAAAAATGTTTTAAGAAATAACCTGGGTTTTCTCATACCTAAGCACTTGACTTGAAATATTAGGGAAAATAAAAGTGGATTTTCTCCCCCCTAAATACAAAAGAGCCATTGGAAATATTTTTAAACAGGCAAACTACAGATTCAAAAATATGTGTAGCTAACTTGTGACAAACAAGGCATGCTTATTTTCTCACTCCTTTGCTTCAGAGACACTGTTAACTAGTTTGTTTTCTGAGACCATAACACATGCAGACATTAAACAGAACAGTAGAAAGTAGAGGACTAATAGCAGTGATGGCAGAAACACCACTTAGCTGCTTATTAAATAAAAACTGTTTTGCTTCCAAATTCTTAAGTTGCTGTAGTTATTTAATCTAGTTTGCCCAACCTCTCTTTTTAAGACATTTGTTCCGCTCAAAGATGCAAAGAATTTTTTTTTTGGCCAGAACACTTTCTTGGTTTAGATAATAACCCTTTTTTTCCCCTCATTTTTGTTCAACACATGAGATAAAACAGTTTCAAATTGAGGCTTGGCCCTCATTAATTGGAGTTTTAGGAAGCAGAAAAAGGGAGTGCTAAGAGAGTGTCTTCAAATAAATCATGATTAATTGCATGTAGAAATGCTCTGACTTAATTTGAATATGCTTAACAAGCCTTTACTGACTACCACCAGTTTCTGCTGTTTGAGAGTAAAACTGAGAGTGTGTAGCATCAGTACCTCTTTGAATATATGCCTGGTCCTGCTTTCGCTGCTAGAAAGCACAAGCAGTAGTTCTGCTGCAGTCTGCTGTTGGCAGCGAGAAAGAGCTGTCGAGAGCGGACTGGATGCCGAAACTGGACATCTTTGTACAACGTGGGCACAGCTCTTCTTCCCCAGCAACAGTGAGCATTGAAGTCTTTTCTGAAAGAGGATTCTGCTTTGTTCACCTTCATTTCCCTGCTGAGTGCCCTTTTCCCTGCTCTCTCTTTAAAAAAAGGCCTTTTTCAGTCCCCTACCCATTGTGCCAAAGGCTTTCACAGTGTTATGTGGCCGTATTTGAGTTTTCATTGCCGTTAGAGCAGCCTGCATGATACACCTTTCTGTGCTGTTGAACACGTTTGTAGTATTTCTGTCAGTGCCCTGTCACTCTTGGGACTTCAGGGGCCTGGCCATTTTGCAAGGCAAATTCTTTCTTGCTCATGGCTGCCAGTGTGCGGTTCTGCTTTCTCCATGGTCCTTCTCTCTGAAAGTCACTCTTGCCATATTGGCAAATGGAAGGTGCTAATTTGGGGGTGGGGGGGAATGAAGGGTGAAAAGAGTAATTTTCATGCTATAAGCTGTTATCGTTGAAGTCATGCAACACACTTGCTGTATCAGCCATCGGTTAAGCTGTTACACCACTTCACTGTTCCTCATCTTCATCAGTGTGTTCAGCATTTGGTGATGAAGTTTATCTTGGAAGAGGAGATTGCTATTTGTTGAGATGCACTAGGGTGAAAACCTCACTAAAAAGTGGCAGCCAGAGGAGCCCAGCTCCCCAGCTTTTATAGAAAATGTTTCCCCAGAGGACAGTTCCTCTGGCTTTGGTGTGATACATACCTTGGTGTGATACATACCGTCTTTCTTTAACCAAGGACTGTGGTTAAGCCGGAAAGGACAGCTGCCTTCTACAGCTTTGTTGTACTTCACAACTAAGGAAGGAGAAAAGCTTTCCTCTTAACAGCTTGATGTAGCCAAGATCCAAGAAGCCCTGAACTCTCTGTAGTTGTGCCGTTGCTGCCAACTTGCAGTCTCATTTGGGGACATTATGCTTATTTGCACTGCACCTCTTTTCCTCTTACGCTGTGCGGCTTAAATCTCCTCCCCTTAATACATGGGAAGTCTTCTTGTGGGAGTCAGCTGGGTGGCATTTTCCAAGCTCCGTTCTGAGCAATGCAGCCTGAAGATCTCCTAGTTTTATGCTGATGAAGGTGCCTTCTTTCTGAAATCACAGAATCATGTCAGTTGGAAAAGACCTTGAAGATCACCTAGTCCAACCATTAATCATGTAATCATGTAATAGTGAGGTGCTGTGAGCCCAATGCTCAGCTGGATGAGAAGGGGTGTCAAGCCATCTGTCCCTTATGATATATTTCATGTTCAGCCTTCTAAAGGAAGTAAAGGCAAAGGTGATGCTTTAGTCTGTTACCAGCTCCATAGATTCCTGTTAGGGTTTTTTGAGTTTTTGGTGTTAGCAAAAAACCATGGCCCATTCAGGTTATCAGCAGGAAGAAGGAGCAGCGGGATGGTAACCAGTGTCTGGAAGAGAAACGGAAAAGCCAAGCAACATGGGAAGGAGCTACAGGTTGAGGGTTGGGAAGATATAGGAGATGGGAGCTAAAGCATCAGTAAAGTGCGTATGGGGTAGCTTAAAATGTCAGGTAGGAAAAAATGAGAGAGGAGAGAGTGGAAGGTGCTGGCAGTGGATTTGAGGAGCAGGAGGCTCCTTAGTTTTATATAATACGTCAGCAGTGTAAAAGGCTGGAGTTTATTCTTGTTGATGAGCTGGTAAGAGCTCAGGCTTTTATATCTTACCTCTCTGGAAACAGAGTGGCTGCAGAGTGAAGAGAGCTGCCACAGCAGACCAGTTGTTGGAAAGGTCTCATCTTCTGTACTTCTTACACTGTCAAGGGAGTTGTAAGGCAATTGGAACATTAAGAGATGTACGCAATTCCTGTCCTAACCCTTGTCCCACCCCATCGTTTTGATTTTTCTTAACCTTAGATAGCTAATGCTCCAGTGGCAAAATACAAATACTATCATCCTTGCTGCTAGGAAAAGTGATGGTATTTTTAAGTGTATTTTAAAGGAATCTAATGGTGAGGTGCTTCAGGGCAAAGGTCTAATTTCTAGTTTGGTTGTTTAGATTTCCAGTTTATTCCTCCTTCTTCTCAGCTATGCTTGTGCAGGTTGTATTTCCGATAACGCAGAAGAAATAATGTCCAATTCTTTTGCTCTTTCCTTCTTTTTTCTTAAATTAACAAACGGTTTACTAGAAACATATTTTGAGAGGAAAAGGTTATTTTTCTTGGAATTTTTGTGATATCTGAGACTAAGGTATCTCACTAGCAATTAAGAAATACTTCTGTTTTTCATAACCATATTGTACTTATTTTGGGCCTATACATATATCTCCTTCCAATCTTTCTTATCTAGCAGCTTTTCATGAAATCCAGATTAATTTAATATTAGTTGCAAGTTGTTGCATAGTTATTCTAATCTTAGTTCTTTCCAAAAGAAAGGCAAATTACAGAAACAACCCTTGTGAGATACAAACTCCTAGATGATGATATCAATTTGCTTTTCACAGTTAGGCACAATAAATTACTTCTCATTGCAGGTGAAATTTGCTGCACTGACATGTTTCCTCCTCCACAGAACACAGTTGGGTTCTGAGACAGGGATAAAGAGCTAGCAGTCATGAAACTGAAGCAGCATTTAACTTTTTATTTAGCTTCATATTTATCTGCTTGATAAGCTACATGGTAAGCTGTATGGATGGGTTATTTTCCTATTGTATTTTAATTTCCTGTTACCTGTGAGGAATTTGCACTTAACTTTGTGATGAGCTTCTCCAGGGAGCATAATATTATAGTCCAAAAAAAAAAAAAAAAAAAGAGCCCAGAATCCTATAGGCCTTGCTTTTTCAAAATTCCTCATGTGAAAAAATAGAAGAAGAGCTTTTCTGCATAGGGAACGAGGAAAGAAGTCTCTTGAGTTGACTACATTTTTGACAAAGCAGATTTTATTTTTTATGGCCTGATTCAGTATTAGATTATTGCAGTCTCATTCCATCTTAATTTCATCAGTCAGTGGAGTTATTTCAGCATAAACCTGGCACAGGGGATGGCAGAGTTAGCCTCTCGGTGTGTAATTATTCTCTAGTCTGCAAGGGTAAAAAGTACTTTCTGGAGGCCAGCAGCACTGCCCTATTAAATCTCCTGCAAATGTGATCTGAGGCATTGAACACTTTGAACTTTAAGTACTTTAAACAAAACTTTGGAAGTAATTTTTTGTTATCACGGATACACCAAGGATTTATTACAAGAAAAAGGGAGTAATGCCCTTACCCTGTAATGAGCCCCACAGAGGCAAACCTTGCCTTGCTATTTACTCTGAAGGTTGTGAATTTGCCTGCCTCTTGGTGAGAGGTATACAGGAGTGGGCCTTACCAGAAAAACACAGTTATTATTAACTACCTTGCCCTAACCTGAAATAAAAAAACTCTTCGCTGAGGTGAGTTCATTGCACTCTCTTCTCTGATGTCACGCGTTTACTGACTTCTTGAGTTACATATGACCACTCTGTGTCTGTGGGTTTATAGGGAGAAGACAGAGTGATAGGCAGTAAATATCCACTGTATGTATCTGACAACAGAAGACAGAGAAGGTTGCCTGTCCTTCAGATTATGGAGTTACCCCCTGCAAAATCAAGTGTTTTAAAATCCAGCATTTTAAATGGCCAAATCAGTTCTTGCCCTTAGAGACGTTTCAGGACATGCAGCTGCAGTGTACATATTTGTAAGATTCAACATTTAATTTATGCTTTAGAAACCTCATATAATTTCCATGCTGGTGCTAGAGTCTTGTCTGCATTTCACAACTGTATCTGTTAAGGTCAGAGCTATCAAATCTGGTTAGTCCTGGCGTGATTTCCAGAGCAGGCAAGTTGCCTGCAACCCTCCACTTCACTTTAGTGGGCTTCTGGGTGCAGACAGCACTACTGTGAAGGGGGCCAGCTATGTAGGTCCCTAAGTAAGGATTGGTACCTAATTTAGTGTATCTAGGGGTGAAAATGTCAGCTTAGTATTATCTCTCTGTCTGACTCCTGTTCCATGTATTGCTCTTTGTATTTGAGACAGGAACTGTCATTCACTGTATGTCTGTACAGAAGCCAAGTAGGTCAGTGCTTCTAGGTACTACTGTATATTATATATCCCCCCATGGGTGAGTTATCACCTTCTGTTGAATGTTATTGTAGGTGTTTTTGCTGAAACATTTTAGTGGAACTCTGCTTGGGTTACCCTAGTCCGTAGGGCTGCTTGAGCCCTGTGTGAACAAAGGTGGGCAGAGAAAGCTCCATCTCTATAACAGGTTCCTGTAAGGGGGTGCGAGGGAGTTCCCTCTTCCTGAAGACTTGAGGCAGAAGAGGCACAATGGCAAAAGCAGACTCTGGGCCCAAACTGCATATAAATCTCCTCTACCCTAAGCTGATTTGTTCTTTGGTACAGCTTTCCTATCTTTCCTGAGCCTCTTTTGCTCAACTTCGCTCTTAACTGTCTCATCTTTATCCTCTTTTGCTTGGACCTTCACTCACTCTCCTATTCAGATGGTCTCTTCCTCACTGAATGCAGAGCCTCATGTTTCACTACCAGACCAGTTTCAGGGGAGCGGAAGACCCAAGGAATGTCCATTTGCGCATCTTCCACTGAGACGCAGTAGCTTGCTGCTTGCTTGTTCCGGGTCTGTTTCAAGGCAGAGGAAACTAAAATAGCTTGAAATATTTACCACCGTTGAAGGTGAACATGTGACTGCCTCAAACTGCATCGCCACCAAAAGCTTACAGAAATAACATGTGGTCTGCTGCCATCTGCTTACACCTCTTTCCTCCGTTGCTCTTGTCACTTCAGGCTGCTGTAAGCTCTTCAAAGCAAAGACCATCTTCTCTGTCTTTGCAAAGGGCGTGCCGCTGTGGCACCTTCTCCACCTCATCCTTTGCTTAGCTCTCAGTTTGCACTGTAATACAAATAATAGTAATAGAGTTGATAGTTTTATGATGTAGTCTTAATGGGGATGTGGGTTGAACCAAACAGGAGTTTCATTTTGCGGTATCTACCCAGTTGTAACCTAACATGAATTTGTGGATAACACTCAGATCTCAGGTATTGATCAATGATGTAATTGTCATCCTATAGTAGGACAGATGATGTAATTCTTACCCAGTTACTGAACGCAGTGACCTTGAGACGGATCAGATGGTTGAGCAGTGTAGATGGGTCACTGATTATAAAATGTCCTTGTTTTAAAACTAAGCTGTCATCTGTTAATTATTGGGGAGGAATAACTGTAACAAAATGCCAGCATGTCACAAAAGATACAGTGTTTATTGACTTTTACCAGCAGTTACATACTCTTGTTTTGACAGGTGACTTTTGATGGTTTTGCTGTTTTGTTACTTTGGCCGTCATTTCAATTTACATTGAGGTAGCATAAAAGCTGACTTTTGTGAGCCCAAGGAAAACATTTGTTTCTGATTACAAGTCATACATTTGAAAAAAAAAAAAAAAAAGAATAAAGGAGAGGTGGACGTGATATGAGAAATTCTGGTAGATGGATGGAAAATATATGGCACAGTTTTGCCAATGGGAAAGTCTAGTTTCCCCCGCCACCACTAGAGCTGGCTTGAATATACACTTGAACAAGAGGTAGCATCACTTTTCATTTGAATACTTAATTTTTTAAAAAAAAGTGATAAGCATCAACCAGCTTTTTCTTTTAGATAAACAGTAGGCAGAACTCAAGAAAGGTCATGTAGAAAAAAGGAGTAGAACCACTTGCTATGATTGCTAATAACATGGTTGAGAAAAAGGCATATTTTTATCTCAGTGGAAAGAGGCTCTGAGAGACCCCAGTGCAAGCATAAGAAACATTCAGTTATGAGAGGCAAGGATCCTGAAAAGAAAAAACAGAGAGGTTTGAAAAGACAAGTGGTTGAAGAGCTATTTTTGGTTCTACTGTTGGTATTTTATTCTTAAATACTAATGCATTTCTGGCCTAACATTTGCTGGTTTGTGTCAGAATTTTTTGGATTTTTTTGTTCCTTTCTCCTTAGTAAACTGACGCATTTGCAAGGTAAGTATTTAACTGAAGAACTTGCCAAAGACTTCTCTTCAAGCAGAACTTTACTGAAAGTAGTAGAAGAAATTAATCATTTCCATGAATTTGTGACCTAATAAGACTACAAAGGAGTGATCTGACTAATTACTGCAATTAATTGATCTCAGGAAATCATAGAGACATAGCACGGTTGGATTCTGTATTTTGCACTTTTCTTTGAGGCAGAAGTTTCTCCAGTAGCTTATGTTTGAAACTAATGAATATTATGGGCAAGAATTTATTTTTCTGAGTTCTGTGAGCATGTGCTTTGTATTGTTGAAATACATTTCCCTGTTTCTTTCAGGTCTTCTGTTTTCCTACAGTATTTGCTTATGGATAATGTTACCTAATGTCTAAGTGACTCCTAACATGTAAGACCTTATAGTCTGTTAAAAGCAGTTAAGATGTTAAAGTCTGTCCAGTTCTTTATGTGCAAAAGGCCTTGTGCTTGGAAATCCTTCATGCATGCCTTAGTGAGAATTTCAGGCTTCAGAGAGATGAAATAAGAACTTTGATGGAAGTGGTTCCTTCAACAGTATTTCTTTTCCAAGTGTGCAATAAATCTACATGTGGATAATTGAAATTGTGAGAAGATCATAAAAAGAAGGAAATTAATCCTGTAATGGCAAAGGAAACAGCAAATCTCTCACACACACTCTCTGCCCCAGGGATTAAGCATGTGTCTTCATTTTTAAGTAAGCTTCTGTAGTGAGGTGCACACAGTTAAAAAATTAAGTTTCTTTGTCAGGCAGAGGCTCTGGTTGCATGGGGAACCATTCTTCACTGCGCTGTGAGCCCAACTTCTGAGTGCTCTGCTCTCCTTTTTGATCTCATTCCCACAGCTTTGTATGAGATAGACAACTGCTCTTACCCCTGTTTTAGAATCGTAGAATCGTTTAGGTTGGAAAAGACCTTTAAGATCATCAAGTCCAACTGTTAACCAGCACTGGCAAGTCTACCAGTAAACCATGTCCTTAAGTGCCACATCTGGTGCTGATGACTTGGTTGTCCTGTACATGCCATGTCATGGTGTTCATAAGCTTACCCGGCACCGAGGTTGGACTGACAGGCCTGTAGTTCCCTGGATCCTCCTTCCTGCCCTTCTTGTAGATGGGTGTCACATTTGCTAACTTTCAGCCAACTGGGACCTCCCCAGTTTAGCCAGGACTGCTGATAAATGATTGAAAGTGGCTTGGTGAACACTTCTGCCAGCTCCCTTAGTACCCTTGGGTAGATCCCATCTGACCCCATAGACTTGTGTGTGTCTAAGCGGTCTAACCATTTCCCCTTGGATTATGGAGGCTTCATTCTGCTCCTCATCCCTCTCTTCGAGGTCAGGGGGCTGGGTACCCAGAGAACAACTGGTCTTAGTATTGAAGACTGAGACAAAGAAGACATTAAGTGCCTCAGCCTTTTCCTCATCCTTTGTCACTATGTTTTCCCCCACATCCAATAAAGGATGGAGATTCTCCTTAGCCCTCTTATTGTTGTGAATGTATTTATAGAGATGTTATGCTATCTTTTCCAGCAGTAGCCAGATTAAGTTCTAGTTGGACTTTGGCCCTTCTAATTTTCTCCCTGCATAACTTAATGACATCCTTGTAATCCTCCTCAGTGGCCTGCCCCTTCTTCCCAAGGTCATAAACTCTCCTTTTTTTCCCGAGTTGCAGCCAAAGCTCTCTGTTCAACCAGGCTGGTCCTCCTTGCTGGCTTGTCTTTTGGCACATAGGGACGGCCTGCTCCTGCACCTTTACGATTTCTTTCTTGAAGAATGTCCAGCCTCGCTGGACTGCTTTGCTCTTCAGGCCTGCCTCCCAAGGGACTCTGTCAACCAGCCTCCTAAACAGTCAAAATTCTGCCCTCTGGAAGTCCAAGGTAGCAGTTCTGCTGACCCCGGTCCTTACTTCTCCAAGAATCAAAAACTATCATTTTTGTGATCGCTGTGCCCAAGACAGCCTCCAGCCATCACCCACAAGTCCTTTGTTCACAAACAACAGGTCCAGTGGGGCACCTTCCCAAGTTGGCTCATTCACCAGCTGTGTCAGGAAGTTCTCTTCCACACAGTCCAGGAAAGTCTTAAGAGTGCTTCCTCTCTGCTGTATTGTATTTCCAGGACACATCTGTTAAGTTGAAATCCCTGATGAGAATATGGGCTAGCGACTGTGAGACTTCTCCCAGCTGCTCATAGAATATTTTGTCTGCCTCTTCGTACTGGTTGGGTCGTCTATAATAGACTCCCACCATGATATCTGCCTTGTTGGCCTTCCCCCTGATTCTTACCCATAAACACTCAATGTTTATCGTCACTATCATTAAGCTCTAGACAATCAAAACACTCCCTAACATACAGGACTACCCCGCCACCTCTCCTTCCTTGTTTATCCCTTCTGAAGAGTTTAGAGCCAACTATTGCAGCACTCCAGTTGTAAGAGTCATTCCACCAAGTTTCTGTCATGGCAACTATATCATAGTTATCCTGCTGCACAGCGGCTTCCACCTCCTGCTGTTTGTTACCCCTGCTTTGTGCGTTGGTGTAGATGCACTTCAGTTGGGCTACTGATCCCACCACCGTTTTCACAGGGGAAGCCCTAATTCCTATGTGACCATTCTCAGGTACTTCCGTGGTTTCTAACACATCAATAACCCTTGCATCTTTGCTACTGCATGGGTCTCCATCCCCTACCTCCACTGAGACAGCAGACTGAAGGACCTCGCTAGCACAACACCCCTCAAACATTGGTGTGCTGCCCCAAGGCTTATCTCTAGTGAGCCTGGCTTTATCCTTTCCCCCTTCAAATCTAGTTTAAAGCTCTTTTTTTCCAATGAGCCCTAGTAACTCATGTGCATAGATCATTTCCCCCCTTTGAGACAAGCATACCCTGTCTCTTGCCAGCAGGCCTGGTGCTGTGTAAACTGACCCTTGATCAAAAAACCCAAAATTCTGCTGGTGACACCAGGCTCAGAGCCATGTATTGATCTGCTGGCTCTTCCTGTTTCTTCCCTCATCATTCCCTGCAACAGGAAGGACAGAGGAGAACACTACTTTTGCTCCTGATCCCTTAACCAGTTGTACCAGGGCCCTGAAGTCTCTCTTGATTGCCCTCGGACTTTTTGTTGCAACTTCATTGCTGCCTACCTGAAAAATCAATAACGGATAATAATCTGAGGACCGTACCAGGGTAGGAAGCTTTCTCTTCACATCTTTAACCCAGGGCCTCAGGGAGGCAGCAGATTTCCCGAAGAAGTGGGTCAGGTCTGCATATTGGGCTTTCTGTTCCCTTCAGAAGGAAGTCTCCTGCGACAATGACCCATCTTTTTTTCTTTATGGAAGCAGCTTTGACGCAGGGCGTAGGCAGACGTAACCTCAGCAGTACCTCCAAGCTAGATGAACCATTGTCCTCTTTATTGTTCTGTTCCACTTGCAGAGCCTCATACCTATTATGCAAGGGCACCTGGGAAGGTGGGGCAGTCACAGAGGAGATGTGCCTGCTGTGCCAGGCAGGAACTTGTTGCCATTGCCCCCTGTCCCTTAAGTCACTGTCTTCATCTAGGCAGAGATAGGACAGGGAATCTCTGTATCATGCACCCTGTCTGCCTGTTGGGCCTGTCTTGGGGAAGGTCGGGTGCGTTCCAGTGGTCTATCTCTCTCTCACACTTCCTGATACTCCTCAACCTACTCACCTCCTCCTGGAGCTCTGTCACCAAGCGGAGGAGTTCCTCTACCTGTGTGTACCCCCCACAGGTGTGCTCACTCCTGCTGTCCGATACTGGCATACTTTTGCAGATGAGGTACAGAAAGACTGAAGGACAGGCTCGTAAGAGCTCAGTGATACTGAGATTTGACTTCATCAGTTTCCCAAATCCTGGGTAACTATTCTATCCCATAGGTCACCCTTCTGCTTGAATCCTTTCCCAGTGTTTTGTTTGGTGCCACTGTCACTCAGTTGCTCTCTCTGCTCTCTTTTTTTCCAGCGTGGTCACACCTTAGCTAACTCACATCCTTGACTAGAAGCATTTATGCACTCAGAGACAGTGGCATGTCACTGAACAGTTTCTGCCTCTAAAGTACTGCTTCAGAGAGTGAAATTTGCCCCGGGGCTGTGGAACAGACTTCAGTCTGTGTATCAGCTCCTAAAGTCCAGTTGTCTAACTTGCAGCACACCTTCTGCATTTAGCTTCTGCACTTGGTTGAATTGCTTTGTTGTTCCAAAACAAAATGGAGTGACAGTGCTTGTCCATGAAGCTTCAACTTAGGCAAACTCCTTTTTATTTTCTCCTTCTTTCTCTGTCTGCTACTGCCTTGCCTTCCAAGTTTAGATAGCAGTTGTTGGGAGACTCAAACCTTCAGATGACCCTTTACTTTAACTGTTTCTCTCTATTTCTCTCTCTTTGCTTGCTAGGATGTCATAAAAAATCCCAAACCTATAACAAAAACATGGGTAACAAATCAAGCTCTTTGTCTCAAATTTCTCTCCTCTCTCTACAGACTTTCAAAGCTGTTTTTACAGTGTGGAAGCAGAGCCTAAACCCTGGGCTGTTTTTCCTGACCAGGTAGTTGTGCATGGCTCTTCTCACCTGTGTTCCATGTATGAATGGTGACTCTGTTCTCCTTGTTCAAGCCTCTCTGAGTTAGCTGGGAGAGGGGAATTGCCCAGACCTGTCTCGTACCACATCCAGTGTGATCTCAAATTCAAGGATGCTTTTCCTAGATACTCACTCTGGCTCCAGGAAACCTCCCTTTTCTTCAGAGCCCTTTCGTCTCATGCCCTGCACCTGTCTCAGACATGTTGGGTAGGCTGTCCCTTAAGATTTCCTGTTCCAAACTTACTAAGTTTTAGGGTATATGTTGTGGCAAGTCCATAACCATCTGAACTGTAAATAATTGTGTTTCATAACATACAGGGAGGCACGTTCTCATCTGACATAAACTGCTGTAGCTCCTCAACCTAGAAAAACTCAAGTGGGTTTATACCAAAACACTATCTGGTCATTTATGATCATGGAAATCTTCTTCACACTCCTTGGTAGTCCATGTTTCTTTCATGCTGCACTTAGGAAACTGGGTCTCTCAAATGGAAACATGTATCCTCTGCTTCCTAACATTTTTCTTCATAAAACTGTAAAGAAGCCTGGACACAGTCCAGGTAATTCTGGGTTATTTTCTTGCCCTGAATTTCTTCACTAGTCAGTGAATTTTTTTCCACATCTGTTCACTGCTCTGCTAGCCAAAGGGGAACATTACAGGAACTTGCTGCGTAGTCTAGAGACTGATGAATTGTCAGGATGAGAGATGTGTATATCTGATTTTCCTGGAAGACTCAAAGGAAAATCAGGATGATTTTAAGGACATGGAGGGTGAGTTGTTATTGCTTACCTGCCTCAACTATTGACTTAAGTGCCTGACACTGAGGGATGTAGATGTTATTAGGTAGGGTATCCAAAACTCATGTGAATCAGAATTAACTCCAGTATGCCCCATGAAATAAAAGTCAGGCCATACATATCTATGTCTTGTCTTGTGATCTGAACAGTTACTTTTTTTCAGAAAATAAGCATATCTTTGGACTTGGTTTGCTCATTCTTGCTGCAGTTCTGCTTGGAAGTGAGAGGATTTGGGTGAACCCGTTGCTTAGCCTGGCATTTGCACCAGGTTGCAGCTACATTCCCTTGTACTGCGTTATTCTTTCTCTAGTCAAGATATGTTCACCAGATGGAGGAATGGACCTCTCCAGCCGGAGACCTCACTGTGAGATTGTTTGGTAGAACACTCTTGGTTTGGCTTAGTTTCATTTTATCTCCAATTGAAGGAAGGTTTTTGTTTTCCTTGCTGCTTCTTCGGTCTTGCCTAACACTTAGGGTTACCGGGAAGGCCTGGTAACCTGTGCTGCATGGATTTTGGTTCTTCCCACATATATTACCTGTCCAGTGGAGGAAAAAGTTCAGCTTGGTCCACATAATAGGCCTATATAATGGGTGAATGCAGAAGACAGGAAAATAATGTTTGCAGAGCTTGTTTGTTTGATTCAGATGGGTGAGAGCCAGGAAGTCCAACTTAATACAGTAGTCAGCTACTTAGAGCTGTGTCTAGATGGGATAAAAAAAATGCACAGGCTTTCTTTATACTACAGCTCTCATCATGGTTACACAGATATGGCAGTAACGCTTCATACTCTCCCAGTGTAGATATAGTCTATTATGGGCAGTAAAAGTCAGGTATTTCTGTATTTACTGCTAGAAATGGGTAGGTTTTGTGATGTTTGGAGACACCTGAACAAGACAAAGTTTGTGTCATGCAGTATGATGGAGCTTAGATCCCTGACTTTTATCTTAAGAGGCTTTCAGAAAGTCTCAGCAGTGCTTTAAGACCCTCTGAAGACCTGTTCCCAGCTCCCTGGTTTCCAGTGGAGGGCCTGAGAGATCAGCCCATCTGTAGCTCCACTGACCCCTGCATTTGGAGGCTGCCTGGCTGCTTCTCCTTAAGGCTCTTCTGGTTTTTAAATCATTCCTGCCACCACATGCTTCGCATCTTGTTGTGGGGAGGAGAATAAGTAGTAAGCACCAAGGCCCGCAAGTGAAGTTTGTCCTCATAGGAAGGTCCCATCCTACAAAGGGAAAGATCCCATGTAAGCAGGACCTGTTTTGAATTTTTCTTTCTTCCTCTGCTTGTACATCTTTCTTATAATCTAAGAGGTCTATTATCAGTCTTGAAAGGATGCTCTGCAAAGCACAAATTTGAAATGTTTCATGAGAGAATCTGTCTGCCTACCTCTCTTTCAATAAAATAGAAAGTTAGACCTTTTTCCTCTATTTCAGAGTGTTACATGAGGAGAAAGTGACTTTAGAACTCCTCTCTCTGTTATGCCATAAAACTGGGTGGCAGTCACCTTTGGAAAAAAATTTTTCATACCGTGTTGCTATTTTCTTCTGAGGCTCAGCAGCAGTGGTGGTTCCCTCTGCAGAGGGTTCAGGAGTGCAACTGGCACCCTAGAAAATGAAAAACACTTGAGTCATTTGCATAGTGGATCAGAATCCAGCTTGCCTGGCTGCCAGAGCAAAGAGCACAAACTTTCACATTTGAGTCATCTACTGAAAAGCTGTGTATTTTTATGAAGAAAAAACTAAATGTTTGCTTTAAGGTAATTTTATTTGCTTTCTTGTAGCTGAATCATCTCATGCTTAGATGGTGAAGGTTATGTATCAACAGGATTTTCTTGCTGTCTTTGTGTCTGCTGAACTACCATGATCAGAGTTTGACCTTACTTCCAGTTGTAAGAACAATTGTTTGATTCTGGAGTGAGTATCAATGTTTGTGTCTATAGAAACCAATCAACACTTCCACCTCACTTTTGTAAATAGGCTGTGACTGTGACACTTGGATTTCCTGTCTCTTGCATATCTGAATCAAAAAATCTGCACACAACGATGTCTTGTCTTTCATGTTCACCATCTGTTGCCTCGTTAATAGGCATCATCTTTATTACAGTCTGTATTTCTCCTGTTGAGATATGTCCAGACATCACTGGAGCCTATAATCTTCTTTCATTTTTATTCTACATCATGGATTTGTTTAAGGGACTTTCTCAGTAATAACTGTAGGGAATAGCAAATAATGTAAGAAATCTGGCTGAACTGCCTACAATCAGCATTGCACAACATTTAGTATTTTTCCAGGATAACCTTTTAAAGTGACATTTTTCCAAACTCAGTGGCAGTTTTCATGTTGATTTTTCTTCCTTTTTACATTTCAGCATGAATGATTCAGGTTGTCTTGAGAACAAGACACACAACCCTGCATTTTTGTACCTTTTTTTTTAAATAGGCCAGCTGTTTCATTGAGTAGCTGTGTAGCACATTCACATTTGGGGGTGGATATTTGAAATTTGGGTGTAGAGTTGCCCCAGTGTTAGGGATGTACCTTCTCATTTGCAGGAAAATTTTTCCGTAATCATTCAGTTTATAAACTCTGAAATGTCTCATTTTGTACCTACACAGCAGGAGCTCGTTAGGTAGTGCTGCACTGAACATACTGTATTTTAAAGCTGAAGGACTTGCTTTGATATTGCTACATCTGTCTCCCAGGGAGTCCTGTGGTCCTAGGCATAGGAAGCAAGAGGAAGGAGATTGTCCTTCCATGTTTTCAGCAAAGCTGTTGGTTGTCCAGACAGGGTGGAGCAGAAAGAAGGGATGGAGAGAGAACACAAGCTATGGGAGATGTGTTCAGGAGAAGTGTTGGGGAACATGGGACTGTCTGAACAAGGAGATGTGAGGGCGGTTATGGCTGCAAGCACCAAGTGTGGGGACAGCATTTTGGAGCTGGTGTGACTGTCAGGGCTGGATTGTGTGATGGGATTGGGATTAAGATGAGGACCCAGAAGGAAGCTGGGGTAAAGAGTCTGAGGAGGTAAGCAGCAGGACTGAAGCCACAGGAGAGAAGGTCAGAGGGAAATTTCTGTTCTGTACATTGGGATGGAGTTTGTGATTCCTGAGGCTGCCGTTGGGTGCTGCTTGTCCTCTCTAGTGTGAAGATACAAGACTGTTCTACCTCTGGTTGTTTGTTACAGTCCAAGTGCTTGATAGAGCATCGTAGCCCCACTGAGACAGCAAACTGAATTACGCAAGTGCTGTCCCTCTGCATCAGTGCAAAAACCCTAGTGTGAAACCACACAGTTTAGCTTAAACTGCTGCTAAGTCTGTTCAAAGTGACTAACTTCATACTGAAGTGGATGAGGAGCATTCATGCTGTTTCTTCAAGCAGCTCAGTGGTGGAGAAGCAATCTCCAACAAGAGGATGCAACACGTGTCTTGCTGGCAGCAGTACCTCGTGTGAATGCATCTCTTTCCACCTGTTCATACCCCTTATTCTTGCTGTCCCTGTGGTGTGTCTTAATCCTGCGGTTTTGGTTCACATGAGGTCCAGTCATCTGTTTCCGCTTGCAGTTACCTCAGTGCCTTCAATGGAAAAGGTCTGTTTGTTTGCATTTAAAAGTTTCAGTCCTGGTAATGATTCTGACCTGTAGCTACATGCAATGTCCTCTCTTGGGTCTGCCTGTGTCAACACAAGCTTCCACATGCTCACTGAACCTCCTCTTAGAAATGACCCTCTTTGGTCTGCTCTGGGGTGGAGTGAGTGCTCCCCAGCTGGTTGGAGGCAAAACTGGGTTAGCATAGAAGAGTGTAGAGTAGTTTGTAACCGCTTCAGTTTATTTTCACCATAACGGATTACAAAACGCTTTTACACCAGACTGCTAGCACTTCTGAAGGGAGACAGTCATCACAGGAAGAGGGGCAGCTGGTGCCGAGCACATGTGGGAGGAAAACCTCATCAAGCAGCGTAGCAGGGTTTGGAAGGGACCTTTGTCCACAACCTCAGTGTCTTTGAGTCTCAGTTCTGTCTGTGTGATGGGGAAAAAGCCTTCTCACAGGGGTGTTGTGAACATGTGCTAATTTTAGTATATCAGGCAATTAGGTAATATGGTGACAGCCAGAAAATAACCTATGAGGAAGTAGCTTGTTCTGTCTTTGCAATGGGTTTAGGACCATTTTTAATAGTGAGAATGAAGCAAACTACCGAGTGTTGCTTATTCAGTAACACTAGCTCTACTATACCATGAATGGTACCATTTCCTGTGGAGAAAAAAACCCTGCGTGAGCGTAAAATGAAGAAAGAAGATGAAATGTTGCACAATTGATCGTATTTTTGGTATTTCCTTGTCTTTTAGTTCTTGACTTAAGATTTTTGACAGGTCTGTATATGTTTATATGTGTAATTAACTGTTTGCAACCAAGTTCACAGTTGCTTAGTACTTTCTGTCCAAAGATATTAAGCACTTTAAAGACAGCTTACAGGACGTTAAAGCATCTTACATTTCTGCCAGTATGCTTCTTTAAGCACATTTCTGTCTCCAAAAGCGTTCACCTCTGGTTGTGAAAAAAGACTGCAACTTTAACTGAAGGAGATAAGAGGGAAAATGTTTTCTAACTTACCTAGTCTTCTAAATCTGATAGAAAATCTTGTCTGGTCATTTTTTGCAGGTCTCTGATAAATCGTTCCCCTGCATTTGTAAGTCCTTGCATAGCAAAAGGTGAGTGAGAGATACAAAAAAAATATAGCTATGAAACCACAGATTTTGTCAGCAAGGAGACAGAGCTGAGTTAACTCTCATAACTAGGCTTAAATCACTTTGAAAATGACACTGTTTGAGATTATCTATGTCTCTTACTTGCACAGTCTTCTAGGAGTTGGGTGTCTTACTGGATAACAGAGGAAACAGGTACACTCATAAGTAAAAAATAAAATTATCAGAACACCTGTTGGTGACAAGCCAATGGCATCCTGGCTTGTATCAGAAATAGCGTGGCCAGCAGGGACAGGAAAGTGATCTTACCCCTGTACTCGGCACTGGTGAGGCCGCACCTCGATTACTGTGTTCAGTTTTGGGCCCCTCACTACAAAAAGGACATTGGATTACTCGAGCATGTCCAGAGAAGGGCAACGAAGCTGGTGAAGGGTCTGGAGCACAGGTCTTATGAGGAGTGGCTGAGGGAACTGGGGTTTAGTTTGAAGAGGAGGCTGAGGGGAGACCTCATCGCCCTCTACAGCTACCTGAAAGGAGGTTGCAGAGAGCTGGGGATGAGTTTCTTTAACGAAGTAATAAGCGATAGGACAAGAGGTAATGGCCTCAAGTTGTGCCAGGGAAGGTTTAGACTGGATATTAGGAAGCATTTCTTTACAGAACAGGTTGTTAGGCGTTGGAATGGGCTGCCCAGTGAGGTGGTGGAGTCCCCATCCCTGGAGGTGTTTAAGAGTTGGGTCGACATAGCGCTGAGGGATATGGTGTAGTTGGGAACTGTCAGTGCTAGGTTAATGGTTGGACTGGATGATCTTCCAGGTCCTTTCCAACCTAGATGATTCTGTGATTCTGTGACTTCCTAGGGTGCTAAGTATTGCTCCAGCTGATTTTGTTTGGATTTATGAGGATTCAGCAACTCTGAAAACCAAACACACGGACTCTAAGGTGCAGAAATAAATTGACATGTGAGAAAATGTTCGTCTCAGCAAGTTTGTTTGCCGCAGAGTAAGTGATGTGTGAACTCCCTCTATAAGAGCGACCCCTTAGTAACTGCTGTTGTGTGTGCTTTTAGGCCAGAGTGCCTTTTGGTAAACAAGAGGTGGCTTACCACCCTGCCTGGAAGGAGTTGCCTGTCTGCGTTTACTGGGGGCTGAGATCTGGTGTCTGGGCAGCTCCTGCAGAGCCTGTCAGCGTACCATAGGCATATGACCTTCCGTGCACCTGGCTGCCTTGTCAGCCTGTCTCCCCGCTCTTGCTCTAGCTTCACGAGATTGTTTCTGTCTGTAGTATAGCTAGAATAAGCACAGTGATGGGAAATGACTTTGGCCTTTTTTTTTTTTTTTTTCTTGAGGAGGTAAAAATCTTGCGCCTTGTCCAGGCAGTCTGATGTTTGAACAGTGCTGGGGCCTTTCTTGCTGGGGCCAGGGTGTTCAGTAGTTTGAGTGTGCATCTATTCTGTTTGTTTTATTCAGCCAGGGGCATATCACAGATCTATTTTTTGATCAGACAGCTTTCTTGTACTATAATAATTCAGAAGCAGCATTCAGACACTAGTTGTGTGAAATGCCTATTGCTCACTTCTGTCTACGTGGTTCTTGCCCTTGCCTTCCCTTAGGTACAGCTCTTACTGTGTGCAAGTTGTAAACTCCATGGAGCAGGTGCTGTCTCCTAATGTGTGTTTGTACAGCGCGTAGCACAGCAGGACCCAGGTTTTGTTGCAGTTTCCGAACATGCTGTAATGTAAGTAAGGGTACGCTGTCTTGCTGAGTAATTAGAATAGTTCACACTAGCTGAACTTGCAGAGTTTCATGCGTGCAGTCTGGTGAGGAAAGGGACTTTTCTGTCCAGGCTCAGAGGAGGCTTTGCAAATGTTCTGCAAGTCACAGAGGCAGCTGGCTGTTTGGGCCTGGACAAAGACATAATTTGGAAATAGCTTCAAAGTTTAGAGAAGGCCCTTCACATACTAAGCTCCCAGATGAGTTAAGTGGGGGAAGTTCACACCTCTCTTAGTGCCGTTGTTTCAGTCTGACAGGCTGCAGACTCAGCGAGAGTGCAGCATGCAGGTTTTCATAGTGAGAGCTTTTGTCGCTCCCAGAAGTGCTAGAAACTTAATTGCTTTCAAAGGCAAGCCTGGAATCTGGAGAACCCAGTACAACCTGCTGAGAGAACATAAATCACGAGATACTATCGGGTTTCTGTGCTTGGACTTGCGTGGAGTGAGTTTGCTTTGTGAGCGAATGCCTTTGGAATACACTGGTATGTGGGTTTTTTTGTTGATTCTTAGACATAGCAGTAATTGTTGTTGGCTTTGTTAACAGGCATCTATGTTCTGTTCTGTACTTACTGTTCATGTTTTCTAAAAAGTGTGCAGACAAAAGGAAATACTTGTTCTGCCTTGAAATTATGAAAGCATTTCTGCATTTAAATGGATTGACAGCCTTGAGCCAGGTGGTTACTGCCACTGTCCCTTCAAATAGGCATGGAGAGAGAGCTGACTGGTTGTCGTTTGACCATTGCTGTTTATCTTTGCTTAGAGACAGTGCTTAAAATGCCAGTATTTACTTGTTCCTTTTTTACGCTAGTTTGCCAGCCACTTTTGTCCCTAGCCAAATGAACCGTGATGGCAACTGAGAAAAAAATGCCTTTTGTAGATAGATTTTCAGATGTCCTTATATAGCATGGTTCCCTATGTTTTGTTTTCCAAAGTATCTCTTGTGAAAATCTGTGGAGCTGGTCCTTAAATTGGTTTCTGGCATTTTTATCCACAGCCCAGTTTTAAATGCTTAGTTTATAGGCTTTCCATTGATAGGAATACTTTACTCTTTTGATATATTTTGCATGGAAACTAAAGCAGGAAAAGGTTTTAAGGTAAGCCAGCCAAATAATCTAGGGTCTTTTTTTGGTCAGTTTCCATTAGTATTAAACAAGTAATCTGCCCTATTAGATGTTGTTTGAAAGGAAGTTCCATGTTTAAAGAAGATAAACATGCCAGTTGACATTCAATATGTCTTCTCAAGTCACCAGCAGAAACCTCGCTGAACCTTGTTGGCAGAGGTGCCTTCTGCAAAGGGTTCCTAAAAACACCTCCCCAGCTATTGGATTAGTTTCTGAAATGCTCTGGCACTGCAGTGGGCCTGGTGCCAGCACTGGACACTTGGTCCAGCTCCAGCTGGAGCTGAAGAAGGGCTGAATTTTAAGACCTCTAGGATGCCTTTGTGTCCAGAAGAAACTGAGCACTGGAATAATGTGTCTTCCAAACTGTGGTGTATTCCTAGGAATTGATGAATATGCTATTTTAATTTGAGGAGTTTATATAGCTGAAGTTACTGAGATATTAGTGCTTAGAAGCGAGAAATCTACAGCTCTTAAGATTGCCTGGCACAGAAACAAGCAAAGATCTAAATTGCTCTGGGGTGGTGACAGTTATCACAGCTTTGTGCAGACACACCTTTGCCAGTACTGACAGAACACAAATACCAGTTTCACATCACTGTGTTCTCCTTGGCTGGTGTACAGCTTAAAACGGTACTATAACTTCACAACTTTGGCACAGAAAGTGGAAACAAGGGGTCAACAGCAACAAAGTCTTTTACCAAACGGTTGGTTTTAAATGCTTTAAGACGGTATTTTAAAAAGAAATTTGATCTGTTTTTTGAAAATTGGACATTCAGTGCATTACATCACTCTCACCCCAGGCCACTCTGCTGAAGTTGCACTGGATGCCATAGCAGAGACTTTGGTCCATGATGAGGACAGCAGCAAATAAAGGAAAAATACTTTCTTTCTGCAACAGTGAGTTCCTCCAAACATTACAGATACCTGAAAAGTCTGTTTTCAGAACAGCGCTGACCCTATATGCAAATAAAATTTATGTGATTTCAGCTTTTGCTAGAAATCATACCTGTTATGCATCTGTGTGACAGAGCACTGGCATATTAATACCCCGTGCTTCCTAAGGAAATGCATTTGAAATCCAGGGTGGGTCACAAGTGAAAAGGGGTTGAGACTCGCCCTAATCCAAACCATGGACCACCGTGTATCTCAGTACAGCTGTCAGTAACAGCCTACCCGCCTATGAAAGTTTCACGTTAAGATAAAGAGTGTATTGACAGATTTCAATATATTTAGTCTCCTAAGACTACCGATCGACGACGTGGTTGTTGCTGGCCACTTCTGTGAGCCCCTGCCTGCAACTCTGGAGTTAGAAATGAACAGGCAAACTCTGGCTGATATTCTTGGCATTGCAGTGTGGGTATATTAACTTTACTAATTTGTTGAGAAAAAGTGTCACAACTTGGCACTCCAGTGGCAAAACTATCCATGTTCCCAGCTGCTGTTAGCACTGGATTTAATCTCTGTACTTTTGCCACCTGCTATTACAGCATTACAGACTACTAGAGGTGTGGGAGATTGCGCTGGCTTTGGGTAGCTTTCAGAAGAGCTGAGCAGATTCTTTGATTTGACATGATCAAACATCCTGATGGCCACAGCATAACCCGCGTTCCCTTTTTGACTCGGTGACTGAAGTCTGTTGTGAATTCTTCTAATGAAGTGGCATGCAACCTTAAATTAAAAATTACAGTGGCTCTGCCCCCCCGAGTGCCGCAGTGGTGGCACAACAGCAACACTGACCGAAGTCTCTTCTGTGGGTGCATGTCTGCTGCCTTTATCTGTTCTGCTGGATGTTACCCCTACATCTGCTCTAAGGGCATCAAGGCACGCAGCACAACCAAGGCCTTTGTCAGCTGGAATATTTTCTCCTCCGACTCCTCTGTTATGTTTCTGTTGTAACATGAAAGATGCTGTAATGATTTGAGTGACTTTTTTTTAGCCTATGATCTGTGTGTGTACCATCGTAGGCTCTGAATGGTTTTGTCAGTTCTGGATTGCTTTGTGGCTCACCTGGGATAGGTGGTTATCTTCTGTATCTTCGTCAAGCACTAAGCTCACAGGCATTGCTCAGTAAATAAATTCAATGCAAGGTAAACTCGCCTTGCCGCTGTTACAATTCTCAGTCTTCCAAAAAGCCAGTAGATGGGGTGTGTGCAGTTCCTGTGCAAAATCACTGCACTTCTCAACCCAAAGATCCAACTTTAATTTTTACAGTTTTATTGCAGAGAGGGCTTTTTTTTCTGTTGAAGATGGCCCTCCACATGAATCACAAATTTAAGCACCCCTGAGCAGAAGCACCCCAAATTCTTGATTTTATGCATGAAATACTCTAAGCATGATCTACTGTGCACCTTGCAACACACTTGGGTGTTTGAAATCCAAGCATGAATTTTTATCCTAAGGTTTTTTCTTTTTTTTTCTTTTTTGTTTTAGTTAAACTAGTCATGAACTAAGAAAGTACTGGATATTGAAAATAGAGTGGGTTACCACAGACCTCTGCTTAACTTGAGGTTGCAGTATTAGGTATAGATGCCATGGGGCCAACTATAAAATACACTTCCTCTTCTTGTGTCTCCAAGCCCAGCATGTAATAAATGTCTATTTGTATGCATAATTCTGTTGATGATAGATGTGAAAATTGAATTTGCTAGCACTGTAAATTAAAATAGTTTGCTAACATTAATAATGGTCATGTAAATAATAATAATACAGACTGTAGAAGGGGTCACTAGTCACATTCCAGAGTGGATTTCATGCCAGTTTTCAGATCAGTTATGGTAGACTTGAAGTAGGAAGGAATCTAAAACGGGAGATGAGTGGGTTTGGGACAAGTGGGTCCCTGAGTTGTCTTCCTCAGGGGAGGTCACAGCAGAGCATGAATCAACATAGAAATAAGCTGGCCCAAGGTCATTTATGCCATTCAAAGTGAAGCTGTTTAGAGGTGGAGTCCTGTTAGGTAGGTCGTAGCTGCTTATACCTGATGTGTGATGGAGAAACCTTCAAACAATTTGGCAATAATTAACCAAGGGAACTCCACTAAAACACAATCCGTTTCTGACAATGTGTGCCAAGAAATAAGTTAGAATGAGAATACTATATCAGAATTCAGTTATCTTCTGAGAAGAAACGCAAATGCTGATGGCCGAGATCTACAGCTGAAGTTTCCTGAGTGATTTTGAGAAGAAATGATGTGCATACACACAGACACTTCTCCAAGCTATTAATGCGATTGCAGGAATATAAAAATCTTCAAATAACAGAGTAGCCTCAATTCAAAAGAAAAGTGTAATAGTGGAGTATCACAGAGACCTAAAGGCACCAGTTTTGCTCGTGCCTGTAATGAAAGGGGCAAATAACATGAACCTGTTACCACCTAGTGCTGCTTTTCAGACAAGAACCACAATAGATGTGTTTTAATCCAGTGTGGTGAAGTGTGCCCAAAATACTCTGAGCATTTAACAGTGCTTGCACAAATGATTCACTTTCCTAGCAGTCTGATTTTGTATTATAGCATAATCTGTTTCCCCTCTGTCTTTAATGTGCAATTCTGCTGAGCACGCAGTTCACATTGGCTGCCTCAGGCGGACTGCAGGTCAGCTTTTGAATGTAAGAGAATTCATGAAATTTAAGTATTTTGTGTACAGTTAACGGCAGTTGTGCAAGTACAAAGACTTTGCTTTATGAGCAGATGTGGTCTAGGTTTATATTTATGTCCACATTCAGTTCTTACATTTATTGCAGTCAAGGGAAAAAAATCAGGAGCTTGGTGCAGTCTTTAACAATCTGCTTTGGTAGCTGGCCAGTCCACTTACCCTTCCATGAAGCACATGCTAGGGTGGTTCTTTCTTCCATTAACTCTTTGCTGCTGGGAAACAGCGATAATTCACATGACATGGAAAGGGGAGGGGGAAGGAAATTAAAATAAATGCAAGATTAGCAAAAACTTTGTACTCATCTTGTGCCAAGCCAGGAAGGGATTTATGTACTGTGGGAGCAATCAGATGGTAATGTTTGCTGGACTGCTGTGGCGGACAAGGGATATTTGAGAAGGTGATCCAGCTCTGCTGGAGTCTGCAGGGGGAACGGAGGGCAGCCTTTCCACTTGGAAACTAGAATTGGGTTGGGCACTTTCTGGTTAGTCAAAAGGGTTGCTGGCTGTTGTTTGCGATAGCTCAGCTGTTTCCCATGTGACATGGCTGCGTTTCCTCACTTCTTGCCCAAGCGGGTGCTGGAGTTTGGAGTAGAAGGCAGTTTGCCAGCATCGCTCCTTTCTGGTTAAGGCTTTTTTTTTGTTGGACTGGGAAGAGATGGAGACGAATCATATCCATGCATGGAGAAATGGTGATGGGAGGAGTGCAGAGAGAAGGCCCACATATCCCTGCTTCCCAAGTGCAGAAATAACCAGTGCCAACGTTGTGAGCCTTGTTTGTGGCACCTCAGCTTGGCCCAGCCAAGCATCCATCATGCAGTGAACTAAGAGTGGGATGGGACTTCCTTGTAAGGTGATTAATGCGATCTCCAAATGTTACAAGGGGGAGTCATTCACGAGCAATGGTAGGAGCTTTTTTCCCAGGCTTAAGTACTGTGCTGTCCTCCTTTAAACCAGAGGGATGAGAGTCCAGGAGAAGGATATGAAAAATAGATTAGCTTAAATTGCAACCTGGCATCTGGAACACCTCAAACTTTGGCAAACCTCAAGATAATACTTCAAAGTTGTTCAGCCCCACAAGGTACAGTATAATTTTCTGTTTGGTGAAAGTATTACTTAGAAACTGGAGTCGGTCTTAGGTCTTCCTTGTGCTGGGCACTGTCACACTAGCTAGAAGATGGCTTCTGGCTGAGCTGACTCTGAGCCTGCATGCTCTGAGCTGCTTTACACGACTATTCTCCATCTCCCCAAATATTTAGCAGTAAACATTTACCCTGAATTGGTTTTAACATATTGAGCAACAAAGTGTAAATATATCTGAGCCTTACTGAACCTAACTGTCTTTACTCTCCCAAAATGATCTTCCGTATTTTAAAATCATTAAAGCCAAAGCAACGTAAATATTCTTTGTGTCATGACAGCATGAAAGGAGCGTGGCTTCCTCATTACCCTGAAATTCGAATGTATGCAGGGGCACTTGGAAAGCACTGGGCTCCCTCAGGTCCTTGCAGTTTGGCAGGTGTCTGTCTCCTTCCTTGATCAGGTCTGGGCAATGAAGAGAAATTTAGCACATCGGCTTATCTATGAATTTACCATTCTGTCATTGATGGGGTGATTCCCCAAGTTTAGTACTCAGAGGCAGAGAACATCTTTCCAAGGGTGGTGAGCGCCTGTGATTCTCACCGTAGTACGTAGACCTGCTTTCTCTTTTGGCGGTTTACAAGGGAGAAAGTAAGTCAGCCTCGTTCATTTTTTTTTTTAGCCACATGTGTCTGGAGCTCATTCTGAAATACGATTAATACATGCCTGCACATAGGTAGGATTTTAGGTTGTAAGTTTACTAATTGCTTTCAGTGTTGTTTGCTGTTTGAATGTTGGGGTTTTTTTTGTATCTAAGGTAAAAAGAACATCATTATTTTTAGCTTATAACAAAAAGCACATTTTCTCTTAAATGCCTTGATATGAAGTAATTTAAACTAAATTTCCACACAAATCATTTCCAAGAGATTGGCTGTCAAGTACGATAAAAAAAAATCTGCACTTTTGCAGGGACCCAATGAGACTTTGCAAATTTAGATTTATTCTCAACGTTAAATGTGGTTGAAGATGTCATTTTTTAAACAGCACTTTTAGAAGTAGTTAGCTTAAAAGTATAGCAATTCAAAGCACAGAGGGAATGATTTTGAAGTGTAAAGTCTTGAAACACAACACAGAGGTTGACAGTTTCACTACAATTAGAAGCAAGGCAGGCACAACTCCCACTTCTGAAAACTTTCCTATCACACTGCTTCCTCTCTTGGCCTAGAAAACCTCAAAATAAAAACTTTGAGTGGCTTTGCTTATTGACTTAACATAGTTATACTCAATAGCATTAGGAGACAGAGCAGAAAGGGCTGCCAAATCTGTCTGTAAAGAATAATCTTTACGGAAAGCTTCACAGAGGTATTTTTTTTCACATGCTTTCAGTCTCCTGAGAATGCTGCTTTTTTGAGGAAAGCAAGTTTTAGGGTGGATTTTTTTTTATTTTATTTTTTTAACAAGGCTTGTTTTGTTAGGAAACCACTCCCTTCTGCTTCTGCATTTAGACTTGCTGCTAATTACCTTTTGGTCCATGACATTTTCCATGAATTGCCACATTCTCCCACACTGTTACAACTTCACACTGATTATGTTATGTGGCACTTCTGCCTGCTGCCTTTGGGAGGAGTGGCTGAGAGAAGGATATGGTGTACCTGGGAAATTGCAATTCATTGCTTTCTGACAGAAGTTTGCTGGAACCGAGTTTTGTAGCTGCTAAGACACAGCAGAGGCTCTTCCTCCCAGTCTGAGGGTGGCTGGGGTAGGTGGGATCAGGAGGGCATCCTGTCAGTTTAAGCACCGCTCTGCTCTGTGCCACTGCTGAGGATTTTGTGTAAGAAGTCATGACAAGGCAGTGTGTGGTGTGTTAGGCTGGTATTTTTCATCGTAGTTGCAGGCTGTAGTGGAAACCCGAAACCCTGGTGCCAGAGAAGGTGTGGGGAGGGGGCAATCTTTGCAGACACTTCTGGCTCACTGAGCCCCTTGGGATGCCCACCGAGCCCAAGCTGCAAGCCTGTCTTTCTCCCAGGGCCTGGGGATGGCTCAGGTTTGTCCTTAACCCAGCTCAGTCCTCTGCAGCAAAACCTCCCGGAGCAGCTGAATATAAGATCATTGCTGATTGAAGCTCGAGTGCTGCCGACATGAGAACTGGGTGTAGCGGAGTTGTTGAGCACAGCTAATCCACTTAAACTGTGGAGCTCATCTGCTGATTTGCAGGAGTGATAGCACTCCTAGGTGGGATAGCTAAAGAGGCTTTGGCTTGAGTTAGTGCTTCAGGGCAATCAAAACCTGCAGCTAGGGCTGAGGATCGGGTTACACTAAGTTGGCTCTGACCCAACCAAACATGGTTAAAAGTGAGAGGTTAGGTGAGATAAACCCCTCTACTTAACCCTTGTTTTAGCTTGGGAGCTGATGAAGGTGTTCAAGTGCTTTTCCAGTCTCACTGCTTTGATCAAAGGTCTGTTAACTGGGAAGAGCTTTGCCAGTAAAAGCCCTTTTTCAAACTAGGATAATTACATCCACAGTGCTAGCAGGTAAGGTTTCTGCTTTAATTGTGTCACTGCACATAAGGGTACAGATCTTTTACAGGTAGAAAAACTGTGATTTCTGACATAGTAAGCGTGGTTGGGTCCCACCTACGCTGTGGCTGTTGGTGGCGGTGCAGGATGAGCAGCTGGTGTTGTAACAGGATCTCTGACTACATTATTCTGTAGTCCAGCCTGTGACATGAGGGTTTTCACCTCAGAGAGGTGGTTAAAAAATTCAGGTCCATCTGACAGCAGCAGCACCAGCTGCAGGCAAGCCCAGCATGGCCTTTTCTGCCACACAATGGTTGGCAGGGGTGGCTGCAGGCCGCAAAAGCAGGCAGTGGGCACTGCTCCTGCCCTGCTGCTGTTTATTCTGGACAAAAGCTTTATTTGTTCAATCTTACCCTTTTTTGTGGTTGAGGGGAAGGAGTATGAGGAGCAGTGTGTGTTATATGTACGCTGCTGAGTCCTCTACTGTCCTCCCTGTGGTACTAGAAGGCATATGCAGAGACTAAAACTTGGTTGTCTTTTGTGAAAAAGGCTCGTAATGTTCCCGCAGACCAAATTCTTCTCTGCAGCTAATCCTTGCTTGCTGCAGGGAGGTGGAAACGGGAGTGCTGCGGATCCAGTTCGATTCTGCTCCTGCCACAAGCCAATGCAACCAGGGACCACTCTGACACCACCCACATACCACTTATACCCCTGGGTATAAGAGACCTTGCTCCCTCCTTTCCATCAGCAGCACAAAGAGGCAGAAGTGAAGGCAGGGGACTAACTCCCTCTGAATTTCAGGAGAGGCTGAAACTGGTCTGTTGGAATAAGGAGGGAACCAGGAAACAGGAGCACCTGTTTTGCATAGCTTTGGGCAGGTCAATTATCCCTTCCCCAGTGAAATTCCCTTTCCATAAGGCATGAATAATAATACTCAACTTACCTTGCAGGGGTGTTACGGAGTGTGCTTTTTTTTGTTTTTTTTTTTTTTACAGTGTTTGTAATATATGAAACCGTTAATGAGTGCAAAGTATTATTGCGATTTAATTTTATTGAGGGTTAAACATTGGTGACATGCCCAGCTGAGCAATTGCTGGCAGTGAGCTAGGCAAGTGACCAGCAGCAAGCGTGTTTGGCAGCAAGCAATGGACAAAAAAGGAAAACAGGACTAACTTATTCCAGTCCTACATATTTTTTTCTCTCTCTTACCACCATACGTTTCCCATGAAGCAGATGGAGGTGATCAAAATATCGAATTGGAACTCTATATTTTAATAGACTTAAATTTTACTGCATAAAAGGCAAATAAAGATTAATGGCATGAAAATTTGTCTTATAGGAGAGTGAGAGAGTGGAAGTGCCTCCAAGCATGCCCTGAATGGTCCTTAATAGCTTTCAGAAACAGATCCTACCTGAGTAGTTAGGTGGCTGATTGTTCACTGGGGGGTAGCATGCCAAGGGTGCTGGTTCCTGCACGTTTCATGCTACTGCTGATGGAGGTTTTGCATTGGACTAAAAACATGGAGGGAAATCTCTTGGACAAGGTTGGTACCCCGTGGCAGCAGCATGAGACGGGGGATGTGCAGGGAGGGTGTGTGCAGGGGGTTTGTGTGCAGGCGCGCGTGTTGGGAGTGCTCCTGAGTTTGAAACATGAGTCAGTGCCAGACTCCGACGTGTTTCTGTGTTAGAGCTGCCGAGTGTAAGAGAGGGAGAGACAGCGTGTGTGATTTCTCCAGCTTGCTCTAATTTCGTGTGAAATGGGGGCTTTCCAGTGGTGGGGTTACTCCAAGTGCGATCGCACCAGCAGGTTTTATGTTGCACCTCGTTGTGAGTGTGCCTCCCATACATTTTGTTACTGCCTGCTCATTCTCGTTAATTTTTATTAGGTGTGAAATGCAAAGGCTTGTCCTAATTACCACTGGTAGATGATAGCACAACTGAATAGCAATCTTGCAATAATCAGGGCTAACTTCTGCCCTGGGATAGTTACACACCAGGCTCACTGGAGCTGGTGTATTCCCGGTAGGAATGAAGGATTTGGCCCACACTTCGTCTGTATGCATTAATTCAATGTCTTTGCTCTGTGACAGTGTCCAGAGGGACAGGTCCAAAGGTCAGCGAAGCAGAAAAGGATCTTTCCAGTGTCTTTTTTTAAGCTTTGGGCCAAAGTCGGGATCCTACCCTTGTTCTCATTACATTTGAAAACATTGGTTGGCCCTGGATTTTCTCAAGGTTTCCTTTCTTCCCCAAGTCTAAAAGCTGTCATGGTCACTTACCCAAACATAGAGACAGCATCAACTCCACAGTTAACTTCTCATTTAGTGGTGTTTCTGAAAATAAACAATTGCTGCAAGAAAACAAATGGTAGACATGCAGCATATGTTGCACGTAATGATAATTTATTGCCTTTTTTTAAAATGATAGTATAAAATTTAGGGGGCAAATCTCAAATCCTGTGAAATTCATGGCACAATTCCAGTTTATTTGAAAGAACCTTACATTTGTCCCTAAATCTTACAAGTCCTTAACTACAATTTCCTTTCTTGCATGCCACTCACCTTTAAGATGATACTCCTTTTTTGGCATTGTTAATTATCATTATTGTTGTTGCTGTTATTATTCCAGGAGATCTGTATGGGAGGAACGCTGAAATCTGGATTAAAAATAGCATTTTCATGTCCTCCCACTCACTGTACTTCGTGCACAGAATGCCTTTTATAAATGCAGACTTGCTGCTTGGCTAGATAAAAGAAGCTGTCACTTCATTTCCATAACGAAGTCGTTCCCAGGAGAATTTCATTGTTTTAGCAATAAAATTTTTCTAAAAGGCCTTTTATTTTGCCTGAGAAAGGTAACAGAAATGAACTTCTGAGTGGTTATTCCACAAAACAATTAGGAGAAAGCAAGACTATCTTGATTTGATGTAAGGAGATTTGTATGTGTATGAATTCCCTTTCGTGTAAGATGAGAATAAACTTCTAACTGAAAATCAAGTTAGAAACACCCCCCCAACCTTAAACAAAATCAAAAATTTTTTTCCTTGCTCTCAGAGACATCACACATCTTTATCAGCACTCTCCTAAATAAATTTGGTCATATCCTTAAGTCCAGCCCTATTTCAAAAGGCACTTGCATCACTTCTGATTCAGATACTTTTCTGAGTTAAAGGCAGTCATGGATAATCAATACCAATTATTACGGTGCATTCATTTTGTTACCAGGTATGTTCTTATTCTTGGAGAGGAATGATTGCTGTATGCTGTATTGCGGCTGAGCACTCAATGAAGCAGGGACCGTGCTTTTCCTGTGTGTACATATGCTATCGAGCACGGTTGGCGGGCCCAGTCCCTCCTTGCCCACAGGCAGTAATGCTGCCGTGGCCTCTCTCACCACTTCCCCAGCATTTCTCACCCCTTTTCTCAGCTGGTTTGTGTCCCATGCCAGCATGATGTTTCTTTTCTCTGAATGCTGAGCGTGCTAAATCACGTCAGAATTAGAGCATCAAAGAAGTGCTGATATGGAAAGCATATACAGTAAGTGAAAGGTCCTATGGCTTGTGTTTAGTTCTCTCTTTTTTTTGGGGGGTGAGGGTGGGGGTGGGGGGAGTCTATCGCTCTTTTGTCACCCCTGTTGAGCCATGTTTGTGTTTTGCTAAGTATGCATTGACACAATTACCACTTCAGTCACTGTAGACAGCCTACTACTATAGGTAGGTACATGTAATCAGGAACAAAAGGGAAGAAGATAAAAACATTTTCTTTGTAGTCAGGAAAGTCTTTATAGGTTCTGCATCACACTTAAAATTGTGTTGTATTAAAGAAATGCAACAATTTCGGAAATTATTATTTGTAGGAAGGTTTGTGAATTCAGGATGTGATATTCTGACTCACCCAACAGCAAACGTGTTTGCACTCCGACTGGTATGACTCACGCTGGCATTTGTCTTAAGTGTGGCAATTGTTTTAGCCCTCCGCTTGGTGCACGATGAATGAAACGGCTGAGGTCCCCTGTTGCAGATTTACTACGTGCAGCTACACTGGTAAATTGGAGGCTCAGCTGTAGAGTATTTCCTGTAACACACACACACATGCACGCACAGGCACATACACACAAGTGCGCACCCCCCCAAGTAATACTTTACTTTTAAATACTAGATTCATAGAAAGGAAATGCATAATTACAGTGCTGGCTTTTGCACCACATAAAGCAGCCCACATCAAAAGGTGTTTGCCATTAATGTTTCAACAGGTAATCTCTGGATTTATTGCCAAGTCGTGTTCCTGTTACTTAGCGCTCGGTGTTGAAACCATTGAAATCTTTGTTGTAAACTAGCATAGTCATCTTAATCCTGCAAAAAAGTTAGTCAATAGTGCCTTTGTTTTCCAGCACTGTGTTTCACATTGCATCAGCAGCACAGAAGACGTAGCCGTGCTGGAAGCGGGGAGAAGGTTAAGGGTGGGTTCTGGGCTGGCTTCCTAAGGAAGCGAGGCTCACGTGGTGGCGTTGTTTGTGCCTGCGCCTGCGTGTGTGTCCCTGGCCTGGCGGCTCATGTTACTCAGGTCCTCCTCAACCCAACCTGTTGTACGGGTAGAGGCCACGGGAACCTGCTCCCTGAAAGCTTTGTGTAAGTAGGCAGATGAACAGCTGTGGCAACCTGTGGTTGAGCCCAGTGAGGCAAAGGCCACGGCCCCAGCTCAAGTTTTACTGACACTGGGGAATCTGTATAGTGGGCATCTGCTGGGATTACTGCTGCCGCCAAAGACCGAGCCTTTTTGCTGGTATTTGTTAATGCGACAACCCACAGAACTGTCTTCTTCAGGCGGTATCTCTTTGGCTTGTTAGAATACTGCAAATAAACAGAACCTCAGCTGTTGGGTTTGGTGCTGCTGTGCTTTGGGACTCACAGCGTTTGGATTCCCCCTTCAACACTGTCTCTTTGCAGGAGAGCTGTGGCCATCGTCTGAGATGTCTCCATTTAACCAAGGCCTAGCTCTCAAGCCTGTTCTCATCTGTAACAAGTTACAAGGGCGCTGCAGTTCCTCAAATATGCAGGAGTCTCATTGTCTCAACTCAAAGCTGAGCTGCATTTTTTGTATAATAGCTTCCACAAAAGAAAAAGAAAAATATTTATGTCGTGTAACAGAAGCATCCAGAGTGGTTATTTTTATTGCTTGTATCTGTTCAACATTACTGGCTCTGAGCCTGAATTATTATGGACCATTTGCATTCTTTTTCCAATTTCTTCTGCTCAGAAGACCTGTAGGAATGACTGTGTTACAAACACGCAGGCAATAGAGTTGTTGTTACTTAAAACCTCTGTCTGAGAATGAAGGAAGTTGTCATGCTAAGAGAAATGTAAATCAATGTTGAAATCCCCCCTCTTCCCTCCCCCTATTCCTGTTTTGATAGCCATGAGAAAGTGGCAAATAGGGAGTGCTGATGGTAATGGGATGATGGATTTTTATTAAAAAAATATGTCACTGGCATCTGATAGGGGATATTTGTGAGGTGTTTTTCTTCTTCCAGTTCTGTACTATTGCTTCTTAGACAAAACAACCTAGACATGCTCCTGTTAGTTTTCTTTTCATCTGGTGGCATTGTGTGTTGAACCCACTGCCCACTTCTTTACTTGCTCTTTTAATACCTTATGTGGCACTCTCTACGTGGGGGAAATCTTGTGGAACTTAGAAACAAAGCACAGTAAGTGAAGGACAGGGCTAAGCACAATTTAACCTCAAGTCGTATTGGAAAAACTGGGTATTACTGAAGTACAAATAATGAGTATGGTTGTGATTGCTGTTATTTGTGTAAAGGTGATGTCTCAGAGATGCTAGTTAGATTTGTGTTTGTATTGTTATTAGGCATGGTGTAAACAGAGAGTGTGAGTTTGAGCTGGCATGTGTGTTTTCATATTTACAACTGTCCCCCTGATGATGAACCTTCGTCTATTTTCTGATCACTTGTTTGGAGGTGTTGGGTTAGGGAATGGGTAATGAGAGCAGCAGGAACTGCTCTGGGAACACAGTTGCTTCCATGGTCTCCAGATAACAGGTTTGGAAGGATGGATGTCCAATGAGTAGGGCTGAAAAATCCCATTCCCAATCTGCTTGCATCAGTTGATGCTAAAACAAGGGGTGGTTTACCTGAGCCCTAAGTCAGGAAAAATACCTGCTGTGGATGAAATAATAATGAATAATGTTTTTCTCGATAAAATCTTGGGACACTGATTTCTAGATGACTAACAGTTAACGTTAGTTGCGCAGAATTGCTGGTCATCTTCAGTAGTAGCTCCTGCACTGGAGGGTGTGAGCTGCAGCCATACCCCTTCAGCCCCACATGCTGGTCCTGTCTGTCTGCTGCTTGCAGCACTTCATTTTTCCAGTAAGTACTTGCACTGGAAATGCCATTCACGCAGGGAAGATGCACAGGGCTGGGGTGGCCCATGGATGTGTTCACAGAGCTGAAGAAGGTAACATTTATCTTCTTTCCACTACTGCAAATTGCCGGGCAGGATGGACTGCTTCCTTGTCTGAGCCCCACGATCTACACGCTGTTTTTCTGGTTTAGGACCTGCAGGGTATGCAAAGTGCTGACAACTTGATTTACTATTCCTTTGCACCCAGATACAGTTATTGACCCTGCGCAAAGTGGGTGTAACACCTTGTGAAGTTGGGCATTTCACTATGGACCACATGCAAAACCATGGGAAGTGCTTGTTTACATGACAAAGCCGTGGAGAATCAAGTTTCAGATGAGCAATGGATGCTAAACAGAAATCAGAGTGATGCCTGCCTGTTTTATGCAAATTAAACCTCTTTTGCAGTAAGGTAATATCCCTCCACCTTAGCCTTAAAGTAGGCATAATTGTGATTTAAGCCTTTTTTACACTAGCAGAACAATTAATGTAAAGATGACTCAGCCCCATCAGGAGCAGCCTTTGTACACAGACAAAATGTCAGGAGATTTTTCAGACAGGTAAAGTTCGGCATGGCTGGTTTAGAGCTTTTATTAACTTGAAATCTAAAAGATATTTAATTCTTGGCTGGTTTGGGTTTTTTTTTTTTTTTCATTTCCTTTAGAATCTTTTCTATATGTATAAAATCAGCAAAACCTGTTGAAAATTATTTAGAAGTTTTTTCCTGACATGATAGATGATATGCACATTAGGTAATTGAAATCGCACATGCTCCAGGAAGATACAACCTTGCCTTTCCTATTTGCGGTGGGGCAGGATTGAACCTGTCTAAAACTGTTTCATGCAGAGGGAGAATAAAGGAGGAAATGAATTACAGTTTTATTTGAGTTGAAGGATTAGTTGTGGGATAATAGTGAACAACGAAACAACTTGGGAACAACGTTGCCGTCTCTTAAACAGTTTTATTAGCTTATGCTGATTTGTGAATTAGGAAAACCAAATTACGTGATGCAAGAGAGAAAGGAATGGCAATTAAAAACCTGCAGGAAAGGACTAGAAAAATGGTGATCTCTCACTGCCTGCTCTTCAAAGCAAGATGGAGAGCATGACCTTTTCTTGGAACAAATACAGGGTATTGCACAGAGCCGACTTCTGGTTTTCAGTTTTGTCAATTTGCAGTTGCTCGCTTGTACTATGGTTCTTATTTGTTGATTGCCCTGGGGTCCAATTTTAGTATCTAAATACTCCCAAGAAGTACTTCCATGTTCTTTGATTTGAGGTCTGTTCATCTCTCAATTACACTTATAATCTGTCAACTCAATGTCCTTTTTAGCACTCAGAGACAGGTCTATGCTGTGATATTTGAATAACCATAATGCCGTGGGACCATGAAAATCAGCTTCCTTGCATAACACTTCCCTTTATAGCTGAGATGTGATAGGTAACTGTGTATGTGATAATGATCCATTGATCATGTTGAAACTTAAGTTGTAAAGCCTGGTTAAAACCTAGTTGTACTGCAAACTGGCCTTCCTTGATGGTCCCTCCAAGTTATGACTTTTGCATGTTCCAAGAAGAGCATGTCATCACAGCCCATCAGATCTGCATACCAAAAAGATGGTCCCAGTTAGGGAATGAGTGCTCTGCTCTTCAGGCGAGGGTTGTGCTTTGAGAAGCAGCGTATCTTCCTGTGTGTCCTGAAGTTTGTACCATGCTGTCTTTAAATCCTAAGCATAAAAGTGTCTGGGAACATTTGCAGGCAGACGTGCCTTGCCCCTCGCAGAAAGAAGTGCCTACGGGTAAGGTCAAGTGAGCAAGTTGTAGCAGATTAAACTAGCTTGTGAATTTACAGCACGTCAGCTGTTCCATAATAACTGGCTGTGTGCATGGTGCAAAGGCACCCTATGGTAAATACAAGGTCTCTCATCCTTTTTTTCCCTGAGGGCTAGGCTACCTTGCTTCATGTCATCTTTCCTATGAAATAAAAGTGCATGGAGAAGGATATCGGCCACAGAGCATCACTTCACTGTATCACACAGATGCTGCTTGCGACTTGTTCCCATGTCCATGTGCTGGAAGGGGTCTGCAAGATAAATTCCAGACTGATAGCAAAATAACTACATAGTTAGCATGCAACGCTCGCTCCTTTTCAGTGATCGGAGCCCTGGTATAGGCAATCAGAGCCTTGTTTAACTTGAACAGAATCAAAATCCTAATCCCACCTGTTGAAGTTAGTGGAAGGACTTTCACTGAGTGTGGTGGGTTTCAGCCCAGTGTTCCAAGCAGCTGATTCTCCAGGGAGGCTCAGAGGAGTCCACACAAGCAAGCACTGCAAAATCTGGCATGGGAGACAAGGTGCGCATGGAGTAAACTTCCCTCCTCTTACTAAAATAATTGGAAGCCATCTGATTTTGGTAGAAATGTTTTCTCTTAGTCCTTTGGACTCCATTTTCAGGTTCCCCTGAATGTTGAATGACAAGAGATGAAGATTAAGAAATGGAATTTTTAGATTTTTTTTTTTAACTTGGGTTTTGGTTTTTTCCAATCTTCAGATTCACATAATTTAAAGAAAAAATAAATAGCTTGAAAATAAATTGGTTTGGGTTAAGCAAAATTTTCAGGGTTGACTTAAAAACAGGTTTGGGGTTTTTTTCTCTTTTTGGTCTGCTTTCTAAAGTTAAAAAGCTTGTGAGATCATGTCTGACAGTGTGCTTTTCTGTCAAAGTGGCAGAGTCCCATTTTAGTAGAGGAGAGAAGCTGTTTATCAAAGTCCTGTAACTGTAGCCAGGGTCTGGGTATCTGAAGGACCTTGAGGCTGCAATGCCTCTGTCACCCAGGAGCTGTACTTCCAGCTCAGAGTTTCTTAAGCTGGGAAGACGTTCTGTGACTGGTGTCTTGCATTGCTACAATCCATCAGGGAGAGGACAAAGACACATGCAACTAAGACTAGTGGTTATCATCATGACTGCCAGTGCACCTTGGAGAGTCCTAACCAGCTGGATGCTGGCTCACGGATGCTGATCTGTGAGGCTTTAGCCTCAGACAGTAAATCCAGGAGTAGCTTTACACCAAAGCTGGATCAGCTGGGCAAATATTGGTTTGGGTTTTGGAAGGTTTTGCTGTTGTTGCTTTGTATGTTCAACTAAGACTGTCTTAGGGCTGTAAACTTTTTTGAATAGTTACCATTGCATTGCCTTCCCTCATCACTTCACCCATGAACTGCTCGTGTCCATGTGACTTGCTTCCTGCCTTTACGTAGGGTGAGATTCATCTGCATTCATCTGTAGCCATCTAATCTGAGCTCAGTGTCTAGACTCACTTTATAGAGGGAGAGAAGCAGACCTTTCTAGAGAGTGATTCATTCTGTCCTAAAGTAGATGCTTAAGATAGGTCAAATTAATAATTTTCTAGATTCCCAGGTTTCCTCCACTGAAAGTAAAAAGAGCTGCACTGTCTCAGGTGTAGACTTTTGCCCAGCACATGTTTTTGGTTTGGGGACGTGGATTCCACCGTAGTGCTGATAGGATGGGATCCATGTGCACGAATCCTGGAATTACATGTGAAATGTTTGAGGAACCTTATGTCAAGGAGATAGGAAAAGTTTGTGGCACAAAGTGAAACTAAGAATTTAGGAAACACAAGTAGACCATGGGAACCTGGCTGAAGGAAAAAATGTTCAAGTCAGGCCCTGTGGAAATACACACTGTATTTTAAGTATTCTGTGTGGGTTTCACACAAAAATGAAGCACAGCAGTTTTCCCAGACCACAGTAAAAAGGCTGAGGATAGTCTGATACCTTGTACAGTAGGTCAAAAAAATTAAGAGTTGGTCCACAAAGAAATTCTGCCAAAAAATAAGTATGAAAAACCGCACGATTTTAAAAATCTCAGATGTGAAAAATACTTCCTACTGAGGAATAGCAAGTGTGTGTGTGTGTATTTTGTTTTCAGTACTCCTCTGTTGCAGTATTACAGATAACCACAGAAATAGATAGGTGTTTGCATCCCCTTAGAAGAGTTCATTGAGAACAAAAATCTTCCTGTGTGGATCTTTCTGCACACCCTGTTTGCAGACACTTTGCAAAAGGAGAACCCTGAATAGTTTTTTCTTCCTCTAGTTATGGTAACAGAAGTATCCAAGAACTATTTTAATTATGTATCTGCCTCAGCAACTTTGAACTGGGTTTTAATTGTTGGTAATAAGTACAAAGCAAATGACTCTTCCTATCCAAATCAGTGTTTGACGTACACTCACTCTGTACTGGAATCTCCATCCTGGGAGCTCATTAAAAATGCATTTGCTTCAAGGAGATGTAGGAATCATTTGCTAAACAGCTCTGTGGATCTTCCTCTTTTTATTCCTTGCTTTCCTTTCTTACTCTGTTTTGTTTTTCTTTTACAGCTCTATCTTACTTTATTTGAAAGAGGAAAACCAGTGAGGACCTGTGAGCAATCCGTCAGTTTCTGAAAAATCTTCATGCTAGAGGATAATCCAGAATTCCCCGAAGAAGAACATAGTGAATGTTGTGAGTTCCTAGAAGCAATAATGTGTACTTGCAATTGTGTCTTTTGGGGGGCAGTATCTGCACTGTAGTGTTTGCTCCCATCCCCCGTGATGTACTGAGCATCTTTTCACTCTGCTGAAACCAAAGGCAGGTGTGTTTGGGTTGGGCTGCAAAGCCAGACTTGAATTTCTCTCCCTCTTTCTTTTTTCTTTTTTTTTTTAACGTCTTCAAGGGCAGAATAGTGTTATCCAAGGAAAGATGCGGGGTTTCTTTTCTATGGGCTGCTACAGTTATTTAACACGTTACTGTCGCTTTTTAGTTAAGTATGTAAGCCTGCATTTGAAGGCCTTGGGACTGTGTATCATAACAAGAATGAGAAATGTTATGGATGTTACATTATGTTATGTTATGGAAAAATGTTATGTACAGCAATCTACAGGTCAGACTCAGGAGTTTTATACATACTCATACAATGGTTGAAATTATTTGGCCACTTTCAAATCAGAGGAATGCAAATGTAGTTATTTACGCCTGGTATTCCTAACTCCTATTGCTTCGATTGGTTTGTTATATTAGTTTGAGTATTTTCAATACAAACACTCCTCTCAGAGATTGGTGTTCATAGGAATTGGAGTAGCACACCTTTCAGAGGGAAACACGGTCACATAACCATGAGGGATGGCTAAAGAGAAGGTATAAATATTTTTATGTTCATTGTTTTTCTCATGAAGCCCACAGCTTTTCTGGGTTGAAATGGGCAAATGTGCAGATCAAATGTAAACATCCTTACAAACAGAGGAAGCCTGCTTGCCAAGTGTGGTGGTTTAGTCCCTGCCGGGGTCCGAGACCATGTGGCTGCTGCCCCTCCCCCACACAGGGAGTGAAATACAAACCCCGGGGCTGCGATAAGGAAAGGTTTGATACAACAGTGCAACAGCAACAAAACAAACAAAAACAATAACAGTAATAACAATGAACAGAGCAAGAAATGTACCGATACGGCAGTGAGGAGAGCGATCGCACAACACACACGTTCACCGATTCTCCCGCGCTTGGGTGCCTGGAGGTGACGTCAGCATGGTATTGAATAACCCGGCTAGAGCTTCCCCCCAGCTGCTGGGGAAACTTAACCCTATCCTAGCTGAACCAGGACACCAGGTTTGAGAGTAATCCTTACTTTTGTCTTAAGAAGGAACCTTGGGAACTTCAAAATTAGGTAAGTTAGTATTTAAATCCTTATGCCCAAAGTATGCAGTGGTCCTTCAAGATGTTAGTAGTGATAAAACAGCTGCAGAGTCTTCCAGTTCAAGCAAATTAGTTTTTGCACTTTCCATAAATTTAGTAAATATAAATATATTTTCTGACTGCTGGCCATGCCTTCTAGCTCCCTGAAAGTTGGATGCCCTCCTTTGCTCTGCTTTTCCCTTTGAGTTCAGGCTTTGGGAAGCAGATTGAGACAGAGTCTTAAGTGGTGCTGCTTTCCCAAGAGTCACTTGGAAAATAAATGTTAGAGAAGACACTGAAAAATCTTCATCATCTCTCCCCTTTCCCGCATGCTTTGATCTACAGTGAAATAGTTAACAAAGCTGACATTTGGAGATGTTAGTTACTAGTACCACTAAGCTGCCAAGTTAGTAACTCATTAAGATGAGTAAGGGGCCTCTGAGACCTGGAGCTTCTCACTGTCTGTATCCAAGCAGACGTGGCCATATCAGCTTATTCCCACACTTTGAAAGACTTCTTTGAAACCACAAGGGCTTACTTTGCACGTTGACATCCTAGAGCAGAGGAGGGCAGCCTTAAATAATAATAATAATAAAAAAATTGTTCTAGCATGCAAAGCTGTTGGGATAACAGGAGGTGTTTGTTCAAGATGTTGCAATCAGCTGCACTGATTGCAACAGCAGCACCACCTCATGCCAAGGAGAGCATTCCTTGGGTCCTCTAAGGTATGTGGTGTGCCAGATCAGCCAGATAAACTGTATGGGAGAAGGAGGCAATCATCAGCCATTACAGGGATAGAGTATCTGTCAAAGATGCTGTCGGTGTGATTATTACATTTGCTCCTGTCCTAAACGGTTTAAAATGAGCCCACTTAAAGCACAGCACAGTAGTCTCTTATTGCGGTGCCAAGACCCCAAATTACAGTGATGAGGCCTGGGTTTAGGCAGAAGAAGCAGCACTCTTCTCACCAGGTATGGATGGAAACAAAGTGCTCTTGAGAACAGCTTTCACCATGGCACCCAGGACCGGTTTCTTTCGGGGAGTCATTCGTAGGTGATGGAGAGCTCTTCAGAAGTTCCTTGAAAGTGTATTTTGTCACCTGGCTTCTGCATGGAGGACAGTGCTGCAAGAAGGAGGCAGCTGACCAGGCTCCTCCTCTCTCCTTCCCTCCTTCCTTTATCCTCTTGGGGAGACAAGAATACCAGAGATGAGGAGGTATGGTGTTTCGGCTGAAAGGAAATACCGGCATACAGTGTTTTTACTGAAAAGTACTGCTCTGTCTTCCCTGAGTGTTTGCAGGGTGTTGTCATGTTAAGATGTGCGGAAAGCAATCAGACCTTTCCCATTGTGAGCGGTAGCTGTCCTCATCCCTTCCACCACCTCCTCCTGCCACCCAGGCAAATTTCAGAGGAAGGGGGGTGTGAGGAGGGAGGGGGTCAGTAAATTGGGACCAGCGTCTTGTATCCACCTAGAAACTGCCTGTTTACTAAACAGTACAAATTTCTTGTTTCCTTTCTCCTTCTCTCCTCATTCAGATGAAGCACATTTCTGGAATAGCAGAGCTTGTACAAATCAAGTCCATATTCCTCTTTTGCAGAGAGAAAAAGGGATGTCAGGAGGATTCCTTAAGGAGGAACGTTTATTTCACTTAGTAAAGGGTAAAAACAAAGCAAGGCGAGGCTCTTTTGCTCTCGAAGGACGTACCTTGCAAATTCCAGCATACGGTTTTGTAATTTTCTGGTAGGATTTAGGTATCCTGAGGTTTTTTTTCCATCCTGAAAACATATGCCGCAGCTTTTTTGGAGTGCTAGCCATACAAGCACAAACACATTCTGACAGGAGCAATGAATAAACTCTTCGTGTTCCTCACTTGCAGGCATTTCTTCACTTTTTTTTTTTTTTGCGCTTATGTGAAAACCTCTGGCACGGTTTGTGGGAAATGGAAAATAAATCTCTAAATCCAGTATGTGTCAATAACTGAAATGTCTTCAGTTGATCTCATATCTATAACTGTTATTTTGGGCAAACTGCACTCCTCACTCCAACAGGCTTTCCGTGCCTGCCTTCGGTGGGAACCTGCTGCCATAAGGGCTGACCCCGGAGAGGGTCTCAGGGACTGCGGCCGCACAAGGTTTAGCCCTGGTCCCATCCCATTTTTGAGCTGCTGCCTCCTTTCTCCACTCCTTGGCCCTCCTTGCTCCCTTCATCCTGGTCCTATCTCGTCCGACTCCTCTGGCCGCCGGCTGTTTTTCCTGGCACCTGGACCTGCGGCGGGGCTGGGAGCAACAGCTCTTGGAGCTGATGTCAGTGCCGCTTCCTGAGCTGCCTGGCCAGGCTGGCGGCAGCCCGGGCACACCCTCTCCCCAGAGCATCACCTTCTCCGCCTGCCCACGCTGCCTCTGCGGCAGCCCCTCAGAGAGGGGGCAGATGCAAGTGGTGAAAATTGAACATTAGCGAGCCTTTTACAGCAGTTTTCTGTGAGCCTTGATCCTCAGCACTGGGTTTGTGGTGTGGTTGGAAGTGACACACAGTGTCTCTTCAAACAGCGATGAGCTGTGCGCACCTTGGAAGAGCAACGGGAAGTTTTGACACATGCAGCCTTAATGTTTCTGAACGTCTTTGCTTTTGAATTGCTTTGGTATCCGTATGCTAAACCACTTCATGGTTTTCTACGGAAATTACCAGGCTGCTGACAAAAGACAGCACTGCGTGTGTCCGTTCTTCCAAACAACTGCCCAGTACATGCCACTGGGTATTTATAGGGAGAGAGAAAAAAGGAAGAATCGCTGTCATTTGAGAAATGTCTCTCAGAAATGGCAGTAATTTATTCCCAGGCATTATTCTTCATTAAGAGCTACAGACAGCTGCAGCTTCCCTTTAAATAGAAATTGCACTCTGTAGGCATGCTATACATAGGGCTTCAGGTTTCTGACATTTCTCTGCCAAAACTGAGAAATATTTCTCACCAAATAAATGTTTATTCAGAAAGTCTTATTTCCTGGCTTTTATTTCATGTAACATGCTTCCGTCGGCCAGACAAGAATGGCTCAAGGCTGACATTTGGGAGAGGAAGCTGAAACAGTATGGGTCTCTTGCAGGCCTTCAAAAAAAAGTCTCTGGCTGTAACTCTGGGCCTTCAGTTTGGCAGTTTATTTTAACTGGTGAACATTGGATTAAAATGGACGTTGCAGAAATACAGCAAAGCTGCTGTGTCTGTGCAGAAGCGAAGCGGGCGGTGGTAGGTGTTTCTGTGCATCACGTTGGCTCACCCACTCTCCTGGCCCTGAAGCCACCGTCCTCCGAGTGCACGGGCAGCAAACCTGCCTTGACAGCACGTAGCAACCAAGATGTTTTGACAGTGCGGGATCACCATATGGTCAGTGTATGGGCACCTATGGACAGTGCATGAGAGCTGGGCTGTGTCTGCTTGCCCCTGCCACCCACCGGAGAGGTGGCCAGGGTGGCTTTGATTCCTGCAGAGGGACATGCAGTGATGAGACCATAAGCCACCAGTGCTTAGGGACTGCTGCAGAGCCAAATGCCTTTTTATTCATGTCTGTGCACTTCCCTTGGATTTAACTCTCTCTTTTCCACACTCCTGCTGGCTGGCTCCTCAACTCACAACTTTCTAACCTGTCTTTTCCAGCCTGGACTGCTGAGCTTCCTCCTCTGTCTCCAGGGCTTATCTGCTGGATCCATACTTTCCATTCTGTGAGCCAGCCTCTACCACTCCAGTAGATGACTTTGCAGTTGTAGCAGACCCAGTTGGTTGCCTTTTGTAACCTGTGACTACGCTGTTCCTGTCAAATACAAGATGTCTTCCTCCTCCCTGTCTTCCCCCAGTTCTCCCTGCACCCCTAAGTTTATGGCTTACAGTATGCAATCTGTGTGTTAAAATAATTTTTAGTTAGGTCATTCATTACTCTCTTGCTTTCTTCTCGGCCGATATAGCTTCCAGAGAACTGAGAAGTTGTAATTTCTCCAGGGCTAAAATCCAAGTCTTTGATAGGCAGGCATGATGCCTGGGGCCACTACATGTTGCTACCGGTTGTCAGCTTTGTAAAACTTACCCTGCAGAGCAAAGAAATCTGGGCACAAAGATTGTTCTCTTCTCTTACTGCAGCAAGCTGTAGTTTCCCAGTCTGTTCTGCCTTCCCTTCATTGTCTTCCAAGCAAATGGCTGTAAGATTATGACTCCCATGTTTGGACTGAGAACAGCTTTTGCCTGAGCAAACAGATTTCTCTTTGGCAGTCACTTTAACTGCTGCCCCAGCTTTTCGCTGTCAGCTTTGTTTCATGATTTGGCGTTAGAGAAGTCCAGGCAGTACTAGTGCGCTGGAGCGAGTAAACACAGCAAGGAAGGCAGGTGAATGTGTTTGTTAATGCTTACAGTACCAGGGTAGTTGCTGTGTGGTCCATGAGAGCAAAGCATCTCCTGTAGTTCAACAGTGTAGCTTATGGTTGCTCTTATTTTTAACTTGATGGTGTCGACTGGAGAAACTTCAGATCCTTGCTTGCAGCGCTCTTTCGTCCAAGAGACTTCCAGTGAACAAGAAGAAGCATTGGGAACCAAGCCCAGTCTTCACAGATTGAGAGCATGGCGTGAAAGCTGCTCTAGTATTTGCAAGTTGTGTCTGAGGTGAAGCTGACCAAAACACAGGTGTCCCATGCCTGTGAGAATATTTCTTCTGCCTCTCCTCTGTTTCACTGCTGCTTTGTTGTGTTGCTGTGTTAGTGAGCATCACTGGTGAGCTGCTTTGCTGCGCCCACGATGACCCTAACAGTATCTTGTAGCCTGCCAATGCTTCTCTCAAAGCTGATAATGTTGGTGGCAGCAGCAGCAGGAAGAGAATATAAATTAAGCTCTCCTAGAGGGGAGGTTTTTTTCCATTTTCTGTTTGGGGTATGTATTCAAAAGGAAAGGCTGCTGCTACTGGTAGGGGAGTTAAAAGAGATCATGAGCCCTTTGTAGCAGAATACTATTCTGAGCAACTTGTTCATTCATATTTATTCCAGGTTTGTTTGCAGCCTGCCAGGCATGTTGACCCTGGATGCTTATGTTGGGAAGGAATATTAGATACTCTTAGACAAATGGGCAGTATTGATACTATCAGTGTTCCTACTCAGTGAGTTTTATGTTTCTGGTTATTGATCAGCATTGGTGTATCCAGCTGCAGACACTGATGAATGTTTCAGAGGCACCTGGTGGCACAAAGGTCAAGAGGAAGAAGATAAAGAAGCAAGTTGCCAGGATTGTTCTTAGCTTCTTTTCCTTTTGAGGTGACAGAACTAGAGACAGGCTAAGGAAACCAGAGGTGCAGTAGTCTTTTATTTATTTCTAATGGGTTTTCCTGGCAGCTCTCTAAATAACAGAAAAACCCTCCCCACTATGTCAAACCAAATTTCTAGCACTAGTGCAAGTTATTACCACGTTACTGTACTAGTAACAGAAGAAATCTGTTTGGGAAGTGAAGGGTGCATTAGATGAGGAGAGAAAGGTTATTTGTGGGTTTCTGTGCCAGGCAACCTTCAATCAGAATTGGGGTGGTGATTTATAAATTCCCTTTGTCTCACTTCCAGCGTTTGGACTGCAGTGAATCCTGCTAAAGCATTACAAAAGCTGTGCCAGTTGAAACAAGCTGGGCAAAATGTGGTTTGGATGGATGGACATTTGTGACCAGAGCAACAGAGAGGTGACTGCAATGGAGGCAGTGGGCAAATTGTGCTTTAAGCCTTCAGCTGCCAAGAGTTTGTCTATCTGGCAGATAAAACCTCTCTTCTTAACAGCTTGATTTAGTATTTCTGTTGCAAATAGTTCACAAAAAGGAACCTCAGGTAACATGAACCTCTAGTGAAGAAAAAGTGAGCTTGATGCCCAGGGTGGAGCAATAGGAAGAGTACTAGAGGAGCTAACACTTTTCATGTTCACAGTTAAAGTGTTTTGGGTCTATTGCACATTTTTTGAAAGGAGTGTTGTTTGTTTGTTTTCTTGTAAAGCCATGTATTGTAAGCGACTTTGTTAAAGAATCAGCTTCTTATGGGGGGAAAAAAGGCAGAATAATGTCTCTTTGTCATTCAGTCTGTGTCGTGATGCTGTTTGAGGCGGGAAGGTCCTTCTGACTTGTGTCTGAGTTAAGACATGTCCATGTCCGTTAGATCCACAGTGAGAATTACCAGGATTCTTTTTTATTTTTACTAGATCCATTAAAATGTTTGTATAACTATCTTTATTCAACCTGAGGGATAGCCTGCAGAGTGATCAAGGAGATAGAAGTACAAGTACTTCCTTCTTGTTATCATTGACCAGTCAAACCAGTTCAACTGAAGGGGTTTGGCTTAGTGAGCAGTCCTACTGCTCCTGGTGACATTTGTAGAAAGGGTGGGTGAGCTGCAGAGCTTTATATGGCTTCATTAGAGAGTGAAGTCTCTTCTTAAATGAAATGAAGCAGGCAGTCTTCATTAGCTCCGGGTTTTCTTGTTGTTATTATTCTAATGTAATTATCACTTTTCTTCAGTCAGCCTTCTGCTTGCCTGCTTACAAATAAACCCTTTCCATCTGGAGAGTATTTTGAGATGGGGAAGGTAGAGTGAAGTAGTGAAACTATTGTTAGCACCACGTTCTTCCTCTCCTCTTCAACTACCTGGAATGCTATAAAAGGAAATATAAAAAACAAATACGTGGCAAATATAATAGGATCCTCCTCTCTTAAAAAGGATTATGCAAAGGAAGACTGTTGAGTTATCTGCCTAAGCACATGCAATGGGAGAAAGCATCATACACCAATCTGTAAGACCCCTGCAGTTCTTCACTTCAAAAAAGCAGCATTAAGAACTGAGGAATCGCCCCACTCTGCTTTCAGATGACAAGACACGTTGCTTCAGCAGTAAGTAGTTCTTGGGCATAATGAAATACCTGCTGGCTGCAGGGAGTAAGAAAGGCTCAGTCACAATGGGTACGTCTATTTGTGCATCTGAGCCCCGTGCAGAGATTCCCAAGCTGACAAGGTGCTTTGCTCAGGCTAATTAGCTCTGCTTCTCCCCTTACATCTTCTCTGATTATGCTAATTAGACTGAGCAGGGTGCTGCCTGACACTGGTGAGAGTCAAACAAGTGTGTCTGTATAGCCTTGCCCTGCAGTGTACCCTATAAATGTCTGAGCCCGCTCAGCACAAGCCTACGAGTCTGTGCCGTGTGGCTGTGCAGCACAGGTATTTCCTGGAGTTTTATTGTATGTGCTATCAAGAATCACTCAGCCTTGGGTGGCTTGCTGGGACTGCAGTAAAGGTACTAAGCATTAGGGATGATCTTGAACAACTAACTGGCCATAGCTTCCTTGCTCTTAGAAAAACACATGCTGCTAGGTGTCTTCTCTCGTGTTTGTTCTGTTGCATGTGAATGACCTCCCTGGTTCTGGAGGTGGTGGTCTGGAGCTCCAAGGGAGGGACACGGGTGAGGGGACAGACTATCAGAGATGGTGAGACTGGGTAGTAAAGGTGTGAAGAACTTGGACTTTCTGCTTTTCATCCTATTTACGTGTGTGGGACTAGCAGAAAAATGAGTTGGCAGGTTGAATTAGATTGTGAAACCTCACTAATTAGCTGTACATTCCCCACTCCACCTCTACCTCCTTCTTCCTTCCCAAGTGGGATTCTGCAGAGTTAAATGAGTGCAGGGATAGGTGACTTTCATAATTTGGTGGTTTAACATTCAGTTCTAGCTGTAGCTATTGCAATATGGGTAAATTTGCTATCAAATATTGTTTCAAAGACATCAGCTGAGCTTACAGAAGACAGGTTTTAGAAGAAACAATCAAAAAAACCCTGACAAGCCCCAAATGACAACAAATAAAACTATTTTTGCTCATTATAGTAGAAATGGCTTTTTACACTCCTGACTGTTCTTCCTCTGACTGGCACCTTCCTGAGAAATGCGGTTGAGAATGAATGCATATGTATACACACATACACACATGCCTATCTATATATACATTGATCTTAGGGAGCCTGGGAATGTAAAAGCAAGTGCAAAAACGTATGCTAGTTTTGGCAAGTTGTTTGTTTTAGTTGCACAGTTTCCTGATTTTCTTCATTTAAAAGGTGCGTTAATGTTCTGTGTATGTAGCCTGAAGTGTGATAGTTAGATCTCTTGTCAAAAGATGGATGTCCATGTTTCATTCCATATTGCGAAATGGTAGTCCTCAAAATATCACGTCAAGCCACTACCATGAATAAATAGCTGTGCTGTATTATTTTTGGGAGTAGCAGTTTCCAAGACAGTATGATCGCAACCATTAAGTGAGTAGAAAGTGTTTTGAAAGAGTAGAACAAGCTTTGTTGACTGAAATGGCTGGGTCAGGGCTGAAAAGGAAGAGCTTGCTGTTTTAAAACATAGCAGACATTTTAGACATTCTTATCAGGATGCTTCAGTAACACAGTTGTGTGAAGACTGATAAGGGAACGTGCAATAGCAGCCCTCATATTTAAAGTGCCCAAACTTGGCATGTTCTGTGGTAATGTAAAATAGTAATAAATATAAATCTCATGTTCTGGAATTCCCGCGTCTGCTTATTAGCAGATCAGTGTGTAAACACTGGCTCAGTGTGTCTAGTGCTAGAAGGATGTGTTTTGTTCTTGTGAAGGGATGTGTGCTGGCTCTGCACCCTCAGAGCATGTATAAAACAGGCTAGATTCACTGAGCTGTACTCTGCATTTTCTAGAGGAAGTCTGTTACGCATAAAAACCAATATGTAGATAATTTTTCACTGTAATGCAGGTATTTCACCAGTTTTAAATCACAACTATTAGTTACTGTTTTCACTCAAGTTGCCTAGTAAGATCTTGCCAGGAACCTTAACAGGACAACTCAATCAGAATTGCAGATTTAATGTTGCTCCTTGGTCAGATTGAGACTGGCAGTTTCCAATTTGCTCCCAGATCTGCACCCATTAAGTGCATAAAAATAGTTTGAAAGAGGAGGAAGAGCTTTGTTCACTGAAATGGCTGCATTGGGATTGAAAGTGAAGAGCAGCGGATGAAAGAGCCCTGGACCGTGGCAGGGGACAAATCCCAGCATTTGCACACCATGGCCCCCATAAGCCTGTACTTTTTTCTTGAGCTCTGAGCCTGTTTGTGGACCTGTGCACGCTCTTAAGGCTGTCTAACATGTCAGGGCTGGAGCCTCAAAGCAGTAGGGAATGGTGTTTTTCCGTGGTCAGAGAGGAAACAACCACGCCAACACGAAGCCTGTTGTCTGATGAGACCAGTGCTAAAGGTAACGTGTAAAAAAGTGGTGATTGCTTCTTCAGGAAAGCAAATCAAAGCAGGATACATGGTCCTTATTGAGTTGCAGTCAGTATTTTAAGGCTTATGGCATAATGCATTTAAGCTCAATGAAGGCATTTATTTTTAAACGTTCCTTCAGGACTTCAAAATGTTGCAAAGAGCAAAGCAGACTGTGGTTGTGTAAAGCTGGTATGGTATTGGTGTAGCTGAAGCTGAACTTGAACTCACATGACTTCAGTCTCAGTGTCTGTATTGTGCTGGAAAACCCAAGTGATTTGGTATAGAAAAGATTTGTCATATTAAAACATCTCTTTTGGTTCTGCATTGTGGTTTTTTTTGTCTTTCCATTTTTGTTTTGGCTGAGATGGTGTGGGGGACGAGGAGATTGATCATTGTTTGTCTGTAAACTGTCTTACTGGAACGGAGACTGTAGGAGGCTTTCTCATGGCTCTTAGTCAGACCAGTGCCTTATCTAAACAGTATTTGACCCTTAAAGATGCTAGATTTGGCTCTCATCCAGCCTACCTGCCTGATCAGAGCGGACGGTATGGTCATGCTTGCAGCAGAGTGAGAGGAGCACTGATTTGGGGAACCACTCCCATGTATCAAACCACTGCATTCTTGAAAGTCTAACATTTCTGATAGCGTCCTCTCACTTGATTTATTTTAATGTAGTTCAAAGGTGTACCAGGAAGGAGAATTTGATACCTTGATGAAGAAAGTCACAAAATGAGGGTAATGCTGTGCCCTGATATCACCACATGGTACTTTTTTGACTTTGCATTAATATGCAATAAATTGTAACAGTAGCTCCAAACAAACACTGGAAAAACTTTGATCTCAGGTAGTGTTTGTCACTACAAATGTAATTATCTGTGTAGACCATCAGTCTTAGGACTAGTAATAGCAGCAGTGTGGGAGAGCTTGTGATATCCAGTCTGAGGCATTTCTCCCCTGCTGATGTCGAATAGGCTGACAGCAGATAGGAGACTGGTGGCAGAGGTCAGGTCTTGCTGGGCTCATTACTTGCCTTCTGTTTTATGGTGGAGCAGGGGAGAAATTGTATCCTTGATCTTTACCTGAAAACAATAAAAAAGGAGGAGATACAGAGCAGGATATGCAATTAGAGAAATAAAATGGCAATTCATGCTGCTCTTTGATACCTTTTCTTGCATTAAAAAGTAAATCCAATAATTCCTGTAGTCTTATTTTCCAATTCTTTTAGATTCAACTTACAATGATAGGCACAGTCTTCCCTTGGTAAGAACTAATTCTGATATGCAAAGAAACCTAAGGGATAAGACAAGGGAAATTGTGTTGTTTTAGTAGATAAGGAATCATTTAAATGATTTCTGACCGATTATCAATTACTTTATCCTTTCACATGCAAAGAGAAAAAAGGGAAGTGGTAAAAATTTAGCCTTGGTAAGGTTTGACCAAATAGTGCTAAGCATAGCTAGATTTGAGCGCAGTGGAAACATTGTGGATTCCTTAGAGTGCCCGCGCCCCCCCCCCCCTCCGCCCCCCCAGAGTTTGAGAAGATGTATGATCAGAAAGCTGGAGTTTAGATCCTACCTTCTCCTTTGCTCAGACTTCTCTGGGTTTCTGTTTTGGTTCTGGCTTGTTTCTTAATTTAAGCAATCACCTCTGTGGTATATGCTGGTTGCAGTCAGTCTTGTCCTATGCTGCCTTTTCATGAAATGCATCTACGATGCCCAGTGGACTGAACCTGGTAGAGGCAGGTGTTGCCTTTTGGAAGGAGAATTGCATTTCTTTTTTTCTATTGTACCTTTAAAATTCTTCCCTTTCCTTCCTGTCTGCAAAGAGACTAACCAGTGTTTAGATATTCATGTATTAACTCCTTCAGCCCTTTCCTCTTGTGCAGCCTGTGGTTTGGGATGACTCTACTGGTGGGGCACTGACTTGCAGTCAGGAGACACTGGCAGAGCCAGAAGGAAAAGCTATCTGATGGGTGACTTGAAGCATGTCCTGACCAGTCAGTGCTGCAGCCATAAAATGAAGATAATGATACTGATATGACTCCTTGGTAAAGCATTATGAAATGTTTTCATGTGTATTTCTGCTCCAGAGCCTGGGTGTTTTTAGCCTGGATTCCAAGGAAGTGAGGTGTGTGTGGTGGTGATGATGATGTCTGTCTATCTGCTTGTCCGTCCCCATTCCCCCCCTTCCATAACACTGAGAGTCTTGGCTAATTCCCACCAAATCCAGCAGGAAGTAGAAGCCTCAAAGACAATTAGATTCCTACAAATTCTTTTCATGTTGCTAAACTCAACAGGCAAGGGAGGTGAGAGGCATGAGTTAGTGCTGAGACTGAGGGGGAAGAGACAGCCAAGCTCTGCCCTTGCTAACTGTCTTTGGCAGTGACTGGCAGTGAGCCCCACTGCTGCATCCAGTGGGCTGTGGCAGCCCTTGACCAGGTGCCAGGCTGGCATGGCAGGATGTGGAGCAAGGCTGGGCTGTTGAAGGATGTCAGAGGGAAGATGGTGCGGAGATGGGTGAACGTGGAGGGATGTCAGAGACAAAAATGCTGCTCTTTCTGTTCTTCAATAGAATGGGACCTGTTACCAGAAGGGCTCTGGCTGAATTTGCTGTTCAAAATACTGGTGGTGGTTTTGTTTCTGGCTGCTCTGAACATGCCTTCTTCATGTTTCTGGGATGTTTTCACTCCTCTTCTGCGCAGAGCTGGGTTCCTCTGCTGCAAGGAGCTCTGAATCTTTCCTGGCACCTTCAGCAACACTCTCACGCTCCTTCCCCTCCACACTGCTCACGTTTTACTTCTGCAGTAAATGCAAATTTAGAGCTACCTTCTTTCCCTATAACTGTGGGGCTTCTCCCCATGTATCCCAAGTGGAAGAGCCTTCCCATTCTCATGAATAAATTCCCTCTTTGTCCTCGTTATGCATATTTAATGTCTGGCAGGCCCTGTTTTCAGTGACTGCAGAATTTCTCCCTTGCACAGCTCTGTGCCTCCAGAGTGCTGGCCTTTTTCTGCACAGGGCCTCTCACTTATTTGGCACAGCTCTCTGGTGCTGTATTGCTCTGTACGTTGAAGGCAGCTACACGGTAGTAGTAATCACAGGGATGCAAATTTATTATCTCGTGTTTAGTAACTCAGTGGGAGCATGTGTTTGTCTTGTACACTTGAGTGCTGTTTTGAAATAGTACTGTATATACAATAGATTTGAAGTTGACTAACCAAGAAAACATCCTCAAGGCTTGAAAGAATAAGTGTGAAAGATACGCAAGAGCTGCAGCCTGGTTTTTAGCACTACTTTGTGTCTGGTGTGCTGATATACATGGCTGTAGCAGTTAGATGTCTCAGTTATGTACCCAGATAAAGCTAAGATAGTTTAAAGTGATCAGAGTCATCTCGTGTCTTGGAAGAATAAGCAGAGAGAAGAGATTTGCAAATTGCAGTTTTTTTAGAAAGGAATATTTATGTAAATGTCCTTTCACTGGAGGGAAGGGACAGGTGAACAAGTAGCCAGCTGACCATAGGCTCTGTGGCTTCTCCAAAGATAGTTATATGAAGACCAGGACTCTTGAACTACCTTCAGGTCAGTTTAGACAGATTTAAAATTCAGTTGCGTTGAAATGGAGAAGCCATGACCAGGAAGGAACAGAACTGGAAAGCATCAATTATGGAAAAATACTGTAGCCTGAAGTCAGCTTTGAAGTCTCTGAGTCTTTTTATTGACTTCATAGACTTTAGGTTAGGCCTTCAGTACAGAAAGTCAAGATCAGACATGTCTCTGAAATTATTTTTCAGGGAATATTTATGTGTGTGATGTGTACTTCTCTGCAGTTTTAATAAGAAGCTCTCATATTGAACTTGTTATTATTACTATTATGGCATTATATTTGTAGGCCTCAGTCAAAGCCCATTTTGGCTTGGTATTGGAATACATAAATGTTAAAAGAAAGACTCTCCAAACCAAAGAGCTCATAATGTGCCTGTGTACAAGTGCATGGAGGAGAATGGGGGTTTCAGAGTTGGCTTTCAAATCAACCTACCTTTGCAGTCATTTTGTGGATGGTAGCCAGGGCTGTTGTGCAGTGAATGGACTAACTAGTCTAGGAAGATCACCTCTAACTTCTGGCTGGAAATCCCACCTTTGGATCAAAGGGAATTTGACTAGAATAGTTTCAGATCTTTGTCTATTAGCTTGTACGTTATTACTGGTTTTATTTCCATGTACCTCCTGTTTGCATTGAAGTAAGAGGTGCAGAGACCTATTTATGGAGATCATGCCATGTCAATTTTCCTGACAAGATGGGACAATTCCCTGCAATGCATTTTTGTTTTGCCCTATTAAGTTCCCCATGTCCAGACCTTGTGGCTTCCTCCACTTCCCTTAAGGAGTTGTTAATAAGCCTTGCATCATATTCAGCCTAATTTTCACTTTTTAAAATTTCCCATTAGTCTTAAGTTGCCCAAGACACAATCTGACATAATTCTCTTACTAATTTATGATGTTGGACATAGCAGGGGTGGAAGCAGCAGTAATGGGGTACTGCAAATTGTCTGTCTCTTCAGTACATGCTGGGAGATGCTCCTGAGAAGCTGTCCACATGATACGTCAAACCCCAAAGGAGAGGGAATGTGCTTTGGACAGGCACTGAAACTTTGAGATGCTGAGGTTTATCTGAAGCAAAGTGACTGAGCCTTTTTTGTACTGGCTGATTGAAGTGGTGTTGCTGCACTTCAGAATTTCTGAAGACCTCATTTCATCATTCTGCCTTTAATTTCCTTCTACTGCTCTCAGTTCTTTCTTACTTTCCTGTCAGTCCTATATGCTCTTTCAACAGTAAGTTTTCATTTCTTCCTTTTTATTTCCACAGTAGATGGTGGAGTCACATCCCACATGGCTCTGCCATATGGAACAACTTCCCTGACTCATTCCTTTTGAGTTTCAACTTTATCCTTGGCCTCTATGTGTTAATCTTCCTTCTAATAAAACGATCACATCTTATGCCCAGAGACTTCCAGTTCTTTTCTGCTCAGTCTTTCTCCTTAAGACACGTGACTTCTGCTACCCTTTGATACACAAGGTATGTTGTGATCTGTGCTTATTATTAGACAAGGAAGACTGATTTTAGAGACACCTAATCACATACTTAAGTCTAATTCCTGTTCAGGGCAACACTTCAGGGCACCCTTACCTTTTTAAGACCTCCTTATCCCTTTGATTTCAATCAGCTTCACTGATTTAAAGTTAGGTACACATTTAAGTACTGTGAACATGATAAAGCCTCAGCTGTGAAACTTTTTTTTTTAAAATAAAATCAAACTAAAGCATATTGCACAGTCTGAAAATAATGAAAGGTTCAACAGAGAAGTAAGATTTCAAATCTGATACTACATCTCCTTAAGTCTCATCATGAAAACATCAAACATGCTGTAAAATCAAACAAAAATCCAGCAGCCTTGCCTTTCTGTCTGTTGACTCAAAACATTTTTTCTGCTGTACACTGAGATTTTCAGTAGTTGACATAGTATGCAGTTGTTTTTGCTAAATTAGGAAAGACTCATGCTTTCTGGGATCCCATAGTAGAATTGCTGAGTTGCAATACTTGCGTAAAAAAATTGAGGTTAATTTATTGAGTGGTTGGACACAACTTGCAATGCTACTGCTTTTCTCCTAGTGGCTCCCTTAAAGCTTCCATGAGATGGGGGGAAAATACAGCTAATAGCAAGCTGTGCCTGGGCACCACACAGTCCTGGCTTTGTGCGGAGCATGGCTTTGGCATCTGGAGTGGGAGCTCAGTGCGTATTAGCAGCAGCACACTCATTGACATAAATTGCTGTCAGAGCAATGGAGGAACACAGCTGTGTATTTTGTGAGTGCTGGATGCGATCTATCTCAGACTCACTGTGAGATCATGGAAGATCTGCTCAAACTTGTGTCTCAGACTCTTAAGTCTTGGGTGTGGGGCACCACAGTCGGATAACCACTCACTTTTGAAATAAATGCAAGCTCAGTTGCAGGGCACCTACCCCTTTTTCCCCATCCTTGCCCCTTTCTTACCATTTCCTTCTTCGTTCCAGGCAGAAGATCTGTCCAGAGAGGGCACATAGGAGCACACAGAGCAGTCCCTTAAAGGAGACTCATTTGGAGTCCAGCCAGTATTGAAATCAGCTCTCCGCAAGGCAGCGTCACTTTCAGTGGGTCTCCCACCAAAACCAAGTAGGAGAAATGCATTCCCATTTGTCCCCAGGAGTAAAGCTGCCCTGCTGTGGCTAAACTGCACCTTAGGAGGTCACAGTGCTGCTAAGGAGAAGGGGCAGGGAAGGTACAGTCAAAGTAAAGTGGCTCAGACTGCTCTTGCAGCCCACAAAAGCAAAGCTACCAATTAATTTATTATGAAAACCTGCATGGGGCTGCTGTGGCTCATCTTTGGGCAAATCAGTACAAAGAAGAGTAATACCATAGGGTGCAGAGTGTTTTCATAGGTTTTTCAAGGTTTTTTTGCTTCTTTTCATCTGGTTTAGGTTTTTTTGCTTGATTTGCTGTCCCTACCTAAGCATCCAGCTAAAGTTCTTGCAGTCACGAACATCCTCTCCTTGCCTTGGATCACTGGGGAGTGATGCAGTGACTTCTCATTTGCTTCTGGAGTGATGACACAGGCAGCATTGTAGCATGAGAATATTTTTGAAGCCTGAGTGTGGGTGTACAATTGTCAAAGTTGAGGGGTTTTTAGTATAGAATTTGAACCACAGTGCTTCATTAATGAGGGGTTTGCCCTTGCCTTCCTTAAAATGAGAAAAGTAACTGAAGACTGTGTGATGTTTGGTTCCTTGTGAATCATGGGGATTGCATGGCTAAAAATGTATTTGCTAATGTCCTTTTAAAATGCATTGCTTTTGTGCCTCTCACACCTTTTTTACCTCTCTTAAATGCTCAGTGGACATGAAAAACCTTCCTATATGTGAAAGTGGAGATGCTAATACAAATAAAAAAGATTCATGGGTTCCTTTTCCAATTCATCACAGTTCTTGGAGATTTTTTTGTAGAAAATTCACCTCCAGGGACCAAACTAAGCCTCCTTCTTCACAACCTACTGTGATTAGACTGTGGGATTAAGCCAACATGAAGCAGTGTTCTGGGGAATTTCTGAGAAGACGATTATCCTCAGTGAAATCTCTTTTTACTCTGCTTCCCATTCTGCAGAAAGCATATTCCTCACACCAGCGCTGCCGTGCTCGTCAGTTCAGCAAATGTTTCCTTGGCATTGCACTTGCTGTTTTTGAACCACGAAATGCTTTTAGGTAAAGTTATCATAATACAAACTGAAAATTGACAGGCTGAATAGTTGTGGTTAGTATGTGCTATAGTGGTGATGACATGGGAAAATATGTTGTTTTTCTCCAGATGACTGTTTGAGGTTAGTTCTAGACCATTTTGTTCATGATGTGCCAGCTAAAATTATGAGAGCATGACTTTGAAGTAAGCAGGTTAGTTTGATTATTTTTTTTTTTTTTTTTTTTTAAACCTGATAAAGGCCTGTTGTCAAGGAATGGATGTTGTTGTTATTTTGGGATTTAAAAAGAATGGAGCCAATCATTACAAGGAGTAAAAGGTTAAAAGGACTAAATTCCCCCTTCCAAGAAGTTCATCACACTGCATAATCTAACGAAAGGTGTCTCACTCATGGGACTAGCATGGGCAAAGTGTGGCCCACAGGGCAAAAGCTAGCAAGAGTTCAGGTGCCTCTTCTTCAGCAGAAAATGGTAGTGTGAAAGCAAGCAAAGCTCGTGCTTTCTGCTGGCAGCAGAAACAGCATTTCCTAGACCTGTTCCTTGTGTACCTTTCTGGTATTCAAGACCAGAGTGGTTCCGCATCCTGCCAGGATGGCAGCTCAGCAGAGCTATGGGTGGCATCTTACACACTCCATCAATTATGGGATGATCTGCACTCACCAAAAGATGTCACAGTGCTGAGTCAAGCAGGCAGTGCTCTAAAGGACCACAGAAACATATGCCCTGCTCATAAGATAGAAGCAAGAAAAGGAGGCATTAGGCAGGAGGTGATGTTTGATGTCTTCATATCTAATGATAAAAACAAAAGTGACTCAAATGTCACTTTCTTCCCAAACAGAAGTCTTTTTGGTGTGGGCTGCCAGTCCGTGTTAGGAGTGATATGCAAAATATACAGAATTTGTGTGTGGCTAAATGATGGTTTCTTTTTCTTTCATCTGCCTCCGTTTCGCTTTGTGCTGCAAGATTGCAGTTGCGTGTAAAAGGCTTGACATATTTAATGGAACCTTGAAACAGCTCCAGTGAACTGCAGCAGAAAGAGAAGTAGAAGGATAGCAGAAGACACAATAACCAAATGCATTTACAGATAAAACCCTGCAGTTCAGGAAAAGTCCTTACTCCACCTGCTACACCAGTGTGTGAGTTTGGGGTTTAAATCTGCTCCAGCTTTGTTGTGTTCGGGCACAGAGAGGCAAGTTAGCTGTGGAGGAGCAGCCTTAAAGGTGAGTTTGCCTGCCTTCACCCCTCCTGAAATGCTGTGCTGAAATGAGGTTGTTAGGACAGCACACTCAAATGAATATTTTTCCCATGTTTTCATTTTTTCTCAGCTTGTATGGGCTAATCTCTTCTCTTTTTGGGATGTGGGGAAGAGTGGGGGAGTGAAGCGTGTTGCTAAGATCTCCCCTGCCCCTAAGCTGAGGAGCCTCTGAAGCTTCTTGAAAGTTAGACCCCACTGATTTTTGTGTGGTTTCCTTTAGTCCCAGCAAATACAAACAGCATATGGTATGGATGCCTCGTTTCGAAGACACCGTCAAAGAGCCAGAGGAAGAGATATCTTCTAATGCTAATATTCTCCTAATCCTGATGGTCTTCTAAGGACTCCTGGAGGCACCATTCCCTTTCTCAGCAATTCCTTCTTCACTCTTTTCCATTCCTCATGTCAGTAGAGCCAGTACTCTGAAGAGTTTAATTTTAAGGCCCTAACTCAGAAAAGCTCCCATTTTTCTTACTTCTGATTAAATATTGTAAAATATTTTAATCCGTTTCAGTTAAAATAATTATAGCGTATTGATTACTTTGATAATATTGTCTGACCAGTACTGTTGTTTAATGAGGTTAAACATACCTGGATATAAATAAAAAGGCCAATTTCTTCAGGGACAGTGAGTGGTTATCATCATGCAAAGGGTGACCTTTCAGGGTTGGCATTTGTATGTCCAGAAATGAAGGCAGGTGGAACAGCTAGCTACTTTTCTCATGCAAATGTCCTTCAAAGTTCACTGCAAGGATACATTACGTTGTTACACACTGTGCATCTAACGTAATAGGTGAGATTCTGACAGTTCCCCAGTTCAGTTACTGACGCGTATCTTCTCTCTTTTCTGGGATCTTTCACCCCACACGTGATTTTTTCATTCACTGGATGATGGTCCTGTTTATAAGATAGAAGCAAGACAAGGCAGCAGTAGATAGGAGGGGATGTTTGTATCTATGTGTTTAATGGTAAAAACAGAAGTGACTCAACTGTCACTTTCTTCCAAAATAGGAGCCGTTTTGGTGTGGGCTGCCAGTACATGGTAGGATGTGGTGGCTTAATGCACCTACTTCACTTCAGCAAGATGAATGTGCTTTTAATTTCCATGGCCTCACTCCCAGTCTTCAGGGCAAACACTTGTGTAACAGTTTGCAGGGACAGAGCCTTTGCCTCAGAATTGTGCTGGGAGGACATTGACACAGACGCAGTGGGATGCCGAGCACAGTGGGATCCTGATCCTGCCTGGGGCCTCTGGGCATAATGCTGTCGTGAATTTTAAATAATAATAATACAGTAAAAAGTTAAATAAATGTGTCAAGTTAATTTTATGCTCCCCTCCCCTCAGGCAAATTAGCATAAATTGAATTTTCTAATAATTAGTCCAAGCAGTTATCAACTAAATAGATATACCTGATTTCTGTGAATTGTGGTAATACATGGAGGACTGATCCTGCAAGGAGCAGAGAGGTACCCAGAGTGACCCGGCAGGATCAGGTCCAGTTGTACAGATACTACTATATGAATGCATTTGCCATTAGTTGGGTTAGTTATAGGTTATATGTGTATTGCCATACAGTTCAGATTTTGGTCACTTACATTTACTGCCTTAGAAAAGAATGCACTGAACTGTCTGCGCCGGGCTTATTAAGCTGTCGTAATAAACTATTTTACAATTCCAGGCGGCCCTTCCCAAATGTATTGTAGAGCCTATTAACAAACACCTGTCAAGTTCAATTGAAATGTCTAAGTGGCCTGATCTACAGCGTCTGCTGCTGTGCCAGAGAAAGCAGGGCTTGCACAGCGTGCCAGCCACGTCAAGTAACGCACTCAGAGAGGAGGTGTTTGGGAGCAGGGGGGCTTCAAGGAGCTCTTGGCTTGCCTTTCAGCCTGGTGGATTTTGGTAGTAAGTAGTGAGGAAAAAAGAAGGAAAAAATAGGTTTGTGTAAGGCAAACAGCCTTTCTGTTCCCTGTTACCCGGCTGTGACATAAGTCTCAGAACATTTCAAGCTTTTCTTTCTCTTCCCCCCCCCCCCTTTTTTTTTTTTTTCAACTTAAGATATGGAAGTGTAAACAGATCTTTTCCTCTGTTGCTGACTTGAATGAGGGCTGGCCCCTGGTACACGTGTGAAAATTGCTTGGCTAGGAAGGATCTAATGTATGTTGTATCATAGCTTTGGAGATAAAGTCCAAATTCCCTAGCTGCCTGTCTTGACAGAGAGTGCTACTTGTACATGTTCGCTTCCAGAGACTGAGCTTACAAAAGAGGAGAGGGTGAAAATTAGCCCAGTAACATCTCAGAAATGTTTGTGGAGGGTTTTTTGTTTCGTGTTCAGGGATTTTTTTTTTCTCCTTTTTTTAAAAATCGTGAACTCCGAATCCAAGGAGGCTTAGCAATCAACGTGTTTGAACGCCAGCCAAGACACTAAACTGGCAGCCATCCATTCTGATATCAATGTGAGTGAAATGTGTACTCAGTAACTGGATTCAGGCCCTTCATAGTTTGCAAGCAAATATTTCTGCTTTTGCAGATCAGATAAAAAACAGAAAAAGCTGTGCAGCTCTCGAGCATGTGGGAGAGCGGGGTCTGCACCTTTGCAAAGGGACATTAACATTTCTGTGTCCCAGTCAAAGTTCCGTGCCTTATGTCATCACATTGAAGGCTATGTTCTATTTCCAAAAGGCATTTAATTATGTCTTTTAACTACTAAATCTGTCTTGCATAAAAGCTGTAAGTACCTCACACTGGTAGTAAGCTGTAGGAAAGTGAAGTAAATTGGTGTTTTGTAAGAAGGTTGTACAAAACCGATGGAAAGCTATGTAAATCAGCTATGATACAGCCAAATTTGCATTTTATCTTGGGTTTAGTGATGATATGCACATCATGACTTTGGCAGGCTTGCCTCTTGGGATGATGCATGCACTGGTGGTATGGCCCTGTAGGGTCAATTTAACAAGCGTAATGTTGTGATTTTCCATGCAGTTTCTCAGAACCACTGAGCAACGTTTAGCAATAGTGACAGAGGAAATTGATTTCTAAGAATAAATACATTTAGTAGAAGGAAAAAGTGTTATACAAATCTTTTGCCTTGCCAGAAGAAGGTTAGCAGTTTTGTTTGGTGCTGCTCAACTTTCCAAAGTGACTCTCTTCTGCTGTCTTAATTTTAATTTGTCTTGTGCACTGGGTGCTCAGAGCAATATACAGGGGAGGGCAACATGTTACAGACAGCTAACTGACGGTGCAGTTTCACAGCGTTTGAGTTCATTGAACCAAAGGCAGCTCTTAAGACCTTTGTTTTGCCCAGCTGAGAAGGAAGGTAGGAGCATAGTTGAGGTTTCTGGTGATAATAGTGCTATTCTAGGGAAGACAGTGTGCACATGGATTCCCAGAGCCTTTTGCATTCTGTTTTATATTGGAGAGACGTGTATGCTTTTTAAGTGTGGCTGGAAAGTACCTCTGAAATGACCTTACCTCCTTTTTATCTCATACAAGTTTTGTTTCATTTCAGGAATTCATTCAGTATGTTAAATGGAAAAAAAAAATCAAAAATAAATCAAATTAATTAGAATTTTTTTGGCATTGGCCTTCACATGCTGCATGTTCTCTCCAGCCAGCTATTTAAACACAAATTTGTTATCTTTTGTGCTGTGAAAATGGACCAAGTAAAAATTTCTGTACATGCTTTACTTGTCACAAGGGTGAATTTCCTCCAGCATCCCTTCCCAGTTCATCGGTGCAGTGTGACAGCTCCATCCTGCGAAGCACTGGGCACCCTAAAGAAGTTCTGGGTGTTTTCATTTCCCATGCCATGATCCTGCATCCGTTGAAGTGAATGTCAGCTGCTAACCTGCCGTAAGCTTTGGGCTGGAGTCCTACAAGGGCTTGCTCAAGAGCAGCCTGAGAGAAGCATCTCTCCTTTAGGCAGTAGGTAAACAGCATCTTTCCTTAACGTAGGGCTTAAGCAGGAGTTCAGTAGGTTTTTGACAAAGCACCTGGTACAAGGCTGTCCCGAATTTAAGTACAAGCTTCAGTACTCTCTTCCTGTGACCTCAGCACACCCAGTGCTCTGTTAGTTTGCCTTACAGAAGCAGAAGGGAGTTTGGCAGCTTTCAAATGAAGTCTGCCAAAAAAAAAAAAAAAAACCCAACACAACAGCCCAGCAAGCATCTTCTTTTTTTTTTTTTTTTTTTTTTTTTTTCCCCTTGGCTTCTCTATAAATAGTCAAAACATTTTTTCAGAGCAAGTTTAGTTAATGTTTAGTGGTGGTGAGTGAACACTGTGATGCTCCGATATGTTTTGTGCTCCTGAATGTCGTTGTAAGATGCTTGAGTGTAATTTAATTTGGGTTTTTAAATGTGAGGAAGAAAGAGTGCTATGAAGTCTCATCTGAATTTTGTCATTGACTTCATGAGAAGTCCTTTGAGTGCATTTGGCTTCTCATTTAGCTGTATCACTGGATACATGTTGAAAGTTTTCCCTTCTTATCCTTACCACACAGACAATCACATCATTCTTGAAATGAATGCTCCTTTTGCTGTCCATATGCAAGAAATTATGCAAACATCTGTGTAAGTCACAACATACAAGATAGCAAATTCTTGGTCGCAGGCTGCAGAGCCCATCTTTCAAAGTCCTGTCTGCAGAGGGTCTGTGTGCAGCCATCAGCTTTGTTCTCGCACCACATGCTGACTGTCGGTTTCATGTTCCACCGCTTTGCTACTAATAACAACTAGTAGGGTTTTGTCTTTTCTTTTTTCTTTTTTTTCAAGCACCAAATGTATAGTTTCATTTTGGCAGCTGGTTTTATCAAGAAAATGGTATCAGAGTCGTGTGGGATTTTGTGAGTCATTACCAGAAATACTGCAGTGGGTGGATTAGCCCCTTCAAAGCAACTGCTCTGAGTGTTTTCGGGGTAGTAAGGTGCAGGGAAAATAGGGTCGCGCCTGTGATTTTTTTGCATGCAGCCTTGGGAATACCTTCGTCAAGGGCAATGTCCTTGTTCTGTTGGCAGCTCTCTGCTGTTTCCTATTGGCATCAGAAGACTACGAGTGGTGCTCCTCAGTCTCCCTGCAAACACTGCTTTTCGCGGCTGTCCTTGCGTGACAGGATACTGTAGCACAAAACAGACGTGTCTTGGTTGTGGGGCTGTACAACACAACCCGGTGGCATGAGAAGCCAGGGCAGCGGCGCTTGCAGAAGTGCCCAGAAGAGCATGATTAGGTATCTGTGCTTTAGGTGTTGAGACTTTCAAGTCAGCCTCACCAGCTTCTAGCTGGGTTTGTTTCAGTTGCAGGTATCAACACTTCTTCCTAAAGGGTTGCCACCTCTCAGCCTACAAAATGCAGCCCTGTTTCCATCTCAAACATCGTTGGAGAGTACTTTCCCTAAAGTAGATCAAAGCCAAGCGCTGTCTCCTTGCTTTTAATGGCATAGCCCAGCCCGGAATATCCCGGCTCTTGCCATCAGCCTGGTCTCATGGGAGCGACACATCCTCCTGGTAACAGCCCGTTAGTGGAACACTTGCAGAAACATTTGCTGGTTTTGTCACATGGTGTGCAGACTTTTCATCGAGGAACCCATTTGGGAATAATGTGCAAGACTTTTTTGGAGTCCTGCTGCCTCCCAGACAAAATTACTGGTCTTTGGAGGCCAGCACCAGGAACTGCTGCTCCGAGCCTACACTGCCAGGACCCAGAGCACATGGGTTTGCATTAGCACATCCCACCGCCGATGTGTTTTCTGAGGTAAGGCTGAGGAAGTATGCATGTGTTTGGTCTCAGATGCTTCATCCAAGCATTTAGCAGCAAAATTTCTTACTGACAGCACGTTTGTTTTGGGTAGAGGCTTTCCTGTTAAGTCCTAGAGTATCATGCTGTCCTGTGCACTAAAAAAAATATTTCCCCTTCCAAGAGATAACCAAAGCAATGTGAGGAGAATGTTTTGATGAAATTGGAATGGGGGGTGGAGAGGAGGAGCAGCAGAGACCCATCTCCTGCCAGTGTCCAGTTTATGCTCCTAATGAAATGTGCAGCACTCTGACATACAGCAGAAACCTCCTTCAACGAGTGATGGCTTGTTGTGCCTATATGCTCTCCCAAGCATAATTTATGACAAAAAAATATGTGGTGGCCTTCCCTGCTTCTTCCTATTGCTCTGCTGCTTTTCTTTTTTTCTTAGTTTGGGAATGTCAAAGAAAAACGAGTAGTGTTGTCATTTCTGGCCAGCTTGTGGAGCCTGGGGGAGCTATGGTGCAGGTAGGTGGCTGCTCTCCCGCCTTCCTACCTGAATCCAGAGTGCAGCTGTCTCCCTCAAAAGTCACCCAGGTGGGGACTGCCGACCCCTCGCCTGGTCTCTCCAGACGGAGCTGTCCTGGAGGCTGCAGAGCTGTGTGTAAGGAGGAGCGACCTGGCTCACAGTGGCAGAGATGAGCCAAGGCAGAGCAGCTGGCCGGCATTTCAGCTGCCTCCTCCTGAGAGAGGTGGGCAATCTGCAGCTCTTGTTGCTTTACCCAGTGTGTGTGTGCGCCCACAAAGTGGTTATTTGGTAAGTTTGCAGAGTATCTCATTGTGCTGTACTGCAGTCCCCACGAAGCGTAAGTAAGAGCTGTAGCTGTAGGTCCAAGCTGAAGTAAGGGAAGGAGGCATCCCTGGTGGTGAGATAGATGCCCCCTCCACACTTGGGCAGACATCCTCCCACACACAGCCCTTGCACATGCACCATGTCAAGCAGTTGCTTGGTGTATCAAGGAAAGACCAGCCTCTCTTCCCCCTAAACCATCCCCGTAGCCCCTTTATGCTTCTGGCAGATCATTTGTGCCGTGGGAAGGGCAGGGAGGCTGTGCAAGACAGATCCTGTTGCAGCGAGCAGAGGGAGCATGGTAAATACGCTTTGTACCTGACTCCCATTCCCACGTGCACCGGGAGAGGGACCGAGACACAGCGTGAGAAGGAAAGAGCATCTGCTCAGTGTGCTGCTAGAGCTCAGTGACTTTGCCTGCTTTACCAGGTCAGGTTTCCCAGTGGCTGTGCCTGACGGTGACGGCTGGGCAGCAGCTCCGATGTTTCTTCCCTGCCTTGATGTGAGTGGCATCAAGACATGGCTGCTGCTGATGGGTGGGGGGAACAACTGCTCGTCTGCAAAGATTAAAAACCCATTTTCAATGTGCCACTGGAGCAGGTGCAGGGATTAGCCTGTCTTGGCACGGCCGCAAAGTGAGCTCAGTTGCAGCCTGCTGGGCCTTCTGTGGCTGAGGGGGTGGTGGTGGTCGCCTGTGTGCCTGTGAGTGGTCTGTGCGTGAGAGTCGAGACGTGGTGTTTGCAAACTGAAGATCGACAGGATGAGTCCTCCAGTGCCACCCCAGCAGTGGAGAGCTCGCAGCAGCACCAGCTCTGGGGATGAGGCTTGTCAGAGAAGTGGTGGCCCACGTGGTCACTGGGCCAGCAGGGCTTGTGGTGGGAGCAGTTTTGAAATGACAGCAAGGGTAACAGCTCGCTTCTTTGGGATGCTGCAGACAGGGCAGGGCCACGCGCCATCCTGGTCCTGGTCCTGGTCCTGGCGGAAAGCAGACCTTTGTGGAGGACTGTCCTATCCCTTGTCGTTACATGAGCTTTATGTAGAACTTCCATAAATATATTTCTGGATTTCCCAGGTATTTCTTTTTTTTTCCCTCTTTTTATTTTTCTCTTTCTTTTTCCTTTTCTCTTTCTTTTTCTTTTTTTTTTTAAATTTTCTTTTTCTTTTGATTTGGCCTGCTTAGAGTCTGAGGCTTTTTTCTTAGAAAATTAGTAAGAATAGCAGTAATACTGATTTTTTTTTTTTCCTTTGTTCTGAGTTTTTTGTGCCTCTGGTGACTCAGTTGGAGCCATAGTACAGTGTCTGAAACTGTGTGGATTTAGGTGTGGCAACACTAGCCCTTCCCCCACACAGGTACAAACTAACTGTGTGTTGTATGTGTACTGTAGGCCTGGTTTGTGCAATTTTTTAAAATCCAAACCATAGGTGTGGTCCTGCACACTCACGTGTGCACGTACGTGCCTGCATTTACCTGGCAAATCCTGGTTAAGGTAGGGCAGCCCCAGACCCGTGAGCCTCTCCATTGATCCCAGCAGGCAGCGCTCCTTTCCGAAGCCAGGAGCTTCTCTGGTCAGCCCTGGGGAGAGCATCTCTCGGTCTTGCAGCATGGCATCCCTGGTCCCTGATGCAGGACAGCATTTTATGTACACACAGACGTGCATTGTCATGTTGCCTTTTGAGTCAGTGCCCTATTGTAGGGTGGAATATTGCTGCTGTGTTTGAATATTGTTTTTTACAGGGTAGTCAGTTGCTTCGTGCTCAGAAACACAAATGCACATGCGAAAGATTTGCAGAGGCAGGTGGTAGCCTGTATTTTTCTTCCGTTTGCAGTTTTTAAATAAAAAAAAAAATCTTTTCAAGTTCTACACTGTCAAGAATGTGGGTGTCTGACTGAATGAAAGAAAAATAAAATAAACTTGCATAATAAATACACTAGTAAATTTGCAATTTCCTTAAACTCTTAGCATAAATACAACCACTTTGGGGGGTTGGTTTGCTTGGTTGCTTATCCAAGGAAAAGGAGCAGCTTTTGAAGAAAGTTGCCCTGAATGCCTTTCCTTATTATAATTATGTTAAGTATTAGCAGTGTACATATTCCAGTTACAGCATGAAATGCTACTTTCCAACAAAATCAGATCTGCTTTCTTTTACATCACGTCATATGTCAAGTATGGAACAAGACTCCAAAGGCCTTGAGTATATCTGCATATGGGTTTTTTATATTTATTTATTTAATAGTGCTATATTTTCTTTTTCGGCATTTTGAAAGTTGACTGCCTAGAGGTAGGCACCTGGATTTATATTTAGGGACTGAAGTAAGTGGGATGGCTTTCAAAGGTCCTGTGTACCTGCAGCTCTCAGTGAATTAATTAAAAGCAGATGTTCTTTTTGGCAAGTTTGACAGAAACAAGTAGGAGATGCTTGGTGCCCAGCACCTTTGAAACACTAGCAGCTTATTCAGAGGCCTAAAGATGGAGTTAGGCTTTTAAATTTAGGCACCCAAGTTGGAAAAGTTTTGGCCCCGTTATCGTAACAATCACTGTCCCCTCTGTCCTGAAGTGCTGTAGCAGAGATTCATCTGAGAAGCTGGAGGTTCGTACGTGGGAGTGAGCAGGGACAGAGTATGTGTCTCACTGCGGTGGAAGCGAGCTCGGCTGCCTGCCTTATAGCACATGCAAATGAGGGTCAGATGGCTTGACAGTTGGTTATGAAACTAAATAGAAATTATGCAAAATGGGATTGATTTTGCACATATTTTTAGGTTTTGTCTTTTAGGAGCTTGAATCTTTAATTAAAATACCAAAGAGGGAAAAAAAAGTACAGGCGGCAACTGTTATGTTTCATATATATACTGGATGTAAAGTAATAGCCTGCTATGCTCTTTTTAGGGATCATTTTTATCCCATTGCAACTGAGAATATAAAGCCATCTTACAACTTGCCAGAAGTGACACCTGCTTTCATACTTCCTAATAATTACTTTAGCTTTGACAGAAAGAAAGTACTTGGCAGGGGGCATACAAATTATGATTTGCTTCAGGGTACAACTAATGTTATAATGACTTTAAGAGTTTCTCTTTATGCTCAGGATATTTGCATGTACATGTTTTGTTGGTATGAAACGAGTGAGTAAAGAAGAGTTTTGGGTGACTTCTTTAACTTCTGAATAAAAATGTGTGCTGGATAGTATAAGCATACAAATAGACTAGAAACTAGGTTTTCAGTGGCTAGTTGAGTATGCTTATTTTTTTTGCAGCTTTCTGTTGCTATGAAAATGTCCTAGACATTTGCAAGGAATAAAATTACTTCTAATGCTAGATACTCAGAGTTGTCTTGCTAGAGGAGAGAACTTGCCTATGAATAAGTGGCAGCAACCTGCAAGGACTTTTCTCCCTCTGCCCTGCCTTGCAGTGGATGAATATTCAGTTTAAAGTGCATTTGGATGTCATATGTGCTCCTTTCCTCTGTTTTTTCCTGTTCTTGCTGCAGTTGAGTAGAATGTGAAGTCATCTGTCTGCAAAATCAAGGTCTTTATTGTATCTTACCCCAGACTGTAGCTAGGATTTTAGTCTTATGCAATGGTCTGTAGTTACTGAATAGCCTTTAAAGTGTTCAGGGTTAAATGCATTAAAGTATGTATTACATATAAAAGCCCATTTTGGGAGAAGGTAGCAGCTGCACAGAGATCAGTGATATACTTGCCCAAGATCAGCCCAAAGTCTCTGGTGGAGCAACGATGCACTTCCACATCAGGGTGACAGGAGTTTTACCTTGGGGGGCCCCCCAAAGAGATTTTCCCTTCTCCGCGTTATTTTATTGTTAATCAGCAATGTGAAGTTCTAAAATGCTAAGGAAGGGGAATGTCGAATTGGGTTTCCCTGTTCATATCTGCAACCTGTCTCCCTCTCCAGTTTTTATAGTGAAAAGGAGGCAAGGGAGAGGGCAAGGGACAGGTATAGGGTACTGTTAAGCAGCTCACTGAATCTTTCTGAAGGCAAGTCAAACAATTTCTGAAAACCAGAACATGAAGTTTCCACATGAGCTTCCTTAAAGAACTGGAAGAGGAAGGCATCAATAAATACACTGCTTTTGCAAGGCAGAATGAGCAGTCACGGAAAACAGTTGGGAGTCAGGCAGTTTCTTATCTGAAAAAAAAGTACAGTATGTTACTTTTCCACCTCTGTTACGGGACTTAAAAAGACAAATGCCTTTTGCTTCCTGCCTGAAAGAAGCTAAGCTCTTTCTGTAGAAAGAATGAATTTGGAAAACGTCTGGTGTGTTTCTGTGTGCGTTCATATTAGTCCGTGTCTTTTATCAGACAGAGCTTTAGGAGATACAAAGTTCATATGCGCGTGGGTCTTTCATTACCAGAAAGACTTTGGCAAATTGCAGGGAATTGAGACAGCTGCAACAAAAGTGATTAATGGACTAGGGAAGAGAAGAAAGATAAAGAACTAAATACGTATGATTTGTCTGAATGAGAGAGAAAGAGGGTGAAGGAACAAGGTGATGTTAAAACTACCAGTCCTGCACTGAGAGTATAAATATCTGAGTTTGGAGAATTGTTTTTGGTGGCCCAAGCAGTATAGCTAGGAGTAATGGGATCAAATTCAGCACAGAAAATGTAGGCTGAAATCCAGAAACACTTCTAGCTACTAAGATCTGTTAGACTGTGGAATAATCCCCGGCGGGAAGGGGTAGAAACCACGTCACTTGAGCCATTTGAACTAGACTGAACAAAGGCAGAGCTTCCAAATATGGCATGGGAAAGGTCCTGCGTAGGGAAGGGGTCTGAACATCACCTTTGAGGCATCTCCTCCTCCTCCCTGTGTTATCTGTGGGTGGTACCAATGCTGACAATGGCTGGAAATCACACGGGGATTTCTAAGAGCACTGTATTTTAGCATATATTTGAATAGGGATTTCCTTGAGGAAACACAAAAATCCCTCTCTGTTCAGCTTTCTGCCCTGTAACTGTCTCTGCTTGTTGTACTTGTTTAAAAAAAACCAAAACAAACAAAAAACCCAAAACCCCAAAACCTAGCGAAAGAGAGCAGAAGTTGCCTTACTGTAAAACTACCTAGTGATAAACTTTTTTATACTTCACTTGGAACAGGCTCATCGGGCTGTTCTCGAAGGCTGAGGAAGAGCTGTTGGCAAGCTACATACAGCCATTACAAGTGAGAATGACTGAGCAGAACAGGCCTGTTTTACTCATTCACTTTTCTGCTGTATCCAAGCAAGTCATAAGTTCTTAAATTCCACTTCTCATGTAGGGGCTTGGTCTCCACAGCTATGTTTCTTTTCTGTTTTTTTTTTAAATAAAGCTGATTTTCCAGTGTGTGGCTAGAAAGCTACATTACGTATAATGAAAACTAGGATTTTTTTAATTATTTTTTTAAGAAGGCTATAGAGTTTTTATGTTACTTGTGTTTGCAGCACCATATCCATAGTTTTTTCCTTACCAGTAGGTTGTCTTTGCTGCTCCATGGATAATCCAAGGAGGTAAACCTATCGCCTCCTTCCTTTTACTTCCTTCAAGGTCAAGTCTGTGCTATGAAATTTTAGAGAGAGGAAAGTCTGATGCTGAGATGACGGTTCACCTGAAGCTTGCAGGGATTGCATCCTCGGATGCTTTGCGTTGAGAAGGTAGGGGAGCAGGTGTGTGCTTCTGCACAGTGTTCCTGATGCAGAGCTCTGCTGCGGTGTGTGGACCAGGCTGGCAGTATCCTGCATCTGTAGCTGCCTGGTGTTTCAGTACTGTTTTCTCTCTCTCCGAGAGCCCCCTGAGTAAGGAAGAGGATTTGTGTGGCTTCATACAGGCTTAGATATCACAGCTGGGTTTTGTACAGTTTTCAGAGTCTCTGAAAAGCAAGGTTAACGATTTCCCACTGCCACCTGAGTACCAGAACACGGATGGGGTAGTGGAGAGAAATACACGTCAAGGTGTTGTTGAAACGTATATTTCCTTAGCAGGAAGTATTGATCCTGCAAATGATATTCTGTTACAATGTCTTTATTTCTCCTATATTAAATGACTGATGTAGGCCATATTTAATCAATTTGTGTGATGGATGTTGAAGAACCAATGTAGCAGTTGGTCAACATGCACATCTTAGTCTGCTGCTGGCTGGTTAGCTGCTTTCAACAACCCAAAAAATAGGGTTTGGCCTGAAAATCAAGGTTTTAAAGGTTTATTTTGTCACTTAATAATACGCTGGGCTTTGGTTTCCCGATTTACCCATTTTTTTATCAGCGTTTATCGACACTGAGTAATGCCTGCAAATAATGAACCGTGCTTCTGCTTGTTAATGTGCTTTTGTTGTTTTCATTGTTTGTAAGCCTGTTTCAAAGGAGCAGTTGGGGTCATCTCTCAGACAGCATTGTGTCTTCCAAAGTGTGTGCTTGTAGAAAACAAAAATGGTTCAAAAATGACTGGGAACCTTTTGAATTAAAGCCTGTGTTCCAGATCTGGGAGGAGAGTAGTGATTTTTTTTCTGTCTCTGTTTATGAGATGGTCTTTGCTTTTTATTTGCTTTTAAAATTCGTAATACAGTCAAGAAGCAGCTGAATTGCAGCAGTGGTAAAGACGGATAGAAACAGGAGCCATGTTTCTGCTAAGCTGTGTAGAATTTAACAGAAAATATGATCCTCCTTATATATCTTGAGCTTTTCTGTAAGTAGTCCTGCTAGACTCAGATTCTGACATAGTTTTTAAATGGACTTGCCTATAAATCTATGAAATCCCTGTCTCTCCCATCCTTTGGTGAACTAATTTTAACCTAATGGATCAACTGCAGTGCTGCCTTCCTTGGCGACCATTACAGAGGGCATGGTATGACTTTTCTGTGGCACACGCTTAACTTTCTCTTCAGAAGCCAGCCTGTTTGACTCTGGACAAGTGAATGGTTTGGGGTATAGTAATACTTCTGTTTGCTCAGTGAAACTAGTTTCTCAGGTGGAGAAATCATTTAACTGGTAAGAGTGGTTTTGGAGGGTTTCTGGGTGGTAGCTTCCCATTACTGCTGCCCTTCTTGCTCCTTTAGTGCCACCTTCTCCCTAAGGAATTGGATGAGGATTTTGGCTTCAGCATTGCTGACAGCAGAACTGGAAGGCCAAGATCCCCATTTTTTTTCCCCAATGAGAGCTAAACAGAGAGTCTTGCTCCCAGAGAGGGGGAGTGAGAGGCGAGTTGCTTACTCTCACCAGCCGTCTTGGCTGTGTGGGCACAATTCAGCCAGGGACCTTCCACTGGTGCGACTGCTTGGACTGACGGCTGGGAAGGCTTCCCCTGGCCCTGGCCAGCAGCAGAGGAGTTTGTATTTCCAGGCTCCAGTGGCTTTCTGCCAGAGCTTTTCTGCATGGGTGCATTGCCTGGGACTGCCTCTGTTCGTCGTCCAGAAAGGTATGGGACTGTATAGAAGTGGAGAGCAACTCTTTTACCAGTATAACTCATCCCTCTCAGTCAGAGGTTTGAGTCCTGGTCCTTCAAAGCGATTTGTGTGGGCAGGTTTGCTCTCGTACCTGCCCAGCACATCAGTTTGGTGAAGAGGGACTTTTCAGTGACTAAGGCAGACTGAAAGAGGATGCAGTTTCTTACAATACAGCAAAGAGGGTAGAGAGCTTGCTTTTAGCTTTTGATAGAGGGAGTTGTGCTTGGGTCTTCTCCCTGAAATACCTTGGTCTCCAGAGCTGTCAGTCTGACATTGTTCTCAGCTGAAAGTTGCTTAAAATAGAGAGGAATAAAGGAGTGAGAAAGATGCTCAGAGAAAAATTGCCTATGTTTCTCTAACAAACCATAATGTGCAAAATGCTGTTTTGCAGATCAGGGTAAGCACACAAAAATTAAGAAGCACCAGAAAAGTTGCAGTGGGTCAGCAGAATATTCTCTTAGAGATTCCCTTGCAGATTTAAGAGGGAGAGGAAGTGAGCAACAGACAACTCAGAGCTCGGCCTGACATTTGCGGACAGCATATCAGTGAGTCTGGCTTGTAACTGTAAAGGTAAATGGGACACTGATACGGATGAGGTGGCACTAAGCATAGAGCGAATCAGCCTCACACGGCAGCAGCTCCCTTTAGGACTCATCAGCTGTGCCAAGTGTGAGACGAGCATCTTGGATGAGATATAAATGGTTCAGCAGTAACTGTATTTCAGGAGTAAAGAGCAGGCACCAAAAGGTTATAGGAGAAGCAGGCAGAAACCTTAAGAAGCCAAGGGATGATTGCACGGGGTGGAATTATTCAGCAGAGGGAGAACCCCGCACATTGGTCTTGTGATGAATAAAAACACAGGTTTCAGTGTATCATAAACAGTCTTTGCCTTTTACACGCACATGCATTAACACATCTGTAATTACCAGCAGACTCACCTCAAAGAAGGTGGTGTTACTCTTACTTCCCCATCGCATTTAAATACTCAGATCTGTGAGAAGAGCTGAGGATTCTTCTGTGTTTCCTGTCACAGCTGTATGTTGAAGGCTGCTTCAGCCGGTCTCCCCATCCTTCCACCTTCCAGTAGTGTGACTGGGATTTCTGTGCACACCTGGGGACCAACTTCTTTCCCTGTATGCATGCCTTTTTTAATGGAAAAGTTTGCATATGTAAGGGTGTATGTGTGTATGGTTATGTAAGAGTATGTGTGCGCGTGTGTATATGTTATGTAAGGGTGTATGTGTGAGGGAAGAATTGTCAAATCTGAAAATTACCTTCTTTTTTATTTCTTTTTCAACAAGTTTCAGAATTAATTTTTAAAGCTTCAGTGCCCATTGGAGAGATGTTTAAAAAAAGTTTAAAAAATTCTGGATTTTGGATGTGGTTTTTTTTCTTTTGCCTTAACCCAAGGGAAAAAAAGCACTGCATCTTATTTTTCTGTTGGAAAAAGAATAATTCAATTCCTGTATTTACTTCCAGAAAAGAAGCAAATGCTTCTGAACATGGCATGTGCAGTTCCTTTTTTCATTGTGAGAGGGGGCTTTTTCAAGCATTTAAAAATCTGGGGGTGAAATGATTAATGTAGGCACAATCTCGTAGCTCTGGCATCAGCAGATCTCCACTCCCCTTTTAGGATCACTGGGAGTTTACTTGACGCGGTATGAAGAGGAGAGTAGTGTTGTGCAAGTGGTTTTCACATGAAAGGAGATTATTTTGGTAATTCATCCTAGCTCTGTCCTGCGTGAGTTCATCAGCAGCAGAAATAAGCTGAGTTTGATGTTCGTTTTCTTTCTGGTCTTGATCCTGGCTCTGTTGCCAGATGGTTTATACTGGTTTGAGTGTTACTGGGGTTGCTCCCTGATACAGAAGGGGGAGGGGGAGGAGCATGCCCAACCTCATATGTGCTGCCAAAGTGGGGGGAAATGTCAGTCTGTTGGTACATTGTGGTAGACTGAACCAGACCAGCATCTCTCTGCCTCCCCACTCATGACAGTGCAATAAAAAGGGGCAATAAAAAAATCTGTCCCGATCTATTCTTGCACAGGAGCACAGTCTGCAACCTCCTGATAGGAAAGGGAAAAAAAAAATCACCTGGCTGAGCAGAGCCAGTGCCAGCATAGCCTATCCACATGGTTAGGAAAAGCGCCTCGGGAGGAGGGAGCAGCATGTTTTGCCCTGACTGGGGTTTAAAATCTTTTTATCTTTGGCTCAGACATGAACTGAGTAATCCTCATGGTTTGGCCGCCCATCCTGCAGCCTCTGTGTGTGTGTTGGGGCAAGGAGGGTGGAAATTTGCTTGCTCTTTTTGCATTTAACGGTGCATCTTGGGAGATGGCTTCTTGCTGCACAGCCGAGGGTTAGTGTCCGGTGCTGCGTGCACAGCCCTGGCTGATGTGCTGGGCTGGCCCCACTGCCCTACACACCCCTCTACTACACGGCTTTGTGTGGTAGACCAGGGAAGGGAGCAGGGAGCAGAGGTGTGCAAATCCACTGCTGTTTCAAAGCAAAACCCAGTATTTGATTGCGTTTCCTGACAAGCTCTATCTTGGGCGGTTTTGTCCATCGTAGTTGCATGCTGTGGAGATAGTGTACCCTTCAGGCATGTTGGACTGAGTTGCACTCTTCCCCTTTGTGCAGTGTTGCCGGTTTGTTAGCTGCAGATTGGAGACAAAAGCTTTTACAATTAGTATTTTAATGGGAGAGAAGAGGAGTGACATTGTGACCCGCTTACAAATGTGCCTGAGATCGTCTGGATTTCAGCCCACATTGGGGAGAGTGAAGTCCCGTTTCCTGGGGATTAGTCCAGAAAATCACCCCTTGTTATCGGTTCTCGCCATTTCACAAGCCCAAGTGAGCAGATTCTGGTGTTCCCAGGTATTCAAGAAGTGTACGCCTTCCCGTTGTCCGATTAAAGAAACTCCAGATAGAGCAGGGATCGTTTCAGAGTCTGATGAAGCTGAGATTTCCTAAGCACGGTATTTACAAGCCTTCCTGCTAGAGAAGTGGAGGAAGGAGCTTCTTTCCAAGAAAAATGTAGGCTGGGTAATCTGACATCATTCAGAGTCACATCACCCTACACCCACCAGAATTCAAAGATAGAATGGAAATGGCATAATCTGTTCTCACGGTAACACTAATAGTACTGCTCCCGCAGTTCATTGTGCGTCGTCCCCACCCCGCCATCGCCACAATTAACATTTCTTGCAGTGACTTTGAAAAGTGTTGCCATAACAAGGTTGCTGATCAGCAACTACAAAAATCTTAACGAGGTACCTAATAGAGCTTTTTGTTTCCATTATTTCTGCTTAATATATTCTGAAAAAGTCAGGAGGTTTTAACCTTGCCTTCAGCTGCAGTACCCTGGCATGTTTAATAGAATACCACTTCATTTGTACTGAAGCTCGTGTACACTAAAAGGGCTTGGGGACCCCTCTAATGTAGTCAGTCAAATTGGTGCCTGAAGCCAAAGAAAACGTATATCTAAACACATGTTTTCGGTCTTGAGCTAAAAAAAATGCACTTCATGTTGAATAGCCTCTTCCAAGTGCCGCAGTTAATAAGCCATGTTGTGTTTTTACTGGAAAAGTATGCTTCTAGCCAAGCATTCTTTGCATTTTTCCCAGGATTTAGTCATAAAATCACTTTAGACATATTGCAAGTATGAAATGTGTGCACATCAGATAAAGGGCAGCAATTTTTGTTTTGCTGCAAAGCTCCATGGAAACATTTTTATCACCATCAAATGCATTATCCCAAGAAGTCTGGCCCCTTTCTTTACTGTTAACATCTAGCTGGATAAGAAAACACTGAACGACAGAGACCGCGCTAACAAACTGTAGGTGATGGTGGTTTGGCAAACGAACGCACAGCATCATCTCTATGAGTTTGGCGGCATCAGAATCTGACTGCATTTTGCGTACGGTCTCAGACGGAGGTATCTGGTGCTAATAGCCGGCCGGTGTGCAGATGTATGTGTTCAATCCCGGCTGCCTAATTCTGCATGCATAAAAAAGTGAGAAACCTGGAGACTTGCTGAACTATTTTAAGCATTATTATTTCAAGAAATGATTTACGCAAGCGAGAAAAGCCTCTAGCACAGTCGGCAGGCTCAGCCCTTCAAGGCTGTTGCATCTCACAACACACTCTTGCAGCCCCCTCTGGCTGATGCTCGCAGCATCGTTGCTCTGCTCTGGAGCCAGCTGCAAAGTCCTGCTGATGGCTGGAGGAGAACCTTTCTCGGGGCGAGAGGGGCAGAGGGGAGTGAGATTCCTGGAGGGACCCTCTGCTAAAGTCAGCAGCAGCGAGGTTTTAAAAGAACAAGTGTATACGCGGTTTTATGTATTGGAATAGAGCGATCTAGCTATCAAACATATGTTCACACATACACAGTATACAGAGTAATGTGTATATACCACCTCGCCGAGCCAATCTGTGTTCTGAAGAAGAGAGATATTTAAAGCAGCTCTGCAAACTTTATAGCACTGGGAGAGACTAGCTGGGCTTGTCTCTGCGGGGACTTGCAGTAAAGCTGGTCTGATCTGCGTTTCTTTGTGTATACAATTTGAGTACATATTCGTGGGTAGCTGTATAAATGCTAAGAAACAGGCACATGGATTAGGCATACAGATGAAGGGGAAAAGTCCAAGGAACAAAGAGGGGTTACCCAACCCAAAATCTAATTTGAGCCCCACAAAGGTGTCATGGAGCAATGAAGTATGGAAGGAGGTCATTTAAAAGCCATCCCCATGGGCCTTGGGAGCACTGAGAGCATTGAATCATCACCACATCACTTCTTCTTCTTCGGGACCAACATCTTTCTCCTCGCTTCCTGTGGCAGACAGCTACCTGCTGGGTTTGGAGAGCAGGCAGGAGCCAGCAGAAAGCCAGGACTAACTATGCCATGCACGGGAAGGCAGAGTGGAGGTGGCAGGGTGACAGCGACTTATTTGTCAGCTCAGCCCAAAGGAGTCAGGAAGCTCTGCTGTGCACCAGTCGTGGTGTCGGGTGCTCACCACCTGCCCATGGTGAGTCATACTTTTTGACAGATGAGTAAAACATCAGTGCTGTGATATTCATTCTTAATCATCTTGGGAAAAGATTAGCTGATAGGTTTGGGGTCTTCTGCAACAGCACATTTGTTGGTGAAGTATTTGGTATGGTGTAATGTGTTGGGGTAAATTTTACAGACATGTGTGAATCCAAGTTAGATGTTGAGTGCAGTTGTCACCTGTGCAGAGACTCTATGATGGGAAAGTCAACAAAGTGTTTTTGAGTATGCGGTATTCCCATACACAGCATGCAACGGAAACGGTCCTAACCTGTTTCTTCTGCTGTGGGAACACCCTGTGAAGGAGCTGCCTCTGGTGTCCAGCTGGCTGGCAGGACTGCTCCGCTCCACCCCTGTCTTCCCAGGAAAAAGCCAGTTTCTAACCCTAGGTCCCCTGAAACAGCCCCAAAGGGGAAGAGATGGAACATGGGATCATGAGAGAGGGGACTGGTTCACTGCACCCATCTCTCTGCTCCCTGGCATCCTGGCCAGCATGTGTCTGCTGGAGCCTCCTGAAGGAGGGCAGCTGTCCAGGAAAGATCTCTCTCTTTTTGCTGACCAGTCTTCACCAACAGGAGCAAAGTACCAGCAGAAGTCAGAATAAGATCTCAAGGGCAAATGTCACAACAATAGTGAGAGTAGTTGGGTTTTCCTTCTCAGGGTCATACACTGGAGATACAGTTGCAGGTTTGTGTGTGGTTCACTGGAGATATCACACTGCATTCATTTTGGATCAGACAGGGCTGAGGTTTCTCCCATTATAAACAAATCTCTGAATCTCCTTACTGGTTGAGTATCTGAAATATTTGAGCACTTTGCCTTTTTTGACAACTTGGCATTTTTTGCCTGCATGCACTGTAGCAGCTTTTGTAGAGGAGGAACTTCATTCCACTGCTGTCTTTCTAAACGCCTTTTTTTTTTTTTTTTTTTTTATTGTACCTAATCAATCTTGTCGTGTTACTAAGAGCAACATCCCTGTCGGCCAGTCGAGAAGCTGGAAGTCTTACATGGCCTGGTGTGTAGCTGGGCACAAAGCTCCCTTTCATGGCTTCGGCTGGCTGCATTACCAGCCGTGCAGAGATCACAGTCCTGATAAAATGGTGTTGAAAGCACTGAGAGTTTCAGGCTTCATGCTCTCTGCTGAAGGGATAATTTTAGAACGTTCTTCCCCTTGATAATAGTAATTTTACAGCAATGTAACTGTTGGATTTAAGAGTTAGATCAGTGTAAATGAAGGCAGAATCAGATCATTTCTTCTGAGGCAAAGAACAAAACTCTTTACATCAGCAGTTATAAATGTATAAAAAAATCCAAATGTGCATACACACATAAAAATCTACATCCTCTCAAGGCAAGACTGTAAATAATTAATATAATAACCTGCTTACAAATTCAATCTAGGTATATTAAGTTAGTCAAGACATTTCAGATTAGTCCTCTTTTTTATCTTGTTTCGCTTCCTGTACCCCCGTGAATGCAGGTAACTTCCACCTGCGTGAAGAGCAAGCAAGCATTTTCCCTTCTGGTTTGGGAGCTGCGTTTTCAAAGTATCTTATGCCTCTCCTCCAGGTTTCCAAGCATATTTTTCTGGGCCTTTTTTTTGTTTTTCTTTCATATTTTTCTGTATTTCTAAAAAACATGACACATTGTATCCACATTCCTAGGGGCAATTTTTGCAGCTCTTCGCAAATAAATCGCTTAAAGACTTCTTGCAAGGTGATTGTACTAAACAAATGTAGTAAATAATCCTGAAATTGCAATGCATCTTATTTACATTTGAATGGAATTACTTAGATGTGGGATGTCGGTGGTACAAGTGGCTCCAAGTATGCTGTTTCAGGTTTCGTGTTCACTAATACAGGCAGCTTTATCGCTTGCATGTATAAAAAGCATGACACTTTGAAAAGGATACAAATCTCACTTGACTTTGGTCTTCTACGGGTGTCTGAAGTTAGGGACCTAAATAAAGCTGGTCCGATACTCAAAGGTGCTGAACAACTGTATCTTCTGTTTAAGTAACAAGGAGATGCAGCTGCTCAGCCCATCTGAAAATCAAGCATTTTTTTAGGTTCCTAAAAATGGATTTAGAAGCCTAACTTATGAATATGAGGTTCAAAATACTGGGCCACACAAAGTTTATTTTCAGTGATGAACTGAGCAGGGACGCAGATGTACTCCAATGTTTGTGCAGAGCTATCCATCTTCATTACAGTAAGCCCTTCGTGGAGCAGTATGGGACAGAAAAGTCTTTCTTCTAAATACTGTGTTCACAGAGTTACAGAAATTCATGAGGGGTTTTGAGGACCTGAAATACCCCAAATAATTTTGCTTCTTGCAAACAGAGGTCATGAGGTAGAAGCCCCAAGTTCTGGCTATTGAGGACTTAAAAAAAATACATTTGCTTCTCCAGAACATAATGGTTGCCTCTTAGCAGCACCCTTTTGCATCCTGGCTTTGCTACAGTAGCGTGGGTCATCTTATCAGGGGTGTAGAGGTAGAACATAGCTCCTTCCAGCCATAGTTCAGGTGAAGAAACCAGGTTGAATTTGGCCTTGTGTGCCACAGCCTGGATGCAGGAACTAAAAAATCCTTGCTGCAGTTTACTCTGCCTGCAAAAGCTTAGCAAATCTTTTTTAATTTTTTTTTTTTTTCAGTAGATGAAGGTGCAGTGATACAGTACCCTAGAACTTTTATTTTTTCAGTAGATAAAGGTACAGTGATACAGTACCCTAAAACTTTCCTCATGTGGGCAGTTCAGTGAGTGTCTCAGAAGGCACTATATGTATTTGCATATGAACTGTGGAAGTAATACATTTACCAGAGAAAAGGTGAGCCAGCTGTCATGCTGTCTTAGTGATCTAGAGGTGGGTTAGACGAGCTGGTAGTGCAGTGCCAGAACCTTCTGCTGTGTTGCTGATGTCCACCTAGCTCCCTGCTGCTGCCAGAGGCTTGCCCTGGGCTGGGGACTGTTCCATATATATGAACACAAGAGTGCTGAGTCTTCCAAAAAGTAAGTTTGCTAGACACAATTTATATTTAAAGGGAGAAGAATGGTGATTCCTGCTCACAGCTACTTGTCAGCCAGCCCTCTGAACTTGTGTTAGATTTATCTCACTTATCTAAGCTGCAAGCAGACCCTAAGCACCAGTAACAGCAGCATTTATATGCCATTTGCACAGCAGTGAAGTATGAGACAACATGACACTTAAATTAGTGTTCTACTCATTGATAGGTAAGGACAGATGCTGTAGCGTGTAATAAACCCTTCCTGCATCTGCTGCTTTGAAGAATCCTCTGTGCAGTGTTGTGATATGGCTAAGTGACCTGTAAACTCGCACAGGATAAATTTGGTTAATAGCGGTGGTTTAGCCCACAATTCCTTTGGGTGTGTGTCACGTTAGACAATATTTCCAGAGGGAAGGCAGCAGGCTTAGATCCAGAGAGTGCAGAAATGGACTTTGGGGATGAGTGTATGCGACTGATTGATTTTAGGGAAAAGGTCCTCTGGGGATTATACAGTTTCCCACGCGCTTACGGGATCACAGAATCACAGAATCGTCTAGGTTGGAAAAGACCTTGAAGATCATCCAGCCCAACCATCAACCTAACATTGACAGTTCCCAACTACACCAGATCCCTCAGCGCTATGTCAGCCCGACTCTTAAACACCTCCAGGGATGGGGACTCCACCACCTCCCTGGGCAGCCCATTCCAACGCCCAACAACCCGTTCTGTAAAAAAATGCTTCCTAATGTCTAGTCTAAACCTTCCCTGGCGCAACTTGAGGCCATTACCTCTTGTCCTATCGCTTGTTACTTGGTTAAAGAGGCTCATCCCCACCTCTCTGCAACCTCCTTTCAGGTAGCTGTAGAGGGCGATGAGGTCTCCCCTCAGCCTCCTCTTCTCCAGACTAAACAACCCCAGTTCCCTCAGCCGCTCCTCGTACGACATGGATTCGTTGCCCTTCTCTGGACACACTCGAGTAATCCAATGTCCTTTTTGTAGTGAGGGGCCCAAAACTGAACACAGTAATCGAGGTGCGGCCTTACCAGTGCCAAGTACAGGGGTAAGATCACTTCCCTGTCCCTGCTGGCCACGTTATTTCTGACACAAGCCAGGATGCCATTGGGCTTCATGGCCACCTGGGCACACTGCTGGCTCATGTTCAGCCAGCTGTCAGTCAACACCCCCAGGTCCCTCTCTGACTGGCACTGCTGTGTCCTGTGTGTTTCTGAATAATGAAAGAGATGTGCTCTTGGTCACACAGCTGGATAGGTTCTTGAGCACCTTCTGCTGTTGTGTTGCCATCAGTAAATTATTCTGGCTGGGCTGATGTTGACTTACATGCTTGTATTATGGCTGGAGTCTTCTTGTCTCAGTGTTACCAGAGAGTGTGTATGCCTCCATGCCTCCCTGGATTTTGCCCTTATTATGTCCTTTTTCGAAATTCGTGCCCACTCACACAGCTGGGTTTAGATAGGGTGAAATGTCCTTAGATCATAGTTAGATTATGAGAAAGAAATAAACACAAAGTTGCATGCACAGCTTCATTTTATTTTAGAGAAGAGTTTGGAAGATCTGAGAGTAAAATTTTGCCCAGAATGTTTAGATTTAAAAAAGTATATATTCTTTGCTTGACTTGCCTTTGAGCATTTTCTTAAAAGAAACTCTTTTAATGAAGCATAAAAATTGATTGTTTCTTGCCAGGAGGGATTGTCGTCAATCTTCAGATACTAAAGACTTCATGAGAACCACAAGAAGAATATCTTCTTGAATCATTTACATTTTTCCCCTTTTGCAGGCTTATGTAACCATGCAGAAAATCTAATAATAAGTGTGCTATTAGTATCCAGTGTGGCACCTTCTGCAAGCTGAGGTGTCATATTATTACAAATAATGGTGCAGAAATGTTGTAGATGCAGAGACCTTCCGTACATGGCTTATTTGAGTAACCTTTATCAAAAAATATCTTGGGCTAATTGAATCCATCTTTGATTCTGTTTTACTATTCTATTTTATTGTTTGAGGGAGGAAGAGCCTGGCTGCTTGCTTTTGTTTCTGTGAAGTCTGGCATGCTATTAATGGTGTTGGAAGGAATAGGCTAGTAGCAGTACTCAGAACCAGGTGTCTTGTGGTCTTCTATTTTTACATACATGCCCACCCCTTCTTTGTTCACCCACCCACAGACTCTTGAGGATTAAACCTGACCTACAAGCATCCCTTTCAGTTCTGGTCTCAAGTCCCTTGAGCAGGGATTGTCGGTCTTGTGACAAACACTTGTGCGGGCAAGGCTACCATGCTCATCTGCTCATACAACCTTACCGCCAGTAAGTTAAAATTCAGTCGGCTCCACAGTCCTCACTGATGGGACTGCAGGCTTAGCTTGAAGATGAAGAGCCTACTGAGCAGCAGCAAGTGACCTGCAGGGTCTTTGCTTCCCTAACTACTGCAAGTGACTCCATCTTTTCTATTGCAGGCAACTCTTTTGGGTTTTTTTAGCTGTTCTGTTGCCCTGGTACCCTGCCATCAGCGATACCTGCACCCAGAGCATTGCACCCCTTTGCAGGTGACCACAGCGTGCTCGCTCTCTAGGCAGGCCGTTCCCTTTCTCCTGGCATCTCTTCACTTGGTTTTGTAGAAGTTGTGCACTCAGTTGTTTCTCCAGGTGAATATTTAGAGCATAAGTCCTCTCCTCTGTCGTTACTGAGTGCTTTGAAGACACCATAAAAAAACAACAATAATGAAAAGTGTGATGCTATTTTTGTGTAAATTACCTCTCCAAGCTGACCCCTGAAAAAAGGGTGCACATGAAAATGCCGTTGATGGCATTTCCCTGTTCCTGGAGTGCTAGTGTGGTTTTCTTACCAAAAATGGTTTAGAAATTGTCCTAGTCACCAAAAGAAACTCCTGAAACCTCTAGGTATGTCAAATCCAGCTGCTTAACTTCAGTCCCTCCTTTGTTCTTGCAGGGATGTGGTCCCTCATGAATGTCCATCCTGGGTTTGCCCAGCAGTGCTGCCTGGCGCAGCGCAATGCCAACCACCCCTTCCTGGTTGCAGCTTCCTCACGTGGAGACGCTGCGAGGATAGTGCTGTTTCCCCTGGTTGAGTCTTGCTGGTGAATGAGGTGGTATCTTGGGAGCTCTGCCGTGGTCGCCCCACAGCCTATCTCACTTGGTGCCAAGCCTTTACTCGTAAGAAGCTGACAGTCCCAGGTTTAAAAATGTGTTTAAATCTGAGTGTGGCCTAAGGCACAAAGGATGTAACCACAACCTCACCAACCTTGTCCCCTGTCCCCCAGCAGTTTGGAGTAACTGGTGCCTTGGACTTGCAGGCTTTGCAATGTGGTATTGAGAGGGATGGTTCGGGATAGGAGGTGTCATATACCAATCATATACCAATCAATACCTATCATATACATGATAGGTTGCCATCAGTAACTGTTCATTGCTTTTATAAGTAAGAAGTCACTGAAAAAAAAGTGTAACACACCCCCCCCCCCAAAGAAAGAGCCGTACTACAGCCGTTTGCTGTAGTCTCCCATGAAGCAGCTAAGGAAAACAGTGCATTTTTCAAAAGCATTCAGTACCCTGCATCAGCATAGCAATTCCAGTTCTGGGGAGTGAATGGGTTTGTTACTGTAACAGCTGATAGTGTTCAGTTATATGTAAAAGGTTGTGCACAGTGTAACTCTCCAGGGTTGTTTTACTGTTGTTTCCTCCTGTGTGTTTTCCTAGACAATTTAGCGCTTTGTGGTAGGGACCTAATCCTGCAAGTTACTGAGCACCATGAAATCCCATTAAAGCCAGTGCATTCAGCTCCTCGACGGATTGTAGCTTTATTTGATGCAGGTTGTGGTGGTGCTTTGGCAATAGAAATAAAGCTATTTTTAAAGGTCGTTGTGTTGTAAGCTTTTATAAAGCAGTACTCATACAATGGATCTCTCTTAAATCTGTACTTCTCCCTGCTAATCCCGGAGACTTATTTCTTTCCCCTTTGGTGTTCTTGCTTTGATTTTTTCTTTTTCCTTAATAATGCATTTTCTTTCACAGCTTCTCCTAGTTCCTTAGCTTTGCAGCCCTCCTCCTACTTGGGTGGGTCTTTTTATGTCTTTGTTAGCTGGGGATCATTTCCCGGCAGTGGTAGCTATGGGACTCCTGAGGTCTCTGCCACTTGAAATGCTCATTCAGAACCATATTGGATAATTTCCTGGCCCATTTCCCTTCTGTTTTAAATATGCGATAAGTTTGTTTACAGAATCTAGGGTGGTTGATGCCAACCTGAAGTATGGCTGTATTCACAGGCCAGTAACACGGGGGAAGGGCTGAGCTAAGTAACTGTGATGCTCTTATGCTCACAGTAACACAGAGGGAAGCTATTACAAACTTCAGGTCTAGAGCCAGTCCAATCTTGAACCCTCCCTGGGAAAGCTTGGCTTTTGCTGTTTAGGCGTCATTTAGTGTAAAGTATTTGTACCATTGTCACATGTATCTTTTCATTTTGTTTTTATTGGAAGGATAGCAACTTACCTCAAAACTATCCTTCAGGTGTCATTTAAAGGCTTTTCCAGGTCACTTTTTTGAGAGGGAAACTGATTGTGAAACCTAGGCAAAAGAAATTGCTTTGTTGAACTGGCAAAAGCCATTCTCCAGTGTCCAGTCCTTGTAAAAGCGTCCTTCGCAGGGAAATCTCTAGGGACAGCAGTGTGGTTCTTTCCTATAGTTACGAGGTCAGACCTTTGTATTGCAGATGCACGGCTGTACATTTGTTTGTGCTGTGACGAGCTTGGTGGTGGAGGTAATGGTAGCAGTTCTGCTGGGAAGAGCCAGCCCCTCACATGCTGGAGGGAGAAGATGGTACTCAGTCGTATTTCTTCTGTGCTTGGGTTTTTGTCCCTTTTGCTCCCTGGTTAGGTTTTATTGGCAAGAGGAGTGTGAGGTCAAGACTGCTGTTTATTTTGCTTCTCAGCTAACTCAAAAATACAGCCTTGCCTTGCTGCAGCCTGCCAGGGACCAAACTTAATGGTCAGTGTTTTAATCTAAGTGATGCCAGCCATTAGGCGAGCGGCGTAAAGGGTACGATTGGTCAGCCCTTCCTTCCAGCAGTTTGCTGTACATCCAAGGCTATCGACCCTTTGCTCGCAGACGGCACATGGTCGGCCAGTGGCCAGAGGGGACCCACTGTGCCAGGAGACCTGCGACTTAGCTGGATACCCATGCCCACTGCAGAAACTTCCTGTTGTGGGAGAGGAGCCGCTCTGTGGTGGTACCTTGCACTGTTGCTTGAAGGTCCTTCTCCTCCCCAGGGTGCAGGGACTATGGTTTGTGTTTTCTGAGGACATGAAGGCTTGTTCTTGTGGCTCTGGGAAAGGCTGGCGGCACTGGTTTAGGTTCAAGGCTGCTTTTCAGAAAACACAAGCATAACGGCTTTGGTCATACATCCAGAAATAGAGGCATCCGAAAGAACAGGCTGTCAGAAAGCTTTTGTCTTTTAACCCGGTTGTGTTTCTGCATTGTGAAGATGACGTGAGACTTGCTGTGAGATGCCATGATGAGAGACTCTGCGCCGGGAGCTCGCAGTCGCCGCTTGGAAGCTGTGGGGAGGAGCGGCAGGCTCCTTCCCTTCACGGGTTTCACAAATGGGAGCTTTTCTGGTACTTGGTGATCATCACATTCCCTCTCCCGTGACAGGGAAGGAGGCTGCTCCCCTTTCAGCCTCTCCCACTCGTAAGCTGTTTATTCACATTAAGTGGTGAGGAGGCTGGATCAGCCGTACTTCTCTGGTGTCCTTAGTTAACACCAGGATCTGAGAATTGTATCTCTGATTGTTCTCTCACCATCCCTACCTTTTAAAAATGTTTCTCTTTAATTGCTGCTTTGTCAGCTGTGTAATATTGTACTGGGATCCAAAGGTGCTTGTTAAATAAGGGATTTGAGGCTGCAGGGGATTGAGCTGATCATTATGAGTCTGAGGATGGGACCTGTGAAGCATGTTATCTGAGGCCTCTGTGGATAGTTAAATTAAATGAATGCTTTTGTGATAAACAGTTTTTTCAAACTAATCAATTGTGTGAAAGCAGGGAGTAAGCCTTAGCAAGCTGGATGGTGAGGGCTGGAGAGCCACAGCTGCTACTTGTTTCCATTGCAATGCCATTAATGAGCAGTTAAAGACTATATCCCAGCCCAGTGTTTCTAGATCCTTTCCTTTTTTTCATTGCCCTTGCTTAAAGGTGGCCCAGAAAAGAGGCCAATAGGCAGAAGGCATCAGGAAAATGGAGCAGGGAAGCAACGCTGTGCCGTTATCCCAAGACATCGTGGGGCTGCCATCAGCCTTCCCAAGTTGTTTGCTCAGTGGAGGTGGTCCGTGAGGGAAAGGAGCTGCAGGAAAGGGGTGGAGAGTGACAAGGCTGCAGAACGAACTGCAGCTCCTGCCAAAAAGTGGTGTAACAGCTGTTGTGCCTGCAAAAGGCGGTTTGCCTTGAGCATCTTTTCTTTCCTCTGTGTAGGGGATGGGTCGACCAATAGGCATTGATATGATGCTCTAGCGTATTGCTTGGGCCTGTCGGGTCTGTGCCTTCCCTATGTATTGCGCTCTGGATCTTCTTGTGGGGAAGCAGGTACAGCCCCTGGTTGAGAATCAGCATGCTGCTGGATGTCATGCAGAGTCAAAAGGTAACTCTGGGGCCTCTGGACCACATTGCTTCCATGGGAGACCCCACTGTGAAGACAGGAGGAGAGGCAGGGCAGGCTGCCTGTGGGTCGAGAAGCAGGGAGCCCTGCCCCAACAACATCAAGTTCCTGCTTTGTTTGCTCTAATACTTATTTTTCCAAAGACCTATAAAAGTTGAGTTCTCTTTTATTTTTGCTTGATTGTTGTCTGTGCTTTAGAAGAGAAAAAATGGTTTAGTGCCACCTCGGATGAGGAGCAGCTTGAGCTGTGCCCTCCCAGGCTCACCTTGGCCTGTACAGCCACAAAAAGAGGAACAGTGTTAGGCAGTTGCAGCTCCGTGCAGCACGGTGGGTACATCCGTAGATCTGCCTTTTGCTGGGCTTTGGGAGCTAAGTTTTGGATGGGAAACAAGTGTGAAGAAGGCAAATCTGGAAGAGGTGTGGTGCAGCAGAAGACCATAGAGGTTTTCCCTGGTCTTCTGCACAGGCATCAGATACAGTCTGATTTGCAGTACTGCCTGGCCAGCAGGAGCAGTGTGAGCCCAAGAGAAAAGGACCTAGCTAGGGGACACAGAAGGTGAGATGGGATATATGGAACTGCCCTGAGAGTACAGAGGTGGTCTCATCAGTCAAAGGCCAGTCGGTTGCACAGAGACCTAATTTCATTGACTCCTTGCATCAGGGCCAGTAGCGTTTGTATTGTGCCACCAGTGGGAGGTTATGGTCGAGGCTGATTCTTGCCTTGCTTGCCTGAACCGCTTTGAGCTATCCCTTTGCAAAGGGAGGGGGAGGAATGGGCAGGGGTGTGGGAACGCCCTCTTCACCAGGGCACATTGTCAGAAATAAATCTTACCCCTGTGTGAGGTCTGGAGTCCCCGGTGGCTGCAAAGGATGTCATGGGTGGTAACACTTCCTACATCTATTCTCTGTTGCTAATGGCCATGGTTTCGCCATGCACAGGCATGACCCCTTTGGGGCAATAAAAAGCTAGTCTTCCTTCCCTTAAGCTGTCAGCGGTGGCTTTTTTTTCTTTTTGGTTTGCTTTATCATTGTTTTCTCCATGAATGTAGAGGATGCAGGCTTTCTCCACTCTAGTCTCTGTACACTTGGTGTGTGGGGCGTGTATATTTTTTTCCTGGCTATCTCTCTCTTGCATCAGTAATTTAGAGAAGGTACAGGTTTGTAGCACAGCTGTGTGATTTCGGGGAGGGAGGAGGGGGGAAATAGTGTTACCTGCCTTGTGTTTTCCGTTTTCATTCTGCACTGTTCAGCCAAGGCTTTCATGTGGCAGGAGTGGTGGAGTCTGATCAATGAAAACATAGGTTGATAAGATCACAGGGAAGTTTGAATCGACGCCTTTCCCACCTTCTAGATATCTTCTAGCCATGAGCTAGAGGTTTCAGGGGCACCATTTCCTCTATCTGTACACAAATCTGGTTGGTCCTGAGATAAATGAGCATAGAGTGCTTTACTTTCATAATCTCTCCTCTTTTCTCATCCGGTGTGGCTTGGAAATGGTGGCTGTGGTCAGGCTAAGAGCTGGAGGGGAATAGGGTTTTGTGCCTTCTGCAGGTAACCTGATTTCTGTCCATGAGTTCATGATCTGTGCTCCTTTTTGCTTGCTATGAAAGTAGACCTTATTTTTCTGCCATGTGTGGCTCCAGAGCTATCCAGAGGAAAAATACAGTTGGAACGTGTCACCTCACGGCTGTTAGCCCTGTGGGCTATGTCTTTGCTACAGTGAATACAGAGCTGATGCTGAGTAGAAGGATTGTTTGACTGCACTTCTCCTCACTTCCCAGGAAATCAATTTGACTTGCCATTTTGAATTCTTAAATCTGAAACAATAAACAGTTCCTGCCTTGTACTTAATAGTGCGGGGAGCGAGCAGCTTGTCCATGCGGCAGTGCGGGAGGCTATTGACAGAGGGATGACTTCAGCCAGGCAGTCTGGAGGCAGCGTGATTAATTTATTTTCTTCCCTGATCTGTGAACCCTCTCGGTCACCAGAGCATTGGGACCTTCAGCTTATGACTTGCTGGGTCTGCCCTCACACACCTCCCCATGGCTGCCTGGCCCCCGGGGCTTCACTCCTTACTTAGCCCAAGTGCCTGTGGTCCTGTGCCCAGGTTGTCCCCAGAAACACCTCTGTAGCTGCAAAAGGTGATGACCGCAAACCTGGGAACTCCGTAATTTATGCTCTCCACGCAAACAAACATGCATATGCCATTCACACTCCCGGTGTATTAATAGTGACAGAGCAACATGTGTTTTCCGCAAGAGCGATGCACCTGTTGAGGTTGTTCAGGGTCACCAAGCGCTGCAGTGATGCTTTACTGCTTTCTGCAGGCTCCAGCATGTGTTGAGGAGGGAGGGAAGGGTTTTTATTAGGCCAAAAGGGGCTGTGGGTGGGGAGCCATCCAGATGTTTCAAGTCCGCTTGCTGGGTTCATATGCTCAGCCCAAGAAGGAGGGCAAGTGGAGGAGCTGAGGTTGTTACCTGTTCTGGTCTAAATCTGGCGTTTGTGATAAGGTAAATGAAAAGTCTCCTAGCAACTGAGGTCAGCATTTGTCCTGTGGTGTGTACGGCTCTCCCCTGTGAGGTGCACTGATAAATGCGTTTTGTTCCATAGTTCCATGTATCTGCAAGTCTGAAACCACTGTTGCAATCGCTCTCACCCATTTCATAGGCCAGAAATGGGTTTTAATTAAAGCTCTTCTGAGATTGTTTAAAAATTACCAGATCCTCAGTCACTGGGCAAGTAGCTCAAGGGCATGAAGGCTGCCCTTGTGTGCATCGTGTGAAACAGTATGAGGCAAACTTTGCCCAACATTAAGAGGCACTGAAAGCAACCCCTCGTACATCTAAGTGGTGACTTACCCTCCTTCAGTGGCATTTGGGCATTAGTGTATCCCTTGGGTCTCAGGTGCTCTTAGACACAGATTTCACATATATGATCTTTCATAGATTTCCTTTTGCAGAGCTGAGTCTAGAGGCATTGTGCTTTTTTCCCTAGAAAAACTGCTATGGGTTGACCTTGCAGAAAAGAAGTGAAGCAATGTCCTAGCTGTTTAATCTGGGCACCTTAGAGAAACAGTAGCTGTAAATTGGAAAGCCATTTCTATCTGAAACACAATAACTGGGGAGGAACCTCATGCATACCTCCTGGATGTGATCCGCCCCCTGAAGGGACCAGAGCAGTTGTAAGTGGGTAGGTAGGAGCAGGAGAGCAGGATATGCAACCAACTCCTTCCCACAGGACAGCAATATTTGGAGCTCTGTCTATTTAGGATACTGGGTCAGGTAAGATGTGAAGAAACTGGGAGAAAGTTGTTTGGTGTGCTCCACCTGCTAATGCATGCTAGTTTTGGAGAATTTTACACAGAAATTAATGGTGAACCTGTTGGCATTGCCATTGGCAGCACCCTGGTCCTTGCAGGTGTGCACAGATCTGGAGGGAAAGGCATGGCCAGTGGAGAGCAGGCAAAGGCTGGCGGTGTGGGAATTGTCTCCAGTATCTACAAATTGCCTGGGAGGCCCAAGCTTTCACTGGTAGTTAGGGGCTTCTGCTGAAGGACTGAAAGCTTTTAGTACCCCTTCAAGTCCCTGAATAGGCTCTCTTATAAGTTATCTCTTATTCTTTAGCCTTTCTGGTTTGGTTTTCCTTAATTTTATTCTACTGGGAAGGGCAAGATTTAACGTACAGAAATTCCATTGTTTCAAGGTAATCATCCAGGTCTTGCAGAAGATTTTGATGATAGTGTTTAGCAGTTTATAAATGCAGGCCATCTTTTAGTTCTCCACAGACCAAATTATACAAATTAAAACTTTACTGCTAAACAAAAGGGAAACTAACCAGATAAAACCAAGAGAAAGCATTAAGAAACCAGATTAAGAGAATTACATTGTCATTTCTATTCTTAACTCATATTAGAATGGGCACAAAATACCTCCTTTGTATCCTCAAATGTTCAGCCTAAAGTTACTTAGAAAGAGTAGCTGTGTGCACAATATACACCCTGTATTCCTCATTGTAGTTTCTATTGTGGCAGTCCCTGCCGGTGTTTTCTATTCCTGAGTTTTATCAATCTGAGCAAGTCTGTTCCTGAGGCTCTGCTGAAAGGCAAAAGGGTGAAAGAACGTTATGTCTACGGAAATGTCAGAAGAAATGCTTTCCAACGTGCTGTGGATCATTAATTTGGCTTCAAAGAAGTGTTTTATACTTTGGGATTTTACAGAGCAGCTACATAGAGGATTTTTTACTATTGGACAGGGCATGTTCCCCACAAGGTAACCTTGTAAAGCATTTTCTTCACTAACGGGATTGCAGACAAATAGTTTCTTGCCTTTATCCTCTTGTTTTATCTCTGCTCTCCCCAAGAATCCCCCTTAATTCCTTGGTTGCTCTTCAGGGTGACATAAGGACAGAGTACCCAAAGTGGAAGATGAGAGAAACGCAGTGTTAAAACAAACTGAAGCTGGGATGATCTGCCAGGACTGGGGAGATAACCCATGCAATCAGGGTCATTTCACAAACATCAGGAGACAAGGTTCAGGAGTAAAATCTGTCGTTAACGAATCTGAAAGACAGCATTGCCCTGAAAGTACTGAGATGATCAGAAACTGCTAGAGTTTTCTACTGAGTGAGTTTTCAGTGACATCATCATCAATGTTATTATGTGAAAACAGAGTATCAGCAATTATTTTTCAGTCTTAGGGATTTAAAATACCTTGCTTCCCTGTTAAAGTCAATTGAATAATGACATTAAACGTGCAAATGAACACTTTTTAAAAAAATAAATTATGATTTTCATGATGGATAAAACTTAACTCTTTCTGTTACTTTTCGTGAAGGTGTGTTTTGGTTTTTTGTGGTTTGGTGGTTGTTATTTTTTCTGGATGGCTCATGCCAGTGCACTGAAAAGCTTGCAAGAATATTAAGTAGAGTAGTGATGAAGGTATTGACTGAAATTCGGTGCTGGTAACTGAACTGGCAGCAGATTCCAGCTGTCCACACCCCACCTCCCTCGTCTCCCCTCAGCCCATTTTGCTGGTGTTCTGAAGAGGATATGTGCCTTTTCCTCAACACTACAGTTTTCAGTGTGACTTTTTAATGCAACCTACTGCCAATGTCAGTTTGCAGCATCCCCTGAAGAACGCAACGTGTTTGTTTGCATCTGTGAAGTGGAATTAATAAGAAGAGTTCTCACTCTGCTGGGATGTGATGAGGTTACTCCAATAAAATTTGGAATAGGTTCCTTGTGTTAAAGATACATATACATATCTTTATGCAGCGAGCAAATGGAGAGTTGGAAACAGGATCTGAGAGTCCAGAGTCTAACCACCGAGCCATTCCTTCCAAAGAGAAAGTATTTTAAGTGCAGGGATTGACTTTAAAAAAACACATGCATGACCAGGTAAACATAAATAGCAAATACCAGCAAATAAAGCAAAAACAATCCTGTAGAGCTGTCAAGGTTCTGTAAACATTTTTGTTCATTTCTGCCCTTTCTCTGGAAACCCAGTCTGCAGTACTGCATCATATGAAGTGTAGTGCTAAGGAAAAGACGTATTTGTTGCATATGTTTGTTCACTTAAAAAGAAACAACCAAAGTGTACTCTTTCCAGCAAGTTTACAACATGCATCAGTCAGAACTTCACTTGCTTCCCAGGAATCGAGTCTGTCACTTGGCTGCTGTACTAATGCACACCGCACACAACTTAGGCTCGAGCTTATATAAAGTTGTTTGATTGCATGAAGATCAGTTACGTAGGGCAAATAAACACTGCTTTGCATTGAACCTACTCACTGCGCAAAGCAGTGGTTTTGCAGTCTCCATCTGCTTAAATTTTTGCCCCCACCCTCCCTCAGATAGCCCTGCTGGGCACAGTGGCAAGCAGGTCTGGAGTCCCAGTGGTCCAGTTCAAGCAGAGAACTTAAGCCAGCCCTTCAAGCTCAGTCAGTAAATGTTCTCAGTGGTGGGACTTTAAGCTGACTTGTACCCTGTGGTTTCAAGTTCATAGGCACTCAAGTGGTTTGCTAGGTCCAGACCTAGAGAAGCACCAGGTTTGAGCTCTACTCAGATGTGTTAAAGACACTTGGGCAGCTGTTTGGTAGACACAGATATCCAGTGACTGGATCTATATTAGAAACATTGTGTTTGGGTATGGGCAAAGGTTTCTACTAGGGGAAAAAAATCCTTACTAGATAAAGAAAAGATCTCAAAATTAAAATTGAGAATCATTCTGTTTATACTGTAAGGGCTGCTGTTTACTTTTATAGGTTTGTTTATACAAGTTTTGAGGACAACTGCATTTTTATCATATGAATCTGCCCAACTCCTGGCAAAAAATTCCTAAGAGTTTTCCTTAGGGCTGTTAAAAAAAGAAAGAAAAAAAAAAAAAAGGACAGGGTGGAGCAGTCTGAGGTGGTATGACTGTGCAAAATCGTGTTTGCTTTTCCACCAAAGCTTAGGTAGTTCTACATTATGCATATCCATGGAACAAGAATAACCAGTGCTAGGAAACAGAAATATAACTATGTTTCAAACAGTTTCAAAACCACACAGAAATTACTGTCCCCTGCATGTGCTATTAACACCACAACTTTCCTCCTTGTATGGTTGTTTCCCACACAGAAATCTAAGATACTTTCTATAAGATGCCATATTCCATGCAGTCTTCTGTTGGACACTGAGTTTCCATCTGTGAATTTGTTCCTAGGACTAACATAAATGGCATCCTGATCATAAGATACAGACATGTAGCTTATGTGTAAAACTGGTACGCTCTTCTGGAGAACCATGTTAGTGGCCCAGCAGCCAGTAGTGTCTTGATGCTGTGCCTAAAAAAGGTTTTTTTGGGAGAAAACCCCCCAGGGTATCATCAGAAAACTTTCATTTACATAGCAATATTGACAGCAGTAGGCCAGATGGCACTTAGCAAAATCCTGAACCTGACAAATTTTACAGAGGATTTACCTTTTGTTCGATCCTCTGGGGCCAAGATTTCAGCCATCTTTCTAAATCCCATGAAGCTGTGCAGCCCTGGGGAGGATAGGAACTCGCTTACGGGAGGTGACTGTACCTTCTGGTCTCCCAGTGTGTGTCCACTCTTGACTGCAAACAGGGATAGCTGGAAAAAGAGTCTGAACTCGGGTCTCTATCCCACTGCTCACAAGTGTTATGCATTCAGTGGGGCAAGGCAAGTGATTCCCCAGAAATGACAGACATATAAGGAAGGTTGTAAGCAGGAATGAGTTCCCTTCCCTCAGCAAGATTTGTACATACGTTACGCACCGCACCCCCACTGCACTCATGCCCAGATCTTCAGTAGCATGTGCTGGAGCAGCTGCCAGTCACGTCAGCAGTACAATTCAGCAGTCAAGAGCAGAAACTGCAGAGGTCAGATAAGTCTGTTTTTCTGTTGCCTCACGCTGTTTATGGCTGCCTAGTTGCATTATTATTATTGCTTTCATAGTTTTTGCCTTTCTGTGAGGTGTTGGGTGTTGCCCACTGCCAGCAGCCGGGGAAGCCAGATGTGCTATCGTTGTGGGAGCACTTTATGAATTGACCGAGAATGCATTTGCTTTGTGTTGCTGGAGGTGTTGCGCAGGATGAGTGCCAGATCATTTCACCAAACGCTTCCGGTCTAAATGGATAGAACAAGAAAAGGAAGCCAAAAATGATACAGCATAAAGTTGCAGGGAAAATATGCTAGGTTCGTAAACTTGTGGCCCAGTGTCTCCTTCTGTTTTCAAAGAAAGCTATTTATAGAATCAGTAAAAAAGCTGTTTGTCTCAGTAGTTCTTAATTTCAGCTCAGACAATGGAAATAGATACATGACAGGTACTAAGGATTTCTTCTTCATTGCATTCATTCATATACCTTCATTCATTCATTTCTTATTTCATCTCTTTGTGTTTTAAAATTTAAACTAAGGATAGTTCATGCTACTAGCTCACAAATGCAGCAATATTTTATTGTGTTTTGGCCAGTGCTGAAAAACTGAATTTGTCATCTCTGCAAAGTTGTTCGGGGAAAAAAGTGGTGGTCAACAGTATGTTGTCAAGGACGTATTTAAATAGTAACCTACCATGAGATCATGATGATCTGAGAAGAAATATCCTTGGGAATCCAAATGTACTGTCTAAATAAAATGTAGGTAGAATTAGCAGAAAAGATGGAATTGGCTTAATCTGATTGTATTGTTTCTGAGCTGATGCTCTCCTAACTCATGAGAGATAGAGGGAAGCGTAAACATGAATGCATTGTGCACAGCCGGCCATGGTGAGAGGACTTTGTTAAAGCCTGGAGGCCCAGGGCAAGGCTGGTATGAGTTCATTTTTTGTAGACTGGACTTTGATCTTGGCTGCCCTGGAAGGAGAGGACAGTGAGACTTGTGCAGCTCCCACACAGTCAGGCTTAGTGAAGGTCTAGGGAGCTTTTAACACAACAAAATGAATGACCTTTTATCTTAAGAGTCTGTTTTGAAACAGTGTTACGGTGTATGTGTTCATCCCCTTAAAACGACCAGGCGGGTGGGAGGATGGCTTCTTTTCCCGCGTTAATTAGATGACGAAGTTTGTGGTGGGATATGTGTTACGTCTGTAGAAGGTAACTGTAATTTTTAACCATAATGGTTTACCCATCCGGTTCCCAGTGGCATACATCCAGGATCTGATGACTGAGAAACACAACTGTAGCCAAGGACTCCTCTTCAGCACATTGGAAAGGCAGGCTGTTTGCTCTGCTCTCTGTTTCTCTAGACTAGGTGGAGGGCTGTAGCATTCATTTATCCCTCTAGGGAGTTAATGTGAGTGATCAGTGTGTGTAAAGCAGTGACGAAAGTAAGGAGACAACTTGATGAAGGTGGTGCTGGAATGATACTGAGTATCAGCACTGCTTGGAGATACAAGATTGTTCCCACATAGGGTAAGGAGCTAGGTTAACATCCTGATGCTGTGTTTAGGTCATTCAGGCTTCAGGCCCTGGGCAGGAAGGCCAGCTCCAGCCGGAGGTCATTGTATTTGGCTGCAGTTAAAACTTTGTGATGTTAAAAGCAGTCCTGGAAAGCATTGGGGTAACATCTGGTCAACAGGAGACAATGCAAATTGAAAAGACTGTCGTTGGACTGGCCTGGACCTCCTCTAGTTTCCTGATGCAGGAATGCGGTTTGAGTGTCCATACTGTGAGGTCCCTGCATGCTTATCAGCATTCACCACTTGTACACGAAAGAAGGAAGCAAGAAGTGATTCACTTTGCATCCGGGCCCTGCCAGCAGTGCGTGCAACTGCGTGGTCTCCCCTCCTCCCGGTTCCTGCATTGCCCCCGCTGTGCCTGCTACGGTCATCCCCCATGTTTTAGAAGTGCTTCAGTCTTCATTTTGTTCTGCAAAATGTTTATAGTCTAACCTGGGAAATGGAGCACGTTTAAGGAAAACCAAACTGCACACACCCCCCCCAGCAGTCTTTCACTGCCTGCCTCCCAGGCGGCGGGGGGAGAGGCACTGATGAGGTGCGGGCAGAGCCAGGAGTACCAGCAGCCAGCGACAAAACTGGCCTCACCTCCAGAGGCTGGTGGGCAGCTCGTGATCAGGGGGACACCATGGAATGGAGGGCTTCAGTATCACGGCGTGTGGATGGCGGGGCTGTGAGCAAGGACCGTCGGCTCCATCTTACCAGCTGGCTCGCTCAGCAGTTTTTGCAGGAAGTGTGAAGAGAACACATTTTATGGGAGATATTTATCATTACCCTGTACTGCTTAAATATAGCCTGTGTAGCAGGTTAGAGCTTGTTAGGCTTTTATCTTCTCAAGTTCAAGGATGATGTATTAATCCATGAGTGTTGCAGCCTCAAGTGAATTACAGAAAGTCATCCCCAGTGAGTAAAGATAAATGACATTTGGAAATTAACCCATTACATAGTCTCTTCCAATAAAGTGCTTACTAAAATATTAAATTGTAAATGAAGATGCTTCAGGTCTCATTTGAAAGTTAGAAAGACACTTATTTGTAATTCCAGTACTGGTTTTCATTTTTTTTTCTCTCGGGGATTTCCTTTCTCCTGAAAGGTTTGGGACTGACAGCCCCAGAGGACAAAATCTCTTATTAATCCACCGAGCGGGCACAGCAGCTACAGTGCAAGCTGCTCTGCCTGGTTAATGTGCTGCACCTTTGCTGAGAAAGGGGCAGTCCTGAGGGATGTGGTGTTAGCTTAGACTTTGCAGCATCCAACCTCAAAAAAAAAAGAGTTGTTCAGTTCTTTACCAACTTGCACCTGCATGAATTCAACTGGGTTAACTGTTCATTTAGCTGAATTTAAGGTGACCTGCTGGGCAACACAGACCCACTATACACTTTTCTGCCAGTGTAGGTCTTCCTGATTCAGCCTGACCCAGGATGCACCTTGAAGCTGAGCCTTGCTCAGATATTTTAAGAATGAGAGCAATAATAATACTGAGATGCACATTCAGTTACTAGAGCTTGGCAGTTGTGGTGGTCTCTAGTTTTGCTGCTCCACACCAAACTAATGGGGTTGCACAGCGGTAAAATTGCCCCAGTTAATCCAAGACAAGTCATTATAGTTTTAAACCAATATAAAGTGTGTGCAAGTTTCATACAGTCACCATTGTTGAGATTTGTACTTTGGAGTAAATATCCCTGTGTAAATATCCTTGTTCCGGGCTAAGATCTATTTGTATGCTAACAAAAAGCTAGAAACAAAGCGTTTTCAAGAATTCCCATCTCCAGCACACCCCATTACTGTGGTGATGGTTTTTACTCTTTGAATGTGGAACTGGACCGAGCCTGACAAGATCAGCTCACTTCAGAGAGGCTGCCCAGTAGGAATGACTTTCACTTCCAACCTGAGCTGTCTCCAAACCAAGGACCCAGAGGGCAGAGCCTCTCCTTCCCATTATCTACCCTGTAAGGCATCAGAGCCAATTTCCCATTTTCTTCTAGAGCTAGCAGCTTGATGATAACAGAGAATTATTAAAGTCATATAATATTAAATGTGATGGTAATTAGATAATCTCCTGTAAACCGTGATTTTTAAAGACTGTTGTTCATCACTGGCTTTTTCTTTTCTGATGGCAAAGGACAGACTTTGTCTTCTCTGTTTTGCAAGCACTGCCACTGCATGAGTATTGCCTATGCTCGTGGAGGAAATTTGTTCCTGCTCATTTAATTGCTTTCAACCAATCCCGGTTCTGATTTTACTGCGAGTCTCTCAGTTGCCCTCATGTGAAGGGTATTTGGAAGAGCATATATGGCCTGTAGAGGCTCGGTGTCACACAGCATCACTTGGGATGGTGGAGCTTCTAGGAGGAGAGAGACTGCTCTGCAGGGAGGGCACAGGTTTGATTTGGCAACTGGCCCAGGTTGTCCTTCCTATAAGCATGGAAAAAACTGATCCAGTAATACACCCAAGTAATTTTGGACTTGAGGTTCTTGGGTGTTTTAGAGGTGTTACAGAGGTAAAATTAGGCCTGCACTTGCTGAAATCTTTGACATACTGTTTTACAAGGGAAATCTCTAAAAGTCTGGTTTGCTCTTACAGCTGTTTTCATAGGCACATTGCTTGTGTGCTACAGCTGTGATTTGGCTTATTAATAAATTCCTGATGTAAGGAAGGTCTGATCTTGTTCCCATTGGAGTAAACACATTCTAGCATTAAAGGAGCAAGACTTTAGGTAGTAACTCTCAAAAAGTGTTTTTATTAGTTTTATTATCTGACTAGAATCATCCTGGTTGTGTTGGCTCCTCTGCATCTCTTCCATGCCACATCCTGCATGTATGAAGAAAAAGGAGAGGTTGTCATGCATCAGATCTTCTCTTTAAAGATTATACTTAAATACCGTTAAATCAAAAACAAGTGGCAATTCACATGCATATTTAACGTTGTTTAATCCCTGTTTGAGATCAGCAGTTTGAGTTCTTACAGAAATTGAGTACCCACCTGCCTATGAAGTGTGGATTCTTTGCAATGAACAGAACAGCCCCCCCTTGCAAGGGTACAAGAAAGCCCTCTCAGGAAGGCTCTTTCACCACTGGTTTATGTGGTGAAATAAGGAGAAATGGAAAAACAATCAATCTTAAGAACATGTTGAATTTATGAATTAATGCCCATATGAGCCTGCCAGCCTTCTCAGTGTGTTTTCCGTAGGCTTGAAGTTGGGGGATGGGAACAGACTGGGCAGAGCAAAGCTTTTTTATAGAGTGACAAAATAAACCCTTCGTAGCAATCATATACATTTTTAATGCAAGACTGTACTAGTGCAATTCTGCTGTTCTGGGCATCAGTAAGAGGGGATGTAATCCACAGTACTTTTTTTGGCCTTTAGTAATTTTTTCCTAGAGTCAGAAATGAGTGAGTGCGCAGGTCTCAATTCTGACTCAGTCTCATGCTGTTAGTGATAGTGGCGTTTTAACAGATACTGAAGCAAGGACAGAAACCAACGTTTAAGAGCAAGCAAGAATGACAGAAATGCTAAGATGAGGAGAATAAAGAAGAAAAATGCTAAAACAGTAGTTCAGAAAAGAACAGAGTGTGGGGGGAAATAATTTTAGACCAGAACTGTAGAAACAGTACTTGACCACAGACTGAAAATTGTGAAAGCTGCTATTTTGTGTCAGACCAGCTTGATTTGGAGTCTAAGCTGCTGAGCAACAATTTTGCTCTAGTCTGATCCTGTGTCTTTTAATTAACCAGGGTTGTCATCCACATCTTTGAGATTTTGATGTGAGCGGGAGCTCGTCTGTTGGTTTGCTCAACACTCTGCGTGCAGAAAGCAGCAGCTGCTGCTGGTGATCCCAGGGCTGATTTGTCTGCATGTTCCACTGGAAATATTTCCATAAACAAAGTAAGCTGTGCGACAAGGCACCTAGTCTAATTGGAGCATTAGAAGTGTGCAGTAGGTGGTACGCAGGTGTTTTTTTGTTGGTTTTCTGTCAGCTGGTAGTTTATCTGTGACATGTATGGAGTTTTGATGGAGGTAGGTAGTGCAACTGCATGGAAGAGCCATTACGTGCTGGTGCAATGTGGCTGTGCTGCGGCTTACAGTGTTTTCAGAGTGCTTTGCTCCCCTTGGGGTCTCACATGACATATACTATGAGTAGCAGTTACCAAGGACCTCAGTGGGCATCCCGAGCAAGATCTTGACCTACGTGATACAGATGAGTCACTAGTTACATTACCCCCACCTTCGTAGCTCCTCAGTGGAGTGGTTTCACAGCACAGTTGTGCTGAGTGGCATCACAAAGCATAGCTGTCGAAATCACCTGCTAAAATCTGTAATTTTTGAGAGTTTTCCAACATTTTCAGTGGATAGGTGTAGCAAGCATATTCCTGTTGTTGCCAGCAGCCCACTAGTGAACTGAAATTGTACAAGGTTTTGTTGAGAAAGTTGTAGCTGCATTGCTGAGAAGCAGCAAGTGAGAAGTGCAGTTTGGATCACCTGAAGATGTCCTCATTAGCCCACTTCTCCAAACAGCAAATGGCCAGCACAGCCTCACTCTGACAGCCAAGAAATTCTGAGTGCCCCTTGTGTTAGCCATGCTGGCAACTTGCAGCAGCAGCTCGGGCAACATATGTATAGGAGATGTGTCTTCTCTCTGCCTTCTTCCCCACTGAATGGGATGGACCAGCAACTATGGCTTCTGCTGAAATGCTGCGGCTACTTCAACCCTAATTCGCCAGACAGGCCAGCAGTTCCCTTCCTTCTCTTTCTTCTTTTCCCTCTCATTAAACTAGTATGGTAGCTGTCATCTCAACCTGGCTGTACATCAGAGATGATACTGTGCTGTTTCGGCAGCAGTCTGAGCTGAAAGGAAAGATTTTGCAGGCAGAATTGGACCCTTGGGGGGTGAGTTGAATGATGCAGTCACAGAAGAAGAAAGACTTTTTCCAGTGCAGCTCATGGTTTTTGCCAGACAAGAGCTAGGATGTGAGTTTTCATATACATGGGTAATCAACCTGGCAGATTTTCAAAATGCTTGGGTAGGTCTTGCCCCAGCTAGGAAAGATTTAAATCTAATTAGAAATCAGAGCTAGGAGGAAATGATATTTCTGCCCATGAGAATTTCCAAGATCTCAAAGAAATGTCTCATGCTGTAATGGGAGGAAAACTTGAAAAGCTGAGGTACAGTGAAAATCAGATAATAGGTAAAAATGTTTTACAGAATTTTACAGCAAAGCCTATAGCTCTCTATTCTAGCTAGAAGACAGTTTCATTTCAAACCAAATTTCTCTTGCAGTTACAGCATTATTTAATTACGCCTTCATTAAATGATTAAAAGAAACCTTCCTTTTGGGTCCAGAAAATGGAATTTTCTTTTTTTTTCTTTTTTTTTTTTTTTTTTTTAATATTACTGGGAAAATATTTACAAATAAAATCCAGTTTTCCACAACTGTAAATGTATTCAAACATTTTGCCTCTAACAGATTCAGGTTTGAAAATGAGCATTTCCTAATGTCAATTTTCCTTGAAAAATTCCTACCACTTCTATTAGAAATTACTAGTTTTTGCTTAATTTTAGCCCAAGGGCAACAGTGACTGTGTACCTTATTTCAGTTTTAGTTTCACTGGCCTTATAGCAGAGTGTTGTGAGTGTTTTTCCTCCTCAGGCATTGAATAAGTTGTGACTAATTATTTTTTTTTAGTCACCCTAATTGTATGATCTCATGGTTATTCCGTATTTTTATAACATGTCCATTGTACCAAAGAGATTATGTATCATCCATCACAGTAGTTATTAGACATTTCTAAGAAAATGTAACAGTCATTCGTAAACACAAGGAGAACAAAAGACAGAAGAAACAGCATTAAATTCCGTATCTACCACAAGGAGACTACAAGTCAAAAACCACATATGAAAAAGAAACCAAACCAGATTAACAGATGTAAAGTCATTATGCATTCAGAAGAAAAAAATCAGAGTAGGCAGAGAGAGAGAGAGTGGTAAACAGATTAGATGCTGGAGAATCACTCAGTCCAGGACTAAACGAGTGTAAATAAAACCAGGAAAAAAATCCCTTTTCCTTTTTGCCATGGGAATGGCAATGGTGGGTCATGTCATCGTGGCTGCAGGGGAAGCTGCAGAGCGGTGGGATGCATCACACCTATCATGCAGCTATTGCTTCCGAAGTTCACGAATTAGACACAGGGTGCCTCCGTGAGCAGACTTGACTGACTGTCCATGTTCCCTGTTTGTCCTGGTTGGAGCGGGCGTCTTGGTGAGATGTGGCAGTTTTTGCAAGGGACTCCCCCCGGAGCTTTCTTCTCCCAAAAAAGTCTACCTGTGGGGTTCTGCTTTGCAATGGGAGGATCTGAGCCAATTTTAACTATTTTCTTCTTAAAGATAACAGCACTTAAATGCTGGTTTGAAGAGGAACACACAGAGGTTTTAAGCACTTAGATCCCAGGCTGAATCTCTTTCCTCTCATTTAGTTAGAGTGCTTCTGAGTTGAGGCGGAAACTGAAATCGTGTCATTAGCGAGGTATCATTGCTTAGAGAACAAGCTTTCACACTAGGTCTTGCCTTAGCCCCAGTCTGGAAGGAGCACTTCAAAGCCCTGTAGGTAGGACCGGCTGAAACACTTTGGCAAACTGCAGTCAGATGTGTCTGTCACTACAAAAGGGCTAGCACGGTTTCACTGGGCGCTGTGCAAAAGGCTGTCCTAGCTGGTCGGAGAGCTTTGTCAGTAGACGATACACAGTCATGAGCCAGATTTGCTGGCATAGGCCCAAGGAGCGCCAATAAAATCTGGAACTGCACCGTCATGTATTTATATGTGAAAGGAGCTGTACAGCAAGTTGTACCTGCCATGTATAATGTGATATAATGAATTTAAAAGGTCAGCATTGCAGTCCACTAGTGTTAAAAATAAAACTCCAGAACGGTGAATTTCTGTGCTTAGAAAGTTGTGAAGTCCCCCTTTGTAGCTGAATCATGAGATAATAGATTTTAAGTGAACTGCTAGCTTTTGATTGTCTCTGTCCCACTTTCTAGTTCAGATCAGTGGACAGAACTAACGCCACTAGCTTTGATGGAGAAGGGAATCAACATTTCTGTTTCAGGCTGTGTTTGTATAAACAGGCAGCTGCTTGAATATACTGAAGTGTGAGGCATGTGAGCAAAGAAACAGCAAAAGCGAGTTGAAATCTCTAAGAAATACCGTTAATACATTGGACTGCAGTTCAGCATTTTGTTATGGGCATCATTTGTATTTATACTGTCAACACTGGGTGGATGAATGGAGCTACAATAAATGATATGTACAATTTGAATATTTCAGTGTGTGCTCGAGACGTGATTCTGTTTCTTCAGCAAAAAAGATGATTTTTTTCTGCCGTTTCAGGGATTAGGTAAATCCCATGAGTGATGACAACAGACAGAACTGGGACTTGCAGAAGTACAGAAGGGAAAATATACTTGACACTTGTGAGAAGTGAACTCTGAGCTGGTGGTGTGGTTAGACACGCAAGCCTCATTTCACAGTGCTGAAATATTGCCTTCTCATTCTCCTGCCTTGAATCATGAAACCCCACGTTCTTCTAATGATTCTTTCAGAGGGAGAAGTGAAATGATTCATATGAAGACCCAGAATTGCACAAACCACATCCCTTTTATTTATCTAGACCAAACTAGAACCTCTGCCCAAGTTCGGGTTGTTTGGGATAAAACACTTATAATGTTCCTGGGCCGGTTTTCTTCTCCTGCTCCCTTATGTTCCTGTCCTTCTTCTGATACCCTGCTTTAAAACTCATGTAGCTACTTCTGGTGTCAGAAATCACACCTCGCTGGGTGCTCCCATGTATGGAGAAGAGGCTCAGAAGGTGGAATCTCATGATGGTTTGTTGCCCTGATGCCAGGAAGGGAGGCTGCTGCCACGAGGAAGGCTTGAGCAGCTGTTCAAGCAGGCGAGGAGAAGCTAGGCATAGGCAGAGGAGGAAGGATTTGCACTGTGTCTTGAATGAAGTAGTTGTGTCAGGGATGCAAGAGAAGGGAGGTGAAGCGAAAAGGAGGAACTCCAAGCTTTGGGCCCCTTTTAGAGAAGGGTTAGAGATGAGGACAAAGGCAGTGAAAGAGACACAGTGTTTAAGTGCTTGGATAATTTAAAGGCCCTTAGCTTGAGATTGAACTTCTGGTAAAGGAGGCTGACTTGAGTGTAGAGTACTTCGACACTGCTTGGCTGATGTCCTACAGGCTTTGGAGTGCAGAAGGCCAAGGACTAAGAAACGTGTCACCTTCAGACACCTTTTCATCTCTTTCTCTTTTTGTAATTCTATTAATGCAGTAAAAACATCTTGAGTAGTTTCTGTTTTCTAGTCAGCAAATCCTACATGCTGTCAGGTAGCAATTGGAGAAACAATGTTCATCCACACTTCACTGTTCACTCACTGATGAGCTGCAATACATAATGTTCACTTGTAGTCCTTACACATCAACAGCCAGTTCCCCAGAAGCTGTGTGTTTGCTTGTCTGCTAGGTACTTAGGTGGTCTTCAGTATGTCCACCTACAGGGAAACTCAAGAAGGGATCCAGGAGCTAACCATGGGCTTTTGTGGTATGGTGAGAGAGAGAGTCAGGGTCAGAGTAATGGGTGTTGGTTTGGGGTCTTTTACTTGCTTTTGCTAAGTGCATCTGAACTGCATACCTCTAGCTAAATGTTGACATTAACATTAATGGCCCTTTTTGAAAGTCTTTGTCTGATTTGCCATTTTTATCATGGTTTGTGGCAGTGGCCATAGAAGGTCTGGGGTTTTTTTTGTCAGAAAAGGAACAGTGACTTGGAGGCTAGCTAGAGAAGAGGCAGTTGAAGTTCCTACAGGGAAGATTTGTGCTCTCCATGCTAACAGAAGATGGAGGGTTGTGAGATCTGATGTGCATCACTGGAGGAAGGTGGGGAGTGTGGATGCTCCTGGGGCACGTTGGCCATATCTGTGGCTGAGGATTTGCACCGAGGTGTATTGTTTTCATTATATAACCATAAACACTGTTTTGAAATAGTCTCAGTGCTTTGTATTTCCATGTTACTTCTATGGACTTGCTTGGAGTAACCTGCCATCCAGTATTTTTTCGGACAGGGCAGAATGAGATAAGGGGGAGAGATGCTGACTGCCTTCACACTGTTGCTCAGCTTCGGCTGTGGGAAATGTAACACCTCTCCCCTTTCCTTAATGCCCAGCCTACCTCACTGCATGAAACTCTTCACAGTAAAGTCAGAGCTCTCTCAAGGCCTGCTCTTTGGAATAGTCATAAAGCAGCTTTCTCGTAGCTTGCTGGAAAAAAAATGCCGTGAAAGTCATTCTGATGACAGCTAGAGGGAAGAAATAACGTTCTTTGCAAACTTACATGTAAAGACTAAGAAAAGCAAGTGCAAGAGCTGTGCAAGGGAGGGGACTCTGATGCTTGAATGCTACACGCCTGTAGGAAGTCTTGTGTTTACAGATACAGTGGTCAAACAGAGATTTCCATTACCAATTGCTCTTAACATTGGTTGTATGATGCTTCCCCTCTTTTTTCCTTTTTCTTTTTTTTCCCTTTTCTTTCTGTTCTGCTTCGTTCCCTTCTGTCTGGATTAAGCTGTGCAACCTGTGTGGTATGTGCAAAAGAAAGGGTAGCAACATTGCAGCAAAATGCAATGAGTTGATCCTGCCACAATTCCCTTTTTTTCACCTAAATAATCAAATTAATTAATTAGTCTGTTTCTCTGGGGAAGTACTCTACGCTGCTGCCTGCTGGCTGCACTGGCTTAGGACTGCCCTCAATTCCACGGTCTCCAGTGTCCGTGTCTGCCCCACCGCAGCTGCTGAACCCTCCGTGCTTTTGGGGAGGCAGTGGCAAAGGTGCGTGTGCACCCGGGCTGCGTGCAAAGCTAATGCCCCTCTCAAAGCTTGAGGGATGTTAGATTACACTTTTTCTTCCAGCTCTGCTAGCTGATGTGAGCATGCTCCTTGCATGCATGGCACTGGCTATTTGCCAGGTTTAGTGTAATTTTATTTTTTTTTGAATGAGTGAGTGAATGAATGAATGAATACCTGATTAAGTTAATGAAGCTGAGCCAATGGTGGGAGGGAGCGACTTGGCTGCTGCCTGCTCTAAGAGATCTGGCAGCACATTAGACTTGCATAACGCTTTACAGCTCCATGCTGCGCTCCATATGAGCCACAGGAGAGGGCTGCAATAATTACTCGGCTTTTCGATTGAAACCAGCTGCAGGTAGCTAGTCATCCTTTTGTCCATTTCACTGGTGTCGGGGAGTCACTTGTCTCTGCACCACGGATTTCCAGTGGCAGATGGGTAAGATGCTTTCACAGCGGTGAGAAAGCATGTTCGTGGCTCAGTGGCGTTTACAAAAGATCCATTCGGATTTCCAAGCTGTGATTCACCGGACCCACATGTCCAATGGAGGAATGTTTTTAGTTCCTGAGTTCAAAACTCCTGTATAAATAACCTTTATGGGAGCTGTGTGATTTTTATTTTCTCTTTCCTTCTACAGTTGGCTGGGAGAAGGGGAGCAAAAGGTTTTCTTGTATCTGTTTTTTGTAAGAGAAGTAATTTTTAAACCCTTCCAGTTCTTTTTGATTGCTGTTTAAAGCAAGTTCTTTCTGGCAGTCCTGGATGGTACATACCTTTGTTTCTCACATACTTAAATTAAGAGTACTGGCACTGCCTGTTAGCACACCGCCTTCATTTGTCAACGTTCCCTGCTTGAGCGCAATGCTGATGATTTGCATTCTTAGTTGGAACGGGTGGGTTTTTTAATTGCAACCGGAGCCTGTGACTGTGGAGCCTGCTATGTTGTTATAAACCTGCATTACTTCATTTTCTTTTAATTGTTTTCTGCGTTGCCTTGTCAGAACAGTCAGGACAACCTTGCCCTCACTGTGCTGGCCTCAGTCAAGTGACGCTGGTGATGGATTTGGCTCTCTGTGCTCATTTTATCTGCCTGCCTGCACTCCCCATGGAGCAGGAGAGAGGCTCCCTACAAAGCTGTGTCAGGAAGAGTAACCGGTCACTTGGTTTTGGGGGTTGCAGGGCCAGGGCAGGAATGTTATGGGGAGAAGGGTGCAGAAGAGTTGGTCTGGCTTTTTTTTTGCCCACATGCATTCATATGTGCACTGACCCCTACGATGTTGCCTGTGTTGAGATTGCCAGTTTGAGCGTCTGTGCAGAATGAGCGGGCAGTGCTGCAGGGCACATCCAAACGTAGCTGGCCCTGAATGAAGAAGAAAAAAATGAATGAATTGGAGAAGGAAAGGCCGGGGAGGTGGCTGGGGTGGAGGGGATGTTGAACTCTCTCTCAGCCTTCTGCAGTGCTGGGGGAGCATGCTGCATGCTTCGAGGCTGGGGTGAGCTGCTGGCATTTCGGTTTTGTCAGTGGTGATGGTCAGTGATGCTGATTTGATGAGGCACCGAGTGTGTGCTGGGGCTATGAGCAAGGGCTTGTGCAAAATTGCTTCAAGTTAAAGCTTTGCTGAATGAAGCTGGAGAGAAGGCGAGGTGTTGGAATCCATTTCAAGGGGAATTTAACATCAATTCGCATTTCGCACTTTACAGATGGACTAATTACAGTCTAATTTGCTAGCACGTGGAATCTACCAGAGCAACAGTCTGCAGGGAGGACTTCCAAGGAAAGGAATTGAGCGTGCAGCTGACCTTTTCCAAATCTGCCCCTAAAGCCGTGCTCTCACACTGTCCCCTTATCGGCCAAGCTTAAAGGTACATTCCTCCCCATGAGCGCCTGTGCTTATCTGTAAAATGGCTGCTCCAAGTTGGCTGCTGCTTGCTGGTGTTACTGGCTGGATCTTCCAAGGGGTGAAACGCCCCCGGTTTCTGTAATTTTTTGTGGGGTCTTATTCATGTCTTCTGGCAGCGAAGCCAGGCGTGTCTCTAATTTGTTTTGCCGAAGCAGGAGAGAACGTTAGCGAGCATTTTCAGACACATGGAAGGAGACCTGTGTGACATATCTGCGGTGCAAATGTGTTCATACAGGCATGACAGTTTCTGTCACAAGTTAAAATGAGCGGCGAGTGGGTGTCGCTACGTTTATAGTCACTCATGTGAAATTTTCAATGGAAAATTGTGTAGGCAGCTCCCATTGTAGCTGGGCACATTTTAGATAAATGAAAAACATCAACAAAGTAATTTCAGTATTATACTTGTTTATAAATGAACTCTATTCACTCATTTAAGCTGCAGAAGCGCCTCTAGGGGATGGGTGTAAGAGTAAAGGATGTTGCTGTGCACTGTCAGACAAACCGGTCCTGTAAACCTGCTGTCCTGTGCTGGCAGCAGTTGGTGTGGTGCAGGAGATAGAAGGTTAGATGCTGCATCCAGCCACTTGTGGAGCAGCATAGGTGGGATCCAGCTTTCCATCCTCGTGTCGGTGGGGTTGAAGTAGCACTTTAAAATGCGTGTGTTTGCTTCATGGCTTCCGCGCTGCCACCAAAGGCACTGGGTGTGTGAAGGGGGATGCCACCTTCCTGAGCATCTTGGGTTGGTGGTCCAGAGACTCCTGGCACAGCCGCCTCTGAGGCTTCGGGAGCAGGGCTTTGGAGGGGTTTGACAGACCTCTGTCAGGTTGTAAAGGCTTCAGCGTGCTGTGGTGGTAAAATGCTGTGCTGCTGGAATGTGCTCCAGCATCACACCTGGATCAGCTCTGCCTGCAGGACCACGCAGCTCGCAGTCAGCCACAGCTGAAACCCCAGGCCCAGGCAGCCCCAGTCTTTCCTTTGTGGCTGCAGATAGAGGTGCTTGTCGCAGGGTCAGCTGAGGTGCACTTGAGGTGCACGTTCTGCTGTGCAGCTGGGAAAGCCGTGCATCAAGTTGTGCACACTCACATGGCTTTGCCCCAGGACTCAGGCCCTTACTCAGCAGTAAATCCTTCTCCCCCTTCCACTGTAGAGGGAGGGGACTCTGGAGACCAGTGCTTCACCCTCAAAGAAATTTCACTGTAATCAGCATTGTCAGCTCTTGCATTTTTATCACTAGCTCTAGATATCTGACTTTGTTTCACAAAACTCCAGTTCGTAGTGTCAAATGATGAGATGGGAAATTCCACTTTTAGCTGAAATAGTAAGTTTCTGGTCTTGTGGGTTGCAGGGAAAAGCTAGAGACCTCGAGCCTGAAAAGCAAACAGCAGAAGGGCAAGTTAAAAGAAAAAATAATAAAAAAGCAAATAACCTCTGCCATTATCACTTTAAGAAATCTTCTATTTGTAAACCAGTATCATGTGTTTCAGGGACAAGAAGCAGTGCTTGGCTCATGGTACGTGCACGCCCGGGTTTGGCACTGCAAGTCAGGGGATTTCTGTGCTGGGGAACGAGGATGCTGCCCGCGGGGTGGGCTGGGAGGGCGGCGGGACGGCCGATGCACCCAGCCCTCCGACAGCAGCCCTGCCCCAGTGTTGGCTTGCAATTCTTGGAGCAAATACTTTCTTGCTTCCAGCCAGCCTGCCTGGTATCTTGTGCTGCCCTCCGTAGTACCACCTCTCTGCAAAGCATGCTGGAAGAGGATGAATCGCCTTCACTAATAACTTTTTTTGTAAAAAAAAATGTAATAAATGAGTAGGCAACTGTGAATCTACTCAGATCACCCGTGGTATTCACAGTCCTACAAGGCTTACGTGTAGCTGCATCCTGCACGTGTACACAGAAAGGTATGCTGTCCATCCAGAGCATGGCATGACTTCTACAGGTGCCGAAAATATGGGCATCTTTCCTGTTGCCGAATCAGGTGATGGCACCCAGATGAGATGATGGCAGAAACCTGCAAACTTCTGAAAGTTAATTCCAATTCTTAATTCAGCAGTTAGCTTAATGAAAACCAAAGCTAATACTAGCACCATATTCTTGTGCAGCTTATCAGCACCCACCACACAAAATAACTATGTGTACCTAACCACAGTGTAGCTGTAGTAAAACAGGACTACAGGAGGCACGTTCCCTGCTTAGAACGTGCAGATCTCCCCTTATCCTCAAAATTCAGGAGCTAAGTAGCAGAAATGGATAGTTAACCGCTGGAGTAGCTTGTCATTGAGTGAATGGCTGTCCTGGAACTCCATCATCTGTTTGTCCTTTTGGGAGTATATCTTACACTATTTTTTCCTCCTAAATCTTCTTCTCTAAACACTGGTACATACTTGCATCATAAAATTTCATGGGAATGTCAAGCCATTGGGCATCTCACATCCAGTGATGTGCTCACTGAGATTTGCGTATATCACTTGCTTTTTATATTGCGTGGAGGCTGTCTGATCTGACCAGGGGGGAGGAGGGACGTGCAGAATAGCTGCTCGCTCTGCAGAAACCTGTAGCAATTTGCTGTGATGGATTCCCAGAAGTATAATGAGAGCTAACACTGCAGTGGACAATCTGTCTTGCAGATGCGGTGTTGATCAGGAATCCTTTCGTTTTGGGAGGAGAATTTCAAATTTTATTAGAGGTTTTCATGTTTCTTATTAATGGATCTCTGCAGTTGGCCCTCCTGGGAAATCTGCCAGAGAGCTGTGAAATTGGTTGGATTGGACAATAAACTCCTATAGCTATTGTTGGCGTGCGCTGAGCTGCACATGGCAAGGCTAATGAAATCTGTAGCAGTTACAACTATGAATATGTAGCTGGCAGCGGGCAGGGTGTAGAGCAGGGGGGAAAGCTGGCATATAGATCTGGGAGCCAGAATGCAGCTGCGGAGCCCTCTGCAATGTGTCTGTCTCTTAATCTCTCTGAATCTGATCCTGCAAGATGCCTGCCTCCTTGGAGGGGAGGGGAGAGGTGGGACAAAGTGCCCTCCTTTCCCAGTGATTTCCAGTGCTGCTGAAATCACCCACTCATCCAGTCGGGATGGAATGGGCAGGCAATTTGAGGCAGGAGCATCGGACTGCACTGTTGCTTCTGCCCAGTAATACCCCAGACATGAAGACCTGTCCATGTGTGAGGCTCGACTCAAAGGATTATTTTTTTGGTGTTCTCTTTGAATATTGCATTGATGTCTACTTGCCAGGCAGGGCAATGGTTTCTGACAGAGGGAGACCCAGTTTTTTAATTGCACAGATAAATGTGAGAATTTACTGGTCATACCTGGAGCCAGAAAGTGAAAATTGAAAAGTTGTAATAACCTGTGTGTTATTAGGGTTTGGGATCCAAGGAGCCTTTTGACAATAAGCAACTGCTTTGACTTGAATACCCCTGAAGTTGGGAGGCTGACGGCTGCCCCCCATGGGTGATTGTTCCATGCAGTAAGGCAAACAAGCAGGTGGTCCCAGCCCTTGCTCCTGGTGGCACATGTCGGTGTGGGCTTGTTAGCAACTGTGGAAAGGTCAGGGACGGGAGAGGAGGGGGGACCAGATTTTTAAGGGTGTTTTAGAGACCTGAAAATGACATTAGCTACATCATGGTACTGCAAAAAGTGCCTGATTTCTGAAGGCAGTGAAAGCCCCACCGTTTGCATAGCCAGGTGCTGCTGTGGTTTGTGGGTCTGGCCCCAACTTCTGTGCACCCCAAGACTCAGTCCTGGGTGGTGGGACACAGCATATGATCACAGTGTGTTTGGATGCTTGCATTGCTGGTTTTACCTTTGCTGCAGTGAACTCCGGATGAATAAAGGAGGTCAGGCCCTCAAGCTATAACCCATAACTCTCATGAGTTTTAAATTTATTAGATGAAATAAATAGAAAAATACTGTTTTGGGAGACATAGTGAGGTTTAAAGTGCCTTGCAGAGAGACACTGAAGTTTTGCATGAAAAATGCACATCCTGAGCGCCAGTGAGCAATCCCTTTGGGACCAGAGCAAGCCCAGATGGTGACTTCTCCAAGTGATTATTTTTCTGCCTTAAGCCTTTCCAGGAATTTGAGTGTGGGCAGGATGCCAGCGGACACTGGCTGTCCAGACGCTTTAGCAATGTTCCATGTGTACTCACTGCCAGAGATACCAAAGTCCAGCTGCTGTCCCTGATCTCTTTGTCCCCTTTACCTTCCCAGCCATAATTACACACGCGTGCACGCACGCACGCACTCGAGTGACACACACACATACAAAGCAGGAGCAAAAAATCACCTGGTGTTTGCTGCTCATTTGCATACCTCACAAATCATGATCAACAGCTCTGAAGTTAAAGACAAAGGAAATTTCGAGAGTCAGAAAAATTACTTGGATCCAAAAAAAAAGCAGCGTACAAATAACAAACCCTGCGGCACACCGCAGAAGGCAGGCGTTCATCTTTCTAGGACAGCCAGCAAAGAACAGTTTAACCAGGTCTTGTACCTCTTGCCTTTGAGACACTCTGTTTGGGTTGTCTGCCTTTCATTTTTTCCCAAGCAAAATCAGTCCTGTCTTATCTTTACTGTTGCTGGAACTTGAATTATGCTGAAAACTTACCATTTTACTTTTAAGTCTTGAAGTAGAAGTAGGCTGTTTTATGCTGCACATTAGCATTTTTGCAAATCCAGTCCTGTGTCTGCTAGAGTTCAAAGTCTCACCGTGAAGTACTTGGGCTTGGAAAAGTGGGGCAGTCTTCACTGCTCTACAGCTGTCTCATCCCTTGTCTTCGTTAAGCTTGTTCATTCTTCCTGGGCTTTCCAGGAGATTTAGGGCAGTCCTTTTGTTACCAGTGATGATGAAGTCAGCCATATGAAAGATTTACACCAAAAAAAACCCTCAAAACCCAAAAGATTTAGTATTTGGTATTTTTGAAGAATGTTAGCCTTGACATTGGCAGCTACCCAAAACTCAGTGGTTCAATGCTATTTAGCAGAACAAAACCTCTGCTTCAGGTCCTGCAGAGTGAGACTTCAACAGGTTTCATATAACTTCGTAGTAATACTTTTGATGCGGAGAAGCTGAACCCAGACGCCTCGGGCTTTTGGAATGAATAGTTTTGGGGACCCTGGTTTATCCATCACAGCAAAAGAGACTGGTCCTATTTGGTCCCATGTACAAGCTCCCTGCTTTGTTGCAGGCAGAGGGGCCAGCCTTCTGCTCCCAGCTTTTCCCTGTGGGAATGTATTTAAATTCTGGGTTTGCAGCTCATATCCATCTCCATGAGAGATCAAAGGATGGTCCAAGCCCAGTGTGAGCTCCCCGTGGCAAGGGGAGTGGGACGAGCACCCCGCAACGAGGGCATCCCTCCATGGCATCCCTCCATGGCATCCCCGGACGGCCGCCTCAGCCAGGAGTTGCTGACTTACCTGCCAAAGCCAACTGGCCAGGGCAGAAGGCTACAGTGAGCTAAAGTTAACCAAGGATGACTGCGCAAATGTGAGCCTGGCGATTTTATTTTTAGTCAAACTTAAAAATAAAAATCTGTAAGTCATGTGTAATATAATAATTTTAGCTGTTGCCAAGACACGCTGAGCAACTGTTAGGAGGAGGGGGAAGACCCGTGCTGATATAGCGTGGACCCTGCCTCCTGGCTGCTCTCCTCCGGCCGTGGTGGCAGCGCTGAGGCGGCGGTGCCAGCGGATCAGGACAGTTTGGGGTAGTGGCGCCGAGCTGCTGCTTGGCGGGTGCCGCCAGGCTCAAGGCATCACTGGGCTTTGCTCTTTTGAAGCTGGCCGAAGTCCTTCTGTCCTCCCTCTCACCTCAAAGCCAGAGAATCCACCCTGAAACAGTGCTTTACCTGCCATGCCCCCCGGCTCTGTGGCTGTTCGTGTTTCATTACTGTTTATCAATATTTAAACAACGGAATAATTAACTTAAGACTGATTGTATCAAACCACGAGAAGTTTTGGACTTTTTCTGCAGGCTTACAGCAGCTTGGAGGACCATAAACGTAAAGAGTGCTCTTAAAGATAGGTTTAATCTTAGTCTAGTATGTCTTCAAAGTACTGCATACGCATATAAACATCAGGCTTATTGTTCATTAGAAGTGAGACAGCAGGGAAAGAAATCCCCCAAAGGAATGTTATTTGCCATAAGATAAGTATCATTACTGCTGCTCAGCATTCACTTTAAAGTGGGCTATATCCTATTCCCATCTTCTTTCACATCCTCTCTTAATTCTTTCTCTCTCCATTTTTCTTTCATATAATGCATACTTTTCTTATTAGGATGCTGGTCATGCAGGGTGCACAGTTTCTCAGCACCTATTCTGCATATCTTTCAAAATAGCCAGAAATGCAGATGACAAGTGGTGGCTAGACAGGGACTGGGGAAGAGTTTCACCCTCCATAAAGTTTATTATGGGACAAGGTGAGGTAGGTTTCAGGAAGGTAGGGAGAGACTGTCAGCTCCTTTTGCTTTTTTTCAAAGCGTGATGTTTTTTAGCTATGGATTTAGCAGATAATGAAAGACTTCGGAAGACTTTGTTGACTTTGTTGCCTTTGGGTAGCTGAAGTCACCAAATTAAGTGATGCAGAGCAGAGAAAGCAACTGTTTGCTCCGATAGTGAAATTAGCCTGATATAAAGTCATGAGCTTTTACAGTGGTGGGGGCTCCTCATTTGGATCAGGAAACCCAAACGTGCTTTTCCAAGCAGTCCTGGTGAGGCATCCCCAGGGTCAAGTTTGCTCAGCGTTTGGATGTGTGGCTGTGGCCATGAGTGTGGTACCTGCAGCCTCCCTGCTCTGGCAGTTGCTAAGAAATAGGGGGATCAGATCACAACAAAGATGGAGATGGTGCCGGTGCCTGGCTCCGGCCAACCCGCGCACAGCAGGTAGCATGTCCCAGCGCAGAGTCCTGCCTGAACACCTGAGCATGAGATATTAGTAGCAGAGGGAGTTCAAAGCACTGGGGAAAAAAAAACCCCACACATTAAAAACCTGGCTCAGAGCCATCGCTGGCTCTGGGCTGCTGCTGTAAATAGATTGTGTGGACGAGGTTCATTGCCAGACTGGTAGATGAAGGGCACGTGTGCCTGTAATGAGCCGTGGCATGAAGGGGAGACAGGGGGCAGCTGCTGCCTCTGCGGTCCTGTCCAGTGTGCCGTGAAGTCACCCTGAGGGTGACTCTGGGGTTCAGGGGTTCAGGAGTGACCCACCATCTCCCCTCTACACCGCTAATAGCTAGCTGTTGCTAATGTAAATATTTTGCGCGTGCATGTTCCTTGGGGCTTCCTGCCACGCTCCCGTGCTTTTTAGGGCATGGCAGGGTGAAGGCAACGTCGTCATTGCAGGGGAAGGAGAGGCTAGAAGAGTGAACTGGGCACCTTAGAGACACGGAGGGTTTTCCCAGAGGAAGGAGAAAGCGAGCCTTGGGAAATAAGTCACTGCTGCTAAATGTGGCAAGTTATGGCCAGAGAGTTTCTGATCTGTATAAAGTTTTAATCATTTTCCTGATGCATTAGCAGACACGCCCAGGATTTTCGCTGCTGTTCGCAGCGCAGCTGTCAACTGCTCCTTGACATGAGAGCAGCAATGCCTGACCATTTTTTTTTCCCAGAGGTTTTTTCTTTTTCTTGCTTGCTGTTTTGGTGTGTCTGCTTGTTTGTTCTCATTTCTCAGCGTTGATGATGTGACTCCCCCCTCCCTTGCCCACCCTCTCATTGCAGAATCCAGAGGAGCTGTCGGAGGATTGTGCTCACGGGGAGATGATTCCTCATGAAGTCACTGGATCCCTTGCAGAAATCAAATGTGACTTTCCGTTTATCAGACTGAAATCAGAGCCAGCCAGACAGTGAAGCAAGCACAGTGGAGGGGGGACGGCGAAAGATGAAATCCAACCAAGAGCGGAGCAATGAATGCCTGCCACCTAAGAAGCGAGAAATCCCTGCCACCAGCCTGCCTTCGGAGGTGAAGCCGGTCCTGCCAAACGAAAACCACCGTGCGGATAACCTAGCATGGCTTCCCAGCACACCCGGCGGCCTGGGGGGCCGGCACCGGCCCGGGGGGACGTCGTCGGTGGAGGCAGGCTTGCAGCAGGGTTTGCACAAGTCGCTGTCTGCAGGGCTGGACTATTCGCCCCCCAGCGCGCCCAGGTCCGTTCCAGCCTCCACCACTCTTCCCACGGTGTACTCGCCCGCCCTCTCCCAGTCAGGGACTCCCGTTTCCCCGGTGCAGTACACACACCTGCAACACACCTTCCAGTTCGTCGGGCCCCAGTACAGTGGATCGTACACCGGATTCATCCCCTCGCAGCTGATTTCCCCAACAGCCAATTCTGCGACCGGCGCCGTGGCGGCGGCCACGGCCGTTGCGACCACTCCATCCCAGCGCTCCCAGCTGGAGGCCTATTCCACTTTGCTGGCCAGCATGAGCGGCTTAAGCCAGCAGGGGCACAAAGTTGAGCCGCACCTGGTCAGGACGCCTGGGCTGATCTCCGCCGGGTCTCCTCCACCCACCCAGCAGAACCAGTATGTCCACATTTCCAGCTCTTCCCAGAGCACTGTCAGAAACGTCTCTCCTCCAACCATCCCGGTCCCCCTGCACCCCCATCAGACAGTGATCCCACACACCCTCACCCTCGGCCCTTCCTCCCAAGTGGTGGTGCAGTACACCGACTCGGGGGGCCACTTTGTCACCAGGGATCCCCCCAAGAAGCCCGAGAGCAGCCGGCTGCAGGCGATGCAGGCCAAGGAGGTACTGAACGGCGAGATAGAGAAGAGCCGGAGGTACGGCATTTCGCCCTCTGCCGACATGGGTCTAGTCAAAGCAGGCAATAAACCAGCTCCCCATCATTACGAGACCAGGCACGTGGTGGTCCACTCGAGCCCTGCCGAGTACGGCGCACGGGATTCCTCAGGTGTCCGAGCCTCCGTCATGGTGGTCCCCAATAGCAGCACGCCCACAGCGGACATGGAGGTGCAGCAGGCCACCAACCGTGCGGCCTCTCCCTCAGCCCTCAATGACAAGGGAAGCTTGCACTTAGGAAAGCCAGCCCACCGGTCCTACGCCTTGTCTCCACAGCAGGCTCTGGGCCACGAGGGGGTGAAGGCAGTGGCCACGTTGTCCCCTCACACCGTCATTCAGACCACCCACAGCGCCTCCGAGCAACTCCCCGTCGGGCTGCCGGCGACGGCCTTCTACGCCGGGACGCAGCCGCCAGTGATCGGCTACCTGAGCGGTCAGCAGCAAGCCATCGGGTACCCCAGCAGCCTGCCGCAGCACCTGGTGATCCCTGGCACCCAGTCCCTGCTGATACCGGTCGGCAGCGCGGACGTCGAGCCGTCGGGAGTCGCGCCTGCGATTGTCACGTCGTCTCCTCAGTTTGCAGCAGTGCCTCACACGTTCGTCACCACCGCCGTCCCCAAGAGCGAGAACTTCAGTGCGGAGCCCCTCACCACCCAGCCCGCCTACCAGGCCACCATGGTGCAGGCGCAGATCCACCTGCCCGTGGTGCAGTCCATCGCCTCCCCCGCCGCCGCACCACCCACGCTGCCCCCCTACTTCATGAAGGGGTCGATCATTCAGCTGGCCAACGGGGAGCTGAAGAAAGTAGAGGACTTGAAAACAGAAGACTTCATACAGAGCGCGGAAATTAGCAACGACCTGAAAATAGACTCCAGCACTGTGGAGAGGATTGAAGACAGCCATAGCCCAGGCATCGCCGTGATACAGTTTGCGGTTGGGGAGCATCGAGCACAGGTAATGGCAATGCATGGTGGGGTGGGGGGTTTGGACTGGGGTGCACGCTCTGGCCCCCCGGGTGCAGCTTTCCTCAGCACATCTCAGTCGCTTTGGATCTGCGTGGTGTTGGTTCTTTATCATTCACATCCATCTGTGAGACCAGCTCTGGTCCTCGCTGCGCCGGGGGAGCCATCAGGGTCACACCGATGACAAATGTAGTCTTTTGGATATAAAACAGGTCTTTCTTGTAGCTGGAGAACCCACGGGAAGAATTACATGATCTTCATGTGTTTTGATTAAAATATAAAAGCATGTAAGCAGTATGAGAGGATATATTTTGCGTTTTGACAGGTGATTTTTACCTTCCACACCAGAAAGCTCGGGTTAGATTCAGCTCAAGGCACAAGGCAGTGAATTTCACTGGCTTGAAAACTTGGAGCTGCCTGGGAATGGCTCCATCACACACGTAAGTTGCTGAAACACACTACAGGGTTTTACTGAGGCTTCAGCTGCGGGTGGTTTAAACACTTCATGGCTTACATAAACTATGTGTTCAAGGGAAATTTGGAAAGAAAAACCATCTAGGTGGCTGGGCAGGCTGTGCTTCTGACCTTTGTTTCTTGTTGGTTCAGTGTAGGAAGAAAATCTGTAACTTTCCGAAGGTATCTTTAGGTTGAGAATGAGTACATATTGATCATAAAGTGTTACCCTGATGCTGTCCGTTTTCTGAGTGATTTAGATTCTGCTGTGCTGAGGCTGGAGCAGTTCAGATCTACTGGATAGCATTTTGCTTCCTAGAGGTACTCATTTTAAATAATCTTCATGCAAATCTGTTTGGTTTGGTTTGGTTTGAGTGCTGTGAACTGCATCATCTGCAACCCTGATGCTGTACCCGCAGTGCTGGAGAACCAGAATGAGAGAGAGGGAGAGAGGAGCTGGACGAGGACACATGTAGTAAGGCTGACAGTTTGGTGAAGAAAAACAAACAGCGATGGTACCAAGGAGCAGGTTACACAAAATATTTCTTCCAGTCGCAGCAGTCTGTGGCCTGTCCCTTCCCCAATTGTGCACACATGGTAAATCGCTACATATGACACATCCCCTTTCTCATGTCAAAACGTGCATTCCCCGTGTGGTTTTGTTCATGCATGTGTGTGCATCTGCACAGCTGATAGAAGTTGGGCCTCTGGTGCTTTCAGTATAAAGACGTGATGTTTTCCCCACTGCTCAACTGTATTTTGGTGCATCTCAGGCTTCGTGATTAGAGGAACCGTCCTTGGATCAGGACCAGTTACTATAATTTGCCCTGGTGCCTTCAGTAATGAGGTTTCAAAAGTAGCAATCTCCCATCTGCAATTTTCATCTTGCTCTCATTTCTCTCCCTGCAGCCAGGCCACCGGTCTCTGCACCAGCAGAAGAGGTACAAATTAGCAGGTAGCATTTGTGTCACGTCTCATTCGCAGATCTGTCAACGCAGGCGATGTGTTGTAGTCCTGGGCGCGGGAAAGAGTGCCTTTGCAGGGGGTGGAGTGCCATCCTCTGGCAGAAAGCAAGCCGAGTCTGAGGCTGTAAAAATCCAGGGCCAGGCACACGGGTCTCACCCAGCGAAGTGTCACCTTACAGAGAAGCCTATCAGGAGCGGGCTGACATCATCGCAGCCGAAATACTCCCCAGCTGTGTTTCCCACCGGGGATGCTTCCAGAATGGAGGGCGAGTCATGTAGAGATATGATTAGAAACGGGGTTTTAATTTAGGTTTCCTGCAGATTCCAGGACTTGGGTCTCTTCCCAGATCAGCTGTGCCCTGCATAGCGGGGATGGCTCTGCCGGTTTTCCCTTGCCTGGGTTGAGAGAGAGAAAGAGATCGTTTCTATGTGCTTGAAGTCTCTGCGACCTCACCTTCCGCCCGACATAGCTATATGAAAGCATTTAGCCTTATTAGCAGGCATGTGGCAGTCATTAGTTGTTAGAAAATTGCCTGCGTGAAGAGGGCTTAGTCTTCTCATTGAAAGAACAGTATTTAGTCGCGCTGCTTTGAGCACTGTGGTGCTGCTGCACTTAAATATATCTTGACTCCGGAGTACAGTGGGGATATATGTGCCTGTGTAGTGTCGCTTCGCAAAGTGTTTTATGACAATTAAGTTTGAGTTGCATACATACTTCTGGAAGAAGGAAGCTTTGCAAATGGTGTTATCAAGGGAGTGTAAGTTGTAAAGAGTAAGTGCCATACAAAAATAGAGTTGTTATTAGCTTTGGCTCACTTACGTACTCCTCCCAGGGATCTCTGGGAAGTCATTATAATACTGATGGATTCGTATTTTCAGACTGTACAAACATTAGCTAATTTTCTCACCAATTGAGGGACAGAGGTAGGAGATTATTTTTAACTGAGTATATACAACTATAACGTAAATAGGGAGGCACTGTGCAGCTGCTATTGTGTCATATCGGTGCAAGCCCACAGCAGCCCCTCCCCAGCACAGCACTTAGGCAGAAAGAGGTCATCCTCCCTCCTTTCCTCATCTTCCAGTCACCTGGCAAATCCAACCCTCTTCCAGGTATGGAAACCTAGAGGAAAATGAACCCACATAAAGCTACATGCCTTTTCAGTGAAATAACTGGGCTTAGCCCTGGAGGGATGCTAGGTTTACATGTCACAGCATCCCTGCTCTGGATGAGGAAGAAGCCAAGTAAGTATCAACTGGACCAGAACCCAAAGTCCAGCTGTTTTTCCTCTGCATTCAAGTTGCCAAAAAGAAAAGACCTATGGATCTGCATCTCTTTGCAATTCCACATATTACTCTTGTAATAACACCTTCATCATTATTATCTGTCCTTTCTTTTGCTGCCAGGAACAAGCAGAAGCCAGTAATTCACCTCCATTGATGTTAAGGTCAAAACACACAGGAGATGCAAAATAAGTTCTCTGAAATGCATGCTTTCATCCCTGCATTTCAGTCCCTAATCACTCCTAAAGTATAGCTTAAAAAGAAAAGATGAACATACAGTTCTTAATTTTTCTTCTTTAAAAAACAGAGTCATAGACAGTAGGGATGGAAAAGTCCTGTTAGAGCATCTCATTAGTAGCCCTGACTAGTTTAGTGCATATTTTTTTAGATCATCATCCAGTTTAATTTTCCCCTACAGCTCCGCATGCACACAAACCAGTTACTTTTTCTTTACTCCTCACCCTCCTTTTCATTATCTTTGCCATCATAACAGACACAGAAAGAGAGATGTTGACTCGGTTCGCTGCTGCAGATGAAGATCTCTCCCAGCCTCCCCCTCATGTGATCGCTGTGTCCGTGTCCTCTGGTCACGGGGGCAGTGAGTCCTTGTTCCTCCGAGTGATGGGGTGGCTGTGGTCTGTCTTTGGATGTGTGTTACTGAATTCTGGGAGTGCAGCAGATAAGAGCTCACATGATAAACTCGGCAGCCAGTGGTTTGGTGGACAGAGGTAGCTCCTCTGGAGAAACGGTGGGATCACAAGGCTGTGGAGAGCAGTAGCCCCTAAGCTTCAGGCCCTGGGCGCGTTTGTTACAATAACGGTGTACTGAAGCTGGGCTAGATGCAGCCCTGTGGGATGCCCATCCAGACCACATGTCACGCTGGGTAGTCCCTGTGGCACAAGGTGCTGCCTGCAGCCCTGTAAATCTCTCAGAAAAAATCCTCTCTTGTAAACGCAGGTGTTGTTCAGGGTGGTGGGGACATCAGGAGTCCCAGAGTCTCTCAGGAGGGGAAGTGGAGTGGAAGCGCAGCACTGCAGAGACTTCTGTCTGAGAGAGGGAGAACTTCTATTCCTTGAATCAGCCCAGTTGTTTTTTGGACCCAAGGAGTTTCTCGGCACCCGCAGCAGGGCCTTCAGCAGAGAGCTCCACCGCTTAATTGCACATTGTTTCCAGAACCACTTCCTTCTCTTTGTTTCCAGCCTGCCGCTCCTAGTTTCATCACATTTTAATAATATCACAGAGAAAAACACTTAATTGGAAAATGTGTGTTTACATTTATTAAAATATTCACACGAACCACTTCTATTAGTCACTTTTTGCTTTAGTGCTTCTTACATTGGTTGCAGCAGCGAGCCCCAAGACTGAAGTTGCTGTGTTTCTGAATGACAGGAAGGGGTATTTTCTGGGCATCAGATCTTCCCACACCTATCATCTGTGCTCCAGCTCCAGCCAGGGTTTCCTGAGCAGTCTGAATTGCCTGTCTTACCTACTGAGTTTGGTTGAGAAATAAAATTATAAAGAGTTTTAGAAAATTGCAGATATTCAGTGGCTGCACTGAAGAGTTTTGGGTGTTTTCACGAGTCAGTCTTAAAAAAATAGGTAAATGTAGCTTGCAGTAGAGCCTCAGCGTGCTTGAAGAGGGACCAACATTTTGGTTTCTTACTTATCTTACCTTAGTAGTTGGAAAATTTCTTTCTCTCCTACAATAATCATGGCAAGATACTGGAGGAGGGAGCTTCTAAATTTTTTTTTTTTTGCGTTTTAGTGCAGTGGTCAGAAAAAAATTATGCGGGGGTGTTTTTACTGAACTTTCACACTCAAAATGTCTTTGACTACTATTGCTTGTAGAGAATGATTACCTTACCTTAAATCCCAAATTAGCTGAATCCAGAAGCAGCCAGCTAAAACAGGGCTTGATAATCCAGGAGGGAACCGATTTCAAATCGATAGTGGTGCATGCATACTGTGACCAAATTGTGAAATTTCCAGCATTTCACCATCTTTATTATTTGGTGTTATTCATGATCACCACTACCATTTCTGGGATTTGTTTTAGTGATTGTCAGTTCAGGCAAGGGTTTTGGATCCCACAATAAAAAAAAAAAAAAGCATAATGTGCGGTGGAAGCTTGTTCACATCAAGAGGAACTTGTGTGTTGGTGAGGACGATGCACACAAGCATGTATGATTCCCACAGACAGAAATAGCTTTTGACAAGGATGGGAAAGTAGAAAAAGAAAGAAAAAAAATACAGCTGGCAGGAAGAAAGAAAGAAAGAAGGAGGAGAGACATAGCAATATAAAGGAGAAAGCTGTGTCAACCAGATGATCCATGCTGGAGAGAAGCCTACAGCTCTGTGTAGATAGCAGTTTCCATTTAAGTCCATGGGACATACTGGATATTCACCACTTTCCCAGTCAGACCCCTTACTGAAATGCATAGGTATGGAATATGATCCCAAACTCCAGGCAAATACTTTCACAAATCCTGGTGCTGGAGTGTTTCTATCCAATGACATGGAGGGATGGGACTTTCATGGTTAACCTCACCCCACTTTCTCCATAGTTCAGAGCATAAACCAGGCCTAAAGTCAGGTGCCTTTCCACTGCTGCCATGTGTGTAGTTGACTGTTGGCAGACAGTTCTGGTCGGAAAAGGGTTAATATGACAGAAATTGATATAATGGAGGGTATCTTGTGCCTCTAAACTACTCCTTTTGAAATTCCTCGTACAGTGGCTTACTATGTTGGGCAGGTGGAGTGGCAGGATAATACATGCAGTGTTATTCGTTGGCCTAGTTGCAGAAGTACGTAGCATATATTTATAGACTTTATAAGGTTTTTTCCAACAGAATCGGCTGTCTCATAAACTGCAGTTGACTGCTACTGTATGGCATGGGCTTAACCAGTCGGAGGCACGGTCAACACCCGATGGGAATCTTTGGTTTCCTGGTTCTGGAGCCTCTGTCCCTGAGCTGTGGGACATCCCAGATCAAGTCTTCCTGCCCAAAAGGGATGTGGAGCTGGTGGGGTGGGAGGGGAGCTACCTCAGGCCCTGCTTGCAGGGAGGGAGCCTCCAAGGGTAAGCAGCGCTAGCAGGGAAGCGGCAGGGCTGCTGGGTGCCGTACTGGCATTGAGTCCAACCTCTTCTGTGAGACAGGCCTTGCAACTTCATCCCAAGGTTCACGCTTAGTATTATGAACAAAGATGTTTGAACACTGGAGTGCAATGTGCATTTCAAACTGCTTCTATTCCTTAATGTTGAAATGTATTTTTAACAAGACAAAGCCATGCTCGGTATGACAGCGTTAATCCCTCCCAGGGTTGAGAGGTGGTTTCATGAGCCTGCTGTGATGTTCCTTTCAAGTGAGTCCAGGTTCCTGGAGAGAGAAGGCTCTCCAAGGCAGCTGGTATGCTCTGTGCCTGCTGAATGGCTCAGAAATGAGATGAACACATGTATTCAGGTGTTCTCTTGCCCTTTGGCCCTTACCAAACAGGGGTTACACCATCAGAGCAGGATCCTGCCCCCCATGCCTGAGAAGAGCTCCAGAGGACACAGGGACCCTGGGAGCAGAGCATTGGATATCTGACTTCAGCAGAAGCCACCCTCTTAGAGTTGCAGACCTCATTGGTGTTACACACAGCAAGTTAAAAACACGTGCCAAATTTTTAAAAAGTTTTAGTCAGAATTTCCTGCCCTCGTTGTGGTGTGCTGGTGGGGGCTTGGCCCCATGGGTTGTGAATCGCATGGGCCCACATCAAGTGTTCAAGCCTGCAGACGCAGCACCATGCAGCAAGCGCTGGACTGCTGACGCGCGTGAAGATAAGTGGGTATTTAGGTGCTTTATCATGTTGGGATCTCAAGACCCAACATTTGCAAGGTCAGGGAGCCAGTGGACACCTCTTGCTTGTCTGTTCTTGTGGCTATGGCAGCTCCCTGTAAGATGGTTAGATAGGATTCATAACCAGATGTGTTTTTAAAGGGGGGGGAGGGGGGGGGGGACGGGACAAGACGGGATGGGACACAGTGCAGAAGAGCAGACCCAGTGCAGGAACTGCAGGAGGAGGAGGTCAGGTTTACGCTCACTGCCTTTACAGCTACAGCTCTGTACGTACTCATGGCCTTCCCCCGGAAATCAGCGTGCCTTCAGCCGTTTCATGCTGTAAGTATATGCTTGTTTGGTCAGAGGTGAGGATGATGTTCCCATGGTCATTTAGGAAATCGTGTCAGAACTGAGAGCTTCCCTTGAGCCATTCTTGGGTTGGAAAGTGTCTTCAGATATGGATGACAGGCTCTAGGTACCACAGGGAGATGGCAGGGAATGGATTTTGCCAGGTGCCAAAGCTTTTTTGCCTCTTACACCTCTCTGAGCGGCTGGATAAAGGTAAAGCTTGATTCCCGCTGCGGCCTTGTGCTAAGAAATGCTGAGCTCAGAGAAACCAGTAACACCTGTGTGACAAGGACAGGCACAAAGTCTGGTGGTCGATGTACTGATTTTGTGGAAACCAAACAGCGCTTTTACAATTTCAGCTTTATCCCTCTCTGCCGTGGCAAGCGCCGCCTGCCATGCACGTGCGTGAGGGCACACGCATGACCTCACGCTCTCCCCTCTCTCTCCCTCTGTCTCTCTCTGTTGTCCCCTCTCTTTCTGCAGGTCAGCGTGGAAGTCTTGGTAGAATACCCTTTTTTTGTATTTGGACAAGGCTGGTCATCCTGCTGCCCCGAGAGAACCAGCCAGCTCTTTGATTTGCCATGCTCCAAACTCTCGGTGGGGGACGTCTGCATATCGCTCACGCTCAAGAACCTGAAGAACGGCTCTATTAAAAAGGGCCAGCCCATGGACTCAGCTAGTATCTTGCTGAAGCATTCAAAGAATGACAGTCTAGCTGGAAGTAGACACAGGTATGCGGAGCAGGAAAACGGGATTAATCAGGGAAGCGCACAGATGTTAGCTGAGAATGGTGAACTGAAGTTTCCGGACAAAATAGGATTGCCTGCAGCACCTTTGCTCACCAAAACAGAACCCAGCAAGCCCCCGGCAACGAGGAAGAGGAGGTGGTCAGCCCCCGAAACACGAAAACTAGAGAAATCAGAAGAGGAGCCACCTTTGACTCTTCCCAAGCCTTCTTTTATTCCTCAGGAGGTTAAGATTTGCATTGAAGGTCGATCCAACGTAGGAAAGTAAAAGTTGTTTGGGGAAAGGAAATTAGGCTATCCCTTGTCATTTTTATCCAGATTACTGTACTGTAGACTAAATAACCCAGTATTTACATGTTATCATCTTATTTTAGGTTTATGTTATAACCTTGTTGTTATAGTTGCAGCTGGTATTATGCAGGAGACTGGTGCATATGTTTTTCCACAAGTGTTTGTCAGTGACTAGGTTTATCGAGAGCGACAGAAGGGGCAGTATCTGCTTCACACACCCTTAGTGGAAATGAATGTGTTGTCATGGCTCCTGTTTTCTAACACCTCGTGTAGGACAGGGTCCAGCTGTGATTTTGTTTTCTTTTCATCGTTGTTTTTTTGTTTTTGTTCTGTTGGTTTGGTTCCTGTTCTGTTTTTTGGGGGGGAGGTGAGGAGAAGGGAACTGTAGCAGAGGTGTATGTCACGCGTGGGGTGCGTGTGCGTGTGTGTGTGCGCCAGTCCCGAGGAGGGGCTGCGGCTCTGCGGCGGGTTGCTGAAGAGGTTTCCTCACCCCGGGTGGATGCTGAGGACACAACCCATGGGTGTTACTGAAAAGGATCGGACAGTCTCTGACGTTTTCAACAACAAGCCAACTCTTACTCAAGGCTCTACTATATATATATATATATATATATTTGTGTGTGTGTATATGTATATATATATTTTTTTCCCCCCATGGGGTCTGACTGCACTGATTTTTATTCCTAAAGCAACTGCCACACCAACATTTCCTTTCTGCTTGCTAGTGCAGTTCCATTGCCCGGAGTCAGCAGACGGGGAGGCTGTACGGACTCTTGCACCGGTCGCCCTGCAAGGTTTTCCTTCATGGCAGTGGGGGGGTGGGGGGGTGGGGGGGTGCGTGCGTGTGGCGTGGGTGTGTGTGGCTGTGCACAAGGAAGCCTCCGGCTCCGTGGATGCGCCTGGCTCAGGCTCACTCCTGTTTCTGTGCAGTGTTAGACAAATCGACCGGGTTACGCCATTGACATTTGCTTCCACAAGGTAGACGCATACTGCCCCTTTGAGATCACAGGCATCCATCGTTTGCAGTTAGGTTGCAAATCTCTGTCTTTAACTCTAGTACTGTTTTTAGTTCATGATTATGGACAACTGGTGCCACTTTTTTCAAATTTCGGTGTGACACAGGAATCCGCTGTTGGAGATGAACCTAGAATGTCTTTAAGCACTTAAAATGCTGTTCACACTTTATTGCTGAGCATCCTGGTCTAACACTCAGTACGTACTGTATCTCACTTTAATCTGCTTGGAAAGCAACAACAACAAACAAACAAACAAATCTCTTCAACACTGTAACTACATGCAACTATGTAAAGTTTTCTCACAGGCAAGATGCTGAAAGTTTTAATGTGGTTTCAAAGGGATGAATGTGAATTATTGAACTAGTATGTGACAGTCATTGTCCACAAAGGACTACTTAATAGGAGGCACTTTTTAAACTTTAATGCTTGAGAAAGAGTTAAAGGCATATGCGAGCTGACAGATAATAAAAAAAAATAAGAGAAAGGAAAAAGGAAAGAGGAAAAAAAAATCATTGTCCAGTGTTTTTGAAAAAGATGGACTTTAAAGAATCTTGCAATTTGCACATCTTGAGTTTATCATTTGTGTGGTATTCCTGCAGTTTTTACCTAATAATGTTGTGGGTTGGGGGGGTCTGAAAGAGCATAAACAAATGTAGCAATTACTCACTAACCTGCCTACGCTCTAGGCCATTTCATAGGGTTACGTTCCTTTCAAAGTTCATTTTTGGTCTTTCTACCATATCTGCCACACAGAACCAGGTCCTACCGGGACAGCTCTGAGAATTTTTCTTCAGACTTGCTGAGAGAATTTTCCACAAGAAACATTTCTATACGTAAGCAAGATGTTTGTTTGTTTTGAAAACAAACCTATTGTTATTTTATTATTATTATTATTTGTTATTTTAATTGCATCGTTTTCCATTGGAAAGGCGACATTTCAAGAGTTTGGTACAAACCAAGTAGGCTGGGGAGGGGATTTACGCCGTTCAGTCTTTTCTTTCCCCAGGTAGGGCCGGATCCTTTGAGGTGCTGTGCACCCAGCCTCCTGCACGAGCCTCGGGGAGGTGCAAGTATGAAGTACTTCGGGGCTGAGTGCTAAAGCCTGTTGCTGCCACTAGAAAGAGCCTGTTGATTTCAGTGGGATTGCGCTTGGGACCTGCGTGAGCAAGCGTTTGTGTCGTTGGCTTTGGCTGGCGAGTTCGCGTCCTTCAGGTGGTTTTGAAGAAGCTGTACTGATAGGGAGAAAAGGAAATAAAAAAGTCCGTCATTAGAAACACAGTAACGTAAAGTGAACAAATTTATTTAAAATCTTGTTTTCCCTCTCCCCTAAACTACAGTGATTTTATTTAAGAGAAGAAATGTTAACCCCAAACCCCAGCTTTGACTCTGTTATTTGTTACTTGAAGTTTAGCTCACACCAGAACTAATTGTTTTTATACCATATTCTGGGGTGCACCAAAAAGTTGAAATACATTTAAAATAGCTTGAAACTTTTCTTGAATTTCCTTGAATTTTATTAACCTCTCGGCGGGCTACCAAATAGCTGAGTGGGTTTCTTCTCACAGTCACACTGCTTAGTTAGTGCTTATTTGTTAATATTTCTGCTCAGAGAAGTTGCTTAATCTTCCATATACTCTGCTCAGGGCACTTGCAATTTATTGTTTCGTTTTGTTTCCTGTTTTGTTTTTATGCTTTGATGGTAAAGGAATAGAAAGAATTACAGATTTTAGTTCACAGTCGTACCACTAGTTCCATACTTCACGTGTACTCGGAAAAAAAAAAAAAATCTCAAGTAAAACCATACGCATACACATTTGTGGTTAATAAGGAAGCAGGGGCTATTAAACTGACTGGATCTATTCAACTAACACTAAAAAAAATAAAAAATAATAATAATAAAAAAATACGTTTGGAGCAATAGGAATGTATTAGTTCTGTGCTTGTATTTCAGACTGAGGAATTCTGAAATAACTGGTTCTTTCCAAACAATTGTCCCTTTCCATGCTTTCTTTGGCTTTTGTAGGATGTGCAATACTTTACGTGCCAACTTAGACTCACCCATGTGGTGTTAGCTAGATCTCATACCCACTTCTGATTTCCCCTCGTTTTGTTCTTTTTGGAAGTTTCTTTCTTTCTACCTTTTTTCCCCCATTAATAATTCCCCCCCCCCCCCCCCCCCAAAAAAGAACGTATTAAGGGTCAAGCATCCCTTGCCCCATGAAACACAAACCCTTTTTGTATTTGATGTTAAAAAAGATCCAGGGAGAAAAAAAAGAGAAAAAGATTAACATCTGTGTGCCGTCCAGGCGGAGGGCAGCGCTCAGCCGTACAGCCCAGTGCTGCCCTCCACCTGGGCCACACGCCAGTGAGACCTGACTCCCACCAGGGAGAGAAAAATCCCCTCTGGGACCAAGTCCTTTGCAAAGGGGGGCTTTTCCTCTCCCCCCAGCACCGAGCATCCCTTGCAGCGAGTCCCCGTGCCTGAGGAAGTGCCATCGATCCCCGGGCACACGCAGAAATTCCACTCGCGGGCACGGAGATGCTGAGGCGAAGCCAACGGAGGAGGTTTAGCTGCTGCTTCTGCGCAGCGTCCGCTTTGCAATAGTAACCGACGGTAGTTTTATTTTTCTTTTTGTCTTTTTTTTTTTTTCTTTCTTTTGTAGCAGGCCTGTTTAGTTTACAACAAAATGCATACAATCACCAAGAAATTAGTCAGGGCAAAGAAAAATAAAACAAGAACCTCTTTATAGGGATTTCTAAAAAAGAATCTATCTATCTGTCTATCTATCTATCTAATCTATCTATATATCTATATATATAAAATGACTGTTCCTTATAGTGTTTAACTTAGGCATTGTTTCAGTTTGTCTGGGCCACATCGTGGGGAATTTGAGTTTGATGTCACTTACCTCGAGTCCTCTGGTCGAGACCCAAATCAGAGTCGCTGTTGACCTATTTTACCATTTCGTACATTGCCCTTGGGCTCGCTTTCCCTTGAAGACGTAGACCTCGGGAGGAGGGGGGGACACACGTTCCTTTTTTTATTCCTTTAATTCCTTCATCCCCCTGTCGCTTCGTTCAACCTGTCGTTCCCGTCATTTTCTCAGCACGGGGAAGTGACATCACTGCTCTCGTTTCCCTTAAATCAAGGAACATTTAGAAACCTTTCACACCTTTTACTCAGGGATGGGGCTGGCATATGTGTGGTACACTGATGTGACCAGAAGCAGCACTTTTACTGCTCCGGAGTAGGGATGTACAATGTTACAGACAAGTTTGGATTTCCTGCATCTCATGGTTTAAACTTTTTAGATCTCACTTAGATTGCAATACAAAAGCAGCAAGCTCAGCATGAACTGTAGCTGTTGGTTATCATGAAAATTCACTCTCTGCAGAGATTTATTTTACTTCAAAGTGTGTTGCCAATAGTAAAAAGGAAGTGGTGAATTTCTGTTAATACTTGCAACTGCTAAAAAAAAAAAAAAGGCCTGTATCAAGGAGAGCGAATCCTCAATATTCTTAAACACTAATAGTGTTATTTCAAAGAAGGGGGCTCTTGGTGCAGTGCTCTGCGTGTCGTGGGACCGTTCTGCAAACGCTTATACGCGTGCTTCGAGGAGGTCTGGGCTGGCCAGCGAAGGCTGCTCAGGAGCTTGCTGTGAAGCACATGTATAAACTTTTGGGAAATTGAAGCTTGCTTCAGTCAGGGCCAGATCCTGACCTTAATCAGGCAGCTGGAAAAATCTTGGGGTTTGTCCAGCTTTGCCAGGGCGGAAGCCCCAGGCAGGCAGGGGGATTTGGCCCATTGAAACACTTCTGCTGTCCCAGGAACTTGACAAACGGCAAAATGGGACATGCACTCATACAAATAATTTCCATTTCTTCCCTCCCCATCATCACAGGTAACAGCAGAGTCCGCTCTGGGCTCTGGCCAGTGCTGATGTGAAAAGCAAAGGGGATGAACGCACCACTAGAGTGCAGGCAGCAATTTCCTTTCGTCTGGTTTATCCAACCCTCCCGCCCCCCCAAATCCTGAAATACATAGCAAAATGAGAATTAGTTGATGCAGATAAGCGTACGTGCACACACACCCCCAGACAGAAGTGTCTGTTTGCACACAAATAAATATGTGTGATTTTTTTTTTTACACGTATGCCTACATGTCCACTTGATTCCCTGTCCTGAGGACAGCCTTGCTTTGTGTCGATAGGGAAATTCCAAACGCGTTGCACACCTCTACTCCAGAGTTCAATTTCTTTTACATAGACGACCTCGCTTCAGATGTGTTACCTTTACTGATAGGATCTTTTCTTGTAGCACTATACCTTGTGGGAATATTTTTTGATGTAAACCTAATTTGAGAAGCTTATTAAAAATAGAAACTTTTTTTGAAGCACTCACATTGAGGAGTACAGGTAATGTTTTAAAAAAATTGCACAAAAGAAAAATGAATGTTGGAATGATTCATTCAGTGTTTGAAAAAGAGATGGCTCTGTTTGAACAGTGAGTTTCATACCTTGTTTGTAAAAAAAAAAAAAGTTTTTAAATACAAAAGCAGAGAAAGGTTGAAAGTTACATGTTTTTTGTATATAGAAAATGTCATGTCTAGATGATCTGATTTGTATTGGCTTTGGCCAGGAAGAATTATTACTTAAAAGGCTCTTAAAGAACAACTGTGCTTAATTTTCTGTTTGTATTACATGGGTCCCATTTCTGGGGAATGGAGTCATGCTTCACACTGTTTATTCCTGTGCTGAAAATATACCTTGGAGCAGCAATTCTCGAGTGCAGCTATTGGGCACTTCAAAGGGTGGCTACTGTGCAAAACTAGAGTCTCACTCTCCAGCTGTGTTTTGGCTTTAAGTCTGTCCTGCCTGTGCCGAGGGAGCCCCTGGCAGCCCGCAGGGCAGGGCCGGATTTGAGGGAGGCCTCGGCCATGACCTTCGCAGGCAGGGCCAGGCCAGCCCCGGTGTTGGGGTGCTGCCGGGGCTGGGGCCGGCAATGCTGCAGCCGCCCTGGGGTGGGGAGCCGCTGCCGGCTGAGCACGACCTGCTTAGTTCCCGCCTGAAGCCTTTCGGTCCCGTTTTTTCCTCTCTCTGGGATGCTGTTCCACGTTTTTTCAGCACTTCCTGTTCCAGACAAAACCCAAAGAGTATAACCCTGAGCAAGAAGTGCTTATAACAAGGGATCCTAGCCCAGCACTAGCAGCAGAGCGATGCCCGACGCGCCCCCGCCTTCCAGCCCCTGTCGCTGCCCCCTCTCCCCCACCTCTGCTTTCAGAGCCACTGGGGAGCAGTTAGTCACACAGAGCACGTTTCCAGTGATGGTCTTGGCCGATGGCGAGACCGGTGTTTTTCAGAAGCCAAAAGGAGAGGATCCTGAGGCAGTTTCTGAGAGAGAGGGTCCTTTTCCTGTCCAAAGATTGAGCTGGGCAGCTGGGAGCCGGCGGCAGGGCAGAGCGGGTGAGGTTTCAGACTGCCCCTGTCCCCCTCCCCGGAGGTAACTCAAGCTTCAGCTCCCGCAGGCACATGGGGCAGAAAGACTCGCCCTGTCCAAGTGACCCCCCGGCACTCAGAAAACCAGCCCCAGCTGTGTTACAATGAAGTGCATTCAGCCAACAGGTAGTATTTATACAATAACAGTCTCTAAGGTTTCTGTAGTTTTTTTCTTGTCGTTAGCTGAAAGGACTCAAGTCTTCCACTGAGGATTTTATGGAGGCTTCATCCAAGGTTGTTTCTTTTTTGTTCGTTTCTATTTTGAGCGGTCAAAGCTCCTGTGCCCTTTCCCTCGACCACGCAGTAGGTATGCATTGGAAGTGTTGTTTGCCACGAGCGTTAGTCACTCGTTGAAGCTGTCGTTGCTGTACTTCGGGATTGCTGATGAGCAGAAACTTCAGGGCCCGGGTCCTTGGCCGGCGCGGAGCCGGTGTGGGACTGCCGGCTCCCCGGGCGGCGCCACTCTGCCCCTTCGCACCAGCCGGCGAGGGGATCCCGCCCTGGCGTTTGCTTTAAAAATCCAGGACCCACCTACTCTCCCTTTGAACACACTCTGAGAACTCCTGTCCAAGTCAGTTGGGTTTGGATCCGTGTAGCCGAGGGCAGAAACGGGCCAGGGGTGGCTGCGGGTGGCTCAGTCCGTGTTTTCTGCCTGGCCACCGGGCTGGCCTCTTAGCGAAGTTACTAATCTGTTAAGGCATAGATACGACTCTTCGCGACAGTCAGCTAATGTTGAAACTCACTAATGTATGTATTTGCTCTTTTTTTTTTTTTTTTTGTTGGAATAATATATTAACTTGTTGAACACTGTTCTTTTCGCAGTGTTACAAAAGGGGGGAAGGGGGAATTTCCCAACCTTTTTCAGTTCGGGTGAGCTACTGAAAATCATTTTGTACTAGCTATGTCACCGCTCCCGGCAGCCGGCGGCGGCGCTTGGCCGTGCCGGGGTAAAGTTTAGCCATTCTACAGCAGTAGTTTTTAAGGTCTTTTTGGTTTGTTTTGTTTTGTTTTTTAATTCGTCTGGTATTACTAGTGAGGGTTGTTGCAAATCACACTTCCAGTGTAGTTCCTAGTGTAGGCCCAGTAAAAGGGATATCGCAGCTTTGTGTTGGGGAGAAATCGAGCTGACATGGCCAGTACAAAGGAGAAATAGGGAGGGAATAACGTTTTGCACCTTATTGAAAAGAGGAGAAGATTTTAAGTGCATACAGACATAGTTAAGAGCTTTTATTGTGACAGGAGAACTTTTTTCCATATGCGTGCATACTCTCTGTAATTCCAGTGTAAAATATTGTACTTGCACTAGCTTTTTTAAAACAAATATTAAAAAAAATGGAAGAATTCATATTCTATTTTCTAATGGTGGTGTGTCTATTTGTAGGATACACTCGCGTCTGTTTATTGAATTTTATGGTCCCTTTCTTTGATGGTGCTTGCAGGTTTTCTAGGTAGAAATTATTTCATTATTATAATAAAACAATGTTTGATTCAAAATTTGAACAAAATTGTTTTAAAGAAATTGTCTGTATACCAGTACAAGTTTATTGTTTCAGTATACTCGTACTAATAAAATAACAGTGCCAATTGCAAACGCGTGTTTTGTTTTTATGAGTTATGACTGAATGGGAGAGAGCTTTCCTAGGGAAGTAATTTGCCCAATTTAATTCCCCCCCTCGGCAACACATTTGAGAGCGTTGGCTTTTACTCGTGACGACGCAGAAACGTGCACGTACCCATCCGTGGCCATAAAACCCTCTCCAGACCATCAGAGTGAAGCTCTTTATTGCGTAACAAAAACTTTCCATTTACAACTTCTGAACACATTAAACGCCGGTGCCAGCTGCGCCGGAGGCGTCGCGCACGCGCGGTTGCCACAGAGGAGGGGAGGCAGCGCTCGGCATCGCCACCGCAGCAGGGCCGAGTGGGGCAGAAGAACATCGAACCCTCACCAGCCCTTTTTTGGCCGATTACGCAGAAGCGCTTCACAGTTATCGCAGGCAACACCAAGGAGTTTTGGACTCTGAATTATTTATTTGTGAATGAAAACTTCAACCAGTAAACACTGTGTCAGGTAAATGCTGGGGAGGGCTCGCTTAAACATCTGAACAACCACAGGCAAAGCGAAGGCTGCAGGGGTGGTCCATGCTGTGTTCAGGGGCGCGGAGCTGTGCCAGCATCTAACCCAGACGAGTTTTGGCCACTCTGCCCCCGGGCAGCTCCCAGTGGGTGGGGAAGGGCCCTGCCCTCTCCTGCCTGCCGGCTCTGGCCGCTGCAGGAGGCAAACTGCTGCTCTTGGGCCCTGGCTTTCTTTTTTTCCCCCATTCTACATAAACAAGGCCAAACCTGGCACTGGTCACAAAAGCCCTCCTGGCTCCCACAAAGACCTTTTGGTATAAACCTGATACTAGCAACTAAAAAACAACATCCCCCAGGTGGAGGGGTGGGAGGCGGTGATGGACCAACACTGTATGTACACGGGCAGGAAGCTGTAGCAGCAAGTCTGTTCAAGACAGTGGAGCTCGATGGGTATAAACCAGGGAGTGCTTGGTTCAGAAAAGGCTTCAAACTCTCCTTGTGTCAGTGACTGAAAAACACCAGCCCCTGTCCCAGCACGGTGGGGTTTCGCTAATTGCTGCTGTGTTTCTTGCTCACCCCCATCCTTCCTCCCCCCACTATTGACTAGCTGAAAGACACACACAGGCACACTTTGTGCGGGAAAGGCTCCTCAAATGTAAGCAAAGGCTCCTCCTGCCCCTGCTTACAACCCCTCATATTTACAGGGTGGCCCCGTCCTACGCTCACCCCCCCGCCATGCCCTAAGGTGAGAAGAAAGCTGCAGGGCAGAGCACAGCTGAAGCCCCTGCCCCATGGCCGACGGGGGTGAGCCACCTGTGCCAGTGAGCAGGGGGAGGCGTGCACCCCCCGGGCACCTGGACTTGTTTCTTTCAGAGAGAGGAGACGCGGGTGGCTGGTGGCCGTCCTGCATCCGGCAGGATGCTGGCTCAAGGCCTGCTCCTTTAACAGGCGGGCCTCACGCCTGCGAGGAGGTCTACACGTGGGCTCCTCGCAGCCAGCACGCAGCCGCTGGGCTGCGAGCAAGGCTGCTACTGTGCCAAGGCCTCCCCTGCCCCGCAGAGCTCCGCTAAGCCAGGCCACCGGGGCAGGAGGGCCAGCCAGCCCAGCCCGCACAATGTGCTGCAGCAAGGCAACTCCAGAATACAGCTGGGAGTGGCGGGGGGTGTTTTAGGTGTCCCTGTGTTTCAAGAAGCCAGAGATGGACCTGCTCAGCAGGGAGTCCTTTAATGATGTAACGTTGCCCTTTATCAGCATCCCTGCTTGTAGGTCTTTGGTATGTTAAACTCAAGTCACTGCGGAGCCAACCCAGCGAGCCAAACCTCAGCCATGCTCTTGGGTGCTCAACAGCTGCCTGGCTGGGGGAAGCAGGCATGAACTTGGCCTACAGCGCAGGCAGTCGCAGGCACAGCGGCTCTCTGGACAGGGTAGGGTTGGGGTGGTAGGGTTAAAGAAGCCCAGGTCATGCACAATCACCCGACATGACGTGCTTTCCAATGACACTTCCCACAGAAGGACCCCAAGTAATGGAGAACCCGGTTACGTGTGCAGGTGAGGCAGATCCACAAATGGCACGAGGCGTTTGTCAGGGGTTGTGGTCTCTGCCTGGGACCACCCCGCCAGGCACAACGCGCCCTCAGCGCCCAGCTCCCTGACAGAGCGGCACAGGACCTGGGGCTGAGCAAAGATTAGGGCAACTACTGGAGCACAGGACTGGTTGTTACAGAAGGGCTCAAGTTCCTCTTTTTTCCATTTTGCAGCCTGAAAGCTGGACACGTACTGTGTGAATGGTGAGCACTGACAGAGCCGAGGGTTATCCCTGAACAAAACTCGCATATAACTTTGGGTGAGGTGCAGACATGCTGCAAAACGGAAAAAAGACGAGCTTGAGCCCTCCTTTAACACCCAGTTTAGCCACCAGTTCAGCCTTTCTGCAGCCAATTTCTCTCTCCCACTCACTTTGGAGCGAGAAGGAGAAAATCAAATAGAAAGAAAACATGTTGCTTATCAAAATGACAGTAAGAGCTGCTATTTAGAAAACCAAATACCCTAAGTCAAAGCTTTGTCAGTAACCATTCTTAGCATCTATGTCCTTCACAGCCTGGAGAATTCCAGGGACAACTTAAGACTTCCCTATCCCCAGCCTTCCCTATTAGTCACTGGTCAGTCAGCAGTAGGTTGGCTGTGTAAGCGTGGCGCCTCGGCCCCAGGCCAGGCTGGCCATGGAAGTGTGCGGCCTGCCTGGGGCTGGGCCCCACGCTGCCACACCTGTGGAGAGGCCGCCCCCCTCTTTGCCCCCAGCGCCTGCCCTTTGGGAAAGAAACTGTTCTGAAGACATGTCATGAAGCTGCTCTGTTCAGCGTGCCTATGAGCTTTTTAAAAATGTTTACAAATATATATATTTTTATATGTATATGTATTCTTAAATTCCATTTAGAAATGTAGCTAAAAAAAGTAGAAAAGCGCTAGTGAGAGTAGGCGTGAGACCAGCAGACTGCTGTGCTTCCCACGTATGAAGGCACGAGTGTGGAGACAGCCCTGTGGTCAGGCCTGCGCTGTGGCGGTCTGACCCCACTCCTGCCGGAGGTGTTCACTTGCCCGTGTGGCCCTGCCCTTCACATCGCATACATAAAGGACCAGTGACCCCCTACGGCCGTAGGGATGCAGAGCAGTAATACAGCCCATACTCTGGGCAGTATGTGGCCCAAAGGAGGGTTTGCTGTAAAGAAGCCAGGTGTCTTCTTAACGTGACACTTTCTGGCTGGAGGGAAGAGAGAGCAGGTCCTTTATTCCCAGGGCCTGCTTGCACCTGCACGCAGGTTCCTTTATGGTATGTGGCCAGGACAAATGGTCCTTAAAGCCAGCACAAGCATAACCTGTGCTCACATTAAGGCCCTTACTCACCTCCAGAGCAGATGAAGGGGTCATACCACAATAAAGAATTTTGTCTTACATGTTAAATGGAAGCTATTTAAAATACCAGGCTATTTGGAAGATATTCTGTGCTTTTTCTAATGTGCACAACACACTTCAAAATCACCAGGGATCAGCTTGTGGCTTAGATTTGCTCCTCAGCATGGTCAATTGTACCAATCCTCGTGCATGGCTTTCTGAGCAGTCGAACACATGAGTTTAATTCTGGAGTTTCTCTTTGCTATTCCTCTTCCTACAGCTCGCTCTTTTGCTTTTCAAAGGAAGCCTGCCTCTTTCCACAGGTATCTACACGAGGGGAAAGTAAGACTCTGAAGTACTGAAGTAACATTAGCTGTACTGTGATCTCAGCAGCACTTTAAAGTAAGTGGCCAAGCATTATTAATTCATTGGTGCTCGCTTTTACATCGTTTATCATAATGAGCTACTGTGGGATTCATGTGGATGCAATGTGTATTTTCAAAGAAATTTCATTGTGATTTATCAATTAATTAGTGGGCCATTACACTTTATTAAAGTGTTACCCAGAGTCTTAAACATTCATTACTGCCTTTAGAGCAAATGCTTTAACTCCAATCTGAGCCTACCAGTGTCTTGGGATCGGGTTATTCTGCCGAAAGCTCTCTTTTGCTTTTCATGGTGTCGAGCACTGCAAAGGAGTGGTACCAAATAACCAAAAGTGAATTTGTTCCCTCCAGCCTCATTCCCCTGGCCACAGGCAATGCACAGCACGGCATTTGTACACCTTTGCTAAATGGATACAAAGAGGCAAGAGAACAGGGAGGGCAGCAGAGAAATGCCCCGCTTGGGGAGGGGTTACTGTTGCCGAGTTTCAGTGTCTTAAAAATCTGTTCACAGAGAGCAGGCAAAGCAGGAACCCAGGTAATTCAGTAACTGCATGCACAAAAAAGCAGGCAAGCTCTGAGACCTTTTCTCCTGAACGATCTCCACAGATGGGGGCAGGGGGGACAGCACGGGTTTGCTACATTCAATGCCAACTTCTCTGAAGAGGCAAGTTCACTAAATAAGGAGATTTAAGTAAGAACGGCAGTACCAGCCCTGTGAACTGAGAGTGAGAGAGATCTGGCATTTTTATCATCACAGGAGGAAGTCACCAGTAGCCAGGCCTCATCCACCATCCACCTCTGACATTCTGCAGGCTGGCAGCTGTGCCACAAACATCCATTCTTTTGCCAGGACAAAGATTAAGGGAATTTGAATTTTGATTTCTCCACGCAACTCCTTGCGTCTTTTTCTCTCCCAGCCTGCAATTTCTGGAGGGTGAACTGCCAGAAGTGGCGGTAGCTGACAGGCCAGTCTTAAAAAACAGAAAGTGTGTACGTGTGCAGGCGTTAACAGCCCTGTCTGTACAAGCCAATTCCCTGTTAATTGAGGTTTCAGCAGCTATTTATCAGAGGGGGGAAAAAAACATGTGAAGAAATGTTGATTAAAAAATAACATAGGCACAACAATAAAAGATGAGGCTATTGCATTTTGAACCAATGGCACTGCGTTAATAGCACAACCTTCCCCTTCCAAACCCCAGCCATAGCCCCTCCAATGGCTATGCTGCTGCCATTCTGAGAGAGAGAGGAGAGTTTGCCACTAAGACAACATGGAGGAGAAAGCAAATCAAACCAGCTGCCCTTCCTGCTCCTCTCCCCCACCCCTCTCTCTCCAGCCCCCAGTCCTGGGCTAAGAGAAGACCTGGCTGTGCTGCTGCGTGACCCGGATAAACGTTGTTCTCCTGCTCAGTTCCTTGAGTTTGGCAGCTCCCACGTAGGTGCAGGTGGAGCGCAGCCCCCCGAGGATGTCCAGAATGGTGAGTTCCACATCCCCTCTGTACGGTACCTCCACAGTTCTGCCCTCCGAAGCCCTGTAGAAGAGATTGGTTGCTGCATTTATGTCTAGATGCAAAACATAACAGTGTGTTTACTGGAGCAATGTGGAGCTTAATACTCCACATGCTGCAGTTTACACACATTCCCCCAGCTATATTGCTTGCTTGCCTGTTGCTACTTGGTGCTCTCAAGCACTGAAATGCCTCAACTCCAGTCACCACCAATACTGGGAACTAGAAGCAGACAAATCTTTTAGGTACCCCAATATTACATGAGTGTATTTACAGCTCTGCCCCTTCCTCCCCTCCACCATCTGCCTACAAGCAAGTGAAGCTTTCAGGTTTATTGAAAGGTAAATTTGACCTTGAGAGCTGCAAGCTTTAAATATAAGGAATGGCCAGGCTCAGGCAACTTACAGAAATGTTGGAGCTGGTGCTCAGCGGGCACAACTCAGCACAGCTCTACAGAGGCTTCACAGTCCCTGGGCTCTGTCCCATGTCACTGACCAGACGCAGATGGAACTGCTCTGGCTGCCTCCTACCAGCCTGATTCTTCAGAGCCCACAGAGATGGAGTGGGAAACCTGTCACAGAAACCCTCTGCAGAGCTGTCCCCTGAAGCTGAAGGGGGAGCTAGCACAGTTCAGAGCCAGGCAAAAAGGCCAGAAAAAATAGCAGTGCTGTGAATACTGTCAAGTACGGGCGCATGCCAGCACAGACTGCACTGTTCCCAAAAGCACATCTGAAGAGTTACTTGATGGAAGAAGCCAGGCAAATAACTTTCACTCCTTCCCCTTCAGCCTTCTCCAGCCTCATGCTCAGCAATTCCTCCTGCAGTGGAGTTCCCCCATCACCAGCTGATCTCGCTAGGCTTTAGAGCAAGCTTGTTCTGCACGGCAAGCTAGCTCCTTTGGAGAGGTAGGCCTTGGGAAAGGGGTCTAAGAGAAATGCGGAGGGGACAGGGGATTGCTCTCCTTTTCTCCTACAAAATGGAAGCAGAAATCACGGCAGGGATCTGTCATTGTTGTAAATGAGGCTTTAGTTACTTCTCCCTTAAACAAGTTGTCTAGGGGATAGTGCAAGAAAGAAAGGGCATGCCTGTTTGGAGGCTCCATTTGCAAATCATTAACATCAGCAACAGCAGCTATGTGGAGGTACTTCAGCATGAGCCTGGCTATATTTCACTTTGTTAGTTTAAATGCAGGTCAAAGCCCTAGGGAGACAATAAAGGAGAAGTGTTAATATGCCAAGTGAATAAGGACCCATGATTAATCTCCCTACATCTGATGAGTAATTGACTCTTTCTTGAAACTCTTAAATAAATGCTGTAATAAGCGGCCAATGGAAAACCTATGTACCACTGCCATCTAGCAGACTGCACGGGGCGCAGTGGTGCGCTGTAGGGCCTGCACTGCTGGGAGTTCACAGGCTTTTATTTTCAGCTCCAGTGCCAGCAGAAAGAGAAGGCCTGGCCCACAAAACGACACAGAAGTAGTCATGCTACCACTCTGCAGCTTGGATTTTTGGCCATGCCCACCCTCCTCCAGTCAAAATCAGGAGGTTCAGCTCGGCCTCTGGGGAGCCTCCCGCGAGATTCTGAGAGACAGTGCATGTCTGGGATTTGGGGAAATCAGTGCCAATTTTACCTACCAGATCCTGCCACCTGAAGAGCTCTGCATGCTGTATTGGGCAAGAAATGCAGGGTTTACTGCATTCACGCATGACTGCCCGTTCAGTTCATGCATGAGAGTCCAATTGATTTATGCATGAATGCCCCATTAAGTTCAAACATGAATGCCCTGTTAATTGATGCTTGCGCATCATGCGGGACGTAAGTTGCAGGGTGTTGATAGCAGAGAGCTGACTGCAAACAAACGCAGCCCCAGTTACGGTGGTTCAACAGACCTGCAGAGATGGGAACACTGCTCCCAAGAGCATGAACACTTGGCCAGCCTTTTTTCACAGCAAAATTACAGAAATGTGGGACACTTACAGCCACTGCCCCTGGGAGATGCCCCTGCAGTGGCTATGGTGGTGTTTGTTAGGAAGCTGGAGCTTGTAGGTTGCCACTTTTGGCTTTGGAGACCAAAACCTACAAAAGTGGTGAACACCTAACGTCACAGCCCCAAAGCTCTGACGGCTAGACAGTTGCTACTGCTCCTCTAGTATCAGCTGATAAGCTGGTGGGATGTCCTGTTGATCAAGGAGTAATCTATAGATACCGCACTGGGGGAAGCATGCTGGAAGAGAGGTGTGAGATTAGCTCCACAGAAAATGTCAAGAGTCCAGTTTTATGTCCATCCTTGAAAAAAAGTGTCAAAAAGGGCTGAAAATTCTCCATGCTCCCACCGTACATGCTGGGAATACCAGAAGGAAAAGGAGGAGTGGGACAGAAGTGGGACAGAATGCTAGAGCTGCGAGTGAAGGAACTGCAAGTGCAGCAAAAAGGTCAGAGCTCAGCCAATGTTGTTATGGCTGTGGCGCAAGCCCCAAGCTGTTTGGTGTGTCAGCTTACTCCCCAAATGGGGAAATGCCCATGCTGCTGCATGTGAACACTGTTCACTGCCCCACGCCCCCCACCATTCTGGATGTAAATGAAGCCCTGCAGCCACTGAACTCACGACCCTATTAGTGCCTTCAACAGTGGTGGTAGTTTTTGCTTCTATGATCTTCATCACACACTTTTATGCTAAAGCACAGTGAATAACTTAATGACCGTTATGTTCTTGGTTGTTTGTTTTGTCCTAAAATTTGTACCAAGTATTCAGATGATGATGACATTAACCCTGATAGGGGTCCACAGGGGTGAGGGGTGGAGTTTGTTTCTGTAAAACACATAACCAAGAAAGTCCCAACAGTTTGAATATATACTCATTATAAAGTGTCTACTTTGTAATAAGCATGTGCTCAGATTGTTGTAATACTAACCTCTGTAGTCTTGTCGACGGGGATGAGGGGGTTAAGTTTGTGATGAGTATATATTCAGGCTGTATTAACATTAACCCCAATACTCTAGTCCCCAGGGGAAAGCAGTAGAGATTTTAACACATACAACACATTGCCCAGAGCCTGCTGATGAGTCCTGTCATCTGGTTTCCATGGGAGAGTGGGTGGAATTTTACTAAGTGTATGGACACCTTGTTGCACTATTAACTGCTGTGGTGTGGGCCAGGGGTGGGGTCTGTGATGGGTACATAACCAAACTGTGATGACAACCCCTTTAATATGGTGCTCAGAATGGAGGAGTGACATTTTAGTAAATGTACCTTTACAGTATTAATCCCTGCTGTCTGGTCCACAGGGAGGAGTTTATAACTGATGTACATTAAGACTGTCATGATGTTGAAAGAGTTCATAACAGATTAACATTCAAAGAGCTCTTCGATGCATGCCCTGCAGAGATGAGGAGTGCCATACAGGCCGTAAATTGCTGGGTTTGCTGCATTCTTGTGTGAGGTCACACAAATTAGTTCATGCATGAGCACTGAATAAATTAATGTATGAGTGCCCAACTAATTCATGCATGAATGCACAATTAACTTATGCATAAGCATCCAATTGGTTCATGCACGCATATCCAAATAATTTACGCCCAAGCACCCTGTTAGTACATGCACGAGCGCCCAATTTGTTAATGCATGAGCACCCAGTTAATTTACATGAGCACCCAATGGTTACACACATGGGTGCTGTGTTGGGCATAGATGGTTGAGTTTGGGTGTGCCGGTGTGACCTGTGTGGGAGAAGGCCACGATCTGCTTCACACCAGATGGTCCCACCTGGCTCTGAAAATCGTGTGAGCCACCAAAACTTCGGCCCATCAGGGGAGCACACGACACCTCCGCTCAAGTGTATTTAAGAAACAGCAGCAGCCACTGGGAGAGGAGACACACGTGGACACGCCTGGGGAGACATGCAGCTGGAGATGCACTCTCAAAAGGAGGTGCTCATGCCAAAGGTATGCACTCCCAAGGGGACTGTAGTCCCTGGGTGACCCATGCCAGAGCAGGGACAGCCACAAAGGGACTGTGGTCTGTGGACAACCCACAGTGGAGCAGGCACAGTGAGGAGGAGGAGTGGCAGACAGAGACCATTACACCCATGACCACAACATTCTGTGCCACCTCTTTCCTCACAGAAGCAGTTGGGACAGACTGAGTGTGACCTGCGGTGAAAGTAAGGGGAGCTGAGACATGGAGGGGCGAACTGAGGTGTCTGGCTTAAGTGGAGTCTGGAAAAGGGGGAGGAAAGGTGTTTAGTTATGTGTTTGTTTAATTACCCAACAGCGATTAGAGGTTTGTGTTAGTTGGCAATAAATGAAACTAAGTAAAAAATCCCCAAGCTGAGCCTGTTTTGCCAGCAACAAATGCCTGCGCAGAGGCCGTGCATGGATTACAAGGGGTGTCACAGAAGCTGCCACACTTGGCAGAGAGCTGCATATGCAAGTCAGCAGGAACTGCTGAGGGATTTGCAGTTCTGACATCTCTCCCGGAGTTACAACCCAAAACTAACCCCTTCTCAGAAAAGAAAGGTGAAGACCGAGCAATTGGGACTCCCAACAGCTGGGAGAGGTGTGCTCAGACGCTCTCAGCAGAGACTCGGTCTCTCGCTAGCCACTAAATGGTGACTAGAAAAGGAGAACTCTTTGCTTTAGACCTTTTGCACAGGGCCCAATCTGTGGTGTGTGCCCTGTAACTCCCGGCCAGCTGAAGCCTGCTGCTGGCACGGAGGGATGCGCACGGTGGGTGGGAATCCTGGCAGGGTGGATGGGGTGAAGCACTTGTGATGGTGCTCTGTCAGCCCAGCAAAACATGGGTCAGGGTAAAGCCCTATGAGTGGAGCATTTAAGAAATGGCAGGAACTGAGGGCAGGTCTTCCAGGCTATCATCTGGGACACAGAAAAAGACAGTAAGTAGCAGCCAGATGCTGGTGCTGGTGCTGTTCTGTTTCCATGGCACAAATTCCACCCTACAGTTAGTATAAAGTGCCAAAACCCAGCTCAGTAGCAGCTGTGAATTGCTGAGTGACCAGAGCAGAACTGCAGCGTTCACACACAACCTGTGAAATCTCAAAAGGCTTAACGAAAGCAAATTGGCTCTAACTGAACAATACTGCGTGTGGTCTCTGTTCCTGCGTGCCTTACTTCTTTTCTCCCATAAAAGAAACTTAATAATTGCCGTTCAGAAATTGCCAGCTCTGATCCACGTTCCTCATGGAAGGAGGTAAAAATGTACAAATAAACCAAAATATAAATGACATAAAAGTAATGATACTGGGTACACAGATTTCCCACAAAATTAAATGAGATCAACTTGACATATTCATTACAATAACAATTACTGTCTTAACTTTATTCCCTGCTACAGCCATCTCACCGTACCTGTCAATTTTCATTTAACTGTTTGCTGGAGGCTCAGGTTCTCCAGCCAAAATGTGTAATTTTGAGAAGATGAAGTTAAGTGACAAGCAGACCAATTCTGCAGGGGCTGAGCACACTGAGCTCCTCACTGCTTGCATAAAACACTGTGAGTGCCCAGGCTCTTTTAAAGACAAAACAGCATACTGTGGTCACTGACACAGACTTACAGCTGGGCTTTTTAAATGCATGTAAAGAGGCCCCACTGACTTAACTTGTTTGGGGCATCCAGCATTTAAAATGATGATTTAGAACCCTTCTGGTTAAGTTTGCCATAAGCTAAACTAGTAAGTGACTAAACTTCCTGTAACTTTTCCTATCAGAGTAATTCAAAGCAAAGCCTCGCCGTTTCCAATCATCCCTTCAATGCCCAGCACATTTACAGTGCTGCATAATTAACAGTTGCTATTTTTAAACCAGTGACACTTATGCTGGGACAGGCCGAGCAAGACCAAGACCAAGACCAAGGTTGGTATAGGTAGCCAGCTCTGTGTCGTGGCTGCAATGTGAACAAGATGAGAATCAGCTCCTTCAGAGTTAACAGCCAAGGCTTACAGATTTCATGTTTGAAGCTGTTGTAGCTAGCAGTAGACTGGGGGACTCCTATGTTACCTACTAGTGGTACAAAATCAGTGGCAGTATCTCAACAGGGATTAAACATTTCAGATTGTGCTTCTGCTCCCTTGCTGCTGAGAAAGTTTCAGAACTTGATCCCCAGGGGATTCTAAATCAGGATGCAAATTAAAATACAGCTATGGATCAAGCAAAATTTATTTAGTATTGCCCATAAGGAACTGAAAGGGTCTATCTAGACTAAGCCAAATACAGCACCCTTCTGTACATCCTTTACTCCTGTAAGACATACTACTTGCACTTTATGTCATTTTTAAGGGGGACCAGTGTCAATTAATTCTCCTGATGGCAGTAAGTTTTGTTGCCAGCTCACACGCACACCTAACTAGGTAGAACAGAATTTAACAGCTGCCTTAGTCCTTTGGCCCACTGGTACAGCAAACTTCCTCAAACTTTTCCTGCAACTTTCACAAGCTCTGTGATGGCCAGGCCCTAAATGACTATGCTGCACTGAGATCCATGAAGCATGTTTGGGCTGCTCTGTGATCTCTGGGGGAGCTGTCTGACACAATGACTACGTGCCTGACCAGCAACAGGCCTTCCCCACACTCCTGCTGACATAAGCACAGGGTAGCAAAGCACGGGAAGTTACTGTCATTCAGATAAAAGGTTGCCAGTACCTTGGTGTAACTGGCAGCTGCCCCTCTTAAATTATGAGATAATTACTAGTGCTGTCCACTCAGCCCATTTGTTCAGAGGCTCTGATGACAACCAGATTCTCTGGGGGACAAAAATGCTCCCAAACTGCACACTGCTTCTGGGAACTGGCATATGAACCCAGAGTGAATCAAAACTCAGAGGTATGCAGCGCATCTTCCTGGTGCATCATTCCAGCTTGTCTCAGATGCAGATGGACTCTTGTGCAGCTCTTTCTTCTGCAAATAAACAGTTGTGCTTGAAAGCAAAACCACACTGAACATGCAGTGCCAGAAGGGCCTTGCAGGTTAACCAGGTGGAAAGCCAGTCACGTGGTTTGCTCCCCTAAGCTGTCCTCAGCATAGCCAGATATCCTGCAGATAGCAGTGCTTTTAACTGGTACACATGCAGTCCCATATGAGATTTTTAAAAAAAGTCCCTTGTACATTGCTCACTAGCTTCTGATGTCAGCCACAGAACATGGCTCAGGTAAAGCCTGATATGGTACATGGGCTCAGGCAAAGGAGGAAGGATACACTCCGCTCAAGAAAAACGTGCACGTCCTCCTCAGGCAGAAGGTAAAGGTATCCCAGTCCCCTTCTCATCCTATTAGATGCAGAAATACATGGTCTCCTCAAACTACAGTATTCACTGGGTATTTTTCCTTGTTAAGAAATACCTTCTTTTTTTTTTTTTCCCCTGCAAAAACAAATGCCCTTGGAACTTACCAAAACTCATCACAAGCTTTTTTGCCCTTGGAAAACTCTTTACTATCATCTCTCATCCCTATATCCAACTGATTTTTGTCTCTTCGGAAGTCTTCCTTAGAAGAACCGGACTGTGTCTAGTAGCCACAGACTATCAGGTAAGTACAGCATGCACAAGCTTTCTGTTTCCCCATTTTCACATAGGCTTCTCTTTTAATGAGCCTGGGTTTTCTGCCAGACCAGGAAAGCTAATGACTTCATTTGTCTCCAGGTCTCTCCTGTACAATGTCTACCACTAGCCTTCCTTAGTCTCCATTATTATTGCAGTCTAGAAGCTCATAATTAGCATCTTCATCAGTGACACAGACAGTGGGATTGAGTGCACCCTCAGCCAGTTTGCAGACATCACCAAGCTGAGTGGTGCGGCTGACATGCCTGAGGGAGGGGATGCCATCCAGAGGGACCTGGACAAGCTCAAGCAGCAGGCCCATGTGAACTTCATGAGGTTCAAAATGGCCAAGTGCAAGGTCTTGCATCTGGCTCGGGGCAACCCCTGGTATCGATACAGGCTGGGGGATGAAGGGATTGAGAGCAGCCCTGCAGAGAAGGACTTGGGGGTACTGGTGGATGAGAAGCTGGACATGAGCCAGCAATGTGTGCTCGCAGCCCAGGCGGCCAACTGTATCCTGGGCTGCATCAAGAGAAGCGTGGCCAGCAGGTTGAGGGATCAGACTCAGTCCCTCTGCTCTGCTCTGGTGAGACCCCCCTGGAGTGCTGTGTCCAGCTCTGGGGTCCTCAGCACAAGAAAGACATGGACCTGTTGGAGCCAGTCCAGAGGCCACAAAGATGATCAGAGGGCTGGAGCATCTTCCCTATGAAGAAAGGCTGAGAGAATTGGGGTTGTTCAGCCTGGAGAAGAGAAGGCTCCTGGGAGACCTTATTGCGGCCTTTCAGTACTTAAAGGGGGTTTATAAGAAAGATGGGGACAAACTTTTTAGCAGGGTTTGCTGCAACAGGACAAGGGGTAATGGTTTTAAACTAGAAGAGGGTAGATTCAGACTAGATATAAGGAAGAAATTTCTTATAATGAGGGTGGTGAAACACTGGAACAGGTTGCCCAGAGAGGTGGTAGATGCCCCATCCCTGGAAACATTCAAGGTCAGGCTGGACAAGGCTCTGAGCAACCTGATCTAGTTGAAGATGTCCCTGCTCATTGCAGGAGTTTGGACTAGATGACCTTTAAAGGTTCCTTCCAGCCCAAATGATTCTATGATTTAGGCCAAAGGAGACAGGTGTAAATGCTCCGAAGTAGGCTGTGCCTTACCATTTTGCAAAGTGCTAGGTGAACTAGTGCACATTTTTATGGTGCATTTTTACTCTTCAGAAGTGGCAGTCAAAAACCACCACAAGAGCCAATGTCGAGGTGGAAGACAGCAGGTGGGATCAAAGATGCTTTCTATCTAGCGTGATGTCTGGGATTGTCATGGTCCTATCAGCATGCCTCTGTGTCCAGGTATGAATTCCATTTTGTTTTGTGGATCCCATTCTGCTTTATATTCTGCACTGTCACCTTCACAGTGCTGCAACTCTTATCCATGGTAGCAGCTGGACACAGTGGGAAAGACCCACATGCTGCAGTAGTTGTAGCAGACAAGGCCAGCAAAACCCATCAATCCTGAATGACTGGAACAGTTGGTAAGGTCACTGGCTCTGAGACTCTTACGAACAGCAACTTACCAGATGGGACCAGAGCCTGAATCTACCCCAGCAGAAGAGAAGAATCAAAAGGGACCCCTCAATAAACCAGTGTATACCGTAAGACAGGAAACATTCTCTAACAAAGTATGCAAGAACCATGTTGTGTAAGGCGAGTGAGTACACCTGCCACTCATAACAGAAAAGGCACAGAGGTTTTCTGGAGTCATCCACTTTTTCAAGAAGTCAAAATTCTCAGCACTTTCCAGAGCAAAATAGCAATGGGCAAGAGATTCCTTCGCAGGGCCCGTCTTCCTTTCCTCTCCCCTGATGATTTTAGCTCAAAACCCAAGCTCCCACATGCTGCATGATCTGGGGCTACTCTGGTGCTGTTACCTACAAAGGGGTGGAAAATCTGTACAGCAGGATTCTGCTGCCTAAGATTGCCCAACAAGTGCAGGAAGGAGTCCTGGAGCTACTGCCTGTGACTGAGAGTGCTTTGGAGGTCCTGGGCCCTCATTAGTGTTACAGCTGTAACTCAACTTTATAGTGGGGAAACCCCAGCTGGGCTTTGCCGATTCACCAGGTGCCCACTTTCTGCAAACTGAAGGGAGCATGTGGACCAGCCAGGAACCCATACATCAACAGGACACCCAACCTGAACAAGCAGAGGGCCAGAACCTGCAGCTTGCTATGCCATGTTCCAGCATTCAATTCATACGCGTCCTGAGAAACTCGTAGGTCAGAACAGTGCCTAACGACTTCCCAGACCACGCAGCTGGTGCTGCAGTGACAGCACACTGCACTGGCCGCAATCAAGTGAGCACAGTTGCTTTTAGCTAGCCACCTCCAGCTCCTTCTTCCTGTCTCCCCCTTGATGTCATCCCTCCCTCAGACCTCCTGCTGCAAGTGTTGGTAACAGCTTCCTAAACAGGAGTAGAGGCATGGGCCTGTTTCCAACAGATGCCTTTTGCACAACCCCACTCCAGAAGTTACTGGATGGCTGGCTCACTTCAATTGCTCCTGTGTGGAATTCATACCTGTATTCAGCAACTCCTCCTGCATGCTTCTTCATGGCTGTCTCAGAGCTCATTCCATAGAATAGTTTCACTTTCTTGCCATTCTTTTCTATAATCTCTCCAGCACACTGGTCATGGCCTGCAAACATTCCTCCAAGCATGACAAAATCAGCACCGGCTCCTGTGATCAGCAAAGTGACATGTAAGGAAGCAGAGAAGGGAGAAGAGGGTGAAAGACAAAGCAAGAACACAGTGGCCTCCAAAAACAATAGACAGCCCTAAATAGTTTGGTACAGAGAGTCCCCTCCTGTAACAGATGCAACAAACTTGGAAGAAACGCTTTACTGAAGAACTGACACATGCTGAATTGTATTTCTGATATTTTAAATGGAAAGAATCCTTTTCTGTTGTGATGACAGAGATACAGATTTTTCTACTCCACCCCCCACTCTTTATTTTCAAATTCAGTTTTAACCCTTTACTTCATAATAGTATCTGAGCACAGTTCCTTATTAACTACTACCGTGACTGCAGTACTCAGAAGCCCTAATCACGGAGCTGGGACCTGTTGAGCTCAGTGCTGTACAGAGAAGAGGACAGCTCCTACTTCAAGACCTCTCTAGGCTACAAGCTGTGAGTGGGAATGTACCCTGAAGGAACAACTCCTAAATATGTTCCAGACACTGGATAACAACACTGAATACTCAATCATGCCTTTCAGTCTGTCCATCTCCCCTGGCTTTGCAAATCATGAAATCAATTCCACTGGGAGTAAAATCAGGAAGAAGGTTTTTGGAACTAATCTTGGTTTTCTACTGTGATTTCCAGTATTTCCAGCTGGGCTGGAACTATTCCACCAGCAGCTCCTCCTGTGATATTTTGGCATATCTAATCTTGCTTGGAAAAGTTTGGTTTTTACTCTTTCATGAGCCTGTGGTGACCCATCCCTGAAACAAAGTATTTTCCTGTTCAGGCTCTCTGCTTCTTCAATATGTATGTGTCAGAACAGGCCTCCCCTCTGCCCAGCTTCTTCCCAGAACTGGCAAAAGAACAGGGTTATAAACCTCACTTCACAGAAAGCAGATGAGCCTGAACTAACCCCACCCCCATTACGAACATGTCCGAACTCTGGGGAGATCCCAGACTAGGTAAGTCTGGCATTAGGATTTGCTCTGATTTCTGTCACTATTCAAATAATAGCACTGGACCTGGAAATATGAAGAGTGAAATCATTATCAAATCTGCTCAGCTTCTGCCATCTGTTTAAAAGCTCTGAAGATAAACCTGAATTTGAGAATATTTTGATCTTGGAATACATGACAACTGTGGAGTGTGCACTGATTTATAAAAGCCAGTTCCCTCCCTGCCCCCCTTTGCCAAAGAGCAGACCTAGCAGCAATGCCTGGGAGCAGAGCACTCAGCTGCTCTGCTGACCTCACCTCCCTTCGCCTGGTTGTTGTTTGAAGGGAACAGTATGTCCGTCCTAAAGGGATATTAAAAATGAGGCTTGTGCAAAAGTGCTGAGCGCATCACAAGCAGTATTTATAGTCAGGCACCCATTCAGGTGTCCTATCATGCCAGCTACCTGGCAGATTTTTCCTGAGCTCTCTTGTTTCAGATGGCTGAGTTTTAAAGCCTCAGTTTGACTCACGTCTGATACTACTATTAACCTGCCAAAAACAAAGGGAATGTTCATCCTTTAAGACATTCTCAATTACTGGTGGGGAGCTCCTGTTGTTAGCTGGCACAATCTTGCTCCACCTTTGCAAAAAATAAGTCCCTGGGAAATCTAGTCGATGTCTTCTTCATGAATGGAAGAAAACAACATGAGGAAGGAGGGATGGATTTGGGGTCAAGGTTTCAAAGAGGGTGTTTAAACAAGTCAAAAGCCTGCCAAAGGACACTCTGCACTCCTTGCATTGTCAATACTGTCCCTCGATCCTCAATTCTAGTCCTGTCTCTGGTTGTGAGTCTCACAGCCTCCTTTTTGCACAGAATTATTAATGCAAAAACAGTCACATGAAATCTACAATTCAGAATCACGGAATTTTGGTTCCTGTGCACTGAAGTATCTATTTTTTTTCTTCTGACTGCGTATTTTGGGAAGAAAGCAAATATGTTTGAATTACAGGATTGAAACTCATCCAACTTGAGTAACTTTTGCAAGCTACAACATAATTCATCAAGCTCTTCCAGAAGAGAGGAGCCATGTTACAGCAGACGCAGCACGTCTAAACATTGGAATGACACATGCTTACTGCCCTGCAGCTCCAGGAATGACAAACCCCTATTAAATATACTTCTCCAATGCTCTCCAGAACTTTCCACCAGCTTAAGTATTGCAAAGATGGCTGAAAGTTTCAAGTCTGTTCCACTACTTTTGTACCAGTTAACATCCAACCAGGAGGCTGTAATTTTTAGCACGGTCTTTCTTTACTTATGCATCTTTTTTTTGTATGACCAGAAGTACTGGTGATGTTTGCAACACCCAGCTGCAGTCTTTCATTTTCAAGTACAGATAGACAGCGTGCCATTATTTTAGGTTGTGGGGGACTGAGAACACCTGGCAACAACCCCCTAGTTAATACAGGATGTGATGGGGTGCGCTGCATACAAGCATCCCAGTAGCTCACCCAGAGTTTGTTAGACTCGTCCTGTTTTTACACAATGCCACTTCAATGCACTGATGCTGAGGAGGACTTCCCCCTTGAGGCCTACGCTGTATCTGGGCTGATTTTGCTCATTAACATTTCCTGGCACCTTCTCTTTCAAGCCATTACAGAACATGTGTGCTGACGCCATCCCAATCTCGCAGCACTCACACTGGATCTGGATGGAGTCCCTCAGATGTCTTTTGTATGACTGATAATACACGTTACTGATACCCAGATTGGCTCTGCACAGATTCAGCTGGAGTCATCCTGGATTTGTAGCCTGGGCAGCCCTCCAGGCAGATGCAGCGTAAGTTTGCCTGGACCACAGCTGGCCCTGGAATCAACATTCACCTGTGCTCCAGCTGAGCCAGCAAGCCTTTGCAACAGTAGGTATACACACACAGCTAGTGAAAACAGGAAAAAAAGCTAGTATGATCTGTCGGGTATATTTTGGAACCTGTCAGGTATATTTTGGAACCGGTATATGTCCCCAGTCAACTTTTCCACACGATTTTTCCTTCCTTTTCTTTCCCTGCTCCTGCACCTCTTCTCGACACTGCTGTAAGGAACAGCAGTATTGTGTTAAAGATGCTGGCGTAGGATTCAAAAGGCACATTCTGTTCCTGGCTGTGTCACAAAAATATATGTGACCTCAAGCAATTGAACTTAGTATTTCTGTGCTTTGACTTCTCATCTTTAAAAAAGGAGACAGTGTAGTGCCTCCCTGGGGCATTCTGAGAAATGTGTTCATGTTATCAGCCTTTCCAAGGGTGCAGTTATGTGAACCATCTGAGTCCAACACAAAGTTCTTTCATGCTTTCTCTCATTCCTGCATCAAAACACCTCTTTTCTTCCCGATCGACCTACATCTTTTCCATTATCATCTCCAATATCCAGATGGCAGTGACATCTTCAGTTTCCCAAATCCATTCAAGGTTCCCATCCAGCAGTTCCAGAATTCCAGCAGTCTCTCCCAAAGTATCTGTCACTCCCGGCATTTTTGTCCCACAACTTCAGTGCTTCTCTCTTCGTTGCTTTTTTAAATAGGCTTCCACCTTGTTTCCCCTCTGTCAAAATGCCCAATCTGCCTCTGACTCCTGGCACCAATGGTGTCACCTTCCACTTGTAAAACTTCTCAGCATCTTCATGGTTCTTCACAACTCTTCACTTACACTCAATCCACTCTGCTCCTCCTGTTCCCATGAACTTGTGTCCTCCAGTCACATCTTTAGCCATATTTCAATCCTAGTCTTCACATCTGTGACTCCCTCACACTTTTTATGATTCAAATAGCTGCTTTGTCACTGCTTTATAATGAACATCTCAACATTCCTTCCATGAAGACTGTACAACGATCCGCCAAAAAGAGACAGAATCATCACTTTAACCAAAAGCCCTCTTTGGGTCTCTTGTCCATGCTTTGTCCAGGCCTCCATCCCCAAGTGAAACTGTACATCCATATGTTTTAGCACCCCGTCTCTGCTATCCAATCTATTTCTGTAACTCCTTGCCCCCAGGAGGCTCTCTGCAAGCACAGAGGTCTGTGCTAGAAAATTCAGCATCAGTGTCAAGACTCTGGCTTGTAAATGCTGGGCATGCAGGCTATCTTCTACGTGGCTCGCATAGCCAATCACCTCAATAGCATTCAATAAACACTGATAGTAATAACGTTCCCTAGAAGCTTATTTTGCCACCCACCTTTGACAAATGCACACCTGGCTCCAGCTAGTCAGATGCCCCCAGTGTGTCTACCTCAATTCCACATAACCAGATATGGTAAGTTTATTGCCTCAGGGTGGTCTCTGTCAGTTCCAGCTCTTCAACTGTGACAGACAGGTCAGACTGATCTGGCTGGCCTACTGTCAGAGTAGAACTACCGCCTGAATAATCTCAGCTTTCTGATGCTCCTCTGTCCCAGGGACAACTCGTGGTAGCCTTCAATCACATACCACTGTGAATCCCAGAACCTCCTGACAATCAGCAAGGCCAGAATCTGCCCTTTCACAGGTTTCAAGCAAGCTTCTGTTCAGTTAGCCTAAAGAGACTACAAGGACCCTTCAGACTTGCTATAAACATCACAAAGGAAAAATTTTAAACAACTTGAAGTTGCTTCCTGTTGTTCTAACTTCTGGAAATGCTCTTCTGAAGAAAGACGTTTTCCATGGGTCAGGTTTCTGTGCAGGCAGCTGGGAATGCAGTGAGGTCGCAGTCCCAGTTCAAAAGCTCCCAACAACAACGCCAGCAAGAAGCGGGGGAGTGGAGGAGCCAGAGAAAGTCAGGCAGAACAAAGGCCTCACTGCAGGCGGCATGAAGTCAGAGTGGGCTGGGCTGAGGAGAGGTCGGGTGTTTTTTTAAGACAATCTTGTTGTCAAAGAGGGTGGATGCCACTGTTCAACTATGTCAGAATAACCCAGCTGAAGTATCTATTCCCTACGTCACACAGGGTAACACAAGGGTGATGTGAAATCTTGTGACTGAGCAGATTCCTTGCTGGTAGCAATCACTCTACGGCTGTGCTTAAAATTCTCTAATTAAGTCTTCCTTGTCATTTGACCTGCCTAAAAACAGGAGCTGTCTGCAAACTTAGAAGACAGATTTTGGTTTCAACCTTTCCAGGAGGCCCAGTTTTTCTTGGCAGGTCTGTAATCTGAGTTTAGGCCTGCCCCTGCTTTCCATACTTGCAAAGCTTCCTGCCAAGCAGACATGCTGTATCATAATGTGCTATCTCTTGTATCGTACCACCCTGAAATCCCAATGAGAGACTGTGCTGTCCCACAGTGTTCTGGGTATTACCCCACTGTGAAATCTCAAAAAGATTTTGGGAGGTGGAGGAGTGTCTTTAAATGTCCTGTCAGCCCAGGATGCATTTAGCACCTGGTTTACATACACTGCTGCAACAAGGTTATGGCTAAGTGACAATTCTTACCTTAAGCCCCCCACCACCGATGTAACTTTCATGTCCAACAGAAAATACTGACAGATTAAATGCTCTCTTCTATCAGCAAGAGCTGGTACGATTCACTGAAGCTAATGGCATGAGAGCAAAATCTGTTAATTATTAACTTAGATGTTTAGACATCTGCTCAGCTCTAGGGGATACAGCATAAATAAAATCTCATCTCTTCAAGCGGACAGCTGATCCCAAGAACATCTCCAGGGATCTGGCCTGCCTTTTTGTTTTATTCTTCTGTCCAACACACATTCCACCATCTCTTTGTCCATTTAAGGCCCAGGTCAGCCAGATCTAGCAATGTTACATGCATCTTTGAACGCTACTCAGAAGAACCCTTATCAGTTTTCTTCATATTACTGTCCCAGTGGCTGTATCCCATGCATACCTGGCAGATCATTTCTAAATAGGACTTCGACCATTGTATGTTTAGCGCTGCAGAATTTGAACTGTCTAGTCCAAAGAGCAAATTCATGTCTGGTGCATTAATTTCACTAGAGTCACCCACAGGGACGAATGTAACCTACTGCTGATGACATATTCGGGGTCAGATTGACTCCGGCATCACTGCTGCGGGTGCTGGAGGGACGTGGGGTGTGCGGGGTGGCACTGCATGCTGTCCTTACCAAACGCTTTGGCGACATCTCCTGGGCAGCTGCATCCTCCGTCCTGCACAAAGAAAAGACACGGTGAGTGGCAGTGGGCTCACCCACGGACCCCCTGGGTGCTGGCGCTCGGCGACCTGCACCAGAACGGCCCCTGCTCAGGAATAGTGTGTCAAGAGCTGACTGTGCACCACTTGTATCCATCATCCTGGCTGAGTTTTTAGTGAATCCAGATCATCCCTGCTGTTGCCTTCCTCCTTGAGGCTCATTTACGCTACTATATAGTCTACTGATAACTGGTAACAGCAGCAATGTAGATTCCTGGCTGCAATTTCCTAAATCCCAGAAACTGGAAAACAAAACCGCCTCTGATGATCTGAATCATTCCCTGCCATTTTAATGAAAGGCTGTGTGATGCAGAGGTACCACAAACCCCTACCTTAAACCACCAAAGACATTTAAAATAACTTTCTCAGCAGTTTACAATACATTAAAAGGTCACAGTGGGAGGGGTGAGGAAATGTACCATCAGCTATGTTGGATTTTGATCTGATAATCTCTAAGCAAATTGGGTAATCTAATCTTTGGTAAATGAAAATTAATCTCTCATCATACTCCTCACTGTTTGCTAGGGGTTTGGCAAAGAAAAACAGCACTTTGAGATCTTTAGCATTTTAGACCCGTGTTTCAGTTTCAGTGCAGAGCAAAGAAGTGGCTGATGAGGGGGTTTCAGTTGAGGGGAAGGAAGTTAAGTATCTGTGATAGGGCTGTAAAAAAGGAATGGCACATAGCAGAGGCTCATCATGTGCTGTGGTTCTTTAGGTTTTGTAAAGGTCTGAGCATCAGATGAAAGATCCTTCTACTCTACACAGTCATTGCACCATGAGGCCTCCCCAATCCTTTGATGATCAGGGTCCGCTGCAGACTGCCAACAGCTTTCTTGCTTTTGAAGCTACTCCCCAGAGTGTATGGTTACTGCATTTTGTTTCACCTCCCTGTTGGCAGAAATGCGTATGTGTGTATGACCTGCAGCTGAGCACAGCCAGACAGCCCCCACCATCAGCCATTTTAGAGCTGCTTTCACCGGTAGCTGGCAGTGGGGGTCAGCATTGGAACCCCTCTGCACGCAGAAAAGGATTCAGACACAAACTGAGCAGGTGGATCCAGAAGTGAGAGGCTTTTCAAAGGGCATCCCACAGCAAACAGCGCCTGGTAGAACTTTAAAGGCTTTTATTCCATTTGCTGATAACCTCTAGCACATTATGCCTTTTGTTGAGCTAGACACTCTTGCTGTCAGCTCCAGAAAGGAGTGCTGGGCTGACAGCTGAAACTCTCGCTCCTGTTAAAGGCTCTGCTTGTGCAATTCTTTCCCTCTGACAAGTCTGTCAGAGCCTGGAGGAGGGTGTGAGTGTGTGTGCATGTGTCAGGGGAGGAATTGCTGAGGTAGAAAGAGGGGTCTAATAATCTTCAAAGAATAGTGTCAGGAATTTGCCTGACTTACTGTCTGACTGAAACAGGCTGGCTATGAATGCTCTCTGGTAGATGGGTTTCAGTCTGTTCTTGTTGGGTGGCTCAGTGTCTGACTTTTATAATTAACACAGTAGTGGCAGTGATGGAGACTTTACGCTTTCGGAAGTGTCATGGGGATGGGAGCCTCAGTGTGTACTCATTAATCACTGGCTTCAAAAAATATCACTTTGAATGTCACCAAATTACAAATCACAAATTACAAAATGATGAGCAGATTAAGAGACTTCCCCAAAAGCTCATGAGTTCCATTTAAGAGAAAAAGAACCGATGATGATGATTCACAGCACTTCTTTATCTGTAGATGTCTCTACTTCCTTCACATAAGCAGGTAAATTTAACGATTCACAGAAAAGGAAACAAAAAGGGGACATACTAAGCAGTTATGCCAGTAGATGCTATATAATAAAGCTATATGCATTAAACCACTTCATTCCATGTGAAAAATCAAGTGCTCTGTTAAGAAAATAAGACTATGCTTCTGCTGCATCATCTGGGAAGCCCTCCCTTGCAGTTCAGCTCGTCCCAACAGGGGCCTAGCTCCGGACTCAAATTGACTTGTAGAACTGATGGGCTTCAGTCACGGGGCTTGTTGCAGGCTCTGCCTCTACCTCAGAGCCCTGGGGAAATGTATCTGTACAAATTCCCCTGTGAATCCAGGAGAACTGGCATTATTATGAAGTAAGTCTACTGGAAAGGGTGGCCTTGGGGCCTGCAGAGGGCATGATTCTGAGACAAGTGGGTGCTAAACTGAAGGAAAGGGGAAAACAGCTTTCCAGTCAACAGAATTATTTTAACATGGCTAAAATAATGTTATTTTCCTCAGTCTTGTTCTCCAAACAGATAAACCATTTTACAACAACAAAATTTAGCCTGAGGAAAAGAAATGCTGTATGGGAAACCAGTATGAACTGGTTGAATATTTAATATTGTATGCAACTTATTATAAGTTTATAACTATGATTTGTATGTTTCAAGCAACCTTTATAATAAACTGTATAACCAGCCCTTCCTACAGTATTAGCAAACAGATAGCTATTTATTATGCCGAAGATATATAAAGTTTGTGGCATATACAGCAGTAGAAACAATACATATGGTGCTTTATTCTGAACTACATATGCTGGGCTTATTTCTGTATGGAAAGTGTTCTGTGTGGAGGAAGAGATGGTACGGCAGTAGCTGGGTGAAGAACCCCTTAGTCATCCTTTCCACTGAATGCTGGTGGCCTGTCACCCAGGCAGGGTAAAGGGGGGAATAGGGATCTCTATCAAATGATAGCCAATGAGAAAGGACACATGCAAGGCTGCTTTCCATTCCCCACATTGCTGGCTTACTAGAATACTTGACTGCCTCTCTATCCAGCAGAGTAGTTCTCTGACCTACAAGAAACAGAAACTTTATCTCAAGTAGGGCGTTGCTGAAGGAGCTCTCCTGCTAAATGGCCCCTCCACTGTAACTCACTGCTGCACTTTCTCAAGGCCAATGGATTAGCAAGAAGGAAAATTGAGACTACTGGCTTCCAGACAAATAGCACAGGACAGAAACAGTGCCTGTATCTTAGACAGGGTTTCCTCTCTTCTTTCAGTGAGTCATGAAAGTTTAATTTTTGAGGTGAGCTTTGAGTCTTAAAGATAATTTAGCATGAGGAAAGTGGCTGGTGCAATTTCACCTCCCCCTTCTCTGAGTAAATGACTCTAGAGAGACACCAGGCGTTCACTTGGACTATCTAATGTTTGCCTAAAAATTGTCACCTTCTTTGTCAACATGTCAGCTCCAAAAATCACACATGATCACTTTAGTAACACAAACATTTAAAATCCCGATTTGTGCTGCCATCCTAGCAGAGCTACTGCAGAATGGGCTTCAACTGTGCTGTGTCCTTGCAGTGCCTGTACTGTGCTCAGCACTGTCACTTTCTCATTCCATGAGTGGGACTTCTTTCCCTTCATAGATAAGCTGAGCCAACGTAACACAAAAGAGAAGCAATTCGATGAAGGTACTGGACAAGACAGAAGTGGATGCAAGAAAGTGTCCCAAGGGACTAACATATATCACACCATCAGATATAATCTACGTGAAGATAGCTGATAGGTTTTGAATCTTTTCATATCCTTCCTGCTACTTTCATTATCAGTGTAACAAAAAATTGCTGGACATATTTCCTCCTGTCAAATCGACATAGATAGCTTTGGCTCAGGCAGGGTATGCCCCCTTCCTGAATCTACATAATGACAGTAGTGAGACATCTTGAGAGATGCCATGTATATTTGTTGACATTAGATCCAATTATGTGCTCAGGCTTGCTCCCATACAGTGTTTTTCCCTCAGGAGGATACCTCTCTTTTGTGATATTCTTGCCAGACCTCTGGCAATGACCACGCAGTCCAGTCTTTTCTCTCCCCAATGAACACACCAATATCTATCTGGACGCTGCAGATCTGGGCGTAATATCCCCACCCTTGTTTTAGTCTCCTTGGCTTCGGTGACAGAGTTGAGTTGCAAGTGGTGTTAAAAGACCCCAATTAGAGCTGAAGGTAATTCTCTTGGACCAGATGTTGTAGCAGGCAGGTATTAAATTGCCCTCCTATGTTGCCCCTGTAACGACTAGGGGGTTGACAGGTGTGGGTTCACTGAAGCCAGCATGACCTAAGCAGGTCAGGAACTGATCCATCCCCGAAGCAGGAAAGGAGAGGAGGAATAGTACAGAACCATCTCATTTTTCATCAGTAAATACACACTCCCTGTTTTCTTGTAAAATCAGGATAATAACGTTCTTCTGAGGGCTGCTAGCAGAAAATGATTATTGCAAAACTAGAATCGGTCTCTGAGCACCACTGCTAGGATGACACCTATAGTTATCCAGCCTTCATAGTAATGAGTCAGTCTTTCATGCTCTATTGCACACATGTTCTGCTGTCTGCTATAGACATAAACATTTGTAATACTGCCCAAGTCATAAAATCACAGATTGCTTCTCTTTTTTTCCTGCAAAATTCATATAGGGGAGCCATGGAGAGAAAGGAATGCATATGCATTAACAATAAAGAGCAAGAGAGATCCAACTGTAACACCTACTTGTTTTCCTGCTCCATTATACCCACAGCTCCAAGAAATACAGTCAAACCCTTTGCCCACCCACAGTCAGTCCGTTCTCCTCTCACCTCCTTCCTCAACAATGCAACACACCTCCTTCCTCACATGGATACTAGTCACAACTGGATCAAACGAATCAGAGCTTTCCAGCGATTTCACTTGACAGTATACCTAAAATTCAGTGTGTGGTCTCTTCTAAGGCTGCTGAGGGAGACTGCAGGCTGTGAGGGTACCTGTGAGCCCAGCACGCTGGTTAGCCCCTATGCCTTACTGATTACGAGCTGCCTCACTGCCAGCCTGCAGAGACTGCACAAGCCTGAGGCAGGCAGGCAGGGGCCCAGTGACTAGCTGGGTGTGCCTCAGCACACAGGACCCTTGGGTGCTGTAGGCTGCAGCCTAGCTCAGTCTGAGGCCATGCTTACAGATTTACTTTTTCTATGTGAGGTGAATCTGGTCTTGCTGGTAGAGTGGGAGCTGCCATTAGCAGGCAATACAGATGCATGCTCTTTTTTCTCCACAGGCTCATTATTTCCCCAGAGCTTTGTGAGAACGTAAGTGGTTCACGTGCCAGCTGTGCTCAACAGAGCTACTTGTGAAACACTCCTGCTCCTGCATGGAGAGCTCTGTGAGGATGTTCTCCGAATCAATCCGGCTACTGGGACACAGATGGGCTCATACCATCTTACCTCGTACTCCCCTCTACTGCCTGTCTGTCCCTCAGTCCCACTCTCTGGGGAAAGCCATGTTTACATTTCACTCATTTTTCAGAAATCTTTCATAGGAATTACTGTTTGCTTCAATGTGAAAACACTATCAAGCTTCCTATTCTGTTCACATAACAGCTTACTCCATTAAGGGAGCAAGAAGCAGCTTTCCAAAGGCACAAACAGGAGTGAGGTAGGTGCCCAAGTCTTTTTAAACATTAGAGGGAGTTGGTTTCTTTACATTTAAGTCTCCACTGACTACCCCAGGAGCTACCACAGGGGTCAACTGGGGATGACAGAAGGATATCCTTTAACATGCAGGGTACTGGACTGTTTGATTCTCCTATTCCACAACGATTTGCACAGTGGGAATCTGAGAGTAGATGATATTTACTTACAGAGATGATATGTCCTTTCAAGCCATGCGCTGAGTCTGCACACTCAATAACAGCACTTAGCTGTGGATAGCCCACCCCCGTCTTAATCCGAGTGGTACACACAGAACCTAGACAAGAGAATGAGAGGAAAAAACATAGCCCATTAGGCTGACAGAAAAGATACAGCTTGTTTTCTTTTTCTTGTGGAAAAAATGTGTTTCTGTCTGCATTATTTTTTCCCTCAAGAAGTCTCTGTTGCCAATGTTGGCTTCTCACGGATAAAAGGAACACATAGGAACTAATATCCCCCCTTTCTTCTCCAGGGCCACAATTCCCAGCTTAGGTCTCATCAGTAATGCTTCCTGGTGAGGGAATTACTGCATCACAAGAAGGCAAATCTGGCTGAGGTGCCTGAAAGGAAGGGGGACAAAAGGACGAGAGCCACAACCTGTGAGACACAGCAGCAGCATTTAATACCCAAATATTTCTTTCAATAAATATTTCTATCTCTTTTCTACATATGTTTTTAAAAATAATTCTAAGGGAAATTCTGTGCTTTTATTTTCTTTTTTGTGGGGATTTTCCACAACAGAGAGAAACCCATCTTTTGCCTAACACTTAAAGCAGAAATAATTGGTTGATTGCAATAGTTGGGAATATAAGAAAATCAGCACACGTCATTTAAAAAGTGAGGTAAGTAATCATCAGAAAGCTGTACAGGGACATATACTAATTATATCTGATTATTAAACTATATACCCATACTCAGTGCATATATACATGTATATATAAAAATAAAGGTATATACATATATATAAGAAAATCCACTTCAATTATAGTTCAACATGGTAACATGGCTATAGATCTTTTGCAATACCTTCTCTATTTTTCTTCTCAAATTAAGAGTCAAAATGAGGACTGCTTTTTGCCAGTCTAGATCTTATAATTTAGGATACAGACCATAAAGGCCTGCATGATAACAAGAATTTCAGAACAGATTCTAAACCAAATGCAGTTGAAATCTGGATCCCTTCACCCAGCTGATACACAGGTGTACTTGAGCTACCAGTAAAGTAAAAGTTTCCAAACATCTTTCAAAGAACTGACAAGGTGAAAACACTGAGAAGTATTTCTGCAAAGTAGGAAGAAAATTAGCTTTAAAATAATCTCCACAGTGTATGTACTTATGTGTGTGATGCTTTATAATAAATCACTGCCACTTTCCACAGGATGGACCATTATCTGGAAAAGAGCCTCAAGATCTGATCTCCTGTGAGGAACATTTGTTACTTGTAGTTTTGGGTGGTCAACTTGTACCAGATCTGTTCAGGAAGATCTCCAGGGAGGGCTATACAGCATTTTCTCCTAACTATTTCCACTTTGAGGCTACAAACTATAATATTTCTTCTTTTATATCTGAACTTGCCTGTGACAATTGCACCACAACATCTCTGTTGTTTATTCTTCATGTATTTTGCAGTATTTACTGTTGTTTGCTGTCTTCCTGGGCATAACTGCAACCTTTATTACATCATTTGCTCTGCTCAAATTATCCATTCATGGACCATAACTATTTGGCATTGTAGAGTAAACAATCTGCTTGCAGTACACTGGCTGATCACAGCTATACTGTCAGTGGCACTTGTGTTAGCCAGTTTAAAATCTAGCCCACGTATGGTGACCCCAGCTGCTATCTGAGAAGAAAATCACAAGAGGAAGGAGCACATGAAGAAACACACAAGGGAGGGAAACAAAAAAGGGAAGACAATACGGCGGCATGTGTGAGACAACATTAGGGAAGGGAAGGTAGGAAAAACACTGTAAGAAGTTTAGGGTCCTCCCATTATCCATGGGAACTTTATAGTGATAGGTAACAAGTAAGTGCATTAAGGTACATTTTAGCTCCCAGGCAACAGTAACAGGTAGAGGCAATGTTATCCATACTTCACACTTAATTAATGACATTTCATCTTTGAAGACATTGACAAGATGGGCAACCTCAGCTTAACTGAACACAAATCATAAAGCTACTTAGAAACCTATCTTTCCTTGACAGAGTGGATACCTGAACACAGTATTCTTTGAGCTTTAGCTGGGATGACTCAGCCTCTTTTCAACAAGCTAGAAGAAGCGTTCCTAAAGACAACACATATTATCAGTGATAATGTCAGCAACTCGGGCAACTCAGTGCTTCCCATAATAGGCATCTTTGCTGCCCAAAGATGCAATACTAACACTCTGCAGTACAAAACACTAGCAGCCTGCTCATGTATTTATTAAATATACTATGTGCAAGTGCACTGTTACTTTGTTGACCTTAGTGGGCCTAAGCATCCTAATAGACAAACAAACAGCATTACACACTGGTTCCATCAGGACAACTCCTCCACCAATGTTACCATAAGTCACCCTTATTTGACTGGATTTGACTTACCTGGTCCAATACCCACTTTAATAATATCTGCTCCAGAAAGAATAAGTTCTTCTACCATCTCTCCTGTCACCACATTGCCTGCCTAGACAGAAGGAACAACATCACGTATATGGGAGATTTCAAAACCACTGCAGTAAAGACTAATGACAATAATGTAGAGTTTTATCCAGTGCTTTTACAAGTTGAACTATATAGAGTCAAGAATAATATATACTGTTCATTGTGCATGCCACAGTGATTAAACAAATCATACAGGTACATTCTCAAGTCAAACAAATTTCATAATTGTTCCAGGAAACCCTGATCCTTAAGATCCCATAAGGATATCTGCTTTGTCTTCTATCCCCCTAATCCTCACACAGAGGCTCTCAATCACATCATCCATAGCCATAAGGGCTATACAGTCAAACTTCTCCCTTACATACAGTGCAACTCCTTGACCTCTCCTGCCCAGCCTATAGCCCACCATCCCATTTGCATACCTCACTTTGTGGGAAGATGTTCAGATCTTATTTAAAACCCTGGCAAATCTTTTTCCTCTAGGATTTAGTATTTTGAGTACTGAAAGAGTAAGGAAGGTACTATTGTCATTTTGTACATTGCTGTCAACCAGCACCCCAAGTTCCCTTTCTGCAGGCTGCTCTCCAGCCACTCCTCTCCCAATTTAACTTGTGTCTGGTGTTACTTTGTCCCAGGTGCAGAATCTGGCATTTGTTCTTGTTCAATTTCATGCCACTGATGATTGCTCAATGCTCCAATCTATCTAGATCCCTCTGCAAGGCCTCTTGTCCCTCTGGAGAGTCAACAGCACCTCCCAGTTTGGTATTACCAGAAAACTTGCTAATGGTGCATTCAACTCCTGCCTCCAGATCACTGATAAAAAAATTGAACAACATTGGCCCTAGAATTGAGCCCTGCAGAACACCGCTGGTGACCAGTCACCAGCCAGATGTAGCCCCATTCACTGCAACCCTTTGAGCCCTGCCGCTCAGCCAGTTCTACACCCAGTGCACCATGAACCTGCTCATCCCACCGTTTGATAGCTTGTCCAGAAGGATGTTGTGAGGGACAGTATCAAAAGCCTTACTAAAATCCAGAAAACCTACATCCACCACCTTCCCTCAACCACTAGATGGGTGACCTTATTGTAGAAGGATATAAAATCAAACAGGATTTTCCCTTTGTGAACACTTACTGACTAGCCTGAATACCGCATTGTTATTCAAATGTCTTTCAATAGCACCCACTATGATCTCCTCCATAATATTTCCAGCTAATGACGTTAGACTAACAGGTCTGTAGCTTCCCAGGTCTTCCCTCATGGCCTTTCTTGTAAATTGGAATAACATTGGCTAGCTTTCTGTCAGCAGGGACCTCCCCAGACTCCCAAGACCTTTGGCAAGTGACTGAGGGGTCCTGCTATAACATCCACTAGCTCCTTCAAGTGCTCTGGGATTCATCAGACCCATCATCCCATCAGACACTTAAAACCAATTATGGTTTGGATTTCAGCTCTGTGGCTTCTCTCACATCTACAGCATGCTCCTAGCTAGAAAAACTGCACAAAATAAACCTGCATGAAACACAAGTCCAGTTGCTCACATCAGTACTTGTACTGAGATGGGCTATTCATTTGCAGAGATTTGAATTTAGGATCTAGAGATGTTCAGAAAACCTCTTATGTAATGATATTCCAGGACTTAGCAAGTGTTTGTAGCAGTACTGATATGGGCAGAGCAAGAGGCAAATCCTAAAATCCTTACTTAATATTTTCTTAGTTTTTATTGAAACAAAACTCCTGCTGAAGTCAACAGGAGCTACCCAGTGAATGCTGGGCAAGGCCTATTCTGCACTTACTGATTTTTGGCTCCTATTTCACCATTTATTTATTTTTAATGATTTTACTTCCCCCTTTTATTAGCCTGAAACAGCTGACAAGCCACCACCTGAGGCACTTATAAAAACAATGATACTGTTAGGCAGCAATTTGTGGTCTATGACACAGGATCACTTAACTTTGCTCAAAACTGCATGATATTGATTAAAAATAAAATAAAATAAAATAGAACAGTCAGGAAATAAAGAATATATAATAGGTACAGCGTTTCCAGATAAGTGCTGTTTCCTTTCTGCTCAGTGGTAATTTGTTCTACTAAGTGTTGTACGCTCCAAGATGGGGTGACAGAGAGCACACTGCTTACAACGTGAAGGAAGCAGTTTGTGTCTGGAAGGCAGATGACTACCTGTGCAGTGTGACATGCAGCACTTTACAACTTGGTGAAATACTGGAGTACATGCAACAGATTTATAAACATGAACGAATGAGTATCAAAAGTCAATGGCTCCATGAGATTTGGGATCAAACATGTATTTAACTTAAACAGCAGTGTCTTCTTATTAGCAGAGCATAGCAGGTTGTCAAACTGTCTCTTCAGAAATGCTAACCAGACGTTTAATGTTAAGTTACTGCTAGAGAATGTTGGAACTGCATATGTTGATTCAAAATGCTCATCCTAGCAGGGAAAAGCACTTATGTCCCCAGCATACATTTTTTCCTGGAATGCATGTATACACATCAGCGGTTTCTGTCTTTCTGAATCTGCAGATCCTTAACAAATTTTCAGGGAAGATGGGGAGCTCTACATAGCAGACTTCAACCTGCCGATGACAGGCTTGCTTCTTTTAGGTACCTTTCGCAGACCTCAGAGAGGCAGAGCTATCTATGTGAAGAGACACTAGTATCACAGCTGAGGAGCAGGGAAAGCTGTTTTCTCACATCCAGCTGAACTCTACTTCCACTGAAACCAATGCTTGCTTTACCACTGATGCCTTCTATTCAGCAGTATGACAGCTGAATAGAAGCAAAAGGGCTTTTGAAAGCCCCACCTGTAAGGTAAAGCCAGAATACTCCAACTAAAAAAAATCTGAAAACATGATTGTAGAAAGACTGAGACTACAGAGATGAAACCCCCCTAAAATTAACTAAGAATATAAAGCAAGTAAAGTAATTGGAACTCATACAAAGAAGCCACTACAGAGAATACATTTTGCAGTGTATTTGGGCAAGTAGTCAGGGAACATAGTAACTGATGGAAGTACTGTATTAGCAAAAAGCATGCTCATCTTAATGGTGAGCCCACGTACCAATGCATTTCTAATCTGCTGCGGAACTGGCTTTCTTGAAACAGATATCACCGAACTGCTAATCTAACTTTGCTACCCCTGGCAGAAAAATAACAGCATCAGTAACAACTGAAACTCGGGTAAACTGCCATGCTTACAGTGTGGTCAGTTATTAGGGGCTACAACAAATTACCCTGGCTGTGGGCCTGGCCTTACACACTCAGGGCAATATTCAGCTGTACCATCACTCAGTGAGAGGTTTCAAGTGAGCGTCACTCTGGCTCATTCCAGCACTATGCAGGATGACTGAACTGTGGGCCAGTCCTGAGGGAAATCCTGGCCTCAGAAAAGTCAAAGGGAGTTTCACTACTGACTTTAATGGGATCAGGATTTCACCTAACAGGATTATAAAGGCTACAGCTTCTCTGACAGAGATACAAAATTAGCAAACACAGTAGGGCAGTGCCTCTGAATTTCAGTCAGGCATTTGATACTGTGCCTCATAAAAGCCTGCTATAAATATCGACTCACACTAAGACAGGAACACTGCTGCACTGATTGAAAGCTGCTGGCAAATGGCAATGGATCAAGCTGGGGAGAAGTGTCTGTGACAACAGTTCTCAAACTTTCTTCTTGTATCCTAGAGGAAAGCACAGTCTGTGCCTCCACACTATCAGGAACACTGCCAAAGGACACTTCCCACCCACCAAGGCAAGGGGTGCTTTACCCTAAGATGGAGAGATGATGCCCTTTGTGAGGCTGAGCCATATCAGGTGGGGGCTTGCACTCAGAATTGTGACTGACCCAAGACAGCCTTGGCAGCATCACAGTCTCCTACCCTGGGATCCCAGCTGGCCTCTGCTCTGAGACCCCAGCCCTGGTGGACACACCATGACTGGACTAACTCTGCTGCTTGTTTCAGAGATGAACTGGGAGCAGTCTGCCTGGCTTTCTCTGTCTGAATTCTGCCTCCACTAAGGCCCTGAGAAGTTCTGCTACTAATTCCAAGGGGAGCAACAGTTTCTGGCCCTTGTCGTTTCCCTCTGCTCCTGCTTTGTGATTCCGCTTGCCTCTGTCCCTGAGCCACATCTTGTGGGTGCTACTGCATCTGCAAGCGTGCTCCTGCTCCAGCCTTTTCCTTCCTGCCACACTCCCTGCTCCCCTCCCTCGGGTTTCCCCTGTATAATGAACAGAGAACACACTACGAAAAGAAAAATTCAGGATAAAAACTTGGCAAAGCTCGCTGGCAAAGGTATCTTAGCTTGCTAAACAGACTTCCAGTGAAATGGAAGAACACTAACGTCTACAATTACACTAATAAATAAGGACTGTATACTGTAATATGAAGGGTCTGACCCTCCACCATGAATATCAACAGAAGTTTTGCTTTAGACTTCAGCGAGTAAGCACAACCCAAGCACATGATGCTGTGCTACAGCAAAACACCCCACTGGACCATTACTCTTGATTCTGGGGGGCAGTGCTGCACGTGTGAGACACTCGGGAGACCTGAATACTGCTTCTTCCTCCATCCTCAATCTAATGAGTGATTAAAGGCAAGTCATGTTGTACCTTTGTGTCCCTGTTTGTCTTCTCTATCCTTTGTGTTCCATGGAGAAATTGATCTTTGTAAATTAGTATGAAAGGCAGGAGTGAAAAGAGCTTGTGTCAGAGCCAGGCAGAAGAAAATAAGGTAATATGATTATAAAAGCAAGTCTTTAAAATGGTAAAACCATGCATTTGAGAGGCTGTTACACAAGAGCATCCTCTATCTGCACTGGAGTACTGGCCACAGAGTACTACATTAACCACAGTTGCTCTGCACATCACCTTTCAGCCTCAGAGCTGAACGCATTGCACGGCCCCTGGGAACATACCTTCCCTGAGACCCGGGGTTGGGTTACTGCTATGTACTGCACTGCAGCTGACTGTGGAATGAATGGTCATGCTGAGGAAAGCAAACAAGACAGCCTGCGAGGTCCTGGAGATCACTTTCAGCTATGAGAAAGCTTCTTTATTTTTATACCTTCTATTTAACAGCTAACCCTTTTGTTTGAAAGCCACCACAGCAGAGAGCACACTGCAGGCACAGCACAGAGACATCAAAGCAGACAGAACAGGTAGCAGCAGGACATGTCTTCCAGAGTATCACAAAAAGGAGCCTAGACAAGCTCCTGCATTTCAGCCAGGAATAGCTTCAAAAGGCCATTTTGGCACAGAGTCTTAAGTAAACTCATTTGGAAGTGGGGTAGAGGTGTATGTCCCTAGATGAATCAGAGATTTGCAGGGACTGCACAGACTCTGGAGGCTTTGGAAAACAGAAGGTTTAGGAATGGAAATTATCCCTGTGCGGGAGATTAAAAACATGAGCCATACTAAACCACGTTCAGAGAAAGGAGCTACAATCAGAGACGGCAACTGAACAGGTCAGGGCTGTATATGTGCTCAAGCAGGTGGTGCTGTCAGAACAATGAGACTTGAAGTGACAATAACCTTAGTCACAGAAGTAGAGAAACTAAGTGAGTAGCTTAACAGATGTGGATGGTGGATGAGACTGGCTTAAGGACCTTGGACTAAAATCCAGGCTTGATACCTGACTTTGACATTGACCTCCTGTGCCTTCTGGGCAATTCATCTTGGCTGAGTTCCTTCCTCAGTCAGAAAAGTCAGCAGTCTGTGGGGAGGTGGAGGAGGGGATGACACACAATTTTCTTTCCACTCCTGATAGGGAAGATTTTTTTTTTAACTATGTGGTTTAAGCTCCCTCCCACAACTTTTTAAGCCAAAGACACTGGAGTAATCATGTCACTAGGGACAATACTTCAGATCCAAAGCAAGGAAACAGCTCCTTCCCTCACTGCAGTGAACATGAAGCAGGAAGCTCAAAAAGCCCACATCTATCATTTCAAACTTCCAAAAGCCCTCCCCAAAGCCATGGGAAATATGGCCATACCAAAAAGGTTCCCACGTCTGCTGGTAGCTGCTGATGGATGCCTATTCATTAGCCTATGGTAACCCAGAATCCCACAGGCATTCCAGCTCACTTCCATTCTCCAATGCCACCATCATTCAGAGGCAAGAACACTGCCTTCCTCCAACATGGGAGGAAGGAGTGTAGTCTCGCCTGAGCTGCCTGAATGTCAAGTTCCCTATTGAACCAAGTCAGAGTGTGCATTTATGACCATTTTTACTTCACATTTACATTACACTTGTGAAGCCTCATGTACGGCATGAAAAGGTAAGAAAATGTTGCCTAAACACATGATTTTTTGCTGCACTGGCTTAAGAAAGGCTGGTAGCCTGATTAAGAATCTACTGCTTGTCTGAGAATTTCTTCTATTCTCATGGAAACAAATTCAGACCCATTTCTTCAAGGGCTCTGGGAAAGAAGCAGGAGCAGTAGGGCTCTGCTGCAACGAGTCCTGTGTCAATGCAAACACCACACTCTTGGTGTAAAAGGGCTGGAAGAAGCATGGCATTAGTGCTCTCAGAAGGGATAGAAACATCACAGAAGGCATGTGAAAAGCCCCAGCATTGACTATTTTGCTTCCTGATGACCCCATTCATGACTGCACAACACCCCTATGACTCTTATCATAGGCAAGGATTAGTCTAATTCAGCTGTCTTCACAGTGATTTAATAGACAAAAACAGTCACTGGCCTCAACGGGCCAGAAACGTCGGCACATTCCCACAGCAAACCTCAGCTTGGAATCACCAAAATAAACCTACACACTTTATGATTAGAGGTCACATCTGGTGTGGGAAGGAGGATGTGAGTAGGAAAAAAATTGGATCCACCCAGCCTGCCATGCCAACATCAAACTGCTGTATCAGAGCACACATTGAGCATTCCCACAGAAATTATCAGCAATGGAAGACTGACAATGCCAACATGTTATTACAGTCGTCATTTGGCTCAAAGTCAACATCTTGCTAAACTGAAAGGGTAGATGAATAGAGCTGCCCTCTATATTCTCAGAAGTGTATCTGTCCACATGTATTTGTCTGGAAGACAAGAGGTTTGAGTCAGACTTGACTTTTCTTTCCTTCCTTCTTTCCTTTCTTTAAATGAGGACTGAGAAATTGATGGAGCTACCACAGAGGAGCTGATGCCTACCAACCAAACTTTGGGGCCTGTTGCTGGACAGAATTCCCACACACACCCTCCACCCCTTGTACACACTTACCATAATGGTGTGATGTGGGAACAGGGCACGGACAGACTTCACAAACTCCACAAAGTGCTCTGAATAGCCGTTTGCCACATCCAGGCAGATGTATCTGATAGGTGGAATGGCCTCTAGAATACTTGTTAACTTGTCCAAATCAGCTTTTCCACTACCTGAGCTTGCTGCTACATGCTAGAAAGACAGAGAGAACAAAAGGGTGTAGTAGTTTGTAAAAACTAAGATAAACACACATTTTGTATGCCTTTTTCTGCATAGTCTTGGGAGAACTTGTGCTGGGAACTAGTGAAAATCCTACTATGTAATACGAAATAAATACCTTCCTGGGAATATCAATGTGTTACTTCTTTTTTGTTTAAAGGCTCTAAAATAAAGCAAAATTAGCAATTTATCAGCTCTTCATTCACGGGTGGATTCTCAGGCAAATATTATCACCTGAGATGGATGAAGGCTCAGCTGTACTCATATTAACACAAACACAGAAGAAGCCCTAACTTGGTATATATTTAGGAAGGCAGAGTGGCAAAATTTGGGGCACTCTCAGAGAGTAGAATCTGGGTCTTTAATTTCACCAAACACTCCCTTGATCTAGAGAATCACAGAATAGTTGAGTTTAGAAGGGACCTCTGGAGACTGTGTAGTCCAACCCCCTTGCTCAAGCAGGGTCAGCTACCATTCAAAACAAGCAGATTGCTCCCTTCTTTGTCTTCCTATGAGTTCTTTCCAATAGAAAAATAGTTTCCACAGCTGTTGGCCTACAAAACCTCTGCAGAGATCCAAGGTCACAGAGCAAGTCGGTATTTAATCACTAGAAGATCCTACCCCAGTGATTATGAACCACAAATGAGCTAAGTGCCAAAGCGTTCAGACACAGGATATTCCACTTTCTACCCTTTAGTGGCATATAAGCAACCCTGCTGAACCTAAGTGATAGGCTGGCTTTCAGACAATCCTGTCATCAACAGCCTTCATAATATAATTCTAAAATGTGCCACAGGTGAAGATACAATACAGCTGTGTGGTATTCTCTTCCATACAGAAAACGTTTCAAAACTGCACTGAACTCTGAGGAGGGGAGACAGCCAGGCATGCTCTTAAACTGCCTTGCCTGGTGTAGGGGCCTGCCAGACGAACACAGAAGAAATCTGGATATGAAAAAGTCAGAACTTAAGTCAATGGTTAGATTTACTAAATGGTGTTTCTTTGTAATGGCTCAGGCTAGGACCCTGTGAACAAGTGGGGCAGCAGTAGTAGCTGCACAGCGTGAGCTCTAGTGCAAGGAGGTAAATGGACGACACATATGCTCTGACAACTTTCAGTGCTCATCCCTGCTTGGGCCCAGCACCTGGGCCCCTCCAGCCCGCAGGCTCTGGGTCCACTTGCACACTTGATAGCAAAGACTCTGCCCAGCACAAGGGCATGGGGGGCCAGCCTGTGGTTGGGTTACTGAAGGCTATTCACATTTGTGTCTTCGGCTTCTCCCTCACCAGCACTACCACAGCTCCCAACAACAGAAGCACAGCAGTTAGACCTATTCCCAAGTACTTCCTTCTTCTTTGTTCAGGATACTTCTCTGTTTCCATTCCAGGCTTACACAAACTTTGCTTTTTTGCATCTTAATATAAACACTATCATAATGGACTCACATAGCTATTCTTTTCAAACCAGGACAAGCCACTTCCCTTGATGCATTTAAGAACAGCAAATATCTTCATTCCCCAAAACCTCACTTGACAACAGTATTCCCAAGAGACTCCAGTGTATGTGAGTTCAGAACAAAGCAATAAACCATAATAATTTACAGTACAAAAATGTACCTCAAGGCATTCTGGGTGATTGGCAGCAAACAGTTTCCATTCTTCCAGAGAATAATGCTTGTGAATTGCAGTGAACATTGCATGCTAGCAAAAATAAGAAAACTGATATTAATGTCCAAGTTAGTCATCTTTCCCTCAGCTGCAGAATAACAAGATACCAGAAATTCCCATTTTAAGTATAGGCTCATCTTGCTTGAAAGGAACAGTAACAGTGAATAACAGACCAGGCAACTCCAAACGTCTCTTCAAAGGTAACTTTGCATACTTAGCTGACCTTTCAGGATCGGGTTTCTGATGTTTCATGAAGTTATGGTCAATATTTTGAATGTCCTTAAGCACTGCAAGAAATTAAGGTGAGCCTTGAGGGCAGGGCTAATTAACTGGTGACTCCTGACTGCTACAAGCTTTATCCAGTACCCTACACTTTCAAAACTTCTGTCAGCTAATAATTTTTTTCTGGAAGGGAACACATATAGACCTCAAAAACTAAGCTCTAGAAGCTTCACCTGAAGCTGAGCCACACCCAAGATGGAAGCTACCCAGTAAGCATGTCCACTGAAACTATCTTCTATCTGGAGCCCTGTCTCTGATATTGCTGTAAAAGTACAGCTGCTTTGCAGTGAACCCACACCTTCCCTTCTGGATTTTTTAACTCATGCCCCCCTGTTCCCCAAAAACCATAGCTAAAAACTACCAGAGGCTGCTCACTGTCACCCAGTGGCTTCCCAGCTGTTGCAGAAATGAGAATCAAGACTTACTTTTGCCATAACCACAGCCATTTCAAATGTCCCCACAGTGTCCATGTTTGCCACAATAATGGGAATTCCTGTGTATGTCTGCTTGGAGTTGCGGAAGGTGAAGGTGCGCGTGAGGTCGACCTGCAATGAATAGGCACACATTCTTTTAAGTAATTGCAAACCAACAAGAGTTTTGTCACTAACTTCAGATACAACATGTTTGGACACCACTTCTTAATTTTCCTCACATTTCGTGTTCTTCCTCCTTTCATTCCACTATTACCTCACTTTATTTATTTATTTTGTTACAACTTCTGCCTTCCAAATAAGAAAGAAAATATAAAAGTAAAAGAATGTTTTCTGTGTTAAAGAGAGTTCTTGCTGAAGAAAGAGATAATCAAAATTTTAAAAAAAAGTCAGAAGGGGTTGGAAAGGAAAGAAAGAACAATGAGAACTGTGGATTATTTTATACAAAAGTAACTTCAGCTGTTTGTTTGGCTGCCTGAGAAACCCAAGTTGAAGTCCTAAGTCCACAGAAGTCAGAGCTGGAACTCCCTCTGTCTCCAAGGCATAGAGGGCTTTGTCCCAATCTTTAATGTAAATGACAATATAATAAAGCAAGCTCTTACTTTTGGCTATGGTTACCAGCACTCTTGACATATAATATGAACAATCATACCCCGGCTTATTAAACCATGAGGCTACTAGCTTCTAAGTTAATTTCTTGAAACTGTGTCAGCCTTCACCTTCAAAGTTATTTCTTCTTCATCATCCTCAAATGATCATGGTAACATCAGGCATTTTGTTCCTTACATTTGCAAGAGGTAATACCAAGCTTAGATCAGTTCCCATTGGACTACTTAGCATCTTGCAAAAGGGAGAAAAAAAAACTCTAAAAAATGCACAACTGTAAGATATTAGGTTAGTCTCTTCAGTAACAGTGAAAATGAAGGCTCTTTTCATAGTTCTCGTTACTCCTCACTTCAGTTTTAATCCAGAAACATTTGGAGACCTGAATTGAACTGAAATCCATCACCAGAAAGAAAGCAATATAAAAAAATATAGGACTTTGATTATTTATTTACCACCTATTTTGAGCACTGTCATACTGCAGGCTACATTCTGATTGATTAATATAGTGGGGGGTTTATTACTGATTTGTATAAGAAAAGGAACTTGGTGCCTCAGTGACACATTGTGAAACAGGTTCTCATTTTGTATAAGCTCATAAGGGAAGGGTCCCTTTGGTGAATAAGCTAAGATACATCTTAATGGAGATTCACCCTTCTTCCCATTTAGTATCAGAGAGGCCCAATTCTCCACCCATCACTGATGACATAACACTCTTAGGGGAATTTCAGCTGCAGCTAACATGAGAAAATAGTATAAAGAAGACAGGTATGAAATAAGTCTGAAAATTTAATGTATTTTACTCCCTTTTAATGCAATTTATTAACTAGAACCAAGGAAAAAAGAGACAGAGTATCACAGAACCAGTTCTACACAGACAATAGTACCAGAACCACTGCCTTACCATTTTACAGAGGAGAAGCATCCCTTCCAAATGAACTTAAGAAATAGAGAAGAGTATGTTTAAGAAAAGACTGAGGCAAAATGCAAAGCTATGCAGAGAACACAAGGCCATTATTCTATCAGTGATTCTCACCTCCACTTACTTTAATTTCTCATATGTGACTTCCTTTAGCCAGCCAGCCAGATGGATCTCACACAATTATCCACACAAATGATAATACTGTACCAGCAGGCATTTACGAGGGATAATTGCAGGGCTTCCCCTAATGAGGCTTTTGTTCCATAAGAACAGGAGAAATGGCACACTGGGTTGGAGATGTTCATGTGGTGCCCTAGTTCTCCAAACAGCCAGTACCAGATGTCTGGGAAGGGAACATAAGAACAAGGCAAGTTTTGAATGACTCGCCTAGCCTACCTTCCCAGGTCCCAAGAAGCTGATGTTTAGAGACCTTCAAAGACAAAGGTCTCCTCCAATCACTGTGCTACACAGCTATTCATGGACAAGGAACTTGCCTTGTAATTTTTTTAATCCTTCACAGCTTTAGCCTCTCCAATATCCCATCGCAATAAATTCCAAAGATGAATGATACATTGCATAAAAACTATGACCTTTGCCTGATAATTACATTCAGTGCTTCCTACTTCTTGTTTTGTGAGAGGCAACCAACAGATACTTCTCAGTTTCACCTTTTCCATTCCACTCCTCACTTCATAGACTTCTAGCATATCCTCCACAGCTGCTGCTTCTCCATACTGAATAGTCCTAGTATGTTTAGTTTTTTCCTCATGTGAAAATCAGTCAATACTGCTGACCATCCTGGCTGCCATCCTCTGATCCTATTTTAGCATATTATGCTGTTCGTGTGACGGGATCACCAGAACTGTGTACTCAACATGAACATACCAAAGACCATCACAAAGCTAACTGGTTTTCCTTAGTTCCTCTAGTAGCACTTCTGACCATCCCTTTGTCTCTCTCCTGAGTGGTAACAGCTAATTTATAGCTTATTGTTCTAGCATTATGAGACAGTAACTTCTGACTCTAGGATTGCTCACCAACACTCAACAACAGTAGAAGTTTCTTTAGAAAGAAAATCATGAAAAGTACTTTATAACTCCTACCTAGACCTTCGACATATGAAAGTACTACAACATCAGCTGTTCTGTTAAAGCTCCCTGACCTTATTTGAATTTACAAATTTAAATTAATGACTCGACTTTCTACAGGACACTTGTCTGGTGAACTTAAAATGGACAGCCTGCAGAGGCAAGTCCAGCAAAGGTAAGAATAGCCATCTATGTGAATACCAAGACTCCACAGACAGATAATGCTGCTCCCACTCCAATCATTGCTTTAACCAATTTTGACACTTGAATTCAAGCTTCAAATTTTCTGATATCTTTTCAAAAAGAGGAAGCAATCATGGAAAATGAAGACAGTACAAGGAATCAAAACCAAGTACCAACATAGCAGACCTACAAAAAGAGCTGCAAGCACCCCAAACTGCCTTTCTAAGAAGCTGACTTAATCCTAGTTACTGCATAAAAAGCTATCCTTGCGCAAAATGAGGCATTCACACCAGAGAAGCAGACGCTTGCTGATATAAGCTTCAAAGCATCAGCCCGCTGGGTAACAGGCACTGTAGTATGCTGCCTCTGTTCCTCTGCCAGAACTATTTATTTATATTCTTGTTTTGAAGCAGACTGGGGCTGTCCATTTCAGATCTGGCTCTCACAGACACTGTTTATTCCTGTTGCTACAGCCTCAGTGATGGTGTCCAATTTCTTAACCTTCATCGGTTTTCACTGACCCCCGACATGACATGCACTTTTTCTCATGTGAAATGTTTTTAACAGTTCATCACAGCCACCCGTTACAACCCTGCCATATCAGCTCGTGTTCCTCCTATCGTTTTCCCTTCCCAGCAACCCTTCTTTCCACAGCCTGCACACAGCTAAATATACAAAACACTGCACTTGAAGGAGCCATGTGTCACTTGGTGGAGCACAGCTCCACCTGTTTGCCAGGCCTGCACAGTGAATTTTAAAGAGGGACCATAAGTCCCCAAGCAAATGGCCAGAAAGGGCCTACAGACTTTATGAGCAGTAATTGCACATGATGAGGAGTTTACTCAGCCTGGACACTGTTCTTTGTAAATTAAAAACTCCTAGCCTGAGATTACCTTTCTACTGAAAGGACCTCTCCAATCTTACACCTTCATAGTGGCAAAAACGTTTTATTTAGTTGTTGCCCTCAAAATCCTTGGCCATAGGCCCCTAACACGGCTACCCCGCTTCCCTTTCCTGTCTTGTCTTTCTACCTCACTTCATTTACTCGGTCTCGCTCTCTTACAACTCCGCTTTCCCTGGAGAAAAGCTTAATCCTCTTTCCATTCCCCACACAACATAATTCCTTCACTAGTCAAAATAAATCCTTTGTTAACCTTGGGGTTACGTGAGGTAAACGAGAAGGCACCTTCAAGCCTGAGGCAGCCATCTTTTTTGTAGAGGCAATCCTCAAGGGATTTCCTGGGGTCTTTCCTGATCTCTGCTGAGAAAGAACTACAGCAACATCCCGGCTAACAGTGGCCCTGGGCCAGTGGGGACGCTGAGCCGCAGGCAGCCTTGGCCAGGGGAGGACGGCTGGGCCCTGCCCGCGCGGGTCAGGCACCAGGAAGAGGCAGGTCGCGGGGGTTAACATAAGTGAGGGTGAAACGCACCCCAGCGCCCCCGGGATCCCAGCCCAGGGTACCCTGTGCTTTGGGAAGCGCTCCCCAGCATCTCCCATGGTTGTTTTTTATTACTACTATTTTTTAGAAAGAGCATGCCAGTCACTCGGTAACAGCGCTGCCCTCAACCCCCGCGGCTGGGGGCGAAGATGCCTGCCGGCCCGCACCCCCGGCTCTTGCCAGCCCAAGCTGCGGGGCGCCGATCTGACCACCCCCTTGCCCCGGAGAGAGGCTGGCAGAGCCGTCGGTTCACGAAAGGCAGCCCCCACGGAAACCGGAGGTCACCCCCCGCTCAGCGCCGCAGAAATCCGCAGAGGCACCTGTTAGGAGCAAACAATCCCATCCCATCCCCCCCCGCCGCCTTTTTATTTTTGCCGCGGCGCGGGGGAGGACAGAGCGGCACCGGCTCGCAGCGCCCGCCGCCTCCCTTCGCTCCGCCGGGGCCGGGGCTCGCCCCGCCAAGGGGCGGGGGGGACCCCGGCCCCATCCTCCCCTCCTCCCGGGAGCAGCGGCATCCCCCCCGCCACGTACGGGGCGTTTCGATCGGGGAGGGCATGGCTATGTTAGACTGGGGAATAAAAATAAAGCCAGGAGGGAAGGAAGGTTAAGCAAGTTAGGGGCTGAGAACGGAGAAAAAGCATGCTGGGTTTGAATGCCCCCACCTCTGATCTGCTTTTGAGGCTGCTTCTTTTAGGCCTGAGCAGGACATCTTTAAAGTCCAGTTTGAGGTCTGCGTCTACCCGGGGCATCTTGCTGGGGTGGCGGGGGCCGGGGCTCTCCTGGCGGCAGCGGCGGCGGGAGTGGCGGCTCCGCTCCGCTGCACCGCGCCGCCTGCAGAGCCGCGCCGGCCAAAGCCCGCGGGCCGCGCACGGAGCGTATTTATAGGGCGCGGGGAGCGCGGCGCCGCGGCCCGGGCCCCATCGCTTTATTAGGAGAGGGTGGGCTTTAGCCGGCCGCCCCCTGCCCCTTCTCCCGCCGCGGCCACCCCCGCTTCCCCGCCGGGCCGGGCGCTCTGTGTGTGGCGGGGGGAAGGCGGGGACGCGCCGGCCGCCCGTGCGGGGCGAGGCGCGGGCAGCGCCGGCGGCACAGCGGCCTTAAGGGCAAAGCAAGGGCAGAGGAAATGGCGCCTCCATGTGACCGAGCGGGCGGCCGCCGCCGCCGGGTGTGGGAGCCCGCCGCTGCCGGGCGGCTGCTGAGGGGCTCAGCTGACATCTTCCCCGCCTCCCCACCGCCCCGGGCGACGGTTGCGGACCGACGGTTGCGGGCCAAAAGCTGCCCGGGGCGGGGACGGCCCTGAGGCGGCCACAGCGACGGGGGCTGGCGACGCTCCCCAAAGGTTTTCGGGCGGCTGCGGCACGGCCCAAAACTTTGTGCTTCCAACGTTATAAAAGGCCAGCCTTCGGCCTCCCTGGGCTCTGGTGCAGATCCGGCTTTCCGGGGCGCTCCGCTCTGGCCCCCTCCCTGCCTGGCATCCTCTGGTAAAACGGAGCGTTGCCTGGCTCCTGGGACCCTCCGAGCTGGGTCCCCATCGTGACTGCAGAGCAAAGGGCTGGCACGTGTTTTCCGCATTAGAAACGTTGAGAAATGTGCAGCTGGTTGGTCATAGGAGAGCAGTCATGGCATCAGCCACCTGGAGCTGCCTCTGCACAGTAATCTCCTATTTACGTATGTGCAGAGAGGCAACTGGGAGCTTCTTTTTTGCCCTCCATAGCATAGAGGAGAGTGATTTGTGACTTTATGTGATCTGTTTTCAATGGCCAGCCACTGTTCAACACACAGTCGCAAAACCCCCCATGGCAACAGGATGACATGTGCTGGGTCCATCTACATCGGTTGGCACAGGGATCAATACAGGGTTACCAGATATCACGTGAGATGACTTTCACAGGAGCTTTGAGCCTTGAAGTCTGTTTAATTATGAAGTCAGTGGGTTGTAAGATTTGGACTTCTTTGGAAGACACACGAGCTAAGCCTTGTCAGTGACTGGGAACTGAAGCATGTGAGGATCATGGCTTGATTCCCTTCCTCAGACACACTGCAGGATGAAGTAGTGCTCTCTTCTTTATCTGAAAGTTGCACACGTCTGGTCAACACCCTGCCTCCAGCAGAGCTGTTTTACATCTCTCTGCCCAAGTCTCCCAGATAATTCAATATGACCAAGCATGAGGCCCAGCTTTACACAGCAGTCAGGGCATTTGAGTGCTTGAAGTTTTGAATGTCCAGGTTGAGAGGCCTTGGATCTGGTTTCCAGGAAGCCTTGAGGCTTGGGAACTCTGAGTGATGTTCCAGGAGAGCCTTGCCACTGGGGGTATTTCCCACAGAAATATCTGGGTGAAACAAGACCCTTTATAATTAGCTTCATCTGCATAACAGAGGCCATTCACTTGGTGGTTTCTCCACTAGATTCAACAATGTACTAGAACTACTAAAACTTCTCCTTCAGATAGATAGCCACATCTCCCACCATTTACCGTTCAGTGATAAATTAACATTTTGTTCAGGAGCAGAGTGTACTGATAAGAATGAGTTCTGTGAAAGTGGCATGCCTGTAGCAGAGGATTGAGAATGGAGAAAAAACAAATGCCTTCTGTCTGTGCCTGGCACCATATCTTCTCTTTGCCCTCATGGCATGCATGTGATGCTGAGAAGAAAGAAAGAAGGCACTGCACTGCACTGTGAATGCAAAAGGTCAGCACTGTCGTGAGGAGTAGGAGATGGAGGCTAGCAGTGGTACTTGTAAGCCCCAGAAAATCATGCCTGTTGCTGTTTCTCAATTCCTGTATTTTAATTTTCGTTTCCACTCAGAACTCGCCATGCTGTTTTTCTGTAGGTTACAGTATATGCTAATAGCCAATATTTTTACCATGTACATGTACCAACAGACTGGCCGGGTCTCTCAGATCAGCTCTGGTCATCTTGAAAATTTACAAAATCCTCCAGCTTCTTACTTCAATATGTATTTTCTGTAATTAAAATTATGGTTTCTTGCTGAACTACCTCTGTCTTTTTCAGTGTCCTTTCTGAAGTATGGACACCAGAAAGGACATGAACAGTTCACATTAAATCATAGCCAGAAATGAAGATTGTGTCGTTATGCATCTTTGCTTATTCCTCTTTACACCTACAGTGATCCCATATTATCTCTTTGTGCTATGGAGGAAACAGCTGTTCAGCCGGGCTGAATGCAGTTTTGGTATTTATCCTGTAAGTGGAAATGAGCTATCACTGATTTCATAAATTAACATATGTAAATTATTCCAGCTACTTTCCTTTAGAGCTGTTCTTTTCTCTATTTCATTGTTTTGTGTTTATACTTAAAAGCAGATGGAACAATGCACTCAGAAGAGAACTTAATCAGCCACTGTAGCTGAAAAGACTAATGTCAGTGTAGCTTCATAGGTCAGTTTCCTGAACTTGGTGTTTTTGAGAAGAGGGAGAAGTGGTCATAATAATGCAAATAGTTATTACCATGTCTCAAGAGGAAGTATCTATCTGACTTCAGCCTATGATTATCTAAGAGTTACTGTTGTCCTCGTGATCTTCATCCTGTTAATGTCATTGTAAATGCTGTTGTATTACATAATAGAAATGAGTTCACAAATGGGATCTGGTGACAAAGGACATGGAAGAGAGAGGTACTCATTGGCATCTTCCTCTTGGTCTTCCCTGGTAATTCCTCAGGAATCCCAGGCCTCTTAGACACATGGGAAAGGCAGGAGCAGTGAAAACTTATCCTCAGAAGAGCAGGATCAGTTTTGGCAGTGGGGGGGGGAGGCTTTCGAGACCTAGAAAAAGCAAATGTCAGTCCTGTCTTTGAGAAGAGCAAGAAGGAGGAAGGATCTGGGGAACTACAGGCCAGTCAGCCTCACTTTGATGCCTAGGAAGGTGATGGAGCAAATAATCCTGGAAACCATTTCCAAACACATGAAGGACAAGAAGGTGACTGGAAGTAGTTGGCATGAATTTACGAAGACAAAATCATACTCAGCTAACCTGGTTACCTTCTATCACGAAATGACTGGTTTGGTGGATGAGGGGAGAGCAATGGATGTTGTTTATTTTGACTGGGGCAGACTCCCATAACATCTTCATAGACAAACTGAAGTGCAGACTAGCTAAAAGGACAATGAAGTGGACTGAAAACTGACTCAGCTTCTGGGCTTAAAGGGTTGTGATCAGTGACATGAAGTCCAGCTGTAGGTCAGCCATTTGTGGTGTACCAGATTAATTGTACATGCCATTAAAAACACCCCTTTTTATTCATGCTCAGGTTTCTTCTAATGTAAATAAGAACACTTTCCTCACGAACTACTTGGTGCTGAAAAAAAGCATTAAATGATAACCTTAAAGTGTAAGCACTTCCGAGCACCAGAAACACCTCTAGGGTGGATGCTTAATGAGGTTGTCATTATTTATCAACAGAAACTCTGGTCACAGCAGATGCACAGCTGAGACAACTGAAGGCACATGCTAACTTCACTGTGGTTCCTAGGAAAATGCTATAGCCTTATATACAGTCTGTAATGTAATTAGCATGCATGTTTAAGGAGTGTGGTGAGCAGTAGTGAAAGCATTGCTCAGTTGGCAAGTGCTTCCACAAACTGTGTGTCACAACTTCCCAGCAAAATCCCGTATCTGGAAAGAACAACATGCTGCAGGACATGTGTGATGAAGATCTTTCACTGTTAAGGAGAAGCAGTACATTTGGGAAAAGAGCCTCATTTTTCTTTTGAGAAATTTAAATCCCTTTTATTATTCTGTTTGAATTTGGGCCTTGTCTACACTGAATAGCAGTTCCCAGTAGATGGATCAAGAGACCTAACTCAGCAAACCCTGCAAATGCAAGCAGAAGATTTCTTTTGGTTGTGGAGATAAGGGAGTTTCTCTGAACTATCACTAGTATTACAGCATCTACGCTAGGGCTTTTGCTGGCCTTGATAGCCACCAGAAATTGGAGGAGTGGGGCTGACACTCCTGACTTACACAGCTGTGCCAAACACACTTCAGCCACATGCATGAAGATCACTTGTTATGAAGAGACTTTTATGCCATAAGTATTTTCATCAAATTCAAAGGTCATAGGGTAGACCACTAATCATAAGCTGAATCCCAGGCCCACACTGGATTCAGTAGGACAATGTCTCATTCAAGGTACGATTTACTTAGGAGTAAGTGACCGTATCCATTCCCATTTGATTTCAGCAGGTTTCAAATGCTAATTATAAGTAATCACAGCAATTAATAATGAGACTCTGACCTTCCTTGACTTATGAAATACGTTTAGAGTCTGTCTGTGCTGATAAATAAAATGGACCAAGGCCAATCTCTGTCCCTGCAAGGCAAGGGACAGAGTTCCTCATACGTAGCATCCATTTAGATGCCATATGCGAGCTTCAAGGGGTTTCACTCATACTGCATATTGGAAACAGTCTGATGCTGTTCCCTGAACTGTCCTCAGACTACCTGGCTAGCTGGGCAGGTCATCCAAGGGAGTGTGATACTAATTAAAGAGTATGGACCATTGTATGGTAGAGCTTGTGGCCATGCACTGGTCCAGTCTGGTTTACCATAGGGCTTTACTCTTACGAAAAAGGTCTGTAGATTTTATTTAAATGGGACAAAACCTGTTGTATGCTATCCATTGTGACCTAGTATTTCTGTAAATTACATCCAAGTCCCACATACAGTAAAAGAAAGTGAGATTCTCTCCCTGGAACTTTAAGCCATGTCACAGGATGGAACAGGTATTCTGTCACTGCTACAGAGCTTTGTGTACAGATCCAGCCTCTCCTCAGTGGTGTGCACTGGCAGAACCAGAACCAGCAATGGGCGTAAACTGAAACACATGAAAATCCATCTGAACATAAGAAAACACTTTTTTTTTTTTCCCTGTGGGGGTGGTGGAACACAGGTACAGGTTGCCCAGAGAGGTTGTGGAGTCTCTGTCCTTGGAGACATTCAAAACCTGACTAGACATGGTCCTGAGCAACCTGCCTTGACTGACCCTGCTTGAGCAGGGGTTGGACTACGTGACCCTGAGAGGTCCCTACTAAACTCAGACACTCTGTAATTCAGTGGTTCATACTTTGTCATTACAGAATATCTTCCCTTGCAAGATCTCAAGGGACTTTACACGTTCCAGTATTTAAATACTTTATTTGATGGTCGTAAGCATTGTTAAAGACCATTTACGTAAGAGAAAGGCATGAAAAGAGAAATTCAGAGATGAAGTGAACTCCAAGTTACACATTAGAACTCTGATTATGATCTCACACTGGTTTTATAGCAGTAAAATGCCACTGACTTCAGTGGAGTTGTCCCTACTTAATACCACCACAGGGAGAAATAGGTTGTGGAGTAAACTCATCAGAGACAAGCGGCAAAGTGCCATAGCCTACATTGATTTGTACAGTTTATAACACTGTAGGGTTTATAGACTTCAAACAGTAAATACAGTGGACTGACTCCCATTAGCATCATTGGGATTTATTACCACCAAAGCATGGTGAAATTTAGCTTTGAGCTGTAAGCCAGAGTCACACAGAGGGTCATTTTTAGGGTTGGTATGGAAACCAAAAAGGAGTTCTCAACTCTTGTCTCAGGGTATGTTCAGCCTGGCAGAGCTCCATGTCATGCACTACGTTCAAGCTTCTCCTCCACTCTCACGAAGTTTTGTCTGTGTGTTGTATACACATCGCCTGCAGGCCCACAAAGGCACTTTTTCATCAGCCTCTTCCCAGCCACACCCAGTGTGGTTATCCACAACACCACAAAGTTCAGTAGGGAAGGGGCTCTCTGACAATGGACCCTATCCTTTTTACTTACACCTCTGAAAAAGTTTCTTGGTGTGGCATTCATGGCTCCTTGGATTTCTGTTGGGAGGGGTGGGCATTTCCAGGGCCTCTCCTGTGTTTTCCTCCTTCCAAATCTTGATTTGGCCCTGGAGCCTCATGGGTGCTCATGTTTTTACATCTGTTGTCCTCTAAAATTATTTGACAGCCTGCCTGCTTGGCGTCCTCATGTCAGATTGAGGAGGTCTTTTGCCTTGACTGGACATAAGCTGATTTACCAGGATTTTCCAAAAGATATTGGACCAAACAGCAACACAAGTGAGGTAGCAAAACCCCCTCAGTAAATAAGGAATTATATTTCCAAAGAAATAAATATAAGCAATAGTGCACAATTGCAGAAGGCTTTGGATTGAGAACAACTCAGCAAAAATGAACTTCTGGTGTTGCCTGTGTAACAGCTGATGGATTTTTGTCAGCAAATCACCTACTGTGATGACAGTGCATGAGAATTTCATCATGTTAGAAGCCAGACTCTACTGGATCTGGTCATACTCCCTCCTCTCTGCAGTGTTTCCATTCAAACTTGGATGCAAGCTTGCACCTGAACTTCGTCTGTAATTTCTAGCCTAGAAACTCCCAAGAATCCATTCTCACTTCATCCTGCTCATGTAAAGAGAGGATAATACTGTATTCAAGAAGCAATTTTGCACAAGTGTTTTTCTCACCAGCAGTTGATTTTACAGTATGCAGTAGAGCAGTCATGGCACTGCTGGGGCAGTGCAAATACTAGTTTGCCTCTTAATTTTTTAATTTTAATTTTTAATATACCTGTATCAACATGCTGCTTCCTTCATGTTAGCCTATTTCTTGTGGAATTAGTGAGTTGTAGGTTTATCCCTGAATCTGTGTTACTCAGGATCAAGGTCGTTAACACAGAAAAGAAAGGAAAAAAAGTTCTCTTGTGCCTCACACCATTGATTTGATCAGTCCCTCGGGCATAAAACAGACTAAGGTCCTGAAACTCCATTTCCTGCTTGTAGAGAAGGGTCAGGACATTGCCTCTTTTAACCCTGGTAATTGTTTTTTTTTGGTTTGGTGCCCAAAGCCTGTTTGAATAACCACACTGCTGTTGCTATATGAAAGAAATGAAAAGCATATCATTAATTAAAAAAACCCCACATTATATAACCAAATGGCATTTTATTTATTTTCTGGGCTTTTCTTGACATTTTTGTGTTGGGTGGAAATCTTGCTGCAAATTTTAAACTGGAAAAATGTTTCTAAACTATGAACATCTGGTAATGACTAGCTTTCAAACCCTATTTAATCTTTATTTAAAGAAAAACTTAATAACTTTGCTGCCCTACTGCACCATCTACAGGCAAAACACCCCCATGTTGTTGATATTACAAAATGTTAGAACTGTATCAAGCACTTTCTTTAATCATTGCAATCAATAAATAAAACTGGAAGTTTCCAGTTTTAATCTCAATAAGTATGAGGTTTTTATGCCTTTTGTGTTTAAAATTACATTTCCCACAACTTTAAATACCTTGCACGCTTTGGCCAGGGAGTTTTGCTTCTGCAGAACTTGTGTTAATTTGCATCTTATCACGGGGCAATAGAAAACAAGATTGGCTTGGACCTTTATTGCATTTTAAGAGTTTAATGGGATGTAGATAAAAGCTGCTGCAGTTATCAGCTGTCACACACTTTTTCACAAGGACACCTACATAGGGATTATGATTAACATCAACTCAGTTGTCACCACTATGCCTTTTTTACCCGTAATTCCTCACTGCCTAAAGTTAAAGATATTCTTAAAATGACCTAGAAAATGCTGCCTCTCTTTCCCACAGCAAATAAAACCTTGCTAAATATTCTCGTATATCATTATGATAAAATGGGAAGGGAAAATTTAATGCCTGAGCTTGTAAAATATGCACTAGTTTTGCAAGGCTGTTTAAAAAGTGAAGATTTTTAGCATGTGAGGCCACAGTAGCTGTACATCTGTAGCTATTGGCTTATATCTAGCATGCTGTTTTGAGTGTCCATATTTCAGTAAATGAATAGGACAAATATGATGTGAAAATGATGGATTAAATCTCATTAATTGCCCTCCTCCTTTTTAGGAAGAAAGCAGATCCTCTTTAGCTGTTCTGTCCTTCCTGTGAACACATGTGTTTAAAAAAGTATATCCAGGGGTAAGCTAAAATGAAATACAATCCTTAGAAGTGGTAGACAGATATATGCATTCTGTCAAGAAAATTCAGAGGAATTTAAGTGATTTTGTTCTGGTAGGAGCACAAGGGGCTAAATTCAAGACCACTTCTTGGATTTTAGTCCTGTATATAATGCCTTTGCTGGGAAACTGTGGAACCAGAATGTTATTTGTCGCAGTGCGTATGCAGCACCCAGAGTCAGTAAGGCATGGATCCTGATTACAGTCCTTTGCATTAGTATAATGAAGACTTCCAAAAATACTGCATATTTTTTGTCTGTTATTCCACATCCTTGCCTAGCAGATTATTATTTTGTAGTTTGATTTGTGCCTACCTGTTTCTCCCTTTTTCCTGAGCTGCTATGCAGCAGTGCTGGTTTCTGATGTTAAAAGAGTTGGCTTGTTTCACCCCTGTCGTCCATATGTCAGCAAAGGCAGAAGTCACTTCCATATGTGGTTTGCAGAGTGCTTTGGGATCCTTCAGGATGAAAGGTGTGATATAAATATAAGATATCATTCATTCCCTTTTTTCCACAGCACACACAGTGCTAATAGGTTTTGCTTTCATCTTGAGCTCCCCTGACTAAATTGTCAAACATCTCAGTAATACCATGAACGTTTGCTTCAGGCACAGTCATAATCACTGTTCTGTTAGCTCCATCCTTACAAAAGGATGGCTATTCTCCAGGCACACAATTGACTCTCCTACTACCAAATGCCTCTTTCTTCTTATCATCCTCAATAGCTTCTCTAACAATTGCCCTTGAGTTTCCTTGCTTTCGTCTAATCCTCTGGATCTCATTCAGGTCCCATTTCCCATTTGCCATGTCAGTTCACCTGCAGTACATTGTAAAGTCTGTGCTGATCCTGTATCCTGAGCAAAAAGGACCAGCGTAAGGGTATTTCTTTGGACTTGTGAGTCCTGTGTCTGTCTTTCTTCCTTCCACTGTGTTTGGATGGCAAAGGCTCTTCCTCCTTAGGCAGAGCACTGTGAGGAAAGCAATAACCAGCTTCTCCAGGCTGCCTAAGCAGTACCTCATTCTCTTCTCAGAAAGAAAGAGGCAAAACACAAGAAAAGCTTCTGAGCCCTTCTGCCCAGCTCTGTGGGAAAGGGAATAATTAGCCTCATTAAGCTACGGGGCCAGCAGCCCCTTGCCTTGCCTTCCTTACAGTCCCCTTACTTGACCCCACTGTATCAGAGCTGCAGCCAGTCCCACATTAAATACAGCTGAGCAGGCGAGCCGCTCCCAGCTGTGGTCACATCTATGCTCCCTTCTTTCTCATGTGCTGCCATGGCACCCACCCAAGGCCTCACAAGTGGCCCTTAGAGAGCTCAGATGGCAAATGCAGAACATGGCGGGGCATTTCCTCACACTCCCGCTTTTTCATTTCTCATTATTTTAGCTCAATTTTTTTTGCTCCCGTGTTTCTGGACCCTCTTGCATTCACTGCGGGCTACTTCTTTTCACCCTGACACACTGCTGTCAGGTGGTAATATATCGCTCAGCAGAGCAAGAATTAACCAAGAAAATCAATGAGCTGCAGTGTCCCTTTGGGGCCAGGCAAACAAGTCTTGTGGAATTTGTTAAATGAGATATGTGGGGCTGCACTGTCATGTGAGGAAAAAAATAGGAATAAATAAATGGCTGTAAACATTTGATTTCATGATCTTTGAAACTGATCCACTTGAATTACTGTGTCTAGTGCCCAATTTGGCAAAAAGACACCTTTCTTTACTCATAATTACTTTCCTAAGCCTACATTTGGGCTGTGGTGTAGCAGACTGGTATAGTCTGTGGCATAGAATCTAGCTTCCCTCACTTACATAAGTGTAAACTGGGACTACATCTAGAGGAGTCAGTGATGGTGTCATCATGTAAAACTTGTGTGTATGATCAAAAGGAGTCCTTGTTTTTCTTTTTCCACAACTCAGAACAGATCTCAGAAATGCAGCACCATTTTGATATTTAAAAACCATTTGATATTTAATCTGAACAGAAATGTGGCATTTGAAGGGCATATATCTGAGCTGAGCTTTGGGAGACATTAATAATGAATTATGCTGATAAAGAACAGCTGTATTCTTACATTAGAAACCATGGGGACAAATAATTAATTTGCCTTCATTAATTTCCCAATTCTTTCCTGGCAAAAAGTCCAGAAATGCTTAGACTACAGATCTAATTGCTATGACAAGAGTGTATGCATTAAGAGATTGTATCAATTATCGGGCCATCAGATGACATTATGAAAGCTGATTTCTGCTTCTGCAGTGTTAAGACCCCCCTCCCTCCTGCCCTGTCTCTTTTTTTAGTTGGCTACTAACAGGAAATCTGGGGAAAATAATGTGATGAAATGTAGATGATAATTTTCGTATTTAATAGAGAGGAGTTTGGGTCTGTTTCTGAATCTCAGCTAAGCAGGGCTGCACAGAGCTGTGAGGTGGAAGGGAGGAACAGCATACAATGTTAATTCCCTCTTGAATGACAACAATATGGAGGCCATAGTTTATTTGTTGCCCTGGTCACTCTAGATTATGGAAAAATGTAATCCCTAGGTTTAAATTTGCTGACTCAAGCATGGTTTGAAAAAAAACAGGAAAATCTAACCAGCTGATCAGATGAATTTAGGAGTTGAATTGAGTAGCAGAAGTGAAGGGTAATGGAGAGATGATGGGTTGTGTACCAAATGTTTTTGAAAGGAAGATGCAGATTCCGCTTACCATGCTGGAGAGGAGCACCGTGTCCAAGCTACCATGGGGAATGCAAGCCAGAGGGCATGGAAAATGCTGTGACACACTCGAAGCTCCGCTGCTCCTCGGTCCCAATGATCCATCTCATGCAACAGCCCCTTCCAGGAGGGGGCTTGCCACTGGCTTCTCTGCCCAGCAGTGGCCCATGATAGTATTGCAGGATGCAGTGGGATACATGGTGGTGGGCTTGGCTGGAGGGAAAATACATCCAAGACTTTGACTAACTTGTCCATGCTACAGATGGAGTCTTCTTCCCTTATATGCCTCTGATGCTGGAGCATAATGTGGGTTTGTGTTTTAGAGAACAATAGGGACATAGACATACACAGAGTACATACACACGAAAACTATACATCACAAACACTCCTACTGCAGCAAGCCTACAGACTGAGGAAATTATTGGGAACTGGTAGATATTCAAAGGACAGAATGGGATTCCAGATCCTGGGAAATAGAGGATAAACCTCAGCTGGCATAGCTCTTCTGAATGGTGTAGACCTTATATTTATAATTGATCAAGTGCCTTTGAATGAGTCAAATTTTTTTTCAGTGGCAAGCAGATCAGAAATCTTGGCATTGTTTTTTGTCATGAAGCAATCTTGGCAAGTATCTATATGGCTGCTACTTAAAAATTCCTACTGTGTCGTTGAAACACTTCCAAGCATCACTTAATCAGGTGAAGGAGATCTTAGCTCCTTGTTCTTATTCAGGTTTGCCAATTATAGCTTGTCTAGAATTTCGTCTCCTCTTACTTGCAAACGTCTCTTCAATTCTTGCTAATTTCTGCAGCTAGACTGAGTGATCAGAACCAATGTTTCTGACATGCATGGTATGTGCTCTCTCTCTCTGCACCATGCTTGCCACGCCTGGTGAGCTCCATGAGCCCTCCAGCCTGGCTGGATATAGGCCTGATATTTTGTTTAGCCTAGGCCAAGAGGGATTGAGAGGTAGGAGTACATGGCTGCATGTCACTCCATTGTTACATGGCACAGATTACACATCAGGTACCAGGTAGTGCTAGTAAGAGTGCCAGCTATGTAGTTCCCCTACAAAGTCTGTGCCCATGGAATAATTTGGGGAAGCTATTTATGTACAGTTTACAGATTTGCTTTTATACTGGGGGCTCTTTATGCATAACCACTGGTTGACCTGAACTCCATTTTGGATATCTGCTGCTGTTTTTCTCCCATGTTAGACTGGAATCTTGGGTGCTAGAGACACAAGACTGCCCTGACAAGGGAGCTACTTGAGGTGCTTTCTTTCAGGCAATAATCTGGCTCCTACCTGAGAAGAGATTTATCAGAGGGTGCTTGTTGAGCATGAAAATAATCTCATAGAAGTTCTTGTACTTAATAGAGCAGGCACTACTGTATTTCAGTCACCCAGTTTTATAGCCACAGACTGCAGAGAGCTGGTATTAGAGCTGATCCCACAGACTCTGATGAGAAAGACCAGTGGAGATCTGGGATGCTGGCTGTTTTCTGACTCAATCATCTTTTGTGCTTTGTTTCTTAAGGGAGATGCAGCAGTGCTGAAAATTCTGCATGAAGTCGCTTCATTGTTGAGGGAGTATGTGCCACATTTGTGACACACTACACTAGTGCATGTTCCTGAAGAGGTGACCTTCAGGAGAAGTGGGAACTTGAGGGAGACATTGCTGCTTCTAGTGCCTAAGCAGCTGTATGGGAACATCAAAGAGAAGGCTCAGATATTTAAAAGCCATCTGGACTTGGTCCTGGACAACCTGTTCTGCTGCTTGAGTAGGAGGGTTGGACCAGATGACATCCAGAGTTCCCTTCCAATCTCAGTCATAGCATCATAGAATCATAGAATGGTTTGAGTTGGAAGGGACCTTAAAGATCATCTAGTTCCAACCCCCTTGCCATGGGCAGGGACACCTTCCACTAGACCAGGTTGCTCAAAGCCCCGTCCAACCTGGCCTTGAACACTTCCAGGGAGGGGCCATCCACAACTTCTCTGGGAAACCTGTTCCAGTGCCTCACCACCCTCACAGTAAAGAATATTTTCCTTATATCTTATGTAAATGTCTTTCAGTTTAAAACCATTACCCCTTGTCCTATTACTACATGCCCTTGTAAAAAGCCCCTCTCCACCTTTCCTGTAGGCCCCCTTTAAGTATGGGAAGGCTATAAGGTCTCCCAGGAGTCTTTTCTTCTCTGGGCTGAACAACCCCAACTCTCTCAGCCTGTCCTCATAAGGAAGGTGCTCCAGCCCCCTGATCATCTTCGTGGCCTCCTCTGGACCTGCTCGAGCAGGTCTGTGTACTTCTTATGTTGGGGGATCCCAGAGCTGGACACAGCGCTCCAGGTGGGGTCTCACAAGAGTGGAGTAGAGGGGGAGAATCACTTCCCTCGACCTGCTGGCCACACTTCTCTTGATGCAGCCCAGGGTACAGTTGGTTTTCTGGGCTGTGAGCGTGCATTGCTGGCTCATAGTCAGTTTTTCATCCACGACTACCCCCAAGTCCTTGTCCGCAGGGCTGCCCTCAATCCACTCATTCCCCAGCCTGTATTTGTGCTTGGGACTGCCCCAACCCATGTGCAGGACCTTGCACTTGGCCTTGTTGAACTTTATGAGGTTTGCATGGCCCCACCTCTCCAGCCTGTCAAGGTCATTCTGTTGTTCTGTAATGTACACATGCAAATGGACTACATACCTTGACATGCAAGACCTGGAAAACATCTTCAAATACTGTCAAGACCTGTGGACCTAAGAGCATATAGGAATGAACATCTGATCCTTTCACAGCAATTTAGTAAGCACCCAGCAGGGAAAGCTCACCAAGAACTGACGCAAGAGTCTCTTATATAATGTAGAGTCATCAAATGGGCAACGATTGACAGCAACCATCTCACTTCTGTGACAGCACAGCTTGTAACAAGTCTGTGATGCCACAGCTGTGGCCTCAGGGGTTTTGGCAGGTGGGTGTTGCTGCTGGTGACATTGAGCATGTAAGCTTTGTTGGTAAAGAACAGGCCTACATGTGGTGTAGCCACAACAAGTCCAGTCCTTACTTGTCCACGCCTTTGTCACAGTCTGTATTTCACATGTTTAGGTTTCATGTTAGGCTACAGGATTGATCCAACTGGCTTAAGTAGCCCCCATCCTTCTCTCCCTCTTCTTCCTCCATGCTTCCCCACACCCCTTTCTTTACAAAAGTCCCTCTGCCTGCGCCTCTGCATGAAAACTGCATTAGAGGTGCTGCTCAACTTGAAAGATAATGCAGTAAAATAAGTTTTATTTATCTCAATCTGCTTTCATGTGTGGCATGAACGGCTGGGCCAGAGCTTCTGTATGAAAGACACAGACACTGGAGCAAGCGGAGGCATAAGTGCCTTGGAGAAATGCACACGGCAGCATCGCTGCAAACTATAGGTGTGCTGGGGAGATTGCATAAGGGTTCAGAAGTGGCTGCAAATATTAGATGAGTTAGGTGATATTAGGTTGGTAGGTAGGGTGTCAGTGAATGGCAAGGGATTAGTGACTGTCAGAGGACTGTACACTCTGTTTTCCTCAGCCAGGGAACTGCAAATTGCTCTTAGTCATTAGCAGCAGCTCAGTCTCCTCTGAGGTGAGGGAGATTTAGCATCACCTGTGCAGCCAGGAGCAACTGAGCCACTGCCATTCTGGGGGATGCACAAGCCAGAAGGGGGAAGAGCCACTTTCAAACCATCCGAGAAATGGCTTCTGTGTGTTGGAGGCTCCGCACTCCTTTCTTCAGCACCTTGTACTGGGACACGGAGAGCATGAGCACTTGCAGCGAAGCTCCCTGCGGCTCTGGCTCTCTGCCCTCTGCCACCAGCCCGCAGACCCCTGCTCATGGGCACAGGGCTTGTGCAGCTCGGAGGGGTCAGAGCCAGACACCACCTCACACCACAGGCTGGGCAGGCTGAAAGCCGGTCCCTGCGTTTGGCCTTTGCCTCTGAGCCAGCACTTGAGCGTATGGAGGGATTCACACTGGAAAATGGTGATGCCGCATGCTCCCGATTATGTTTCAGTGGTTTTTTACTTTTTTTGTTTTCCTTGGTTAAGATAATCTGTTAGCAACATAGTAGAAAGCTATTTATTCCCCATATCTCTGAAGCACTTCTTTACGCCCCTTAGATGCTGTGACTTGATTTATTGTGAATGACAGAGTAGCCTGCAGAGGGCAGCTTTACTCTTGCATCGCAGGCCTCCGCCGCTTGCTTTGTGTCACCAACACTGCTCAGAGCAGTGCTCCTTCCTTTCTTTCCCGCAAGAGAAAACAACAATTTACATCATGTAATTTTTCTCTGTTTCTTTTTCTCTAGCCTGCTTGTGACAGAGGAAGTCACCCAATCTACTATAATCTCTGTGGCTAAATAACATACAGTTCATTTGCATGCCGTGTGATTACGAGGTTCTAGAGGACATTAATTAGGAAGAAAATGTGGGGAGAGAATAGGGATTAGAAAGTATCCGTCAGTCAGATGCCTGTCAGCCAGCAGAATAATAATAATTAATCATAATTAACAATACGTTCTGTGTCAGTAGTGCATCTTATCTGAGGACTTTACAAGCATTTTGTATTTAATCTGTGCAGCTCCTTCTGAGGGGAACAGACATGGTAAAATACTTAGAACTAAATTTGCAAATGGCATTTCTGAAGTGAGACCCCTAAGGTAGTTCTATACAAGCACCAAAATAAAGTGCCTGATTTTCAGCCATGCTGAGCATCTGCAAACCCCAGAGTTTGTGTTCTAGTATTAGATGTCTTTTAGCCCAGACAACATGAGTACTGCCTGTTTCTTGGTGAAGGAAGGACAACAACTTTTCAAGTGATATGCAGGCTGTGCTGGGAAATTCAAGTCTGACCTCGTGGTCATGACTGGATTTACCTCTCATCTCTACTTTCCTGCACTCTGCAAGGAAAGAGCCTGATCACACATGCAGGATCAAGTTCTTACACGTGAGCTGTGCACAGGTTGGGGATGTGCAAGGCCAAGCATGCCACAGGTCAGTTCACCTACAAATATTCCTGTTCCAGCTCTTCTTAACCATGGTGTGAATACTGCTGGGACATTGCCAGCAATGATGGAAAATGTGCTGTTTGCAGGACTCAGTGTGCTTACTGCTGCTTAATCAGCTCTCAAACCATTGAACAGACATTGTCCAAAGCAGTAAGAAGTGTTCTGGTGAACAAAATACTGAGTTGCCTTACAAGTCAAACTTCTGAGCCATAACCAAAACAATGGCGATGAGAAAAAACTTCCAGCAGTTTTGTGAAATATCTTTTATTTTATATCTACACATTTTTTTCAGTGTTTTTCCCCTCAGATAGAATCTCAGGATGTGTAATGCTAGTTTTAGAAGCACCAGAAAAAAAAAAAAAAAAAAATCCAGATTTTGAGCTCACATGTACAATGCCTTGCTGCCACATTTCCCACACACAGATGATTTCTGTCATTTTCATACTCGGCAACCCTGAAATCAGAAACATTACACCCTTAAAGCTCAGCCCCCTCCATCTCTCCAGGCTCACTGGAGAGATACATGCCATTTCAGGTGAAAAATGTTTGTTTTGTCCAGCTAATAGTATGGTTAGTCGCTTCATTGGACACTACCCCCCCTCCTGCAGACCTGGCAAGTTTTTTTGCTAACACAGGTTAACTGAACAAAGGCAAATAAACCTGTGCCACAAATGACTCTTCACAACTTCAGGGTATATAGCCCTTCCTGGCCTGTGTTCAGCCTTTTTTGTCCTTTTTTTCTATCACCATTGTAACAAAGAACTGGTATACTCTGTAGGGAGGGAAGCCTAAATTCTGCCACGTGATCTCCTAGGTCTGTAGCACAGTGGTAGAAATCCTCCAAGTTCTGTAAGAAATGCAGATTAGTTAGAAAATCCCTCTTTAGAATTGATTTAACTATGGAAAGAAAAAATACATCCAGTGTTGCAGCTTTAGTGCTACTTATTTGAGATCAAAAATTCTTCTCTCTCTTTTTTGCTAGTTCTCAAATTTTCTATTTCTGCTATGCTGCAGTGCTTTTGAACCAGAATAGCACAAACCCCTAGAAACGGATGGATATAGCACAAAAGGTTAGAAGCTCTGGCAGTGGACCAAGCAACAGATTATAGATTTGCAATGACCCTTTTGAGTCTCAGAGTTATCACCACTTTGTAAACAAATGGACAAGCTTCACAATCCTCCTACCTATTGTTTCAAGTTGCCTGGGAATACAGGCAGAGCATTCTACACTGGTGACAATCTGATTAACTAAAGTCAGTAATAATCACTACCATGGGGCCCAACGCATTTCCTCTGTCTTTAAAGATAAAATTCTTCTATTTTGTTCAACACAACACATACAAATCTTGTTTGTAGATTTGGCAGCATGGCTGCAGAGGTTTCTGAAGGTGTTAAGAGCCCACTGTGACTCTTCTCCAAGGCTCAGCTGGAGAGATGTAGTCTGAGCTCCTGCAGAAATCTTTCCTTTAATTTTATGCAGAAGGGTCTTTTTATTTCCACAGATGTTACCGTCTTTTCCACCCTATAGGCAGTCTCAACTGTGCTATGACTAAATCCACTTAAACCCTGTGCTTGCAGAGGACAGTATCACTTGGGGCAGGAAGTGAAAGTTCATCCCTTAGGAAAGAGCTTGCCATGATTTTGCAAGGCACAGCAGTAACCTGGTAACCGACATATCCATTCCTGTTACATTTTCTAGGTCACCATGAATCATTCTTAAGGGAGCAAATTTAACAAGGCAAGTTGAGAGGACTGTAACTACCCTGCGCTCCCCCTTCCCCAGCTAGTACTAATCACAGAGATGTTTGTGCTTTCATGGGACATGGTGTAGTCAGGGTGATGCAGTCCCCATCCCCTCCCTGTCCTCTCAGGGTGCTGCACATCCCTGCTTTCTATTGACAGCGATGCTAACAATGATTCTGGTTCCGAAGATCCCATCCATTGGCATCCCACTCAACAAATGTAGAATAAAATGAGAGAATAAAGCAATTTCAGTCTGAGTCAAGAAACAGGAGGTGTACATGTAAGGGCATGGGGAAGACACTGGTCAAAATGAGAGGCAGATTCCATAGCAAGATGCCAGGCAGAGAGGCAGTTCTAATATACACACCAGTTTAGCCCTATATTGGACATGAGAAGGAATCCATGAGCTTCGAAATGCTAAGGGTTCCCCCACTACACACATTCAAGGATAGTGACATACGTATGAAAACAATACTCTTCCCTTTCCATATGCTGTGAACAACAGCATCAGCAGTTGACACATGACTCCCTTTTATCCAGCTGAATAATACTTTCCCGCAAGATGACAGTGTATAGCATGTAAATTTGACCACGCTGCAGTATTTCTTCAGTGTTATCTCTGAAGATACTGTGGGCCAGAGTCTTGGCTGTTTTAAAACCCGAAGCTCTCATGCCATAAAGCTAAAAATGTGCTGGCAGGGGTTACAGACTGCAGTGATTTGAGCTGAGGACCAACAGGGTATGACATCCTGATTAACATTCAATCTTGGTGCAGCAGTTTGTGGGCAAAGAGCATCTCTCAGCAGGAATAAACCATGAAAAACACAGAACACATCTTCATCAATTACATGGAGTATTTCTTAGCCCACAGTTATCACCAATTAGGCAAATTCTTTTCTCTTGTGATTAACTTCTTTTTTGACCTTATATAAGACACTCCACTTCCTCATGCCTCAGTTTCCACACAGGGGATAAAAATATTCCTTTAACTTGCAGAGATGTTTTGCTGATTAATTAATGCCCAGCTGCACTTTTAAGGCTCTTGAGATGAAAAGTGCAATGTATGTATTTACTTTTAAAACTCTATTTGACTATCTTGCTGAAAAAGACATTTGGACCACTGCCAGCATGGGGAGGGCAGAGTTCTCAGCGGACACAGGAAATCAGAACTGAGCATATCTTGTGTACCCCCCAAACCCTGGTCTTCCAGGTTTTGCTCAATGCTCATTGCAAGACCAGAATATCTACAAAATACCTGCTGTCTCTATCCAGGTTTAATTTTGGCTAAATATTATTCAGGGAACAAATTGTGACAGCTGCTGTTCAAACACAGTGAGCCTTCTGTTGATGTCAGTAGTTGTATGAGAGACGAATTTGGCTTGCTATCCCATTTTAATGAGTGCATGAGTGTATGTATCTCCTGTGTGTAACACTGAGACAGTGTTAAAGCAGGTCAGGATTTGGTTTAAATTCCTCAGCCTCTGGGACTCTCTTATTTCCTGCTGAAGAAATCAGGTCTTCAGCAAAATGTATGTCACCGTAGCAGAATCAGGGGTGCCATCTGCAGTTAGAAAGCTGGATTCCACAAAATTGTGCCTTTGCTTTCAGTGACTGCATTGTATCTCCGTATGGACCCTCTTGATATGTGGGCCTTCATTTTGAAAGAGAGGTCCTGGTTTGTTCTGTCAGAGCAGCGCTCACTGTTTCTCAGGCTGCTGCACAGGGTAAAGTGAGTACAGTTTTTCTTTTAATCCACCTGTGCAACAGCCCCAAAAAGTGTGTGACAGGGAGAAACAACTCCACCGTGCAGAGGACAGCAGGCTCTAAAGTGAATTTTTAGGTACAAAGAATGTGTGGGTTGAATGAGTAGCTGAGCAACAGCTGAGAAGCTATGGAAATCAGAATTTTCCTAGATCTAAGAGGTTTAAATTTTTTGATGGAGAATAACTGCGCCCCGTTGTAACAAAGCTGAACGGTTTTTTGGACTGTGTATAAACCCTTGATTTTGGCAAATAACGGCTGACTGAGAAGCTGGAAGCAGTGTGCTGCGCATGCAGTCTGTAAGCCTTTTGTCATTCTGAATGTTGGTTCAAGTAATCTTTCTTTGACAGCTCATTTGCATCTAAGCTATCCCCAAAGAGTCTGAGAGTTTGGAAATAATAGAGATGACATTTGGGTAAGTGTTTAAAAATGCACAGCAGCAGCATGCTCGGAGGCTTGCATTAACAAGCAGAAACGAATCCTGAAAGTGAGCTATAAAAAAAGAAGTAGAGAATCTGTCTGAATGAAGTAAGCTTCACTGGGCATCTGATGACTAAGTAGGAAATGTTTTGTGCCAAAACCTGGGAAGGTAAGCGTTACTTGCAAGATGACAGCGCCAGAAAATAAACCAACACCAATAAGGCTTGTGGCTAGAATGCAGTATTGAGTACAGTCTACTCCCAACCTCTGTGAAGTGCTCCATTGAGAAAATTGCTTGCAAATCAGGCTGAATGGCAATGGAAAAACAGGGCAACAGAATGGTTTCAATGAGCCAAAAAAATTATGTGATTTTAAGTGTTCCTGTCCTCTAGCACAGGCACAGTGCCAGCAAATCTGTTCAAGCAAGGTTTGAGGATTAGGGAGATGCAATTTTGCTAGTTCCCAGGCAGTTGATGTCAGTGCAACTCTGGAGATGTTGCTCAGTACCAGTAGGGTGTATCCTGACAGGAAAAGAGCTGGTGGCTGGTGAGTTTGGAAAAAAAACTGCTTATGCCAGAATGGGGACATTAAAACTATCTAGGCGTAGGTAGCTCCATGCAACTGAAGCAACACAGAGTTGTAGGTGTCAGGAGCGTTAGAGTTTGTGAATTGGATTTACCGCTGGTGTTTCCATGATGTGCAAACATTCTAATTTTTACTCTTATTGCTATTGTAATAGCTTGTAAGGGCAGCGGTTCAGCTGAGGACCCAATTTTACAAACACATAATAAGAGACAGCATTTGCCTGAAAGCTTTTTAGTCCAAATGGGGTGAAACAAATAAAGAATTGAAGAAGAAAAAAGGCAAGATGAGGGGATGAATTGCCCTGAAGTAAAAGGACAAATTAGGGTGAAGCCAGAACTTCCAAGTTCAGCATCATTCCCATAACAACCCTGCAGAGCTGCTCAGTGGGTATAAACCACAACTGTATCAGGACCAGCATCTTATACTCATTTTGCAAAGCATAATAGCCTTCATAAGGGAAGGTGATGTGACATGTCAGGCCCTCTGAAGAAAGAGGACAGAAGCCCTCAGGAGTTTAGCTCTAAATTAGGTATTTTGGGCTCTGGAATGTTACAGAAAGTCTATTAATTTGCTGTTGAAGAATGGAGATCCCATTCAGGCTGTCTACAGGTTTGGGACCTAGCTATGTGAGCACCAGGGCCTGATCCTGCTAGGGGAGACCCAGGGATACAGGATTTGTGTGGTGTTCACTAAAGCCTTGAATTATGCCTCACACCTGCCCAAACTCCTGCCTGCCACTGTCTGTTCTTAACAAAACACAGCAGGAACTGCTGAGCTTTAGAAATAATTTTTAAAGGTCATTGATTTCAGCCATTTATCCTTCCCCATTTTCCACATGCTGGATTATGTGGTTTTACCTGGAGCTTTTTTGGAGCTTTCTTTCTCTTCTGTGGCATAAACAGCCTGCAGTCTGAGCTCTTTTGCCTGCCAGTGTCAGGCTCAAGAGCACACAAAAGCCAGAAATGCTCATATAAATTACCTGCAAAGAAAGATCAAAGGCAATGAGCTAATGTTGACTGTTCTCATTCATTTCAGTAAGCAGCCTTAGTGTGGCAGAGCTCCTGCTGAGTGCCAGTGTAGCCTGCCCTATTTCCTTCAGACCTCTCACCCTAAATAGTGCCTGTTCAGCAGTATTGCTGGCTTCTTTTAGATCCAGAGGAAACACTTGAATTATAAGGAGGTAATAGTGTCCTGCAGTAATATATGAAAAAGAGTCTTTTATACCTGTGTCCTGTCTGGAAAGCCAACTGGCTCACTCAAGTCTAGATGCAGGCAATAAGCCAGCAGGTGAACAGCATGGGCAATGGGGAATTCATGCTTAGCAGAACTGAGACCCCAAGCTAACACAACAGCACAGACAAAATCCCTCTGCAAAATCAGCTGCTTTTCTTCAGAGGTCAATTAGCCATCAGGGGGCATTTTTACAGAGAATCTCTAATAAATAACTTGGAAGAGAACACGATTTACTCTGTGATGAGAAAGAGGGAGATTTTTAAAACTCATCTGTTTCCTCTTATTCTGAAACAAAACCCCGAGAGTTTTTTGTGCAATACCTGCCCTCTTCCTCTGTTTCCCAACCAGGCACTTCCCTCTCTTTCCAAGTGGGCTGCATGGGGAAACAGCTAGGTGAGAAATTAGCTGCTCAGACATTTAAGTGAGGAGCAGGCTGAGGAAACACTTTGATTTTGATAACTGATGTTTCAAAAAACCCAGACCTTTAATGTTCAAGAATTTCTGAATTCCCATGGGGAATAAAATAAAAAAGATCCCTACTCAAAGAGAATCGAAATATCCTGCAACACTCAACTGCTATTCTGGGATGGGATACAAGTAAAAATGTGGTGAAAGAATCAGATCATTCAGAAGATTTCTTGTTAAACAAATAAACATTTTAAAATACCAGTAAGGTCAGTTTAAGAAGGAAGTATCTGATTATTGACAGATTTTTTACAGAGGTTATAAAAAATCTGAAAGCCAAAAAGCCAAATGATTTGTCAAGTGGAAATTTTGTGTTCATCTTCTAAAGATAAAATTATTTTCTACTCTTTTTTTTTCTGTTTTATCCAGCTTTTCACCAAAGATTTGAGAAAATTTGTGGAAAAAAACTGCATGGAAGGCTTTAGGTTTGGAATTTTTTAAAAAGATTTCTGCTGAACCCAACCCATTTCAGAGTGTGGCCAGCTGTAGTGAAAACACAGAAAAAAGTAAACAGAGGACAACAGAACTGATCCTCCCCATAGAAACCACTGCTCAGAAATACAGATAAAAGTAGCTGGAATGTTCTGGAGCACTCCTGGATTTTGTTTTGGAGTGGCAAGCTGGAGAATATTTATTTGCAAACCTCAGTCAGGGAATAAGGAGCCAGAGAAATGACTCACAGGATCCTAGACCCGCTGAATAAAAGCTGTTTGAAATGGCAATCCACTGAAGAGTACAGTATTTCTTGAATCAGATTAAAGCCTCAGTCTACAACTTCTGTGATCACAAAAATACCTTAAATGCTTTTTCTTTTCCTTAGTGCATCAACTCCTTTAGGTTCTGGACACTCCCAAACAGAAGAAAGCAGGTGACTTGCTTGTTCTTATGGACTATGTGAGAAGCAGGCTATGTCTTTATTTTAAGAAAGTGGGTGTGGATGTGCCTCTCCGGTCCACACTCTCTCTAAGAAAGTCCCTGTGCTGCTTGGGAACATACCTCGACAGAGGAAGGCAAAATCCCATTCACTTGCCTCTTCCTAACTCTAACCCTAAGTCACTCTAGAGCAAGGACTTCTCACAAACAGGCTGCTGCAGCCTGTAAAACACAACAAAATTCACAACAAAAGTCCATTAATATTCATAAACTACAAGAGGCACTGGAGAGATTGTTGAATGCTTTATTACTAAGATAATTTCCATGCTTTTTCTAGATTTTATTCCTTCAGGCTTCTCCACAATATTTCCAAATCACCCATGTCACAGATGTCATCTAGGGGAAACAAAGACATCTCCAAAGAGCACAGTCATTAATCTGAGTTCTTTTTTGTTATTTGCTCTTGTTTCAGATAGATAAGCGTAAACAATGTGATCCCATACATGGTTAGTATGTATGGTTAGTAACATAAAATGCCTTATCTGTGGCTGCATCTACAGTTACATTTTGATTTGTTACAGTAGTGTAGTGTTGAAATGAACCCCCTGGTCATTCCCATTTCTGGTACACAAAGTTGCTTGGCACATGGGAACTAGGTTTCCTTTGAAAGAAACTGCACCAAAAGCTCTATTCCAGATATGCATCAAACATGCTGCAGCTTCCAATGAGAAGCAGTCCCAAGCACAAATACAGGCTGGGTGGAGAATGGATTGAGAGCAGCCCTGAGGAGAAGGACTTGGCAGTGTTGGTTGACAAGAAGCTCAACATGACCCAGAAATGTGCATTTGCAGCCCAGAAAGCCAACTCTCTCCTGGGCTGCATCAAGAGAAGTGTGGCCAACAGGTCAAGGGAGGTGATTATCCCACCCTACTCTGCTCTCGTGAGACCCCACCTGGAGTGCTGTGTCCAGCTCTGGGGACCCCAGCATAAGAAGGACATGGACCTGTTCAAGTGAGTCCAGAGGAGGGCCACGAAGATGATCAGAGGGCTGGAGTACCTCTCCTATGAAGACAGGCTGAGAGAGTTGGGGTTGTTCATACTGGAGAAGAGAAGGCTCCGGGGACACCTTCTAGCGGCTTTCCCGTACTTAAAGGGGGCCTACAGGAAAGGTGGAGAGGGGCTTTTTACAAGGGCATGTAGTAATGGGACAAAGGGTAATGGTTTTAAACTGAAAGAAGGTAGATTTAAATTAGATATAAGGAAGAAATTCTTTACTGTGAGGGTGGTGAGACACTGGAACAGGTTGTCCAGAGAAGTTGTGGCTGCCCCCTCCCTGGCAGTGTTCAAGGCCAGGTTGGACGGGGCTTTGAGCAACCTGATCTAGTGGAAGGTGTCCCTGCCCATGGCAGGGGCGTTGGAACTAGATGATCTTTAAGGTCCCTTCCAACCCAAACCATGCTATGATTCCATGATATAAGACTCTGGACCTATGACCTGTCTATCAGAGAGCTTCAAATCACATGCCTGGGGATGATAAGATGGCACCCTGCATGAAACCAGATGCATTCAAGCTCTAGATGCTCCTTGTGCAAAACACAGAAAGGAAAAAAGCAGCCTAGACTGTCAAATCGAGTCAGACAAATGAAGTCAATAGCAATAGTACAGATAACTGTCTTCCCTGGAGATATTTGCTGTGTGTCAGTCTTGCTGACTGACTGATTCCCTCTTTCTCTATGACATTTGAAAACCAAAAATAAATTAGGAATTTATTATAAATAAATTAGCAGTTAGCACTGTTACTGCTGTGCAGGGAGGCCCGTAAAATCTGGGCTAGGAGCCCTAGAAATTATTCTACTGAAGAGTGAGGCCTGGACAGCCACGCCCTTTGCCTTCACAAAGTGCTGATGCCAGCCTCGCTCGGTCTGAACTCCGGGTGATGAAGAGTTCAGTGTGGCTTGAACTCTGACACCTGGCAGAAGCAATGGTGTGTAAATGCGGCCCTGCCTTCTCATATCCCTCAGTAAACCCTAAAATTTCTACTTCTTTACCTAAATGTTTTGCAGTCTAAACTATTTGGTAAGGACAGCTCCAATTTTGGGGAGTAGGCTAAGTGTAAGCAGCTCCTATTTGCTGTTACTTTGCCTGTGTTAAGCGTTGGATTGTTCTTGGAAAAGCAGTGATATTTATTGTCCTGCCTCTTCCACATGCTCCATTCCCCCAATATTTTATGAGGCCAGAGCACTCCTTGTGCGCTGAGTACTATGCTGGATGTGCCTTAGATCCTCAGTGTTTCCCTAACTCTGCAGCAGAAGACTGGAGGATTTATTTGCTATATGACTTGTATTTGTATGCTTTATGATTGCTTTGTGCTTCATGCATCAGAGCTTCTCCATTCTCTGTTGTCTTGTCATTATGACACTGAGAAGGCACATCCTGCACACTGGTGACGCATCAGGCCAAGTGGTCAAGGTGAGCTAGTTTCTGCAGCTGACAGCTAGAGGTATGATAGCACCATGTTGAGCTGCTTTTGATTCACCGCCTAAAGAAATCTATTATAGCTAGTCCCTATGGGACTAGCATGAGTTTTGAGCCAGACTTCTGGACCTGTAGCAAAAGTCTGGGTGACTGCACCAGCAGACCCTGCTGTGGGTGTAGAGTCATTCCAGATTGCACAAACCCTTAAAACAGCAAATCTCTGCAAATTAGTATTATCTTTCTTCTTCCAGCTCTTGTTGGTTTCTCAAGGAAATGTCTTATAAGGGCTGCCAGTGATACCCATCACCTTTTAATACACCCAAAACATCCAGGTATCTTTCAGGGTACTCTCATTTTCAATCTCTTCTGTTTGTTCTCACAAGAATGTAAATATGCCTTCAAACCTTCAGGTCTTGTTCCATTCTCATGAGATGACAAACCCATGAGGAATTGGGATGCTGGGGCTGTGATGGGTTGTCTGTTGCAGGCTGGTTCTGTAGGTAAGATGGCAGATGAAAACCTAGCTGGCCTCTGTCTAAAAATCACTGAGCTGGAATTCTGTCCATGAAAGATAGACTCCAAGAAAAGGGCAAAAACATAGCTATAATTTTTTCTGATCTGCTGTAGCGACAACATTAAATATAGTGAATTGATTATACAGCATGAGTAATTATTATAGCCTTATTTGCCTTTCTGCTGTATGGAAGAATTAAGATCCTTGAAAAAATTTAAGAACAATGTAGTCACAGTCCATTGGAAACAATTACGAGGGCAGGAGAACCTGAGATGCAGCATCAAGTACCTTTGATTTTTTTCTTCCTTTTTTTTCCCTCTCCTTTTAGTTTTTCTTTACATGGCTTTGCTGACAGCATTATGTCACATTTTTCCTAGATAACTTTTGTTGTGAATTTTGTAAGATGCTTTTATCAATTCTTTAAGGCTGATGATAAGATGAATTACTCAAGGCATCCTATTGTTCTGCAGTTCATATCAACCTCATGATTTAATCATTTGACATGGATACATTCTATGTACATTGATACATTATTTTTTCTATATATAAATCAAATAGGAATAAAAATAACAAACCAAGAAAGCGTACACTGTGAGCGGATTGTCAGACAAGGTAAGCCACCAGGCTGCCACTAACAAGGGTTATTGATATATTTATGAAAATAATCCTCCATTTCCATCTCAATGTACACACGATTTGAATGTCATTAAGAAATTCATTGCTTAGTGTTGGGAAAAAAAACCCCATTAATTATAAATAAACAATCAGTTCTTGATTTTTGCAATGCTTAGCATAAAATTAGAGCACAGATAAACCAGCACACACAAAAGCCTCTGGCTTTTGACTGAGCTTGGGTGTGTCTGAGGTGCTATTGATGGGCAGAGATCTATTAAGTCTTGCATTCAGACCTGTTTCAGGTAGTCAACTTAGATGGTGAATATAATTTCCTAAGAGAAGAAAATGGTGTTATCACTAATTGTTTCTGACTGACAAACAAAACTCAATTCTTGGTTTAGACTTTTCCCAGGAACTTCTTTACATACACGTGGTTGTTCATGTGAGCTCTGTCTGTTGCATACAAACAATCAGGAAAAAAATCATGTCATGTTTTTCTCCTGCAGGCTTTAAGGAAAGGAAAAGAGGGTATTACAATGTTGGCATATTCAGATAAATTTATTACATAGGAAACTAAAAGCCTTAATTTTGATACTTAAGTACTTCTGAACTCCATGATCAGCAACCTAATACACATAGCCTGTGTTCAGCCAAAGGCCAGCAGAGATTCTCCTTCAGCATTGTGGAAAGGACTTGCATCTTCCTAGCAGGAGCCCACAGGTTGTCTCCAGGTATCCATGGCTGGTGATGCAGTTTTATCTGCAGAGATATTGTGGGCATGCAGTAGTTCTGAATACATTTCATAGTGGAGAGGTAACATAAGGAGGCATCATGACAGATTTCCATATGGTACTGCCTCTTCACTGAGCAAGAGACTCCGCATGCAAGTTGGCTATGCATGACTGTTGGCTTCTTCCAAAAACACAGCTGGTCATTAAAGTAACTCTGTTCCTTTTTGTTGATGTTATTAAACTGAGAGATAAATCAAGTGTTTGTGAGTATGTGGGAAGGAAGGCAAGTAAAAGAGAAAACAGAAAGCCAGAAAGAGGCAAATCCATACAACACAGCATGAAAGCACTCGCAGAAGTAGGTTGTGTGTCCTGCAGTGTTTTTTATTTGTCTTTCAGCCCACCATAGTATGTTGGAAAATAGGCCTCATAATGTTCTGAAACCTTGGAGGAACATGGTGGGCTCCTGTTCGTGTTCCTTGAGGGACTTTAACTTACTGAGACTGCCCTTAATTATTGGAATTGAAATGATAATCAAAGAAGGGCTTGAATAGAAACGTTGGTACTTTTCCTTGTGTCCGCAGAGTGAGAAACATACCTCAGGCCAAGGTTGCTTCCCCAGAGGTATGTTTGCTCAGTTATCTAACAGATCTTGCAGTTGGCAACACCTATATTTAATTACAACTTCATCATCATGGTAATAGAAAACTGTTTTTCCTCTGCCCTCAAACTCTTAGATGTCAGGCTCATCTGCTGCTCTTTTCCAGCTCCCTGATGGAGCCACAGTGAATAACAAGCTGGTGCTTCCCGAGAAACTGTGCATCAATACTCCTGGAAGCTACCCAGAAAATACCCTCCAGGAAAATTCCAGAGACACTCTTGATGATTCACTCAGCACTAGTGAACCACCTAACTGGATGTGAGCACTCACCCTGTCAGAAAGGCCTTAATCTAATAAGCAAAACAGGAGACTGACTCCCAGCCCTTTTTATATTTTTCTTCTTTCAAAGCCATCTGCTTCTCCGACCTATTTCAGAACATGCAAATTCACAAGCGAGGTGAAATTTCCCATCGACCAGTAGCCTGTGAAATATAATTACTGTGCTAATTTTGAATTCCAAGTGGTCAGCACAGGTTAGGAGTGCTCGCTCAGCAAACACGTTAACACAATTACAACGAATATTAAAAGCAGCCACACTGAGATTTGGCAATGACTCTGGAAAATGACAGGTAGCTTTTTTGGGGTCAGAAAACAGACAACAAAATGCCTGATAAATGTTTTTTTATGTTGCACAAATGCATTCTCAGTAGAAACGACTGAAGGCAAAAGGAAATGATAGTGAGAGAGCATTGCATCCAGGCTTCTTACCCAGCAACGCTCAAAAAATAAGAGGCTGTTATGAAACCTGTGCTCTCTTGCGAGGTCTTTGCTACCTTGTATGACCTCCGTCAAGTTATGCGCTCATTCAGCACTGCAGTCTGTCTATAACAGGGGCTAATGACACTAAGCCTGCTGGATAAATCCATGTGGGATTTATGGCTGTGCAGTGCACAGCATTTCAAGGTATACAGCATGCCAATTTGACAGTATCAGTGACAGGGGTAAGGCTGTGAAGCTGTTTCAAAAAATCATAGAGTAATCCTGCTTATGAGATAATTTTCCCATTGCTTCACAGTGGAATAAAGAGTGAGATTTAATACTACGTTTTAATGGAAATAATTTTGCTGCTTCCAGTAAAGACTGGAATCATGGCTGAATTTTTTTATTCTTTCAGGAACACCTTTGGGATTCATCTAATATTAAAGAATGTGTTTTGATGGTGACAGCAGGTGGTACATGAGCCAAACTCTGGAGTAAATCATACTAGCAGAGCCTCACCAAAGTAACCGGGAACATCAGTTTTCCCCTTTAGCATCTCTAACACTGGTGGTGGGTTCCAGGCTGTGATGCTTGGCAGAGGATGCTCACCTCAACAAAGTAAAGCCCCAGTTCTCTTCTGGGGAAGCAACAGTCTTAGACCTGCTGTGCTGACTACCTTGGAAGAGGGGGTACAGGCGCTGCTGGTGTGCTCATAGCAGGACCTGAGGGAATCAAAGTAGCAATCATTTTGGATGTTGTCTTCATTTCTTGGAAGGGTCTATGTACAAGGTGTGCATGGAGTGAAAGGGGGAATATGTCTCCCTACATCTGAGACCAATTTCAATCTGTTGTAGCATAGGCAGAAGAATTGGAGAGCTCAGCAGAAAATATACAGAAATTACTAATGCAAAGATAAGACGAAATATACTGACGGGGGATGGAGGGGAAGGAGAATCCATTTTGACATACATGCTGAAATCAGACAGCTCAGTGATTAGTGCGTGGGTTCAAATGTAATCTGACTTTGGTCAGATCTGATTGAAAATCCAGTTACAAAAGGCAAGTTAACTCTCCCCTTGGCACTGTCTGTCTGCAGAGTAGGATCTGGGGGCAGAAGAAGACCTAGGGTGCTGCTCGATGGAAGTGCCAGGCAGCACAGTGCTGGCCTGCTGCAGGTACTCGTGGGAGAGTATAGAAGCTGCCCTGCAGGTTCAGGACAGCAATCTGCAGTGTAAATGTGTTTTAACAGCCAGCTGGGAAAAGCATCCTATATCACATGGCTGGCATCGTGTGGGAACTCCACATAAAAGCAGAATTCAAATCCAGCTCTCCAGTGCTGAGAATTGCTGCTTTAAGCATAAAGACTTTTTCTCCTCCCTCCCCAACACTAACATGTTCTCCAAGTCAGAGCCATTTGAATGAGGCAAGGTAGGAAGAAAAATAACCAGAACTGAATAAAATATATATATCTATATACACAGATACATAGATATATGTGAATACATGTATCTATATGATCAGGATGGTACACACACAAGGGGTTTGCAGAGGCAAGAGTTTTTAGGATGCAAACCAACATATTTTTCCTTACTGTCATTCTTAGAACTTATTTTACTGTGTTGCCTGTCTGTTTCAGACTGATGGAGGTTTTTTTAAACTTCAACTAAAAATTTCTGAGTGGTGCAAATTGGCATAGTTATTTGAATAAAGGCAGACATAGTAATTGTTCCTGCCTGCCTATATTAAAATGTCTCTGCTATACCAAATCTTCCATGAGCTGCAGTTCTCCTTTCTTTTAAGCAGTTGTCCGAGCTTGTCTACTATTTATGGTAAAACAATACTGAACATTTTGCCATCATGTTGGGTCACAGAACAAATGAGAGAGCACAGGCAAACAAAACCAAGGGATCAGTGCATAGATGTCTGACATTATATCTGACTGGAAATTATTCCAAAAGTCAACATATGCAAGTAGTTAAATGTGGCTTATATTTTTCCTTTGGTCCAGGGCCCTGACTTTCTTAACAGCAAACACTCGCAAACACACCATCTGTTGTTGAAGAACGAGCAGTTTAATGAAGAGGATCAGATTCTTTCCATCTCACTTACGCCTTGGTGCCCGTTCCATTTTCTGGGCAGTTGTCTTCTGCAAGTAATACAAAATTTCCTTTGGTTTCCTTGAGTTGTTCTTCAGACTCTTAACTCATTAGATTGGTGATTTGGGATGCAAGCACAGATGTCAAATACATTTTATGATTTTTAAATAATTTGCTTTTAAAAGGAAAGAGACCTGACAAAATCATTCAAATATTATTGCCAGAGCAGCTGTAGTGTTTTTAAACCAGAGGTGTAGCACCAGCAACAGCAGTCGTATATACGTGCACCTGTGCACACAGTCTCTGTAGTCACCTCACTCTGACTTTTACTAATCCGTCAATAAAACTATGAAGGGAGGTGATACTGGTGTCCCTGTGTCCGTCTTCATCCGGACCATTTTTTCTGAGCTCTGGGACCATGGTATGGTACATCTCCCACAGCACATTCCCCACATTGAGGTGGTGCACTCATCTCTTGTGGGCCTTTTCCAAATGCCCTGCTTTGCTTTCAACTCTCCCTGGCAAAAAGGCTTCAGATCCTTTCCCTGCAGTTTCCCAGTGCTCCTTTCCCACTGCAAACCTGCCAGGAGGAAAAGCAGTACTTTTTGCTCCAGGAGAACATGATCCTCACTCAAGCTTTACCGAACCGACAGCCACATTAGCAACCAGCAAGGAGCCCGTGAGCAACCTGAGGCTTAATTTTTATAAAACTGAGCCATTTATTTCTCTAATCCCATTGCACAGCTAAAGAAGCCTGACTGTCCAGGTGGAACGGCAGAGGCTGCCACGCTCCATCTCTGCCAGCTACTCCCTGTGGCAGTCTGGCATTACACTGTGTTTGTGCCAAGGAAAATGCCAGCAGGAACCATGTCCAGACAAAGACATAACTGGGTCAGTCCTTATGTTTGAGATGAAGGTCCTGTTATGCTGCTGTCACCATGAAATAGAGCCTCAGATATGCCCCTTTTACACAGTTCATCTAGTTTAACAGCAATTCGGAGAAACTGGGAATTCGGTTGGTCAGAGCAGCATTGATGGCAATGCATGGTTTGATGGGATAAAGAAAATGAAGCTCAGAGAATAACTGATATCTCATTCTAATTAATGTCCATGTAAAGACTTGCACAGTAAACTGAGACTTATGACTCACCTCCCTTAGCCTTAAGCAGCTCTGGAGGAAATGTTCATTTTACAGAGATGCAAACACAAGGCAAGAAGTAAAGATAACCCGCCCACTATGAACCCATCTGTTTGAGCAGAAAGACCTATCTTTTGTAGGTGGGCACAGCATTTTCCAGAGGATGGAAGCCCTGGGGTAATAATTACCTGATTCTTCAATCTACAAACCAGAGGGAAAGAATGAATGTCAGGGGGAAAGAACATGTTTCGGTATTTAACAAAAACAAGAGACATGCCTGAACTGCTCAGCTGAGATCCTGATACAGATGGCAGTCTCAACGTTGAACTCCCAAACTGGAATTTATCTGGTTTCACTTCAGTGCCCCTTACAGATAGAAACCAGGACCAAAGTCTAGAAAGCTTAAATGCTGGCCTTGGACTTGAGTCTGTATCTGTGGCAAACTGTGATACCTTGTAAGGACACTAAGAGCAAATACATGTATTACAAAAAACCTGTTAGGCAGATGGCTAAGAACCAAAAGTTCCAGTCTAGACTGGAGTCTGCTGCAGGCTAAGTCACTTACAACAGAAAGAAACAAAAGTTTAGGAGGATTAAACAATTAGCCACTCTCATTTTTGGAGACTGTGCAGGAAAAATTGCTGTAAATTCTTTCTTGTCTGGGATGAGTTAGCTACAGACATGTTTTCTCTCAAAGCCTGTGTAGGTTGAAGAACATCACTAGCAAAATCCCTGAATTACTAACGATAGTTCAGGTCCTTATTTGGCTTTTTCCTCAAAAAGATGTAGCAACATCACCATTTTTGGACTGTACATCTGGAAAGTCAGCTGTCTTTTGCTTCTTTGATACTCAGTTCATCAGAGATCCAAGTGCCCATACTGCAGCTCCTCATGTTTTAGAAAATGAAGCAAAGTCCTTTGTGAAAAAGGCAAAAGATCAGGGGAGACAGGTAATTTGTAGGAAGTACCAAAAGATTATAGGTAACTGTAGGGATTTGGGGATTTGGCCTAAATGAAGAGTAACAAAAATACTGCTATGTAGCAAAGAATATAGCAGCATGCAGACAGAAGGTGATTTAGAGCTGATGAAGCTGGCATGCTCCTGGGGTTTGAGTTCAAGAAATCAAGAGTGCAGGAAAGGACAATCTGAAGCAGGACACTGAGACAGGGAAGATAAGCAGGACAGGGTTTTGTGGACAGAGAGGAACAAGGAGACTGCAGGTAAAGAAATCTGTCACTGTGGAGGGCAGAAGACCATGGTGAAGCCAGAACACTACATTTTCAGATATAAAGCCAGAACATCACATCTTCAGAAACAAGACCATGCTGTGCAGGATATGAGAGGTAACAAAACATGCAGCAGAAGCCATAACTCAGGGTAGGAGAGCTGGATGCTGTGTGGAAGCTGAAGGTGAAGGTTTAATCTGGTGATGGTTGGGTGATAGAATTAACACTGAATTTGCAGAACAGTTTCCCTTATAGCTACTTGTTTAGCAACCTGCAAAACTTTCCAAAAATGCCTTTTCCCACGACTGAAACTTTTCATGTTTGCACTGAAGCAAAAACTATGTGTGCCTATGTGAATGTCTGAGTCTGTTTTGAGGGTATGTTACTCTTATGACAATTTTCATAAGCTGGCCAGAGCTACAAAGAAAAATATCCTTTCACTAAGATACCCATCTTTTTTCCCTTTGAATACATTCGTTTTACTAGAATAAAACACTTTACCAACGTAAATTTTCAGATGCAAATTAACCTTACGTAGGAGAAATGTATTTTGATAGGGCTGCATTGGACATAGAAAATGGAGTTTGCAACTGTGTGCGGAAATAGGGAAAAAGCCCTAAGAAATGGAAATATCACCTTCCACATAGATAATACTTCCTAGTAGGTATCCAATAAGATGGTGGTGAAACTGCAGGGTGTTTCACACAACAGTACTGTATCCCTTTCACAAACAGGCTGGGCAAGAACAGGCTTCAAGGAAAAATGTCCCCCAGTACAATCATAAAGGACTTGAGTCTTTTGAAGAAATCCAGGGGGACAGCACTCAGCTGAAGATCAGCTGCGAGGGTTGTATCTGCACCACCAAAGCAACGTTCTTTCTCTATGGCTGTGACTGGTATTAGATAAAGAAGGTTTTGGCAGCCTGGGGTTGTTAATTTAACATTTGCATAGCCAAGAACAGGAAAAGAAACATATGACAGGGTGCCATTTATTATTAAAAAACACAGCAGTGTATTTGATTTTTGGGGAGTTGCCCTTTATCCTCCTGTCACTTGTTCCTTACCTTTGTTGGTTCCTCTTTCCACAGTCACATGTTCCCCTCTAGCTTGAGGACATGATTTTCAGGATGATTTACAGCTGTGCTGCTGAGTCTATATTCATTAGACCACACTCTTTCTGGGGTGATTCTGCCTCTTTCCATTGCTACAGAGCTCCCTGCCACATAAGAGAAAATGTTTGCAGTCATGACCTTGACTTGAAGGCCATGGCAGTTGATTTTGAGGGAAAGCCTTCTGGTAGGAAGAGGACCTGGGGGGGAAGTGCCAGCACTTGGGCACTTGGGAACGTACCCAAGATCACGGTCTTTTGGGCAACAGCTCCATTGTGGTAATAGACTTGTGTCTCTCTTTTTCCTTCCAGAAGTTTTTTCCACACCTATCATTCCAACCAGTCTCAAATGTCTCCAAGAAAAGGCTGGCAATTATTCTTAAAAACAGAAACAGATAAATCTTCTCTCTCTTCTTTCTTCCTTTTGAAAAGTTCAGGGAAGAAAGACATGGTCCTCTTCTTCCTCCTGTTGCAGCAGAGGGATTGCTCACTCTGAGAACAGAATTGTGGTCATTTACTTCTTCAGCCCCAGAGGAGGTTCAAATGCACGTCTCCCCCAGGGCAGGAGAGCCCTAGCAACAAGGTGGCAAAGCACCACTTTCAGTGTACTAAATATAAAGACCCTGTAACTGCCCTTCAAGAGTAACATGCCTGTTGTCAGCACATTACCCAGACAGGGTGCTCTCAGGACACTTCAGTATTGCTTCACTTTGTGGATCTCAGAGAGGCGGAGGAGGAAGTCAGCTGCTCAAACCACAGCAGAATTGAAGGTATTTTTAAAAATTCCAGTTCATACGATGACATAGGCAAACAGTTTTAAGGTCAAACACGGACAGCTGGTGTGTCAGTTTATCTTCAGGGCTAGTTTGCTGCTGGGCATGTGCTTTCTGCATTGCCCCTTTGGAACTTCAGCTTCTGAAGCAAGAGTTGGGTTGGCTTTGGAGCGGAAGTCCAATTTTTGGCTGTGCCTCTGCCTGGTTTACTTCAGTCATCAATACTGTTTGAATGAGAGTCCTCTATTGACTATTTATAGTTCTAAACAAGGAAAACAAATACTGTCTCTTCAGATGAGCTGCCAATGTCTCTGTAATTCCCGCAGTTGTAGTGCTATGATTGGAATTTGGTGCCAGATGCATGGATTCCTCAGACAAACAGCTTTCTGGCAGGAGAGAGGAAGATCTGGCTCCGGCAAGCCTGTTTATGTTAAAAGCTGCCATGTTGCTGTCTATCATTACCTGCATTGATTTGCTTTGAAGAAGTAGAGAAGCTAGACACCAACTACTGGATAAAAATAGCAATGGCAAACACCTTCACACATATGCACACCTAGTTAATCCCATCGTAACTGTTAAGTGACCCTGAAACGGTAGCTATAGACAAATAACTTTGTTTAGGCACCTCAATAGTAAGAGGAAAGATGAATATATACTGTATTTTTTCTTGTTACCACGGATGGAGATGGTGCCCTTTGTGCTTCTGACAAGGCACGGAAAGAGATATATGTGTGTGTGTGTGTGTGTGTGTAACATTCTCACTGGATGGTGTTGACCAAAGAAAGTTAGATTCTTTCCTGGGGCAGAGTTTATGTGGACAACTGCTAGAAGAAGAAAGGTTGGCTTCAGAGCCTGGATCCCAGAAGCCACTGGTGAAAGAACAGGAGAGTTTTCAGGAATAAAGTGGACAGGCTAAATCAGGTCACTCAGGAGAGGGTCAAAGTGAAGGCAGAGAAAGGCATCAGCAGCTTTGAGAGGCAGATTGATTGCCCTCCCACTCATGTCTCACCCTCCCCCAGCCTCCAAGCAGCTGAAAAGGATTCTGTGTTTTAGTTGGCAAGAAATCAGCAAGTGACCTGTTGTTAAGCTCCGAGAAATCTGGTGTGGTTTGTTTGCTTGGCCTTTTTCTTTAAGGAACTTGAGTGCTATAAAAGTTAGCCGCTGGCCAGCCCCACAAGTCCCCCATCCTGCAGGAACAGGAGGTCACACTGAACCCTGCTCACCACCTCCAAGCACAGGGAAGCACCAGCCCCATTGACTCTTCTGAATCCCTCGCATCCCACCCTCACATGGAGAGGAATGATGATTCCCACTGAGTTTTCAGAGTTGTCACGGTTTGTGTCTTCCCACTACTGCACCAACCAGTGATTCCTTTAGCTGGGGCTCTGAGAGCCCTTCCTCAGCGTTATTTCTGGCGCCTGTTCCTAGCTCACACCACCCTTTGCGGGAAACTAGAAGACTCAGAAACCATGATAGTTTTTACCACCCAGGACTGTTGAAGGTAGTGTTGAACCAAGGGGCTTTACCTTGAAGTTGTGTGATGTTGCAGATGGGGAGGTTTGGCTGTGGCCTGCCTGGAGTGTGCTCCGGTGGGAGCTTCCCTGAGGGGTTACTGGCCCGCAGTGGCTCACCTGCCCCGGCATGCCTCATCTCTTGCCCAGCCCTGTCCTGCCTCTCCCAGACCTCTTCCCACCCAGCCCCTCTTGCTGAGGGCCAGTGGCACTCCCTGCCAGGCTGCCTGTCCCCGGGGCAGCCACAGCCCCAGACCCTGCACCCGGAGCCCCCCAAGAACCCCCTGCGTGGGCTTCCTCCAGCAAAGCTGCGCTCAGGCCCTGCTGCAGAAAGTCCACCTCTCTTGTGGCAGTCTACCCTGGTTGTGGTTTTTTTCCCCTCCACAATTTTGCTGAGATTTCTTATTTTAAACCCATTTGTCAGTTGCTACTTTCTGTTTTAACAGGCTCCTGCTGGCTGAATCCATGGGCACAAAGGCGACTGAAGCACCTACCTGGCACTACAGCATGTTTTCAGTGAAAACAGGGGGGGACGGGACACGGATTCAAGAAAGGTATTTGACCAGGCATTACTGGAGCTAAGATTTGTCAATTTGTAATTTTAACACCCCATGGAAAGTTTGTTGTTTAAAACCGTATACAGGAAATCTGAGCTGTAATTTTCTCCCGTCTTTGATCAACATGCCAGCGTGCTGCTGTGAAGTGAAATTGTGTAGGCTGATGGATGAGAATTTTCCCCCAAGGGCATTGTGTTAGGAACGCAACAGTGCTGATTTAGCAGGGAAATAAATCTTGAAATTTATGAATGCTGCTGTGTATGTGCTTTTATGGCACTTGAGGAAGAAATCAAAATAATTTCAAAATACAGAAGACTTCAGTCTACAGTTCTTTAGCGTTTTGACATTTGTATGTACCTTGAAATGAGCAACAACATGCTGGAGGATAAAGCCAGGCTTTTGTACCAGTTGTAACTTGAAACATCTCAACATCCTGCCTTTGTAGTCCCTCACAGGTTGAGCTCTCCATAAACAGAGATCTTGATGCAGCAAAGGGAGGATGAAAGCCCGGTAGATACCAGCGGAGGGCTGGAAGTTCCCAGCCCTAGTAGTGCAGGTGTAGTTACTGCTACATTTCAGTGTTTTCATAAGAATGTGTCTCCTACAGTTCAAACTCACCACCCTCTCTCCACATGGCCGCTTTTGAATGCCATTCTACCATCAGGAGCTCCAAGGAACGAACAGGGCTCCTGCTCTTGAATTTACCCAGCAAGTCATGCTGTCTCTGAAGGCAAGTTTTTCCCATTTAGGTACTTGTAGCAGAAATTTGAGACTATTGCCTTTTAAAATGACATTGCACACACCCGCTGGGATTACAGCTGCTGCATTGCAACTTTGGAAATAAACGAGAACTGAATTTTCTGTCGGTTTTCTTGCCAAGTTGTACTAGCTTTGGGTAGCAAATATCAGCGTAGGAGCTGGCTTCATTATGAGTGCCTGGTACGCACCAAAACACTGACATAAGGTGTGAGAGGCACCAAATGAAGCTTTGTCATCAATCCTCCTGCTTCTGAGGAAGACGGGTAAAGGACACAGACTCCAATTGTTCCCACAAACTATTCTGTTGTGGTTGTTTGGGTTGTTTTTTTTTGTTTTAGGGTTTTGTTTTTTCTCCACTGCCGTCGATTACAACACTCAGACAAAAGTTTCTTAGGAGAAAGAACAGCACTTTGGCAAACAAGACCTCTTTCCGCAGTGACCTCTTTCCGCAGTATGGCTCCAGGGCATGGGCATGTGGAGTTCAAAGTTTCCTATTGTTTCTTTCACACTCTTCACAGCACTTGGCAGCTCACGTGGACTGGACACAGTACTTAGAAGAAACAGTGTGCTGGAACCGCAGGCATTGAGCAACACATACAGCAGCAGTTCTGGATGGTTAAGCAAAACTTTTCTAGCATGGCATGGTCAACTACACTTCAAACAATACTTCTGAAGAAAGCTGGCTGTGAATAAATCCAAGCTGTTCTTACATTGTTTTGCATCCTATTTGATCTTACATATAAAGCAAGCGAGGCTTTTAGTGATTTGCAACATTCAGAAGAGGTTAACTGGTGGTCAGTTCTCAGAACAGGAGAGCTCCGTGCTCTCCTTTGCCAACACCAAACTAGACACCCAGTAGTCTCTGGTACAACTCTTGTCCAGGCCTGGGCCTTGCCCTTTCTGCCCGATCCTCTGCATAGCTTTCAAGACTAGGCAGAGTGCATTTACAGAAGTCACAGGCTTTGCCTGAATTCCACTGATGCCATATAACCTGTCAAACCCCACCTTGATTAGAGTTCTAACTACTGGAATTACTTTTATTAGGGATGTCTAATTATACAGCCAATTTAATTACAAGGACCTAGAGTTAATGCTTGCCTGTTTTAACAGCTTGATCTTGCTGAATGCTTTAAATCAGATGCTTGTATTAACATCTATTTACACTAATTTACAATCCATTTGAGCCAGCTGCCATAGGGTGATGGATTAGATGTTACTAATGCAATTCTGTTAGCACAGAACAAAGTAATCTTGGGAAGTGAGGAAGGTTTGTACACTGGTACAGCAACTGGCTGTAGTTTTCTCTGAAAACACTTGTGCACACCTTCCTTCCTTGTAAATGACATATAGGGACAACAACTTTTCTGCAGAACCTCTGAAAGTGAATTCAGTAGCATCCATTTGTTGAGAGATGAAATTTTCATCTTTAATGTTCCTAATGCATTTGACATTGAGACAAGCAGCTCTTGTATTCACAATTCATTGCCTAGTTGCCAGCCACCACCCCCCTTGCCTGAGCAGCAGTCTTTCAGAGCTAGCCTAAAATAATCTTAGGTCTAGGGCCTCAAGCTTCAGGCCCTGATTAACTGTATTGACAATAGGACATGCTACTCTGCAGTCATCTGGTTTAAATAACAATAAATTAATTTTAAAAGGTTGTAAAGTGACTTCAGTTCACACTTGCCAGAATAGAGGCCCATGGATTCCAGAGAGCTTTGGTCTGATCCCAGCACTGTCTTACATCCTTCAACTTACTGGTGGGGGTTAAGCCAGCGCACCAAGCTGGAAGTGATCAAGCACCATATCTTCCAGAATGTGAAAGTGGAGTCATAAGTCAGTAAATATGAATAGCTTCAGTCAAAAAAAAGAGACCCAAACACATCTAATTAAGAACTTTCCTAGACAGGACTGCTAAAGCTCCACCTCTCTCTACTCTCAAGTTGCATTTTTTATTGCTCTCATCTCACTGGAAGATAGTGCATGTATTTAGGGCAATTTACCATAGGAAAGTTCAAGTTAATTCTGAAGGCTATTTTACAGTTGGAGTATGTCAGCTGGTTTAAAGTACACTGCCTGAACAAAGGGGGTTAATGTCAGTTTTCTTCCCTCCCTTGAAATTTGCAGGTACCCAAGGAAACTTCATTACCTCTTACAATGTGACACAACATTCAAGACCATAAACATGAAAATACTTCATACTATATTTTCAGTTCAGAAATGCCTCAGATAATTTCAGAACAAAATTAAAAGTCTTATCAATAACAAAGTAGATTTTTAAAGTCCTTTATTAATCTGAATATAAAAAGACAGAAGTTGCCTACGATATAGGACAAAGCTCTTGCTTCATGAGGAAACAAAGTTTTCTTTACAAAGTGAAAAAATAAATACCCTCTTAGAGTAAGGTTTATATGCTAATGTGTCATAAAAAAGTAGAGTTTTAATATTTTGACAAAATGTCTGTGCAAAGAAACAGATGCATAAACACACATTACTGCTACATTAAGGCAATATGAAAAGTATAGTCAGAAAATTTCAGTAAAGTGACAGTGTACTTTTCTAGCTTTGATTAAGCCAGTATTGCACCCAAACATGGTCTCTAGTTCCCTCTGTACCCTGGAGAATACACCAGGAAACCAGAGCCCAAAATGCCCAAGTAGGGGGGTGGAGATTAAAAATTTTAGCAGGAAATGACCTACTCAATAAAGATGTTAACTGAAGAAAGCATTTAAAGTTATACACAACCATTATTTTAGAAGTTAATGGTACATGTTTAATAGTTTAAAATCAGTCTCCAAAAATAAAGCCAACTTAAAGGGCAGCTGACTGTAGCTCCCAAGACCACCAGCCAAGGTGGATGTGGGAAACCCCGGAGTACCCTGCCCATCAAGAGCTGTGAATGAAGTCCCACAGCAGTGCTTCCACAGGGCACTGCCAGCCAGACGACTTTTCTGACCCACCCTCAACACTTCGAGACTAACTTGTCCTACCCTTCCAAAGCTATCTTCTCAGAATTGTTTTCTATTTAATAGAATTCCAAGTTAAACACAGCTGCTTGATGAAGCCTTGTAATTTTAAGAACCTTTTTTTTTTTAAAAAAGAAGCTCTCTTTAAAGCAGTTTACTAAAAGCAGAAACTATGAGCCATACTAAACTGGTATTTGTAAAAGCTAATCCTACTATTAAAATAAATGGAGTGACTGTACTAAAAAGGATTTAGAGTGTGTAAAACAAAAGGCTGCATTGCTCTCGCTGGGTATATCATTATGTGTACACCACATTTCTCCAGGGTTACCTAGCTTTGCGGCAACAGCGCCATGCTACAAACTTAGGCATCGTTCTCCTTTTAAGTAACATGAATCAATTACACTTCTGCTCTCAGAGAGATGTCCCAAACCATTTTGGACATGTTGAATGAAGAATATTTACGTTAAAAAATGCAGTATTTTTGCTTTTGCTCGTGGATACGTGCCAGAGTCATTGCCTTCTTCACAATGGTTGCATTTCATATTAGTGCAGTTCAAAGAGTACATGATGGGTTTAAAGTGTATACGCAGATCATATCACAGTCAGATTGAGAAGACTGGTGTGGGTTGGCAAGTACACATGCTGGACATGCTCTACACGAGATCTGCAAACAGGACACAACTGGAAAGGAAAACCATTAGGAAATTAGTTTACATCATATTTTGATAGTCTACACTTACTGGAGACTTCTCTCCACATACACAATAACAGAGCACTTTTCCATAATCTCCATATTTAAAACAGGGTATTGTGAGAAACATGCAGCTAATTCTTACCCTCACTGCAAGTTAAGTTAGCACAGCTAAAACATTTCAAATACATCTCAACAGAATGTTCTTTGGAATTAGTTTACCACAAACAAAATTTTTAAAATAAGTTTTACTAGAGTACCAGCATAAACATATTAATCCATGACACAAGCATACAGGAAACCAAAACTTGCATGTATTTGGTAACTCATATCTTAATGGCATGGCAATTACCTGTAACTGGGCAGCACAGGTCTTGCAGCATACTGTGTGGCCGCAGGGACAAAAGGTTGAATTTATTTCTTCTTCACAACACACCATACAAAGCATGGACTCCTTCAACTTCCGCAGCTTCTCTTGCAGAGCTTTTGTTTGTTGGCAGCTAAGACCCTCACAATTGTCACAGTTCATGCTACTTTCCGAAGACTTAAGGGGGGAACTTGGTGGGGTTTGGTCACTTCTTGAAACAAGATCCACAATGCCAGCATTATAAAGAGCTCGCCTCGCATGATCATAAACTTCTTTTGATGTTCTTTTAATGTCAAAGACATATTTTTTACCAAGATTAATGTTTTCATTCAGGAATAAAGATGCTAGGTGGCCCTTTAAGTCTCGACTATACTGCATCATGACAGCACTGGTGACAGTGTCACACCTATAAAACAATAGGACAAACGCAAACTTGGTTAGTTAATACCAATAAACCTATCCCTACAATAGCTTCCTCTCAAAGTTGAAGTAACAGCGCTCAAATTAAAGAAAATAGAGTAGTCTGAGCTAATATCTAAGCTCTTGAATGTTGTTTGCATGACAGCTCTACTTTGAAAAGTGTAAAAAGAAAGTGACAGTTATTTTACATCTTCAAAAATGGCAAGTGTCTGGTCAAATAGAGTCAGCCTATGGAAGGGACTTAAGGCATTACACTAATATTAACAGCCAACACTTGCTCAATCCACAGTTCAGCTTGGCAACCCCTCTTTACATGATCATTTTTAAATACTGCATTAAAGAATTCCAATTAACAGTCTTTGGCGTAACAGCTCTTTCTTTAGACAGGCTCTCAAAAACTTTTTATCAGAGAGTCAAGTAGTCTTTAACCAAATTCCCATTCAGTACTCTACACACTAGTATAATATCATCTGAAGGGAGCCAGTGTGAATGCAGCGTAGAAAATTAAATTAAGCTATTTGTATTTGCAACCGAGTATTTCAGCTACCCTAACCATGCTCATCACATCTCAATGATATAGTTAAGTCTGCAGAAGCCTATTAAGGCATATCACATCTCTAGACAACATGGGAAACAAAACAAACAGAACGCAAGGACTACAGCCTCACCAAGCCTAACATCCATGATATAAGATTATGGCCAAATGCTATTGCCTAGCTAAAATTCTGCTTAACTTAATGAGAAACTGAAGGACAGCAGAATCACAGAATCATCGAGGTTGGGAAAGACCTTGAAGATCATCTAGTCCAACCATTAACCTAATATTGACAGTTCTCAACTACACCATATCCCTCAGCACTATGTCAAAAGTTACAAGCAGGGACAAAGATCAAAAAGTTAAGACTGTCTAAGAAGTTATGTAATGCTTTAATAGCCTGGAAAAAAGTACGAAGAGTGCAAATCAGCAGCACAAGGGCATATAATTACAGAGCAGAACAAGACACGCTTAACATCAGGCTCACAAAATAAGGAGTGGTTAGCTGCTGATTAGCCACAGTGGTTAGAAAGGCAACTAGTTGATGTTAATTGCTGTAACTGTATTAAAATGATCTAATGTGAGAAGCTGGACAGGTCTTTGCCTTGTGTATGTACTTTCCTCTGCTTTAAGACCAATTCTTTGGATTACTTCTTACAAAGTAATTGAAATGATATGTGGTAGTTAAGTTTAGAGAAAACACCACTAAGTGTTTCTGACAGTTAGTTCTACTGATCAGTGTTGGGAGATCACAGTAGGAATGAAAAGGGATTTAAAAATATCAGTCATCAACAAAGGAGTATAGCACCCCTACCTCAAAGAACAATAGGATAAAGACAGTGGATAGCTGCTAGCATCAAAATCCTGGGCATGGAAGCAAGGACAGAGGAATTGCAGGAAGATTTATATATATGGGATGGGATGGCAGCATATAGATAACTTCTAGCAACTGCAGGAACTACAGGACAAGCTAAGGAGGAACAAGGAATACATGTGCACAAGCTACACCTACATATTCTGAAGGACAGGATCTTCTCCTTTGTTCTCTCATCCTCCCTCTTACACAGGGAGAAAAAATATATATATTGCTTATGAAGTATCAAAGAACACAGTAAGCTTACATTCTGAAGTGCTGTTATTTATAATGGTAGACTTGAGAAATTTTGCTTACTTGTCTTGTACTCCCACCCCACAAAATAGGAAGCAGCAAAAACCTGTTCAGCTTCTGGACTTAAGAGGAAAGTAAAGGCTGCAAAAAATGAAATTTTGCAGAGAATTTCTGAAGTGCAGTCACACTGCTGGCTGCTTTAACACTTAAATACTGTGAAGAGCAGCAGCAGTTGACTCTAGTGGCAATACTGACCTGTAAAATGCATGCGTCTCTGTAATTGCTCTATAGAGTCCACTTGCTGCCCTTGTACTGATCATCTTAAACAAGAGAACTACACTATTACCAGACTCCTTGGTAACAGTCAGATATACATTCTTCCCCGACTGAGTTGCCATTTGAACAACAGGATAAGCAATCCTATAAATTAATATAAAAAAGAAAGGTTATTTATCTTTTAAGGATAAGGGCATTTTCCACAAACTACTATGGTGCACTTTTATCAGAAGTTAGTGATCTGACTGTTGTCTGTAATGCTGGATTGAAGATGTCACCTCAAAAATACATATAGAAGTCAAGAGTATTAAGGCCAGTTGTCTTGATTATAAGCAGGTAGTGTCCTCAGACCCTACATTACAATAGTTCCTTTTAGTCATTCATAGAACAGTTTTGTATATTTATGTAAAAACTGGAGGAATGGTCAGTACACTTCTGAAAAATGGAATATGAAAATGGTTCCACAAAACACATACCTGTTGATAGGACTGAAGTCATCTTTACAGATGGATATGCCTTCAGGTCCAACACCAATAAGGAGTCTTTGCCCTTCACTATCTCTCACTGAATGCCACTCTACCCCATAGTTCTCCAGTGTTGTAACAATCTGTAGAACCTGGTATTCAGCAGAAGCTTGACTTAGACCTTCTAGCTCCTTGTGCTTTGCAATAATGCTGTTGATAAAAAAAGGGTGGGTGAATTAACTCAAGTATGTGCTGTTACTGTTAGCAGCTTGTTTTAACACGGGTTTTTAGATGACCTAGTTAGATTATTATGCTCCTGACCTGCTTTATCTGGCTATAAATTTCAGTCATCATGAACTGGGAAGAATTGAGAATTACCAAAACATCCTGCAAATGTTCAGGAGACAGTAGCATGCATGTGCTTAGAAATTAAAAAGCTACATACAATCAAGGCTTTCCAACTCACCTCCACCCCGCCAATGTATTTACCTGAACAACCACCAAGTTCATAACTAAAAAAAATCACCTACAGAAAAGCATGATATACTGAGTTTCTTGATATTCAGGAATTAAGGTGTTTCAAGAACCTTGTTTATTTCTCAGTGTAAGGGTACTAAGCCAGATAAATTCTTCTTACTTTCACAAGTGTAGGTCTAAGACATACTTGCCATTTGATTACCCTGCTCCAAGTATTTAGATACCTATACTTCCCCAAGTAGAGTTCAACAGCTTTTGCTTTTCACAAAGAAAAAATACTCATAATTGAGCTTAAAAATGAACTGAAATCAGAATATTAAACATTCAGGTTGTATTTTGATCTCCAAAGCTATCTAAATTATTATTTTTGTTAACACCACAAGAGACACCATAGCATCTGCAATTAAGGGCATAATAAAATCTCATGCTTTTGGTCTCCAAAGAGGAGCTTATATTAGTGCTCTTTTTACCTCTCCAAAATGGTAGTGGTGAGCTCTTTTGCACACAGTTCTTCATAATTGTACTTGGCAGTGTTCTGGTTATAATCTCCAAACTTCATCTGTGCCAACAATGCACTAAGTTCAATTGCATGCTCTGAAGAACACTGAAGATGACCAGCCAGAAGATCTTCTTTTATATGCAAGAAAAACATATGCCTGCAATGGAATCAGAAACATTTGCTTACACAAGATGTTAAAAGATGTTTGTAATCAAGGTATGTATCAAATAATATCTCAGATATGTTTGGTAACCATTAGTTTGGTCATCAAGAATTTGCAAGGAACATACCAAGCAGAGAAAGTCTGGCACAAGGGAAAGGAAAGGGCCTCCATCTTACTATTCAGGTATACTTAAAAGATGAGGCTACAACTGAAGATGGTATCTAAGTGCACTATTAAAGAAACAAGCACTCTAATATCATGTTCTTAAGAACTGCTTTAACTCCTAAGGCCACTTAGTAATTTTAATTTTGTGAGTAAAATACCAATTAAATATATTTGGATTAGTTTCCTATGTTTAAATGTCTTCAGTTGCCATTTACAAATTATTCTGCATTTCAGAAAAGCAAATTTGTGAAGAGCAACCCAAAACAGCATACACACATCTTTCATGCAACAGCAGAAGCCACACTTTCTCTACACAGCTGAAATGCCTCTGTCACCACAGTCAAAAGGAAGACAGTGGTTTTGCCAGTGACATGATTAACAGAGTAACTTGAAACATCTGAAAAGAAATTGTGGAATAAAATACAAGAACATCTGCGTAAGCATATTTGTCAGATCAACCTTTACACTTGGGACCAAGGCAGGTTTGACAACTAGCTGAAAAATTCGAAGCTGCTCTTAATTATCTAGTAGGTCAGTTAATTAGAGAAATCAAAATTTCCACCAACAGCAGTCTGCTAATTTCCCCTATAGTCTACCTTAACTTCTATAAATTCATCCTTATCTCCCCTCAGGGAAGACAATAAAAATTTCTTAGCATTTCTTCTTAAGACTTAACATATTTATGGAAACCAGATGCAGAAGCAGTTATGTATCACTGAAAAAAATAATCTTTCAAGAAATGAAACCTAGTACCCACAGGGATATGCCTTAGCTTCCACAGTAACAGGACACATTTTATTTTTTTCTAAAATTAAGCGTAATCTACTTTTCTTAAAAAGCTATACTGAATCACTCATCACTGAAGTTCAAAATGCTAGTAAGTGATTAGCTTTTCTTCCAACAGCAATTTTGGATAATATCTATATCCTGTTGTAGCACCCTACAATTCCATGCACACCAAGCAAATAGGGCTACTTTTTCCACCACTATGAACAATTACATAACTTGCAAAATTTGTGTTCATTTTTAGCTCTACTATGGTGAATACCGCAGCTAAGAAAATACTAGCCAAAAAAATGCCCCTTATCCAGAACTTTTGCAATCAGGAAAAAACAGGTATTAAATTATCCCACAGGCTGCTCTACACTCCATTTCCTACAGCAAGTCACAGGTCCAACACCTCCTTTTGCAAGCAGTTTGAGGCACAATAGAGCTTCATTGCAGTTGCGACACAAGTGCTTAATTGCATCACTCTGATGTCGAGACACCAGTCTACACTTCAGGAGTTCTACTGGGGGTCTGGTGGAAGCCAATATCCTCACTCTGTGCAGGATGCAAGTCTAGGCAGCAAGAGGACCGGAACTTCAGACCATATAGTTGTGTCCACTGCTAGCAGGTTTTTCCTTGGTTAGGCTTTTCTTGGAGCAAGTCCCAAACCTCTGCTCAAATCCCTTTCTCCTACCTTGCTAATTCATAACTTTTGCCTTGACCCACAGAAAGGCCTACGTGTGGCTTTTAAATGCATAGGTTGTACACAGTCCTTTTGGGGCTCAGCCCATAAATCCAAAGTATTTGATGAATTACTAAAGCGCTATGGCCAAAATAAATTCAAATAGTAGGCATGTCCCTAATTCCAATCAGCACTTCCTAAAATAGATGGCTTTTCATGCACTTCTGATCCTGTTAATACCAGAACAGGTTTTCCAGTCAGTATAACTATGTACTAATTACATGTACAGTATTTCAAAGAAATATCTGACAATTTTCTTCTCATTAACTGACACATGTTTACAACTACCACACCTAAATGCTTGTATCTTCAGCTTATTTTATGCATATGACAGCACTGACTACACAGGGGAAAGTTAGTCTTCTCCCCTTGCTGGGAAGACCTTAATGACATCAGGAGTGGAGCTGAAAAACAAAAGATTTCTCCTGCAGATACATTACAGAAACAACTACAACAGAGGCATGGCTTGTCACATTCCATTACTAAAAACTCAGTAATGGCATAGGTAAACAAACAAGTTTAAGGCACAACATGAAACAGCATCACATCAGCTAATGTGCATTAACTTCCCATAACTGACTCCTACCACATAAAGGAAAGCATCTCAGACTAAGCTACTTAGCATTTTTCTGATAAAGCAGACAAAGGTATGGCATGTATAAGGGATAGTTATTGCAAAGTAACTAAAGCTATGCAAGTTCATGTCCTGGCTTACACTATGGTAAGCTATTTCCTTGAGTCAGAGAAAACATACACCCATATTTAACAGGCCATCTCACAAAGTCATTGGTCTGCACCTAGAAAACCCATTGCTGGCCCAAACCCATTGCCTAAACCGCACCCATAATAGGTCAGAAACTAGTTAACATATGGCCTGCCATGAAATGAGTTTCTGAATGACTTCATACAGATCTGCTACAGCAGCTGCCCTGAACAAAAGTTCAAGTAGCAAATTCACTGGGGTTTTTTTGGGGGTGGTGTCCTTAAGTGTGTTTGAGGAAGTAAAAGCATCTAGAAACTGAAAGACAGCAAGGGTTGCAAACGTTTTATACATCTGAAAGTGATTCAGGTTAGTGCAGATGTTGATTAGCCCATCCAGCCTACGATCACACTTCTCCAAAGTTACATTAATATCCATTGCAAAATCATCTCCCTTCAAGGTTCAAAACTAGCCAGAATCTGATTATAAAAACAGATTTTTCTTTACACAAAAATAAAAACCACTTTTTGATCCCTAAACAGAAAGGCAAAAGAATGTGCCTTTATTTCTGGATGAAGTCAAACAAAATTGAAGCATTGGGAGCCTTGAGGCACTTCCTTAATTCTGCAAATTCTAAAGGACCCAACAGATTGTCTGTAGAAAACCTGGCCATATTACAGATTCTATTAGTTACCAGAAAGGATTTATGTAAGTTTTTTTAAATTAGATTGTGACCTAATCACTTAATAGCACTTAATCTACTGTCCCTCCTCTCTCTCTAGAAATCTCTAGATACAATAAAAAAATTGTTAAAAGCTCTTCCCACCTCTAAAGATATTCAGGTTGTACAGTAAAAGGGTACTCAGTTTTTCAAGGAATTATTTTAGTATTTTACATGTAATGGAATTTTTATCTAGCAAGTTTTAAAGCAATGAACTATTTTAAAACTGAAAACTGAACTGTTTAATAACTGAAGTCCTCTAAAGGTTACACTTTCAACATTGCTGGCAGAATGTCTTAGTTCGATCACCATGTAAGAAACTAATTGTTTTTGTTTCTGCATCATTCACCACTTCAGTTATACATGACACATTAATATAACCTGTTATGAATTTGAGGAGTAACTCAAGCCAGACAAAAGGTATGTTTCCTACCCCCCTCCCCCAATATTCTCCCAGCACACACTACAGCTTTTTACTACTCTTGCCAAAGTTTCATTTCATCTTTAAATCTTCATAGAAAACAAGCCTTCAAACTCTTGAACTTTGCCAATCAATTGTTGTGGTTCCTAGTCATCTTAACACCTGCTAGATATGTTGGGACATTGAAAAGTAGTGGCAGCTTTACGAACAGAACTTTCCATTGCACTTGTAGCCTGAGTTCTACACACGACAGCATTAGTACAAAAGACAGTCTGTGTAACCTACAACAGCATTAGTTTCCCCCTTGAACCTCATGCTAGCTAGATATTCCTGTATATTCAATTATCGAACATTTCCTTTGAGTCTGGTAGTTCAAAACAGTACACAGGAATACTGATTAGAGGACAAAGCATCAAGTTTGCCAAAGCTACGCTTCATTAGTCACTGCCCAGGCAGAACTTCTTCCTTTCCAAAAGAAAAAAAAGCAGTTTTAGCATTAGAATAGGATCATATGCTTTCTTCAAGCACTATTTACACTGCTGATTTCCTATTCATTTTGTATTCTTATTTTTGCCCAGTGCTTTTTGTACAATTTAAGTTCTATGTGCATAAAGCAGTCAGTAAAATCAAATATACAGTGTGATTAAGGTATTTTAGTTGCACATAAATAATTTGATACAAATGCTGCAGAAAGGGGAGGCTGCAAAGAGATTTCAGTAGATGGCCCATTTTACAAAAAACTATATCTACCAAACCAGTGTCACAAACCCAGACATCACATAAATGGCTTTTTGCCTCCCTCTGAAGAGATTTATGCAGGCTGACTATACAGCACGCCACTACCAGAAACAGACGTCAGTATTTCACTACAATGAAATTTCTACAGGAAGCAAGTCACCTAGTTAAGTGTTCATCCAACTGAACTGACAATAACAACCCTACAAAACAAGTACTATTACAATTGTAGAGTATATGTAATACAAGATTAATTTCTCTAACTCATTGAAGACAATTATGTACATTAGGAATCAAAGTTCTGCACTGAAAACTTTGTTTCTGCTACTTTTTTAATCAAGGAAAGGAAACCAGGGCACATAGAAATCTAAAGACTATATTAAAAGTTTTAAGGTCTAAATTTAGCTGTCGGGAAAAAGTGACAAACCCCGTCCTTTACCAATAAAAGTATCTGTATATGACTAATGATTCCTAAACTAGAAATAAAACCAGAAGAACCTATTCTCTTGGCAGACTACTGGCAAGAATCTTAGCATACACCCCAAGCAGCTGTCTGTTCTCTTTGGGGTACGACACCCCTTACCACAGGGTGAAGGCACTTTCCTACTGTGAAGTAAATTTACTCTGCAGTCTAAAGGAATCAAAATTAGGAGTCATAATTGTTCTCCCTAAAAGATAAAGATCTCTAGATCTACAGAATATAATTCTGGTTTTAAAGGCAGCTATAAGGCCACTCCATATGAAAAAGCAAAGCCGTTACAATTAGGTTCCTCAATATCTTTGTTCTTATTTGCTCTCAGCAGAGTGGGTGAAAGGTTACCAACTGCAATTCAACTCTGATTTAGACAGATCCATTAAACTCACCCTGGTGTCTATTACAGCAGACTTTTATTGCATTGTAACTAATACCATGGCACTGCTGCACTGGCTAGCCAATGCTACAGGATAATAGCATGTTTTTCTGATTTTCTACCTACTACGTGTATAATATTTTGAGCAGCTGGATCCAAGTCAGTTCTTAGTTTTAGCTAATTCATCAATACAACTGGATTACACTGCAAAACCCATATACTTTGTAAATATAATTCAGATACTGCACACAACTTTCAACAGCTCCCAAAAGAAAAATTTCTTATCTCAAGGCTGGCAAAATACAGCTCTTTTGAATGTTCCATGAGATTGTGCGGCCCGTTAGAATCTGACATGTTATTTTAACTTGTCATGGCTTACACGGAATATTTCCTTTCCAATCATATTACGCAAGACGAAGAACTTTGCCCATTTTGAAGTCTTACTTTGCTCAAAAAAATGATTCACTCTAAAATTATGTCTCCTTTCCCTCGATCACAGCAATGTTGACTTTATCCTGCCAGACTGAGAGCCATTGTTCTCCTGGACGACCGTTTGGCACGATCTGCCTCCCGTGCGGCCCGGCAGACGCCCTCTCCGCGGAGGTGGCCCCTCCCACCGTTTGCAGACCCGCAGCCCGAGCACAAGGACGTTCAGCCCCGGGACGGCGGTGGGGGCCGATCGAGATCTGCGCTCCCGGGCCGCGCCCCGGCGCCGCAGCCGCCGATTCGCCCGCGCGCCTACCGCCGGGCTGCCGGCCGGGGTTACCGGCGGCCACTGACCCGGAGTTACCCCGCACCGCTGGCCCGGCGAGCCCCGCGTCTCCTCCAGCCGGAGTCTCGTCTGAATTGCCAGTGGTGAAGCAGAACCATCACTCCAAGCCCCAACGCCTCGCTGCGATGGACGCGTGTACAATAAAGTGTCGTAATAAATAAATCATAAATCATTCTCATAAACCCCCTACTTTTTACTTTTTTTTTTTACTAACTGCGGCATTGCCTATCAAGAAATACAGAAAACAGTGAACACAAACAGGACATAACCCAGAGCTTAATGATCTAGATCTTGGACCATCACATCTATCTTTAAGCAAAAAACCAGCAGGCCTTTTCAAGCCAATGGGATTTTCCATTCAAAAAAAATGTATAGTTACTCCAACTCCTCTAAACAAGCACCCTGTTCACATTTCAGACTTGTTTGTAAAACTCCAGTTGACAGCAGCAGATTAAATTTGAATAGCATTCTTGCACTGAGGCACTTTCATTCCACTGAAAGCCATTCCAAACTACAAAATCCTGTGGTGAAGTGAAATAAATTAGAAATTGAGATCTGAAGAACAATAGAAATAAGCCACTTTTAACCCTGTCAAAGGAAAGAAAGTATAGTAAGAAGATTGGTTTTTTTCCATGCAATTCTCCCATTCACAAAGCACTTAGTGGAGGTGGTTTGTTGCCACAGTGGTCAAAGGTACAATTACAGCCTGCTCTGCCTTTGCACTCTGTAGCAAGAAGGCTCCCTTGCATAAGAAGATTAAAATGCATGAGGTTGCGATCTTCCGCTGGATTATTGCACACTGATTAAAGATAACAGAAGCAGAGGGTGATGTTCAGTTGCCAGATCATCTTTTCACACAGCATGTAGAAGCCTGAACATTAAATTGCTACAGACATACACCCGAGTTTTAAATTTAAGTGCAAGACAAGGATCTCTAATAACGCAGTGGAACTGGGGTTGACAAAGCTTCCAAAGTATAGAAAAAAATGGTAACAACTCAGTCATGACATTCACTATTATCATCATGATGAAGCATATCAACAACATTTAGAATTACTCGCAGCTTCCCAGATTTCAAAAGCAGTCTCAACATGCAACTAATTTATATGTAAAAACAGCATCAGAGGCAGCAAGCAAAAGACTGGGAGACTTCCTCAGCGTTCTTCACACAAGGGACCAGAAGGCAACAGCTCTGCCAGAAACACCCTCTGCATCAGCTGTGGACATAACTGCTAAAGGAAACCAAGGAGACTCATCGCTATTTCTTCATCGACCAGCACTCTGACTTTGCAAGTAAAGGTAAGAAACAAGGTGTCAGCTGTAACTGTACAGCTAATCCTTGCAATTCCATGATAAGCCTACTGATTTAAAGTTCAGTGACCAGTTTAACAAGCTTGTCTTCTCCTTGATGCCACACATGCTTACATGCAAACTAAATATGAATGCAGTTATGTGCATATGTAAATCCTCGAGCAGACTGGAGTAGGGAAAAAAAAAGAGTAAGTCTACTGAAACCCAGTGTCAACACTACAGAAATATACATTAACGACAGGCCCTATGGAATTCTAGGTGTGCTACACAGACTTCTGGGCATACACAACTAAAAGGCAGCTATTGCAAATTTTACAACTTGTATTTGTTTTAGCAAGAACACTAAAAATACTCAGGATGTTGACTGAACAGCTTAGTTGAAGCCCCAGGACTATTCATGTTTGCAAGACAGAGTGACATTAAATACTAGTTTCAACAGCTGTTGGTCTCCAAAACTGTAAGCAATTCTTTCCAGAGCAGATTTTTAATAGATCTCTTCTGATGACTGAGCCTCAATTAATTTTAAAATTTTGTTAAAAATAGTTTTAGAACAGTCTTAATTCAGACACAAAAGAAAGCTTGTCCCACCTACAGCCTTTTAAAGTCATCGCCATAGTGGAGAAGTACTTGCTACTTTGACATACGTATACAAGCTCTGTTATATTCTAGCTACAACCTGTCTTTTAGGCCCTTGGGGTATGTTTCACCAGTTCAAGCTCTCTAACTTACACAACCTGCCAAGTCTTGCATTGACAGTGTTGAAGACAGGAACACAGGTGTCTGCAAAGGCCTTGTGAAGTTGAACAAACATTCATCAAGGATAGCATAAAAACATCAATCACACCAGCTTTAGGTTTCCTCAGATTCACCCTGATTTAGTCTGTGTGTGCAGACACATCCAACACACTCCAGGTAACCTCTTCTGTCTCATCAGGCATGAAACTGTGTTGCTCCTTTCATTCTACATAAAAATCCTTCATTATTTGGTTTTATACTTACTGAGAATATTTAAGAGGACAAGTTTCTTTAAGACTAAAAAGAACCCAAAGATATACCATGGATGGTAGAATTTATTTTTCCAAAATAAGATACATCAAAACTGGAATTTGGTTAGAATGCACTTGCCTTCAAGCTATTATATAGGACAACTCTGGTCTAACTTGATAGCATTCTGAAAACTTCAACCAGATTGATGAGCTGAAACCACTGCTCCCCAAAAGCCTCTCCCTTGCACAACAGTTCAAAAAAAAAATATATGCATGCTCCTAACTCAAAACATTTTTCCTATTAAATAAACACCAAATCATGTAGTAAGCCTCTGACCAAATTCTTTAGACAAACATTCTGTGTAGAACCACCATGTTGTATCCATGGTCTTAAATCTGCAAGCACCAAGTTAAGGTGAGTAGTGAAAACATGTTTTGGCATTATCATATAGACACAAGATTTCAATTTGCTCCATTTACATTAAAATATATATCTAAAACTAACAGGAAAAATTAGTGGAAAGGTCAGCATTAAACATATATGTGCACAGCTTTCTTTGATTACCACATGAATTGCAACTGAGTTATCTTCAAACTCAAGGAGGAAAAGTAAGTGTTCACTACTAATCTTAGAAGACCAGTTCTTGTGATTGGTTAACAGTAAAACAATTTAGTTAGCAGGACTGGCCACAGAAGAAGCAAAACAGCTGTTACTTTTGTAGCCTCAAAGGGCCTGGAGCTATTTGAAAGTTACTGTAACATAATACCAGACAAAAAGGAATTCAGCAAGTTTTTCACTCTGTGGGAGGAATTGTTTCCTGCTTTTCTGTACCAGTGGTTTAGAACGACCTAGAGTAACACCACCGAACAGGGGTTACTATCGGACATGCAAATACCATATAAATAATTTGCTACTGGTAGCTTAGTTTCTTCCACTTCCAGCACTAAGTGCTCACGGAATTACCTACACTCATTACTTACTGATAGCTACATAATAATATTACCAGTTTTATTTTTTTTTTTTATTATTTTTACAAAAGGAATAATACATTTATATAACACTAAGGTTTTAAAACTATACAGAAAACTCAAGCAAGACTACTGGAAGATGGAAGAAATTAAACCAGCGTGCAATCACTTTCATTGTTTTTAATTTCTGTAATTTATAATAAATTACATCTACTTGCAACCATCTCGATCTTACCTTGTCTGTTCCTGTAAGATAAGATGGGGCTCTACAAAAAACTTGACTCTTAATTTCAATCGATAAGGGGCTAAACCATCCATCTGCTGGGAGATCCTGTTCCTCAAATTCAGCCACAGATTCTCCCCTTTGCTGCCAGTGAACTGCAGTCCAAAATAATCAACTTCTATAATTCCCAACCTTCTGCAAACCTGAAAGAAAGAGGTTCTTATGATAAGGCTACAACATAACAATGAAAAGTATCACCTGAATCAAGTATTGTTTGAGACTGCTCACTTAAAACACAGAAAAATAAACCCTGTGTAAGCACCTTTACACAAAAGATTACTTAGTTACTTGGATTTTAAGTTGCATACAAAACAGCATGTAGACAAATATTAAGAATAAACCGGGAATTTCTCCACCAGCCCAAAGCCACATGGACTTCCATAGTTAAGCTCCATCCCCCTTTCTTGCCCCTAGGACAGGTGCTTAACGGTGTCAGTGGATTTCCCGAAGAGGAGAGTATCTGTTAATTCAACACTACAGCCGATAGCACTTCCTAGGCAAGAAGGACGAAAGAGTACAACCCACAAGTTTTATTTATATGCCACCAACAGGCTGGGCTGCTACGTTTGGCTCCCTCCGGCATCCTCACGGCAGCCGCCGCAGCCACACCGAGGCGGTAGCGACGGAAGGGCGAGAGCACCTGGACGACAGCTTCGGCCAGCACGGCCCCAACAGGCCACGGGGAACGGTGACGGCACGGCCCGGGCGGCGTCACCCGGCCAGGTGGGTCCCACTCGTGCCCCCCGCCCTGGGGACAGTTCGAGACGGCTGCGGCAACGGGGCCGAGGCCTGCCCTTCCCACCCGCGCTGTCAAGGGGAAGACAGCAGCGCTGGGGAGCCCCGAGGCGGGGGACGCTGCACCCCTGCATACAACATGGAGGGGGAATAAAAAAAAACAACAAACCACCAACTACAAACCCGAAGGGAAGCGGGGGGCTGCGGCGCCTCCCCGCCTCCAGCGTCGCGGACGCCCCCGCGCAGGGTTGCGCCGCCGCACGGCCCTGCCTCGCGCCACCGCCGCCCTCAGCGGCCGGGGGGCGCCGCGGGATGGCGAGGCCGCGATCCTCGACCCCCCCCCCCCCCCCCCAACTGAGGCGCGGTGGCTCGGGGATGGGGGGGAGAAGAGGGGGGGGGGGGACGCGCGCCCGCCGACTGTCGTGCGCGCCCGCCAGGCACCAGCGGTCTGCGCTGCCCAAAGGGCCACCGTTACCCGCGCCGCCCCCCCCCCCCCGCCCCGCGAGCTCTCGCAGCCCTGGGAGGCGGCGGGGCCGAAGGGCGGTGGGCGCAGCGCGGCCCCTCACCTGGTTGAGGCAGTCCTCGCCGTTGGCTTTCGCCTCTACCTCCACCTCCATCACCACCGCGTCCGGCCTGGTCACATAGCACAGCATGGCTGGGGCCAGCCAGCGCCGCCGCTGCCACGGACACCCGGAGCGGCTGCCGCTGCCGGCGGCGGGGAATCGCAGCTGTCGCTACAGGCTGAGGGAGGGAGAGAGAGAGGGGAGGTACGCGGGCGTCCCCGGCGGCCGCCGCCCACACACGGGCACCGCCGGCGTCCAGCCCGCCGTGCCCGCTCCCCCAGTGCTGGGGCTCCGCCGGCTCCGCTCGCTCCACATATACCCTCCCTCTCCCCCTCCCCCCACCCTCCGAGCGGCACCTGCGGACCAATCGCGAGGCGCCGCTCATCGCTGCGGGCCGCCGCCGCCGCCAATCAGCGCCGCCCTCACGGGGAAGCGGCGGCCGGCAGGGCGGTTGTTGTCGCCGCTCTCTGGCGCCCCCTGCCGGCGGGCCTCCCCCGGGGGCCGCCCCCCCCCGCCCCGCCAAGCGCCCGCCGCAGGCCCTGCCCGCCCGGGCTTGGCCGCCCGAGGGAGCCGGTCCTCGGGGCCCTCTTCCTCTTTAGCACCCGGCGTCTCCAATTTACCTTCCACCCGTCGTCACCTGCAACAGCCCAGAACTTCTTACCCTGGAATTACGTCCGGTTAAATCGCGGCAAAGTAAGTTCTTCTAAGGGAAGGTGGAGATCGAACCCACTTGGCAGGGGGGGGCTACAAAATTAATTGGAGAGTCAGTGGCCGTGAGCTGTGTGACAGCCAAATATTTTCAGGGCTCATCTCTAGGCTTTGCAAACCCACCTTTTCGTTGAGGGGGAGATAACACCTGGATTAATGCTCGCTCTCCCATATTCTCTTTGGCCTTGGTCCAGCTTCGTGTTATGCAGCATGCAGAGCACTGGAAATGTGGAGATTTTAAGAAGGACCGGCCAAGTGATATTAGAGCCTCCATGTGCTGTCATGCTAATGGGTGATGGAGCTTTCACACTGTTGAACTCTGTAGGTATGAAGCTTGTAGGTGATTCCTGGCCAGGGGAGGAACACCTGCGTGAGGCGAGCCTTTAGAAGTATTTGTTTCAGAAACATACCCAAGGTACATAAAGTAAAGTAGTTTATGGCTGCTTTAACAATGTAAATTGAAACGACAGGGAGGACTAAATACAAAATGCATGCTGTGTAGGTTCCCTGAAAGAAACACAGATCAAAGAAGTATGGAGCAGTGCAGTGGCGAGGAACAAGTAGGCTGTCAGGGGAAGAACTACGAGAGGAAACAGGGATCTGAAAATGCAGTGAAGGATAATGGGAAGAACAAATCACAGCACTAGTGCAGGCCTGAATATTAGCCTGCTCCCCTGCGTACAGGTCACTTGCTTCTGTTTGGGTATTTCTGCTGTGCTTGTCAGGGTTGTTAGTATTTCCAGTCCATGTTAAAGGGACTCTCAGAACAGATGCTCATTCTGCTGGGAACTCTGCAAACAGGAGTACATGGAGCTCTGTCCATTTTGTTCATGTGAGCCCTGTAACTAGAAGACTGCTCAGTTCTGAACCAGGCGGAACAGTAGGAGGCAAGTAAGAGTCAGGACTTGAGATGTCAAACCTGAATGGTGCCGCATTTCACCTGTACACTTACTAGCTCAGATTTTCATGCCCAGGTCTATAGTGTTTAAGTTGAAGAGCTTCAAGTCTTAAAAGACCAGACTCATAGAATGAAGGGTAGAAAAAGGGAAATAACATGAAAGGTGGATGAACAAAATTGCAAAATTATGTTAACTCTGTGATTTTATGAGGAAAAACCCCCTCTTTATGAGGGGATTAATTATGAGGGGATTAGCCACTAACAAAAAAAAAAATCACAAAATATTGTAGTATGGAAAAAAAGCCTGTATTCTCCACTTGTTCTTTAGTTTCTGTTGGAGTGGCTGCAGGAAATAAGGGTTTAGTTTTATTTAAGTTTTACTTCTATATATTGCGGTGTTATGGTATTTTATGTGATTTCCATATTTCTGTCATAATCAAAGGAGTCCTAGAATTGTTATGAAGAAGAAACGCAAAAACTGCCATGATGACTCATGCCATTAGTATTCCGATATCCTCTCCCTGACAGTAGCTCAGATCAGATGTTACAGAGGAAGGTGCAAGAAATCTTTATGTAATTGTGAGCTAATGTGCTTGTATTTTTTCTCTAGCAATAAAAAGTTAAAGCTGGCTTCTACCTAATAGATTAGCCTTTACTTATTTATCCATGTTACTTGTATACTAGGAATCAGTTCACCTTGTGCTAGGCGTTGTCCAGACAAATAGAAACAGATGGTTCTTGTCCCAGAGGTCTTACCTTTTCTCTATATATTAATACCCATTCTGTGTTTTCCTTTTATCTGATTTAATGTAAATGCAGGTGTTCTTATTATGTCTGTAAAAGTGTTATCCTGCTTTGAAATCTGCTAAACTGTAAGCCACAAAAATAGCTTGTGGCAGTAAATTGCATAGATTGGTTAAGCTCTGTGTAAAACAAGCATTTCTTTTCAAGGGTGTCATCTGGACACCGCTGTCACAGAAATACATTCCATTTCACAGTTCTCTCTGTGATGTTTTATTTGTGCTGTACAGGAGAGAGTAAAGGACTGAGTCCTGCATTAGCACACGGGAGACAGCTCTTGTTACAAGTGCCCGTTGCAACCCTTTGGGCTCGATCTGAGTGAGAAAACTGAAATGTTTTACAGTCTCCTGCCTGGTCTCTTTGACAAATCAACAACAGTCAGTGAGGTGCACTGTCAAACTGCTTGTACCATGGATGTTTACCCTTTGTGTATTGTAAAAGAACATTGTTTATCAACATGTCATCTCGGTGCTGTATGTCATAAAATGCTATGATGGGTCAGTCTTTTGCTATGGTGTCAATTTCTGCATAAGCATTTCACCTCACAAACATTAATATGCTTAAATTTCCTTGCCTAACACTTGTTGATTATTTTTCCTTGATGTAATCCCACTACAGGGTTCATTTTTGGTCTCATCCTACTTCACATAACAAATATTAGTTGTAGTGCCTCCTTGTCTGACAAGAAAAGCCTGTGAAAAGTCCAGTTCTTTGAAGAAGGGAAATAAAAGTTCCAGACCTTTGAATTTAGGCCCTAACATGGCAATATTGACCCTTGTTTCCAAAAAAGGCTAATACCTCTCCTCGAACAGATTTTTGTTCCCAAGGTTTCTCAGGTAGTTGCTTCCAACCTATTGCCATGATACTCCATCTTGTGAGGAATCCAGCAGAGTAGTTATGGTCTCTTTACTCAGATGTTTATGCAAAATCTTCTCTAAGATCCTCTGTTGCATTGCTTGTTGCCCATGGTATTGACTCTCATCAAATTCAGGATACTTTACTGCTACAGAATACGATGGTATAGGGTAGAAGGTTAGAAATGCTCAGCTCCTGTATGTGCTCAGGATGAGGCTTCATTGAGTGTTTAGAAGTACCTATCATTTATCTTTACTGTCCATTGGTGGCAGTCACATTAAAGGCATGCATGGAAGTACTGCGTTATTCCAGCTCTTGGTGCCAAAGGTGTGCTCTGCAGACTGTGAGGAAGACAATAACCCAGACAAATGATGAGCTTCTGTAGCCCTGTATTAAACAGTAGCCTGCCCTTCTCTAGGAAAGCTAAACACCAACAGACTTCTCACAGCGCTGGTTGTGTGTGGTGCCTTTTGTTCTAGCAAGAATGAATGGCTGCATGACAAAATATTTTTAATTGTAATTCCAGTTTATATAATAATCAGAAGCAGTACGAGGATGTAGACCCTGGCTTTCTGTTTCCCTGTTCTTGTACCTTGTATATGCTCTTCTCCTGTTCTGATTTATTGCTTTCACATTTTGTTTGGCTTAAATAAGAGATATTAAGTAGGTTTAAATACATACAGTTAGGCTATTGACAGATTGTTGAGTTACCCCCACACCCATCACAGGAGAGCCACGAAAGGCCCATCTTCATAAGACCAGAGGAGCACAGCGGGCACAACGGCAGGCAGGAACCCAAATTAAAGACTAAGAGGAAAGGAGACCTTGTTCGGTCCCCTCCCAGGGCTGTCCCAGCAGACCCTCAGTCCCAGTGTCCAGGTGTGAGACTCATCACCATAAGCCATGAGGAGCTGCTCTCCAGGTTACCTCTGGGACTAAGCGGGGTTGCTAGCTGGAGGTGTGGGACACATAAGAGGATGCAGGGCAAGAGCTTTTGGGGATTGTGCAGGATTTAATATGGGATGTTTGGGGGAGGAACCAAAGGCAGGACAAAGGAGGGATTTAGGCAATTTGGGCAGTAACAAATGTGGGATAAGGGAATAAAAGGGTTCATCTGTGCAAAGAGTTGGCTGGCCAGGACGCTTCTCTGGTGACGCCCTGCTCCTGACCAGCACAGTCTCTTTACTAAACTCCACCTTCAACTGTTTTCCAGTAAGAGGCTCTTTACTCCCTGCATGTATGTGGGGGGGGTCTGTGGTGCAGCAACTGGAGCGAGTATGGGTGAGACTGCAAGCAAAGATCATGCCAGACGAACCAGTGAGTAGGTAAAGTGGGCTGGGGGCCAGGATGGGTCTGGAGGTCTCTAAGGGCCACCGCTGGGTCTGAGAGTGGCTGCTGGTCTGTAGCAGTGAGAGCACAGGAGGGTGGCTATTGGGAACAGGGGAGTTCTGGACAGCTCTGGCTGTGTGTATGTGTATGTGTGTGTGTGTAATGGTCTGTACCAGCAGCTGAACTAGGACTGTGGCCTCGAGAGCTTGTATGTCCAGGTGGCAGCAACTGGGGAGACTGGGATCCAGGGACAGCTACTTAGACATACTGTCTAAACCCTGCTGCTGGAGGGCTTCACTTTGTAGATATGTGTATATATATTCCTACAGATGGAACCCCATCCTGCTCAGCCGGAGCAGGGAGCAGGATGAGGCTGGTGGTGCTGTCAGTGTTGGTGTGAGTGCTCTGTGTGTGTCTGTCTGTGATCTGTATGGCCAGTGGTGTATATATGTATCTTTGTGGTGTATATATGTGCTCTGTGTGCTTGTGTCTACTGGGAATACATGTTCAGCCTCACTACTGGTTGGACCTGGGGGCATGGAGTGGCAGCAGCCTTGCCTCTATCAGGCTGCTGCATTAGGTATATTTTCCACTAACACAAATCCTTAGAGAAAAGCACTGGAAAGCACGTACCACACCTTTGTTACTTTAGTTCTGCTTTCCTTTTTCTCTTTTTATTTTCTGACTGTCTCTTTGTATTCCGTATCAAACTGAGTAACCAAGGACCAGGTCAGCACAAATGCATTTTAGGATGATTTGAAATGAAACTGAGTGGGATCACGTGCCTGTAGTCAGTCTTTTCTGATATCTCCTCGCTGGGTAAAATTGCTTTGTGCATGAACACAGCGGTAGTGTCTAGCTTCTTTCTTGTCACTGTCAAGGCTGCTGGTCATGTTGCAAATGCACATCACTCACATGGATGATGATCTTCTGTCTGAGAAGTGTGGAGGGAAGCATAAAATTGAGGATCTATTCTGACAGAGATGGTTCCCTAGGGGAAACACCATCATCCATCAATAAACACCCAAACACTTTCTTTTCTACCTGAAAGATTCTTTTAGTGTTCTCATATATATCATGCCCCTGTCTGAACTTTTTGAAAAATATTCCTCTGCTCCACACTGTCCACAGTGCTTAATCAGCTTCTATGGAAAAAGTGCATGTCAGTGATTGACATGCTTCCCCCAGTGTTGGTTCACCTTTACCAATATAATGAACATAAAATAATGTGCTAAGATTGTCCATGCAGCTAACAGGCCATGAGGTGACTGTTTTATGAAGCATTATCTGGAGGTCACCTCCAAGACTCTTGACAAAATTAGGAAAAAAAAAAAAAAGGTAGGGGTGTCAGTTCAATCTTGGGGTATCTGGTCTAGGGCATTTTAAGAACATAAAAACGATCCCACCAGATCAGACCAAAGATTCACATAGCCCTGAATCCTGTTCCTTGGCAATTTAGTCCAGTGGTAGATGGCATGCTTAACGTGCAAGAGGTACTTGTTGATGCCTATATGCTGCAAAGTGCCCGAGGTCAATACCTCATGGTATATCAAAGAGTGTAAGAAGTTGTTCTTATTCTTGCTCCCCAGAATCCCCTCCCACCTTCCACTGATTTGCAACTCAGGGACTCCCCATCTATTATTGTGTTAGAGAAATAATTTTGTCAGGTAGAATTGCATTTCCTAAACTCCAAAATCTTCACAGTTTGAGACCAGACTCATTGCAGAAACCCTATTCTTGTTGTTGGGACATGTATAAGCTGCTTGTGAAATCTATTCATTCCATTTCATAACCAATTTATTTATAATTAATAGAAGAAAGAAATCTCTCAGTCTGCACTTTTTCAGAAGCTCCTAACATCAAATCACCTTTGAATTTGAACTTGTTTTCCAGGTCATCGATTCCATTTCTGAGCATTTTGCTTCCTTTAGTGTTTGTAGAATGGAGTCATCATTGATTATTTTCATGTTGTTAAAATGTGCTCTTGTGGTCTAGAATCAAACCTTTCACAAATTAAATTCCCACTAACAGTTGTTCCTACTACTGTCACTATAAGCTCATATATTAAAGCTGTTTGCCCTTCCTCGCACCACTTTCAGAAATGCCAGGACATTGAGAAAAATAGGTTGGCATTTAAACAGATTAAAATATGAAGAAAGGCTTGGTATAATAGCTATTTTTATATGTGTCAAACAACCAGTAACCACATTTTTTAAAAATTTACGTATATCTAGGAAGATTTTACATTGTCATAATAATAAGTCAGTTCCACAAAATACAAAGGGGTGTAATAAAAAAAAATCATATCAAAGGTATTTTTTTATTCTGCATTATCAGAGCTGTCAAACATTGATTTTATAAATCTTGTAGTATAACCCTTGTGCTTTTAACTCTGTCAATCAATCAATATAACCCTTTTAATGTGCTTTTATTGCAAATAGCACCTAACAAAGAGACTTGACAAAATACATATTTCTCTATTTTTGATTGATTTGATCTGTGCATTTGACCTCACTTTGCCTATACTAATTTCCACTGTTTCTCTAGTGCAAGCCCCATCAGTTGTTTTTCTGAAGAAAATGCAACACACTGTCACTGATGGAAAACTTGAAAAAAACCCAACAGTGTCATTAAGGCTTGATTTGATAATGTAGAATATAAAATAGTAAAAGAATGTAAATTCTCATATTAAATTCTTCTACTTTTTTTCTGGGGTTTTTTGCAAGGTTGATTTTTAACCTGTATGGTTTTTCAGCAGTAAAGCATAGGACTTTCAGCAGCGGTTGAGTATTAACATTATTTGATCTCAGGGGATGGAACTTAGTTTTAAAAACTAGTATGACATTTGCTACAAAGTATAAGACTACTGAAGAGGTATATGTACCTTTTCAGTGATGCACTTTATAATATGCTAGATGATATTGATGTATGTTGACTTTTTAATTTTTAGTGATGAATATATATTTCTAAATAAAGCAAGCATCAGTTCAATTAATCACTGAACTACCTTTCTAAAGTAAAATATAATGAAATATATTGTCTTTTTATATTTTGCATGATGCAATACTTTCCTAATGCTCATAAAATGAGATTGATCTGGTTTTCTTTCTCACATAATTCCATATAACAATAGCAACAAAAAACATTGGGAATGGGTTTTGATGTGAGAACTGCCCTTCCTCATTAATACAATTTATGAGCTTCAGCTTCATTCAGTATAATTCCACTAAATTAAGACAATATTAATACTACCATACTTGTCTTATTTGTTTATTTATGGGGTGGGGGTGTTTCTTTGCTATTATTTTATGCTACCTTGAAAATTTCAGTTTCACTTGCATGCATAAAAAATAAAAAACCACGCCACCTCAATTGCAAGAAATTATGTTGAGTGCGAATAATAAATTTTTTTAACAACCATAACAGAGGAATTTAAGAGATTCCATCTTCCATCATTTCACAGACCCTGTACATCCCGAGTTCAGATTCATCCTCACTCTCTACATATCTGTCTGAGTAATCAAAAACATGTATGGTAAGGCACATATACAAGCAGGGTGAATACTAATAGCAAAGATGGTCTTAACTGTAACATTTTTTAAAATTTGGAGTTCATGACTTTGCAAATACAGTAACTATTCAACAAGCTGTATTACAATAATTTTAAACTGTTTTCCAAAGAAAAAAAAAATAATGTGCTCTCCCTGCCTCTTTCTCTTCTTTCCCTTGTTACATTTTGTCTCATCCAACAACCTCAGTGTAACATTCTCATGCACTACAGAAACCTCAGCTCCACCACGCTGACCTAACTGAAGCTAAAAAAATTAATAGCAGTAGTATTTTATTAAAAAAGAAATAATGTTTTCCTTTTATGATTGGAAAATACAGGCTTCTGAGAGTACTCAGTGGACAGATGATGTCACATTGCAGAGTCTGAAATTATGTGAAGTGAATTCCTCCACAATTTTGATTGGACAAACGGATCTATTTCTAATTCTATTATCCTGTAATAATGGTCTGATTATTCTTCTGATTTTCAAGCTACTTATCAGATTTCACAGACCCATGTGCAGGTCAAAAAATTTCACATGAAATTTTAAAGAATATCCTATCTTATGAAACGTTCACATAAAGTCAGAAAGGAAAGTGGCCATTTTCCATCAAGAAATTTAGCAGTAGGTATTCCCCTGGCTTCTTTTAAATATTAATTCTGAGGAAAAGAGAGTATTACAGTTACTGTTATCAACTCAGTTTATATTTTTTATTTCACTTAGAATTTATAGAACTTCATAATTTTCTTTAACCTAGCAATAATTTTTTAATTAGTATCCTTAAAAGGTTTTGTTATAGTATTTTATTCTATATCCTAATATCTCAGTATAAATTTAGTTCACACCATTCTTATCAGCATTTGAATATGTAGCTTGCTTATAGCCTAAAAAGGAGAAATAAGAAATACCTGGATTATTATATCTCTGTGTCTTCTGATATACACCAAGCAATACTGTTTGCTGCTAAAATCCCATGTCTCCCAAGTGTTATTATTAAAACAGCTTGTTTGAGAAGATAGCATTTGATAGCTATCAGTTGTATTTACTCCAAAAAATGTAGTCTCTAGGAATTAATGTCTCGGTATTTAGAAAATGAATGTCCGAAACATGAACACAGAAGTGACCTGATTGCACAATTTTATGAGCATATTTTTCAGAAAGGCATTTCGATGGACTATTATCTTTCAGTTGAAAGTATTTGCAGTCAAGACAATTATGTTTTGTTTTTAATGTCAGCCAAGAAGATTGCCAACAAAACCGAAGCAAAGCTGGTTGCCCTTAGAACCAACATAATTCACCATTGTTAGTAATTTTTTCTCTTACAATATCTTCAAACTAGTCTATCTTCAATAACTTCAGTGTTCTTATTTCTTATTTCATAATTAGAAAAAAGCTTAGGGTCTATAGCTTTCATGACCATAGTAAAGAGCTCATAAACTAATTGGAGGGATTAATATTTTCATCTGTTTCAAATGTTGCATATTATTTTTAACAAAAGCAAAACTCTAATCAGACAACATAACAGAAGTTCCTCTTCTTTAGGGCTTGAAGCATGCATGGAATTTGTTATGAGCAGAAGAGGAACAGATATCAAGTTGTGGTAATTCTAGTTAAGTAGAAATATAACGAGCAAATTAAGATAGGTCAGAAACTTCCAACTCTGTCATAAAAAGCAAATAAACCTTTTATAGAGGTGATTATTCCTTTCTGTGAATAAGCTTATCCTTTCCTAAGAAAAGTCAAAGTAAGCAACTGTAGATAGAGTAGGTTTGGAGAAGTTAATGCAGTGTGTGTGGGTTCTCTCTCTGTGCCATGTTTTAGGGAGAATTTAGGTCAAAGTCAGTGATTTTGTCACTTGACAGATCCAGTATTTATCATTCCTACAAAAAAGGGAAGATCTAAGTGACACAGAATTCTGCCACCCTGGTGGCACAGAGTGTTTTTCTGTGATGGCTTCTTTCACAGCCCCGAAGGGAAATTAGCTCACAGATTAGCTGTTTACCCTGTGTACTTATATCAAAGACAGCACACTTTGGGGTGGGGGGAAGCAAAAAAAAAAAAAAAAAAAAAAAGCTATTGTCATTTAGTTAAAGAAAAAAATGGTTCCTGCTAGAAAAACAATAGTTCCTGCTAAAAATATATGCACATCTGTATGTGTATATATATATGTATGTATCTATGCACATGTACTTTGATTAATACCTTCTGAGTGTGAAAGGTTAGTTGTCTTGCATTGTAATTGTTTCCCCAAATGGGTGATACCAATTGTTTCATGAAGTCATTGAAAAAAATGCCAGTTTCAAGAAATGGATAAAGTGTGACAATTGATTTTCTGAAACATTTGTCTCACAGTTACACGACACATTCTTAGCAGGATCAGGAACTTGTTAGACAAGAGGCAAAGCTCATGATACTGACTGTGTTGTGAATGAATTTGTTTGCACGAGTCGGATCCACAAACTGACACTTACTTGGTGTATTCTTGAATGCAAAAGAAAAACAGTAATCACTTTCTGAAAGCTGCGATCTGGTAGGTAGACTGCTTATTACAAATATTTTTGATAAGATCATGAAAAAAGATATTTTATTGATAGAAACCCCTCCAAACAGCCATAGTTGCCTTTACAGCAGATAATGAAACTGCTAACAGAGCTGGTAGAAATAACTTGATATGTTATTTGATTAAACTAGTATAGTAAATAACCCAAACAGAAGTCACAAATGTTACACATCTTCAAGGACACATAGTTGATATATGTGAAAGCCTCCAATAGCCACATTTGCCACTTATGGGCACTGCAGTGGTTTTATAGTACAGGGGTGCATCTACTGTGGAGCATGAAAAGACCATTAGTGAAGAGAAAAAAACAGCAAGGATCTGGGGAGATGCATTTGTAGGAAGAGAAAGAGGTTGTTTGCCTGGTCCAATTTGGGAAACTAGTTTGAGCAGTCAGTAGTGAGCTAAGGATCTATGAAACTAAGGCAGTGCAGAGCAGACAAAACAGACAAACAAAATAATATATACAAGTTTATGAATAGAAAGAAATGTAATTAAAAAATTATGTCCTTGATAATGAAGGAAGAGAATTAGAACTTGATTTTCTTTCCTCATGAAAGACTGGAGGAAGAAACTGGATAAAATTGAAAATATGAAGAAAACTATGTGAAAAAAGTATCTGGAGACTCTTCTAGGAGAAGTCTGTACATTAACCATAAAATACATAAATGAATGCAATACTTTATAGAGAACATAATCTCTTGATTCAGGATCATCAAAACGTAAAAAAGACTTTTCAATTATTTCATTTTTTCTGCATTTGCCTTCTTTTGAATTTGATTTCATGCTTGACAAATGTTTAAGAATGCCTATCTGTAGATACCAAAATATCTTAATAGCCTCTAATGCCACAAGTGAAAGCATGTAGGATGGGTCAGCAATTGAGGTAAAACCCAAGAAAAGTGGGCCAGAATTGTGCTTTTAACTTTACAACCAAAAATTAGTCACATTTCTCAAAAGGCAAAATAGATATGCAGAAATGGGTATTCCTGTATGAAAGTATCTTGAAATTACGCTTGATTTACAGTTGACTGTAGCTGGGAAGAGAACAAAAAGCAAATTGTAGAGTTTTCTATAAAATGTATGCTACAAAAATAGAAGACAGATAAATTATCCAGATTCTCAGAGCTACGTTGTATGTTCTACAGCTTAGCAAGAAAAACAATAATTTCCAGACTGTTTTTGCATCTGCAGTTTTTGTGGGAAAACTATTGCTCTGAAAGAATTCCAATGTGTTTTGTTGTAGTCTGTGTGAGTCATGTGCTAGTCATTAACATCAGAGCCTGTCCACTGTAAACCCATCATTATTGTGTAGGCCAAGGTTAAAAAGAAAATGTATGGTTTATGATTTCACTCACTCTTCTAGTTCTATCTCAATTCTTGTAACAGAAAAAAAAGTGCTTGAGAACTGACAATTCTTTGCAATTTCCAAAACCTCGGTTCAACATCTATTAGACAGCATCTCTTTGAAGACGCTCTTGGCTAAAATATTATGTTTGCACCTGGCAGCTCTCACAAAAGTTTAAAGAAAAAAAAGAAGTGTAGCTACAAAATAGTACATGCACAGCTCTAACTTTCAGCACAGAAAATTTCATTTCCCTGTCTCTGCAGAAGGTCTTAGAGATTCAGAAACTTCATTTACAAAGAGGATCACATACTCTTTATATTAATTACTATTTTTTTTATATTAATTACTATAGACTGAGGAGAAAACAAAACCGAACAAGAAAAAGAGTGACATGCCCATGAAAGAGCACAAGGCTGTATCTTTTGCTTGAGAAAACCTATTTTTCATGTGCCATCAACATGGGCTCTTTCACTTGACTTGCTCTGTATTTTTCACAGAGCTCTAACAACTACTTTAATGTCAACGTTCATTTAAGGCCAGTATAAAACCATCTGTCTCTTCCCATAGATTTTTAAATCCCTAAATGACCTCCAGATAGTTTTTAGAAGTTTTTTCTTTTCTCTGTAGTGTCTTTGGAATCACCAACCCGGTGCCTTTAAGTATCTTCCTCCTCTTATTACTGAGGCTTTCCAATTAACTGGTGACTAGAAATATGGTGTCCTGTGCATTAGTTTTAATTACTATTGTGGGAACTCAGCAGGACCTCTGTGAGTCAAAACCTACATTTTGTAAGAAGATGGTTCCCTTTTTAAACTGTTAGCATGTAGGTAACATAGCCCTCAATCTTGTTCTGCTATCCCTTTATCAGATGTTCAGAAAGGTTGTGTTTGTTGGTTTGGGTTTTTTTAAACATCAAACCACTCCCAGTTTTGTATTCAATTTGCAAATCATATTTTGGTAGGTGGAAAAAATGATCTGTTTGTGAAGCTGCTTTTGGCTATGGCAGGAAGTCATTAATGGGCAGTTTCAGTAAGTGCTGGCATCCTATAAATAACTATTTCCATGAGGATCAAAACTTAATGAAGCCTATGGATTTGTCTTGTGGTTGGATTCCCAGCTGCTTAATAACCTGCTGCCTCTCACTGAGGCTTTTCCTTTGTCTGGAGCATTCATAATGTCCCTGTCATGTGGTTACTCTGGTGTCTAATAAAGGCTGAGTTCATACCGCAATTTTCCTCAGTGAAGAGACTAATACTCTCTCTCCTCTCTGCACAAATACCTGGTTTCACAAAACATATATAATAACTTGATATCTTTGAGACAAATGCCTCTCTGTCAGACTTAGCTGAGACTGGTCAGCAGTTTCAGAAGTTACTGGATTAGGAATCAGCAGAGAGCACAATACATGGATGATATTTACTTAAGAAAACAGGCTCAGTGTTCTGTTTTGTTTGGTTTTTACATCCAGAAACTGAGGCCACAGTCTTCAGGTCTATTTGTTTATGCATGTCTATCAGTTTTTGCTAGTGAGGAATAGGTTAGCAGCCTCTGAGTTTGACTATACAATGGTAAGAGTTATTGGTAACCTTCTTGAACTACTCATTGCCATTTCCCATAAAACAGACTCCTTAATTACCCTTCAGTGTCATAAATTCCCTTAAATTTTCTGTTCCTGGCACCTTGCAATACTGGCTGGCTGGCAGAGCTGTGCCCTGAGATTGCTTGTGCAGGCAAACTAGGTTAGGCACAAGTTTTTCTAAAGCAATTGCTTTTCTGATGACTACTTACACCCCTACTCTGTTGGAAGAGTTGTCAATGAAGACCAATACCTCAGAGAATATCTACATATATTGTGGCATTTGCTAATTCTAGCATGCTAATTCTATTATCACGTATTGACATTTGTGTTTATTCAGCTTTGGCCCAGTAATCATGTTGTTACCCCAATTTTTATGTGAGTCTTTTCAGATGATGCCTCTTAGATCAAAGCCAACCTCTACACTAACTTTCCTACTCTACATCAGAAGCAATCTGTGGCACTTTGTGGTGAAACACCTCATGCCAAACAAAACAAATATGGCAGTGCATGGTGAACATATTATAAAACAGGTATTTAAGCGTATGCTAACATGCACTCTGTTTTGCTAACAGAATCTGACACAACCCTGCAGATACAAAAAGAAGAGAAAAATATTTGGCATCGTTTCATGTAGAATTTCTTCCTGTATAAAAAGTAGAAAGTATTCCCTTGTATATATTTACTTATTTTTGCTATGCGAAGCATTACTTCTGTGAAGTGTTTCATCTCTTCTTTAAATGTGAAGAGTTATTCCCTCTATTTGTCCCATCGCTCTCTGAGGAAAAAGCATTTCAAACATTATTTTAGCATATGCTTTACCGTGCCCTTTTGCTGGGGTCACAAACTCTGGTCCAGCATGACCCCTTCTGCTCTGCTCTGCGAAGAGCTTCCTTTTGCCTTGGAATATATCCTTAAACTCTTCCCCAGTTGTTCTGATCTCCTGAACTTCAACTGAGATCAGCCTCTTGATGAGAACAAGAACTTGCTATAATTTTAAAGTCAGTAATGGGTACTTTAAATATAATACTATCACAAATTACATGTCTCATGGAGACAGAGGTTGGGGCTTAAAGTAGTTTCTTTAACTGCTGATAGTCTTTCCCTCAGTGCTTCATTGCTTCTGGGGGCACTATATGGTCTTGTACATCTTTATCCTCTTTACTGTCAGGTCTCCATCTTCTACTGTAAGTACTGGCTTTTGCTATGATGGCAATTTTTTTCTGAACTGAAGGTGTTGTTGTCATTCTGTTTCACTGTGTGTACACTAGCATGCTCTGCTAGTACTTGCAAATTCTTGCGAAATGATACAGTTCAGTGAAGTTCCTCTATCTTATGTTATGACTAACAAGCCAAGCTTAAGTTGTATTATTTACCACAGCATGTGCTGGTTTTCTGCAGGCTTATTTTGACCACCACATATCTTCCCGCCTCAAGCTTCTTTTATCAGAGCTGCATAATCTGAGCATTGTCTATTCTCCTCATGTGTTGTTCTGGACAAAACAATTTCTTGTTAGCAAATTCTGGTTATTTTGTCATGGACTAATTTTAGCCTGCCTGTTGCACTTGTGGTTTCATGCATGCTCTCTCTCAGACTTTCATCCCATGTCCTCATTATAACTTGGTCTTTTATTAGGTCTTGAATTGCCTCCTCAAATTATCAGTTTGTCTCTTCTCCTTTTAATTGCAGACTCCTTTTTTCTAAAGTCTTTCTGTACTCTTTGGTGGATATTTGCATACCTTACTTTGATGACTAAGTTAGAAGGCTCATGTCCTACAGCTTCCTATACAGTCAATGAAGAGACAGAGGAGTTGTTCTTATGAGGACAACTGCAGCATTTAAACTGGGCTCTGGACTAATCTTTAAGGAGCCTCCCACTCCCAGCCCTTCCCTTCCTCTTTCCCTTAATAATCTATGAAGACTATTCCTCTAATTTAGCTACCTAATTTATAAGACTACATTTAGGGAGTCTTGAGTACTCCTAAATGCCTAATAATGTATTTTTCATGTGTTTTATTTCTAGATGCTATGATGTTACATTTCTATAAAGTTTTACAGTTAGCTTTTTCTGCTTGAGCTAACTGGAAGGTATTAAAATTGTGCAATACTGTTACCCAAAATAAAGCTACCTTCTGACCAATCATCCCATTTTCACTGGCATCCACAGATTTAACCTTCCCCAGTTGTCCTCTGCACTGTACCTCTCCTGCAGAGCTTTTAACTGCTCCATCCCTTTACTGAGGTTATTTTCTTCATTTGTACCAATACTCCTTATATCACATCCCATAGTTAAATATCATTCAGAGCCAGATATCTGACAGAGCTGTGGTTCATTCAGCATCTGACTCTGACTGATCAGCACTGTCTGCCATAAGTCTCTGAATAATCTCAGTGTCCACTTGCAGCTGGCTCATGTCCCAGCTTCTTAAAAAACAGTTATTCAGAAGTTCTGCTTTTCCAAAACATTGGTATTATAAATCCAAACATATTCTTCAGAACAAATCTAAAGAAAGATCCAGAACACAGAAGTCATAGCCTTTGAAGCCTGTTCCAACCCTGACATGCCGGTTTCTGATGGCATTAGTCTACATTCAGCCATAACTAATAACCATAATCAAAGAGAAACAGTATCTCAGGGTGAACTCTGCAAAGCAGATTCCTAAAGCACTTTAGCCAGATGGCTGTGTTAATCCATGAAGACTAATTTACAAAACAAGACAAAAATGTTCCAATGTTAAGAAACAAACTGTAAATAGGAGCACCAAAACAGTGTATAAATTTATTGAAAGTTATGTAGAGTTCCATTAAATTATTTTCTGTGCTCTAAAAGATGTAGAAATAATGCCTATTTACTCTAGCATTACATGTGCAATTCCAGCTTTTGAAGATTTGCATCATTCATACTCATGGCAAACAATTATTGAACAGGGAGTAAGGGATTTTGTTTCATGCTTACATTTTGCAGACAGTTTACTGAAGAAAATAAGATTTTATTTTAAACCTTTTTAGTTAGCATTTCAATGAATTTTTTAGGATTTTTCAAATTTGAATAATTTGCTAGGAATCTGACATACTGTACAACATAGAGATTTAAAAGTACTATTGTTCTTTGTTATGTAAAGTACTACAATATGTAGGCATCTTCAGCATGAATTGGAGTCCTAATGCTTTAGGCACTTCAACAGATGGGAGAAAATAGTTCCACTTTTCATATTTGTACAATAGGTATGATTGAGTACTCTATAACAAGAACTGCTTTCATCGTGCATTGAAAAGGGTCAGCATCAGTCTAAGATCAACTATTTCAACTGCCTCCAGGCAGTTCTCTTGCTTATATAATGTACATAAAAATAAGAAAATTAAATAGGACTTCTTAATAAGACATTCATCTGAATAAATCTGTAATTGTCTTGAATTAAAAGTGTTTATGGGGTCCTGAATACAATACTTCATCTTCACAAACTATGAGGCAGAGAGAGAGTTTGACAAGCAATTAGGAATCTCAAGATAGAAAGCACTATCAAAGTCCAGGGTATTCTTATTATTAATCATTGCGTAGCTCTCCACTACTGTAAATCAGCATCAGTACATTGAAGTCAATGGAGTAATTGAAGCAACATTGATTTTCCACAAGCTGCAAAGCTGACCCAAAGCACTTCAGTTTTATTCAGGTTTCTTTAAAGAAATATAGTTGTATTTTTTCTTTTCTCCCCTTTTTTCTAAGTCAAAGAAAGTAAATACCAAAGCTAGCGTTAACTAAATGTTTAGAGTTGAGTACATGAAGGGATTAAGAATGCATATTAAGATATATTTTCAGCCTTTCCTGTATATAATGTTTCTATTCCTGTTTCTGAACCAGATTGTAATTTCAGATCTGGCAATGTAGTTATGGAGCACTGCTAATGAAATACAGTGCTATTACTGAGATAAACATCTGACTGATAGTATTTTACATGCACTCCAGTGCTAAATGTACATTGTAGCAATTTTTCATATGGGAAAAGTTTGCCAGAATACATTACAAAGATATTTTTGTAGTCATAGAATGGTTTGGGTTGGGAGGGACCTTAAAGACCATCTAGTTCCAACCCCCCTGCCATGGGCAGGGACACCTTCCACTAGACCAGGTTGCTCAAAGCCCCGTCCAACCTGGCCTTGAACACTGCCAGGGAGGGGGCAGCCACAACTTCTCTGGGCAACCTGTTCCAGTGTCCCACCACCCTCACAGAAAAGAATTTCTTCATTATATCTAATCTAAATCTACCTTCTTTCAGTTTAAAACCATTACCCCTCATCCTATCACTACACCCCCTGATAAAGGGTCCCTCCCCATCTTTCCTGTAAGCCCCCTTTAAGTACTGGAAGGCTGCTACATCTGCTTTTATTTGTCATCAGAATGAAAAATAGATGCAATGGATTAATAAGAGCAAGGGAAGTTCCTACATAGACCCAATAAAATACTATGCTTGTTGAAAGTAAACTTTTGTGTGTTGATTGTTCACCATTAAATATACAGGATATGTCGGGTAACACTGGGGTAAAAAACATTTACCCCAGTGTTTTGGATTACCTGAATTTAAGGTACTTATTTTGGGCTATCACATTTCCAAAAGCTAAAAAGGTGGAGCAGGGGAGAAAGGAGAACATCCCTGTAGCACCACTAGAAGTGGTGGGTGGGGAACAACGCTGTTCATGTCTGTGCTTCAATACCTGTACCTGCTTTATAAGGTGGTAAGGACATAGATTGCCCTTAAGTAACCCCAGTCACTTTTGAACTACAGTATGCTGTGCTCCCCACTCCTCCCATCACACCCCCTTCCCCCAGAGTACTCCTCTTTCCGCGCCACAAGTCCTCACTCTTTTGCCCCAAGTGCACACCCCAGTCTGTTATTGCAAGCCTCTTCTTTTCCTGTCTTTTCTCACAAACACATGCTACTATCCCTCACTCCCCACACCATGCTACCAACCCACCTCCTTTCTGCTAAGATCAAGCTCCTCCAACCTTGGAGTTCTCCATTTGTTGCACGCCTTATGCCTCCTCATCGGGCCCAGCTTCCCCAGGAGGTTCCAGTAAATGTCACACCAACATAGTCTCCTCCAGCGCTTCCCAGTCAGCTGCTGTTTCTGCTGGTTTTCTCCTTGCTATCTGTGCTTCCACGGCTACCAGCACACACTGAGTCCCCTCCTGATTTCAGTGCCTCGCCTACAAAATCTTGCTTGTAGCAGATGAAAAAATCCAGGTACAGGTTGCATTTACCAAAAATCACTTGAATGGGACTCTTAAGAAAAAAAAAAAGTAAGGTATGTTCAGAAGAAAAACCCACAAATATACCATGGCCCTACTAATTTATCAAAATTAGCATTGTATTAATACAATATTTGTTTGAACTTGGTGTTAAATAAATGCAGATTCTGTTATGCAACATTTCATATTGTGGAGAATACAGTGTACCACGAATTTATCACATCTGACATGGAACAACCTTAAGCAATAGGTCAGAATGAAAGCACTTTTTTGAGTCTTACTCACAGTCAGACCTAATTACCCCATGGAAAATATCCAGTTTTGAAAGAATGGGCCAGATTTTTGAGCCTGTAAAGCAGTCACTTACGAATCTGTACAGGGTACTTCACCAGATCTGTATTTACCCAAGCCTTGTCAAGCTGCCTTCAAACAGATGTTGTAAACAACTCTTCAGTCATATCATTTTATTGCTAAAGTAAATGAACTGAGGAGGAGACAAAGAATGCAGAGCAGAATAGAAAAGGTCAGTGTTACTCTCTCTACAGTGACAATAAAACACGCTAAAGCGTGGGCACCAAAACAGTGGTGGGAGGGGGGGACTGGAAGGAAGTTACCACAGTAACTATCTTGCAGTAGCATGTGATTCATAAAGCAGCAATGCATGAAGAGGAGAAAGGGTGATTCACCCAAGAAATTAACACCACTTGGTACGACAGCACCTCTCATTTCAGGGATCTGAAAGGATCCATCTACGCTGCAACCTCAGTGCTGCCCCTGGTACTGCGCTTGCATTCTCTGCAAGCAGCAAGTCTGGAAAAAAAGGACCTCAGGTCTGATCAGCTGCCATGGAAATACAGCCAAAAAGTATTATACACCAACTCTCAGTATCTTTTTCAGAGAGGAATTGTATTTACCCCAATTTCATTGAAAGAGAACTGAGGCACAGATAGATTTACTGCCTTTCCTGAACTCACAATACAAATCAGTGACTAAGTTTTCATTAAATCCCATATACTTTCTCAACTGTATACCCCCACTACTCAGAAATGACCTGTAAAAAACTATACTGCCTCAGAGTTCCCCTGAATTAGCCAAAGAGCAGCAGCAGTTGCTGTTGCAGCAGAAGCCATTTATGTCTCTCCATTCCGCTCTCCTGTCATACGTTTCCCATGACTAGCTGCCTAAGTAGGAACTTTGTACATTTTAAAATCACATTTCTAAATGAATAACTGCAATTTGTAAAATTGTATTTCTGTATTGGACTATCACGCTGTATAACTCAAACATAATGTCTGCTGACACTTGTGCATTTCATATATACAAGAGTATCAGACATAGTAAGTAGAGAAAAGAGCGCTACAGGAGTAATTGGTAGCATCAACTTTCAAGTAGATTGGCTGATTTTAACAAATCATGAGAGAATTTCATTTTTTGGATCAGCAAGCTGGTAAGCCTAACAAGTGCAGATTCTATTATTTCCATGCCTGGCTCTCAGAAAGACTGAAAGGAGCCGAAGAAGAGATACACAATACATCAGCAGAGCTTGCTGTGCCGCTGATTAGGAGGACACCAGAAAGCTTACTCTGCAGTCCCGAGCACTCGGGTGCCATCTGTCTCTCCTCCTCAGAAGATCCAAGTTCTGCAGCGCTGGACAAAGAGGTGGGAGGGCTCTGGATAACCCAGCCGGCCCTGGCAATTCACTGCTGCTCCTGATCTAGAAATAAAGGGTTTAACTCATCTCTCATTTGCATGTATGTCTGAGGCACAGAAAGGAGGATTTTGCTTAGGATGATTTCCACAGAACTGCTCAAATCTAGTGATAGGAGGGGAGTATTACTTTGCTAGATGTGCTGGATACTGAGAAGCAATAACTGTCATATTACATTGCAAGCTGTATGTGACACGCTTAGTATACCTAAGTGTGTCATCTACCTTTGAAGATCAATCACCTCTTGGTGAAGAATGTCCCTGGTTTATACTGAATTAAGAAGGACACTATAAAAGTAAATTAGGCAAGACTGGAAACTCAGGAATGCTTTTTCCAATTAAGAATGCAAGAAGCAATTAGGCAAATTGCAGTTGGAATTTGGCCAGTAAAATCAAACTCTGTTTTTATGAGAAGCAGCACAGGATCCTTAAGAGCACAAGCCTAATCTAAAAAAAGGAGATAGAGTAACTGCTCTTCTTTTCTTGTTTTAGTAAGGTTCTTTCATTTTCCTGATTTTTGCTTATAAATTACTTAATTATATTCTCTATTCATAAACATTCTACAATACAGTTGCCTGGAAGTCTAATCCTACAATTGTTATTACAGTTAACAGAAATACGATTTGAAGAGCTATACATTCAGAATAAATATCAGAAGAAATCCCTTGATCAGGCAATTAAACATATTTTAGTGAACTGAGTACTGAGTCTCATAATAAACACATATATTCTCATATAAATGTGGAAACTCTATGAATTTGGGGACTTGTTTCATTTTTATATCTGAATCACACACTTTTTGTGTCATGATTACAAAAGCAAGAGAGAATAAAGTGTCATTTTTGACACAGATGTAAATTTGTGTTATATTGGACATTTTTTACTTGCTTGCAAAGCAAATTTTTGTTGCATAGAATTTAGGCGAATTTCTAAACAAAATGAAGAGCAAAGCATAGTCATAACAAGCAACGTCCCCTGAACCTGATAGGGCCGCAGTTTGTTAGAAAAAAAACCCCTATAATAACAAAACACTGTACAGGTGGATAAAGGTTTGTTGTTAATATGAAAGGTATGAAAGCTGAACAAAGAAAAACAACAGATAAGATTATTTTAACTTTTAACGGTACATATAAATATATATATGTGTCTGTGTGTTACTGAGAATGAAAGGAAAATAATCCTTCAGATGGGTTTACAAAGAGAAGAGCTAGAAGAAGCAATTTTCATTTTTCTTTTGTAATCTAGATAGTGTAAAATTATTCTGTCTTCACAACCTCAAGGCAAAGAAGACAGTCTGCTTCTCTAGCTATAAAAAACAATCTGTCAGATTTTTTTAAAGGAAGTCACAACTGATTTCTCATAAAATAAAAAGCAGGAGGATTAGAGCTTTGTGGTGACAATGAAATCTACTCAAAACTTGTACAGTGAAACCCAGAGCTCCAGCGAGGTCCTGCTTGAGGCACTGACCCTGCAATAAATGCAGTTTGGATTCTGTAGGTTCAGGGCTTGAACTGCCAAACATTTAGACTTCCTTATGCATGCAGATTTAAATTTTTGAAAAAACCCCAATATTTGAATAGAGCTGAAGGTTAACAAAATTAAAACAACCTGCAACATACGATCCCCACACCTATGGCATCTACACAATCCTTGTCATTCTCCTAGAAAAGTGGTTGCAAGGCAGATGGAAAAATATTTCCCAGAAAATACAGCTTTAAACAAACTGTGTCATGTAATGTGTTAAATTTACTATTCTGCCATATTACATGCTACTATGTCCAACTGGCATTCTTTTTGTATACTATTTGCTGTAACAGTTAATTTCTAGCTCTGGGGTCACACTCAGTTGTTTCTCTTTTGTGAATTTGAATATGATCATAGTCTCCCTAAAGTTTTCAAGAGCCCCAATATTAAGTTATTGGACTACCCTCTAAGAAAATAAATGTTCTTCTCAGGGTCTAAAGCCCACTCTAGTGCCTATGAAAAGACTCTGATGAACTTTTAAACGCTAAGGTCAGGCACCCGGGCTAGAGTCAAAGGAATTGAGGCAAAGATTCAGCTTTTCTGCTCAAAACCTTTTTGCAATAGCTGGATCATAATCTTATTTGGAGCTGAACAAGCTCAATTTGTGCAAGTAGGGTGCGGGGCAATCTTCCAGTACTGCTCATGCTTAGTCCTTTGCCAAAACAAAACAGAATCTGTCTCCAAATTAGTGAGTACTTAAGATCAGGAATTTTATGTCTGTATTTGTTTCTTTAGTAGTTAACATGCTGTGGAAGATGTGCAAACAATCAGCCCCAAACTTTCTGAATACAGGCAGTTGTCTGTGCCAAGTTATTCAAAGTCCAGGATAGTATTTAATTTACCAGTTTATAGAGATTGCAGTTGTGTTGGGTGCCGGCTAGCACAGAGAGCTAGCACAGCTCTAGTGCAGATAAAAAAGGATTCAAGAGTTTTCCCTGATAGTTGTGGGGAGATTTTAAAGGAACAAAAGGAAGAGCAGCCTACAACTACTTGAAGGGCACTTACAAAGATGGAGCCAAACTCTTCTTGGTAGTTACAGACAACCTAGTAGGAGGCAATTGCCACTTAGGTTTGGCTTGGGCATTAAGGAAAATACAAACATGGTAGAATCTCTGTCCTTGGAATTTTTAAGGACTTGGTCAGGCAAGGCCACAGCTGGCAATAGTTCTGCTTCAAGGGGACTTCCAGAGATGCCTTCAACTGGCATTTCTGTGACACAATGAAGTCGGATACACATTTTCTGTAGGCTTACTTACATAATCTTGTGCTTTTGGAAATCCAGGATTTTAACCTTCAATCCTTTAACAGGATTTCACTTTCACACTTTCACAATATCCAGCAGGTATTTTGTTACTGACTGAAGAGATGCAACATTCACATAACTCCCAAAGAGACAACATTCAGCACTTTTAACTGAATTGTATTTGGATTTTGTGCATGCATACGCAAACCTCAAAATTCAGGATAGGTGAAATCTAAGGGACAAAATGTGATTACATAGAACAGGCTGGCATTTCACCCTTAAAATAAAAAGTGTATTTTCCAGATAGATGCATTATGCAGATTTTACTCATTGAATTCAGGTAGTTACAACACTGCATCTATCTTCCCTGTGCAAGTGAGAGCACAGTTTGGTCCTGGAGTAATACATCTGTTTTATTATATGTAAATAGCATTCACCTTTCACCTTTCACTTATTTTAATGGAAGTTTCAAAATCAGCTTTGCTAGTACCTATATTATATTTAAAGATATATACACTTCCATCAAAGAGAAGTTTCCACCCCCTCATGAGGAAGCATGTGATAATTCTCAAAGCTCAAGCATGCAACCTGTCTTCAGCTTAAAGCCATGTCTTTGAAAACAAGCATCCATTTTCAGTTACTTGAGGAAGCTTTGGTTTGGAGAAAGGAGGAAGACTGGAGGCTGACTTGTTTTGCTTGCAGTCAAGTGGAAGAAGTCTCACCCTATGTTACTGTAATAGAAACCCAGGGAAGGAATGAGTGGTGTAGAAACCTGTGAAGTTGCCTGGAGGCCAGAGATGAGTTTACAGCAGGCTGCTCACCTCTGATCACAACAGACTCTGTAGCAATGCCAAAAAGCAAGCATTCATACCAGACTAAGCAGAATACTACACCTATTTACAAAGAATAACATGTCAAGACCAATTTTCTTTAGAAAATTTCTTATTAGTCATGGTGGTTTAAAGGCTTCCTGCATGACTTAAGAAGACAAAAAAGGAAGAGAATATGTTACAGCAGAACTAGGAATTCACCTACCACACTACTTAACGTTCCACTGGAACTTAAAAAGGTGCTCAGCCGTTTCATAAAATGATGACTTGTGTAGCATTACTTCTGTTTTCTTGCCTTGGAAAGGAGATGTTATTTATAAAACAGTAAAGGATTGAGAAAGCAGCTTGGCAAGATGTCCTGTCACATACTTCAGATCAGATTCCTCATTTATAATTTATAATTTCATGAGGCCATTCAGTTTGTAATTTCCTTTCTTCCCTTTTCTATCACCAAAATGTGAGAACAAAGACAGAAATAATGAGTCAGAGAGAACTTTTTGCCTCTAGAAATTCCCTCTCCCTGAAACTAGAAATCATATTATGAATTTATCCAGTAAAGTAGAACAAGTTAATTAGGAAGGTAAATCATAGAAGCATTTTGGAGCTTCAATTTGTATACATACACATTTCTATACATATTATATATTCTATAAACTATGTGTCCACGTGAAGCGCATGGCAATGGCACCCACCAGAGCTGCGTTCCAGGACATCAGCAAGTTGTCCTGGCTCTGCAGCCTTGTGGTGGCTCCACAGAAGTGCTGCCTACCCTTGTTTGCTGAAAAGGAGACATGACTACTTTCTTTCTGCAGATGAATCAGAAGGAACTCAAGCTTCCTTAAGCATGTCTGCCTTGTTCATCCAAATAACCTGAGGCATACCAACAGACAGATTAGGCTGCATTTTCATGGCATCTTTAAGCCAGTCTAGGTGCAGACAGCAGCTGAAACGTGTGATCTCACCCTTCCCTGGCACCGTGCAAGATGTTGCTACTCCCAGCTTTCCACTGGTGCTTGCACTAATGTGTGAGGGAGACCAAAAAGTGGTCTGACTGGAAACTATTGCTTTTTGATGTGTTTTCAGACAGAGCAGCCCCCTGACCTCACTTGCACGAGACTGCATAAATGCAAGTGACAACACAAGGAGACATGAGGAAAGCACGGCATGGAGCAGAGAGGTGGGTAGCAACCAGATATTTCAGCATCAGATATTATTTAAATTATCTCAAAACAATCATGTAACCACTATCACATATACTCTTCCATGGTACCTCCTCTGTGGGGTTCAGAGCACCAGCGAAGCGGTGTCCTTCCCGGCTGAGCACCATCCCAGGGGCGGACTGCAAAGACCAACAAATTTCTTCACTTTCCTTCAGGGTCTTAAAGTGTGACATACAAAGCTCTTGCCTCGACCTCTCAACTTTAAGTGCTTCTATTGTTTTTTATATGTGCAGTATGGGCCAACTAGAGACAACACTTTCAGATACAGCTGCTAGCAAGTAGGTTAGACATCTAGTAGCAGAAAACATCCTTGTTTTATTTTATGAGAAACTTCCCAGATTTCCACATGGACTTTGGTTCCCTTATAGCATGCCGGCAATGGTAAAGGCCACACGTGGTATAGATACTGGATTGTGCTATAAAAGAGCCAGGAACCTGTCTCCCTAAAAAAGTTTCATCTGTCTGAAACACTGTGGGACAATACATTGCAACCACCAAAAGAGGCAAAAGAGAGATGAAAGGCTAATGCTGTAACTCTGTTACTGCAGGTCCTGAAATACTACTTGGTTGTAAAATTTCACTATTCATGTCCCTGATGAAATGTGGGCAAGTCTGTATCAAGCAGCCAAGGGCTTTATAGGGATGGAAATCTAAGGCTGCATTAGGAAAACTGTTTTAATGCACTGATGACAACTTACAGTTTGCATACAACAGAACTGTAAAATATGCATTTCCATAGAATATACATGACAGAATTCAGAAAAGTGCGTAATATTCTACCTTATTACCTGTGGGACAAACACTGTCCACGGATTTCTGTGGCATTTACATGTACAGTTTAGAAGAGAATTTGTACACATACATATCTAAATAGAAATATAAATTGATTATGTAAAATCATTACTCCAGTCTGTACTGATACAATTCCCAATAAAAGACCGAAGAGTGCTTACAGTGGTCCTGTTCTGGTAAGTCTTTAACTTTTTGGAATGGTTAAATAAGACTTCGTTTTTTGCTCTTTGTAAAGGTCATGTAGCACTGTGTGGGCGAAGAGTGAAGTCCACCTTAAAAGTAGTGGGCTTTATAATTTTATCACCATTATTCCTACTGGAAGGCTGTTGAAGAACTTCATTGCTCTTAGTAATAGGATTGTTCTTTTAATTTTCAGCCCAAATCAATACACTAAAACAAAACAAAAAAAAACAAACCCCAAAGTTAGTTGTTCAGCTGAATTCTCCTTTGTTGCAAATGAAGCTAATTTCATTTTGCCATTTCCCTTAGCACAAACGACAAACAATTATACAGCAACAGTTTTATCAATCCCTTCTTTATAACATTTAAAGTTCTTTTTGTGTTAGAAGACATACATCTCACCTGAATTTTCTTGCTTCTAGACCAAAGACAGCCAGTTGTTTCAACCTCTGTTCATAGGTCCTATTTTTTGAACCTCTTCTTTCTGCTGTTCTCTCTTACAGTCTCCTCAGAGTGCAGTGACCGAGGCTGGCACCCACCTAAGCCAGCACCCACCTCCCACAGAAGCCTCTACAGGAGGAGTGGAGCACAGTAATTATCTCCCATGTGTTTTATATGGCCTTTTTTGTTAATACGCCCCAGAATACCATTTCCCGTTTTCAGCATCACATTGCTGGCTCATATTTCACCTGTAATTCTATATTAACACCACCTTCTTTTCTGCCATGCTGTTTTTCTGCCAGATATTCCCCAATTAGTATTTCTGCATTTCATTTCCCTTCCCTTAGCACAGCACTTCATACTCACCTTTCCTGCAGTATTTATACTGGAAGTGACATCCATATGCATATCATCAGTCAGCCTGACTCCTTTATTACAGAAGAAATACATGGTAGTTCCTCCAGGAAACACTGCTTGCAGGTGTGTTGATGATTAGTTATATCTGCTAGGGGAAAAAGAGACAGGTAGGGCTGCATATGGTGGAATAACATTGATCAACAATTATACAATTAAACTGTAGTGTGGATTCAGCAGGCCCTCAAAGCTATGTTATGCTTGTAGATCATTACCTAGAAGTGAACGTACAGGTCTCCTGGAGAACATCACAGAAAGAAGGCAAACTGCACAATAGATTTATGACAAGAACAAATTTATGCATTTGTGCTGCACCCCATGAAACCGATATATTGCGGCAGAACAGCAGGGCTGTAGGAGTCATTTGCTAGTGAAAAATGGGCAGAGCTGGTTTAAACCTTTCAAAGTACAAAAGGGAACAAGAATTCAAGCTCAGGCATGACAGTTACCATATGCCAGGGTTTTTTGGTATATTCTTCCTGAAAAATACAGGGTGGGGAGAACATCTCATTTAGGCATAGATTGCCCTTATTTGTACTTATGGAAGTGTGCAAAGAACTTCTCCCTGTTCTTGGAGCTCAGGTCACCCACAGAGCAACCCTGATAGTCCAGAAACCATTTGTTTTCTCTGTCTGTCCTACTGTTCACCCAGGGAGGCTGCTAAGCTCAAATGATCAGTGTAGTTGCCCTTCCATCTTCACCATGCTGCAGAATGGGACAAGGGGAACACACGGTAGACGGTCCAGTTCACACATTACCACGTGCACTTCATGAAAAACTTGGAAGCCCATCCCTGCCTGATATCAGAGCTCCTTCTTATCAGGAGGTGGCACTGTATAAAAGATTGTGCTAATTGTGACAATCCAGCCTTTGTCAGCAATTCTTTTGAAGGTGACAGCATGGAAGAATGGCAGGGCATTTGCCCAAGGAAACCTGAGGTACCCCTTTCTGTAGCCACAACAGTTTTACGTCTGCATAGCTTGATGCATATCATCATCCTACCTAACAATTTTTGCCTACTGTAAGGTGTATCTGCATATTACCTGTTTTTAGTTTACTTGTATAAATGGAGTTCAATGGGAAAGGTCTGTTACTTCTCTGCAAATCTTACATTTACACAATTGGTCAGCATGGTCTGAAAACATCATTTAGAAGGAATAGAAATACCTAGGATAGCAAAATAAGGACTATTAGAGTAACAGCCTTTTTGTATTACTACTATAGGTTTGAGAAATGAAGAGTAAGTTATTTGGCAGGGTAATGTAAAATGGAAATGGAAAACCATAATGAAAATGCACTCTATTACTGTATCTATCAAAAAATTATATATTACAAATTATAAAGCAAGTGGCATTGTCCCTGCTTATGCATAACTATTATGTTGCATAGTTAGTACGCCTGACACACTGGAACATATACTGGGTTTTCAGATTCTTCAGTGACACCGATAACTATGTATGTGTGTATATGCACACATGTACATACATATAGATGTACATATGTAAATATGTACGCATATATAGATACATAAAGCCACAGACACAACATTGCACTTGTAATTTTTTTGCACTTGTAAAGTGTGGGTAAAAACAGCAGTTTAAAATGTCATACCAACCATATATATTTTTCACTCAAAAATTCCTGTGAAGTTGCTTTACTCAAAACTGTTTTCATTACCATTTTTCTGTGAACTTCTCTTCACTTTCTTCTGATTCTTGAAGTTAGTATTCAGGTTGAAATACAAAGCATTACGAATAAAATACAAAGCATGGATCTCACTGAGAGCTTGCGTGAACTCTGGGCCAGTGAAATCACATCCCTTGAATATTCATGTCCTTGGGGGCTGCGTATGCCTCAGTATTGAATAGAATGCACAAGTACTTGATTTGCTTCTGTCTTTACAGCCCATGACAGGTTGAAGACACTTGGCCATTGAAACTTCCCTCCAACTCCCTGCTCCGTGTCAGAGGACCACTGATTAACACCTTTGAGGAAAGATTTATCCTCAAAACTTCACTTTTCATGATACTGACTCTCAACCCGTTCCTCAAGGCTTGGCAAGAAACACGTTCCAGGCCAGAGACTCTCAGATAAATTTAGGATTTGTGTACAATGACAAAAATTCATATTCTCATCGTGATTTCTGCTGCTAAGAGCAAGTGCTGGTGAAGCTGAGAAGAATTTGGCTTGTTGATTGTCTATATGAAATGAATTTAAAGATAGTAGCTCCAAATATAGCAGCTTATGAAACTGAGCATCACCAGACTGTCACTGTCTCTAAAGAAAGCAGTAAATTAAATACTTGCTGACATCCATTAGACTGCCATGGTGGCAGTTTAATGGTGTAGTTTAATGATTTTAATGGTGCAGTTTAATGGTAACAGACCACCATGATGGCAGTCTAAGGTGGCCTTGGGGCTGCTTTGGTAAATGCACGGCTTCAATGCATACCGCATCCAGGTATAAGAGTGAGTGTCGGTATGGTGGATAATCAGTAGGCTTTGTTCCTGTCAAGGCCACCCAGGATCTCTCTTAAACCAGATAATCTTTGAAGGGGAAAATGCGTGTTGATTGTAGCTGAATGTAAATATTCCAACAATAAAATATTGGAAACAAAGTTACAGAAGACAAATAAAAACCAGTAAAATCCTTCTGTAAAATATAGTCACTAAAATACATTCCTGTATGTCATTATGGATCTCTGAGACTTAAGAAACTGAAAGAACAACCCAAAATTTTCTATCCCGAATGTTATACTTAAGTATGAACTTTCTTCAGCTCACCTGGGTGGCCTTAGTCTGTATCTCCAACAAATGCTGCTAGGAATCTTTGTGCACTCTCCACCCATTTGTTCAGCACTGAGTAGCCTACTTTCCCAGGTTTTGCCATATTCCTTAATGATGACATTTCTTCTTGACTGTTTGCTCATCCTACAAGTGCCAAATTATATGAAGTTTTTTTCATGTGTGCCTCAAATCAACAGATGCCAAGCTCAAACTATATGTGCTGAACTACTCTGCATTGCTTGTCAAACATTATTTAAGTGAGGCTGGATAAAATGATCTTGAGTACGACTCACTTTCAACTTGTATCATATTTCACAATGAAAATTCCTTTTGTAGAGAGGGCCAATATGCAGATGATATTGAATCAACTGCAGCAGCTATTAAGTCTGCTGACTTTCTTTGACTTTGCTCCTAGGTCCTGTTTTGTGCTTTCCATCAAATCCAGTTCTCTTCAGTACCCTTTCCATACAACAAGAGGAACAAAACCATCATCACTCTTATAGCTTACAATTGGCTATGATGCTTTTGGCTGACAGACTTGCTACAGATGTAGTAAATACAGACTCACACAGCCTCTGATCCAGCCCTCAGACAAGGACCTAAACTCACACTATTACAATCAAGGACTCCATCTATAACTTAAATCACTGCACCTGGGATCATGATGGTTCTCTGCCTTACTACCACAGGTAAGGACTGCGCTCTGCAAATCAGAAAATCACAAGCAAAACAATCAACTGGAAAGACATTAGTTACTTGTAGGCAAAATAACTTGCTTACTATATTGATAAGACAGTCTTTTAGAAAGTGGTCTTATCTCTTTCCAACTAAAGCCTGGCTATCTTATCCCAGAGTCCAAAAGATATGATACGAATGTCTCCTTGTATTTATGTCAGCTGCCTGGCACATGTCTTTCACCAGACTTCAAAGTTCAGGGGCATCTTATCTAGAAGAGTGTCAATATGAAAAATTGGCAAGGCAGACATCTGACTAGACCACTGAACTTTGAAAGAATTATACTTTGCCATTAGTCACTCTGCCAGCTCAGAGGAGCAGTAATGCAATGCCTGGCAGAGGCACCAAGTGTTCTTTATTTGCACCACCATGAAGACAACATTAGCTTGTGCAGATACAAACCAGCACGTGAGCATGAAAGGAAATTACTTACCTTAAAGCTGCTGTAGTTCTTCTAGATGTCAACAGTGTGGAGTTCATGACTCACCGTCTGTGCTCGCTTTCTTGCTCCCTCCATCAGCTTCAGATCTGAATTATGAAGGAACAAGGAATGGATGGATCCCACTGCTTTTGCCTTTTCTTGAAAGCATGAAGAGGCATAGAGCACACAGCCAGCACTTCACAGGTTACAGGCTCCTCTGTCATGCACAGGAGATGCACGTACATCTACTGTAGGGTCATTCTGGACCCTGATGCCTGCTAGATCAATGCTGGCTTTTTCCGGGGGAAGAGCGGAATTCCACAGCCAAGTACAGGAGTCATTCTGCAAGAAAGAAATAAATTGGGAAAAGAAGAAAACACTGTCAAAAAGGTAAAGGATGTACACAGGATTTTTGCAGTTTGATCGATGACTTGTTTTATTTGGCCCAGCATACTGCTGATATTCTCCCTATCTAAAATTTATACCGAAAGTTCTTTGTTAGTAACTCTTTTCAACACTATCAACACTAGTAATAAAGTTTATAAAATCCTAATATTTCAGTCAATCTTCCCCATTCCCCATTAGTTCTGTTCCCTGGAGCGCAAAGAATGAGCTTAAGAGTCCACCTCACGCAATTTTCTTACTCTTTGGAGCTTGTGAACTTTACCTCTGTTTTCTTCTCTGAGCTGACATGAGTGTGAGTCATGAGATCTCTGTTTCTGTTTTCTTTTTCCAGCTGTTCCAGGTATGGTGGAAATGACTCACCTGAAGGACCATAAAGATGTACTTGTGGCTTGCTAAGAGGAAATCTGCAAATCACCTTTCCACTTTCTTTTTGAATTTGCTGTTTTTAAAAGGAATTTATTAATTCTTTTGCCTCACTGGCACTCTGGGAAACTGATGGTCCAATTTCTTTGTGTGGGTAGACCATCAAACTCTGACAAATCTTACCAAAGTCATTAGACATCCATATGACCCTGGTCATCATCTGTACCGTGGAAGCATGCAGAGAACAGAGTCAGTGAATTCTGAGGCTGTCGTGGAAGAAACTGGGACTCAAATGATGTGTAAATATTCAAGACTAGCCTTACAGTGAATGAAACAGTTAGGAAGCATCATACTCTTAGCTCTCTCCAAATGTGCTGGACTCAAGCTTTCAGCTGACATTAATTTTTTCTTGATGTCGGGTGCTATTGTCAGTTACGGATGCATTTAGACAGCAAACAATAAATATCTTTTTCTTCGTTAACAAGCTTGCCAGCATGACATAAGGGGTCATTTTTTAAAACTAGGATTTCTCTATTTGTCTCTAAAATGTGTTTTTCAGTTCTGGAGGACAGAACCATAATTCTATAATCCTTTTATATTTTGTCATAATAGGAGTTGCTGGTATATCTTATATTTATGGACATCCCATAGAGAATAAACTACACAAAACATTTAAAAGAAACAACAGTGTGTTCTGGCCAGTGTCAGAGCCACAGTGAAAAAAGAGACAAACTAGAGGAAGAGCAAGCATCTGAGGATGGAAATGCTTCTGGTATGGTCTAGATGGTGAGATAGGAGAAAATGTCTTTTTTTCTATGATAAGGACTTATTTTATTTAGCAGTACAGGTAAGGCTGGCATGGCAACACAGAAATCATGGGCTGTATTTTTCAGGAAGATGACTGTGTACTAGGGGTATCAGTTTATTAGAATTAGTCCCTTGTGCTTCACTTTCACTGTCTACCAAATGTCAGGGTCTGGTCTTTGGTGGACAACAAGTGACTTGCTAGACCACGGTTCCCTCTTCCTGCTCTCTTCTTTCTCCCCAGCCCTAGGATTTATGAAAAGTGCCAAGCTGCCTTTCAAAATTTGCTCTGTTTTGCAGTTATATATAGATCACTTGTTGGAAGTCTTTAATCATAGGGGACACAAGAAACAAGCTTTTGAAAAATATTCATATTATATTAGTTCATAAACATGTTTTATATGAGAACAATGTTCTTCAGTTAAGAACTTTTAAGTTGCAAAATAAATGCTTTGGCATTGAATTAAGGCTGTCCAACCTCCTGCTTCTCCCCTCTTCCATTCATACCATGCCTGTGGGAAATCATTTCCTTGTGTTCAAAATGGTACAATCTTAGGCCATGATGACAAATTATTTTTCTTATAGGAACATACATTTGGTACATGGCCAACCGTTTGGTACATGGCCAGATAGAGCTGAATGAGTGAGCAGCTATTCAACAGACTGCTTGCTTCTTGCTTAGCATAAAGCCCCAAGGTCTATTAACATCACCAGACAAACCCTAGTAAAAGGCCCATTATAAATTTTCCCAGGGGTTATCGCTGGCAGTCATCCTTGCAGTATCTTGGTGAATCATCAGCATGTTCTGGCCTAATTTTAAGATTTTTGGCCTAATGTTTTGTGACTACTTAACATTACACAGTCCCATTGATTTCAAATGCAGCCACGAGTGCTGCAGCACTTTCACACATCAGTCTCCTTAAACAAGGTGCTCAGAAGATTAAGAATACAAATTTGCAATCATCTATGAAAAATTTGGCTTAAATGACTTACAGCACAGGAATCTGTTGTATAAGTAAGATCAAGTTACTTGGTACCATATTTATCTTTACAGATAATTAAAAAAAAATAATCTTGAGGTTAGTCAAACTCTCTCCCCATCCATCTATCCACCAGCCTGCCTCTCTGCCTTGACAATGTGTGAACCTGCTGGGCAATTTCAGCCCAATTTCACAGAAGGTCAGTGATGTCAAAGATAATTAACACTCTTAAGATTGCCCACAGTTGGGTAGAGGTGGGAACCCAGAATGGGCTCAGACACAACATGGGCAGCCATTTGCTTAGGCAAAGAGAGAGGTTACAGAAGAGGTAGTCAGAAAAGGAGTTTAAGGAATGGAAGGCTGGAAATGACGGGAAAACAGTTTTTATTAGTTCTGTAGTTCATGAAGATTATTTTTCTCTGGATTTGCATACCTCCCAAGTTTTTTAGGTAGGGCCCCTCTTTTTATTTAATCTCCTTCACTATGCAACCCTAATTAATTCCCAGAGAAAGCTTAGGGAAAAAAGTATAATTGATTATATCTGACTGCATGAGACTGTATATACATCAGCAGAAAATGTGATAGCAAATTAAACCTGCACAAGGCTGCCTTAATTCTACCATTTCCTACCTTATATGTGCTTGATGTTTGAACCTTAGAAACCTTGCTTTTAAGAAGGTGTTTTGCAAATCTAATCTTTACACATACACAGATAGCAGCTGCAGGACTGAGTGCATGAAAAACATTTCTGACTGCAATATCATTCCTGCAACTGAGAGTTTGAAATACAGAATTCTTGACATTGTCTTATTAGTAAATTGCTAAGTCTGGCATGTTTTAAATCCACAGTTCAACTGTATTATTTGAAAGCAGAAAACAATTACTGAATTTGCTCTTAGAAATGCTTAAGTGATAGCAGGATGTGCAAAGTATGACAGCTTTTTCATGTTGATGCAGCTGGGTTTTGAGTTTAAAAACTTATTTATTTTATGGATTTCAAATAACACATTTAATGCCTTGCATCTTGAAAGAACTAAACAGACAGGGTTTCATTGATTTCAACAGACTGACTTACAGATAGCAAAAGGGTAACAAAGTTCTACTTTGTGCGATTTTTTTTCTAGTATTCCTCGTTCTAACAGGAAAAATATCAGACTTTTGAATTTATCGTTTCCTCATTCAGGAACTAGGTGATAATTGACTGAAGAAAAAAATCCCACAAGGTATCTGTATAATCAGTGCTGTAATATACAAGCCCAGTGAGAAAGACATGGCTGTAAGTAGGATGTAGCCTCTAAGCTGCATGTACAAAATACACTTGTACGAAGGCAAGTGTTAATTACATAAAAGTTTGTGCTTGTTTTTCTATCCATAGATGTGTACGTATACCTAGTCATGTATGGAGATTGATTAGGAAAAAAGCCATTCTGAAGAAAGAAGATTTCTAATGTCCTAGATCAACATTCAAGGCAAATACAGAGAGTCCCAGGCTCTCACAGACTGTGGTGCTCTGGGCTCCTGGTCACTGTGACGAATTTGACATATGCTAATGTAGGCCTGGAAGCCTAAGGTAGAAATTTGCATCTGTGCATGACTAGGGCAGGAATTAAAAAAATACCGGGAGGATCATATAAAGAAAATAAGAAATAAAATGGTGGTGCAGGAAGCATACAAATGGATCAGATGGAGCTTTTGCTAAGTAAAACACCTAGGATATATTGAAGATGCTTTACTGACTAAATGGGTTAACTTGTTACAAATCCTTTTCAGTCCTAACTTGTGGCTGAGGGTTTTGAGTCAATCTGTTGACAGAGGGAATAAAAACATCATTCAGTGGCAACAAAATCATGTGTGCCCGAGAGGTTTTCTCTCCTGTGATGCATGCACTCTGGGATTTAGCTAGGAAAGGTTGGTTTGAAAAGCGTGGTAAGCAACACACAGGAATTTGTGCCCTAAATCTCCCAGCAACTCTGGCCTTGCCCCCCCTCCCTGCAACCAAGAACCCTATTCAGAAGTGCTTTCCCTCTCTTGAGAAATAAGGTTTTGCTGTTCTGTTTTACCACTAGCAGAAACAGACATAATATGGTAAGGAATAATACGGGAATTGGAGACGTTTCCTGATTTGCTTAAAGAGAGGAAAACGCACAGGAAATAACTGAGAAAGGAAAGGAGAAGTTGTGAATGGAAGTGACATATCAAGGCATTCACTTAAACATTTGATGGTGTTAACCCTCTGTGAAATTCCAGATGGGGATTTGAAAGCAAGCGAGTCTGCTGCCTGTGGCCAGGTCAGTACTTCATCATTTCTAACGAGGTGGCATCACTCAACCAGACAGAAATAGACTGCTCCTCCACAGAATCTAACAGCCAAGCAAAATCCAGAGGAGTTCCTTATAGTTCATAAATAGAGTCAGGCTACAAACCCATGATTTAAAGGCCTTTAGAATCACTGATTATTCGGTCATCTCCTGTGATAAACTGTCACACGATTTAATTATCTTCCTCAGTATCAATTTAGCATGATCCCTTGAGACATGCCATTGAACTCTGTCTTCACACTGAGCAAATGGTTCAATTACATCCTCTTCAGCCCTTTGGACACAGAGGAGAGGCACGTTCGCCAGTCACACGCCCCACTGAAGTACCAGACATCAGTAGTCATCTTTGGCAACTTGTCTTTGCTGCTGGTTTTTGGCATCTGTGCCAGCTACGAGACCTGTGCCCCATCAAAGAGCAGAAACTAAGGTGGGAGAGAGTGGAGGAAGCCCCCTGGCACATGCAGGGGCCAGGCTGGCTCCACTCCCAGCAGGACATTTGCTCTTTGCCTTCTTCCCCGCCACACCTTCCTGTCCCTGCCTGGAAAGCAGTTTCCAAAGGCTGAATGCTTTCAACTCCTTGCCTTGTATAACCCGCTGGTAGCTATGGAAAGAGACAAGGAAAGCATTCAGAGATACTTCCACTTAAGGAAGGCTTTGTTCCCCCACATTTCACAGGGACCCGGCTCCTCCTGTCTGATCCTGCAGCAAAGTTGCATAGCTGGTAAGCAACAGCCTCCATAAATTTTGTGAAGACAGAAGCTCACAAAATCTTGTGTGAGACCGTAAGAATAGCATATGGCTTCATTGCAGAATAAAGCAAAGCTGAACAACAACAACAAAAAACCCCACGCTATCCCTTAGTTCTCAACAGATCAAGGGAAAACCATAAGGTGAACATACTCAACATCAGAACGCCTGGGATTATGAATCCATTAGAGTGAAAGAGAAACCACAAGCTTTTTCTGTTGTGGAGATGTTTACGAAGAAACTCTACATCTGAGCAAGCCAAACTTCACAACAGCTTGGCTCCAGACCTAGTGTTGTGGCTCAGAGTTATCTCTGCTTATCGCAGGGTACATTGTTTTGAAAGAAGCTTTCTGTTTTCCTGAGGTCCTCACTATGCCCAAGGTTGTCCTTTAATCCTGCGGCGCAGGTTAATTCTGCCCGGCTGAAGGGCAGTGCACCAGCAGCACACAAGGTTTGGGGCTGGGCAGCCAGGCCCTGCACACACGCTTGCTTTAGCTCTAAGTTGCATAAACTCCTGCTGGGTTTTTGAGAAAACCTGATCCTCCTTATAATGGGAGCAAAGCCAATGCTCACATGCTGGAAAAGTCATTAAAAGCAACAAGGCCAGCAGGAGCCTGACAAAAACGTTTTCACCTTTCCAAAATTCAGACACCAGATCCCTGGAAATAATTGAACAACACTCAAGCTAGTGATGCTGAGCAAGCTTCCAAACAGTGCTGGGACTTAAGAAAGTAGATGGATACAGGGAGATGGGCACGTTAGGTCTGAAAAGTCAGCACTATCCTGTTCCCTTGCTTGGTTGACTTCCTGTAAAGGAAATTCTTCTCCCAGTACAGTTTGAGAGTCAGTGGTTTTGGGGATAATCCACTAAATTATTGTTATTAATATTACTAATATTAGTACCATTAAAGACCCTCTCATCCAAGCTCTGTCTCATACCTCACACAGCTTTCAGAAAATTATTTGTTACATTCCATCAATATGAATCGCAGCTTGCTCAAGTGCATAAGGAGTACAGCAAGGAGAAAAATCATTTATGTGAGAGAAGCAGTCAATTACTCCACTGATGTGTGCTGTTTTATAGGCTTTTCACTGCCAATCAGTGTCACAGCTTTTTGTCTCTTTTTCTGAACAAGTGCATGTTATTTCACACAGTTCAACTGATTTTAGCCTGGCAGCACTCTGTAAATAAAGCTGTCCCTTGTCAAACAGTTAACTTCTTTCCCTTTGCACATCACCTCTGAATATTGCCAGAGAAACAAGCCACTGTCAGTGGTTATTGGCCTAGACAGGCACCAGAAGGCAGTCTGACCATCTCCATTTCATGTCAAGGCAAAACACAGCTGGAGAATAAGAAGAGTATTTGTAGCCTGGGAGCCATCTCAAAGCAGAGCAAGGTTCACAGTATCTTCCTCTGGAGCCTTTGGGCAGGAGGCAAACTCTGATTACTTGGTGCAAAGTTGAGTTATTTTGAAATGTCAGGACTGAAGAGGGATTTGGTGGTGTGGGGTTTTTTTTTGTGTTGTTTGTTTGGTTTTTTTTGAAGTAGTTAAGTCAGGAGCAATCTGATGTGGAAGCAGCAGCAGTGTCATCACACTGGCACTGATTTTATCTGCACTGCCCTTTGAGCATTTTGTAGCAATTTTTCATAGCTAGTGGTTTCAGCAAAGGTTCCTGTTCAGCTAATAAAGACATAATCATATAAGCTGTTGAAGACCCCTTCCACTTACAGAGAGGGCCCTCAAATCTCTGAAACAGCCCCTGTTGCACGAGAGACTTCTGTTTATGCAGACTGCTGTAGTCTCTGGCAAAGGCTGTGCTGAAAACAAGAGATTGTTGTGTCCCTCCAGACAGAAAAAGAAAAATAAAAGCAGCATTCAATTAGGATCTCCTCGAGAGGGTCTTGCTTGAGTGAAATGGTGCTGGAAACACGTAAAAGCTTTGCAATGTCCTACCCAGCTGGGAAATACACTCACTGCACAAGAGACAACTTAGTTCATTCATGCTGTACAGCAACATCCACGTTTTTCCAGCTCAGTGACTCTGCTATGCAGACATGGGTAAAGACAGTGGAGGAGAAAGACATTTTAGCTTTTCCTCCAGGCTTTTAGCTCTAAGACAATATTATCCAGTGATTAGGTTACTGCTATCCAGACCCAGCTGTTATTTTTGGATCTGCCCTTTTCCAGGTTTCTGACATCAGGCTGTTGCTAAGATTCAATGTGCCTCAGTTCCCTCATCTATAAAATGGGGGCAAAAAATGCTCTTAAATATGAGGGCAAAACATCTTTAAAATGCTGGGAAGTTTTCCTATCAGTGACTCTGTAGAAAGGCAAACTATTTCTATCTTACAAGCTACTATCATCTTGTAAGTGGATCTGTTGCCTCTCCAAATACATTGCAGAATTTTGTTGTGACTGGACAAATAATTTTTATTGTGTCCACCAGGAAATCGGATATCAACAGTAATATTTAGCTGCTCGGATCCAACTAAACCATCAAAAAGCACTCTTATCCTACACATCTGCACATGGAGTTACCCAGCAATTCAATAGATTTTAATTTTTTTTTCAGAATAACTCCACATAGAAGCATGCCCTTAAGGTTCACATCTTTCACTGAAAACAATCAACAATATAGGATCAGGCCCTAGTAGCTTTAGAGGCACTTTTGTAGATTGATTTGCTCAGCCAAATTGTTATTAAATTTAATATAAAGAAATGTCCTGACCCATCTCAATTCGCACAGCTCCAGAGGGACGTCACAAGAAAATACTGTCCTCCTTGGAAGAAAAATAGAAAAGATAATTCATTTTATTGCTTTCTAGTTAGAAACAAGTTTCTGTCTCTGACTCAAATTTTCCCCCAACTCTACAGAGAGAATCAACTGGAGCACAGGCTCACCTCTGCAATGGTGGATTACTAGTATCCCTGGAAAGGGAATAAGGAACTTTGACAGTACGTGAAGGAACTGTCCCTATAATCCAAATACAACCCTGGTCTGAAAGGATGAAGTCAGAAGATATATATCTGCTTAAATCTACCAGCTGATTAATACATGACATTTTCTCATGGTATTTTATGATTTATGATGGTTTATTTGAGTAAAAAATAAAATTGCACGGAGCATGGAGAAAATTAATCAACATTTTTGTAGAACATTGCAGGAACAACAGTGCTACTGCTAAAAGAAAAATAGCACCACTTCAATGTGCTTTGCAAAGGCAGATGAACAAACAAATGCCCCTTCACTACATAAGGTATCAAAACCTTTTTCCTCAACAGTTTTTGCTTAAATTGTTGGTGGTCAACAGTTCAATGTATTATGAGAATTGTCTTTACTTCCCCTTATGATGAGCAAAACTTTGTCTCTCTGCTCAGAGTGAGATAAAACCAGTCAAATGGGGGATTTCTGCATATATTTCAGTCAATTTTATTTCAAAAGCAGAGAAAAGGGATGAAAATTGAAAGCATCATTAGAGAAACCAAGTATTTCCATAGTTTACAGCCTATTTAAGACATGCCTGCTGAGCTTTTGGCATGTCTTATAGCACCAAGTTAAATGATGTTCAGTGTGCCTGTTTGACCACTGGTTTAAGGTGAGGAAGGATATAGAAGAATTTTATGATGAAGTGTAGCAGATACATATGAAACAAGAGAATCCTAGGATGCAATAATATTGTAGGAATTGTTATAGGATAATTTAAAAGTGAAATTGGTGGAGGCATTATCTGACCCAGTCAACAAGAGGAAGTTACATATTCAATTACAAGCTAAAATCAATACATTCACAGAGAAGTCTTGTCTTTAAGAAATATAAAAGTAACACACAGTCAAAAAAGATGAAGAGTGTTTTGGAAACTGAGATTTAGGTTCACTTGCTCAGATGCATCATTTACCTATGAACTGTGTCACAACATGGCTTGATATTGTTGCTTCATAATATTGCTTAATTCTGGCAAACGTATGCAGAAATTAATAAGCTTTATAGGTGAATATTTGCAATTTTAAAAATCCAATAGATAACCTTTTCTAATCCAGTCTACCTCTTTATACCCATGCTCTCTTTGCTGTTTTATCAGCAGCACAAAGAAATGAGAGACCCTGCCAGGACTTAACTTGCACAGCAGAACCCTTGTGAGGCTGCAGGCATTAGCCTTGTAGGAACATGCTTGTGCTGGCCTTATCTGGGGGAGGTCAGCTCCCACAGGGACTGGGTGGCAGCAGCTCCAGCACTTATTAAATGCATTGGTTTGCAGTTCCTAGGACTGCTCCACAAAACAAATGAGTAAACCTCATTTATAAGAAGCTAGCAAACACCACAAGCTGATACATTCAAGGCTTCCTGGCCCTTATGCTCAGGAGCACAAGGATCAGTAAAACAGGGTTTGGCTGCCCGCATCAGAGAGTCCCCCTTAATGTTTTCAGGAATGGTTTGAGTCTCTTTCATAATGAAACTTTAATTTCAAGTCCTTATAGAAAAAAAAAACCACCCACACAAAACAATGCCCCCAACAATAACAGGAAAGCTATTCTGAGAAAGGATGCTGAAGGTATTGTAGCAGCACAGCAAGATATCTGTGGCATAGCTCAGCTCTGCCTTACCCTGTGGCATCCAGAACATGCCTGGTTTTATCTGTTATTTTTCCACAGCTTGTCTCTTAGCTTCCTCAGCCATTGCAGCCCTGTATTTACACAGCTGCCTCTGAAGTTGTAAGTCAGCAGCAGTGATTGTTGCACAAACAAATGGAACATGTGGATCTTGCCAAATATCACTTACCCCAGTTTTCCTCCTCCTTCTTAAGCAGTTTATATTTTGGCACTAACAGACTTCCTGAAAATTAAAAAGAAAATGCTTTCTGCTCTGTTTCATGTATAATTCATATCTGTTTTGGCAGAAAAAAGTTTTGAATAGCTTTAGGATGGGAGAAAATACAAATAAGAGAAGTTTCAATGTAATGCAGTGAAAGTCACTGTCACATCAAGACCAGCGCTGAGGATGCTGTGCATGTTATGTACCACCCGAGCCACAGAGCCCCCTCAGCTCCCAGCCCTGGACATGACCCTTCAGCTCTGGCTGCAGAAACGCATCTTGCCAGGTCAGGCTTACTAGTGCATTCTAACACGTTGGGACCAGACTCAGCAGGTGTGCTTGCTTTTTTCCCCTCCTTTGGTCATACCCCACCATGCTCAGGTTATCAGAATGGCAAAACACCTTTTCACACCTTAAGGATGCATTTCAAAACATTACATTTTTCAGCAGCATTTTGATGATCAATCAACTTTCAGCATGAGGGACGTGACTGACTAGCCTCCAACATCTGTTTTCTTAATATTTTTTCTTAGCTACACCAGTTGTGATAAAGGAATTTATGCCATTGTTTGCCTCGGGAGGTGGAAAATAGCCCCTGCATGCCAAACAACCGCTGTGCAACAGGGAACACCACACTGAGTATGGGAGACAGATCAGGATGAAGAGATATACGTATTCTGAAATTAAGTTATCAAAGGTCTCCAAAGATACAGATGTCGCTATAAATAGATCAACATCCTGCGTTACTAGAAACTTCAGAGAAGTCTGTTTCACAGTACTTCATTCCTCTAGTGCTCTAAGTGAAAATACAGATTGGGGTAGATAGGGTTGTACCAAGTTCAATAACAGAAGAGCTGTGTTATTGAACACAAGAAATAGCCAGATATCCATTTAGCAGCATCAGACCATAGACACCACAGAGTATTTTAGGCTAGGAGAGACCAGCTGAGGTCAGGTTGCACAGGGCCAGGTCCTCCCTCTAACACATCCCACAGAGGGGCATATCTCTCCAGGCACCCATGCCAGTGTGGGATCACCCTCAGGGTGAAACATTTTTCTTTATATCTGATTGCAGTTTCCCTTGTTGTAACTTGCGTCTGCTGCCTCTCCTATCACTGTGCACCTTCAAAAAAGTCTGACTCAGTCTTCTCTATGCCCTCATGTTAGGCATGGGTATACAGCAAGAAGATCTCGCCATTGCCTTCTCTTCCTTAGGCCAAACAAACCCCATTTTCTGGGTAAACCCATTCGGCAGTTTCTAGCACTGAAGACATTCATTCTTTCACTGCTCTGCTCCCCTCCCCAGAACACAAAAGTGTCAAGACAGACTATTTGCAGAGGTTGAGCACAAAGAAATAATGTGTCAGGAGAAATGAGGGTCATAAGGAACCAAAAGCACCTCAGTCTCACCCCTCCATTTAGCAAATGATCATGGGCTTTGACGGTTACAGCTGTGCCAACCAAGGATAAAGATAAATCTGAGACCATTCAAACAAAACTACTGCAGCAGGACACAGCCTGCCTGCAATCCCACTACCTTTTAATACAGCCTCATTGAGTCACACCATCTGCTAAATTTTGGTCAGGGTCAGTGTGTGGGTGGAAAAAACTGAAGGAGCAAGTAGCAGTACCGGCAGGAAGAAATGTCAGCTCTCCAGCACTTTGCCTCGCGTGATGAGGTGTTGAAGCACCACCATTACGCTGTGCTCAAAAAGCACTGCAGTGCTGGCAGGGATATAAACATTTAGGTCTTGCTCAAATCCAGCAGGCTGGAGCAACTGGTAGGCCCAGCTGCATCCCACAGATCCTGCCTGCCCATCTGGCACCCCTGCATGCCTTGCCTCTGCAGCAGGAGGGGTTGGTGGCTGCCTGACACCTTGTTCCAGAGGAGGACTCAGATGCTGCCCACTTCAGCACTTGCCACATGCCTCTCCTCTGTGCTATGGACCCTGAAACAGTACAACGCTCCCATGCAGGGCAGCACTGGGTTAGGCAGGGATGCCTCAAACCTTCATGTTTTAGGGCTCCAAGTGCAGCAGTGCAGATGGCTGGGCAAGAGGGAGCACTGGAGCTGGGGCATCTGGCAGCACCAGCATCTCCTGCAGGTTGACATGGGTCTGAGGGAGGACGGGTGATGTTCACAGGTTAGCAAACCCACCTGCAAAATGATTTTTCACTTTGTTTTCTACCATCTTCCCCTGAGTCCTAAAATAGTATTTTCCTTTTGCTTCCATCACAGGCTGAGCAACAGTCTGCATGCAGGCAGCTTGCAAGAGTATCCTGTGTCTGACTGACTGACAGATGCAGGAGCTGTGAGCAGCACCCAGGCTTCACAGTACACTCCTTGTGCATGGCCACCCCACAGGCACTGCACAGAGGCTGCGGGTGTGGGGCAAAAAAAGAGGCTTAAAACAACCCTTCACAATAGATTACAATCCAGGAGAGAGTCAGTTTGTCCCTCAGATCCCACTCTGAATTTGTAGAGCTGCTGTCAAGAAAAGTGTCATACTGGAAAGTACCCACCCCTACAGCACAGGCATCCAGATGAGCATGGACTGGGCTGTCATATATATCAAATAGGGCAGCCACATTTCATTTTTCCTGCTAGCAATCATTCTGAGAAGGAAAAAAAAAAAGCAATAAAACAGTAGGGAATCTCCCCAATTAAGGTCTCCCAGATTGCCCTGAGGGATTAAGCAGGAAGAGCTATCACCAAGCCATGACAAGGCTGCGAGATGTCAAGACAGACTTTCCAATGTCAGGGCCAGCAGCTTCAATGGGGATTGGTCTCTCTGGAAAATATCTGCACAAGAAAATTCATTAGCATTGAAGAACAATGAGAGTGCTATTCTTTGAAGAACTAGAGGTTCATGTCAGCCTTTGTGAATTTTATTTGGCCTGATAAAAAAAATTAATACTGGATTTTCTTTTTAGATGCTTTCAATTAATTACACTGCCAGTATCTGCAGACAGAATAATACCTTGTGTCTCTTTGTAGTTGGATCCTTTTTCAGCTGAGGCCAAATGAGACTTCAGCCTTTGAATGCACCTGGAATGGTAAGAAGCAGTTGTAGCCAACAGTGGTAGCTTCCTAGAAGTGCTGAAAGGATTTGGGAAGACATTCCTTCACTTTAAATTTAAACCAGGTGATACCTTAATTAGCATTATTTTAAAGAGTACCATCCTTATCACATCCTTAGGAACTAATTTTTCTGTAATCAGTTTCAAGTTCCACATTAGAATATTCCTATATTCAATTTATGCAGGTAATTTTCCATAATTATTAGTAGTAACACAAAGTAAGTCTAGCACATGCATTTTCAATTTTCATAAAGAGAAGCTACAAACCTAAGTTTTCTAATGTGGTTCACTGGTATTTCCTGAACTTCCTTTGACTTCTTACTGTTAACTTGAGCCAGAAAGTCCAGTACAATATATCCTGTGCTGCTAAAGACTAATTAGTTTGCTCATGCTAACCCATAAGGGGGTCAGACTTCATTAATTCTAATCTATTTTACACAGATGTTAAAGTAAATTAATTTTCAAGTTTAAATAAAACACAGGTTTTAAATATAGAGTAGCAATATCTAAGAAACTATCACAGAGGGTGGTACTGTTCTTATTGAACTTACACCCACGGGACTTTGACAAATGAAGAATCAGACCCTATCATTTCTTCTTTAGTTAAATGGCCCAGATTCAGTGGTGTCTTACATGGCTGGTATGTGAAAAACAGACATTTATCATCCTTAAGTATGTTGTTTACAATATTTACAACTGTATAAAAACAGTGATTATTTAATATTTGATTTCAGTGATACTGTAAGTCCTTACAGTTGGTACACTTCCACCATAATAAAAATTGAAAGAGCTCTTAAAATGCTTTCTCTCTCTCCTTTTTGGAAAGCAATGGAGGTTTTGGACTATTATGGTAGGAATAAACAACCTGACCAGAAATTAGAGACAACTGTTGTCATTGTAAGGAAACCCACTTATCCAGGTGGCACTTTGGAATATTTATACCAGGGAGAAAAAGATGGACTTTGAAAACATTTGCTCCTGTCAACTGGAAGAACCATGGCTGGATGGAGGTTTCTGTATGGCTCACCTCATGTGCCGGATCAACATGTGTTAGCAGTGTATTACAGTGACACAGCTGAACAGAAAGGAAAGTCTCTAGCTGAGCTACAATAGCACAGGATTTCTGCTGAAAAATCAACTGGGAAAGCCATCAACACTGCCCAGTCAGAGTATAAGGGGAATAAGAATACACTGCTTTGACAGGCTTTCTTTTATAGTTATGGCACTATGTTTTCTTATGTGAAGCAGATGGCATCCTTGAACAAGGTAGTGAAATTACTCTAGCAGATATCCTTACCAATAAATAGTATTAATAAAATATTATTAAATAGAAGTTTCATAGTGCTACTAGAAGTGTTTTAAAGATGGATAAGCCAGAAGCTCAGACCTGCAACTCATTGCACAATGGGAACCCAAACAAAAAAAGTGTCTAAATGTGACCTCTATGAGGCCATGTAGTGCTGGAAGTTGTGTGGCAGGTAAGGAAGTGTTTTATTAGGTACAATCCAGAGTACTTATTTGTAATCTTGAAACTTAAAGCCACCAGTGTTAACTAAAAAACCCCCGAAAAAACCCACAAGAATAGAGGCACATCATTTCCCAGCAAAATGAAGATACAAAAGGAAAATTGTGTGTGCAATAAGCAAGCCAAAACCAACTGTCCAATACATATCACTTCCCACATATTTTGGTTTTCCTTTAGTGTTCCATATTTTTTGCTTTTGTCTGCAAAACATGGAGGAACTTGCCTGTATCCTATCTAAAGGTCACCCTAGTGAAACATTCCTTTGATGTATTGCACCCTTAGTAGAATCTCTGTTCGCATCACGTTTTCTGAGCATGGGTAGTCATTGGATTTCAAGTTATATTTCAATATATCTCAAAGAGATTGAAAGAGGCAGCATAAGCACATAGGTTAGTCATGCTGGTTGAGACTAACCGCTGATGACAGGACATGTCCTAATGTTAATACTTCCTAAGGAAATGCAGGTGTGTGTAAAGAGAGAAAAGACACACACATGGCCTTTTTCATACCCATGACTGACACTGAGCATTAAAAATATATTGCAGTGGTAACCACATAATCCAAATATTTATCCTGTGTGGATAAAGTAGGTTTATCTACTAAACTCCCAATTACCAATAAAAATGTCAAACTACCCATCTAAGTAAATGTTTTGTGTAAGCAGTGGTCTTGAGTCCTTCGCAGCAGGAATGCAGTCATTTGACCTGTCTGCTGCTTTGAACATGGAAAGAAAACTGAAGGCATTTAAAACAAGAATAAGTTAATATCCTGCATTTGTAAGACCTTTCCAATTCTCTCTTTGCATCCTTATTGCCTCTGAAGCAAACAAACAGGAGAGGCTTCAGCTAGGGGTAAAAATCAGGTACCTAACACTTCTGCTCTGCTATACAAAGCAAATACTACTATTATTACATTGCCAAAATAGTTCTCATTTGAAGTGAGGATGCTTTGTAGTTCCAGGAAGACATTTTTGCAGTGCTGATTTTGAAGGATATAGTAAGCTATTCCAATGACAGTTGGCAGCAGAGTTTGGAAAAAGCCCATGCAGAGCAATTGAGTGAAACCTGACTTCAATGATTTATAGTTTTATGCCATTCTAGCCCACGACATAAGAAAACAAGTGAAAAGCCAGTGAGAGGTTCAGCTGTCCCAGCCTCATGTGCTAGCATACAGCTGCAAGGCTCTGACAAGAAAGAGCCATTTGGCTCTTTTACAAGATCAGTGCTTCAGGATGCTGTTAACATACACAACACCCATATACTGCTTCAGATTTGAGGGTGGTAAACCTATTTTGTAGTTGCAAGCCCTTAGGTAGGTCAGGAGCCTTCCTCTTGGTGACATAAGTCACCAGCTTCCATCCTTTACCTTCTCCAGAATTTGCACTTACCTTAATACTGGGGGGGGTGAAGGACACTGCCTGCCTCTCTATTGCGGATGGGATTTAGGGCTCTTCAAGCTACTAAATTTCAGAGAAGGTCCTGTCTATCTCTCTTTCCTCCTCTCTGATGTTGTCTTCCTGTAACTCCACTTCACAGCACAGCTCCTGCAGGAAAGGGCCATCTCTCCTGGCCTTAGAGAGAGCCCACAGGGACTCCTGAAGCCTGGCACACTTGCAGGATACATCTACCATATGAAGCTCAGTCAGAGTTGAAGCCTCTACCTTAGCACAGACAGCTGCTAGGGAAACTACTCTATAGCCTATTACCACCCTGTCTAAGACTGTTACAGCAGAACAAATTCACCCAAATCCCTCTTCTTTATCCCCTTCTATCCAAGCTGTTCTATCTGTTAGCTCTGCTCTGGGAGCTGGGCTCTTATACAGTCCTCACCTGAGCACCGGCTAAAAGGGTGCTTGACCCTCCCTAACTGGGGGCAGCTGTAGCAAAGACTCTGGGCACCTGGGTCAAGGGCAGCTGATCACGCTCATTAGAAGCTGCTAGAGCAGCTCGCCTTACCTTGTCCTTACCTAGTTGCATCAGGCACCCTCGAGTTTCTTAAAGGGTTCCCAAGCATTCCCTGATGATCTTGGACCTTGTCACCAGAAGGTCAAGAATCTCCCAAAGCTGAACCCAGAGACTGCCTCTGTTAGCTGTGCTCCTACAATATCCAGTTCATAACATTCTGAATTAAGCCTCTTTCAAAACCATATATGGGACAGTGGGTCAATCAAATGACATGATTTGTAAAACATAAAAAATGTTTGGGAGTCATTTTTCACAGCAGGTCCAGCTCAGGCTGTAGCTGACTCTCACTCCAGCCACATCGAGATGTTCCGATCATGAAATACTTGCACCATGTGGCAAAGAAGCAATTTCAATACGTCACAGCACTTCTTCCATTTCACCTTTAAAATACCACTTCAGATGCTGAAGCTGGAAGATTAAATCTCCATTTGCTATCATGATTTATCACACCAGTGGATGTTTGGGTAAGCCATGCCCCTGTCCAGTTTTTAATCTTACTAAATTCTTGATTTCCACAGTGTGTTATGGCAATGAATTTAAGAGTCTGTTTCTACAGAAAAACACAACATTTCCTAGGACTCATTTCACTTACACCTGTTACCATGCAACGATCTTTCCTCTGCTACTGGAAATGCAAAATCTGGGTGTTATATTGACCCTTCTACTTCATTTAATATAGGCCTTAAAACGAAAATGACACTCGATCCCACAGGCCTTGAACAAAGCCCTGCTTTTGTGGATCAATATTATGAGTCTCATTAAAAGGCAACCCAGACCCTTAGCTCAATAATGTAGCTCAGTTCTGCTGTTATTCTGACTCACCAACTATGAAAGGTGCTAATTCTTACTTTACCAATATTAGGCACGAGCAAATATGGTTTATAGTGCGATAGTCAAACCAGCTGTAAAAATTAATTGTTACTTCTGCTCAAGTACACCACTGTGTTCCACTCCAGCTGGAATGAAACTCATAAAACTTAAAATGCAGTTGGGGAAGGCGTTCACACCTTTATTGCTTGATGCTGTTTCATGTATCATTATGCTGCTATTTCAGCCAATCTGATGACCATCAGTGCATGACACAGAATTATTATTCAAACAGGAAATTTCAGGTCCAGCACTTGGTTTCCTGTTGACTTGATTCACATGACACAGGGTTGGAGTTTTTTTGCATTTTGCATATTTTCCAGTAGAATATCAATAATGAAAATCAATCAGTGACTGATAGTGAATGGTAAGACTCCCATGATGGTAAAAGTTTTGAATAGATAACAGGTTTCTGGATGCAGGAGCAAAGAGACTCAAAGGTGAAAAAAAATGAGTAGTTTGGCAGACTGCAGCAATGCTTCTGGCACTGGGCAAAGCTACATCGCATCTGTCAATTCATATTTTAGGATTCTCTCCTTATTTGCCTACAACTAGCAACTACACTTCGTGTCACTTTGTCTAACATCTTCACATCAAGACACTGTTTAATGATTGAAGCAGCACTGGGGAAAGAAGCTTCAGAAGACATTAGAAGATTACACATCACACCAATTTAACACATTACAGAGCAAATCAATTGTGATGGATGGAACTTCAAATAATAATCTGATTACAGAGGGACAAAACCAAGAAGCATCCAGAGAATTCTACAATGTGGAAAACCAGCAGATTAAATCTGAAATTAATCTTAACTAGATAATAGGTTTCTTTATTTCGGACTTGCATGCACAAAGATGACTGACAAAAATGTATGTGACCCCAAGGGCTACCACAGGACTCAGGGATAGAAACCCGCTCTTCCTTGGTGAACATCAATGTTGCCATTCATTTCCAAAGGACTTGCACATACCGAGACCAAATTTGGCTTTATAGCTTTTCCATTCTCAAGGGCACATTTCTGTTATGCTTCAAGGGTTTTGGCCATTTCAGAGGGTTATGTGAGCTCTTTGCAGGGGGACAGTCTAAGTCCTCTATCCTGGAGACACTTAGGTATGTCCTTGTGTTTAAGGCTATGAATAGTCACACTGACTCCTCTGGGATTACTTGGATACTGGAAGTCAAGCAAAAATCCAGCATCTGCAGGATTGCTGCCTAGGGAATGAGATACAAAAGACTTTAGAAAAAGTATTCCTTAATGAGACTCTATTAAAAAGAACACAAATGTTTAATATAAACTTTGGTTAGTTTGTTACTAATCGAGAAGTACACTGACTCTAGCAGTGCGTATTTTCCACTGTAATTTTTATTATTTGGATACATGCTGTTATGTATGCATACACTGATGTTATCTGCACTCATATCTTTCAGATTTTTTACTTTGAATGTCATAAGCACATAAAATCAGTTAATTCCTTCCATGTTATGAATGCAGAATACTGATTGTGGAGCTAGTAGTAATATGCATTCAGCGTATACGCCGTAGTGACTCTGAAGGATCCACAATTGAATGCTGAATAATTCACAAAATTCTACAAAATGCAAATAAGGTGACTGACATGATATCGGAATGCTGAATTCCCAGACGAATACAAAGGAGGTATTAGTATTTTGTTCCTCTTGTAGAAAAATTACTTGTGAGACTACGATTTAATTTGTTTCAATTTTTACTAAAAATCCTTTCATTACTCTGACCCATTGCATATGACAGCTGCATTGCAAAATTAATACTAATTTGCAAGTGCAGCTGGGCTCCCTCGACAGTGAGACAAAGCACAAAACACGGTTAAGAGAGAAATTAAGGGTGGAGTTACACATATACTTAATTTTATAGTACATATGTTTCAGAATAATTTATTATAAATATACCCCAGTGACATCAGTGCACCTATGAAATTTTGCACCACAGTTCTCTGGTTCTGACTTTCTATGACCCAGATCTCCACAGATCAGTTTGGGCCAGGTGTACCTTGCATTACTATTTAATCTTAGGCAGTTGATCCCTTCCTGTTTACTCCTTCTGGGTTACAAACACTGCTATGGAGAGATGTAGGGTTTGAGTTTAGGGAACTGGTTTTCTTTTGCTGCAGGCAAGATGGAGGCAGTGATGGCTTTGGGAGGGGAAGTTTCTTGCAGACTGTCACAGCTCCAAACGCCAGAACATCCTGCCCGTTTTGCAATAGAGTGGCGCAGCAAGCCAGGCCAACTCAGCCAGACACTTGCTTGTAAGCATGTGTTTATCCAAAGGCACTGCTTGAAGTTTAAGATTTTCTTTGGTAGACTAGGGCCTTAAAAAGACTGTTAGAGCTCCTCAAGGTTTCCTTGTGCTGTATGTTAATAAAGTAGCAATAACATATCCAGCAATTTAGATTTTGAAATTTCTAATATATATATAACTTCTAAGTTCTAAAGTACTGAAGTTCCAATGTATGTCCAATTTTGCTTTGGAAAGTTGTCCTGAAGGTTTTAAAAAGGGCTTGTTATTTACAAATGATCTAAAATCCACATGCAAAAATACACCAAGGGCAATTAGTATAAGCAGTGAAGTCCGGATTCAGACACGAGCCGTTGAAGGATTCTTGCCAGTCAGACAGTTATTTGGAGATGGCCACATTAGGTTTTATGTGGCTGTTTCTAGAGCTTAGATCCTGCTCAGGGATTGATACTGTGCCATGCCAAGGTTATAATTATATATATTTCTAACCCTCTCTGGCCTATGACTGTCAGTTTTCATTTGAGTTGATCAACATTTCTAATGTTTCTTCTTGGGCACTGCTGACAGCCTCCACCAGTGACCTCTCTCGTCCTGCATTTTCTGTGTTTCACTATAAGTTTTTTCTATTAGCAAAATCTCTTCTTGCCCCTTAGCTCTCATGTCACACGCATACCATGCTGGTGATCCAAGCCTAGTTCTTTGTGAGCCTGTCCTGTCCTTTTTGGACATGGTTGAAGCATGCTGACAAAACGCAATGCGATGAGGACTTCTGCCTTACCTCTTCAGTGACACATGGAGCATTGCAGTCGCCCCCATTGTCAAGGTAGTCCCTCTTATGCCACCTCTGTCTACTGGGGTCAAATAAAATAACACCTTCTGCACTTGAAAAGCTTAAGATTGTTGTAGGCTGGTTAAGCCTACACAGCATTTTATAGGCTGTTACACAACGTGATCTGTTTGCACCCACTTACTTTGTCGCAGTGTTTGTCTGGGAGCAAGCCTTCTTGCAATATGCAGCAGCATGACACCACATCCCAGACCTGAACCAATTAATTTCAGAACTGATTTGGGCACCCACCAAAGCACCATGTCCTGACATGCACACAGAAACCACAACCCTTTTCAAGAAATGAGAAGAAAAATACAGACAGGCAACTCGGCAGCAGTATTGGCGCTGTGCTCACAAGCTACTTGGTGTTCAATATACACTACATTAAAATCTGCCTCAGTCATCACACCCTTCCATGGGTATTAATTTTAAATAAAAATAGACTTAATGGGAAATTTAGCCTATTGATAAAATCAGGTATCCTTTGCACTAAACTCTGCCTCACACAGAGAGAGGTAGTTTCTCTATTATTTGTCTAATAAAATATATTATTTGTCTAATAAAAGGGAATGTTATGATTTATCTATCAGTGGTTTGCTAAACATCTCATTCATTTTAGTTTGCATAGTGAAGCTTTGGGATGAAGGTGCTGATATTTTTGAATACCTGCCAGTCCCCAGGGAAGATGGAAAAGGTTAAAAACTTATTGCAGGCACTCTGAATACACTAATGTCTTGCAGACAGAGCTGGCATTGATCCTTTCCCCTCTCCCGCTAAATCTTCTGCAGATGAGAGTAGCTATTTGCTTTCCATTGTGCAAGCAGAGCTCCTTGAAGAGAAATAAAATCTTTCTAACTTGGAACATACTGCTTGGAGCAGAGTTGAATTTCTGTTACACAACGACTGATTATTTCCATCCTAGCAATATCTGGGACAAAGAAACTGTCTTCAAGAGCATCAGCTCTAGGTGAGCAGAAAAAGAACTGGCAACATGGAAATGTCAGCAGCAGCATGCAAGGCATTTATTTATCTGGGCACAGGCAGAGCTGGAATAGCAACAAAAAAAGCATGCATTTTTTTTTAATTAGGAAAAAAGGTGGAGGGTGTTCAACTAGGAAGCAGTTTAATTTATATGAATATAAGAAACAACTCAGTATAAAGACAGTAATTTTATTGTGATGATTAAGATAAGTGAGGAACTGTGTCGTATCTTCCAGAGTATTTCTGGTCCTTCTTTTTATAGAGCACTTATTAAAAAAACTGGGTTGACTCAGTTTCAGGATTCAATAAATATTTCTTACGAGCTCATGGCACACCTCAGCAAAACTACTCGTGAAATACTAGATTAAAATGGTACATACTGTTATCAATATAGCTTTATCAAGATGCTACCCAATCTCTTGCACTGCAGTATCTGCCATTGAAAAAGATGGGGTAGTTCCATTTAGTTCCAAATTTGGCCCTCAGAGATGTATACTCAGAGCTCTTGTGAAAATTAATGGAAAGAGTACATGAAATCAGGCTTTAGGGCATACCCCTTTATGAACTCTGCTTCTGAAGAATTTCTGTATTGCTTTGATTTACAGAAGCATGTGCTACAATGGCACTTGAAGATCACACCTGCTCTTGGGAGCCCTTTGAGCTGGGTACCATTAAGGCTTGCAACTGGAGACAGTCTCCATGGAGTCCTAGTCTGATTTGTTGCCCTCGCTAGGCAGCAGGGAGGGAGCCAGAAAGTTCATAGATGCCCTGTGATATTCTCTGCTTCCATATAAACAAACTTCATTAAGACATAAACAGGGTTTAGCTAAATTGTATATGAATTTACATAACTATAGACTTGTAAGCAAATTCCTTTTGAAAGGATTTGGCTGGCTAGGCTCCAGCAGCATCCTTTAACGAGAAGATTGGGTAGAAATACAAAGTAAGACTGGTGTAGCACAACCTACAAAGATGGCAGATAACCTAATAGGAGCTGAAGACATGCATTGGCTGGAGTCCCTTGTCATGTGCCCTGGTCCCAAGAGTGGTGGTGCCTTCTTCTTAGTATATAGTTACCAGAATTTTGCACAGGAAGTGTCTGACTTGTTATCAAATACAAAGTTGATCTTGTCATTAGTCTTCTATGCATAAATCACAAGTCCTATTTTATGCAGCTCTTTTGAGAGGAACGTATTCACTCTCAGCTACATACCTGATGCATTTAATAAATGCATGTACAAGCAGTAAAGCTCTACTTTTGCCCTGCATACCACAATGCAGAAAGCAGCTGTGTAAGGAAGGCAAAGTGATGTTGGTGTTTGCATGAATTGTGTAATCCAGAAACCTCAGAAAGAAAGTCTGGAATGGGAGTGGTAGACTGACTGGGCTGCCCTAGGACTGTCTGGTTGTGGCTGTGGCCTGGAGTTACCTTCCTGACTAATCACCACTTTGCCTGCATAGGACTTGTTTGTGAATGTGTCTCTGCATGTAAAGCAGAGCTCTCTCACCTACATTTCTTCCCCGAAGAACAGTACTCCTTGCACTAAAGGTAGCATAACTGAACATTTGAACACATAAAAAAGTGCTCTCAAATCATATGGGAAATTCAGGAATTTTTTTCTTTCTGGTACTCCTTTTTCCTACAAAAAGGCTGTCTTTCTTTATGAGTAGGTTTCTGGTTACCTTCAAATGTTCTACCAGTTCTTCTCTGCCTCTCACTGACCACCACGTCCCAAAACTTTCACCATCTGTATTAAGAGATGTGATGGTGAGGTTGGGAACTGACTTGCTTTTAACTTCAATTGCTGTTTAAACCAAGAGCAGCTAGAAAACACTGGATAAGAGACAGCTCTGCTCTGTTTGAAAGAGGATTATTGTGGTTTAATTCAAACTGCTCCTTTAATCAAATTGACATAAGTTTGCTTGGTATCTATTTAAGTTTCCATATTATTTTTTCTCTTGTTTAATTAAACCCATTTTGAAATATCCTTTAAGGCAAACCTACACAACTCTGTATGTATACAAGTTCTCAGATGGTGTTACCAAGATCCCATTTGGAAATGGTACAGCTCATTAGCTTTGCTGGCTCCCAGACAGTTCAGAGCAGTTTGAATTTCCTGCCAATTCAATGGTATTATTTAGTTTGTATTTAAAAGCTCGTGTTTCCTTTTGACCCATGATGGTCAGCAAGCGCAAGCACTGAAGGGTCTGGTCTTTCATCAGCGTCTGCAAGAGGAGAAGAGCTCTGAGACTTTGGATGAGTGCAGTGCTTTGCCTTTTGCTTCCTTTGACTGCTGTTTTACGGAACAGAAGGAAGAGACAATGTGAGCTTTTGTACAAAAGTGAGGTGACCTTTCCAAGTTACATGTGGGATCTGCTGCTGTTTCTATAGAGACCAAATGCATTAACCTGAGTCAAGTGGGAATGCCTGAGGCTCATTGAAAAGGATATCGTTTCTCAGAGAAAGCTGGAAGATTTAAGTAAAAGGGTTGATTCATGTGTTTTACTTTTTAAACAAAGGGAAGCTGCATTTAAACTTTGAATGTCTGAGCAAAGACAAACTTTTTGTGTCTGGTTTGGGCTCCCAATTTCCAACTTGAATCAGCCTTACCAAAAAAATATCCTACTTTAGGGTCCCAAATACTTCTTTGGCTGAATAAGACTCTACAAGAATTGGTTTTGTACTGGTGAAAGATGCTTCTTTTTCGGTCAAAAAGTCTGCAAAAATACTCTTAAGATGCTATTTAGTTTTTCCATCCTGCATCCATGAACTCATAAACTGAAATCAAATCTCTACTCAAGGAAGGTCCTAAGACATAACTCATGCCCTTCAGACCTAAACCCATTTTGCTTCAATACTCAGAACTAGTGCACAGAATAAAATACTTTTGACTATGTGTAAGAAAGATTTAAAAAAAATTCTAAAGGGATCAGTTGCATTCCTTTTCTATGAGCTGACAAGAGAATAATGATAAATCTCTATACTAACTAATAAAATAAACTATTTTCACTGATTTAAGGTGCTAGGCCTATTTAATTTGAGGGTGAGTGGACATGAATCATGTCACAAGTACTGTTTGCTGTCCTCTGTCTAGATATATACTGTCTGATCACAGAAGGAAATTAATCTTCTGCTTAATGTGACCAGTTTTTTGGTAGGGGAACAGAGGGTAAAGCTAGGATTCTCTTCAAATCCAGATTTCTACTTAGTCTAACAGTGGTTACCCCTTCCAGTGGTTTCCACTCTGCATATTTGGGAGTCTGAAAACAGGTTTTTTTGTTTAATGATTTTTCTCTTTTCATCTCTTAGGCACACACTCTTATGCATACCCCTGGCTTTGGGAAGGGGGGTATGCCTGCTGGGCTGCAGAAGTTAAAAAAATAAAATAACAGTGAATACCAGCTCATTTTAAAAAAAAAAAAAAAGAAAGAAAGAAAAACATAGTTACAAAATGGCACGTTTTAAAGGCTGATTTAAAGTCTCATTTGACAAATGTTGCATAGGAGAGAACCGTGTAACTTACAAATAGGAAAAATTCTAATTATCATCCATGAAAAAGAAATATTGCGATTATTTTGAACTGTGTTGAACCTTTGACTACTTTAAAGAAAGTATTATTCAAAAAGACAGCCAATGCATAAACAGCTCTTCATCTTTTACCTAACTCGGCTGGCTTTTAGATCAAACAAGTTGGATCAAAGTTTGTTTTTACAAAGTCTCCTTTAGATGCAAGAGTCCCAAAAGTACTTTACAAAATGGCCCTTTGAGAAATATAATATCTATCAGGTAATAAGTAAGAAATGCAGAATTTAGCAGAATAAAGAGAGATGCTGGGTATCAGCAATGAGATAATTGTTTTTGTCATCTCAAATACAAAATGAAATATTTCTAAATGGCTTTCATTCTCCATTCTGCTCACCAATCACATAACATATAAAATGCTGCCGTAAGGACCTGAACACTCTATTGATCTTAATAGTTTAGATGGTACTGCTCACTGCTGCGTGTTAGCATTCCTGGAATGCTTAATGGCCAGTTTTAGGATGCCCTTTGAGTGATCATCTAATGGTACAACCCAAGGGTGAAGGTTGTGTCTCAAACACAAGTCATTTAAAGTATCTTGCTCCTTCTGTTTGCTGGTTTGCTGCATCTGGGAAACAGAGATTGTCTGCTGCCTATACCCGGTGCTCTGCTTGTAATAGGTCATGGAGTGAGAGCACGCAGAGAGGAAGACAGCTGACAAGGAGAAGAAAAACTTCCTAAATTGGAGCTGGTCTGATCTGGTGCTCCGTGGGTATATGTTCTTTGTTTGATAAGGGTTAAGCTTTTTATTAAAGACATTCATGTGGGTTCACGTGGGTGCTTTGTGTGCCTGAACAACACGATTCCTCCAGATAAATAAAAGAGCATTAGTTTTGAACACAAGCCTGGTTTATCCAGTGCAATAGCACATGCATATGAATAGACTGAAAATATTGACATAGAGTAACAGAAAAGGTTAAGTCAATGTTTGCTCAATGCTGCAATCCACAAGTCATTTTTCGTGCAGCAAATTCTGAGATTCCCATGCAGGAAGTAAACAAAAAGGTCAAAGCAATTAACAGATTAAGTTAGGTGAGCTCAGTGGATGCACAAACAGGCACAGCAAAGCACACCGTTTGTTCCAGACTGCTGGTCAGCCTGAACACACTGGCAACATCTTACTGCCTACGGTTTTGCAGTTGTGTAGTTTCCTCCCTTGCAGAGGGCATTAAGTCCATCCTTACTTAGGGATGTGTGACAGCCAGCAAGGGCCTGCTGGGGAGCAAGGAATACAGGGACATACATTCGTGGGGGTTGGGTCTTATCGAAATAGGGAGCTGCTCCTGTTCATATGGGCAATGAATATATTGACTTCTATAGCAGCAGGACTGGGAGCTGAAGGAGTCATCAATCTTGTTAGAGAGTATTGAGCAGAAGTATAATAGATGCTCAATTCCATCTGTGTATTTTTCATTTGTAAAAGCTATGTATCACTGGATAACATACATTTATAGGAATTGATCTGACAGCCAGAATCTGTAACTAAGGACAAGTAGTACAGTTTAGGAAGGTGAGATCAAGCAGGCAGGAGAGTAGCAGGTCTTTGAGTTTTCCTGTCTAGCTGCAAGCAGAGCCAGTTACCTGGCCAAACCCTAATCTGTCTTGCTGCTGCAAATTACACCCTCTGTACCACCTCATGCTGGGCAGCAGCGAAGCAGTTAATGTGCCTTTAGTGGGAGAGATACAAGATCCTTGCAAGCCTAGGTAAGTAAGTCAATATTACAAAGCAAACACCATAAAGAACCTTAGGTTCTCAGGCAGAGAACCTTCATTAAAGGAGCAAGCAAAGCAGTGCACTTATTTCCCAGGGGTCAACCACTTACACCTTAAACTTTCAAAAATGAAATTTATTCCCTGTATGCCAAAAGACATTCTACATAGTAGTGCCCTTTTGGGATTATAAAACCAAAATATCTGACATTTTCCTTAAATTTCTGTGATAAGGAGGGCATAGGGATCACATTGTCAGAGCTAGCAACAATCTGAAGAACACTAGAGTCCCCACAGCGCAAGAGCTCTCTTTTTGAATATCTGAGCCACCCTTGGCTGAGATGGGGTACCTGCAGGAAGGAATCAACACTTCAACAGTCTGGAAGTATAGATGGCTTCCAAGCCTCAGGCTGGAGCTCCTCAAAACTACATTCAGCTGCAGGTATTTTTCAGATGAAGCTTATTTCTATCTAAAGTCTCTATCAGGTTATTGTGAATTTGCAGCCACAAATGTGGGCACTTCAGGTGGCACGTGGCAACTGGAAGAAGTCTTGAGTGAATGAATACAGTTTAGGACTCAGGGAAAAAAAAATGGCTAACTTGGGGCTCTTTATCCTTGAGATGAGAAGATGGAAAGGGAACATCATAACTTCAAAGGGCATAAAAGACTGTTGCCAAAGAAATAGCTTCTTTTCTTTACTTTCTTGTCAAGAAATAATGTGTTTCAACTGCAGGAAGATTCAGGTCAGGGACTAGCACTATAAACTTTCTAGCGGCAACACACTGAAGCACCAGAGTAGCCTCACTTGGAAGTTCTTGGACTCTTCTTTGCTGCAGGTATTGAAATCCTAGACCAATCTGGTGACCTAAATGTAGCTGATATTATCTTGTGAGGAGGCCAGACCAGCCTGCTTCTTGAAGTCCCTTCAACACTGCTTCTTTTGCTCAGAGTCAGGAAAACTCTACCATGGATCAGGCCAGTCCCAAGACTTCAGAGGAACTTCAGAGAAGATGCAGGAGGGATGATGTTTACCCTGGCAGAGCGGTCTGCCCAATCGCATGCTTTACTTGTGCCACAGAGATGGCACTCAAAACCTTGCAGTGTGCTTTTTTTCTCCTTGAGCCTGATTCCTGTGATGGTAAATAATATTGGAGAGGTTTTTACACAGTTTGTCAACTACTTAGCCACAAAACCTGACAGCATGAGGCACCACTTGTCTGACGGTAGAAAATTTTAAAATTGAAAATAAATTTCCAAGTTGAGGCTCATAGAAGTCAAAGGGGAATTGCACAAACACACAAAATGAATATTAATGTCTTCCTATATAAATGACTCTTATAGGAAGCAACTTTTCTCATGCCACATATTTGAGATACTCAGGTAAATCTTAGAAATATGCCTCAGAACACTGAAAGCAATGCACAACATGTACGAAGATGTACTGTTTTCCCTGGCATCAGCTGCATTTGAGATTTTGGGAACCGCTTGTATTACCTCATTCATCAATCTCTTGTCCTGTTCTGTTCCCACATTATTCTAACTTGAAGCATAAAAAATGTTCCTGTTTTATTTAATCATTTATATGTAACAGATATCAGACCACAACGAGGGCAAGCAGAAAGAGCTAAAGCAGTGACTACTAGGTATGTGCGAGTCTATGAAGTAGCTCACCTGGAGGTAAACCAAACTTAGATATGAAGAGCTTTTCTTTTTATAGTTCTTCAATAAATATTTAGACTTAAGAAACTAAATGTGTTAGACGTTTCATAAGGAGCTCTCTCAGTGCTCAGACTAGTGAACTGACATGCTAAGATGAAAAGGAGAATTAATTAGAACTACTCTTAGTGGGAATATAGGAACCGTTGGAAATGGATCAAATTCTTGCAGGAGAAAGGAAGAGGCTGTTTCATTACCTAAAAAAAAGGAAGAGCAAATGTTTTTTTGATCTTGAAATCAACTGATTCAAAGCAATTTGCACCTAACCTGCTGAGGAGTATTATTCAACAGCCTGCAATGTAATGTAGAAACACCTAAGCTAACTTGAGTCAAGCTGGGTAAAAGAAAGCAGTGTAATTTAGCTGGAATAGACTTCCATTCTGACATGATTAGACTCCTTCCAGTGCTTAAGATATACTGCTTTAAGCTACCTCAAACCTTTTCACACTGCACTAGCACAGACTTCTTGGTTCTGCTCTTTTGCTGCAGAAAGTTGTACTGTGGTTGAACAGAAAAGGTGGAATTTTAAGTTGATCTGAAAAGTCTCTTTTTCTTGTTCCATTCTCCAGAAAAGTGTTTTGTGTTTAAAGACCTTATAGTTGACTTTTAATTTTATGTTTTCTATAGATTTGCTTTTTTTTCCTCACCATTTCACATGTCTAAGTAAAACATTATTTTGAAACAAAAAAAGGATGTTTTGAAAAAATTAATTTTAATGAGGGGAGGGGCTTGCTAAAACAACTTGTGTTGGGTGGTAATTTGTGCATAGTTTTGATTGATCTAATTTTTTGATATTTAACATTTTAGTTAAAAATTATTTGCTCTGTGCCCATCAGCATTTTCAGTGTATTTAACTGAAAAAAACCCTTAGTTATCCATGTCCATCTGCTTACCTGCATCATAGTGCAGTCAGTATCAAAATGGAATTTGAGCATTGTGTGGTCCTGCTCACAGACTTCTGACCAATAAGCATGAGAAAATTACACATCCCTGCCTTGCTCTTTTCCCACTGCAGTGTGCTCAGGGAATGTCACAAGTGACTGCAGACTGCAAGACATGCATCCACTTAAAAGATTTCCATCCTAAGCACACATACAACCAAATGTAATCTCTATCTGCACTATCAAGGACATCTTTCGTGTTGTACACTATCTAAGAAATAGCCAGTTCATCCATTCTCTTTCTGAGAGGGGGAAGAAACAGGGAAAAAAAAAAAAAAATTCAAGGCCTTGGACAGTCTTATGATTGCTAGATAGAGGAGCAAATTTGGACAATAGGGTCCATGTGACACAAGCTGACTGTACAAGTTCTACCTAAAGAAGAAGAAACAAATATGGGATTCAGGAAAGGTGAAGATTGGTGCCTTAGAGCAGTTGTCTTCAAATCAGCAACCACTGGAAAGGCTATAAACAAACACCTGAAATATCCTTTCTGGGGTAAAATGACTTATATACTACTAAATCCTATCCCAAACTGTGCCTTCCAATGTGAAGATTTAGAAGGCAGAATAGTTGTAGAAAATAGGTATTATCCCTAGGACTCACTGTATTTTCATCCCCCTTCTTAAAACTATTTTGCCTTCCATGTGCTTAAAGAACAATTTGATCTAATCAAGATAGCTTTTTATGTCTCAAGATACATATTTGGTCTGAGTGCCATTTAATGTGCTCCAAAGAGCAGAGATACCCCTCTGAAGCTGTCTGTCAGGCAAAAATGTATGTTGCCACATGTATATAGAGGAAAACAGTTTCAGAAGTGTAGACAGGGATTTTCAGAGGTAATTAAAGGGAAAGAGCTCAATAGCAAGCACCTCTGGTCATATCACAACTACCCTGGGGACATATACAGTGCCCTGAAAAACAATAGAGAGGAACATAAACCAACACACCTTATGGAGAATAAAGTCATCGGTCTTTTAAAAACAACTCAAACAGTTTTTAGGAACTGTGCAAGGATAAAGGAGTGCACCAAGTTTGGTTACTGGAATACCCAGGTATTCCTTGCAGGTAATCCATGCTTACTGTAATAAATTGCTCATTCCTTCTCATATTAGGTAGGATTCAAATGACTGTAAGAAACAAGCGAAGGAAATATGGCTGAAACAAATCAATGAGCAATACTTGTCAGTGGGCGAGGCAGACAGTGCCATGTGAGGGCACAGGCTGCATTAAAATATTTTCCATTTTTTCAGGCAGGCAATTATCACCTCAGTCTTTTGTAGGCCTGTGATGCATAATGTCATATTCTCAAACAAACACATTCTCTCTCACTTTTGCATTTGCCATTTTAACTGCATTTCTGTAATTGAGCTCTTTTGATGGAGGTTAGCAAGCTACTTTAACATGGCAGCTATGGCAGTTCACCTGGAAGAGATGAGGGTCAGTGGGGTCAGAGAAGCAGCCAGACAAGTTAATCATCCTCTGAATATGAAAATGACAGAGAGGGAAGCAGTCTATTCTGTGCAAATAAAGACCTTTCGTGAGAGTAGCTGAGATCCATACAGCTTGTTCATCATAGAAAGTGAATAGTTAAAGGATTTGGGGGGACCAAAAGCACATGCTGTACTGCTGACAGCAATCAGAGCTGGATAATTATGTCTTACCAGAAATAAGTACCTCAAAGAGAAAGAAACTTGTTACATATGGATATCCCTGGAGGTGAACATTCAATGTCTTTTTTTCCCTTAACATACCTAGCAGGCTCTGGAGGAAGCTTTCAGGACTGTTTTTAGTGAGTGAGGAACCTCTTTTTCTCACCTCCGGGCTCACTGATTCGCACCACAACTTCAGCAGCAACAGATGAGCTCAGCTACAGCATCACTGAAGTCACCACAAGTATTTCATGAGTATGGCTTAAATGGAGAGGGAAGAGATAGGACTACCGAATTGGAGCTCAGACGTCACTGCCTGATGGGTCCACACAGACCCAGTGGATTTTTTCTTAATAATATAGTGTTATCTTAGCCATTGCAATGCAGACTGGACACCTTTAGCCAGCTAATGAGAGAAGGAAACACAGAGAGTTACTCTCCTCTAAACCCAGCTGATTCCATCTCTGGTGCATTGCTTGATCTCCAAACAGTCTTCCAAAGGAAGTCAAAACACCTCTAACAAAAGCGCATTTTATCTGGAAGACTGAAAGACTTCCCAGTGAAAGATAAAATTGTATGTGTTCAATCCTAGCATTTATGTTATTGTTCCAAAAAGCACAAAAGACAGAAATGTTTAGACATTAGATTGTCAGTCTCTGGGGTAGGGCTGTATTTTCCATGCATGTCTATAGTGCCTGGAAAAATGAATACCTCTGCAAGCTAAATAAGTAGTAACTACTGAGATACTTCTAATGTCTACTGAGATGACTCACAATCTGTGAACAAACACTGAATGAAGTGTTTTTTATTATCTAAAACATCACTATCAGGAAGAATTATTTGTTTCTCCACCAGTAACTCCAAGAGTGTATACATAAGTAGAAAATCTAGTTATATGTAACTCCTGCCTGATGTTTAAAGATTAAAAATCAGATAAAATCTCACATAGCTTTCCATTGCTGTAGTCTGCATATACCCACTATACTTGTGAGCACAGAAAATCAAAACCATTCTCCTAAAATAGAGCAATTCCCCACCTGAACAGTACTCATCTGTCTGTGTTCATGCTGAAATCTCTGAAAATCTCTGACACACGTTCTCTTGCAGGAACTGAAACATCCAAGTCACTCTGAAGTTAGTGGGTGTTAGGAACCTAAATGTCTTTGGACATCTGAGTCTTAATGTCAGGTGAATTCTTTTTAACTTCTTTAACACCAAGGTCCTTTATGCAGAAGGCTGAATGCCAGTTGCAAATACTCTGTGATGACTGCTGAGAACAGGGGACTTTTGAAAGGTGGCCTAAAATGAAGCTATGCTGCGTAATACTAATATACCAAATACATTACTCATCACTGCTTCCGGGCTGTTTAATTATGTGGCTGAAGGAGGCCATTGCGTGAGTCCTTCATACAGATCTGCCAGTATCCTTTAAGGACGAAGCTCAACTGTACATGATAGGGTGAATAATACATCTTTTGTTGCTATGTGGGTAAGAACAATAATCGAAACTATTTAGAGGATAATTGGTGTGCTCTGTTTTAAAAGGAAATAATCTGGTTTCCAAGGGGACTAACTATGAGGCCTAAAGCCTGTAGTTTATCTCAGTGTAGGAATGGGATCATTATGGGGGAAAACAGAGCACCCATCCAATTCAATTACCCCAATTGTATTACGAATGTAAGAGGAAATTGTATGTATCCCAAAAAGGAAAGTTTCCCACTCTTCCCCTTCCACCCCACTTGGAACCTACCCTGGAAGCACTTGGTGTCCTGCAGACTACAATGGGGCTTTTGTGCTCAGAAAACTTGGAAGGTTTGTTCCTTGTAGATTACCCAGCTACCTCTTAAACCATTCTTCGTCCTACATGAACATCAACACAGTGGAGCTTGTCAGGCTACATTCATCCACCTAGTAAACTGGTATTTTTGCAATCAATAAAAATGTACTTGAAAAAAACACTGCTTGGAAGGGGCAAAACATTTGCCAAGTATAAGTCAACTACTATAAAGTTTGGTCTCTTTTTGGGAAAATATTGTTTGGAACTTCCAACTAAAAAACATTAGGGGCGGGGAGAGGGGAGGAACCATTTTACCCACTCCAGAAGCTTTTAATTGGTATTTGGATATTGCTGTGTTGCTCTCTTCTTCTGACTGGACCAACATCCCCAGATGACTAGGAGATTAAGCGATCTGAAAAGCTGATCAGCATATAGATACTGAAATACGGCAGTAGGAAATGAACTGCTGAGGTTCTGCTCATGAGGGAGCTGGTGCCAGGCTGGGATATTCTGCCTGACCAACAAAGCTACCCGCCCTGTTCCTGGGCTAGTGTTCAATTAACCACTGCAACCATCAGCTCTGTTATACTGGTTTCTAGCATTTTATGGGCCAGGTCATCTGCTAGTAGAATTCACTGTATAGCTGTATCTTTCTCCTTTGCAATATTTTAACCTTCTCCCTCCTTGTTAACAGGTTTCCTTTCCCCTTCTTCAGTAATCTGGAGTCTTCAGTAACTTGGATCCTGTTTCAGTTCTGAGTGCTCACTGCATATGCCTGTGACCAAATCAAATTAATTAGATGCCATTAAAAATGAATGCATCTGAGCCTATCTTGCCATTCTGCTTCAAATACAGTCATCTACCCAGGCCCAGTGTGCTGAATTACTGAACTTTGATCAGTATGCTCCGGAAATACTTTGGCAGTCCTGCTGTGGCACCCAGAAACCATGCTCAGAGGGCAGCACCAGTGCATTTCAGGATGATTTATTGCATGTAGAGAATAACGTGAAATGTTAGACATCCATCATAATTGTACTGACCTAATTGAGTAAACTGACTTACTTTTTATAGAGGGTTGCGAAGGTCTGACCATAAAAGAGAAATAAATATATTCCAGGCTGTTTAGTGCTTTATTTGGTTCTAAATTATTCAGAGCTTCTAAGTAGTGGTGTAGTAGTACAGGTTTGACATTTGGCTTTTTTTCTTCTGAAAACTTTGAGTTCAGTGCAGCCTTAATAATCTGTGCCTGCTCACTGGAAAGGAAAGGATGGACCAATTCATCAGAATAAGTCCATAAATCAGTGTGGTAGCTGGAAAAGCTCTCTGCAAATCCTGTACATTGCTGAAGATGGGACTGATATCCTGATGATCTACTGCCAGTGGCTCTGGTAGGTGATCAAAATGAGCATTCATCAAGAGGGTCACATCTTAATGTTGCATATGCTTCCACCGCAGCATATGCTTCTACTGCCATACCACGGAGGCTGGACAGCTGTTGCTGTCTGAGCCAGCCAAGGGAACCCTACCTTTCACTACAGTCACAGCAGTGACTTCAGTTTTCAATCTGAAAATAGCTGGAAAAAACAAGAATCCCCTGACCCTCCTGTTTCACAACCCTTTGCAGGTGCAGAATATCGTGAAATAGATATTATGAAGATTCTCTTTTACTTTTTGTGGCTTGCCGTCTGAAAATCACGGATTGGGAGCTGATGAACAAGCGTTGCTAGAGCAGCCCCCCACTCCCCAAGCTGTTTTGTCTTCATGCTCTGCCAGTTGGGCCCAGCTCTGTAGGAACATTTAGATTCTCATCCATTACAGATTTTAGCAGGAATCAGGCATTGTGCAGCTGGGCCTCACTACACATTTGTCTGGTGCAGAGTTATTTCATAACACAGAGTTTGCTTTAGGAGCATGGGATTCCAGGAGACCCTGCAAGCTGACAGAACCAGTTCTTCAAAATCCAGGTAACAGCCATTCAACAAAACCCCATGTACTGTTAGGTGAAAACAGCCTCTATTTCTCTATGCCTTCCATAGAGACTTACAATACGTGACTGAAAGAGAGCAAGCTCATCACAATACCTGTCTAATACAATGCTTGATTTTAGTCAGTGCTGTCAGTGTCTCACTTCCAGGGGAAATAAACTCAAATACGAATTAGATTCCCTGAAAAAGAGTTTGCTATTAGAAAGGTTTCCAATGCAGTTGTAACAGACCTCAATGGATAGCAGAATTGCTTTATTGCAGGTGAAGCATCATTTAAGAAAAAACAAGAGTTCTTAAACCATATAGTTCTTGACAGCACCACTTAGAATAGGAAATATCACAATGCAGCCCAACAACAGCTCAGTAAAAGTTGCCTTTTAAATGGCAACTAGTAAATGCCAGGGGCAAGGTTACAAAGCAGCTCGTTAGCAGCTCAAGTGTACTCTAGCCGCTTCTTTCTGTCTTTCTCTCTCACAACAGGAGGCAATTTTAAACTGCAGAGCACAGATGTGTCTGGCAGATACATCCTTCTTCCTGCATCTTAAATAAGTGTCTCAGAGATTGTGAGCCATTAGTCTCATAAAAAAACAGGTACTCAAATAGGATTAGAAAAAATAGAACAACAAAAATCACCTAAGAATTGTCACTAGCTGTAAGAACCAAATGGACACCTCCTGCAGTGAAAAAACCACGGTGTGCTATTGCTATTATTATTCAGACTCCTAGAACAAAGGCCAGAGGAATCAATTTTTGCATGTATTTCTAACTCACCCATCCTTTTGGGACCAAATGCCAGTGACAGGTGCATTGCCTTAAATATTTTATTTAACCACTCCTCAATGTGTGTTTGGGTATGCAGTCATGGTGGTGACAAATGTAGTAATTTTGCAGTTTTGTGATTATTTTTGACTGGTGAGTGAAGTGAGCACAGCTTCTTCTCCCTCAGCTCCCCATGCTCACGGCTGCTATCTGATAGCCAGGTCCTTCCTGTCTGTCAAGGCAAAAGCAGGGAAGCATTTCACCCAGGGTGAATGAACTGAACCTCACGGATTCACAGGCAGGGATTTTCCTCCCATCTCTCCAGGTCAGTTAAAATGGAGTCCAGCAGAAGCAATATGAAAATGTTACACACCACAGAGTACATAGATACTCTAAATATTCCGATAAACAATCAGTTTAAATGTCATGGAGCCTCTGAGACTGAGAAAAATTATTAACTCAATCTGATGTTTTTGGAGACTGGAGCATGGGTTGGTTTTAATGAGTCATTTGCACAAGGTTGCACATGAAGGCACTGCCAGGGTGGGAGTTTTCAATCCTGTGTCTAGGACTTGGAGTTCATTATAAATTACCCTCTGACTATACTTTTTGTGCATCATATATAGTAGCTAGGCACCAGATAAACTTAAGAGAAACAAATAGTGTTTTTCAACATGACTCCTGAAAAATGAGGTTAGCCTTTGAATCTCTCTGCACAATGGTTAAAACAAGGCCTTGAAAATTATGAAACCCAGGCTTTATGCCTGACTCTGCCACTGACTGCATGATCGTGAGAAAGTTGTTCATTTGCCCTACGCCTTTTGTTTCCCCATCTGGGAAAGCTGATACTTTATCCTAGGTACATATGTAGAGCTCAGTTGCTTGTTCATGGTGCTCTTTGACATATGCATACAAAAAGCATTTTGAAAGTAGAAGTTATAAGTGCTGACTGTAACATTTTCAGTGGTTTCAATTTCAGGTGAGTTTCCTCTCAAGACTAAAACAAAACAACACTTTTAAAGGATATTTTCCTTGCTTAGCTAGAACTGATATATGTAAAGTAATAAAAATGTTGCAGAAAAGCTTTGGTTACATTGTTTGAAAAAAAATTATTTAATTTCTGGTTTTGAACTACCCTACATTTTATCACTGTTATCAGAGCTAGGGAAAAGGTTTTCTCTGCACTCTGTTCCTGAGAGCACATTGAGTCTTTGACAATCAGGAAAAGTCATGTTTTCTTGAGCACAAATTTATTCTTCCATCTTCTTCCTGCCAAAACAACTTGTGTCCTGTTTTATGACATGGGGCAGTCAAATCACATTCTAGACACAGACCTGGATCTATCCACAAGGTGAAAAGTAGCACTCATACAGCAAAACCAAGTTAACCTCTTGTGCACACTTGCTCAACAGAATTCTGAATCACTTTGCCTTCTGAAAACCACCTCTTTGAGAAAAAAAGAAAAAAAGTTATGATACCAAAATCGATGTTAATTCACTAACTTCTATGCAGAACTTCTCACACAGATCTTTTATCAAAACAGCCCTAGCTGGCTTTAATACTTTACTTATGCTGCATCAAAGCTCATATGGTATTTGATATAATTTACTTACTGCTTTCAGTGTAAGCTTCTTTCCAACTTGTTTCTTTTAAATGAACTGTTGCTTTAATGCTGTAAATATTCAGCAAACATCAATATTATGGCCAGCACAATGCGGTTCAGTGTACCAGTGCCAGGATTTCATTGATTGCTGCCTGTATGTGCCAGTTTTAAGACAGGCTTTTAATAAGCTCAAAATATGTTCACGGGATTGGTCTCAAAATGTCTCTAGTGGAATAATCAAGCTTGTAAGAGGCTGCAGGAAAACCCAACAATTTTATTCAAAGGATTCCAGCTCAGACACTCAGTCAAAACAATTCCCGGCTTAGCCTCATTGAGCAGGTCTCAAGCTGAAGGTCCAGATGACAAAGACAGCTCTGAAGGGCTGTTTAGGGACTTCCCCCAGCCCTGGCACCAGGGCCTTTGCAGATATTGCATTGCCACCCCGTGGGGAGTCTTCAGGCTGCTCCCAAGTCCCAGTCTCCAAGGCCATCAACGTGTTTGTTGCTCCCCGGGACTCCACTGCGACCAGGGATCCCAGCCTGCCTCCATGAGCTGTCATCAGCCACATTTCACAGGCTGAATGCAGTTCACCCTGCCCACCAGCTCCTGCTACTATCTCACATGTTAACTATACATGTTAACCCTGGGCAACTACCACCCAGTGATGCAGAGCTGAAAAGCGCTGGGGCAGGTCACCACGAAGGTCAGCAGGCACTGGGGTCTGTGGGACACCACCCTTCAGCCTGAAGGACGCCAGCAGCAGCAGAAGGCCATTCATTGCCCAAGGGAATTGTGAGGAGGGAGAGAAGGGGACACAGGTAAGGGCAGTATGAGTAACAGCAGGATAAGATACCCAATTTCAGTGGAAAGTACTAGAGCAGGATAGAAGCAGTTTGGGAGGTGGAATGCAAAGGTGAATATGGGTGAGGGCTTTCCCCTGCCTCCTAATGTCAAACATAAAGAGCTCCTCTGTACTAGCAACCCATTGTTTTTGTTATCATATTTCAGCAATTCTAGCAGTTCTGCAAATGAGAATTGAATCAAGCCTGGAGCTTGCTGGGAAGAAAAAAGGACAGAAATAGAACAAAGAAAGGCACAAGAACAAATGGAGGATACTCTTCAACTGGGAGTTGTGATTGTTACATTTTATTAGGACCTTGGAGATTGTGAATGAATCTTTAAAGCCAGTGTGATGATTTGACCACGTTAATGGTGCATATACTAAAGAGAAGAATCTGAGAAAAACATATTTGACAAAATGGAAAGGAAATAACAAGACAATGGTTGTCATAAGTTGACTTTAAAGACTTTAGACTAAAACTAAATCTTTAAAGTTAATCTTTCCAGACCTTAAGTCAAGAAAACAGTTCAGAATTAAGACCTGAACTCATCTCAGGAGATAAACTACCTTTTCCTTTACCACATTATTCCACACAGACCAGAATAAATACAAAAGCATGTTCTGGAAACTCCTCTTGCAAAATGTGAGTCTTTGTCTGAAGTTCAAATGCAAGCATATTTCCCTGCCTCATCTTCTCCATCCAGCACATTTCAAAAGCAATGATTCTCACTCTAGAATCAGCTCTCTGCCTTCTGTTAGCTCAGGCATGTTCCCAGGGGAACATTAATTTGACCTGTGGCAGAGACATTCCTCAGTGCAGTTCAAGCTGGGATAACTCAAATGTAAATGAATAGAACAAACTTCAGTCTTTCTTTTTTTAAAAGAAAGGATGCAAATCCAGAAAAAAACCCCTGCTATTTACGCAGCCTTTCTATGACGTGGATAGGTTAATTTTAGATTCTGGAGGTGGTACTGTTTTTGCTGTTCTGTATTTTTAAAGCCTCGTCACCACACAAACATTGACTTTATCACATATCATACCATTATGTTATTTCCCCATTGCAAAGTTAAGAATGTGAGTTTGAGAGGGATGTGTACAAGTTCACACAGGCTACAGCAGGCCCTGGAAATGAATCCAGGTCTCCTGAGTCTCAATCAAATAATTTTTCGTAAGATTACCCTTCATCTAGGTTAAATTTCTTTCTTTATTTGTACAGAGACACCAGCACCAAACTTGCAGAGATAAGAGAGTTTGAGGGACTGAAGCAAGTGTCAGACCATTTCCCACAGAAGTCACCATCCTTTTTGTCATAGGACAATTAATGTGTAAGCTTGAAGTTCTGGAAAACCTAGTCTGTTCCACTTTCTTCCTCTCCCACCCTTTAAAAAACAAACGGTGTCCTTTAGCCTTGAATGCTCAAGGCTAAACTCCCACTTTAAGCACATACACAGGAACAAGCTCTTGCTTCTACTCACATGAAAATCCTGAAGCTCCTGCTAAAAATGAGATAACCACTTTGGAGAATGAATCAATCAATTGAATGACCTTCTTTGGGGCTCAAAAATATATAGTGAGAAATTGTTTGTTCAGGTGTTTATTTTTCTTACTTATTTCTGGCTTTGCCTGAGACTAACACTCACAGTGTCCAATATAGTTCAGAGACAGTCTTTTTCTGTCTAAAGAAAACTTGAATTTCTGAATGATTGACAGGCTTTGCAAAACTGATCGTGATTTCTCCACAACACTGACTGCTCAGTGAGCTGTCAGACATTATGCAGCTGTAGAACAAAAAAATGTGTTATTTGCTGGAATCAAAATATCAATTAGATCCTGTGATAAGTTAATTCATATCTTTAATGAAGAGTGATATTTTCCTTTGATGTGCAGGAAAGAAAGTGCCCTGAGTATCAAAAATGTTTGCTAAGTTTGCTGCAGAAGGCAATCACTTTCTCTCCTCTTTTTGAAGTATTTTGCTTAAAGGGGGGTAAAGCTTTTGAACTAAAAAATGTTCACTGAGCTTAATGCCTCCTGTCAGACCATATGCATCTGCCTCCCTGAATAACATAAAATAGAAGTCAAACTCAAAAATACAAAAGTTCTTGCATGGTCTTTGTTTTATTTATTAACCTCAGAGGAAAAGAATGGTCCAAGAAAAAGGATATCAGGTCATTTTTCACTCTTAAATGGATTTCATTTTTAAAACAAGTCTGGGTTGCAGCTTATTTCCTTCTCCCACTTTCTCTGGAAATTTTCAGTGCACCTGTAGCCACTGAAACTGCTTGGGTCTCAGAGCTCAAGGATGGCACGCTATGGTTGAAACACATAGACACAGTGAATAAGTTGAAATATTTCTTGATTGAAAAGGACATTGTTTGGCTTACATGCTGGCCACATCTGACAAATAGCTATGAACAAATAGTTATAACAAATAACTATGAAGGACTTACAGTCAAGGTGCAACTCTGGAATGTGCTTGGGTCTTCTGCTGATAGGTGTCAAAGGAACTTGATATAACATCAGGTATATTAGATTAAGTAGGATTTTGATTGCTATATTTTCCTCTTGATCAACTCAGGATCCTCAGCTGTGGATGAAAACCAAAGCCTAGAGTTAGAATGAAGACAAATTGCCAACTCTGGAGATCTTCTGGAGATCCTCAAGTTCTGATTTAAGTTCACATACCTTGATTTAGATGCATCTCAAGAACAGAGCAGGCTCAGTTCACAAGGTCTGTGGAGTAGGTCTTCAGCAAGACTAATCAGTGCCCGTGCCAGATGAGAGCTTAACAAATGACCATTTCCACAAGAGACCATTTGCGGTTCTTTCCAGCTTTTCTCTATTGTCTACTTCTCCAAGTCTGATTAGGAAGGAAAGAAAGGATGGAGCAGCAGTCAGGAGAACAACCTAGAACTCTTCAGACCTGTGTTCAGTTTGTTATTTCACTGCTCCGTGAATTCAGGTAAAAAAATGGAAGAAGAAACCTACTAGAATTATTGAATTTAGTCCCAATCAACTAGGCAATCACATGTGCAATGTTAAGGGCAAATACCATCTCCTTCAATACACAGCTTAAAATACCTTACAGCAAATGTAATATTACTCGCAGAAAAAATGACCCAAAATAGAGTGTACTTCAGGAAGAAGGATCAGGTCTATGCTGGTATGTATCACAGAGATTAAAATTTACTTGTTTCACAGAGATGCCTCCAGAAGAAATGGTGAGACGTGACAGTGAAGTCTCAGCAAAAAGAGGTAGCTGAGTAAGACAGTGATATTTACTCACCAAGAAGTTCTAGCTAAATGACCCCAGTTCTGCACTTAATGCAATTGGTATATCACTGAAACGATGAAATCATCCTAGGGTGATTTTTCTTTTAAAATTTAGCTTGTGTTTGGCTAAAAGAATTGAGGCACAAAACTGTTTTGGTTCTTGGCTGTTATTTAATACAACAATTGATGTTTTTTAAGAATTCCTAGTATTAGATTTACAACTTGCACTTAAAACTAGAAGGATCAAATCAAGATGCTTTTTCTGGAACCCTAAAAATCCCTACTCATTTTTTTGGGAAGGGTAAGCTATTAACACAGAGCTGCTAACAGTGATTAGTAAACCATCCTTGTACAGAAGTAAAAGCATCAATTATATCAGCTGCTTTCCAGTTCTATTGTAGCATGTAAAAAAATATTTAAAATGCTGAAAAATACAGCCCATGCCTAGAGCTGTTTAAATTATTCAAAACAAATGTGTCATAATTTGGCTTCCATAATCTTTTTCTTTGTTTTTTTCTCACGCACAAAAGGCTAAAGCCATTTCCTTCTGTTTGAAGAATTTTGTCCTCTGAAATGCATTTTCCTGCAATGCAGTAGGCCTTTAATGAAGCAAATAGGATTAGGCCACTGGAGGAATAGTTTATCCTGATTTTTGAAAATCTAAATCCAATATTGTTTGAATGACGCTGGCCCTTCTTTCATTAATCCTAGTCCAAAAGATGTTCTGAAATTTCTGTCAAAGTATATTGTATAACAACAGGACAGTGATATGGGTTACCAGAATATCTCTGCTCCTTAGAACAGAATCAGGCCAACACTCTGTAACTCTTTCCATTACCACCATACAAATACGTACATTAGGGAAGCAATATTTTGAGTTGTCCCTCTCCAGGAAACTCTAGTCAGGCTAAAACGGCCTCTGTATCCAGACTTAGAAGCCATGGGCAAGTCTGGGTAGGCAGCCTGCAGCACAGCCACAGTGTAAAATCAGGGCATTAGAAGTCTCACAAAACAAATGAGGTCATCCAGGTAACTGCATGGTTCTGCCAAGAAAACTGTTTCTGAACTGGAGGCTGCTCCTGGCTCGGTTATTCTGGTCAAGGTCACATCTCATCTTTTTCCTACTTATGTAAGCAGATAAAACCTGCCAGAATAGCTCCACTGGCCTGAGCTGGAATGATTGGATGTGGGAGCCCGTCAGAACTGCCACTGAAGGGACAAACAAAGACGTAAGTTCTGTGGCAGTCAGCAGGGAAATCTGCCTTTGCTATGGCCAAATTCAGTGCTGCCAATTCTTCTTCTCAACTATGCTGGCTCTGTCTTTTGAACTACCAAAATATTAAGCCAAAAATTTCCCCGTGTATCCTGTAAACAATACAATGAATAAATGTTCATGTAACAATTTCCTTCCTGGTTTCTTCTGACCTGAATTGTGTGGTAAATGAGGCTTTTGAACATGCTGTGCCCTTCGGCTGATGCCAGGTCCGTGGTATAGTCATCAATCCCAACCTGCACAGGGTAGATTCCATGCTGCAGTCCAGTGGTTGTCATGAAGGTTTGTACTGCTCCCCCAATGTTCCTGAGCTGCCACATGCAATCCTGGATGTACTTCTCCCAAAGGGGCAGCATTTGAATAGCCAAAGGACCTGCTCTACCCTTGGCAAAAACTGCAGGGTTTCTTCAACAGTCTTTTCATGCTTTTCTCTATGGAGAAAAAAATAGAATCACTGCAATATAGTATGGAGAAGAAATAATGCAGGACTACAGTGATTGTGTCCAGTCCATCACAGCATCTAGCCTCCCTGCTGTGCCCCATATATCATATGGCATGCTTTTTCCCTTTCTCAGGATAAGGCATTTAACTGGATGTGTGCAGGTGGGAAACTGCACAACTGTGATGCTGTCCCTCAGGGAATCATTGGGTTTAGTGGGTTAAATCCAGCTCTATTATAGCTAAATTTGGAGCAGGTGTTTTTGCATTCACTTTTGAGAGGTCTTTATAGCCTAGTGGACATGAGGTGCAATCAGTGGTCTTTTGGGGGGCAGAGGGTGCAGGATGCAGTGTGGGGGCTGTATTTCTCACTATTCCCATTACCTATGGCCATGGGGATGCTAGCACATTGCATTTCCCTCCTACCCCTACTCATCTCAAGCCAACCTACCCCAAGTGAGCAGTGCCAACCAGCTCACATAGCTTTCATCACACCAGGTATTTACTGCACTGGTTGAAACTACTCCAAATTTTTTTGTCTTTGTCTTGCCTCTCATTTTTGTCCATGCTTTTTGAAAATATTGTACCCTAAGTCAGATTTTCTGCTTAATCAGATGCATACTATACACATATATTATTACATATATACTATACACGTATATTATTATGTCCCCCACCCCTATAACCCAGTTTCCTGTTTCTTCCAAGTTCACGGTCTTTGTGACTTCATTTCCCAGAGACACATAGCTCTGCCTAATCTCACCGTTCTTTCCCTCCTACTCTCAGTCCTCACCCTTGTCTCCCTTACTTCGCAGCACTTTGTCTCCACCTAGCAATCCTCTGCCTTTTCTCATGCCATTTTTATGGCCTTGATCAGCATTTGCTTCTTTACCTGAGCTTTGTTTTTCATCTGATTCAGTGCTGCCCTTTCCCATGTTTGCACATTACAATTAATCACTGGATTGTGTCTCTCACTCTCAACACAAGACTCTCAGGTCACACAGCTCATCTTCCTACAATACTTGTAGCACCTATGGTGTTATATAAATAATCCAAATGGGCACTGTATCATGTAAGCTATGTCATACAGCCTGGACCATGGCCAGAGCACAGACGGAGATTTCTATTCATGGCATCAGTCCTCTGCCTGTTCCCCTGTTCTTAGCGTACTTTTTTTCTGAAGATTCTGAGAATAACCAGTGTTCTTCTAGAGCCCAATTCCTCCATATTTCTCACTGTGACTCAAAAGACAAAGGCATTTTCCTTTTCTTCCTATTTCCTCAATCTTTTGTGCATCAACAAAAAGACCGTAAGGTATACATTGCAATTAGCACTTCCTCAGATGCACTCATCTGTTGAGAGCACTCAGCAGTGAGACAGTCTTCTGCAGGTGGGTAACTTAATGCCTCCTCTTACCACTTTTATTTATCCCAAGCTAATTGCCAGAAGTGGCAAGCTCTCAGCATTCTGCATTGAATTCATGATCACACAAATACTTAAGATGATGGATTGTGTGCTGTGACAGCTACCAGTAAACCAGAGATGGAACAGGGATTCTCAAAGCCAAAATCAAGAGCACTTGAAAAAGCTGCCCCAGACAGGATGTAGAAAAAGACCTGAAGTTGGTACACATTCAGCAGCTGGTGACAGAAGATCCTGTTTAGACTTCACAGATCCATCTTAATGCAATAAGGTCTTTGTAGATGCAGACATTTCTCCCTGCTCTCATTTTTAAACCTAGTGGGAACAATGGCTTACATGTAAAGTGAAGTACACACCACTGTCGCTAGCACTTTTTCAGCACTGTAGTCACTGGGACCTGAGAATAGAACTGTGAGGTGTCCATACGACAGAGCAGAGTATGACAGCTTTGTATGCCAATTGTTTTTCAACCTGTCTCTAGAGCAGAACAAGGATGGAAAGTTTCACCTTCTCCCAACAGGTCTAATCATAACTGTACTAGTGCTATGAACCACAATGATAGGCGAGTTCATATTATGCAAGGCACTGTGCAAACAAAAGCAATTCCACTTTCAAAGAGCCAACAGTCTGAAGCCTTTGTGCAACAGTCAGACTGTCCTTGGAGTCAAATGGTTGGCCCTGTCTTGCATAAAGCTATATATTGTTATATATTAGCAGGATGGAGCCCAGAAAAACAGGTGGTTATTACTGATTAGTGCTCATCACTAATCTGTCAATTCCTTACAGATACTGGGGGATGCATGTGTTGTCAGGACAGACACAAGTGCTACAGCAGTGCTGCTGTGACACACCAACCCACTGGGCTTTGCACAAGAGGAACTTTACATGAGGTGTTGCATCTATGCATGTACTGCACGGACTTTCTCAGCAAGCTCTTCCTAACAATGTTTCTGGTGCATATACTGTTGGGAGAAGCCAGCTGGCTGCCATCTGAGAGCAGATGCCAAGTGGCTGTCAGATTGTCATCTTGAGTTTTAGTATTCAACTCGTCTTTCTGCAAATTGGCTTTTGGCCTTTTTTTCCCTGGGAAGAGTTGTGCCTCAGCCAAACAACCTCAGATTTATCTCTTGTAAAAGAAATGAAAGTATGAGTCACTATTGCTTCTGGTGAAACAATTTATAAATCAAAATTTCAGTGCTTTAAGTGGTTTGCCCACTTTTTTTTCTTCTGCAGTTACATAACTTTTCTCCTGCAGTTCCTAAAAGAAATCTCAGAAAAACACATAACAGCCACTTCAGACAGTTTACTCGTTCAATCTGTCCATTATGTAATTAATTAGAAAAGCTGAGAGAGATATAGTTTTTCAGTTTCCGAGCTCCTGATGCTCACACTTTTAAATAAAAAGGCTGGTTGCATATGGTCTTCAATATAATACTGGTCAGTCTTGGAGAAACGTCACCAGTTTATCCACAGATGCAAGACAAAAATAAATGAAAACTAACTGAAAAAATCTCAAAATTGTACAGCAAAAATCCCTGGAACAATTTTTCCAGAAGTAGTGATCCAAAAGACGCAACTTCAAGTAGCCTTAAATGACTGCTACTTTTAAGAGAAGGGCTTCACAAGCACTCTTTGAGGATGGAAAATTTTCAGATGTGTCATGGCAGGCAATTTAACTCACTGGTCTTGTGGGAAAATAATACCCTTAAGAGTTCTGGAGGCCAGAATAGAAAGAAGTTGTTATTGTCACTGAAGCAAGAAAGTATCTGCTGGAAAGATACTTACATAAGTAGAAAAAGCATGTTTTCCATAAAAACTACTTGCTAAAAAATATGCAAGGGCCCAGCAAGGAGATAGTTCCAAGTAGCTTGTGCCATCATGCAGGATTTCCATTCTGTGTTATTATTTGACCACCTGGAAGCAATCACACTTGTGTTAAATCCCATTAATGCAGAAGCACTATATAGGGTGCATATTTGTTATATTATTTCTAATTCTGTTAAAAAAGTAAAATTGTTCTTTCTTTTTATACTTTGGGCATTCACATTTAACTTCTGACAAACGTAAGCATCTGCTTGCTCACTACTGGACTGAAATGGCACTAGGATTCTGACTGAAACCAAAGGGCTCTCAAATATCTACCCCAAAGGATGGGAATCAAATAGTGCATGTTCTTACTGTCCCCACTAATGCATGAGCTAAAGCACTAACCAAACGGTAAAGAGCACAATCAGATGCATACTTGTCTGTACATTTTTGTTTGTTACCTAGTATTAGTTTCACAGGTACACTTTAGTTCTCATGGGTGTAACTGTCAGAATGAGAGTGAGATATTATTTCACATTTCCTGGCTTAGAAATACATGAAAACCTGTTTGCATCACTCCAATCTGCAGGAAGCTCTCAGCTGATACTGCTACAATAAAGTGGAACTTTATTCTTTTCCCAGTGGAAAGAGGATAAGGCCAAGGAAACTGAAAAGAGGAAAGACGTTTCATATACAGTCAGAGTTTATAGAAACAGGTTTTAAGCACAAGAATCAGAGCAAAGCGAAATGCACCTTGCAACACCCAATGAAAAGATTACAACAATGTTAAAGGACTTGAAAGATCTAATACAGAAAGATCATGTTGGTCTGTGCTGCCAGCTCCCATAGAACTAAGCTGATAATGAGGAAATGCATTTATTTTTAGGTCTTTTCAAGAAGGAGAGGGCTGATGTCCTGACACAGCAAAAAACCTTGGGACACTGCCAGCACTTGGCACAGTAATCTTTTCTGTATAGCTCATGTGGTGAAAAATGCTGGCTTGGGTGAAGAACTCTTGATGTCATTTTGGTAACAGCAGTAGGAATTTAAAATGTTAAAAGTAGAGACAGCAAAGAAGAGCAAAACACAACATCCAGTGCAACAGCATGCTATTTCTTGGGTATCAGTGACTGGGTTGGCAAAGGTTGGAGGCTCCTAAAATAGACATTGTTCAGTATTTGTTGCATGTCCTGAAGTGCAACATCAGAATTTTCTTGAGGTCTCTAAGTAATAATGTTCTCTCATTTGAAAGAGACAAATTGCTGCAAAATCAGGCACCTTTTCCTTTACCACTGAGCTTCCAGTAAGTTTGCATTTCCAGGAATTTGTAATAGCATTTTGTAATAGCATAAAGAAACCAAAGTATTTTAAACCACAGTTGGGATTAGAGGCACTGCTGCAGTGACACTGGAAAGCAGGTGTCTAAATTACTGGACTTGAGGGCAAGTGAGGGCAAGGAGGAAATGCAAGCAGCAGGGACATACTCCTTCCAGTACCAGCCAACCCGGGTTTTAGGAGAAAGCAGAAGATGAGAAAGATGACACGAATCAATGCAATGGAGATACACAAGAGAGGCAGGGCAGCTCCAAGCACACATGTCATTAGCTCTCAACAGCTCTTCATCTTAATTTTGCATCTTATTACACACCTTTGGCAGGTTAATAAAATGAAAACAAGATAATTATCAGGGCACAGCAAGGGCCAGCAGCTCTGGGAACAGTGGCGGCTCCTCATGTGGCTCAGAAGGGCCTATCCCACTGGCCCAGCCAGGGAGCAGGCCAGGCCAAGGGGCATCAGGGTTAGGGGACAGGGATAGGCCAAGGCTAGGATGTCTGTTTTTGAGGAAAAAAATAATTGTGTTTTTCTAATTTATTGTTTCTAATCTTCATGTGTTGGTTTTTTCCAAGTTTCTCTGACTCACCTTAAAATCACTGCATTTGATGGGAAGCTTGTGTCATCTGACCAGTCTCGTTGAAATGAACATTTCTCATGAAAATTTTATTTTCATGAAAATGTGAAATGGGAAATGGTTTTCAAAACAAGGAATCTTTTAAAAAATTATACAGGAAGAAAAAAATCTATTTTAAATAGGAATCTTTGAAATACCATCAATTTTTTTAAATTCAATTTGGCATGCAAGGAAGCACATAGGAGAGCTGAAGAGAAAAATGTTCCTGTGGTTGGTCTCCAGGAGTTACAGCAATATTCACATTACAGTGAAATGGTAACCAAACGACATGAAGAGCTCTAAGACTGTTTTAGTACTGGTCTGGTCAGATCTCTGAAGGTCTTGTAAAGAGGGATAGGGAAAGGGACAGCTCTTTCCCACAGAGATGCTGAGCTGGGAGGGGAAGAAGGATGCTTCTGCCAGCACTGACCATGTGGTACTCCATGCAATGGAGGATGCCCCAGGGCTATGTCCAGGCTCTTCACCTCACCAAAGGCTCCGGGAGCAGTCTTTTGGCACACAGTTGGGGTTAGCTCAGGGACCTCCGCCTCTGCCCTTGCTTGGGTCGCTTTGTCCTCAACAGCTTCCCTTGTGTCACTGTAACCACCAACCCATGCTACTGTGACCACCAACCCATTTGCTTTCTCAGGCCATGACACTTGGTCCTCTGCTCCTCCTGTGCTGCCAAAGGCACTCACCACCAGTGCTTCACTTGGAGGAACATATGAGTGTGATAACTGTGCTGGCCTGGGCACTAATAAGAGGAAATCTGGTACTCCCTGGATCCCCCTGGCTGGAGCCTCTCTACCTGAGGAGGACTGGGACACCACTCTGACCTCTTCTGCCAGGGGTGTGTGGCCATGCTGCTGACCTTCCTGCTTCTCTTTACAGCTTCCAGCGTGTGCTTGGAACTCACCAGTCCCAGCACCACCAGCCAGGCAGCATCATCCCACAGCTCCCTGGCTCATGAGAAGAGCGGCTGGTCAGGTCAGGCTGGGACAGGAACTCCCCCATGGGTCTCTGCAATGGAGAGACCCCAGACCAGTGCCAGGGCCGACTGAAGCCCAGGTCACTGGCTGAACTTCTGGACAATGGCACAACCAAGCATTTGACTACTTGTCACAAGAGCTTCACAGACAGGAATTTCAAACAGTCCTGAAGATTCCCCATGGCACCTCCTGCTTTGACTAGATCAATCCATAGGCACAACCTGTGTGTCTTGCTGTGTTGACCAGCACCATGGGTGGAGGATCTGACCATCAGAAACTCCTTCAGGTGGGTTCCGCTGCAAAACTGACCAAAGTCTGCATAGATAAGATGTCAGTATAAACTGTTCCTTCAGATGCAGAAATGGTCACCTAGGGCAGTCTTCTCTAGGTCATTAAGATAGTTATGGGCTGTTTTGCACATAGTACAAGGGGTAATGGATCCTGCCTGCGCTGGAGTGGTCATGTAGGAGCATTGGCCAGTTGGATATGGGACTTAACATTACAAGTAACACAATGGTGAACACTATACTGCTCTTGAGCTTGTTTAAAGGCTCGTTTAAAATGCTTTTCCCTGATCGGTCTGTAATTTCTGAGGCATGCACCCCCCCCTAAAAACTGCTTTAAAGGCCCTGATTATTTCAGAATCCCTTTTGCCTTATAGACCAATGGCTCAGGCTGGTTTGGATAATATGTCTGTCAGTGTTAAGATGTACTTTACAGTATCATAGTATTTGGAAAACTGTTACATACCTACCAAGCCTTCCTGCCACTGCTATCTACCTCTGCCACAATCACTTTGTTCCTTTTGAACTACTTTCTTGGCACCTTATGTAAGCTGTAGGCCTCCTGGTTTTCAAGCCAGGTTGCCACTTGGTTTCTGTTCAAACTGGCAATTTGCCTTTTAGCAGCTTCAAAAAGATTTATACTCCCAAACCTTCTCAAATCCCTAAGCGTATAATAAAGTCTTTTAACAGAAGCAGTGGTGTAGACATGTCTACTGTCACGATGCTACTACACACAACAAAAGAACTACACACAACAAAAAGAAACACTGGGCTAATCAGTGTTTCTTTTTGTTGAAAACCATCTTCTGTGCCTCTCCTCCTTTCCTGGGCTGCTGTGGTCTCCAGCAGATCAGGGCAACCTTCTGCCTCCTGCCTCCTCAGTCAGTCACCAGAGCTTTCTGAAACTTTCAATAAGGTCATTGACCTACAGATGAGGAAATATGTACAGTAGCAGCCCACACCCCATGATGGCCTTACAGGTAGTGGTGATCCCCCTGCAGCCCCAGGTGAAGGCAGCAAATGGCTATTCCCATGTACACTGCAACCAGAGCTTCCTACTCTGACGTACTTCCAGAAAATAAAAAGACTTCCAATGTATGGAAATACAAAGACTTGCGTCCAACAAAGCATTTGGGATCCCATCTCCTAAGGTAGGCACATAGCTCCTTCATAGAGTCCAAGCTTCACACCAATGCCAGCAGTATCTCATTGAAAACTAACAGCCTAAAAGCTTTACTGGATTTGGCCTAGCATTCATGTTGGTTTCTTGTCCCATGGCTGTATTTTCCAATCAGGTCTAATTTAAATGACTTTTTATTATCTTCATGGTAATCTCAAGCTTACAATTAAATGCAGCATGTAGTTTGTGAGAAGGAAGAACAAAGTATTTCCCATTAATGGCTACTTGGGGACTACGAGAACAGCCTAAAATATTCAGAGCATGTAAAAACACAAAGCTGTAAAAGATTTTTTAAGTAAAATTAATAGAATGAAGCTGAGCAAAGGAAAAATATAAGTCAGATAGTATCGGGAGGGATGTCCTGGCACTCCATTAAACTGCAAAATAACCTCCTGATGGAAGCAGTTGGAAGCATCATTAGCCCCAATTGTTTAAAGCAAGACAACACAAAGCAATGAATGGAGCAACGATCTTTGTGGCCACAGAGCACTATACTAAGCAGTTAATGAAATACCCTCATACTGGTATTTCAGTTGAACTTCTGGAACTGGTGTAGTGGTGTATACTTCACCCAAACCACGTACGTCCATTATATGCTCATTTGGAGAGGAGGAGGCTGGGTCACCTGGAACAAGAACAGGAGGACCTGTAAATGCAGGTCTTGTTTCGTGCAGAACCACAGAGCAGCCATGAGGGGCACTTCTGAGGCTTTTGGCAGCCATGAAGTATTTCCTTGTCACTTGGTAGCTTCAAGGCCCAGGGTCCTCTTTCAGGTGTCACAAAGACAACTTTCCTCAGATGTGGCTGCCAAGCTTGCTGGAAAAGACAGATTCAGAGGATATCAAGCAGAGACACCAGCTATTAGATAAGATAATGCTTCTGAATTGTCAATGGAAAATATTTTCTACAACACTGTTCAAGAGCATTGTCTAGGCACTTCAGGTAACTGAAGCAATCAGGTTTACAGTCTTTCTCCAGTGAAACTTTTCTACTCAATACATGCCCTGTAAAGAATTGGCCCTAATAATGATCCCAAGCTCTCCTTTGCTCCTATTTACTACTCAACCCCCAACTAAAGTTCTTTATGTGACAAAGTTGTCTGATGAACATCACTGTTAAGTAACTAGAGTAACTGAAACAACTGATGCAAAGTGGATAAGGACAACATGTTATCCCATTTGTGACAGTCATCTCCTGATGCACCACAGTCTTGTTAGGCCCCTCCCAGAATGACCGTAGGCCAGCACTACCAGAAAGATTTTATGAGAGCATCTGGCTGGCTGCCACCTCAGCAACATCTAAGATGAAGATGCATCTCAACATCTGCTCCATGCTACCAGGTGACAAAGACATATAAGATAGATAGCGGGCAATTAAAATTCAAACATTTTGAGTGGGAATACTGGTTCAGCTACATAGATCACTTTAGAAAGAAAGTTATTTTTTCAAGGGAACAGCAACACCATATAGTTAAGCAAACCATAAACTCTAGGGTTACCTTGAGAAGATGGATTGCTGAAATCAGTGTTTTTCAACATTAAACTTTTCCTTCTGGAAAGGTCAGTTCATGACTCTATTTCACTGAACATGGGAGCTTAAGTACTAGAATTAATGCATCTTAGGAGCAACCACCCCAAGAGAGGGTCTGTCAAAGTTGTAACAGCATAAAACAAGAGGATTTGTGTGTTTTTTCAGCCTGCCACATGCAGCTTTTACAGTCACTAGTATAATGCCCTTTTGGAAATCCCTTAGTGATAACACACTTCATGTGTTCTACATTTAGGTTACCAGTCCTCAACAACTAATATGGGGGAAAAGGGGCTTTGTTTTTTTTTAAGATACAGAAGCAGAGATATTATAGTACTGCAGAGCAGCTCACACAGCATCTCCCCACCTTATTCTTACAGCAGTATCCTAGATTTCTGGAGATAAACAAAGTAATGGCAGATTGGAGGCTTTTATCCCAAGACTTCTTCTGAAGTTTTGAAACATATTTTCAACCTTGAATAAGCACTTCCTTATACAAATGGCCTACTAGGCAGATAACCCCTAGTTTCCTCATCTAACGATGCTCTTATTTTATGTCATTAGTTTATTGCTCCTATTAACAGAACCAAAATTTGGCAAATATTCCCCACGTTTGCCAGCAATGATGTATTCACAAATTGTGCTCCACAGCCATTATGTTTTTGCACACATAAGAGGCTATACTTTAAATATGTAGCCTTAGATAATGATGCTTGAAAACTACTTACTCTAGTATAAAATATTCTATCTGATGATGTAAAGAGCCTTTTGGAGAAATGTTCCCCTATAAACTTTCATATGAGATTTGTTCATAGTGAATATTTTTGACTCATCTAAAAGGTTAATTTTTTTGAGTTAAAAGAAAAAAAAAACCAACAAACCTTTTAGCAAGCACATATTACCTTTGCTACTTGTGGACTAGGTTATCCTTTGAATAGTATGCTTAAGAAATCAGCATACTTCTAATATGCCACTCTTTTTCTAGATTATGTAAGGGTCCATGTAAATCTCAGCTCTTTCTGCAAGAATCAGAAGCCAGTAGGTGATAAGGACACTCCTAACAACAGCAAGCCTACACTCCAAAGTTCCTGTTACCTGCAGAAAAAATCCTGGGCTGTTTAGAGCTACTCGAAAAGTTCGAGGTAAAAGCAACAAAGAGGCTGCTCATCAGGAAGAGTGGGTATTCTGAATTCCTCGGGATTTCTCCCCCAAGGAAGATGTAGAAAGCAGTCTGCACTCCATCAGTGGTGCCCTGCAGACAGACAGAAGAATCTCAGCACACAAGAGGAAGCTGTCCTGTGAATTGCTTGTTTCTGTTGTGGTTTGAGCCCAGAGGGCAACTGAGCACCACGCAGTCGTTCACTCACCCCTTCCCCCCACCCCCCGCAGTGCTCCGAAGGAGAAATGGATCAAAAGGCTCAGGAATGGAGATAAGGACCGAGAGGGCTGGATTACCCACTACGGTTACAGGCAAAAGACAGACTTGTTAGGAGAAGAAAAAGGACATCACTAATCAAACAGTAACAAAACCCAACACTTAACAGACAGAATGGGACGGTGAGAAATGTTACCATATCTTAAAAACATCTCTCCCTCCCTTCTTCCCGGACTCAGTTTTGTTCCCAATATCTCTACCTGCTCCCACAGTGGCACAGGGGCAGGGGATGGGGGGTGGAGTCAGTCCACCACTTCCTCCTCCAAGGTGGGAGGAAAGCAGTCTTCTGCATTCTTTCCCCTGCTCCACATGGCGTCCCTCTCATGGGAGACTGTCCTCCACAAACTTTCTCTCTTGTGAGTCCTCCCCAGGGGATGCATTCCTCTCGAGATGCTCTGGAGTAGGTCACCCCCACAGGCTGCAGTCCTCCCAGCGCCAAACTACAACAGTGGGTCCTTCTTCTCACAGAGTCCTGGGGTCCTCCACAGGCTACAGGCAAATCACTGCTCCTCCAGTGACCTCCATGGGTGGCAGGGGGGTGGCCCTGCTGTCTCACCATGGGATACAGGGGGGCCTCTGCTCCGGTGCACCTCCCCCCTTCCTTCTCCTTCCTGCCACTGATCTCCGTGTTTGCATATGTGTCCTTCTCATAACTCCTCCTCATAAGTCCCCAACCCCCTCTCAGGTTTCCCTTCTTAAATATGTTATGGCAGAGGCGCAGCCATCATCGCTAATTGGCTCGGCCTTGTCCAGGAGTGGGTCTGACTTGGAGCCGGGGGAGCTTTCAAGAAGCTTCTCACAGGGGGCCATCACTGTATCCCCCTCCCCCACTATCAAAAACACTGCCACACAAACCCAGCACCCTTCTTATGAGTGGTGACAACAAGAACAACATCTGGATCATCACCAGTATTTGAAATTACAGCAGTGTCTCCCTTTTGATATGACTTATCTAAGAAAATGCCTTCTCACCAGAGGAAAGCCCAGGCAGAGGTAAATGAAAGCCCCTGTCATTTCAAAACAAGTTAAAAAAGAGAAATCAGTTAACTAAGAGGGAGAATAAATTCTTTTTTCTTGAATCTTTCTTGCATTACCACCAGACAAATTCTTAAGTCAAGATATTTTAAGGTCAGAATAAGCATTAAGATATGATCAAGGCTCTGTCTGAAACTTGGAGGCAAAGTTAGGCAGAGTTATTCAGGGTAAACAGGAGAAAAATTTCTAAAAAGAAGAACACAAAATGAGTCAGAGGGCAGAAAGATGACTGACCATATGTGTTTAAAAATACGCCAACTGTACACAAGGAAAAATTTGTTGGGAAAAACATTGTACATGCAGTAGCTGGCAGAAGTTTAATAATTCTGAGTTCTCACTGGACAAGTAAACTAAATAATTCAAGGCACTTTCACAGCTACTGAACTGAATTTACAAGCCTGGATTGCTGATCTCGCATATGGTTCAGGGAAATCTGCACCAGTCCATATCATTATCACCTTCAATTCTAACTCTCTTACAGCAGTTTGGGAATGCTCCATGTGAAAATTAAGTTCCTTACAAAAGCAGAGCTGGTGAGATTCTGGCTTTGCACTTGATTCTTCACTTTTCAGTCATTGCTGCCTTTATTTCTAATTATCTCACATTACAGAACCACCAAAGGAATCCAGAGGCAACTGGAAATCCACTGTGCTGAGCGCTGTACAGACAGAGATGGACCCTGCCCCACACAGCAGGAGAAACCGCAGCAAGCTTCTAAAAGGTAAGAAAATTGTCACTGTTTAAGCATGTTTTCCAGGGCTGGAGTTTTGATAGATTATGTATTTTATCTACTGGGGCTGCATCATCTTCAATTAACAAGGTTACAGTAAAATGAGTCCTAATATCACCACTTTTGGGATAATGCAGAGCAAAATCATGGGGGGGAAAAGGCAGCAACGCAATGGCTAACAAACAACATGTAAGTATTGGAAGATAAGCACAAAATATGAGGGATGATTATCAAAGGTGTATAAATATAACCTAGAGAAAAGAAAACTCAAGGGGCCATAGCTTCAATCTATAAATACCTTCAAAATATAAATATAAATGAAGGAAGGGAATTACTCAATCTCAGCAGATGCTGAGACACAGAAGCAAGCTAACAAAGAGCTGAGACTAAGCTCAGAGTGTATTTCTGAATGCTAAAACCAGTGGGAGCCTGAAAGAGACTAACTATCAAAGAGGGTATCATACCTTGTAATACTCAAAAATGTATTGAGGCATTAGTGGTAAGAAATGCAGGCAGGGTCCAATCTTGCAAATACAAGCTACCTGACCAAGCAGCTCCCACATCTCGCTGGTGTCAGGTGTGGCCCGAATGGATTCTCAACCCTTGGGATAGGCATTTGCAACACTCAGGCTCCTGCAATGCGACAGTAATGTAGTAGCTAGAGAGCAAAGAACCACAGTGGTAACAAAATAGACATGAAGCAACACCTTTTTGAAATCAAAAGACAAACAAAATCCAAATTAACTTGGGGAGTTTATGAGAGTTTTTAGGTCAACTTCATCCCAGAGCATTAAGGCTTTTGTCTTTCCTTTTGTTGAGGGGAAGCTTGTCAAATACTGATGTGGCCCATAGCTATTCTCACATGGAGATGCTGTCCTTGAAAACCTTGGCTCCTAGGATGCACAAATCAAAATGCAACATTGCATGTGGGACTGCCAGTCCTCCAAGCCTGTCTGCAGGTTATGTCTGAAGGTAGCTTATTTTGTGCATGTTACTCAGGGGTAAGGGGCTCTGGAGGTGCCAACGTAACATTTGGTTGGGGGAAGAGTGTAAGTATCCTTTGGTTTTCTGTAAACCTTTCCTAGTACTTACAGTTACAGTATGGTCAGAAGAAAGGTCAGGCTTTGGCCTTGTATGGATAAAACAGCATGCAAGAGCATTGTTAATGTAACAGCCCACGTTAGGAAATCACATAGTTGTGGTGCTCCATAGTATTTCAGCCTTGTTCATTTAAATTTTAATTTCTTGTTTAGATACAGGGCTAAAAATGCCCATTATTATATATGCAAAATGGACACATTAATATTACTATAGGACCACTAATTTGTTCAATTCCTTGGGGTTTTTTACATCTACATTAGCAACTGCAACATTGCAGGAAGAATTGTCACATTTAACACATTTTATTGTCTTGGCTACTGAATCCTGACTAGTGACATTATTTTAGATGTGTTACTGATAAACAATTTTTTTGTAGTGCAAAATGCCAAGCTTGATAGAGAGCAATACAGCAGTTGCTCTCACTCCTGTCAATTGCCAAGCACTTCAGCCTCTAGCACCTTCAAAGATTTCCTGAAGTCCAAGTCTCTTTTAAAGGCTTTGGGCCCTTTAAAGCCCAACTAACTATAAACAGCATAGGAGAAAGAATAATTCTCCCAGTTAAGCCTCCCACAGAGACTCTTCTCTGTGCCAGTGTACAGATGAATGGGCTTTGAATGCTAATTGTAACACTGTGTGTACTCTTCCTGAGCTAATCAGCTCACAGGGTACAGACAAGCAACTTTTATTATCAATTCCATTCCACCACACAAACCATCCTGAAATGCTTTTCCAATAGCTACTTTAGAGACCTCCTGTTGGCTTAGTTCAGGCTGTGGAAGGTTTGTAAACAAGCTGTTATTCAAGAGGAATTTGCTCTCCCTCACTGTCTCTCTTACTTTCTCTCTCTTGCCTAAAGTGTTAGGGTCTAATGGAAATAGTTGCCTAAGAGTGGGAAGCAAAGCATGTTAATACCTACTGGCAAAAGCACATATTCAATGTCTCAAAGGGTTTCATGTGTGACAGAAGAGAAAACTCACTTGCAAACCTAAGTAACAGCACATCATTTGCTTGATGAAGTAAAAAATCATTGCAAAAAATTATTTTCTCCTTTTGATAGTGGAGTAGTTTTTACCATTAGAAGTTATATACAAATTTAGTTTTGTCCCTCGCTTTGGAATGAGATATTGTGTACGTGATCACAGCTAGCAGTGGTAACTTTCAGATATAAAACCTCTGCTGGGAACTCTGCCAGCATGAACTGCAGACAGCATAAATCAGCTGAATCCTACAAGCTTCCCCACACCTTGTACGACCGTTTAGATCTGTATTGAATGGGTAAAGAAGTGCTGCTAAAACTGAGTATTTTCCATCGGTACAAGTGACCACAACAGCAGTGTGGTGAAGACATTTTCAAAATAGGTATTCTCTGCTTTTATATCCCTGTATATGTACTTCTAATCTCTTCAGAAGTCTGTTTTGTTAAAAAACAGAGTGCATTCTCACAGAATGAAGCCTTCTAATGTTTCTGGCACTGTTCTGTTTTAAATCTTTGGGAAAAGAGAATTCAGACTGACTGTGGAGAAAACAGCCTTTCTTTATAAGCTAAAATGTGTGAATAGCTGATAGCAGTTCTCAGGAAAATAAAAAACCCCACAAGCACTCTCTCTCCTGCCCCCCCCCCCCCCCCCCGCAAAAAAAACCCAACAAAAACAACCCAAGAGAGAACTCCTTATTTGAGATGAAGGGAGTTCTTAATTTAATAGTATTCTTACTAAAGAACAAAGATTTTAGTGTAGCACAAATGGACTTTCAGAGACTCTTTGTAATTGTTCCCTCCTTGCTGAAAGTTCATTTGATCCTATGGTGTCCATATTCCACTGTAACAGGTTGTATACTATTCTGAAATGCACCAGGGAGCTGCTGCTGTTATGTACTACAATCTGGTGCAGGAAGCTATTTGTAAGCCATTAAAAATCCACATTGAGTTGAAGTGCGGGCATTCATTTTCCTGCCATGGAACTAAGATGCAAAACAAGGACCTTGTCTTCAGATAAGTCATTCACCAAATCCCCAGTTTATGCTGAAAGCTGAAAGAGAAAAACCACTGAACGCCCTGGTCTCTTTTACAGCTGAAAACACATTTATGAAAGTGACTTAATTCTTCAGCCACTCTCTGTAACCTATTTTGTTCAGCACTGGAGCCGCATTTTTGAAAGGGCTTAATATCTTTCTTGACCTACTTTTGAAATGGGAAGTGCAGACCAAACTTCCCTTCTGCTGAAGTCGGTAGCAGAATCCCACATCTTCAGCCCGCAAGTGAGTAACTGTGGTTCCCACTGGTAGTATGAGCACCTCAGGAAATGGTATTCATGTCCCACCTAAGTGACCCCTTTGTTTCTCATCCACATTGACTGTGTATGCCACAGCAGCTTCTTATACAATACAAGCAAAGAGTCTAAAGAGTGTTTTAGAACTGTATGAAAATGGTATCTTGTCTTCACTTCAAACAAGGATCCCTCACATACGTTTCCTTTGGCTTTTTCTTTTTAGTGAGGAGATTAAAATCTCAAGCATCTCATAGCTCATTATTAATACACAGTCATTCTCTGATGCTCATAAGGGAGATGGAGATACTGACAACAGGCCCCTGAGACAGCAGCCTGATTACACAACCCCTATATGTAGACAATTCCTAGTGACTGCTTAGAAGAAAGGACCAGTTACAGTTATCAGCAATACTTGTTAGGGACCAGTAGTATTTGTGGTGCTCTACAAGGCAAACACTGTCCTACTTTATCCTGAAGAACAATGGATGTCAAAAGACTTTTAAGACTAAGAGAAAGTTACAACTTACAATGTTTCCATTCATTTTCTTTTTGCTTTCTACTTTTTCCTCCTATCATTAAAGGGCCTGTAAATAATAATAGAATGGTGAGGGCAAGCTAGTGACAATGGCTCTGATGAAATGTGCTTTGAGGAAGAATTTGAATGAGAAAAGGACATACCCACAGGCTGGGAGATAACATAGCTGCCAGCAAATGTGAAAGAGAGAAAGTGAACAGAGCACTGGGATTGGCACTGATGACTACACAATCACAGAATCACAGAACTGTCTAGGTTGGAAAAGACCTTGAAGATCATCCAGTCCAATCAACAACCCAACATTAACAGTTCCCAACTACACCATATCCCTCAGTGCTGTCGACCCTACTCTTAAACACCTCCAGGGAGAGGGACTCCACCACCTCCCTGGGCAGCCCATTCCAACACCTAACAACCCGTTCTGTAAAGAAATGCTTCCTAATATCCAGTCTAAACCTTCCCTGGTGCAACTTGAAGCCATTCCCTCTTGTCCTATTGCTTGTTACTTGGTTAAAGAGACTCATCCCCAGTTCCCTGCAACCTCCTTTCAGGTAGCTGTAGAGGGCGATGAGGTGTCCCCTCAGCCTCTTCTTCTCCAGACTAAACAACCCCAGTTCCCTCAGCCGCTCCTCCTACAACATGTGCTCCAGACCCTTCACCAGCTTCGTTGCCCTTCTCTGGACACGCTCCAGTAATTCAATGTCCTTTTTGTAGTGAGGGGCCCAAAACTGAACACAGTAATCGAGGTGCGGCCTCACCAATGCCGAGTACAGGGGTAAGATCACTTCCCTGTCCCTGCTGGCCACATTATTTCTGATACAAGCCAGGATACCATTGGCCTTCTTGACCACCTGGGCACACTGCTGGCTCATGTTCAGCCGGCTGTCAGTCAACATCCCCAGGTCCCTCTCTGACTGGCAGCTCTCCAGCCACTCCTCCCCAAGCCTGTAGCGCTGCTGGGGGTTGTTGTGGCTCAAGTGCAGCACCCGGCATTTGGCCTTATTGAAGCTCATACAGTTGGCCTTAGCCCATCACTCCAGCCTGTCCAGATCTCTCTGCAGAGCCTCCCTACCCTCGAGCAGATCAACACTCCCACCCAACTTGGTGTCATCTGCAAACTTACTGAGGGTGTACTCGATCCCCTCGTCTAGGTCATCAATAAAGATGTTAAACAGGACTGGCCCCAAAACCGAGCCCTGGGGGACACCACTCGTGATCGGCTGCCAACTGGATTTAACTCCATTCACCACAACTCTTTGGGCCCGGCCATCCAGCCAGTTTTTTTACCCAGCAAAGTGTGTGCCCATCCAAGCCATGAGCAGCCAGTTTTGCCAGGAGAATGCTGTGGGAAACGGTGTCAAAGGCCTTACTAAAGTCAAGGTAGACAACATCCACAGCCTTTCCAATAAGCGGGTTGCCCTGTCGTAGAAGGAGATCAGGATTGTCAAGCTGGACCTGCCTTTCATAAACCCATGCTGACTGGGCCTGATCAGAGATTTGGCTTGGTGAAGTGTTGGGATGAAGAATTTGACCATGGAAGAGAGAGCTGGAAGATTTAGCGAGACAAAACCATGATTTGATTATCAGGCAGGAGAAGGTGGTTGTAGGAGCTGCATTTCTGACACACCAGTAGGTAACAATGAGAATATGTAGCAGGTGGGGAAAGGTTGAACTTTATCATCAAACGATACTGAAAACAAAAGACAGTAGGATTATTATGTAGGATTATTACTTTTCTATGTTTAAGGACACGGAACATTAAAATGTATTTCAGACATGAATAAAAGGAGCTACCAAACAGATGAAGGAGGGGAAGGAAGCAGTTCAGTTGAGAAATCTTAAGGAATCTGTAAATTAAAAAGGAATGTCCCACTACATAGTAGTTTTCAGTTCCTTCTCTCCCCAGATCATGTGGCTGACCTAGAGAAATATTACAGAAAGGTAATTAATCATGCAATAACTTCCCCTCTTCTTGAGTTTTATGAAGATTTTCCTTCTCTCCTTTATTCCCCCAAGGGAATTCCATACTATTTAGAAAGGGCTTGTTCAAAGATAGATTAATCTGTATATAAGATCCTAAGGATGAGATGTATATCTGAGGTCTGTCCATTATTCTAGAAATAGATCGCATACTGTACTTACACGTAATCAAGTGACTCAAGTTTTAATAATGAGACTATCACAGTGGAGGATAAAGAAAGGATTTACACTTTGGCATCCAAAGTAATGGACAACTACTCCTTTTTCTTTCCAAAAATGCCAGTTTTATCAGCATTTATCCTAGTCCTTTATAGAATTCTCTCACTTCAGCAACTCTAAGGTTAGACACAGAATGAACTGAAACAGGATACTGGGATTTGCTTTCAGGAAAGAGGAGGGTTACCTTAACCATACCAGTTAGTGTTCTGGTACCTCCTTTATTTTCAAACTATTAGTTTGGTTAATAAGAAGGGCAGAGGAAGAAGGTTTGCAGATATTTGTTTCATGTCAAAGGATACATTTCAGATCAACCCTATGAGTTACTTTTCTCCACTTCCAGTAACCTTTCCTGTTGGTTCCCTACGGTAACTCTCTGTCAAAGATATTCAACATTATTTACTTGCTGCAGTCCTTAATTTGTACCTGCCATCTTCAGAGACCTCAGTCTGGCTGTCTATCTCAAAGGGTGGGTTTTTAACATGGGCTAATACGTGAACATCTTTGCAGATGCAGGACTAGACATACCACTTAATGCAGGTCCTACCATTTATGTATATTTGTACAATTGTACATTATGTACATTTATGTACAGAGCTGTTTGCTGTCTAATGCAAGATTGCAGTGGAACTTCACCTATACATGACGAACACCTCCCTTGTTTGGCTTTTCACTCTTGTTCTTTGATGGCAGTATGGGCAACCAAACTGCAATACACAACCTCCATGAAGGGGAAAAAAAAATTCTATTAGTACTCTGAGAACCGTAATAAAACCTGGAGTTTTCATTTCACTGTTATTTTCTACATGGTATTCTGTAAGCAAGCAGGAGCTCACTCTTCTTGCTCCAAGCCAAGTAGAAGCCATTAGTTTCTCAGCAGGACACACCTTGAGCTCAGTGCCCCACTACTGAATCTCTACAACTGCTAGGGGTCTTGCAGTTTGAGCAAAGTGAGCTTGCACCTGCCTTCAAAACACAAGAGAAATACACTCTCTCTGTCCATGGGCAGAACTACTATATCCTTGTTTCTCTGATTATCAGAAAAGGATATATACTACTTTTCCTCAAAACAGTTAGAAAAGGAAAAACTAATGCTGGTAAGTTACTTCAAAAATTAATATGCAATTTCAAGATTAAGAGTTAGATCTTTTTATTACGCCATGCAATTTTCCTTTTTACTTCCACAGATAGCATTCTCACTTCATACTCCAAACTTACATCAGTCTTTGTGCATAAACTTATTGCTTGGCAGCAAGGAAGGCCAACAGCATTCTGGGCTGTACAAAAAGGAGCACGTCCAGTAGATTGACATGCTCAGGAGATTGACATGCCCACTACTCAGTACTCATTAGATCACATCTAGATACTGTGTTCAGTTTTAGACCCTTCAATACAGCAAAGACATTGATAACCTAGAGCAAGTTCAGTGGAGAGCCACCAAGATGGTCAGGGACTGGAACTCTTGCCCTATGAGGAGAGGCTGAGAAATCAGATCTTGTTCAGCCTGAAGAACATATAACTTCAGGGGGAATGTAACAGCAGCCTGCCAGTACTTACAAGGCAGTTTATCAAGAAGATGAAGCCAGGGTCTTCACAATGGTACATGGTGGGAGGACAAGGGGCAATGGGTATAAACTGAAACAAAAGAGGTTCAGACTGGCTATAAGGAAAAGCTTTTTTCCTCATGAGGACAGTCAAGCAGGGGAACACATTGTTCACAGAGGCTGTGCAGTCTCCAGCCTTGGAGATTTCCAACACCCAACTGATTAAAACCCTGAGCAACCTGGTCTGCTCCCATAGCTGGCCCTGCTTTGAGCAGAAGGTTGGACTAGAGACCTCCTGTATCATCATATGATTGTCTGAACATGACAACCAGTCTAGCCTCTGCAGTATCATGAACCCTGAAGAGTGCTGTGACTTCTTTCTTTCCGTTGTCTTTTTAGATAATCAGAACACTTTGATAGGACTTGCATGAAAATGAAAGGAAGAAGCCAGATCTCAGTATGTGATGTCATCCTACGCTCTTTAGAGTCACGCAGTCAACTAGTGTCCTAGACTTGGGGCACTAGCTTGCTAGAGGTAAAGGGAAATGTGAAGTTAAACGTTTATTTCCAATGAAACAACAAACAGCTGCTATATCTACAAGGATGGCAAAACAAGTAATTTGCAACTTTTTATTGCAGTCGTATTAATACTTTTATTTCCACTTGCAATAAAGTTGCCAGTATCAGCAAAATTTATTCTAGATTACAAGACTGCGCAAATATCTGTATAAACCAAGTGCAGCGCTTGGATTCCTGGCAGTTGGCCAGCATAGCCCTCTGTGTAAACAAATATGGCTATTTCTGTATTAACCACTCATGCTTATGCCTCTCTCCTGGACTATCAAGCTAGAAGATTACCCTTCGCTGTATGCTTCTCTGTGTGGGACAAAGTCTAGCAATGGAGCTGCATTTACAGGCAAGAGAATATGTAAATGACATGCACTGCAATTAAATAAATGCCCATTCTTCTGTACAAGGTTCATTTAGAAATGCCCTGCTGGCCTTAGAAAAGGATTGTAGTTCATAGGTTCTTGACTGAAACAATAAATGAACCGTGTGAGTAGTAAAGTTAGCTGGAGGACCAAAGACAGAAGATTTGTTCAGTGACATAAATTAGGACTTAGAATTATCTCAACAGTTTACATAATATTTGTTGGGCATATATCCATTGCCTGTGGTGTTTAATATTGCATGTATGATTTGGCAGATCCAGTGCAATTTTACAGTGAAGCAAGGACACAACAGATGACAACTGTCCAAAGCAAAAAAAGTGATAGCTGTATTCACATATTGCAGATGTAGTGAAAAAAAAAGGGCATGCTGAAATGTATGTGTGTTTTATCCATGTAATTGTAACTCTCTGCATTCATTATGACAGATTTTAAATACTTGAACTGAGGAACCTAAATACGCCCAATCACCCTACAAAGAAATCTGTGGTTAGAAAAGAGCCTTGCCAGCAAGCATTTCAGAGATTTTATACCACCCTGCTATACCTTTGCCAAGAGGACTCAAGGAAGTACTTCAGCAAGCGAAAGACATATTTCTTGCTCTATGCAGTCATCAAAAACCATTTCAAGTTCTGAGATCCATAGTTCTGTTTTCTGCTACATTTAGTGGCATGAGCAAAACCCACCCAAAAAAATTAGAAAACAAAACCCTCCAGAGGATCTGGGTCAAGAAGTTTCTTGTTGCCAAGTAGGAACTTTGTCCTGGCTGCAGGGTAGCAGATGAAAAAAAAGCTCTATATACAATCTGTCTAATACATAGCTGGAGATATAACGTCTGAAAGTCTCAGAAGGTGCAGATATGGCATACAGGCATGCACTGGCCCCTTTGAGCATTGCTTGCCATCAGTGATTATAGGGCTATTTAAACACACTCTGCTGAAGAAATAAACAGCATTTTCTATTCAAGTGACCGAGCAGCAAGCACCGTCATATTAGCGCTGAAGGAAGGAGTCTAAGGTTTAATTTCCAGGAAGGTTGTCTGTAGAACAGTGGTGTTTTGCTGATTAGGGATATCAATTAAACTCCGACACCAGAGTGAAAAGAGCAGGTGTATTTTACTATAAATAACTAAATAATATAACAGAATAATACAGAAAACATACAGTAAGAAAAGACAGAATAGTGCACTTAAATAAGAAAATACAGGGTAATGCATCACATCATTACTACCTGAGAGAGAGAATAGTGATTAAGAAAGATGCATCACCACTTGCATACTTTACCATCATCCAGATCCGCAGTCGCTGGGGAGCCCCGGTTACAGCGAGGATTTGGAGAACCTTTCCCTGCAAGTGGGAAATCCTACGCGGTGCGTCCACCCATAGGTGAGGCATCCAAAGTCGCTGTGAGTGGGTCCAGCCTTATATGCTAAAAATCAGCAAGCCAGAATAGCTGGCACCTTTGTTTTAAGTGGAAATATCTGGTTTAAATTTCACATTAGGTTCCCCCCAGAGCCTGGCCAGGGCTCAAGGAAGAAACTAAGGGAATTTCTCTGCTTATCTGATTGGATTATGCGCAAGGTCTCACATCAGGCCTCGAGGACAGACACCTGCCTCCATGACTCTGTTATTCTATTCATATACAAAGGAAGGGAAAGATATATTCAAGAGAGCTACATCCTCCATGCAGATTTCACTGAGTTAACAGTTTCAGTTCAGGGCCTGTTACTCAGGCTTCAACACTTCCACCTTTTACATCAGACTAGGTGGGTTCTTATAACTTAGTATAATACCTGTTAGCACAATGGTTATCAGTTATAAAATATACAGGATTCATCTATAGGTCAACTCTGGCTTGGGCCTATTGTCCAAGCCTTAGCACTTCAAGTGACTATGTCAGAGGAGCAATATCTAGTTTACACAACAAAATAGCCTTTAACTATTAAGCTGCAGGGAAAGACAGCAAATCAAAATTAATTACAAGTGTGTCTTGGCTGCATAGAGACAGAAATGCTGCAGTCCAGTAGAGAAGCAAGAAAAGCCAACCAGGCATCAATGAACATTTAGCAGCAGTTTATATTTTGAAATGGATGGAGTACACATCACTGGGAAGGACAGCATCTAGTAGCTTTCCCCTTAATTTGGGGTACTTTTGTTACTGAGACTGAAATCAGTGTTTCACTTCTGTATTTTCTGAACATAAAACTACAGGGTATTTTCATAGGTGAGGATGACAACTACCTTTTTTGCTTTCCCCATTCAATTCCAGGCTACAAATAGACTCACCTTGCCATTGTGAATATCCTTTGCCCTCCTCCCACACCCAACTGTTTATTCAACCATGACAACATTGACAACATTTTGGGATAGGATTATCAAACGGCTGGAATAAATTTCACTGTGATTTAACTTGGCACAGCCTCTTAAGTTAAAGCATTTGCTATTATAGACCCTGATAATGGTACCCCTAGGTACAATACCCTATTTCAGAAGATCTGTGTTAAACATTATGAATTCCAAAATAGTTACCTCCTCTGGAACAAAATCATTAAGCTGAGTAGCCTGACTTAATTAGACTTAAATGTCATCTGTGATTCACTCTGTTTTAATAAACTCATCTGTTTTCATGTCACTTCTGTAATTTATGCCATAAAAAGCCAGTTATGTTGTTCCAATGCCTCCTGAAAACCTTTCAGGGCTACCTTCGCAAAGGTTTCACGCCACTGTAACAGATGCAAACAGTGTCTGTGAAGATAAAGCCTTTTCAGGGAAAGGCATCACAGAGAGCTTTGTGGCTACTAGAAAACTCAGAGCAATAATGTAAAAAAAAAAAAAAAGAGCACAAGCGCATTGGAGAAGGAGCTCTGTTGCAGAAATCTGCTTTGCTATAGAGCTCTGAAAGTACAGTGGGAAGCAGAAAAGATAAGGAAATGGGTGTTTGTGGGAAAACTATTGCAAAATGGTAAGTCTCAAAATTTGGCTGGTAGCTTAGTAGGTTCACTGTCTTCCCTAATTCTTTTGGAAAGAAGTGTTAGAGCTGTGGGTCAGAGCCAAAGAACAGTCTTTCTTCAACATATACCCTCTATTCACCCTGACCTTTCATTATACCTGTACATTAAAGTTGTCCCAGGAAATCTGTGTAAAGGTATTGCATGCATTCAGTCCACTGGCAATTTAAAAGTCAATATATGACTTACCAATATACTCCAAGTACACTTTTACATGTGGGAGGGCAGGCAAGGAGCTGTGGTAAGGATCTCACTTCTGTGCATCGAACTGAGTAGTGCACAGATACCATCCTAAAGGGAATTTAATCACTCTTCAGTGGAACTGCATATGATAACCTCCAATGCACAAACCCTAGGAACATGCTCTTGAGCTCTCTAAAGAAATTCCCCTTTGATGATGGACAGGGGCCAAAACACATATAAACAATTATAGATTACCTAGGTTTCATAAGGTTGGTACTTACCACTGTGACGGATCCAGTCTAGGAACAGAGTTTGCCGTATGGGAAGCCTGCCCCAATCTACTTCAAAGCACAGTTCGTAGTAAACAGGTATGCTAATGAAGAAATTACATATGCTACTCATTTACCAGCTCCCAGAGGAGCCTTAATAGCAGAAGTTGATTACACATGCAGCAGCAAGAAGGTCCTATACCTGACTGAACACATTTGTGGGTACATCACTCCCTTCTGTGCTAGAAGCAAACAGGACAGGCAATATACAGCCAAAATTAATTGTAATGCATCTCCTGGTCAGATTAAGACCCAAATACTCACCCTGGTTGGTGGTATTTCTAATTAGAGACTGAAAGACACTACTTGATATCATCTGTGATTAAAGAAAAACAAAGCCAATTAAATGAGCATACAAATACCCTAGGTATATTTTGTTTGTATGTTCTTTTTCCTCTACAAATACTGAACAGATTTGTGTGCATGAGTTAGTGATGACTGGATATTGCTCTGTGTTTGCTTTCCATGGTGTTTGAAGCAGCTCCACTGGAACCAGGTTTGTTTATTTACCTGGTGTTTGACAAATGGTCTCTGACACTCAGTTATCAGGGATTCATACTCACACCTCTTACTGGAAACTCCATTCTCCTAATTGTTGCTGTAAGCAGGACAACAGAAGAGGCTGTTTTGCCTCTAGGCTATTTCAACTGGGTCTGGTATCAGCCATGTTTTATTACAACCTGTAAGACTGGGATCTCTTTGATTGTCCTTCCTGAGACTTACAATTTCTTTTTCTTTTTTTTTCTTTTTTTTTTTCCCCCACTCTCACATACACTCACACACAGAGGATACATTTAAAGGAATATGTTGATCTTAATGACCTCTCAAAATTTATCCTGGGGCTAATCAGAGGCTTGCTGTGTTGTGCTGGCTAAATCTATCATGGTATTGAATAATTCACAGCCTGCCTTAAAGGCTCCAGACTAGGTGATTTACCCCATATTAATGTGATGCTTTTGCATTTTAATAGGCTTATGTTAATGTTTTACAAAATGATAAAGCATGCTTCTGAACTCTCCAGCGACAAGGGATGACGGTATGAACTACATAATTCTAGCAAAGGACAGCCAATAACATCAGATTTTTGAGTGTCGCTACAGCATCTATCGTAAGCTTAGGCCAGACCAAGTAATTTTGTTGAGTCTTACCCCTATTCTGATCACAGAAGTGGCTTTTCCCAACCTGTCTGACACTCTAATGAAAGTAGTCAGGCATAAGAGAAAAGCTAGGGCATTCTGAAAGCAGAGCTAAGCTTTCCAAAACTGTTTTAGTGTAGAGGTTTTATATCCCTCTGAGAAAAGACCTGAGAGAACAAAAGGGATTTCATTGCTCTGAGGTTGAAATTTTAGAGAGCAGTGCTCATGAGTGGGGTCATATTTTTCCATTTGAAAAGGAGACAGCCTGTCAGCAGAGCTGAATGTGTTAGGCATATGTTGGGTGTTTAGAATCGTAAAATGCAGGCCAGGTGATGTGAACACTCATGCTCCTTTCCTCCAGCTGTACTGCACCTTTGTATCTCAGCTACTCAACAGATCCCATGTGTGCTTTTACTAGCCTCTCAAGAGAACAAATGAACAGCATTTATATCTTAAAACCTTGTGCTTGATGTGAGAAGGGAGTTGGGGCAGAGGGGGGAGCTACAATGTCTCTTCAATATCTATCTACTTTGTATACTTCACTGGTAATGGTGTCCTTGTACCTACCACAATACAGAAACAAAAGGGCAACTACTTCAGCCCTGAACCTTCTGGTAAATGTTGAGGTGGCAAATGAACTTCAGCAAGGCTAAATGCAGCCTAATACATGTGGGAGGGAGGGGGCAGCTGAACTGCTTACCCATCTGACATTGGTCAGCTCAAGCTTTTGAGAATAGGACTTGCTGACAGCTTGCATGGAAGATGGTGGCTCTCCATCTTCATACAAGGAAAGGTTAAAGAAGACATATGAATGAGAATAGGGAATGAACAACAGTACAGAAACATAACATAAAACAGAGTGTCAGGCATTATCTGGATTGCAGTCTGAAGTTCTATTTCCTCACAGTGACAGGCAAAACAATTGCATTTGCTGATTTCAAAAATAAATTTTTGTTCCAAAAGGCAAAAATAACCCCACATTTTTGTTTTCCTTACATGCATCTCATAATTCTTCTGACAGGGAGAAGAAGGCAGCATTTAACAGAGTAAGTCATCTAGAAATGCTAAGATCTTGAATGCTCAGGTACTCACCCAGCAAACAGAAAATTCATTTTTAGCTTGTGTTTCTTGGCTTGCAGCAGAGACCCGAGCCTTCATTTCACAGACTCCAACCCAATTCCTCAAATGCCAAGGTATAGAAACCATCTCTAGCATAATGAATATGCAATGCATTATGGAACATCTGCTCTTGATTTTTAAATGGACTGTGAGCAATTATGGAACTCACCTGGGATATAAGAGACCCAGGTTTTCATTCAGCGTTAATTTAGATAACCATGTTAGCCTCTGGCTTACTGACTGTTCTGGGGTGGGGCTGCTGTTTCCAGAAAACTCACTCTGCAACTGAGAAATTTTCATGACAGCCGGAATGTTTTGTTAAGACATGTCAATGTTAACAGTAGAGCAAAAATGTCCACTAGTTCTTCTGGACACTGCTAAGAAGATATTACAGAACTATTTTTCACACCACATGCAATTGAGCTGTGGACACCATGGCTACAGTTCAAAAAACAATTATTTAAAAAGTGACTAAACATTTCAAAGGGTAACAATACCATCTGGAATTGAAAATGATTGCTATTAATACACAAGCTGGAAGAAACACTAAACTGCATGCTTGAGAGTTTAAGCCAATCTTTGCTACTAGGTATTAGAAGGAGATCTATTGCAGATTATCCTATCACTGCCAAATTTAGGGTCTCATGAATCTGCATTGAAGCATCTGGTGCAGTCAGACAGGAAACTGAAGTATGAAGCCATTTGGTATTTATGTTCTTCTATATCTATAGCATGTGCAAAAGTTAAAAACAAGCTGTACACCTTCAGAACATTAGAGAATTAAGTCATGCATGTGGGTGATTGAGAATGTTGTTACATGCATGACTGAGATTAAATATCTGCATTTGAAAATGTTTGCCATAATATACATCTATCACTATAACCAAGTGCCCATAGGACCATTCAGGTACGATGTCATCCTGAATCATAGAAAAGAACCAAAACCAGCCTCAATAGAGGTGTTATTCCATCTCCTAGGCCCTAAGGATCCATTCTGTGTACAACATTCCTGATGGATGTTGTCTAGCCAATTCTTTAAAACTTCCAAAACTAGCCATTCCATAACAACATTAGGCAGTCTGTTTACAGTGCTTCATAAACTTTAGTGCTGGAAACTTTTTCCAATGTCCAGTTTTACCTCTCTCTGACTGTAATTCAAGCCTATCATTTATATTCACAAAAGTCATGGAGAGCAAATGATATCCTTCCTCTCTGCAGCAGCCTTTATCTCTCGTTCCCTTGCCTCCCCTCCCCTCCCCCTTCCTCTCCTCCCCTCTCCAACCCTTTCAGTATTTCTCCATGGCTATGTTTTCAAACTTCTCATTATCCTCACTGTTCTTCACTGTACTGAGTTCAATTTGTCCATCTTTCAGAAGAGTTGTGCTCAAATTTGACACAGTACTCCAGCTTGGATCTAAGGAATGTTGCGTAGATCAGAAAGAGAGGCTGATGTGCCTTCCAAGGTAGGCTCCTGTCTTACACTGTACTAGAACACCTTCCTTCCCTTTTTGTAACTGTTGCCTTATGTTCAGCATGTGATCTACTAGATCTGCCAGGTCCTCTTTTGCAGAGCTGTTACTAACAATCACACCTACCCTGATCTTATGTAGCCTATTCTTCTTGTGTAAGAGTAGGACCTTTCCTCATCCTTACTCAGCTGCACCCCACTTTCCCAAGTCACTCTGTATTTTGTCATGATCTTTCCAAATTCTCATCTTCTCTCTGTGTGTTCCCTCTTAGTGCTGTGTTGTCTGCAAATGGAATAAATACAGTTTCTATCTTGTTGTGCAGACCCGTGACAAAACCCTCTATATCAGTATGGACACCTTATAAATGCTAGAATGAAATAAAAATTGTCAGAGTCAAGTCAGCACTTTCTTAGAAATTGCAGTCAAACAAGCACAAAATTGCAATCTAGAAACAGATTTTTTTCATTCTTTTGCTCATTAAGTATTTGTTTGTTACAGTTAACAATCTAAAAAAATCAAGCATTCACCTCATTCTAAAATCAAACTGAGTTAATGTCAGGAGTAGATGACATGTATTTCTGTTTTAGCACTACTCAGTTTAAACATCAGTCATACAAGAACAGATTTACAGCTGGAATGAGTTGCCTTCTCAGAATAAATGAAGCAGGAAGTCTGTTATTTCCTCACTCAATCTTTTGCATACAGCATATGTATTGTAAGTATAACCCATGTATTTCAAGGTCTGCAGAATTTAAATGCATCCATATCTTGCAAAAGGAGTCTTAAAACTTACTCTCAAGACACTGATTATTCTGGAGCATGAATCATTTGGGAGTGTATTAGATAACAACAATCTGCAGTGGGGAAGAAATTTTATTCCATAGTCCAAAGTCTTTTTTATCTTTTCTAATATCAAACTTTATGGAACTAGCTCTTCTCCTCGTGGTAAATACAGTTTCACGGTGTTACCTAACAAATCTCTTTGACTTTGGAAAAAAATTCATCTATTTCTCTACACTTAGATAGGAAATTACAGAAGAACCAGTTATTTCCCTGAAAGATTAAACATCTCTGAAGTGCAGCCATTATATATCATTGCTATAAGTTGATCACTCACAAATCCTCTCCACCAAGTTGCACAGAAAGAGTGTTACATGTTTCAGCTAGAGTTCTATACATTGGTAGAACAGCAACCATCTTTCTGAAAGAAAAATCAGAACAATGGGAGTTCAAGAATATAAGCGAAAATGTTCTTACTGGACCTTGTGTTCCTCACTGATCAGAACATGAGTAAGAACTTCTGGGTGTCTTCACAAGTTCTATTCCAGGCCAAAAGCATATTTGGTGTCTCCATATTATGGGAGATTCTTAATACTCATCTGTCTTGCAGGACTTCTGGAATATTTTTTTCAGCACTTCAAGACTTAAATGAAAGATGCTCTGTATGTGGAAAGCATGATGATGACAATTTTTTTAAATATCTCAACAATGGTGATTTATTATACTACTCTTCACTCAATTTCTTAGCCAAAGCACTTGATAGTCTCATTCAATCATCTATACAGTAAAATTCCTTATTTACAAAAATAGAAGACTTATCCTGATTAAATTGTCTCCCTTTAAACAAAGATGAACAATTTTCGCTGTAGGTCTTCAACACTTAGCTGAAATATAACCAAACAGATGTCAAGAAATGGTAAGAAGCATCTTAAGAAGCTACTTAAATTATGAGTGGCTTTGTGTGGTTTTAAAATCTGCATCTTTTCCATTCTGAGTGGCAACAGAGTGGAGACTTATTCTTGTTGCATGGATATGTTGTAACCAATCTATTTTTCACAGGGCTGTCCAAATGAAAAATGACAAATTAATTAATTAAAAGCTTTATGGAAGACAAAGCCTAAAATAGGATCACCAGTTATTGCAACTACATTGCTCCACATCACGAGCAATAGTTGCTTGAGAACCTGAAGAGACCTTGTTCTATACCATTACAGAGCAGAAGGCCTTTTAGCTGTAACCCTTGGTTAGTTGTGATGTTCAGGTATGTATCTTACACAGAGAAGTTGAAGTCATGCCTGGTGTTTTTAAGTGCTACCACAAAGCAAAAAATCAATGATAACGGTTTTTAAAACTCTCTGAGTTGTCACTTCAGGTCATGGACTGTTTTTGTGCTTATAGGACACCTAATAAAACAGGGCCACAATTTAACTAAAAGGTCAAAGAGCTTTTAAAATTGAAATAACAAAAAATAACTGCTATAGTAATGTGTTTCACAGAACCAACCTGCAGACCTCGAAGAACCTGGCTAGAATGGCTGAGCCAGTACAGAGTAGGTGACAATTAACTTCTTATCTATGCCAATGTCATATTAAGACTTAGAGCAAATCTTCTTGTTGCAGCTTCAGCTCAGTATTTCTTTACCTATTAACCATGAACAGAGAGAATGGATCGTTCTTTTTCTTTCTGAGGAAGCCTTTTATGTACTTGAAGACTGTTAATTCAACTCTGTTCAGTCTTCTGGTTTTTACTCTCAGTAATACCAATTCACTGATTCTGTCTTTGAAGTTCATGTGTTGTAGACTTCTGCTCATTCTCACTGCTGTTCCCCAGTATACATCTAAAGTGTTTATTTTTTTCACAAAGTGCAATGTTATCTTCTTGACCTAGCAGGAATATTGCAGCATACTGTTAAATGTAGAAGGTTTCCAGAAAGCTGATAAATGCATCCTGTTAAAAAGTTGAGCGGCAAATAAAAAGCTAGAGGAATGATTGTCCATAGCAATGCCTAAAGCACTGTTTGCTAATGTTAACGTAATAATAAGTTCATGCTTGTGTGAGAACTGGCAGGTAAACATACTGTCTGCTATGAACAATTTCAAACCTCCTGGGGGGGCAGTGAAAATAAGAAACCAACACTCCTACCCCAGAAGCAGACTCCAACCAATTCAGTTTAATAGGTAGATCTCATCTCTCCAGTGCTGCATCAGTTCAGTACCCAGTATAATGAAATGAGTCATCGCGTCACCTCTTCCTATTTCTAATGCTGTCAGCAAATTGCAACAACTTAAGTAGCTCAGGAAAAAGTCTCTTTCTCCTGTTTCCTAAACTTGACCGACTTAGAATCCATGTGTTACAGAACAAGAGTGCAAACTGAAAAATTCCTAGCAACATTTCCGTGAATAACAGAGATGTAATACTATTATTTCCAAGAGAAGAAAATGTGAAACAAGTTTAATGAGATAAAAAGAGCCTGGAGAGGGTTAATAAAAGACATTCCAGAGAGACTGCATGTAATTTTATAAAGAATATTGTTGATTGCATGCCTACTGGACAAGTTAATATATCAAAAGATGTCTGAGGAAAGGAAATGAACAGAAGATTGAGACTGGTTTGTACACATTCGAAAAAAACTGTGTCACAGTGAAAAAACAGCCTGCCAGTCTGCTTTCAAATATGTAATCAGTGCATTTTGGTTTGTTGATGATAGGGAGGTAAGTGGATAGCCAATTTCAGGTTAGCACAAGTGACTGTGAAGTGATTAATACTTGAGATACCTGAGACAGAGTAACTAGAAGTACAAGATGTAATTAAGAAAGTAAAGAACATGAAGAGTTATGCTCTTCACACCTGGTTAGAAAGAGTGCATTGTTGACATGGGGTGATAGCTACAGATGGTAACTGAAGTGGGAAATGTGTGAAAGGTAGGGACACAATACAAGGATTTGTAGGACTCTTCTTCAGAAGACCTGATTTTCAAAGGTGCTTTCAAGTCAGGAGTATACAACCCTATCAGTCAACTGGAGAAGGTGGGAGATGAAATTTTGTTTAATTATAATTCACTACATTAATGCTAGCAAATGGGCACTCACTAGTTACTTAATCAGCATGTTACTGCTCTACTATAAGGGTTTACTTTAAGATTATGTTAGCTAGTTCTCGTCTCAAAGAGGAATTAGCAGTAAACTTTAACTTCTCTCACACTCCACTGTTTAGGCAGATGTTTATTGAAGTACAGGTAAATATATTGAAATAACAAGCGCATTTAATTAGGAACTTAAATTGTCTGAGAAATTATATCCTAAGCTGCACAGAATGTTGAGCCAAACACGAGGAAACAGTTCATGTGTAACACCTATCAATGCATGCAATGATGCAATGTATATATAACACTACAATGTATATATAACACTACTATAACACTTGGTTCTACTTCAGTTTTGATTGTCTTGCAGTTAACAAGTTATTTTGTTAAATAACAAAAAATGCATAAATGCCTGCTCACATCTTTATGTTAGAAGAAAAGGCTCTGATCTTTTTGCCATTTATAAAGGATTAAGCAACAACCTTGATAAAGCAGTAGCCACTGTTTTCATGTCTGAGATTGGTGGCATTTAGTAAGGTCTCCAGCCAGTAAACTGTCTTAAAAGAAACTGTCACCTTCAGCAGTGATTCCACCATCATCTCAATTAGCCACCATCTCAATCTCCCTTACATATGCTAGTATCTGACAAGCAAGCAGCCCCGAATTCAGCACAGTCCATGCTTCCTCTTTCACTTTCCAAATAACCTAAGTATGACAATAGACCTGACAATAGGATGTTGTGGATGTTCCCTTCTCAGGGAAGGGGTTACATGCCTCAGAGGAGCAAAAATATCCATGAGAAATCATGAAACGTGAATCTGTTTTCTCCTGAAAAGTGAGTATTTTGGTATTTTCATGGAGTACCTGCTTCCTCACACAGGATTAATACCAATCTCTCAGCCTTGACCATACAGCAACTCATGCTCCCATTTGCTCCTGGCTGCAGAGCACATATCAGCTCAGGGACAGGAAACATACATTTTTGGGAAAAACATCCTTTGGGCATGCAATGGGTGCTCTACTCCCACAGCACTTCTATAAGAAATGCAGGTCCTGTGTTTGTACCTATGGGAAGATCTTTTCTATACGAGATGCAGTACTGTGGAGGCAGAAACTAACCTGTAGGGTCTAATCCTCTTCTCAACAAATCAAAATGACAACATCCAACTCTATTCCTTTTACAACTCAGAATGAAGTAAGTTATCCTGCAGCAAAACCAAGCAAAGATGTTGGAGTAAGGAAACTGTGTATGATCTCAAGACCTGCTATACTATGTGAGTGGGGAAAGAAGAGGGGATTTTCAGGAAACAAAGGCTAAGTAAAAAGACATCAGATAACAAGTGAATGTCAGGATTTTTTGTTTTATTTCAATATGGGAATTTAAATTGATGACTACCTGGGCTGCATATTAAAAGGTTACAGGGGATGCAGATAAACTTTCATGCAGAGCATGTTGGAGGCTTGGAATTCACTCTCCAGTATTTGACATGGTAGTTTTAATCCACATGTTAGCTCTTGGGAATTATCTGACCAAAGGTAAACAGCCATCTTGTCTCTTAATGAGCATCTGGATAACAATTTACAGTAACCTTAGGTTCATGTGGAAGGGATGCTGCTTAAAGTATGTGTGCTGTTTTCTGGATGGGACACTGGAGCAGATTTAAGTGAGTTTTACTAAATGAAATTAAACAAATGTTTTTAGCAAACTATAAAACTAGTTGAATAAGTTCATCATAATCAGATAACTTTCCTAATCAATCATACACTAGAAATAATTTTTCTGCTTAGCCAAATCTGCACTTATATGTTCCAGGTACCAACCTCAGCAGTAAAAAGGTACTATATTCCTACTACGTAAATGACCATTTTCTTTTTGCACACACCAAATTATTTTTTCCAATATTTTTAGAATACTCTAGTGACAATTTTTCTTAACAGATACTTATTTCATACAAGAAATACTTTCACACGTGAATGTAACTTACCCCATAACTGCTGTAAACCACTACGAACATCCTAAAAATATTTAGTCTCCACTTCTTCAAAATCAGCTCTTAAAATGATACTGTTCATAAAGACCTTAAATATTGGATTTGGGGCTCTATTCAGATTCAATAAATAAATTAAAACCTTATTCTCAATCTACCACCATTGCTAGTAATGAAACATAAACTGGATGGTAAATGAGTCAACCATGTTGGTGTCTTTTCCATAGGAAATACAAAAACGTGTCCTGATTTTGATAAATAAATCACTGTTAGTTACAGTATGGCTGTAGTTGTGTGGCTTCACTACTAGACAAATAAAAACTCTAGGTCTTGCCCAACAAGGTGATTTATCCAACAGTTGTACATGGGTTAGAAACGGAAGACTTTGGTTTTCTCCCTTTCCTCACAGATACATAGGTACTTCTCCCCCTTTCCTTGCTGATACATAGATCCTTCTCCTGACACTGTCTGGTTAGTATGTATTGGATTCTAGTGGTCTCCACTCATTTTATCTGGACACCAGTGGCCCCAAAAATTAACATGCTCATAAACCCTCTGTTATGAGCATATTATACCACTAGACTTTTAAGCAAGACTTGAAACTGGTTTGTATTTTAAAAATTAAGGTACAGAGTAACCACTATTTAGCTGAAACCAGAAGGGCTTTTCACCAAGCAACATTCATAACAGAATCTCACTCATCTCAGGAAGATGGAATTCAGCAAGGACATAGTAAAAGTTATCAGAAATCTGTATTTACAGCCAAAACCACAGAAATTACATTCTTGCTGCCTTTATAGTAGAAATCAAGTAAACAAAGATAGAAACTGTGTGGATAAAAATATTCCTATGAATCTGGAAGTTGGTGACTATGATTTATAATTACTAACCACTTCTTTAACATATGCCTGTATTCTTTTTAAAGACTGAGGTTAACAATAGTTTTTAGTGTTTCTTGCTTCCTATTCTTCCACCAGATTAGCAACTGCAAGACATGGCCAAAAAGAAAACCATGAAGATTGATCGCCAAATACTTTTTTCAGACTTTAAGATAAGCAGGGTTAAGAAACAGAAGGAAAATTAATTAAGAGGAGGGGAAGTATGAAGCAATGTTTAATGCCTTTGGCATTATTTCTTTTAGCAGTAAATGCTAAGCAATGCTTCAAACTGAGATCACAGTTGAGCAGACAGAAAAGGAGAATATCATTTTGTCTGTGAAGTTCTCAGAAAGATGAACCTGTCAAGAGGTAGAGAAATAGGTCACATGAAAGTTAATGGAAAGTAATAAATGCAATACATTGTGCCACAATGCTTCATCTCAATTAAAAGTTCACATGCTGAATGCCATTTAAATTGACAGATACCCAGCTCTTATCAGCCTGTTTATTTATAGTCTTTGCATTTATAAAGGCTGTTGTTTATTCCACTGGGTAGCCTCTGGAATCCTCCTGTTGCATTTTTTAGTCAAGAATAATTGAAGTGTAAAGGAGTGAAATGCCAGGATTCATAGGAAAATGTTTCATGGGAGACTGTTTCTCTATTACAGATGTTCAGATGCTTCAGAATAAACTGATGCTAGAGAAAGACTGGATTTTTCCTTCTAGCAATGTCAGGCACTAGACTGACATGAACTAACCATTGCTCTTTGACCATAGCAATGTCATCACTTCAAGAGACAGCTCCAACACCCTTTTTCAGCAGTTCAAGACAAAAAAGAGTGGTTTGAAAGGCAATATAGGGAACATGTCATACCTGGGTGACAAGCCGTACTGCACCCCAGCTTCCCACACAGAGGTGTGATGAGAATAACAAACTTGCTGAAAGGGCTAGAATATGCTAACTAGTGGGTTACAGCTTTATCCTTGCATTACTCTGCTGCAAGAGGTGAATAATAGTTTATAGAGATGAATAATAGTTTATAGAGATGACTTGAGCCACTTGTAGATGAGACAAAGCTTTGTAGCTTTAATATGGGAGGAATGACTTAAAGCTGAAGGTGAAACACAGAAAGATACCATAGGTACTACTAAAATTGGGAACATGACTGCAGCATGCTGAGGGGAAAAAAGTTGGGCATCAGAAGGGTGCACTTTTTGAGTTGTACGTGAACTCTCATTCCTTCCAGGTCAGGTGCCTTAAGCTCCATGCTTAAGTACTTCATCCCTCTTCTTAGGTTAAACACATCACAAAACTCGCTTGTCTCAGGGCTATAGTGGAAGATATTGTCTACATAATTGCTTGCTAGTCCTTGAACTTGATCAGGAAATGAGAGCTCTGGCATATAGCCCTCCCTCAGTGCCAGGATCTCAACCATATTTCCTCCAACTCCACAGTAAATGCCTGCATTGTATAAGCGTTGGGGAGCACCTTTCACTTCCTGTGCTGGGGCTGTGCCACTGAGCTGCGCAGACTGCCAGAGGCAGCTAGCAAGAGGAGTCTGACATTGCACGAATGGTCCACCACTACAAGGTGGGAGGGATGAGTATGGATGTCTATTTTGTGATGAATGGATGGATGCCAGAGAGCCACAAGCACACCGAATACAACAGAAACACATGGTAGCTTTACTGACTGAGAGCAGAACTGAGACAAATATTAATCTTTCTTGTTCAGACTGGGAGACTAGTGTGCATGCGCAAAAGCCTAAACGTGGGCACCAAACACTTCTACTGCCAAAGTGTTAATGGGATGCTTCATTTTAGGCAAAGATGTTTCTTAGTTAAACTGATTATGTTTTAGCTCCTTCTCCCAGGGCTGTTTTTTTTTTTTCTTTTTTTGAATCATAGCCCTGACAGAGTTGTGATTTTGGAACAAAGACTGCATCAAATCTACAAGTTCGCAGGTGTTCCAGGCATGATGGGGGGCTGGACTACATGGGAGAAATTCAGTGTAGCCTTATCTGGGTGGACACAGTGCAACTCAGTGGCTAAGAATAAAACAAAACCCAAGAGATTCATCAGTGAAAGAAAAACAAGCTCATAGTGCTGTGTCTCCAGTTTACAACAGATCCAACCAAGATCTGCACTGCTCTGACAGTCAGGCTGGCAAATATCAAAGCCAGGAACAGGGGAAAAAAACCTCTTACAACTTGTACAATTGCACAAGTATGCAGACACCTTTCCAGAGAGGTTTGAAAAGAAAAACTGTTGATCCTTAGCTTACAAAGATGTAAATGTGCACTGCTACTGTGCAAATCAAAATACCTGTGTTTGTGATCTGAAAAACATCATACCTGTGTTTGAAGGTCTGATCTTGAATTAGCTGCTTACCCTTAACTCTTCCAAGCTGTATATGTTCTAAGGATCTTAGCGCTAAGGATTCTGCACTGAATTCCTGCTGATTCTTACTTGTTCAGCATAGTTAAGAAATTGAGCACTTTGGGTAGCTCCTCTCCTCACCCAAAGCCTTAGGCTTATTCTGCAGTCAAAAGCCTGAAAAAGAATGCATCAAGAGTTATTTGTAAAATGCTTCTAAGTGGAATTTGTACTCAGTATTTAAGTACTCCTACAATGTCTGTAATAAAATGGGAGCATGTTTTGGAAAGCCCTGATTGAATGTGCATGTCAGCTGGTGCACTGTTAGCCTAATACAATTTGATTTTGATACAGTGTAATGGAGCACAGTGATGAAAACCAGCAATCCTAATAAAGCTCCTCTTTTCACGGCTTATTTGTGGACACTGAAGCAGGTGCTTCTCTATCCCTCTCTCTTTCAGAGCATGTAATCTCAAAATTATTAGCTAAAACAACTTTTCTTTGTGTCATAATTAAATGAAATCTAAGTAACAGACTATTACTTTTATACTGCAAAACCACAGGGGCAAATTTTCAACTCTTATAAACTGGCAGCACAGACATCAGCTGAACAAAGGAAAAACCTCCAGCAGCATCAACTTCACTCACAGGAAAGCAATGGACTAACGGGACCCGATTGCTCTGTAGGTGCTCAGAAGAGAGATGGCTGTGTCCCACGCTTTCAGGTACCTGGTCTTTAGCATCTAGGCAGATCAGACTGTGCTGTGACTTGTATAAGGTGGATTAGTGTTCCAAAGAGAATTGTATGAAGCTACCAAATTCATTTCTGTGTGATTCTGGTTTTGAACGCAGGTTTCTAGGGTGAAAGGTTAATGCATTCACTCATCACATCAAGCTCATCTCATTATGCAGAAGTTAATGTTAATACACTCAATTTCCTACATTTTTAAGGATCTGATCCTTTCAGGGACTTTTTTTCTCCTCATGTTAATTGTACTATTTGCATCTTTTATCTAATTGAACATGTAGTTTGTGTCAAAAAATTCCTTTGAACAAAACAACAATCAGGATTTCATGAAATCACAGATCATCTAGGAAGCAAGGAAAGTAAACTGTGGCAGAATATTACAGGATGCTATTCTCAATCCCAGTGGGCAGCAAAACTAAGCAGAGAGAGTTACCCACTGAATTGAGTACATTCACTCTAGGAAGAAAAATGCAACACTTTAGAAGTAAATGTATGCAATTATCCTCTTTCTCTCCCAGCACATGCATACACATCTGGCAGTAATTCTGGCCTTTACAGGATCATTTTATGCCACCTTCAGGAAAAAAAAAAAAAGAAAAAAAAAAAAGAAAAGCTGTAAATGACCTAACAAGCACTCCTGGCATGAAAGTGCTAAATCACCAGCATAGAGAATAGTCTGTAACACTCTAGCCTCAAAGATTTTAAGGTATGTATCCAAGGCCATGTCTGAATTATGTTATGCTGAACCAACTGAGATGGCTGGCAGCGATAACTTCTTTTCCTATCCTGCACAGGGTAGAATGAAGTGTAGGGAACCTTGATGAAGTCTGTTGCTGACATTTAAATAAATTAATGATGTACTCTGTATACAAACAAGAGAAGCTAATGTTTCAGCAGTGATGGGCCTGATTAGTTTTTAATGATGATGAAGCCAGCACTTTAATGGTTTGTGTCGAGCTTTTTAAGCCAAATTCTCAGTGAGCCTGTTCATGTGGAAACATAATGTTTTTATTGGTATATTCAGCTATGTGAAGGTATGTAGATACTGTCTAAATTTAAATTGTGCATCAAACACATCCTTGTGATTGTTCCAACAGCAGACTTCATTCAGAGAGTGAATGTGACTACCTTTACACCTACACACCTGTTTCCTTCCCAAATAAACCACAAATCTGAAGGTGGAGAGGAAATGGCGTGCATCTGGGTCTCTCCCGGACACGTCACAAAATGTCTAGCAGCTCTATACATAGGAACTGAGAACTGCCTCTGGCTCAGTTAATTTAGACATAGCCACTGCCATTTTCCCATCTGCTGCACTTCCAGTGAAGGGGAGTTTCTGTCCTTCTGTGATGGTAGCTATGAGGCAGCTGCTATTTTATGAGAGCAATTTATGCAACATATCAAGAGAGCAATTTTAAGATGGATACATTACTGTTATTCTTTCTTGATTTGTTGCTTTTCTAGATCTTGATGTAAGTCTGAAAACAAGTGAATACTTTTTGTGTATAGAAAACAAACTTTATTTCCATATAGTAAAGGGAAAGTGGGAATGCTCAACACTGCCTGGTACCTTCAAGAAACTCACTGAAATTCATATTATTTTATGATTCTGTGAAGACGTGGTATTAGGAAAGCATTAGTCTTGACCAAGACTACAGAGAATCAATTCACATGTCATTCTTACAGCTTAAGTGACTATTAAAATACAGATAATTTGGCTGAGTTGGTGAAGTAATCTTAAATCCTCGGAGGGGAGATGTTAAGCTAATTAGGAGACAGGTATAAATTGCTCAAAAGCTAACAAAAACATAATGTTGTCCTCTTACTTTCCTTACCACTCTTAAGTGTTGCTTGCAGCCCCTCAAAACAGGCACAGCCACAAATAAATTATCTATGATTAATTTTTCTCTCCTACTTGAATACAAAAATCTCAAAATTGCTCCCATACCCCAAAAAAGACCTCTAAAAAATCACATTAAAACATTGTGATAGGTCAGAGATATGTTACAAGTCCACTGTGATCCACTTTAACTAAAAAGATATTTATGCTTTCAACATACAGGTTTTCTTAAGCATCCATGAATGCTGACATAAGTTAAGGATATTTAGAGTTGCACTTGGAAACCCCTTCCATTGGAGATTTTGGTTAGAAGCTGAGACAAAGTGTGTTTTGTAGGTAGTTAAATGTCCCCTTATTTTAAAGGCTGTGATAAAACGTGACGTGACACCTTTGGAATCAATAACTTGCGTTTTAGTCAGCTCAGGTGAGGAGAGCTGTATTTCACAAAATTCTAAAGTAATAAAAGCAATGAAACCTGATTTCCTAAGTATGTCTCTTGTGGCTGGATTCGCTGGCACCTCACACGGTGTCAGTTTCAGCTGATGCTCTTCCCATTTAGAGTACCTGTAACATATAGACTCTCCCATATAGACTCCCCTGTGCCTCATCAGGGTAGAGCTCACGCTACAGTGGGTATTCCCTTTACAAGGCTGCTGAAGCTGCCTCTTCGCTGCCCCCTGGAAATTGTGTAGAACATAACACCTTTGAGACAACTATCTCTTCCAAATTTTGAATCATTCTGACAACTTCTGCTAAAGTCATCAGGCACAATCAGACAGATACAGAAAAGGACACTGTGTAAGTCTTGTTTCCCTGGAAATTGTGTAGAACATAACACCTTTGAGACAACTATCTCTTCCAAATTTTGAATCATTCTGACAACTTCTGCTAAAGTCATCAGGCACAATCAGACAGATACAGAGAAGGACACTGTGTAAGTCTTGTTTCCTTCTGAAACTAGTAAAAAGGAGCTGCCATGCATGCCCCAGTAGGACTCTGACAGGACAGACCCAGCTCCACGTCCCTCTTATCAGTTGCAGCACATCTCTCACCGGTTCCTGACTGACTCTAGAGCAACGTCACAAGACAGTTAATAACAGAGGATGCAAGGCAATAAACGAAAGAAAAGAAGTATCCTTAGATCTGTTTAGTACTGTTCCCATTTTCCCTCTCCCTAGCAGTAGAAGTGTACATTAGCTGACACTGACTTGGTCTTGCTCTCAAACCTGCAGAAGAAAACACTGATGTTTTGTACAGTGTTAGCTCATTCTGTTCTTTCCCAGCATATCATGTTACCTTCACAACTGAGAGAAGGATCCCTTTACTTTTCACACTGAGGTACTAGGACATACACAGCATTTAAAATGTAATATTAAACTGTGTTGGTTGCAGATTGCAGTCCATTTAGTACATGGAGAAAATAGTACCTGTGTGAGTAAATCACAAATGCTGTGACAGATATTTTTTAAGAGTACCATGTAACAGTGTGTCAAAGTATTCTTCTTTTACAGTGCATTAAAACAAATCTTATCCTTGAACTGCTGAGAAAATAATTTATCCTGATTTTTTTTAAAGCCTGATTCAGTCCTCTTAACATAATTTCCTGAGCTTTGAACTCATTGAGTCTTCTAATAATGTCCTTAAATGAGGGAAGGAGGTAATTTTCTCTCTCACTGCCTTTAGGGGATCATCAATCATGCATCACTCGTAAGTGCTAGCATTGCACCATGGCTGCCTTTTTTTATTTTTTTAAAGAAGCCTAATCATGCATGGAGAAAGTGCTGTAGAGTAAAAGTTTCCATTTGTAAATTGCACAGTCTTTGTGCAGAATTGCTGTACCTCCTGTGAGGCAATTTTAGTGTGAAGCCCTACAGTGATTCAGATACCTGGCTACAATAATTTTTTTTTATAACCTTTCCTTCACCCGCTGCCACAACACATTTCTGTAACAAGCAAATTCCATGGATGTTACAAGGACTGATTTATAAATGAGTTGTACCGTGATAGTGTCACAGAAGATGTGCTTATTAAGCCAAGGGACAATGCAAGTATTGAGCTCTTTGAAAAGCCAAGCTACTTTTATTTAAATCCCTAGAAATAGGCACCAAGATATTAAGAACTGGTTTAACTGAGCACTTATTCTCAAACATTTGCATATTCAGTTGATTTCAGTATTAAAACACTGTCAAATTAATATACTAGTCTTTTCCACTTGAAAAGCGCATTAGATCACACCAAATGCAATGGTCTTCATCTGAGCCCTCAGCTGACTTTTCCCACATTACAAAAATCAATATTTGCTTTTCCAAAAAGAATTGCAATTGTCAGTAGGTCATTAGGAGAAATGAAGTCTGAATACTAACTGTACCCTGTGGCCAGAAATGTACAGGAGGAAAGCATGAAATAATTTGTGAATCTTGCTGTTTGTTGAAAATAAAAAGCATTTCCATATTATACATTACTTCTTTCAAGAAAATAAATCAGAGATGGAACTAATTCTATCCCTGGTGCAATCCTGCTTATTTACAAATTCTGTTTCCTGAATACACTGGTGCACAGCAAGAAACAACATCTCTGCTCACCACTCCAAGGCCCCACAGCATGATGTGCTTGTTCTCTGCTTATTTCACCCACTCTTTCCACTTTCTTCTGTTGCTTTCACATACCTTTCCATTCAAACAACACTCCCTGAACTCCATTCACTCCTGCAATACACATTTCTAAATGGCCTCGCACCAACCTTTGCTGTGGCCAGTTGCATGCCCATGTTTTGGCATGGGAGACAATACTGTTTCATAAAGATGCTTATTTGCTTCTAAATGCTTGTGGAAAAGGAATACATCTTTTCCCACCAAGGTTTCATTACACTTTAAACCAGTCTTTCCTGAAGTATATATAGTAGCAGCAGCAGGGAGCAGCCTACACTTGAGGCTAGCAGTCTCACAGAAATACTGTGCAAATATGACTTACTGCTTTTTCCTCTTTCAAGCAAGACTTGAATAACTGGCACTGCCTCATGCCTGTCAAAAGACTGCTCTGTAAATCCATTCTGAGCAAAAAGGAAAATATAAGTAAAATGCACATGTTCACCAAGTCTGTTTTTTCACCTTTTGAACTCTAGAACAGCTTTTTAAAGCAATCAGCTGTAAGTGCAAACGATACCCTGCTGCCACTTAGCCTCCTTTCCCAAGAAACCCACTTGCAAAGTATTATTTGTTTATTTCTCTCAGGACAGAAATAAGCATTAAAGATGGGAAAGTTAATACGCTTCATAATGATAAACCAGGGGTTTAAATAAGCACGAAAACTTGCTGAGGCAAAGCCTTTAAAATGATTTTAAAGCTCTAATAGGATCCCTTGCATGCATTTGAAACATATATGCACACAAAGCACTGAGCCAGGACACTGTCACTGCTGTTTCTATTATCATGATGACTTTGCAAGCTGTGTCTTATTAATGAGCATTCAGTGCAGTGCTTTACCTATTGTGGGAACTGCTGTATCTTTGACATGTACCGCCTTTTCCTGAGAACCATCCCCTAATTAAAATGAAACTGCAGTGGAAGAAGGTAATAGTACATGTAACAGAAGAAGCCCGGAGTAGATTTGCATATTGACAAGTCAGTCCAGCATAACACAGAAATACCTGTGCTACCTGAACGACCAGCAGCAACCCAGCGTGGGCCAAGTGTGGTACCTCCCCATGCAAAGAAGGGAGACATTGAATTACCCCAGCCAGCATTATGTAAGAAGACCCACCACAGAGAGGCAGAAAACAAAGAAGGGAAGAATCATTGGTTTTAAGCATGAAAATATTTGGTGTCCTTTGCAGCCAACCACTCAATCATGCACATGGAGAGCACACGCAAAATTTTTCCTCCTTGCAGAAGAGAAGGGAGAAGATAGACTGGTCACTGCACCAGGCTGGAGCTATGAAAGCACTTACCCTGTCCAAAAGAGGAAGGTAAACAAAAGTCAGCAAACACAGTCTTGCTTCTATAAACAGATGCCACAAAACTGCACATACACAGGGTAAACCTCATTTAAAAGTTAGATGAAGAAGCACTGCAGCAGGTTTTGCCTCCTACTTAATTCTTGCTGATTCAACTTAATTCCTCGGGACCCCAAGGACAGCACAGCTCCCATGGCTCTGTCTTTTTTCATCCCGGAGGCATATATGATGCAAAGCTGTATGCATGAACAGTCTGGGCTCGACTGTGCTTTCAGAGGCACAGGCCTTTTTATCTGCTGCAGCAGTCTCAGTCTCCCACAGGACAGTTGATGCCCCTGGCACTATTAATGCAGTACCTTGCCTGAATATGTGTCACTTCCACGGGAGAGCGCAAGGAAGAGAGGTTTCCTGGAAGTCCTAGTGTATCTGTGCAGAGACTCGCATGCCTGGTGCCATGGAGGGAAGCAATCTATTGCAGTACACAGACATGATGGGTTCCTTATCTTGTACACCTTCTCAGATCTGGATCCTTTTTTCACAGAACGTTCTCAACTCTTTAAATCAAGACTTTGCAATCGACTCTGCAATACTTCAGGCTTCTTTCTTGTACCTTCAGGTTTTGTTTGGCTCCAAATTCATCTGTCAGGCAAACAAGGATGAAAAGAAAAATAACATGAGTTGCTTAGCAGGAAACTTGATTAACTTAAAGCAAATCTTAAAATAGTTATTAAAATGCAAGTTTAGCTTTTCTTCCACTGCACAGAAGCAGCCTCATTGAGACAGTCACTATTGCCTATTTACAGAGCAGATTTTTCCCATTCTAGTGTTTGTTTTAATGGCTGTTTCAAGTGCAGCATTAAAACAGTGAGCAGTTAAATTTTGTGCCTGTGAGAGAGCTCTTATGTGATGAAATCCCACAGCATGTTAACTGCTAAGAAACATTCAGTTTCTAGCCTCTACTCAAACTCTGATATTCTTTGTTTTCCACATCCACATTCTGGTCTCCATCACACACAACTCTTTCAAGTGGTCTACACATATAAATGCTAATTGACTACTGCCTAACCCAAAACTCATGCACAATTTCAATGCAAAGGCTTCCACTGACCTCATGGATCAGAACTTTGATGAACAAAAAAACCTCACAATGATAGACTCACATGAAAAAAACTTCCCTCTAAGTTAAGTGAATTTCTTTTTTCCTAAAACAATTATCTCTGAGTTCAAACAGACAGAATGTTAGACATTTAAGTAACATGTCTAAAAAAGTTAAAGACTCATTCTTTTAAGAGTATTTGCCCACATCAGAAAACACCTTTAAAGTATAACAATGCTGTTTGGAAGTATCAAATTAAACTTTCTTCTCCTAAAACAATGCCATTTTTTAAAAATAAATTGAGCCTTTTAAAGATGGTCAATATTGTTGGAATATCTTCTTATGAATATGATAATCAGTGAGCCATCATGCTAGCCGATTTTACTGAAAGGCTCAAAATGTGCAGGATGATAGCTTTACAGATCTATTTGTTAGCCACTAGATTAACAAGGTGTCAGGCTGACACAGGCCACAACTACTCATCCGCCAATCTACAAACCATTTCTCCCAAGAAAAGGAAATAAATTAAAAAGGCTGATTGCATACCTAACCAAGTCTTGCAGATACAGGAACCCATAAAAGCATGAATATTTATGACAGGAACCTTAACAATGGAGTGCTTTTACCATCCACTAATGTGATAGTACTTGGGAGAACCATTCTTGCTCCATTTAGCAGTTTATAGGCAGAGAGTGTTGGCTGTAACAGGAACTGTCAAACAGATTTGATTTGCTGGTTTTTTGCTTCTAGGAGTTGTGAAAAGTTTGCAAAAAGAAGTTGTTTTTCTACCACCCTTGTTGCCCCGAGTATCTAATGTAGGAACAGTTCTCAGAAACAACAGGTGCAAATCGTACATTTTGATTCTTCTGACTGTTATACGGAAATCTTCTTTTACTGGAATCACCAAGACCACCACTGACTGAAAAATGTATCTGATTAATCTGTGTTACAGTGACCCTTCTCATTTTTTAATGTTCACTGCCGTTTAGGAAAAAATATTCAGAAATAACCTTTTTTTTAATTTAAAATTTAAATAATTGTTGAAAAAAAATATTGAAAAAAGTGCCACAGATGAGATCTTTAGGAAAAATGCCAAACTGGGATCAAACTAGGAGTTGTGCTCATGTAGAGCCTCAGTCCATAATGAATTTGGAGGTTTTGATTTCCAGAGAGAACATGGCATAAATGACCTCTTCTTATATGACTACTTTATCGGTAACTGACTGACTGACTGGTTCTGCTTGACATCCCTTATTCCAATAAAATTTCAGCTATTAATTATTTCAGTTTATTTGGTTTTTACCAGCTGTATCTTTCTGGAAATGTGCGTAAGTAGCATACCCATACTGTATTTCAACATCTTATTCAAAGACACAGAACTGACATCCACAAATAACGCACTTCTACGGAAATCTGTTCAGCTCCATGTGGCCATGCTAGCAGGAGTTTTCTGTTTGCATTCTTTTTTAACACAGATCAAGTCATTCTTCTTAAAAGGAATCATAGGCTTCTGTGCTAAAGTTTCATAAATAGAAACCGAGGTACAAACAGAACATTTTCAGACAATATTAACTCCTCTACTGCCCTGCAGGAATCAAACTTTGTAAATATATTAACTACCTAGAAATATAGTGAATCTCTGCCTTGCTGAAAGGCAGAGTGTCATGGCATGACTTGGTGTGGTGTGTAAATACCATGCCAGCCTGTTGGAGAAAGCTTTTACTCCCGTGGTGAACAAGCCTGAACCTTGCAATCTGCCACTTTCCTCTTCCAGGTATCCCACTTCTTAACTCTAGTCCTTTCCTGGGTGATGTTTTAAGAGATAAAAAAGACATCATCTCAGTCATCCAGACGCTCATTCAGTCATTTCACTGCAGCAGTGGAGGAGTGTTCCACTGCACACTACGAGCACAGCATGAAATGTGAGGAGGAAACAGCACAATGGGAGAGCAGGGCTCTGGATACAGCATGGCTGCAAGCTAGCTACAGTCTGGTTATCACTGACAGACAATTTCACCTTAGATTCTGTGATGGATGCACTCAAACCCCCTTAACCAAACCAGCAGCAGTTTGGTACAGGCTCCAAAGGTGGTAAAGGCCTGAGCTGTAGCTGGGCCAAGAACTCCTCTGGGAAATTCACAGAGGAGCTGAATGACACAGTGAAAGTTGTGGGTACAAGGAGCTTTGTGCACACCTCTCCCACTGTATGCAATTTGACTATGAGCCAACCACTTTATCCCATAAATATGACGGCCTAGGTGAGCCTTCTTTGAGCTCTCCCTGCTAGGCAGTGTGGCTGCATGGTGGTGATCTCCCCTTGAAATGGGATGCCTCTCAAGGTTGCTCATCGAAGCAACGAGATCTTTTACCAACAACAGATCAGTGGATGAGTCCAATCTGAGTTCTCCCTGGACGGCAAATGGACTGCATGCCAGACAACTCTCCCCTTGAGCAGGGACACCTCTCAGTGTTTAGAGATACTAGTTGTTTAGCTTAAATAAGTAAGTTTTAAAGAGAATTAATCATGTAAGAATTATAATGTGTGATTTAGTATGCTGTTTGCTTAGCTTTACTTCACAGAATCACAGAATCATCTAGGTTGGAAAGAACCTTGAAGATCATCCAGTCCAACCGTTAACCTAACACTGACAGTTCCCAACTACACCAGATCCCTAAGTGTTATGTCAACCTGACTCTTAAACACCTCCAGGGAGGGGGACTCCACCACTTCCCTGGGCAGCCCATTCCAACACCTAACAACCCGTTCTGTAAAGAAATACTTCCTAACATCTAGCCTAAACCTTCCTTGGCACAACTTGAGGCCATTACCTCTTGTCCTATCACTTATTACTTGGTTAAAGAGACTCATCCCCAGCTCTCTGCAACCTCCTTTCAGGTAGTTGTAGAGGGCGATGAGGTGTCCCCTCAGCCTCTTCTTCTCCAGACTAAACAACCCCAGTTCCCTCAGCCGCTCCTCCTACAACATGTGCTCCAGACCCTTCAACAGCTTCATTGCCCTTCTCTGGACACGCTCGAGTAATTCAATGTCCTTTTTGTAGTGAGGGGCCCAAAACTGAACACAGTAATCGAGGTGCGGCCTCACCAGTGCCGAGTACAGGGGCAAGATCACTTCCCTGTCCCTGCTGTCCACATTATTTCTGATACAAGCCAGGATGCCATTGGCCTTCTTGACCACCTGGGCACACTGCTGGCTCATGTTCAGCCGGCTGTCAGTCAACACCCCCAGGTCCCTCTCTGACTGGCAGCTCTCCAGCCACTCCTCCCCAAGCCTGTAGCGCTGCTGGGGGTTGTTGTGGCTCAAGTGCAGCACCCAGCATTTGGCCTTATTGAAACTCCTACAGCTGGCCTCAGCCCATCGCTCCAGCCTGTCCAGGTCTCTCTGCAGAGCCTCCCTACCCTCGAGCAGATCAACACTCCCACCCAACTTGGTGTCATCTGCAAAATTCCTGAGGGTGCACTCGATCCCCTCGTCTAAGTCATCAATAAAGATGTTAAACAGGAGTGGCCCCAAAACCGAGCCCTGGGGAACACCACTTGTGACCAGCCGCCAACTGGATTTAACTCCGTTCACCACCACTCTTTGGGCCTGGCCATCCAGCCAGTTTTTTACTTATTTAACATGAGTAGCTAGACTTGCTGAAGCTTTAGGCGGCAAACTGTAAATTTCCACTTAGATTTACTGAACGTGTACCTACTTAGTCAAAACAAGGGCCTCCAGAGCCAGCGTAAATCAGAAGATAAGGAGGCTTCAAGGCTACAACCGTCAACAGCACCTGCAACTCAACAAGATAACAAATGGCCTGTCTGGAGACAGTGAAGGAATCCAATAAGGTGTCAGAAGAGCTCAGACCAGAATCACCATTGGACCAAAGAGGGCACTTGAAGATCGCAAGAAGGGCAGGTGAATAGTCTGTAAAGGAATAATTGCCCAGGGATTTCTTTGTTTGGGTCCCTCCCTCTCTGGAGTCACTCAGCTCGAGCTGACCTTGCTGCTGTACCACTCTACTGAATTATGTTTGTAAAATCCAATGCCTGAGAGTCTGTTTCAGGAAACCTCAAACTTCGGAGTGAACTAACACTGGACGCCCAGATGGAAGGTAAGTGAATTGGGAATAAGCACGATGAAACTTTGAAATCTTAGCTAAGTGGTATAAAGAACTGGGTGTGCACATATAATCCTTTAGCCATAAACACATATAATCTTTTCAACATAAACCACTGATGAAGTCTGGGACTAAGTCTGGATCCAGCCGCACCTAGGCTCCATCAGGAGTTTAGAGGGTCTATTCTGAACCTTGTGACCCAATGGGAGGTTTTCCTTATCCTCTGTATCTCTTAGACATAAACCGTTGACCAAGTCTGGGACCAGGTCTGGATCCAGCAGCACCTAGGCTCCTCTCTGAGGAGTTTAGAAAGCAAGGGGGTCCATTCTGAACCTTGTGACTCAATGAGAGGGTCTCCCTTACCCTTGTACCTCTTCCATTAGACATAAACCGTTGACCAAGTCTGGGACTAAGTCTGGATCCAGCCACACCTAGGCTTCTTTCTGAGAAGGAGTTTAGAAAGCTAGGGGGTCCATTCTGAACCTTGTGACTCAACAGGAGGGTCTCCCTTACCTTTTGGCACCTCCAATCTCTGTGTAAATCATTCTAAACTGACTTTAGCTCCATTTTCCTTTGTACGTTTCCTTCATGTAGTAAGTAACACAGTGAACCTTATCACCAAATTCTGTTAAGTCACTTTACATGATCATAAATCAGGAACGTGACAAATCGTCAGGATCATAAAGCACTCATCCACAACAGATTTGCAATGAAGAAGTTCTATGCTGGTCAGTCTCCCCAGTCCAGGATGTTTTCTGAGCAATAAGGAAATACTCTATTCTGTTTCCTACATGGCTGAAAAATTGAGAGGATAGGCTGTGCAGCCTTTTGCTGTTGTTGTGCAATAGCACAGCACAAGGCAGGGTTCAATCTCCAGTGCACAGATCTGTGTAGCATTACCCCACAACCTTTGAATGCCATCTCTTTTGCAATAGCCCCTTTACAGTCTTATCCCCATATTCTATTCTTTTTTCCACGACTACATTGGTTCTTAAAGTCTTGCTCAGTTAAGCTTTCCACACAGTACATTATCCAGCTGGAAGCCTTCTCTTGTTCTTTCTTTCCAAACCCATGGATTTTCTCTAGCTCAAAACATTTCTCTTCCCTCTTCTATTTCTCCTTTTGCAGTCTAGAGCCAGGCTTCTTTCTGTTCCTTCACACTTACTACTCTTGCTGTAAACACCTTCTCATCTTTAACCTGCCATCTGAAACAGATTGCCTCTTTCTCTCTGCCTCATCAATTCATTCCCTCTTCAAATCTCAATCAAAAGCATAGATTTTCTCCCCACCCTATATCTTTTAATTTTTTCTTTGCGTTATCGGCTTCCTGCCTGACTGCCTTAATTAACTCACTGTAGAATGTCTTTACACAATGACTTTCTGTAATTTATAGTCTTCTGTATCTGCGAGGGGCATTTCAGAGTATATTATTCATGACATTTTCTGTAAAACAAAGCACAATTGTATTCCTGTTGTCTGCCAATAAATCAGTCTTACCTATAACAAAGTTACATCTTGAAAAGAAAGACTGTATATCATGTCAATGATATCATACAATGGATATCATGTATATCATACAATGGAATTAATGAATCAACTGCTTTAGAGTATACCAAATTATATTGCCTTTTAAAATTTTCAAATAATATTTGGACCATCTGAAGGGTAGAACTAATTTCAGGTAAAAGCAAGGTATTTTGACCAAGTTAAATGAGTAAAACTTGGTTAAGTTATGACCAAGGCTCACCGCTTACTTTCTTGAACTACTGGTATGCATTGGAAACCATATACACCTGCCCCAGTACTTTAAATTCACTGTAGATGCAACTCCAATTCCTACTTGAACACCTGACAACCTCAGAAGTAGTCTCTTTGCAGAGACAATCAAAGGACAAAAAGCAAATGACAATCCAAAGCTAATGATGGAAGACATCACAGGTATCTGACCCTGACCTTTAGGGAGCTGCTGGTCCTTCCTGCACACTGACAATTTCATGGTCAATGCCATTACGTGAGTAAGTTGCACAGACTGTAAAAGTATCATCCCAGAAAAAGTACTGTCCACAGATGGGGGACACAAGAGATGTTCACACTGCTCTTGCCCACACTCAAATTGACATGGGGACAGAATTTTACTCGCTAGTTTCTGCATTAATTAATCCAATTTAATTTTTCATAGAAGCCCTAAGAATTACAAAAAATTTGGACAATTGCATTTATATTTTACTGGATTTAATTATGCCTGTAGCATAGTAACTGATAAACTAAGTACAATTCTAGGTTATACTCGCTGGCAGTAATCTTCCAAGAATACATTCTGAGAGGGAAGCAAAAGACAGAAGATAGGGAATTCACTTCAGGAGAAAAAGAAACCAGGCCACAGCATACTTAATGGAGACAATAAGATCAGATAGCTGAGTGAAAAAATGCAGGGGAAAGAAGTAGACATTAATGTATGTGCAGCGTGGAGAAAGGATATGCAGGAGAAGAAAACCTCATCAGGTCCTGAAGACTGCTGTTAATGTTTCGCAAATGGAAAAAATAAATAAAATCCCTACTCATCTTGCTTTAGATAAACGAGATAGATATGCTTTAGATGATGCTTTTAGATAAGCTTTTTAGAAATACTTTACATAAAAGAGATAAATCTAATTGTCTTCTAGTCTTAATTTACCACATCACCCATTGCTGTGGTTGACACATGGATGGCATGGCTCTGTGTCGGGAATTACCTTCTCTATTAACATGTAGTTAACCTGAAAATGTGAGAGGCCCTACTTTATGAATACATTCCTATGCAGCTCCTTTCTGTCTTTCACAAGACAATGATGTCTTTCTTATAACACAAAGATTTTAAAAGAAGTTAAAAAGTGGTCTGGTCCCCAATTTGCTGCAATGTTAATTCTAAAGCACTTTAAGATCACTGTGGGAGTGGCGTGCCCTACCATTCAGGGGAACAGATGTAACCGGTGACAAAGACAAAGCTGGTTTTGCAGAGCTCTGTAAAAATACCAATGAGAACTGAAAGAGGTGCAGAGATAAGTTTTCTGGAACAGTGCTCTTGCAGCCCAAGCAATTTATTGACATATTTGCACTGACTCTGCTGCTGGGGCAGGGACTGATGAGGCTGGGCTGAGGTCGGACTCCGGGGCCATGGCCAGGGTGCAGGGAAGCCCCAGGGGAGGCTGGATCTCCCTCAGGGCCCTCACAGAAATAACACAGTCAACGTAAAGAAGTAACTATACATCAAACTCTCCATTAAAATTTTCTCAGGTAACAAACATACACTGAGTGTCTATCAAATATATACCACACATTGCCAGCATAAAAAGTCTGTCATATGTTGTTTTCAGGTAGAAAATATCTAAGCATTTAGCAGTGTTTTGTACTATGTAACTTGAAGCATGCATGGGGCTGATTACAGTAAAAGCACTTGCGGCTGTGGGCTGTCAGAAAGCGTGCCTACGACTGTGGGAAAAATGTATTTGGCAACTGAGAGGAGCTTGTCTTAACTTGTTTTACTCATTTTATTTTAAAGACAATGTTTATTGTCATAGAAACACAGAAGAATTATGTCTCTAAAATCTGCGAGCGAACAAGCCTCAGGGAAAGAGGGAGAGGGAGGACTCCAGCTCTCACAGCATGAAAAGGCAGCTCCCTGTCTTCAGGAGCGCACTGAAGGAAAGAAAGGCAAGTTCAATGGCTCCTAAAGAATAGGAGCTCTTCCCACCAGTGCCTTGCAAGGCAACTGCCTTGCTGAGTTAGGAACCACAGCCCTGTCCTCCTTGTTAAATTTGAGCACACTTTTTTCCTAAAGATTACTCTGCTCATTAGAGAAAAGACAATGTGTATGCGCATGAGTCACTGACCAGTAGTAAATAAATAAATACAAGTAGGAAACACTGTTCTGCAAAAAGTGAAACGCTGTCTCACCACTGTCTTCCTGAGCAGCCATTCCTCAGGATCCAATCCCTTCTCTAAAAGTCCTTTTCATTCATAAATTTCCCGTCCCTAAATCAGGTAGCCTCCCTGACCCCTCCTCACAGCTTCCATGGTGATTCTGGGCCATCAACCTACCTAAAATAAGGACTTAAAAAACTGTTTTGCCTGTAGCAATAGTCCATATTTTGCCTACTCTTATTTGAATAATTAACCTTCAAGGCCTAACAAACTTTCATTGATGGCTTTCTGCAAGGCACAAAAATTTCTCCTGGCATTCCAGCCTACTTCAGTAAAGGTGAAGCTGTAATATACTCACTTAATGCTCAGAATACAAAATGGAGTTTGTAATTTAATACAGATTCTAAACAGCAAAGAGAATTCACACTTGTGGATCAAGGTTTCCTGAGATGCCATAGAAACTCCGAGGCAAAGTTATGCAGCTTTGCCACAAAATCCTACTAGAAATGTACTTAGAATCTAAATCCTGTGATTTCATTTTCATTTTTTATTTTTATAGCAATTATGAGTATTCTCTGGGAGTATCTTTACTACAAAGTCTTTCCTTTTATGGAAGAATGACTAAGAGACTGGTAAGGGCCATTAGAATTATCAGAGTTTAACAAGGATCTATGCGCGTTTGCATAAATAATTAGGTTCAGAACAAGTCTTCTAGATGAGGACTTTATATTAGCACTTGCAAAATGCTCACACTACATTTCTACCGCTTGTGTTTGGTTCTAATTTAAAGTTGTCATAATTCAGTGGCATCAACTACCATTTCCAGGGACATAATTTTTCATTCATATGTTCAATGTAATTTTTGCTTGCCATTTCAGTTCTATGCCCCCCTCTACCACCCCCTCCCACAGAAGCATGATTCAGCATCCCTGAGAGGTGTGGCTCACAGAGAATCTGTCAACATGACATTATGGATGCTGAGAAACATGGACTGTTTGGCAACCAGAAGAGCTCAATGGAGAGACAGACATACCACTATGCAGGATCATCTCTACTGAAAACCCAGCAAGTTCACTTTTTATCATTCACACTATTATGTGTTTTTTCTTCTGATTGCAATTTTATCATGTTGTAACACAAGACATCAGAGGCCAGCAGGCATTTCAGGGTACTTTGGTTTATTTGGATGAAATACATGTTTATGAAGAGAACTGGGACTCTTTAGGGAGGAACTTGTTTTCACAGCTTTGTTTCCAGAATGCAAAACAATTAAGTGATTGTTGAATATTCTGTAGGCAACAAGTTATGTATTGTTGACTTTCCCTGATTTTGGGACCTACAAAAATCCAATGGCCAGAGAGGCTAGAAAATGATGAGACACTTTTCTCTCCACTCTTCAGAATGGTTCCAAATATATCTTAGATTAGGGAAAGTTGTTGGTTATTTATCAAACTATATAATTTATACATGTTTCTTTTGCAAGTTAAGTAAAGGTGGCCCATCCACCTATGTCCAAATCAGTAATGGATTGTCCAGATCAGTAATTAATGTCCTTTTACCAGAATAAGTGAAATATCATGAGTTTGAGTCCCATATCCCTACATACTATCAGTGGTTTCTTTTCAATGCTCCTACTCTTTTCCCAGGGACCTAACTCACCCTAGTTCATCGTGAGATGGGTTAGTTCCACCCTACTGATAAGGGATAGATAGAAGAATTTATGGAAATAATTCTATTACAGAGTACAACTGCAGATACAACAGTTAAGAACTCACAACTGTATGCAACTGACAAATATATGTACAATATCTACTGATGTAAATAGTGCCCAGCTTGATGACATACAACCTGTCCTGTCAGGAGCTGGAGAGTTCCAATTCTGCCAACAAATTGTAATTGCCCAGATATCATTTGCCACGTGCACCCAAGGAAATCCCATAAATTTGATAACAGTAGCATTAGTCAGTTCTTGTACTTCATCTATGAGATGTTGATATTTTACTTTCTCTGCTGCTGCTTCCACAAGTGATGTTGGTTTACTTTCATACCTAATTGTGACATCCACCATCAGAGCTTTTTCCTCTTTGACAAATACCAAGTCCAGTATATATAGTTCATTTTCTTCATCTTTTAGCAACAGCTTTTGAAGTACTACCCATTCTTTCTTTGCCACCTCTTCCACCAATAGTTCACATAACTGGTTATGTCTCTTGATTCTAGCATCTTGTATTGCAGGGCAGTATCCAATGATGTGTGAACAGGTCTCATTCTCTGCTTGACAGTGTTGACACGATTTAGTTTGCAACTCCTGTCTACCCCTAGCCAGGAATTCTCTTGTAGGGTAAACATTAGCTCTTAGCTGTAATGCAGTGATGAGTTTTGGTTGGGGAATCTCTGTAATATTCAATCCAGCTGTTATCGATTTTATCCTTCTCAAAGTTGGAAATTCCATGGCCCTGGGACAGCAGGTTGGTCCAGTTCACAAATTCCTGTTCTCATCAGTTACAGGGTCTCAGAAATATGACTTCTGGAGGGGGCTTTTTCCATTCCAAGACTTGTTCCTCTCCACCTAGTTCTTCTGATATCACCATAACCATTTTCAGGTCCCAAATAGATGGAATTTTCTCTTTATTTCCTCCCACTACAATCCACAACCATTCAAACTCCTTCTCCATACCTTCATGCCTTACAATTGCCTTCATTGTTTCAGACCTGCACACTGGGAACCAATCCCTAAAGTCTGGTAAAGCCTAAACCTCCATCCTTAGTGCTAGAATATAGGATGGCATCACAAGTACTTACTGGTAGATGTAACCATTCCTTGACAGCTGCTCTTATTGTCAAGTCAAGTGTTTCCAGGTACATAGCTCTTACATCCGCCTGGTCCGCCAAGTAGATCAAATGTGGAATAGTATATCTGTTCTAGATGTTAACTTTCTGAAACAGCTTTAGAGAAGATCTCCCAATCTGATGTAACCCCTCTCTCACTTTGTCCAGTAATTCTGGTTTTGGTATTCCAATCCATGGGTCTACACATAGGCCCAAGTATTTCTCAGAACTACCAGATTCAATCCTACTGAAGGGGGTGCCTTTTATAGTCCATGGTGGACAGTCATTGATCGTATAGGAGTCTTTGTTGGCTGGATGTAAAAGCCATGGCACTTCTCCACTTGTGTCTTGAGGCCTGTTAGACCACAAAAGACCTCAACAATTTCAATGTTCTTTTGCATCCCTTTCCAGGATCCACTTGAGAGCACCAGATCATCTGCAAAGGCCATGGTAATTATATGTGTCAAATAGTGTTGGTACCCAGTTCCTTCCTCCTCCAATTTGCACAGCAGAGGGTCCACAGTCAAGTTAAATAAAATTGGAGACATTGGATCACCCTGTTTCACACCAATCAGAATCTCAGTGGGATCTGACTGTTCATCCTTCATGTCAGTAAGTGTATTGATGTTATTATACAGATTAGTAATCAGGGTGATAATACAATTGTCCATACCCTTCTGTTTCAGAGCCTCAATGATGTGAAAATGGCTCACAGTGTCGAAGGCTTTGGCTAAATCAACAAAGACTACTCCTAGGGGTCACCGTTCTTTTTTCGGGTTCAGCATTAGGAACAGTTTCAGGTTTTCTACCCACCCTGATGATCTTATAAACCCCCTTTGATGTGGATTAATGGGACATGCCTTGGCCAGCCTTGCTGATATAATCCTTGAGAATAACCTCAGGACAGTCGATCCAATGGTAATTGGATGCCAATTGTTGATGTTATTCTGGCACTCCAGTAGGGCCAACTTTGATATTAACATAGTCCGACATTCCTTCACCATGCCTGGTATGGTACCAGATACCAGACTGTACTGGGTCTGGCTGAGCTGGAATTGGTTTTCCCCTATAGCAGCCCTCATGGCGCTGTGTTTGCACCTGGCTGCTTCGATGCTGGGATAATGGGGCTGATGCTCAACAACTGGAAGGTAAGGAAGCCCAACAGCTGGGTTCCCTTGCTTGAAATCAAGGAATTGAAAGGGGAATTGGAAAAGAGCCAACAATTTGCAGTCTGTGGAGAGGGCTCCTTTCAAGTGTTAGAGCAAGATAACCTTTCAAGGAAAATCTTATGGACAACTCCCCAGAGAAGTGGACTACTGCAGATGAAGGTGTCCAGTACCTGAGAGAATTAGCAGTGCTGGAAGTCGTCTATGGTGATCCAGATAATGATGAAGCCCCTAAAAATCCAGAGGATGTCCTGTGCACATGGGCCATGTGGAGGAAGGTGATTAAAGGTGCGCCATCCTCATATTCTGCCAGTTTGGCTGCGATGTACTACCCAGAAATGGATGTGGGAGAAGGACTAGGATGTACACCAACTGTGGATGCAGTCTCTTCCTGGCTTCAGAACTTTGAAGAGAGTCTTGGTACCTCCTCATCTCTACGGGCAAGCACCCTGGATGTCAGGAGCGCCCCAAGAAATCAGTTCTCTTCCACCCCAGTCAGAGGGAAAGCGAACCCCAGGCACGTGACACGTGGTGAACTTTGGTTCTTCCTGCATGACCAGGGAGAGGACATGAGGAAGTGGGATGGTCAACCCACCTTTAAGTTGGAAGCTCATGTACATGAATTGCGAGGAAAGACCCCTGCCAAGAAGAAGACATCCAAGAAGGTTGTTAATGTAGCTGGTGTAAAACCACAAGAAAGTAATCAGTGATCTCCCAGATATAGGAAGACTGAGATCACCTCCCTTGACCCTGATTTTGTAGCACTGCCTGAGGAGGTGGCTCATGCCCAAGAGTTACGCCATATAATGAGTTACCAGAAGATGAAAGGCATTATGCTCTGTTTACTGATGGATCCTGTTGTGTGGTAGGAAACCATCGGAAGTGGAAAGCTGCTGTGTGGAGTCCCACAAGACAAGTCATTGAGGCCACTGAAGGAGAAGGCAAGTCAAGTCAGTTTGCAGAAGTAAAAGCGATCCAACTAGCCCTACAGATTGCTGAACGAGAAAAGTGGCTAGTACTGTATCTCTACACTGACTCCTGGATGGTGGCTAACATCCTGTGGGGGTGGCTACAAGAGTGGAAGAAGACCAATTGGCAGCGCAGAGGTAAACCCATCTGGGCTGCTGCATTGTGGCAGGACATCGCTGCCCGAGTGGAAAACATGGCTCTAAAGGTACGTCATGTAGATGCTCATGTGCCCAAAAGCCATGCCACTGAAGAACATCAAAACAATGAACAAGTAGACAAGGCTGCCAAAATTGAAGTAGCTCGGCTGAACCTGGACTGGGAGCACAAGGGTGAGCTATTTGTAGCTCAATGGGCCCATGAAACATCAGGGCATCTCAGGAGAGATGCAACGTACAGATGGGCTCATGATCGAGGGGTGGACCTAACCATGGAGGCCATCTCACAGGTCATTCATGAATGTGAAACGTGCTGCAATCAAGCGAGCCACACAAGTAAAGTCTCCCTGGAACAGAGGGCAATGGCTGAGTTTTTGATATGGTGAGGCCTGGCAAATTGACTATGTTGGACCACTGCCACGAACACGCCAAGGCAAGTGCTACATACTCACCATGGTGGAAGCAACTACTGGTTGGCTTGAAACGTACCCTGTAAATCATGCCACTGCCTGAAATACCATCTTAGGTCTTGAAAGGCAAATTTTAAGGTGACATGGTACTCCTGAAAGAATTGAATCAGACAATGGGACCCATTTTCGAAATAATCTTAAATACTCCTGGGCAAAGAAACACGGCATTGAGTGGGTGTATCACATCCCTTATTACTCACAAGTATCTGGAAAGACTGAAAGATACAATGGACTGTTGAAGACTATGTTGAGAGTATTGGACAATGGGGGATGGAAGCACTGGGATATAAATTTAGCCGAAGCCACTTGGCTAATTAACACCAGAGGATCTGTTAACCATCCTGGTCCTGCCCAAACAAAACCCCTTCATGCTGTGGGAGGAGATAAGGTCCCTGTAGTACACACAGGGAAATGGCTGGGCAAGGCAGTGTGGCTTGCTCCTCCTTTGGGAAAAGGCAAGCCCACTCGTTTTTGCTCAGGGACCTGGGTGTAATTGGTGGGTAATGCTGGAGGATGGGGCTACTCAGTGTGTGCCTCAAGGAGATTTAACCTTGGGGGGAAAATAATCTGTGGTGTGAGTTGTATGTTGCAGAAAGTGATGGAGGAAGTAGGAACAACGAAGAGTGAACCAGATACATGCAATGATGACCCAAACCTAGCCAGTGCTGGTGTCCAACAGTCAAACATACTGCTCCTGTCCCAAACATCCATCTTGACAGATGGCAGTCAAGTCACTGAACATCTGGAGGAGTGAAGAAAGCTTATGGAATGGATAAATGAGTATTATGTGGAACCTGGACATGACATAAATGGTATGGAATAAGGGGTGGAGACTCTACTGGGTCTGGCTGAGCCGGAATTGGTTTTCCCCTAGAGCAGCCCTCATGGTGCTGTGTTTTATGCTGGAAGCTGGCAGGGTGTTGATAGCACAATGGTGTTGTGGCTACTGCTGAGTAGTGCTTACACAGCACCAAGGCTCTTTCCAACATTTCCCCCCTCCAGTGGGACAGGGTGGGCAAGATCTTGGGAGGGGACACAACCAGGACAGCTGACGCAAACTGACCAAAGGGATATTCCATACCATACGATGTCTGCTCAAGTATAAAGCTGGGAAAAGGAGGGGTGGGGGTGGGGGTGTTACCCTTGGTCCTCTGAGGCAACCACTACATGTATCGGAGCCCTGCTTCCTGAGAAGGTCTGACATCGCCTGTTAATGGGAAGTAGAGAACAAATCTGTTTTCTTTTTGCTTCCACGCATGGACCTTTGCTTTGCTTATATTAAAATTGTTTTTGTTTTACCCACAAGAGTTGTTTTTTTTTCCTAACTTATTTTCTTTCCCCCTTTTTGCCCTGTTGAGAAAAAAAGAGGAAGGGGGGGAAGTGATAGAGTGACTTGGTGTGTACCTGGCATTTAGCCAAGGTCAAACCACCACACAACCACAAATTGAACAGTTCCATTAACCGGGTATTGTGGGGATCAATCCCAATGAGATCCCTCAAACTAAGTCCATCTGGTCCTGGTACTGTGTTCTTACTCATCTCTCTGATGCTTAGAGATCTCTTTTGCTGTGATCACGGCTTCAAGTGCTGAGTTGTCTGCCCAACCAATAGTCCTGAAAGCACCCAGGCCCTTGAATGTTCCCAGCAATTCCCATCTCAACTTGAACACCTTGTGCACCTTGTCCAGTGGGATACTGCACCTCAGGGATTTCACATCATCCAGGATAGTACCATACAGTTTTCCCCTATCCAAACAGCAAAGCCACTGGAACCGCAGGAATTGCACCCACTTCTTGGCCCTCTTCTTTGTCTACTCTTTTGGTGGATCCGAAGGACAAGCCTTGCGTTTCCGACCTTGGCTTGCTTCCACTTCAGTGGATCTCATGTACAGGCATAAATAGCAGTCCTCAACTGCCTCATTGTTGAGGTTTGAACTCAGCCGGCAGCCAGACGCCACATGGCCGGCCGTTCACCTCCCCCCTCCCCGGTGAAATAGGGGAGGGACAAAAAGAAGAAAACTCGTAGGTTGAATAAAAAGAAAGGATTTACTAAATATAAGAAGAGAACAGTAAAAATAGTGAGTCCAAAAAGAAATGGGTAAAATGCAGCAGTGGCTTACCGAGCGCGGCGACCACCCCCACGGCAACACGTGACCGGACCAGAAACCTGAAAACGGCCTGCGCCAGAGGGAGAGCCTATGCCCACCTGTATCCCTGGGCATGACATCACATGGTATGAAATTCTCCAATGACTGATCTGGACCTGGTCCTCTAGCTGTGCTCCCTCTCAACCCAGGGAAAGTTAACTCCATCCTGGTTGAAACCAGGACACTCATCAACCAAAGTTTACAGATATTCCTTCCCTTCAAGCACCTTTTCAAAAACTCCATGAAGAATGTGTAGCTCTTCCGATGTTATCCAGTCGGAAATCACACTTCAATAATGGGATCTTGTTATGGATGCTCTCAAACAACCAACCACCAAAAATTAAAAATTTATTACGAACGCAATTAACTAGCCCTCCACAACTATTCAATTACAGTTCAAATGTCCATGAAAGGAGAACAAAGCAGCACTTTCTAGGGTTTAACGACAACCCAAAACACTCTGTCACTCATCTAACAAGTGAGGGCTCTCAACCTTGAGGAACTTCAGGGCAGCGTCCCAACCCAAGTAACCTCAAGGAGTTGCCTTGGGCAGCATCCCAACCCAAGGGGAGAGTCCTTGACTGCAGCACACTGTTCTACAGGGACTAGCTCAAAATGGCTCCCCCAAGGGACTCCATTTAAACCCAGGCTGAATCTGATCTGTGGTCAATAACAGCTCCCATTGGCCAAAGGCTCCAACTACCATGAAGCCCTGAGAACAGGGGCAATCAACAGCTGCTACACTTCAGCAGCCAAGAAGCCCTATTTGCATTGTGTGGGTGCACCTGTCATGATTCAGCTAGTTTCCTTGAAGTGGTGGTGCAGTCACCTCTTGCCTCCAAGGTTAAAAGGGAGTTCAGTCCTGGTGAGTTTCAATACTCATTGTGGATTGTCATTCCTAGATAATTATACAAACAAGTCTCAAAAAAACCCATACTCTATGTCCTTCAGTTATGATTGTAGCTAGTTAAGCATTCTAACAAGCAAGATTCAAACATATCCAATCAACCAGTTAATGCTTAATACAGCAACAATTGCCTCAAGTCTCTTGCCACTTTCTTCATTTGTTGACCTAAAGTGGCATTAACACAATCTGGACATAAATACACTTTCCCCCATCAACAGCACCAAGTTCAATCATATTCTTCTGAAAGGTGCTAAGTTCGAGATTCATTCACCACCACCTTGTCATCCAAGTCTTAGTTGTCCATACGGATCACCATCACCATTGCCAATCAGGATGCCAAAGTCATCCATTGTTCCTCCAAATCCTAAAAAAATCCACAGAACTAGGCCTCAGATCAGAACCTGAGCATCAAGTTAAAAGTCAGGGATTATCCATCAGGCACTAATACAGTGTGTTTTTCCACCTTTATCCAAGGCCTCTCAAACAGGTAAACCTTTAGGTTTTAAGGTCATAGGCACAATGCCAATCAAAGGTAACTTCACCATGACAGGGTAGCCTGTGTATATTTTCAATGGCAACTGGCCCTTATGATTGTCAAATATAGGAGTATCACCAACCAATAACCCCATAGGGCAAAATGCTCATATCTTTGGGTTCCCACAATTTCCCCAGTGGTTATTAATAAAACCACTTGTGATAACCATATGTCTCAGTTAGGTCATGAGACATTATCATATATATATATAAAAAATATATATATTATATATATAAAATCTATATTTTATATATATATAATGATCATTAATTCGCTGGACTATGCCATTAACCTGAGGGTAGTATGGGGTGTGAAAACCCCACTGTACTCCTTGTGTGCCCACTCCTGGACCACACCAGCAGTAAAGTGGCTCCCATTATCTGACTGAATTGATTGGGGTGTGGGCAGGTAGCTAAACCATCCCTTTAACCCCTTCACCATATTTTCGCTAGTAAAGAACAAAACAGGCCTAGTAAGATCAGAGACAACACAGATAATGACCCACTCAACAGCCAAAACAGTAGTCCCATTGTGAGCTTCTGAAAACCTGTAACATATTGCTATAAAGACAAAGAGTGATTAATAGGATGGGACAATTCACCAGGGATTAATTCGGTGATCCTTCCCGTGTGTTTTCGATGCTCAAATCAGCTTCTCCAAGGCCATAGTAGGCATACAGTCTATTAAATCCTGGGGAATCCCTTTTTTGATTCCCTCAGTCCGTAAGAAAGTCCTTAACTGTAGGGGTTTATCCTTAAGAGGGTTGTGCTCTCCTAATCAAGGGCGACATAAACCATATGCTGAAATTCCCTGGTTACAGACCATCCCCTGCTCACTGCCTCTTTAAATAAATGTTTGCTCTCTGAGTGACCTCGCTTTAAGTGCAACCACTGTAAACACACTCCATATAGCGACTAACTCCCCCACCTGAGCACTTCCCTTCTGTCACCATTCGGTCTCCTGAATCAACGTGTATGACTACCAGGCGGTATTTCCACACCTTCCCCTCTCTCCTAGAAGATGTGTCAGTGAACCAGCTTTTTAAGGTGGGACTCGAATGGAGCAGCAGGTTTTATGCATGAGGGAGGAATCTCTGTCTCAAGGTGATCAGAGAGGGCGGATGTGGAGCACTGCGGATATTCCCTGTCTATCTGCCCTGCGTGGAATAATGATCTAATTGCACATACCACCTCCTCACCGTTTCTCGCTGCGGGACTCCCACAGGAGGGGGGTTTCCAGATACCTTAACCCCTTCTCCGGGCGTGGTTTTGGGGAGCTCAAGCCACTGCATAGTGAGCGATTATCGGCAAGTGCCGATATCCCTGGAGGAGACGTGTGAATGTAAACTGCACGCTTTCCCATGGGAGAGCAAAGCGATCTCCGTTTGCTTCCTGCAAAGGGACCCCAGAGAACCCGTCCCCCCGTCCCAGACCCGGGGGCGTGCTTCTGCAGGGCTGCCCCCAGCCCAGCTACGCCAGGCACAGCAGCTGACAAAGGGCCCGGATGGGCACTCAGCCGCCCATAATCGACTGGCAATCGCCACCTTTTGTTTGGTTTGAGGACTGGCCACACCGGAGAATTAAGGGGAATGTGTCTCTCTTTTTTTCCAAGATCATTAACTACCTCTAAAATACCCTGTTTGGCAGCAGTTGGCAGTGGATATTGAGAGACACGGGTCACTTTAGATTGCGGTAAAGGAGCAACCTGCAAAACTTCTTACATGAGTAGGGGTCCTCCACTTCCAAAACTCCACACTCTACCATCCGGTAAACACCACTGTTTACGTGCCAAAACCTCAAACCCCAATATATTTCCTTTGTAAGGACTTAAAGCAACCTCCACCGCTGTCATCCTCTTTTCTCATAAGAATTGTCTTCAAATAAACAATTTCCAATCGCTTCTCTAGATTATCTTTCTTCACTACTACAAAATAACGCTGAATCAAACAGGCACCTACAATAGCGCACATTTTTCCTTCACTTCTGCCATTCTAAAAGTTTTCCTGGCTTTGTTCCAACTTTCTCACAGCTGCCACCAGATCAAACCACTTCTTCGCCCAGTGTACATCTGGGGGAGAAGGGACACAACTATGCTTCTGTAATAACTCCTCTATCAACATCCTGCGGACTACACCAATTAATATGTTACAGTGGCTCTCAAATAAACAGCCAACCACCAAAATTAAAAAATTTATCATCATCACAATTAACTAGCCCTCCACAACCATTCAATTACAGGTTCAAATGTCTGCAACAGGAGAACAAAACAACTCCCTAGGGTTTAACAACCAAAACCACAGAACAAAGCACCACTCCTTAGGGTTTAACAACAACCCAAAACACCCTATAGCTTCTCGGGGCTTAAGGACAACGCAAACCACCCATCACTCACCTAACAAATAAGGGCTCTCAACCTCGAGGAACTTCTCAGGGTAGTGTCCCAACCCAAATAAGCTCAGAGTTTCCTTGGGCAGCGTCCCAAGGGAAGAGCCCTCAACCACAGCACACCACTCCAGGGGAGACCTACTCAAAATGGCTCCCCCAAGGGACTCCATTTATACCCAGCTAAATCTGACCTGTGGTCAATGGTGGCTCCCATTGGCCAAAGGCCTCAACTACCGTGAAGCCCTGAGCACAGGGGCAATCAACAGTTGCTAAACTTCAGCAGCCAAGAAGCCCTGTTTGCACTGGGCGGGTGCACCTGCCACAGACCTCAGTCCCCCATCTCTTCGGTGCAGTGAATGCAAACAACCTCATCATAATTAGATCAGAAGGTACTTTTGAAATGTCATTGCACTTCCTCAGATCTTTTATTGGCTGAGAATTTTCGACTTCATTATTTCTAGCCATTCATACTTGGGTCATGGGAATAAATGAGCGAGTGCAGAGCAGGTAGAAGGTGCCCCTGTCCTCAAGATCGATGCATTAAACCACACTCCTAACAGAATGGGGGAAGAAAGCAATGAAACAACAGTAAAGGAGAAATAACAATAACATGATCCTAGTCCTATAGCAATGGGTCATACCAGGTGCATATATCTATGCATGTTATACAATTGCAAGTTCCTAGTCACTGGAGAACATTATGGAGATTATTGAATACTCTTTCAAAACAGTACAGTATCCCTTTCCGATATTTTTAGTACAGACCTTCAGACTATCCATCTCCGCATGACAGTTTCTCAGAAACAGAGAGAGGAGGGGTGGAAACAGTCTGCAGCACAAAAATGAAATTCTGGAAGTACTACTATTACTGAGATAAATGGATGGTAATATAATGTAAACAAACAATTTGTAAGAGTTTTGAAAGCAAGCTCCCATCTGTTCTGGATACACAAAAATGCTACAGAAGGGACTATAATTTACAGCATAAATGGTAGTACTGTTAACCTCAATTTAACAAGAGAAGGAAAACTGCTATACATGTCAAACACCATAGCATTATATAAATGATCCACAAAGAGCAGAAAATCAAGACACAGAAATAAGCTGGTATGAGTTATTCTACAAGGAAGCTGGGGCCAGAAGCCTACGTATACAGGTATGCCTGATACACTTTGTCAAACCAGTGCTGAAACATACTCTGTGGTAAATGACTATAATAATTCCCCAAATCCTTTGCATCTTCTGGAAAAAAAAGACCTTTTAAAGATCTCATATAATAATTATTCTGTCAATAATCCATGTTCACTCTATAGCAGCTGCTGTGAATCACTGCGTTTCTCACTCACAAACCCAGAATGGCAAATAAGGCTGTTCGGGAACACAGGTCCTCTCCAGCAGGGTTGTGTGAGTGGTGTGACATTTGTAACAGCACTTAGATGATGTGGGAGCAGGAGTCCTCCTCAAAGTCATGGCACAGACAAAAGAATTTAATCCACCATCACAGATGCAGGATTCCTTTTCTAAATGGATTGGTGATGACAGCAGCTGGAATTACAGACATCAGAAAGAGTTATTTCGTTCTGAAGGTTGAGAGGAAAGAACATTTTCCAGCTCTTCAGCAGAAATATACTTGCTGAAGTCATTAGGATGAAATAGGTCTTACCCTTAGGAGACTAGACTGACTACAGGGATGTGCGTTTGGCCTGTTTCACAGAGGTGGCTATTTTCCTGCAATTACCTGGGAAGGGGAAAGAAAGGGAGGCTTTGATGCGCTAGGTAGAACCACAAGTATTATGGACTGATTTACTGAATATATTAAGATTCATATTGTACATGAAAAAAAAAATCTTTTTTTTAATTATACAATTATTTTCCTTTTAATGCAATTGTTGTGATTTTTCTGTCGATTTGTTTTACTACTGGGTAAATGTTGTTGAATTTAACAGGTTTGCCCAAAGGATACTCCTTGGGAGGCTATAAAAAAACCTTCAAAAGGCACAAAGGGAATTTGTACATGGGGGAAAATTGGAAACATATTGCTGCTAGAATACAAAGTCTACAGTTGTCCATCACTGACAAGCAGAGGTTCTGCAGCAATCCAGGCTCATCTGGTAGGCCAGAGGTTTAATTGGGTGCGATCTCCACATTGCCAAAAGTTACAAGTCAAAGCTACAAAAATCGTGACTTTAAAAAGGCAGGTTTTCTCCCATGTTTCAGGCAAGAACTCGGAACTGTTTCCACAGATGTGGGGTTTTTTTTGTAAGGATTTAAAAGGGGTTTTTTTGTTAAATACTACCCAGTGTTGTGACAGTCTCCACCATGTGTTAGAAACTGGCAATACTGGTGACCTGCATCAGCATACAAGTGTCTCCACCCTGCCTGAGACAGCCCCAAATACATTCTAAGTGCCATAAGGAATCATGTAGAAGGTGATTGGGAAACTTTCATCTAAAAATGGGGAGCACCTCATTTAAGAAGAAAGATTAATCTATAAATCAGTTTCTTCAGTGTGAAGTGAATATTATGAAACAATGCAGTTGCTCAAGTCTCCTGTTCTACCCTATCCCTGCTCTTACTGGAACACTTACACAGCAATGAAAGATCCTGATCCCAGAGGCTGGTGAGCAGTGGCACGAAGTCCGGTTGGAGGCCACTAATTAGTGGTGTACCCCAGGGGTCAATACTGGGTCAAGCACTATTCAACATCTTTATTATTATCTGGATGATGGGGCAGAGTATACCCTCAGCAAGTTTGCTGATAACAAACTGGGAGGAGTCACTGATACACCAGAGGGTTGTGCTGCCATGAAGCGTGACCTCAACAAGCTGGAGAAATGGGCTGACAGGAACCTCATGAAGTTCAACAAAGGCAAGTGCCAAGTCCTGCACCTGGGGAGGAACAACCCCATGCACCAGTATATGCTGGGGACCCACCCAGCTGGAAAGCAGCTTGACAGAAAAGGACCTGGGGGTCCTGGTGGACACCAAGTTGACCATGAGCCAACAATGTGCCCCTGTGGCAAAGGAGGCTGATGATCCTGGGCTGCACTAGGAGGAGGGTTGCCAGCAGGTCGCAGGAGGTGATCCTTCCCCTCTGCTCAGCACTGGTAAGGCCAGACCTGGAGTACTGTGTCCAGTGCTGGGCCCCCCCAGTACAACAGAGATATGGACATACTGGGAAGAGTTCAGTGAAGGGCCATGAAGATGACTAAGGGATTGGAGCATCTCTCCTGTGAGGAAAGGCTGGAGAGAGTTGGGAATATTCAGCCTGGAGAAGCAAAGGCTCAGGGGGGATTGCATAAATGTACATAAATACCTGAAGGGGGGGTTTAAAGAGGACAGAGCCAGGCTCTTTCCAGTGGTGCCCAGTGACAAGACAAGTAGCAATGGGTACAAACTGAAACACAGGAGGCTCCCTTGGAACACCAGGAAACGTTGTTGTCACTGTGAGGGTGACTGAGCACTGGCACAGGTTCCAGGGAGATTGTGGAGGCTCCCTCCTTGGAGACATTCAAAAGCCACATGGACATGGTCCTGGGCTGTAGATGGCCCTGCCTGAGCAGGGGCTTGGACCAGATGAACTCCAGAGGTTCCTGCCAACCTCAAACCTTCTGTGATTCTTTGATTCTGTGATTCTGTATTTATTGCTTGCCAGAAAAGGTTGGTACTATCTTTGTGATTTCCACTCACACCAGAAGACACTTTTCTTTGTTATGAGTGTCACATACAAGACTTCCAACTCCAAAATTATTTCAGTTTCCATGTTTACTATCAGTACAGAAGAACTCATTTGAATCATTGGCTTTAACACCAAATTGGCAATGTGTTTTCAGGACCTTACATATTGAAACACATATTGCTTCTAATCCTAATGTTCAAGAATTTGTTGAAAAACAAACACTGCTGGAGTTTCATTAGGTTACTGTATTTAATCTTAAATTACGTTTCTTTACCTAGCATCCCAATGAACAATAACAGATGTGACTGTTTTGGCTCAGTACCATTCACCAGATATATACAAATTCCTGGAGGATGCTTTCACCATAACAAGCTTTTTGTTGTTTAACAGTAGATTATCACTGACAGGAATGGGCTGCTGATAACTGCCCACTGTATCTTTTAATATACAGGATACATACTTAAGTGCTGAGTGCTGAACAACTTCATGTGTGACATCTAATTACTGGAAGTCACTGAGAAGTATGTTTCTGCCACAACACATAAACACACATGCTGTGTTAAGGATAGGAAGATGCCTGAGATAACTCATTACATGAGACCAAACTTCAACTTCAGGCTTAAAAAAGTGCTTGTCAAAGCTTACTGGATGTTTTTTTTCATGGTTAGAAGGGTCAGAGAAGAAAAGTGGTGAAACTGCCTTATAAAGGGTGATGCATAGGGGAAAGCATTGGGAATAACCAAGGGGTGGTGGTGCTGCAGAAGCCAGGTGACCCCTGCTTTGAGCAGGAAGGGTAGGGAAGATGCCTGGGGTAGCCTCCATTCACAGGACAGATACAGGACGCTGGGTAGAGATGGTACGAGAGAACATAGCTTCATGCTCTGACAGAGGTGTCAGCAGAACTGCCAGAAGTTGCCAGAAGTAACCACAGGCAACCTTACAAATGGAAACTGGAACATTAACAAGGTGCAAGCACATGATTCTTAAAGACAAACCCATACTATTGAGAAGTCTAAGAGTTTCTGAGACTCATATTTCTGTGCTGCAATAGCTATATCAGATAATTCACACTAGATACTCCTTTCAGTACAAGATGCCATTTCTCCCAGACATCTTGACAGTGAGAAATAATCACCTGACTGTGAAACAGACGGCTAGTGCAGTCCCAGTGCTTTCTTATCAGCACTAGAAAGTTCATGTGCTAGACTAGGAAAAAAACTGACTCAGAGAAGCAGTGATGTAAAAGAATCAAAACAGCAGTTACATAAAACACCAGTGAAAATTAGGTGCAGATATTTCTCTAATGTTCCTTTCTTTTAAGAACAAAATAATCCAAACTCTTTAGCAGAAGACATGTAAGGCTTTGTTTTAATAGGAAATGGTGATGACATCAACAAAGTGTATTAGTACAGCTAATTTATGTGTATAATAGTCACTACACCTGCACAGACCAGAATTTGCATACTCTAATATTTATATACTTGCTTAAATTATACTAAGACCCTTGCCATTGTATGAGTGGTATAAGTTGGCATCTACATAAATGAAAGCTAAACCCACTGCTACCTAATTTGCTCATGCAAAGGAGATGTGCTCTCTTTGGTCAAGAAACAGATTTTTTAGATCATATTAACTGAAAATTCAACAACTGTTTTATCACAAACAAAAAGTAAGGTAAGATAAAAACCACATTAAATTAATATACACCACGCTTATTCTGCATTGCAGTTCTATCCTGAAATTTTAGCACTTTGGTGCAGTATTTACTATATATCTTTAATGTTTAATGCAACATAAAGCCATTGTATTTAGGAGCAGTCCCTAGCTTCAAGACCTGATTCTCTGCTCTGTGAAATTAGGAGTACCTCAGCTCAAAGAAAAATCAGTCACATAAAACCTGAATTCAAATTTTCTTGAAACCTTCGAGCTATGCTCTTGGCTCCCCTAAAGTGAACATAAAAATGTATGCTCAGATTCCTGAAAGCACATCAGGAACACTATGTAGGTTACATGGCAAACAAATTACACTGAAGAAAAGACCCACAAGATCCTGCAAATTTTATTGCTACAGAGCTCAGTCTTCGAGGAAAAAAGAGAGATTTCTACTGACACATACTGAAAAAAAAAACAAACCACAGTGTTTTATGCAGGGTGTGTAGAAAAGGAAGGGAGTAAAGCTGATGGTGGGAGAAAGAAGTGCAATAACTCATAACAAGGGAGTTTGTTATTATTACAGTTAGCAGTAATAGGCTATTATGTGTGGACATTTAGGATGCAAGCAAGCACAGCATTAGAGGGAGCTCATATTGCAAGATTATTGTGATATTACCCTAAAAGAACTTCACAAGAAAACCTGTGTCCATAGCAAAAAGGTTCAATGAACTGCTTGATCACAAGAAATAATGGAACAATGTGCATCTGGACAAAATAATCCACGTTATAACTCTCAAAAGCAGCAGCTGAACTGAAAAAAAAAAATGCAGTCCTGTTTTTGCATTCACTTCAGTCAGTTGATGTTTCTTTAATACAGTTCCACTGGCAATGTAATACTGGGAAGTCATTACTACAACACCCACCCTACAACACTATGCATGACTGCAGGTTTTCTGTCACACTGCTGTTCATAAGCCTTTTTCTTCCTAAAGCTGCCATTAAGTGGCTACTACCCTACAAATTAGCTACTACACTAGCAAATAGTAGGGTGCAATAGGAGCAGATCTAAACAGTCAAACGTTGGGTGGTGAGACCTGATATCCTGCAGTATATGTATCTGGAGGCTACTACTGAGGTTTATCTACAGTATTATTACTACCTGGTTCCAATAAGCAACACTCATTAGTGGCTGGAAGGCACTAGGTGCACTCCTAGAGTGCATCCTTGGGCTTACTTACTTACCATTTACTTCTGGAGTATCCACACATAACTAAATTCCTGAACTCCTTATAAAGATACTATTTTTCATAACAATTAGGGTATCTTTATAAAGTGCAGTTTGCTGCCATGGATACTCAAGTTATTTCTGAATTAACTAGCTCAAGTGCCGGGTACTCGGGCCCTTGCTTGGATATACAACAAGTAAATATGAAAGTGTCTTTCATTCTCTCATTATCATTGCACAGACTCCAATGGAAAGCTCTGTCTTAGAGTGCTGGGAAGATGACAACTTCTCTCGTGAACCACCAAACCCGTTTACCTTCTTGAATGGTAGAGAGAGCAGGGGAGTGGAAACGTAAGAGTAAGAAAAGTTTGGGACTCAAAACACTTAGGGTCCAATACAAAGCTGTCTCCGGTTCTGTTTGACTTTACTATAACTGTGGGGAATTATTTTCCTGCATTATTTTGTTGTAAAGTATTTTGTCGGGGCTATTTTTGACATTGGATGAGTACATTTCACTGTTAATTTGGAAACTTCAAGGAAGCGTGACTCAGAAATGGTTCTGTTTGATGCTTTTGGGCAGCTTTCATGTACCCACAATGAGAATGTTTGAGTCTGGGCAGAGTCTTCAGTAATTTGAATACGATGTTTTATTTGTCTGATTATGTAGGCTCTTCAGAAAAAGCTGAGGTTGTTCAACTTAGTTCCATTCAGTTCCATTCAATTAAAAATCTAATTAATAGATTTTTAAGATAAATAATCCCATGACTGCAAGATCAGTCAGCTAGTAGGATCTACACCATTCAACTCCTAAAAGTATAAGAACCGTAGGTATTCTGAGAACTTGTGACGCTAGCACATAATAGCAGTTAATAAAATTGAAACAGAAATCCGTGCTGCTCTACTTTCACATAACCTATACCTCAACAGAATAGCCCCCTATCCACCTACAAATAACTTTCAACCTTTATGCATGATCTCAAATTTGACCTAGAAAGCAAAGACAGAATTTGGGTTTCATCTCCATTAATCCCAGCCAATGTGGAAATGTTTTGTAGTTCTGGTCCTTTGTTGATAAGGCCAGAAAATGATCAGACCAGAGTGTGCAAACCAGCACTGAGAAAATATGAAACAGTTCTTGTGCAGTGTGATATACCCTTGTCCCCAGAGTTTTTCCAAACTTTTTTCTTTACAGAAAAAACATAAACAACTATTGCATAATAACATCTCAGTAAAGCAATTCACTTTAATGCCATTATCCTCTCTGGAATGAGGAGTGATATTATCTTATGCTACTTAGTTTAGAACAATACATACTTAATATCCTTCAACAAGACATACAACCATGTGACATTTGATCACAGTAACATGGTGATACTTCGTGATGCTACAAAGATGATTAGTTATGCATTTATAAGATCTCTCTATTCATGTCAGCAAGCAGATACCCAATACCTGACATAAAGTTGATTTTCTAATTGGTGAACATGTGTCTCTACTATGCCTCGTGTTGGCCTAGTTACCCTCAGTTAATTCTTGTCTTGGTTGTGTTGTTGAAGAAAGTGTGCATTTGCAGAAACTTTACTTTTTGCTGATTTTAAGGAGAGAGAACAAAAACATTAGGAAGACTTTAAAATAAGTTTTCTAGCATAGGGAATTTATTTCTGATTATTCTGGCAGTTCAGCTAACTGCATTTTAACATCTAACATTTGATGTTTGACTAAGTAACAAAGATCTTGTTCAGTCTTTAGGCAAAACGCTACTTTAGTCATGGACACCTATCAAAAACTTCAGAACTGGGTCATTAATACAATTCCACAACTGTGGGGAAAACACATACATATCTTCCTGCACAGCACAAAGCCAAATTTAGGAAAAGCTGCCCTAGCAGGCACTTTGGTAAAGGCTGTATGTGACACTTTGTTTTTGCTTCATTTTTTTGGTGACTCAGACTGCCTGAGACAGATATGTAGTGTCTGAAGATTATTATATGCCAGGTGGGAAGCATCTTCTAGAACCCAAAGCAAAAATCAGCTTATTGATTTAAATATGTAATTGTTAGATTGTTGAGATTTGTTTGTGTTTTCTAGTTATGATGGGCAGAATAAAGAATAATTCTATCTATAAAATATTAATGGCACTTAAGTTCTTCAGGCAAGAACACAGTAATAACTGGAATTTTCTTTTTTGTAGATTGTAATATTACTAATGCCCTCTAGTTATTTTGCTCTAAGTTGAGACCACCCCCTGCTATTAACTCACAGCCAGCATTCAAATTGCCATTTGCATAAACTTTGCCTGCCTCTGGCAAGAAGACAGGAGAAATGCCTTTTCCAAAATCATCAAACAAGTACTTTTCCAAAAAATAAACTGAGGTTTGCAGCCATTTTTTAGTTTCTGAAATAAATGAAGCTTTCAGCCAGTGTATCAAACCAGTATACACAGGGAAAACCTCAAAGAGAGCAAACTATTATAAATACAGTACTTGTTAAAGTGTTGATAAAGGGCATTTGAGTTGGCATGTTAAACTGAATTAAAATGCAACAGCATCCGGACACAGAACTAATTCTTGTAAAGGTATCCTCTAAGGACTGATGTAGGAAGTAAGCCACCAGAACGAACTTGCTGATGGTGATACTGTGTTTTATTTTATCTCAATTTTTTGCTTAGTGTTAAATATGCATTCTTGCCAGACTGATCTCTCATTCTAGAAATTATGGGTTTCAGTCACAGAAAAGGAAGGTAGAATTACATTAAAACGTTGCTTCAGAGTACATATACTGATAAAACAACTTTGAAAAAGAAATATATTGTTGTGTTTTTCCCCATATCTTCCTTCCCATACCACTCCTGTATACTACCTCGTACAGTATTTTAAACCTCTAAAAAGCCAATGACATTTTTCTCCCCTCCTCTTCTTCTTTGTCTTTTACTTCATAACGATAAGTGCCTGTCACATAATAATAATAATAGTAATAATAGTAAAAGTTCTTACATGTTCTGGACTAAAATCAAAGGGCCTCTAGACAATTGCCCATTTTCATAGGCCAGAGTCTAAACTGAAAAACATACATTTCTCTGGATTTACACAGACATAATTAAGATGGGAATCAGATGCTGTTCTATAACTAAAAGCCCAATTATGTCAATCAAATATATCTTCAGGAAGCTAGAAAGCTACATAAAACTTGATCATCCTGCTAATATTAATATATAATTAGTTAATAAGCCCCTACAGAGGGGAAGTAATTTAAAAAATTGTAGCACTAGCTGTATTGCATTTTAAAGACTAATGTCACTTACAAAAAGGTGCACCTAACTGGGGTGTTTTGAACTGATGTTGCACTACCACTTTACTTTGCAGCAAGCTTAGTAATTCATTTAGAAGCTGCAAAAAGACAAGTTCAGAGAGAGAAATTACAAGTCCATTATGTATATGAAGTCATTTGTCATCATGGATATTTTATGAGAATTTTATGAAGCTGTAACAGATGGTGAAACTTTTACTTGGGCTAAAAAGAATTTATGTTTCAAAATGTATTTGATTTCATCAAATACATTTCCACACATGAAGAGATTACAAAACATCTTAGTCTCCTGACTTTTGAAAGCTCTTTGACAGGTAATATTTTGTCAGAAAATTTTGACACAGAGTCAAAGCCAGCTGAGTAGAATCAAATTATGCAGAAAATGATGCATGTAATCTTAATCTATAAGAAAATTAGGATGATTTTGTAAAATGTAATAAAATAAAAGATGGAATAAACACATGGAAATTAGGATTTGTATCTATTATAAAAGAAATGTATTTTTCTTGTAAGAAGGAGAATAACCAGTTCTTAGTAAACACTTCAGTAAACACTTTCAGTCTTTGGATGTCGTACTCTATCTCTAGTAATATAAATATTAACAAAACATGATTTAACTCAATTAATGTAGCTGCTATTCAGCAGCATATTCCTTAAAGATGGCTGCGTGCATTCACGAGCTTCCATCAATAGAAATTCTCTTGTCTAAAGAACCCTCTTAAAAGTTTTGAACCATTTTTTCTGTGATGCTGTGTTTGCTTCAAAAACTTTTCCCATACTTTCCCCAGCTCTAATACTTGATAAAATGGCTGGTGAAATAGAGATTAAATGGGAGTCTTAGAAGTGCCAAAATAGTCCATCACTTCCCACACTGGTTCTACCATGGGCAGACTTCCTCATATCTACTCCTCTCTAAAAGATGTGCTGTGATTTCCCTCATCCTTGTATGTCAAACATCTTGCAGTTTTGCAGACACACAGAATCTTTTATGTTAAAGGCTTCAATATCATGTTTAACAACAGCCTCTAGTGATGAACCCTGGATAAGTGAATACACCCTCTAGAAAGAAATTAATTAAAACCAGGTCACAATAATTGAAGAAAAAAAACTAGATTATAGACTGAGGGCAGGGAGGAAGAGGTAGTTAAAATAAAAGGAAGGAATCCCTAATACACTGGCAATAGCAAATGCATCTCCTTCGATGTATCCACAGATAGCTATAATACTGCTTTGTGGCACAAATAGCCCACTGGTGTGAAGCCACTCAAAAGTAATTTCTTTGGTGTGCAACACACAGAAAAGCAAAAACCTGACCTAACTCAAAATATGTTATATTTACAAAGCAATCCTGAAACTTCTGAATTGCAAAGGGGAAAATAACTATATCTGTGACTATTCACTTCTAGAAACTTCAGTGTGCATGTTTTTACTAGAATGAGAAAATTATAGTTTTTTTCCCTAAAACAAGATTTGTCTGCACTGTTTTGGCTTTTCTTACTGCAACTTATCAGTTAAATTGAAACACAACACTGACTTTGCAAACACTGCAAGTAAAATCAACCTGATTGCACACACTCTTGCTATTTCCCCCAAGAGAAATTGCAGCATAGAAAAACTACTCTCCTTAGGATTTGTGTACAAACCACGTAATGTTATGGCAGAGGGAGATAACCAATTTAGAGGTGAAAGCAGCCACTGTACAGCCTCCTAAATGTCCAGCTCCACTCAGGCCAATGCACGCTAGAAATATTCCTGTCTTGCTGTTCTCTGCCTGTACTCTGAGGGAACAGAGCAGCCACCCAGAGCCAGGTCAGGTACCTCTGCCTTGTGCTTTGCTGTGCAGGGTAGGTATTTCACTATTTTAGCATTTTGTTTAAAGTTCTTCTTCCCGATTGTTACTGTCACAGCCTCTTTGTAACAGAATTCAGCAGGTCATCATATTTCTAATCTTTTTGTAACAGAGTTCAGCAGGATGTCATATTTCTGGTCCTTCTGCTTTGCAGGGCTGAAAGATCCAAGGAATTATTTTCAGCTCAACTCAGTTCTCTCATTGCCATGTAAACCTACACAGCTTGGAATTCTGCATTGCAGCTCACATATCCAGTGAAATGCCACAAGCACTGAAGTATTTCCATAAACCTGACTCCCTGTTCTTGTTTCAAAACAAATCTGTAAAAGATGATAAAATCTTGCAATAGAAAGAGACCTTAATCCCACCCTGGCAGGTTAAAATATACCCAGCTGTAATTTTAAAACTTTTAAAATCACACTCACTTCAGATCTTTTAATTTTTTTTTTTCTTTTTTCTACTGATACTAAGAGTCCAGTTTACAATAGGCCTTTAAAACATTTTTGCTTTACAACTGCTCTAGGGTAGAGCAAAACATTAGTAGCCTACATTAAACAAGTGAATGGTATTCATGTCGCCACAAACATTTGAAGTACCTCAGGTTAATGGGAAAATTGACTTAAAAAATGAGTTAGACTAAACTATATTAAAAGGCTAGTAAAGAAAAAAAATATGCATGATTTCCTTGCCTATTCTTGCAAAAACAGACCCTCTGAACTTTCTAAAAGACAGTATTCACATGGGTAAAGTTACTTACCCTTGAAGTGCTCAGAGCTTCTAGGACATTTTATTTTATGAAATTTGGAGTACTAAGGGTAAGGTTGTGTCTTCTGTCTTCCCCTGGTAGTCACTTTGCTCTCTGTGACTCCAACAAAGCAGGGAGAGACAAATACATGATATGGAACATGAGAGTCTAAAGGTCACTATTCACAGTGAGATTTGGAGAAAAGCATAGTAGCCAAACCTGCACATGATCTTGCAATGTCTAAATTTCAAGTTGGCAAACTCCCTGTGATGATTACTCTCTCAATATATTGGCCAAGATTTTGAAATGCTGCTATACCTGCCTTTAAATCATGCTTATTCATGGATTCAGGAAGGATGTCTCATACAAAGAAAAAGTAGGCATCTATTTAGATACTCTTCTAATCCCTACATCAAGTTCTTTTTCAGATCTTCTCCTAGTTTAACAGTGTTTATTTTGTCTGCACCTAGTTTTTACTCTGTGGATTTTCAAGTGTGTAATCAGAGATGCAATCATACTGCAGCCTTTGCCTCCACATGGGACTAATGAAAACCACTATAGTAACCTCGTTAACTCCTTATGCCTCTGTTAATCTTATGCAAAACAGGAAGTACACTTTTAATTCTTTTCCTTCTTATTCCTCTGTTTATGGGACTGAGCCTTTCCTTTTCTTTTGTTTTATGAATGCATTTATACTTCTGGATCATGGTCATGTTCTCTTTCCTGATCCTATCCTCTCTCAAACTTAGCTGTACAAGCTCCTGCTCAGTTGGCAGATGCAAAGAGGAAACACCCTCAGATGTTGCAGTAGGGAATTTCATGTTCTTCACCAGAGTTTCTGCTCTGGATATTGGTATTCCTTTATACTGCTGAATGGTTTGAACGAAATCCTTTCTTTGTAATATCCTTGATTCACACACTTTTTCCCCCCAACTCCTAATCCTGTTCTCTCTTCACTCTATCATCTTCCTTTTTACAATCCTCCTAGGATAATTTAACATGAAAGATTAATTGAAAAATCCCATCTATTGTAAAAATGTCATGTCAACTGCAGCCACACCTTGGCTTGTAATAAATTGTATTACTTCCTTCTCAACATTTCTTTTTTTTTTTTTTTCCTGTTTAGAGCGTGAGATCATCAGCTAAAAAGTCTACTGTACCACCTTTGCACAATGTCTGGCACAGTGTGGCCCTGCTCTGAACTGTCCCACAAGTCTCACACGAATTGATCCTTCGGTATCTACCTGCTAAACCCATGGGAATCAATAGTCCTATTGATAACATACTTGGGAGAGGAAAGCACTTTACCCTGTGTCTTTAGAGCAGAGAGAGGCAATGTCCTAGATATTCTCTTTTCTTTTCCACCAATTCCTGAGTTTGCTCGCTTTGAGGCTGCTTTCTGGAAGCCACCTGAGCAGTCACCTTTAACTTTAGCAGGTACTGACAGATAAAACATGGAAGTACATTATATTCTTGTTCTCTTTGATCTGTTACCCTGAGACACAACCTTAGCTAGTGGAGTTTGATATCACTAACCTCTCCCCGACCTTTCAAATTTCTGCTTATTTAGAAGTCCACTGATGGTGGAGTTTCACATGCTGTGTACTTGGCATCTTCCACTAAGCAAGTACAACCATCTGTTTTAGTTCGTCATCATACCACTCAGCCCTTCAAAACGCCATAGACAACTTTTTTAACATTAAAATGCAAAGACCTCCACATTGCACTAAGGAGGAAGAGAGAATAAATTAGGCAATGCTTAGAATAGGAGAGACAGCAACCCTCAGATAAGCTATAGATACTACATTTTCTTTTGAATGTTAGCACGTTGCTAAGGAGATGGGCAGGAAGAGAATTTGGGAGTATCTACCTTAAGGAACAGGGTGAAAGAAGCAGGTTGACAGCTTCCCATCAGCTAGACTTCAGTTCAGAACTGAGGACAACATCCAAAATACAAGATGTTCCTGTTTATCCCAGTCCTCAACTCAAAGCATCTGGGATAGATTCTGGGAATCCTAAGTAAGAGAGACTGAGATTTGTAACATACTCTCAATTTTACACATAGAGAAATTAAGATAGAGAGAACTGAAAAATTTGCTTCAGGTCACCCACCAGATCAGGAGAAGTAGCAATGCTTTTCTTATCCAAATAAACCACCATGTTGAAACAAATCTAAACAGCTGCATTATTAAATTCTTGCAGGATTGGGTCCACAGACTGCAGCTGCAGAAGCAGAGATGTTCCACGAATATTCCACACAGTCTCTGTTACTAGATTGTGATACTTTTGCTAGAGGCAGAAATTAATACCAAAAAGCAAGCAAACAGCAGCTACAATAAAAGCTGCTGAGCATTCCAAACTAACAATTTAAGCTCCTGTAAACAGAATTCCTTCAAAATAAAGATGTTTAGAAATAGCAGTCTAGCAGACCTAAGCATGCTAGCGCCATCACCAGAGAGCTTCATCCGCTGGGGAATTTAGAAGTACTCATCTGTGCTCTCTGCATTATAATCAGACAATCTTGTTATGCCTTCCTGCTTCATAATTATAGATCTTATTAACAGAGATGAATATGATAAAAAAAATAGGCATTACAAATTGCACAGTTTTCAAAAGAAGAGGGAATCATTTAGTTTTGGATGCCAGTGAGAATGTTTCTTCATTTACCCCAATTGCCAACACCTCCATTATTGTTAATATCATTAGATTAGATGATTTAATGAGAATGTCATTAGTGCAGACCATTTTTGAGAATTTCCAATGTAGAAAAACTCCAGCTAGCTAGAAATAATCAGTCAGATCTTAATCTTTTCTAGATAATGCTGGCTTCAGGAGAGCCATAAAAGTTCATACAATCTAATATCCAACAACTTTTGGATAACTTGGAGCCTTTTCCACAAAGTTTCCCGTTCTGAAAGTGGCTAGTAATAACAGGCTGTAGCTTTCAGTAGTTCATCTACTTTAAATAGATGAACTTTCATTTATATTGAAAGATAAAGCTAGTGTGTTTCATTTGTTCAGTTAAACTATGATAGTACAAGCATCATACAACCTCTCAAAACTATTTCCCTGTAGTGTTTGTAGTTTGTACCTCACTGGCAGTTCTGATTTTGGCTTTTTTTGAAAGTGCTTTAAAAGAAACAGAGGGAGAATATTCATAATTTCCAAACTCCTTATTGAAACTGTAGTTTAGTTAGAAAGTTTAGATTTAGTTAATCACCACCTACCTGGCCTCAAATTCCTTTTCAACTGTTCTGTTTGCGTTAAGTAGGACAAGTAGGATGTTAATTATGCCCAGGTGGCTAGAGCATGTGGCCTGTTAGGTGCCACCACTGCAATGGCACATCAAACAGCCCATCTGCGCCCAGAAAGGCCATAGCATTTGCCTATAATCTGTAGTGAGCTGGGAAGTTTAGAAGTACCCAAGCTCCCAGTGCACGTACAAAACCAGGATTTGATTAGTATCCAACAACAAGGTGGGTTAGAACGGTTTATCAGGCCTATGAGAAGCAGAACAAGGATTTTCTATCAGAGCTCTCCTTGAAGATCGTGACAGCTATGACTGTGTCTGTGACAGTATAATCTCCCTGAACTCCTCAAAGAATTCCACATTTGAGTCTGTGGGATGGATCATTTAGTGACAAACCAGTTGGTTTTAAACCTGCTAAGGAAATGAACTGGTGGAGCTAGGAACTGACCACTTGTGGTTGGGTCCCACTTTGAAAAGGAGTATCGTACAAAGTCTTCATCCACTGAGAAAGGGAGAATAGGAACTGGGAAGTCTCTTAATGTCAGTTCTGAGTGACTACTTGTTACAAAGAGTCCTGACCATACCATGTATAATATTGAGATTATTCTGATATACAGTTGTGTTGGGTTTGTGTGTGTGTGGCGGGGTTTTTGGTAGCGGGGGAGGGGGCTACAGCAGTGGCGCCTGTGAGAAGGTTCTCGAAGCTCCCCCAGCTCCAAGTCGGACCCGCCTCTGGCCAAGGCTGAGCTGATTAGTGACAGTGGCTGCACCTGTGTGATAACATATTTAAGAAAGGGAATCTGGGAGGAGGAGTTGGACTTGTGAGGGAAATACCTATGCAAACACTGAGGTCAGCTGAAGAGGAGGAGGGGTAGATGTGCCAGAGCAGAGATTCCCTTGCAGCCCATGGAGAGAGGGCAGGCTGTCCCCCTGCCACCCATGGAGGTCACTGGTGGAGCAGATGCCCATCGGCAGCCCATGGAGGACCCCATGCCAGAGCAGGTGGCTGTGCCCAAAGAAGGCCAGGACTCTGAGAGAAGCCCGTGCTGGGACAGTTCATTGCGGGGAGGTTTGCAACCTGTGGGAGGGACCCACACTGGAGCAGCTCAGGAAGAACTGCAGGTCAGGAAGGACTCACATCAGGGGAAGCTCATGGAGGACTCTCCTGTGAAAGGAGCAGGGGAAGAGTGTGAGGAGTCCTCCCCCTGAGATGGAAGGAGTAGCAGAGACAATGAGTGATGAATTGACCGCAACCTCCATCCCCTGCCCCACTCAGGGGTAGGAGGTAGAAAAATTGGGAGGAAAGCTGAGCCCAGGAAGAAGGGAGGGGTGAGGGAAAGGTGTTTTTAAGATGTGGTAACGCTTCTTACTGTCCCACTCTGTTTGATTGGTAAATTAAGTAGTGGTGTGCAAATTAAATTGGTGTTCTTTTTCTTCCCCAGTTGAGTTTGCCTTTTGCCTGTAACCATAATGGGTGAGTCATCCCTCCCTGTCCTTGTCTCAATCCCTGAGCCTTTTGTTGTATTTCCTCCTCCCCATCCCTGAGGGGGAAGGAGTGAGTGAGTGGCTGCATGGTGCTCAGTTGCCCTTTGGGCTCAAACAAGGACAACAGTTATTATTCTTACATACAGTTATGATTACTGGTATTTTAGTATTAAAGGAAGGAAAAGAACATGAAACTATTTGGTGTAAATGCAAGGCTTTGCGGGGGTGGTCTCTGTGGGAAGAGCTGCCCTATGCTGGATGCAGCCTTTTCCAGCTCGCTCAGCAACAGATTCACAACAGGTCAAAGCTGCATCCATCAGCAAAGTTGTTTGTGGTGCCTCAGTGAAAACATCTTTAAGAACGCACAAAAAATGCTGGAGAGGCACAGGAAAAGGGAACAAAAAGAGTGAGAAACAGCAGAGGGGACACCACGGTCAGAGAAGGAAAAAGGAAGAGGTGCTCCACGGTGCTGGAGCAGGTATTCCCAGCAGCCTGTGGAAAAGCCCATGGTGGAGAAGATTCTACTGACAGGAACTTCAGCCTGTGGAGAATTCATGCCAGATCAGAGGAAAAGGGGGAGAAAGAAGGAATAGCAAAGAGAAAATCACTGTATACTGACTGTACCACACGCCCCCATCCTCCCCTGTGCCACTCCAGAACAGGGCAGAGGAGTCGGGTGTAAAGGAGTGAAGTTGAGCATGGGAACAGGGAGAGGAAAGGTGCTGTAACATTTGTCTGTCTTTGTTTCTCACTGCCCAAATCTATTATAATTGGCAATAAATCAAATTAATTTTCACCAAGTTGAGTCTGTTTTACCCACAACAGTAACTGATAAGCAATCCCCCTGCCTTTATCTTGACCCATGAGCTTTCTTGTGCCTGTTGTTCTTCCTATTTTCTCCCCGTGTGCTGCTAAGAAGGGGGGAGTAAGTGAGTGGCTGGGTAGGAGTTTGGTCCTTAGCTACAGTTAACCCACCACAGTAAACCTCTTTAATTCCAGAAATCAGCAGGCATTTGTTACTTCAGCTCCAATTATTTCTGCATGTGTCCCTGAAAAGCTTTCATAATAGTATTGTAGCTTAAACTCGAGTGCTTTGATAATAGCAGTCTTCTCTAGGTAAGACAAAGCATAATTTTCCCACTATCAACAAGGAGTCCTGCTTCAGTATACCACAGATAACTGCTCCAGTTCATAGATGGTAAAGTAGTTTTGTTCAAGTGTTTGTGAGTCCTGTTTCTTATATCAAGTAACTGGAACAGTTGATAAATGGAATGAACTCAACCAAGCTCTATGCTGTTTGAAAAGTAGAAAATGAAACATTCATTTCTTAAAAGAAAGCACTGCAAGAAATAAGCAAATTAAGGAACATTAATATTCAACTCCATTCTTTTTCTTGTTTACAAGAGCTAGCTAGAAAATTTCTTGAAAAACAGGTTTCAAATGATAAATGCCAATTTGACAGAATATATTTGATGGAAGAATGCATCTATTCACTTAAATTACTCAGCAGGAACCTTGTTCACCTGTCAGACTCTGCAGGCTGATGAATTTCTGCTAGATGGCTCCCCTGCTCCAGAGAAGATGAGGAGGACCTCCGTGTCTGAAGCCTGTGCGCTTTGGCTTCCAGATCACTGAGGCAGCAAGAATTCCTTCTGCAGTGTCTGGAACGTAGCACCTTGAAATCACTTAACACAAATGCTGTACTGGAAAAATAATAACAACGTCTTATGGACACAAAGGCACTCTAGACCCAAGCTGGCTTTAGACAAAAATGTGTACTGCTTTGACATTTCAGGTCTAAATGGGTTCCTTAAATGACAAGGATTTTGTTAAGAAAATGGGAGAACCTGCCTTGTGCCTGTGTATCAGTGGATCTGACCAAACACTACCTATGTTTTGAACCTCATGCAACTTTAAAAATCTATGGAGAGATACAGCTGTTATTTTAGAATTTGAGTATTTTGCTTCACTGCATCAGGATTCATCTTTCATCTGCTCTGCAAAAGACAGTATAATAGTATTTTAAAACCATATTCCATTAAGTTACACTTATGTAACCTCACTAACTTTGACAGGCATCAAAACTTCACAAATGGTTCTCCCTCTGATGACACTACAAAATTAAAAGTCATTCTGTTACCCTGAGTAATTTTAGCTAGAACTAATAGTTCTGATAATTTTATTAACTTTGATGGACTTTCAGATTCTTTTTTTCTGAGATGCAGGTATAATATGACAGTAACTTTGACCTGATTTCCCAAGTGAGACGCAACTGTACTGAGGCCTCCCCTTCCTAAACCTGTGAATCCATTGAGCATTTTAGACTTCAGAAATATACACAGTTCTCAAAGACAGTAAATTCCTATACATTTTGTGAAAGCTGATTGCTAGAGACGGATCAAAATCAGTGCTACCATTAAGGAAAAGCCAGTTGCAGTTCAGCCAGTTGGCCAATCACCATGGATATAATGAACAGGCAATCAGCACATGATTATTTCAGCAACAGCATATGTTGCCACATTCTCAGCCAAACTGGCAAAAGACATGGGAAGGAGCTGGAAGAAGTACTTGAGCACTGAGGATGGGAAGGACTGAGGAATGTGGGAGAAAAAAAAAAAAAATTTAAAACCTTCATTAGTTCCACAGAACAACTTACTTTGGTGTCTTAAAACTGTAGATTTTGTGTTGAATAAAGGAATGTATGAATCTCTTATGCAGAAGATGTATATATACTTTAACACAAGCGATTCATGACTTTTAGTCTGTATTTCTTTAAGTGATGATTTATTTACAATAAGATGTATTTTACTGGAGAGAAAAGAGCTGATGTTTCATTTGTGAGTGAAATGAAAAGCAAGTTGTTCTGCTTTATAGTAGCAAGGAAATGTAAAGTGAGAGCTGTTGAAAAGTATTTTCAAACAGGAGAATGAATGTCAGTAGGTGATGCATTCTTATTCTGGTAATGACAGAATGGACTAATGGCATCATCAATATGCATGTGTAAACTTCATATGAACTTAATAGAATCACTAAATTTTAGTAAATAAAGCTGGATTGTTTTTTGTCTCTCAATGTCTGTTCTTCAGCCTATCTGACAATTTGAAGACACTGAATAGTCTATTTAAAATCAAATAACTTTCGTGAAAAATAAAATTGTCTGGTATAAATTAGATAGCTAAGATTTTCCTCTGCTACTGCAAAAATGAAAGTATTACAGTCATGACATTAATTTCTACATGCACACAATGTATACCTACACATATAAAATATGATGTGTATTACATTATTTTTTTTTCTTAGTCATACTGAGGCTCTTCATAGAAAAAAAAAGCATGGACATTCATGCCAAAGTAAATCTTTGGTCTAACATGAATATTTAAGGCTGAGAACCTTGACAAGACCTGCTTTCTAGTTATACAACAATTCCATCAGTAATTGCTGAATATTTAAAATCTTGTATGTTTGTATGTATTTGAGTCTTCATTTACTGATATTCAGAAAGTATTATCAGAACCTGGAGTATCAAATGAGCTAATTTGAAATTACCAAATTACTCCTAGAGACTGATGATTTAGCAGAAGCAAAAAACCACAGCACTGCCTGATTAAAGCAATATAGTAAAGGTATTAGAGTAAGCAGGCTATTACAATAAGAATCAAGGAATCAGCATTTTAGCTCAGTGTTCCACATAAAATCTGGGGCAACCTCTACTTTCAAAGATCTGTGTCTTCAGTGCACAGGCTACTTCCAAAAGTTGTACACATGAGTAAAAAGGAAGTACAAATGAAGTCATAAAGAGTCATAAAGCTGAAAACTTAATATGGTATGCCAAGCCACTAAGGTTGTACAGACATCACTGACTCACAGAGAGCTGAGGTTGCCAGGGGCCTCTGGAGTTCATCTGGTCCAACTCCCTGCTCAAGCAGGGCCACCTATAGTCAGTTGCCCTGGGCCATGTCCATGTGGCTTTTGAACGTCTCCAAGGAGGGAGCCTCCACAACCTCCCTGGCAACCCGTGCCAGTGCTCAGTCACCCTCACAGTGAAAAAGTGTTTCCTGATGTTCAGAGGGAATCTCCTGTATTTCAGTTTGTGCCCACTGCCTCTGGTCCTGTCACTGGGCATCCCTAAGGAGAGCCTGGCTCTGTCTTCTTTGTGCTCTCCCTTCAGGTATTTATATACATTGATAAGATCTCCCATGAACCTTCTCTTTTCTAGGTGAAACAGCCACAACTCTCTCAGCCTTTCCTCACAGGAGAGATGCTCAAATCCCTTAGTCATCCTCATGGCCCTTCACTAGACTCTCTCCAGTATATCCATACCTCTGTTGTACTGGGGAGCCCAGCACTGGGCACAGTACTCCAGGTGTGGCCTTACCAGTGCTGAGCAGAGGGGAAGGATCACCTCCTGCAACCTGCTGGCAACCCTCCTCCTAGTGCAGCCCAGGATCATCAGCCTCCTTTGCCACAGGGGCACATTGCTGGCTCATGGTCAACTTGGTGTCCACAGGACCCATCATATGAAATGATATTCATAAAATATATTTTCTTCATGTTCAACATATTGTTTAAACGCACATGGTGACTGCAACATCAAAGCAGATGTGAGCAAAGTCTTTAATATTACTGCCATGTACAGACAGTGCTAATACAAACAGCACTGTTTAAGTCTGTTTATTGCTTACTCGGTAAAAATAATTTCCTAGCTCAAGCTGCTAGTTGCAGGATATACCTAAGCAAACAAATAAATAGAAACTTGATATGTTATGATGCTAACAGAGATTCAGAGATGGAAGAGCAAAGGAAAACCTAGATGTCTAAAGCCAGACCTTGAATGCATATCTTTGGACTGAAACAAGTTTCTAGTTTAAAACCTGAGAGCAGTTCATAATCCTTAGAGCTCCCTATCATACTGCTGGAGTCTGGAATGAATCTAAACAATAAAACCATGCTGAAACTCTTACTTTATCACACAATTGTTGGAGGCACGCTGCAAAAATGGCACTGAACTGCTTTACGAGAACAAGTGGATATTTGGCTACTAGACATGGATAGACCATGAAAACTTCCTACAGAAGCCAATACTATATCTGAAGGCAGTATATCATCAGCAAACAGGTCCAATCCAGTTTTTCCATTTTGTGTACTGGGATATACAGGCCACAATGAGCAAACATAGTGCCTTAAATTTGGCACTGAAGTGCTCTTATTTTCACATGTGGCAGAATGAGCACATCCCACTTTTAATGACCTCAAAAGCCAGTGCTGTAACTGCAGGTACAAGCATTTGGCCTCTCTGTCTCAGGGTTTTTCATATGAAAAATATTTGTCTATGCAATGCACCTTGATATTCAGCAATGACAGCTACTTTCCAAATGAAAAGTATACCTAAAAAAAAAAAAAAAAATTGAGAGAGAGCAGACAACACTTTAAATCAAAACTCGCCTATGCAATTCTCAGGTCTACCCTGAAGCTATGTAATCTGAAATATGGAGTATTTTCCAGGAGGATGAGGTACTTTTGCTGTAGCTAGTAAAGCAACTCTGGGTTGTCACAACAACTGTAAATAGACAGATAAAATAAATCAAACTGACAAAATACACTGTGATAAGAAAGTTCTGCAACAGTACAAGAACCATTATGACTATTTCATTTCAGTCAAACTGAATTATGCTCAATAAATAAAACATAACATGATGATAAAAAAAAGCCCTGTCTCCAAGCTACTTACAGCATAAGTGGATTAAATTCTATGCATAATGGACTAGTAAACAGCAGACCCATACAAACTGAGGAAGGAGAATTCAATTTCAAACACAGAAACAGTACAAAGTTGACAATTGCACAGAATTATTAGCCAAATGCTAGGCAGTCAGCCAGAAGGCTTCAACAAAAATTGCCTTAAGCAAGAGCAGCAAACAAGGGGAGGAGTTAATGGTAAGGAAAAAAAAAAGGCAATTAAATTCACTCATGGGATGATATTTGTCACCAGAAAGGCCAGAATGACAGATGATTAAGATCTTGTTAATGGAAAAAAAATTTTTAAAAAGAGCTGATTTAATGTAAAAAGAAGTCAGTGAAATTAGCAGTTTAGTACCAAATACAAATCCAGAAAACTCCTCCATTAACAGCAAAAGGACAGCCATTTTATTCTGCTAGTGTGTTGTAATTCCCTTTAGAGTTCACTTGGATAATGAGCGATTAATGTCTGTGTGTATAAAACTAAAACTGTGTCCTAATTGGGTTTGGCTGAGCTAATTGCCTCTGATCAATAAAACTGACACATAGTATGCTTGTCCTTCAAGAATCTCACTCTGGGCCTCATTCCACTTCCCTCAAACCATCCTTCTGACATCCAGGGGAGCAGAAATTGGTCACGGTAATAGAAAATTGAAAGTAATACAGAAGAACTTAAATAGAGCAGTAAGCACTGGGGAAATGTGTATTTTATTCGACTAAACTCCCCCTTGTGCTTCATGACACATCCCATCCACTCGCAGCAGTTTCCTAACATTTTTGCAGTCCCTTCTCTGCAAACAGCATTTCTGTTGCTTCATTTACACCAGCACAGAGACCCCAGTAGAGCCTCCTAGTGCTGGCACAGCATACAGCAACAGAAGGGGAGTCCCTTCGGCAACACCTCCAAAAGGCATAGCCTTTGCTAAAGTTCTCTGCCCCCTGACCCCGGAAGTGTAGCTGCAGTCACAACAGCATTTTTTTGGCACTGCAGTGACAAGAAAAACACGCGACTTTTTACTCAAATTAATTATGCTTTATAGCCTAGGGGAACATCTAATCATATGATACAATGCCTGCTCTACTAAAGCTACACACAAGAACTAGCAGATGCACACACAACATAACTACTTAATACTACTCCAAATATTATGGTACAGCATTCATTCATACTTAATACATCCTTTTAATTTCCTTGACAACAGGGTCAAGATTAGTTATGCAAGCTGTGCAGTCTACACATGTCTTCTAATTAACAGGCTAAACCTGCCTGATACAGGCAGCTGCTGTCTGTAAGACCATGGGATCCTCCCCCCAAAGACACAACAGCATGGCTTTTTCAAAATCAGTTGTTAGTAAGTGCATCCCCTCAGATCATCTCAACAGAAATGACAAAGCAAGAGTCATTGGAAATAGCGTAACCTAGTATTCTGCTAGGAGGCAGGGACATGAGGCTCTTGTCCCTGCTTTTTTTCCAAAGACCATCTGTGTTGTCTATAAAAATACAAGTGAAACAGTGTAACACAGATCTCCTCACCCTGCTTAACCAGGACAAAGGAGCTTATGAAAGTAACACCGTGACTATGTCAAATATCAGGCGGCCACTACACCCTGAGCTTGATGCCAATCAAGCCAGTAGTGGTTTTTAAGGTATCCTTCTGAGACTAAATAAGCCATGAATTGTACTTCATACATTATCAGTAATATTTGGCTCATTCAAGATACATGCACTTCCAGAGAAATGAATACTAGCGTATCTCTATTTTGTTTTTCTATACACAGCTATGCCCTCTAGTGGTACTGCCTAATTCACTACATATTTTGTCCTTTTCTCAAAATCGGCACTCTTATCTGAACTACATTCAGTAGCTGGAGTTATGATCCTCACTTTCTTTCAGGATGCTGTTGTATTAACTTTGAAAAATTCAATTGTACAGAAGTTTCAAGATACTGAGAGAATCCAAATTGTAACGTTTTAAATAAAGTCCTTATTTTTGAAGTATTCTTCCTATTAGTTGTTATTTTGATAGAAGAAATCCTGTTTTGTGGTCTTTTCGATAATGTCAGAGATAAGGTCAATTCAGCTAATCTGGGAAGACACAAAATTAGTTGAAGTAGTCTGGAGCTATTGCTGATCTATTCACAGAATCACAGAACCATCAGGGTTGGAAAAGACCTTGAAGATCATCCAGTCCAACCATTAACCTAACACTGACTGTTCTCAACTACACCATATCCCTAAGCGCTATGTCAACCTGACTCTTAAACACCTCCAGGGAGGGGGACTCCACCACTTCCCTGGGCAGCCCATTCCAACACCCAGCAACCTGTTCTGTAAAGAAATGCTTCCTAATATCCAGCCTAAACCTTCCCTTGCACAACTTCAGGCCATTACCTCTTGTCCTATTGCTTGTTACTTGGTTAAAGAGACTCATCCCCAGCTCTCTGCAACCTCCTTTCAGGTAGCTGTAGAGGGCAATGAGGTCTCCCCTCAGCCTCCTCTTCTCCAGACTAAACAACCCCAGTTCCCTCAGCCGCTCCTCCTACGACATGTGCTCCAGACCCTTCACCAGCTTCGCTGCCCTTCTCTGGACACGCTCCAGTAATTCAATGTCCTTTTTGTAGTGAGGGGCCCAAAACTGAACACAGTCATCGAGGTGCGGCCTCACCAGTGCCGAGTACAGGGGTAAGATCACTTCCCTGTCCCTGCTGGCCACGCTATTTCTGATGCAAGCCAGGATGCCACTGGCCTTCTTGGCCACCTGGGCACACTGCTGGCTCATGTTCAGCAGGCTGTCAGTTAACACCCCCAGGTCCCTCTCTGATTGGCAGCTCTCCAGCCACTCCTCCCCAAGCCTGTAGCGCTGCTGGGGGTTGTTGTGGCCAAGTGCAGCACCCAGCATTTGGCCTTATTGAAACTCCTACAGTTGGCCTTAGCCCATTGCTCCAGCCTGTGCAGATCTCTCTGCAGAGCCTCCCTACCCTCGAGCAGATCAACACTCCCACCCAACTTGGTGTCATCTGCAAATTTACTGAGGGTGCACTCGAACCCCTCGTCTAGGTCATCAATAAAGATGTTAAACAGGAGTGGCCCCAAAACCGAGCCCTGGGGGACACCACTTGTGACTGTCCCCAGCACTTTTTTGCATTTAGAGGTCCTAATTCCAGCCTGAACTTTCACAGGTGTTACCACAGTTACTGATCCATCCATATCCCTTGCATCTTTGTTGTGCTGCACGTCTCCATCCCCTGCCTCCACTGGGATAGCAGGGTGAGGGTCATTGCTGGCACAACAGCCCACAAACTCTGGTAATCTACCCTGGGGCTTATGTCTGGGAGTTCCAGTTTTGTCCCCTTCCCCCTCCAAATCTAGTTTAAAGTTCTCTCAATGAGTCCAGGTAACTCCTGCCCCAATATCCTTTTTCCCCTCTGGGACAGGTGCATCCCATCTGATGATACTTTCTTAGCAAAAGCACATAAAAAAAGACAGAAAACTTCAGTAAGATTAGAAAATGCAGTTTCAGACCCAACTTTCATTTGCAAGTTCACTGGTGGAGAAACAGCCAGAGCATATGATCTTACTAGGCAGTACCACACCTGACAGGCTTCAAGCAGCAGCAGGCTTCACATTTTGTCTGGTTGTCTTGCTGACAACTGCAGCACTGAGAAAGGGATGGTCTTGGCTGACTATTTTAAAAAAAAAGCAAAAAGATAAGACTAGGCATAAAGTGAAGGCAGAAAGGAAGATGTGGGGAAAGGAAAGATAATAGGAACCCATGTCCTGCATTCTAAGTAGTTTTCAAGGTCTGCCACCTTCAGGGTGACAGCAAAATTCTTGTTCCCATCTCCATGACTGAACATAGCCGTGATGGAAGATTAAGAAAATACGAAGTCATCCCACTGAATCTGAGTAGGTTTCAGGAAAGGAGAGGAACAGCAGCCATGTCGAGGTGGTTACTCCTTTCAGGATGTGTTTTGCCACCACATCCAGTCAAGTATAACTACAGCCTGCCCCTGGAAATATCTGTCCCCAGCTATCTGCTCCTGTCCCTTCCCCAATATCAGATTTAGCAATTAAGATCCTGCAGAAGGGATCTGGTTAGCTTCCTAACTCTGCTAAGCCACCCATTCCCCTCACCCCCAATTTCTCCCTACAGATCAGAAAGGCAGCAATTCATCATGTGTTCAGTCACCAGATACGAGGTAAGGAGAGTAGGAGAGGAGTACCACAGAATTTCACCATTACTTATCTCTATCACTGTGATGTGCCCCCCTCCAAAGTCTCTTTCACAGAAATGGCAAAACTGAAGTAACGTATCCTTTGATTATTTTGTACTCCAGTTATCTCATTTACTGCACATCTCTCTGGGCTCATCAGTTCCAACTTCATTCTATTTTTTTAATCATTATCTTAGTGCAGGGTACTATACATACAAACTTTTAGTTTAGACTAAGACAATGTTCAAATTTGCCATATAAAAATATTAAATTTAGAATGATAAATACCTTTCTTTCATGCTGTCAGAAAGATGGTCCATTAAGAAGTTAACATCTAAAACAGGTCTTTGAACCTATATTAACCTGGAAATCAAGTCCCATACCTGTTCTTGTGTGAACCGAATTAAGAATATTTTTACTTGTGGGACAGAAATTATTCTTCCAATTCTCACTAGGATCAGCAATGATTACTGTCCATATCTTCTTGTGCTAGTTTCCAGGAAAAACAAAAAAAACCTCCTAACCAACTTGCTTTATTGAGATAAAAAGATATTCGCTATTCATGTAACATAAAAGCTTTGTGTCAGCTGCAGAGACTTTATTACGTTGTTAAAGCCCCAAGAGTTAGTACAGGTAAGAGCAGAAATTAACTCTTATTAGGAAGCTATAAAGGTTAATTTGGAAAAGGGGGCTCTTAGAAGCTGCTAGAAATGGTAATGAGGCCTCAGGATAAGTGAGACTATGACAGACAGTTCTTATGATGTAATGCTCAAATTTAGTTTCTGCTTATGTCATGTGATCCTGCTGAAGCTTAGGGCAATAAAACTCTTCAACAGATAACAACCTTTCTTTTCAGCATGCAGTGGAATTCCTGCAAGACATGCTGAATCAGACCTTAATACACACTTTCATTTGAGCCTTTATCAGTTAAAAAGGCAGTAATAGAGTTTTAGAATTAAAGTTTATCTCTCAGGTATTTCTAACAACATTTAAGCTTTATATCAGTACAGATCTAGCTAAAAAAAATAAACTCTGTATAACAGAGTCCAAGAGCTATAATGTTCACTTGTCAACTTTTAATCATATCCTACAGATCTTAAAAATAAAAAATTATGAAATTTGCACCCAAACCCTAAAAATAATGAGATTGTTAAACCATGCTTATGGTTTAACCATAAGCCATCCCTCCCATATTTTTAATTCTCCCCACCTATCCCACTGCATGTGTGATAATGATGTCACAAGATCAAAGCAAGCACCGTATCATTTGACACAAGTTTTTTCTAGGGAGCCCCATTGATCAACATTTCAACAAACTTCCCTTGCCCTGTGTCAGAGCCCTGAGGACAGCTAATGGCCCTCACTAACCTCACCTGTGGCTTCCATCCATACCCTTTAACAACAGGCCCAGGAACCCCTCCCAAGCTTTAGACCTGGGCTTTCAGTCTCTGCTTGAGCTTTGTTGTATGGGTGCTGGTCTCCAGCAGTGCCCTTGCCTGACATCTTAAACCATTTACAATTGCACACAAAACATTGTTATGAGTTCTTGATGTGGGAAGTGGAACTTGGATTCAAATTCATGATGTTTATTTCCGAAAAAGAAGCAGAGGAGTTGGTACTTGGTTCTGACACAGAAAATCTGATCTTTGCTCCCTGCCTTAACTGAATGGATGTCGTATGTTATTTTGCACCACTTGTTATTTTGAAAGAAATTGAAAACTGGACCAAGAATGAGAGTAAAAATGTTTAATGAGAGCAGAATTTAGTTCCACTGGACTGATATATCTTCTAAGTTAAAGGAGGCCTGATAAAGCACTTCTGCTTCGAGCACTCAAAAATTATATGAAGGCCAAAACAGTTTCTACCAGCAAGACTCTGAGGAGGACAAAATTACTTCCACAAACCTGAGACATTGTGAAGGGCTGAGAGGTTTTTTTTACTATTTCTAGTCAGTTTGAAAGTGTCATATTGGAGGCTATCAAGCTAACTGCACTCAAAAGCAGAGATCAAGACACAGACCAGATAGACACCTAAACAAACTAAATTTCACATCAGATCAGAAGGGGGGGGAAGTATTTAAACTTATCTTTCACTACAGACCTTAATGGGAATGAACCTAGTCATGCAGTATCACTGCCTCAGAGCAGCTTTAATGTAAAGTCAATCTAAACTGGGGGTCATTAAAGCCTAGGGAAAGGTGGAATCAGGCAAAGGCAGGACTAGGGATGACTTTGGTCTGCTTAAACTTTACAGAAATATAGCCTAACTTACGCCTCTAAGGGCTGCTGATCTAGAAAAGTAGAGAAATCTTCATTTGCCACTAGGATTATCCAGTCAAATACATTTCTGCGCTTTATTGCTCTAAATAATTATTGCTACTGACTTCTATCACCATTCTTTACAGATGTGCAAAGCATAGAAAGCTTATGGTTTTGTTGTAGAGGCTGGTATAGCCACTTAGAGAATGCTTGCACAACATTTTACCTATGCTAGTATCAGAGAAGCAGAAGAATAACCTTGGAAGTCCTGACTCAAATTCAGGTCATAAGTAATATCAAATAACCAGCTGTGAACTGCTTAACTACTAAATGAGCAGAACAGGTCACTGATATTAAAAAGTTATTTAGCATTAATTTTATCTCTAGAAAACTTGATCCAAAGTCCCTGACAGAATTTTAGGTAGCACTGTGTTGAATTAACACCTGAAGAATCTGTTCCCATCTCAGCAACCTGCCTTGCTGTACAAAAAAAGTAATAATCTACACTGGGTCAAGCAGATGAACAGTTGTCAAGCCACATAAATGCTGTTTGTTAAATTAATTGCTATTGTACATGAATATTAATTAATTAGTATAAATATGTAACATGTAGGGCTCAGAATGAAGCCATGCAATTCAACTTCAGTGGTGGAAATGTCATAGCTCTGCACTTTCTGGACAAACTGGGGAATGTCCGAATCAGACCAACCAGAATAAGAAGTTTGGAAAATGACTACAAGGAAAAAAAGGGAACTGGGCTTACTCACTATAGAAACAAAAAAGATCAAGCTAAACATGTGAGCTGATAACTTAAGGAGCTTGCAGAATCTCCTTCAGTTCCTAAGAACCAGTTAAACAAAACTCTACATAGTGTATTTATAATTCATCACAGCCCTTGAGCATGGTATGTACTTTCAGAAGTCTCTTCCAGTCCTGTATTTCTAGGATTACTGTGACTGTTAACACCATCCCAACACATTTCTTTTCCCAAATTCTACACTGTGATGGCAACGACATTGTACAAGAGAGCAGTCTTTGAATAGTTTCTTTTTACCTGCAAAAGAAGCAATGGAATCTAAGTGTTTACTCACTGTGAATTATTAGAGCCACCACTGACAAAAACATTCAAAAGAAAATTGAAAATAGATAACACATAAGAAATTCATATGTCTTCTCAAAGGAAAGGTTAAAATCCCTGCCTTGTTTTCTGAAAGCTTTAATTCCCATTATATATATATATTACCTAAGGCCAGATTGCACAGCTTTTGCAGCATTTGTAATGCATGTCTGTGAATACATCAGAAAAAACTTGTTGATTCAAGTCCTTCCTCTCTTAATCTGGAAGGCTAACTATCCAGGGAAGTGGTAGGTCTCTACTTTCAGATACCATTGTTAGGCCAAACAAGAGAAAAATACTGTGTAAATGTCATATGCTCTTTTACAGAACTATATATGCAGTCTGCCGTGAAAACAGCCTTTCTGACCTCAAGACAAGGCAAGCTACATCAATTTCAATGCTTGAAACGATGAACCCAATCATTTTTCTTTTAGCAGGCATTTAGCTCTTAACTTGTATTAAGTCCACAGAGCAATACTTATTTTCAGTAAACCACATCAGAAGTAACCTATAGGCCCCATATTCTAAAAGCACACAAGCAGAGAGTGAATGGGATTATGGTGTCAATTTTCCAGTTGACTGAATGTACCTTGAACCACTCTGAGAATACTTCTGCAGTATTGAATGGCACACCCAACAGTTCCCCCCCTCCGCATACATTCTCCTTGTAACAAATTATTTCTGTGCTCTTGGCTTACTTTTTTTTTGGAACTTTTAACTGAATTGGTTAACAAATAAAATGTTTTTACTTTGAAACCTCTGCTGCTTTATGTAAAAATTGAAGTCTCAATTAAATAGTAGTTTAAGATTTCCCAGATTCATTTAAATCCCAGGTCTGTGTTCCTCAAATATTAACTGAAAACACACAGAGTGGGAGACTGTCTTCCTACTACTATGACTGTAAATACAGTCATCCTGAATGGCCAACCAATTGTTCTGAAAAGGTCTGATTCCACTTAAACTGTCTCAAGATCAGTTGAGTGACTTATAACAATTATTTGAACAGATAGTACCTAGTTGAATTAAAAATATGCACTGCATTATTTAGTACTCGTAATAACTAACAGCCCCTTTTTTTTTTCATTCTTTTTAAGAATCACTTGTATCTTGTATACAAGTCTGGCAGTCTCCACAGAAAACAGAAGTGGGTCACACAGACATACTTACAGTTCAACTACCTGCTTTGCAAGGACTTTGAAGTGTTACTCCAAAAACCCAGAGAGACCCAGTGGTTTTGCTTTCCATTCTTTTAAAATTTTGTTGCAAAGCCCGACTCCCTGAGTTCAGTCCTGCGCCACTATCACTGATGTCAAAATCATTACGGTGAGGGTCCCAACCTGCCAGGGAGTTTACTGCCGTCTTTAAAAAGCCTCTAGCTGCAACTTCAGGGACCCACATGCTTCTCGAGATCTAGCCGTGAGGCGACCCCGGGGTTTAAACACAGCTCTACTCACACACCCGAACCGTAAAACAAGGCACCCAGCTCCCCTCAGCAGCCTCGCGCTACCCCTGACTACGCGAGGAGACTCGCGCCATTTCCCGCCCCGCCCCGCACGAGGCACACACCGGAAGAGAGGGGGCGGGCCTTCCGCTGGGCAGATGAACGGCCGCCGTCTCATGCCGCGCCTGGTCCCGCCCACGGGCGGAGGGAGAGGCGGGAGCTGAGCCCCGCCCCCAGCCCCGCCCCGGCGCTGGCCTCCGCCGCCGGAGAAGGCCGGGACGATGCTGGAGACGCTGCGGGAGCGGCTGCTGAGTGTCCAGCAGGACCTCACCGCCGGGTGGGTGCCACTGCGGTCCGGCCCGGCCCCGCGGGGCTGGCGGGGGGAACAGGAGAGGGACCCGCGCCTCGCAGCAGGGCGGGGAGGGGGAAGCAGGTGACCGGGGGCCGCGGGGTGGGGGCGGGGACTGGCCCGGCGGGCGGGAGGAGGAGGAGGAGGAGGAGGAGGAGGAGGTGGCGGCGGCGGCGGCGGCGGCGGCGGTGGCGGCTGCGGAGGCGGGACCCCCGGCCGCAGCCCTTCCCTCTCACCGTGGGTGCCCAGCGGCGGGTCTGGGGGTTCCCGCTTCCATGCCGGGACAGGCTGGAAACGCGGCCCCTGGGTCTAACCCAGCACCCCCCTCCCCCCACGTCCCTTCCCGCCTCGGCTGAGCGGGTCATGGCGGGCGGGCGAGCCCTGGCAGCTGCGTGGTGGCCTGCAGCTGCGGGCGGGAGTTGAGGGGAGGAGGTGCCGTGATGTTCGGGAGGCAGCTGCGGTCAGGGGAAAGGGAGGGCGAGAGAGAGAGAAACTGCCGTTTTGAGAGAGCGGGGAAGACGTGAATGGGGTCAATTAACGCGCTTGAATTTTTTATGAAGTAACTGACCTTCAAGGTTTTATGGATTAAGGTAATTGCTTAAAGACCATCTCTGTACTCTGTTCGGCATGTGAAAAGCTTTTCTTGGAAGATGAGTTGCCGCTTGGGGAAAAGAAGCGCAGGATAAGCGGAAGGAGCAGCCCTTTCCTTACATTAAACACTAGAAAGATATTCTTCCTACGTTGCCGCACAAGGGTTTTTTTAGATAGGTCTTGTATCAATGCTATTTTTAGTACAAGCAGGTGGTCCAAATGAGCATTACTGGAAGTCAGTGGATGGCCAGAGAACAAGGTCATGCCTGGGCTGCAAAACTGTTCGTTCATAATGAGCAACAGGAGAGTATCGTGTTGTAATCAATTACTTTTAAAAACTGCCTGGTCTTTGGCCATGTTGAGGTTGCCTTATAATACCCCTATGCTAAATATTTATATATAGTGATGGGAGTCTGTGTACTCCAGAAACTTAAATACTTTATAATTACTTGCACCAGTATATGATGGTCCAGAGAAATTGATAGAATAAGCTACCAATCAACTGGATAAATTGTTTATATGTTATCTGTCTCATCTTAACAAACAGTAATTGAATATTAAAATGTCTTAAGAACACGAAGACATTGCTTATTGCTGTCTATCTTTCTGTTTTGTTGTTATTTTTAGAACTTCTCACAGGGTGTGATGCCTCAGTACAGTGTAAAGTTCTTCTGAAAAAGGTGTTTTTCATATGTTGAAAGAGGACAACAGAAAGGTCATAACATGCTGGATCCAATGGTCATTTAACTCTGTATCTCCATGTATTGCTGCAATGGAGTCAATGTTTCCATGTACTAATTTGCTTTCTTCCTTGTATTGCAAAGTGTTGTTCTGTTTTGAGAACAGTCTCTGATTTCATCATTTCCATCTTTGTGTTTTAGCGGCTCCATTAATGGGTCTTTCTTGGAGTGTTCTCTCTTCTAGTGTTGTTTTCATCTGCAGTGTAATCTGTTGCCATTGGGAACCTGTATCTCAGACCCACAGTAGCAGAGGCTGTGGAGAGCATCAGCTTTTTTCCTGTAGTGTCCCCATAGATGCAGGCCAGAACATGACTTGTCCTGTTTTGCCCCCTTTCTCTTCCTAGACAATGCAACCTCAGTGCCATAGTGCTCTGGACTACTCTGTTCCCTGCCCCACAAAAGTGGTAATAGAAGTAATTCTATGCTGTTAAGACTTCAGTTCAAAATGGTCAAAACCCAAATAAAGTATTTGTGGTGTCAAGAATGCTGGGCCAGTTGTGGCCAACTTGTTAACTACGCATGAATACTTGCAAAGTGGAACAGTTGGATTTCTTGAAACATTGTGAGGGAGAAGCTTTTCCAGGACTTCTAAGGAAATAGTATACTTCCAAAGGAAGAAGGGAACGTTTACGTGCTGCTGAAAAAGGTTAAATCTGGGGTTGTGTGGTCTAAAGAAAGAGCGATTTAGGGTTATTGGCCATTTCTGTGTACAAAGAAATGAGCTCCCCTTCCCCCTGCTCAGCTGTGTCTGCAGTCTACTTCTGTGCATCTTGTGAGTGAGGTATCTAGATTTTGACCCATTTACCTCCAAGCAATCTTTTGCAGGAGGAGAAAAAGCAGAACAGTGAGCTGTGTTTGTCTGTGTTCAGGCAGTAATTTGTGTACTTCTGACAGCTTGAGTGATGTGGCGCACACTACCTCTACTTTGTACAGAGAACACTGCTGAAAGGAAGCCAATATTGTATAGTCTAGTGATAAATCCTTTACCCTTTACTTCTGACTGCCTGGCAGATATTCTAGTAAGAGAACTGGTAGTTGTGACCCAGTATTTCCTTCAGTGCCTGTGTGCAGAGGAGTGCTGCTGTTGCAGGCTGGGGTGAATACTGGGGAACGTGACAGAGGGCAAATTGCAGAGCTTTCTGCAACGGTGTTGTTCTTAGTGTGCTGTGGTGGTTGTTAGCTTGACTATTATGAACTGCGCTCCAACAGGGACAAGAGACCTGTCTTAGCATGTCTTTTCTCAAATTGTCAACCACCTATTTTGCTGTAGACCTTTAAGGTTTCTTGTTTGAGTTCCTGGAAATTGGTGGTGCTCGAGACTGGAGGAATGATTGGGCTCATCCTAGAAGGAGCCTGAATATCTTCGTATTAGGGGTGTTTCTCAGTCACTGGATCACTCAGGATTATATATCTCTATGTCATATCTGAAGGATACCTTTGGAGCTTGTAGCTCATTTCCATCTTGCTCATGTCTGCGTGTCCTTTATTTCTTCCTAACCCCTGGTGTCCTGGACAGCTGGAACTCCAAAGGGCTTAGAGGCTGAGGACATCTATCATCTTGGTGGTCAGAGAATAGCAGTAGGTTTTGGTTCTCACTCTGCCATGCCAACTTGAGTAGCATATATGGGTTGACTGAAAAAGAGTAGAGTGGATAAGAGTTGTGTGGTGTGGGGGGTGTGTGTGTGTGTGTGCAGGGTCGTTTGTTGTTGGTTGGTGTTTGGGATTTTTTTGATTGTTTTGTTTTTTGATTTTTAGGAACAAGATACCAGTCAGTTTGAAATTGGCAATAGGTGAAATAAGCCTCAGATAAACTCAGTAGTAGTGCATTGTGGTGATGCTGCTGGAGATTCTGATAGTTGGCAGAAGAAAAGTGATGCTGTTTTGTGTTGGCAGATTTATGGCAAGTGGGTGCCAATGTCTCTGTGTGACTGCCATGCTTTTCCTTAGTACATATGCCTTCTTGTAAAGGGTGTTCTTCAGGATTGGATTGGTTATTTCTATGCAGATCTTTAATACCTGTCTCCTAAGGAAGCAGTATCAAGAGCTGGATGACTTGGATATATAGCTCCTATTAAACTTTTCATACTCAATTACTTGATGCACTTGTAGAAAAATCTCATAATTTAGAAGCAGTGTAAGTAGAAATAGTTTCATATGACAGTCTCCACAAAGCTAAGTGAAATTTGATTTATTTGAAATAAGCCAAAGCAAAATTAACTATAATAGACTGGAATTAACACATTAGGTTCAAACAAGTTGTTCTCTGGTTTTGGTGTTGGAAATGTCTGATGGTTTTGTGTTTTGATTTATAGGTTGAAGACTTTGGGTGACAAATCAAGAGAAGCAAAAAAAAGCAGGCAGAGGTACTTCTGAATGTCTTAACATATAGCTTATTGATCTAGGATGCTCTTGGTAAAGAAAAATTTTAAAGTGACTCATATATGAGCCAGTTACAAGAACACTTGTATATAATTTTACAGAATATTTTTTGACAACAGAAGAGCTTAACCCTAATATGGAAGAAGTACTTTGCTTAATAGAACCTTCATTGATAGGCCTAAATAATTTGATGGCCATCAATCAACGACTATTTAAATTATGTGAATACTCAACGTTACTGTGGTACTCTGTACAAGATTCAGGTTGCAGTAAATGTAATTGTTTATAATCTCTGTGAATCTCATGTACTAAAATTGTAATTTGGGTTTTTTTAGTGCAAGAACTGAAATATGAGGCTTTTTATTGTGGAAAATAGATGTATAATGGAGTACTTCAATTATCTGTTTCAAGAAGATTTAAGAGTTGTGGTGGTGGGTTTTTTATCCTCTGTTTCACTATATTGTTCATTCTTTCAACCTGTATAAACTATAGGGAAAGACTACTTAATATCTGTACATAATGTCTGTAAATGTTGCTGCTTCAAATAAGCTCAGATATGCTTTAGTGTAAAGCATGTTCGTACTAAAACACAGTGTGTAGACACAAATTTGTTTTAAAACAAGTCCTGAACAAAAAATAAGGCATCTGAAATAAACTGTATTAAGTTCTGAAATTTGATGTTTTGGATGTAAAGGGTTCTTTTAACAGAAGACTGGTTGTATTGACAAGACATGGAAACTAAACTAAGAATGGGTGAAGGTTTGAATACAACTATTTTAGGCAACTGCCTTCTCTGGATGTTTCCAGTCCATAATATTTTGGTTCATCTGGTGTACTGTAAATACCCATCTTTTTTTGAGAAAAGCCCTGGACCAAACAATTGGATCATCACAAATAGGGGAATGCCAGGGTGACCTCTGCTTTGCTGATAAGGTTCTGGGACAAACACAGCTTAGCTTGATTGTAAGGATGTTTGAGAGCTTGTGGGTCAGGAGCAGAGGAGATGCCAGTAAGGGTGGTGTTGAGGTGGGAGTTTGTTACTGACCATCTGGTCAGGAAGTGAATGTTGTCCTCTCTAAACTTGAGGAATTCTCTGTGTCATTAAATCCCCATTCTTGTGGGGCCTTTAACTTCCTTGACATCTGCTGGAAGGAGAGCACAGCAGGATGCAGTCAAGAAGAGTTTTGGAGGGTGTCAGGGATAACTTCTTGATACCTTCTTCATATCTTCTTTGGCATGCAGGAATAGCCTTAAGAAAGCTAGAGCTCACCTAGAATTGACATTTACAAGAGATGTTAAGGACAAGAAGAGCTTCTAGCCCTGCACTGGTAATAAAAGACTGAACAAATAGAACATGGGATTGTTGATGAATGGGGTGGATGATTTAGTGACAGCAAATGACAGTTGTTGAGGTACTCGATGCCTTTGTTGCTTCAGTCCTCACAAACAAGGTCTCTCAGTCCTCTGTGCTTAGTGAAAGGGTTTGAGGAAGTGACTGACCAGTAGTGGCTGAAGATCGCTTTGGGGAACTCAACCCATAAAAGCACATAGGACCATATGGGCCAAAAGGTACTTCATGAAATTCAAGAGGTATAGATGCAAAGTCTTTCCCTGGGAAGAAAATATCCCCTGCAACAATACAGACTGGGGCTGACTAACCAGCCGGGAAGCAGCTTTGCTGAAAAGACCCCGGGGATCCTGGCAGACAGCAAGCTCTATGTGAAACAGCAACATGCCTGGCATCAAGGAAGGCCAACAGCTTTCTGGGCTATATGAACAGGCAGTAGGATTGAGGGAGGTGTTTATCTCCTGCACTCAGCATTCCTTAGACCATATCCAGCTGCTATGTCCACTTTGGGCCCCCAGTGTGAGAAAGGCATTGATAACCTGGAGCAAGTTTAGTGGAGGGCCACCAAGGTGGTTGGGGCTGGAACTCTCTGTATATGAAGAAAGGCTGACACTGGGGCTTGTTCGGCCTGGAGAATAGATGACTTTGGGAAGACCTAACAGCAGCCTGTCATTACCTATGAAGAGGTTATTGAGGCGATTGGTATGTGGTGGGAACAAAAAGGTGATAGGCATAAGTTGAAACAAGAGATGTTCAGACAGGAAAAGGTTCTAAGGAAAAGCTTTTTCTTCATGAGAACAGTCAAGCAGTGGAACAGGTTGTTCACAGAGCCTGTGAAGTTTCTGTCCTCAGAGGTTTTCAGCTTACAACTGGACAAAGCCCTGAGCAAGCTGGTCTGATCCTAAAGCTTGTCCTGCTTTGAATAGGAGGTTGCACTAGAGAGTGCCTGAGATCCCTTCCCATCTCACTGATTTTATCACTTTTCCCTTGGTTTAAGGAAAAAGAGGTTTCATTTATGGTATTTGGTTTTTTTCCATTCAAATTGTTTGGATGACAGTGCAAAACAGTCTCTTCTGGTAATCTTCCAAAAGACGAATCTTGGATGATATCGAGATCTTCACACTTAAAAGTGCTGCATTGCTAATTTTCTTTAACTTATTAAGTTACCTTTATATTTCAAGCTGTTATTAATGATAATATATGCATCCAATAGGAGATCATTAGAGCATTAAACTGGCAAAGGTTCTTTAGCTCAGTATTTATTTTTAATGTAAAGAACTTGTGTGGTAGTGTTATTTTTGGAATGTTTCTGTTCACTGTTTCAAGTTAAAACAATGTTTGTCCTGCATGTTTATTAACTGTACTAAGAAATTATCTCATAAAAGTTATTTTTAATGGACATAGTCAAAAAGAGTTAAGAATGGGCTATGATAAAATAATGAGGGGAAAAAAGCCAACCCTAGCTTTGGAATATTCTTGTAAGATACACTGTCTAATGCATTTTTAACCAGAATTGACAAAATGTTTATGAAAGTGAATATTAGGGAATATTTCTGTGCTCAGCATAGCTGTCAAACACAGATGTGTGTGGACACATTTTTTATAACAGCCTTCTATTAATAACATTTGTATATTTACAATTTGTTTTATAGAACTGTTCAGTGTTTGCCAGAGTTTTCTGCTGGACTGGAATTACTGAGCAGGTATGACTTTCCATGTCTTTGTTAGTGTCTGCTTCCTCTAATTGCAGAAATAACTATTAGGTTAAGAAAATGAGAAGAAAATCAAGGTTTTACTAGTAGTTTTTTGGATGTTCTGCAGTTAGTAGAGTAGGGGTGATTACCAAATGGTAAATATGTTTAAAGCTTGCCCAGTTCTTAAGCGCTGTTAAATGTAAAATGCAGTTAAGTGCTGTTAATGAAACAGAAGTTCTAGAGGAAAAGCAACATTTCAAAGATGACTTTAGTTTATGGTCTAAGGCACCAGGGTGAAGGAAGCCAGCACTGAGGCCCAGCCTGTGGTTTTAATTTGATGTTTTATAACTTTTGCATATTTTATATTATTTCATTGCATTATAATAGAGACAGTATGCCTGTCATTGCCGTGAAAAGAAAGTGTATTCCATGTGTATTTAATCACATTTTTTCTGAGTAACAGAAACTATCTGTATTATAAATTTCTTTTGTATTTTTATCTTTAAAAAAAATCTGTCTGTTTTTTGGGGGGGTAGGAGGGGTGTGGTTACAGTCTTGTTAATATTTTTAATTTTCTTAATGAAATTGGATTCCAAGTAGTGCTTAAGGCTTTTATGTGTTGTCTTATAAATATTACTGGGTCCATTTAGCTCTTAATGTAAGCTAGTAGACTAAAAAACATGTATCACTTTTTCTTTGAAAGAAATTATTTCTTACTATATTTTTGTCTTGGTAGAACAGTAAATACTAGAAAGAACTGTACAGCTTTTTAAACTTATTTCTGGTAGTCCCTGTAAGTATAAGCACAGTGGCATCCATGAAATCCTCTTCCTTTGTAAGGGGAGCACAGTAAGAATAGGCATTTACCTTTCTTCACTTCAGATATGAAGATGCTTGGGCTGCCCTTCACAAAGGAGCCAAAGATTGTGCAAAGGCCGGAGAGGTAAGAAAAAATAACAATGCCACACTTGAAATATTTTTAAATGTGTAAATAATTTTAAACTAAAATTTTTAGTACCACTGTACTGGGTTGACCCTGGCCACTAGGTAAGCACCCACACAGTCTTGTTCACTCCCTCACCGGTGGGACAGAGGAGAGAACAAAAATGAGAAAACTCATGGATCAAGATAAAAACAGTTTAATAATTGAAGGACAGAGGAAAAACAAGTGATGCAAAAGCAGTCACTTGCAACATCCTGTAAGCAGACCAATGCCCAGCCAGTCTCATGGCAATAGTTACCTTGGAAGACCAAACCCATAGTTTTTATTGTTGAGCATGATGTTACGTGGTGTGAAATATCCCTTTGGCCAATGGTCAACGGTTCCAGCTGTGTCCCCTCCCAATTTCTTGCCCACCCCCAGCCTACTCTGCTGGGGGAGCAGGGATGAGTAGGGAAGAGATAAAGCCTTGACACTGTACAAGCATTGTTCGGCAATATCCAAAACATTGGTGTGTTATCAACACTGTTTTGTTCAGAAATCCAAGACACAGCATCATACAGCCTGCTATGAAGAAAATTAACTCCATTCCAGCTGGATCCAGAACAACCACTATAATGAAAAATTAATGCTCTGTATTACTGCTTGGGAAAAATGGCAAGTTGCATTGTTTTTTACTGTGGTTTTGAGACGGCGTTTGGCAGGCAGCTGATGGTATGGATTGGAATGTCCAGTTCGTCTTGTTTCTCACAGCTTTTCCAGATTTGATGGTACTCAGCCTACAATTAATATTCTTAAAGTATTAAATATAGATATTGTAAAAATAAAAATTTTCTGTGATCGTGTTTCTCACAAGGTATCATCTAACAAGAATTATCTGAATTTCATTCTCCTGTTTACTGTCTGACATTGCAATTAGTATAACAAACAGTGAGTGTGAGAATTTCCTAGTGCTTCTGAAGTACTTTTCAACTGATAGCGACACCCGAAATTTCTTGTCTTCTGTCTTTTGTTCAGATAGTTGCAATCAATATTTGCACTTAAGCAAAAAATATTAAGTATATCAGCTTACTGTTTTTATGTGGGATATGTTATGTTAGAGAAATATATTGAGAAGTATGACTTTGTCAGAGTGTGGCAAGAAGATGGTGGTAAAAATAAGACGTGTCCAGAAGTTTGGATGGTTGGTTTTTGCACTCATCTGCCATTATTTGTAAGATTCTAAGTTAGCTAGGAATATTATTTTGAGACTGCTTAAGACATCTTGACATTGCCAATAAATGGCAGTGTAAGCAATAAACAGTAATGTAAACAATGTAATCTAAACAATAATGTAATGCAAACTTTAAATAATGTGATGCAGTGTAAACAATTGCAGAAATGATGTTGCATGTTACTGCTGTAGCTCTAATAAAAAGTGGGGGGGTGGGACTGAGAAAGTATAGAATATATTTGGAGTTGAGACATGTTGGTGGTTAGTTTCAGGGTAGGGCTGTTGCACTGACACTGTTTGCTGCCCTCTTGTAGTGGACAGGGAACAGCAAGATTTGAGTTGTCTGGCTGTAAAGATTCAGGAAGTGTCTGTGCTTTCTCCTGATTTTGTTCAGTTTTCCTGCCCTGGAAGTAAAGTGTCAAATAGTGTGGTTTATTTCTGGAACGAAGGGAAATAAAGCTTCCAGTAAATGCTATCAGTGCATTCATTGCTCTGCTGTTCTGGAGGTCAGCACCAGAGTTCCCATTTCAAACCTTGTTTAAGGGGCAGAGAGCGTAAGCTGGGTGGCCATGATGCAGAGCAGGACTGAGCTGGGGGGTTCTCTGTCCTGGCTGAAAACTTCACTTTGACCGGCTGCATCCTCCCTGACTCTTCCGGTTTCTTTAGGAGTCTTCTCTGTATCTTTTTCCAATGGATAAAAACCTCACAGCTTAATAAATTTTGAAGAGGTGAATTTAGGGTAAAAAAGATAATGTTCTTATTTCTCTTGCCTAATATCATGGCCCACCTCTTCTACCTATTCCAGTGAAAACCCTCTGTTATTAGAGATGAAGTTCTCTCTGCCAGCTTTGTGTTCTTTACTGCTTGTGATGATTTTTTTTTAATAAGATCTCTTAAACTACTTCCTTACAATTTTGTAATACTTGCAAAAGTTTACTTTAAAAATTGTAGTTCTGAAAACAATGTGAGGTTTCATATATATAAAACCAATGTAACCTTAATATCACATATTATGGCTGCTTGGGAAAATTAGAATGAGAAACTTGAAAATGAAAAAGGTGAAAAAGAAAAAAATGAAAATGGGAGAATCCAAAATATGTATTGCCTTTATAAAAGTACACGAGATTGACTGTACTATGTCAGATGTAAAGGTCCACTTGTCCAGTTTCCCATTTCTGGTACTGGCCAGTGGCAGATAAACTGTTCATGCTGTCTCATTTATAAGTGTTGAATCAAAAAAGGAAAGTAAAAATTTCAAGCTTTAATTGCTGCCTACAGTCTTACCATGTTAAATTATAGATGCTAACTACTAGTTCCATCTACAAAATTGTCTTAAAAATACTGCTTTTAGCTGATCGTAATTTTAGCTGCATTCAGTTACCTCTGGGCTGAACTGTTTTTCTGCTATTTGCCCCCATCTCATGGTGTTAGGGGTTTTTTGTTTGCTTTACTGTTTAACTGATATAAATCCCATATCTCATCCTCAAAAATAGACTTGGCTTTATTTAAATAAGGATGGTGGTCTTGCAAAGCGGTTCATCACTCAGTGGGCTTTGGAATAAGTTTTCAAACCTTGTCTGGTGGAATAGGATGGATTTTTGACAGGGATAGGTAGCTGGAGGAATCTGGAAATGTGAGAAGTTGTCATTCTAAAAGAATATGTCTCAAGTGAGTAGAATTGTAAATCTCTTGAACTCCTTTGCCCATTGCTCAGACCTTTTCTGTTTCTGCAACTAAATTCTACAAAACCTGAGGAATTCAGAATGCAGATACAGCCATGGGCTGCAGTTGTGTGCAAGAGGAAGAATGGGTAATGGAACTAAGAGCAGGGAAACTATAACTGAATCATCTCAAGTATCATATATGAAGGGAAACATTTGTTACCTAAGATCTCCCAATCTTGATGTTTTTCATAGAATCTGACCTATATAAATAAAACTTTTTAAGCAGTGTATCCATAAAATATTTCCTACATTGATTAGTATATTGAGAAATAACTTTTTATCTTGTTTTGATCAATGTATTTTGATATAAATATTTCATACTACAGGGGCTTTTTTGACCATGTTGTATATTTACTTGAGAAGTACACAAGTGGCAGAGCTATGAGGTTGCTGTGCTGACCTTATGCTTGCAGATGCATAAGAATTCAAAAAATTAGTCAAGATGCTAGTACATAGGTTCATAAATTTGCAAGTAAAGTAAAGAACCTGTTTGTTTCAGCTGGTGGATAGTGAAGTTGTGATGCTTTCTGCACATTGGGAGAAGAAAAGGAACAGTCTGGTGGAACTACAGGATCAGCTCCAACAAATACCTGGGTTTTTAGCAGATCTGGAATGCCTCACGGCAAGCCTAGGTAAGGTTTTATAGACATAACAAGCGTTCAAGTCAGTAGAGAGGATTAGACTGAAGTTGCAGCTGTTGTAAACTTTGCAATTATAAAATTTAATTTGGCTTCCCAAACACATCCTTTCTATTATAAAACGGTAGTTCTTAAACTGATTTTGTAAAACGGCAAAATTAGTAGTGGTTGCTCTCCCAGCAGTTAAAATACTGTATGTGTCATTATTTGGAAAAAAAAAAAGAATTGTATGGCAACTGCATGTCTTGGTGTGAACAGTTGAAAATTATTATTCTATAAATCTTTTTAAATTCTTAAAAGATTTTTAAGTAGTGTGAACATTCTTGTATATAGTTGCTTCTCTTTGGGTCTATGTTATTTTATATAAATTATTTTAAGTCATCATTTGGTCAGGGGTGGTGGGGAGCAAGAAATTCACCTGGCTTGGGACACTTTCAAGGCAGAAACTTTTTGTTGAGAGTAATTGTTGGTTCCAAAGCTAGCTTTCACAGTTTAAGTTGGAGTACAAGGTTAAGCTATTTTGAAGTGATACCCAGCTGTGTGAAACTAGCAATGCTGCATATTAAGGTTACCAGATACTTCATGTTTGTTACATGGGTTCCAATTTTTAGAACTTTACCAAATGTTAACCTACCTATTTAATTTAAAAGATGAAAAGGTGAATCCTGTAGTGCACTACTTCTGGAAACCTCTTATACAAAACAGTTGATCTGCTGTTGCAAATGAAATTAGGAGAAAATGTTCTGGCTTCTTAGTCTCTGAAAAGCTCTAGTGTTACTGAGTCTTGAAACAGGGGTGCAGCGTTTGACAAGTAGCAAGCCTTTCTGTCAGCAGTAGGCCTCTTGCTGCCTCCATGAAAATCTGTTCAAGTTGCATCAAACTGAAGTTGTGAAAAACTGCTGTCTGTGCATGGATTTTAGTAGCTAAGTTCCCCAGGGAGTCTGCCTGCACTATTCCTACACCAGCTGGGAATTATGCAGAAATTCTTCATGTAATGAGCTCTTGTTTTTTGTGGGGTGGGCTGGATTTGTGTGCTGGCACCTGATGTGAAGAAAAGGAGGTTTCTTTTCTGTGTTCAAAGGTTAATTTCTCATTCTGTGGTCAGTGATATGCACAAATCAGCTTTTGTTCCTAGACAGGCTGCTAATAACTTTGCTATTTCTTTCTGAACCAAGAAATATATTTCATTTTTTATTACAATATTCTTATACCACCTTATTTAGTAAGGCTTTATCCTGTGTGGTAAGCATTTAATGTTGGCTTTTTGAAAAGCTCAATTATTTTCTAAGGAAATATCAATTCAAATAATGATTTATTTAAATACTGATTTTAATATCATGCACAAAATGATGCAGTCCACTGATAGACCAAAGATAAACAATATAATAAAACGTAGTGGAATTGTCTTTATAGTTCATAACTGCAAATGCTATAAATCCTCATGAATTAGGGTTACCTTCCCATTCCTAATATTATAGTTTTATGAACCAGAATTAATCTCACCCTGATTGTAGACTTGGAGAAGGCTCACTGTCTCTAGAATATTTTTGGTACTGTACAAGCAGGATTTAAGGAAGCATTAACCAGTGTGCCCAGGGAAGCTAATGATTTTTGAACTCTACTGCTAAGGTTGCGAGATTTGAACCAAATCTTCTAGTCTTACCTCATATGTCAGATTTCAGTCAATTCATCTAAAGGTTTTTATTAGTTCCTACTAGCCACTGTGAGTTTTTTGGAATTGTTTTTTTCTGGTAAGTTTTATAGAGTCTATTTGAAGACAAAGGTATAATTTATACCAAATTCAACATCTACACTTCTGGAAGTGATTTACCAGAAATTTGTTGTGATACTCTGCTCGCTGTTTTTAGTTTTTATAACTCTGAACTATGCTTTTTATAAATGTCAACTGTATTCACTTTTCCAAGAGATCTTTAATACTGTGGCTGTGAATTTTAAATACAAGTGAAACATTCTGTAAAAAAAAATGTGAATATAGTATTATAAACTGCTGTGTGCTGAGTTGTGCATTCAAGATGTAATTTGGCTAATCTTCATCATTTCAGAAAAGTAACGGTTCTGTGTTGTGACATGATATGCTTTTAATAAATACATTAATGCTTTTTTTTGAAAGTAGATAGGGAATCCTGGCTGCCTTTGATAAAAGAAATTTCAGATAATGGAAATGAGCTTTTTAGTGACCTACTTAAAATTGGTATGAGTCATGTACAGATTCTTCATTCAGCTTTTGCTGTGTATTATTACAAGACACATTTTCATTAGTGCTTTTATAAAGTCCTTTAGGTACTCGCATTATCAGTCATCCCTCCAGGTAAAAAGGCTATGTCTTTATTTGATAAATTTATTGTATTATGCAGTGTCTTGTAGCTGCTGTTTAAAACCTTGAAAAAAAAAATTACTCTCAGGTAAAAGTGAAAAGGACAGTTACTGCCCTCTCAAAGTCCAGAATTTGAATCATCACTTAAGCCAATTGTTATTTGAGATGTTGTAGAAAATATCTGCTTGCCAGTATCTGACATACTTGTCTTAGTATGAAATATGCCTCATGTTTGAGGAGTGGCATTTTGCTCAAATATCCGTTTTGATTTCAGCAAATGAATGCATACAAACCTTGATCCAAATTCAATTTTCACCTTTTTTTTTTTAAACATCTAATGTTAGACATCAATTTCATAGTGTTTTCAGAAAGGCTGGTCATGAATGTAGATGACAGATCCAATATAGTGTGAAAATATTTAGACTGGCCAGACTGGGAAGAAAAAGGTGGGTATATATTCACAGAGATAAAAGCCATTGCTTCCTAATCTTTAATAAATATTTTTTTCCAAGTATGGGTAAGATGAGTCTGTAAATCCATTAGGAAAACAGAAACTTTTCACATTGCTTAGGGGAGATATCCTTGTTTATATCTTGATCAGAAGGACATGCTTTATTTTCAGATTGTGTGCCAAGTTTTGCAGTTGCCATTTTCTAGCTTTGCAAAATTAAATCCAGTTTGTTCAGAGAAGCACAAGTATTTTGCATAGAAGGAAAAAAAAAAAAGGACATGTATCCTTTATTTCAGAAGTGGGATTAAAGTATTTTTAATGGCCTCTTCAGACATTAAGGAAATGTAGTAAAACTTGTGAAATGTAAGGTCACAGTGATGATAACGTCTTTTTCATTAATACCATTTTCTGCTTGAATACAGAAGGAAAAACATCCTAGTATTCTTGCTATGTAGTTTCAGCAAAGAACTTACTTTAGCTTCATGTGAGTGGTATGGTACTAGCTGGGCTTAAGAACTTTTCTTTAGAAACAAATCAAAATTGAGCACTAGTAGAATGTAATTATGTAAAGAATTTTTTTCAAGTGTTGCAGCTGAATTGAGCTCTTCCTGAATATATATGTCTTTCACTGCTCATTTTAAGTTTAGTAACCTGTGTCCCTGTCTGACCTAGGGGAAGAGAGAATTTCTCTGATGCAATTGTTTCCACCCTTTCTGTTTTCTGCCTTTTTGGCTTTTAGTCGGAAAACAAATTGACTTTGTAAAAATTTCTTTCATACTCCTTGGTGGCTCCTGTTGTTTTGGTGACTGGGACAGTGCAGGAAGGCTGCATTTAATGTTACAGTATGAAAAATTGAAAACTGTAATATTTTCTGATACACAGCTGTCATTTAGCTTTTCTGATAATTTTTGTACTACTGCAGAACTACGGGTTACATAGGTTTCAGTTAAAAGAAAATTTATGTAGTAAATTTAAATTAACTAAACTGTAGAAAGAATGTGTTTTCAGGAATAAAATTGTTTTTTGTGATTCTTGGGTTCTAGATAAATACTCTGATACCTGAATAGCTGCTAAACATCGTACACTGATGGAAGATAATTCAATCTAATGTCGTCTGATCAAACATTAACGTACTTCAAAAAAATTAAAACCAAGAAGTAGAACTTTTAATAGTGTTGTACCTGTGATAGTGTAAGAAGTACAGGCAAGCTAATATAATGGAAATGATGTCACCTGAAGAACAAGTTATTTTTTCAGCTATCTAATAAAAAAATATTATCTCTACCAAGTGTGGCATATTACTATACAGGAAAATTCATAATCTAAAGGCACAATGGATTTTTTTCCTAGCCTCCTTAAAAATATTAAAAGGAGGAGATGTTTTTCTCCTTCATAGCATTGCTGTTTCAGAGTGAGATGGTGACTGTTGCCTGACCATGTGGTTGTGGGATTTCTTGAAGGGCTAGAAAAGAAGTAGTAGTTTGGCAGGTATTTTTAAAAACATTAGCAGGCTTTCTGGGGCAGATTCATTCTAGGTGCCAACTTGAACTATAAACTGGAAATTAATTTCTAAATTTCTTATTTTTGCTAAATACCTTTTTAAAAGTATGATCTTATTTATCTGTGAATATAGATAAGAGCTGTTCAAAGCATTATGGTTTAAGTTTCAGATTGATTAAATATGTGGCTTTGGAACTTCCTTTTAATGCACAGTGCATACATTCTTACTTGGGTAGGAGAGATGTTAATTCACAGTCATAGCTGGTGCTATTGCTATGGAGCTAGTCTTCAACTATTTTTGTGAAAAGCAACTACGTTGTCTTTCACTTCAGAAAGAAAAATTCTGAAACCTGTGTTGCAGTGAAGTGGGATTGTTGTCTTCTGGAGGCATCTTAAGTGTTCATTTCTGTTCTTCAGGAGGACAGTGTTTTCTGCAGTTCCCACTAGAGGCTGCTCAAACGCTAGTGCTAGGAATCACTTGCCCTCTAGAATTCACTTTTCTTCATCCTCTTTATTTTCCTGTTCTTTGTTGTTGTCTTTTAATATTATTTCAATAGCAAGTACAGCAAAGCAGGTGGTGGGTTTTTTAAGTGGAAAAAACAGTGGTTGATAGGTACCTTACTAAATTATCTTGAGCCCTGCTGTGTTTGTGAATTTTGCAAATTAGTAAGTGAGCAATTATTCTGAAAAGCAAGATAGCATAATACAGACATTTCGGTTTTAATGCACTCAGAAAAGTCCATTTCTTAAGCAAAAAGAGACCACCAGTTGTAATTGTAGTCATGATATTGCCCTTGAATACATCTGGATTTTGTGAAAGTTGAGTGTGTGGTAAACACAACGGATGTTCCACATCACAATCTGTAGAACTGAAAACATTTTTTTTTCCTCAAACTTGTTTCCACATTGTCAACTGCCTTTTTTTTTTCCCCATTCTCTCCCCCCGCAGTGATCTGTATACAGATAAATAATTTAAGGAAATCTTTACTGATTATATGATTCATGTTTCCCTTTCTGATTGTTGTGGAGCAGTTCCTTACTTGTTAGGGACTAAAAAAAATCTTATTAAATAGTTAGAGCTGAACATATGAATATGCGTGCTAGGAAATTTGTTTACGAGGTCTTAACTTTTGCTTTTCCAGAGGGACCACTAGGATAGCAATTTCTAACTGGGTAATGGCTAAGAAAATTGTAATTTTGTATACTTCAAGATAGGCTCCAGGTACAATGACCAATCCAGAATTGAAGATTTGACTAATGCCTTCAGCTTGCTGTTTACCTTCTTTTGAGCATCCAAAACACATTAACTTTAAATCGCCTTTTTTTACCTTAATAGTTATTGTCTAGCTTTATGAAGATTGCTTCTGTCTGTTACAGGAAAAGGTGAAACACAGCCATTTGCCAAAACTCAGAGTTGCTTTAGGTTTTCTGCTATTTCATTCCATCATCTGTGTAGTTCTTTGCGTGAACAATCAAGTTCATACACTGTAACGGGTTAGTGTATCTGTCTGAACTGCAAACTCCCTTCTATTCTTTGGTTGCTATTTTGTTTGTAAAAATGTGATTTATTCTTCCTCCTGCAATTTACCTTCCCTCTGGTGTAGGAGAAGTCCTGGCAAAAGGGTGTCCTGTATTCACACAGCTTCATCCTAGAGTGACTAACTGGTTAGAGTTTGGGAAAGTAGTTTTTCCACTTTCAGATCCTGAGGAGGGACATGGAGTTCAACATGTCACTCACAGGGAGAGTGATTCTTTGATACAAGATTCACATGGGATAATTTATCAGGTCAGAAGGGATGGCAGGAGTTCTGTAGTCCAAATTTCTACTCAAAACAGGGTGAGCTATGAGATAAGATCAGGTTTTTCAGGGCTTTTCATAGGCAAAAACTTTTTTTTAAGTTGAGACTGAGCAATTACAGTTAAAGAGGAGATAAAGAGGTTTTGCATGTTTTTAATTGCATGGGTATGTAAAATAGCTAAATCTAGAGATTTGCCGATTGGTAAAGGGTCTGTCTTCAGAGTAAACTTTCAAAGTCTATGTTCTTTTATGTTATCACAAGTTCATGTAAAAGTTAAAATTCTTTACTTACTCTCTGCTTTACTTTTGCTTCATTTGAATAATTTAAGGTTAGTACTGGTTTTGATCAGCACAGCTTTATTCCTCAGATGGGTACCAGACAGGAAGGGCTAAACTGACAGTCTGCCCAAGAAGCAAAATTAAATTAGGAGTTTTGGATGCTTCTTTTCCTGAAGTATAGACCACAAGCCTGTGAGACCAAGATGCTGAGGAAAATGCAGTGTTTCAGCATTTTACTACAAAGGGAACCTCAGATAGATCTCCTTTAATGTGGCTCTGCTGTCAGTCTTTACTATGTAATGTGGACTGAGATTTATCTTTCTGAGCCATTTATGTATGTGTAATTATTACCGTGTTAATTATGTACCTTTATGAATTCCTGTTTCTGTTCAGGTGAGTTGTCCATCTGTTGATACAATTTGATATTCATATAAATATTTCTTATAGCCCAGCTAGAGGCAAACTTTGAGGAAATGGAGAATCATCTATTGTGTCTTGAGGACCTATGTGAACAGTGTGAGTTGGAAAGATACAAATGTATGCAGACATTACAGCTGGAAAACTACAAGAAAACAAAAAGGTAAATGAAACAATTGCTATAAATATAAATTAGCATAAAATATAAGCCTTTTGTGATTACTTTTTTCTGTATATAATATAATTCCTTTTATTTTCATCTTTTAAAGAAACAGTAATCTTTGACGGAAAGTTGCGTATTTGTAATTATTTATTCATTGAATGTCGGTCTAACTCTTGGTGATGAACAAAGAGTGTGTGTGTCTGGAAAGTTATCACTACATTTTTGTTAAGATGAAGTTGTGTTTATTATTCTCTACAAACAATTTGAGTAAGGGCTATTGTTAACAAGCACTGATAAATTGTTGTTTCTTTTAATCCCTTGCCCTGTTTTTTGAATTTCTTTTTTTCCCCAGGTACCTGTAAAGTTAGAACTGTATTTTCCTCTATCTTACTTTCAGTTCTATCCTATCCTATGAGTACCTTTCGCTCTGTATGAAAGGTGTTAACCTCCTGCTATTCTCTTACTTGCAAAAACAGGGCATTACTGCTTGGAATCAAAGTTCAACTTGTAGCAGTATGTGTGAAAAGTCAGAACATCCAACTCTTGATCTTCATGTTTACCTAAAATATAAAGTAGCAAGAGATAAATATTAAAAGCTTAACTTAAAATGTCGACTTTCTTGTTTTTGTTACTGGCAGTGCCAAAAATAACCTTACTGAAGGAGATAATAAAAGCAGTATTAAGTCCATTATATAAATGAGGAAATTAATTAAATTGAAGCAATTCAACAGTCTCTGACAGACCTGTGTTAGGGAGTGGTGGGTAGATGTGGATGCTGACAGACCTGGAGCCAGCACTGACATGGGGATAACCAGGTTACTTCATCTGTCCAACCAGGTGTCCTTCTGTTAGTCAGAGGAAGCACCACTCTAGGCACCCTCCTTGCTTCTCTTGGTTGTTGAAGCAAGTTTGACTCATGTGGTGTGGTCAGAACAGCTGGTTCGGTTTATGGTCCTCATTAGGATGTGGTAATCAAGGGCAGACAGCTCTGGTCACATTTTGCATAGCTTATCCATTTTCCTTTTTCTTCATCCTCCTTTTGCTATCCTTGTAGCTCTTTTTTTTTTTTTTTTTAAAAAAAAAAAAAATCCGTCTCCTTCCAAATAAACAATCCACCCTAATTACTTTTCCCTATTGGTCCTGGTTTTGCTATTCAAATTTGCTATTTCTGATACCATTATATAGGGAATCTTGGCCTTCTATGGTGTTATGGTTACTGATGTACTGCTGGTGTTGCAGTCTGCAGACCCAGAAGGTCCCCAATACCTTAAAGGTCCCTCTTCAATTTTCTGTGAAGTTTGGCTGTTTCTCACCTAACTCCCTGTTAACCATCTGAGAAATCCATCCATCCCTCATGGTGCTCTCTGTAGCTTTTGTCATAGCTAGATGTGTTATCTGTCACATCTAGCAATTTCTCATGTCATAACCTTTAGTTTTTCACATCCTGTTCAGCTAGCTTGATCTCGGGCCAGGGCCTCGCAGTGGTCTTCCTGCAACCTGGGTTTTTTCTTTCCCAAGCCAGGGCAACACCATTTTCTGTCTTTCCAGGAAGAGTCAACATTAGTCAGTATGGCTGAATATTCACTTGTTCAGACCTATTTAAATAATTAAATAATTAATAATAATATTTTCAAAATTCAAAATGTGTGCTGTTTAACCAAATAACACACAAATTTAAAATTTGCATAAAGCAACAGATTTGTACCACCTAAAATATAGTAATATTTCTGAAGTTTTCTGAGTTTTGTTTGTTCTTGCTCCCTCTCCCCCTCCCCTAGCCTCTGCCTTCAGCATCAAAATAAAGTGTTAAACTGTTGCCTGCTCTGCTTAGCAGCATCTAATCAGTTTTATAAATAGAATGCTAAGCAAACTACTTAACGTAATTACAAGCTGATTACGTTTGGTCAGATCTAGACAAAACAGGAAAAATGCAGGTAATTTCTGGTTGATCATTACCACTGTATTTATTTAGGTAAGAAATTAACTGCTAGCTCATTACTAGGACACTTGCCAATGTAGATACTTGAAGAATGAACGGCCAGTTAACTTAATGTGAGTGTGATTTGTTATGTATGTTTGGAACTCATATCCTGTCTTCCTCTCTTTAGTGTTTGGGGTTTTTACTGTGATACCAGCTATTGAAAGCATGAAGTAGGGGTTCAGGAGTCTATGCTCTCTCTTTAACACAAGAATTATTTTCTGGGGGTAAGTGGTTTTGTGTAAAAAAAAAAAACCCAAGTTTTTCCTGTGTTTTGACAATATAGGGGTGAAAACTGAGATGAACACAAACTCTAGAAACTGGGGTTATTTTAAGCATGTAACAAAAAGTAATTTTATTTTAAAGTCACTGTAGAGCTTACGCTAGAAGCTCATGTATTTCAAGTCTTTTGAAAAATCTTCCTATATGAAAGATTTAGAAGTGCTTTAGGTCAACGTTAAACCTTTGAAATGCAGCTTATGGTAACTATGGGAACTGATTTTCGGAAATAGGTCTCCCTACTAAATAGAGCAACTTTATTTCAGTTCAAACAGATCAATTTTTTCTCTTTTGTCATTGTGTTGAGTACTAGTTTCAAAGTAGATTCAATCCAAGGTGTTTTCCACAATATATTTTTAAGCGTGCTGTTTGCGGGGACTGGTTGTTTTTCTGTGTGTTTATCTCTGGATTTTTAGTATTTTTTGTTTTTAAATCCATTGATCCAGGTACGAGTATTGTATGAAGTCCAGATTTCACCCTTGTTTTCTCTAGTTAGTCTTGCTGCAATTGTTTGTATGGATGTTAGCATTAAACCATGCTCTTTTGTTTCCTGTCCTTTTCTCAATCAAGCACAATTCTTCTTCCCTTCCCTTCATCCTCCTACTGAGAATGTACTGTTTCCGACTGCAGAGAATTCCTTGTATCACTCCAGTCTCCTATGGTAGTCCTTGCATTCCCAAGGCACTGCATTGTGTCCTTTAGGAAGCATTGTCAGAAGCTCACTTTTTTGTGCTGATTTTTATGTGCACCAAATTGCAGGCTTATGGCGCAAGACAAAATGCTTCTGTCCTGAAGCTGTACTTCCTATGAAGTTCTTAGTACTATTTGTATCCATTTCAGACAGATCACCATTTTTTGAAAAAAAACAACTGGTTATTTTACCAGTTAAAAGAAGCTGCCCAACTGCAACATTCTGTAGGAATACATTGGAGATAGCAAAGAGTCCTTGTCACTGGACATGTGTGAATACATGTTACTGTGTGTCATTTGACTTTAAAGATAGTTATCTATCTATTTTTTAGGATGTCTTGTTTAAGAATCCTTTCTGGTTTTTAGTACTTGTCTGCCTTGAGAACAGACGTAGAAGGAAAATGAATGAAGAAATCTAAAATCCTGAGTCTGAAGTATACTCTGATGCCTAGGGTATACTTCAACAGATAAATGTTTTTTGCAAACCTTAGTGGGACTATTTTTTTTTTTCTTTCTGGTGAGATGTAAAGAAATGCTTTACCTGAAGAGAAAATATGTTCTTAAAATGTATATTCATTCCTAATTTTTGTATTTTAAAGGTTTATTTGTTTTCAAATAATGTGTAACCCCATGCTTTGGTAATTAGTACAGCAGATGAGGAGTTGGACAGATTGTCATAATGTTTGTTAGATGCATTGCCGTGCCATGATGGTGGGTTTGTGCTTCTGGAGGAGAAGAGTGTTTGATTTACTTTCTCATTCAGAAGGGTATAAAATTTACAGAAGTTGCATTGTGTAGATTAGTGTATGTAAGAAAATGTCTTAATCAGTTACCACTGTTAAGTTCATTTCTTCTGTAGGGTCTTCTGTTGGTTTTATCCCTCTTTCTAATTGCTTTGGGAACATAAGGGACAGTGAGGATTGTTGCAGTTAGAGTTAGATACAGTGACTTATGTTATGCCTGGCCAACATAAACATTCAAAAAGTAAATACAAAAAACTTTAGACAATTCAGACTAGTCTGTTTTTTGAAAAAGTTCCTTCTAACTTGGGCCAATTAATGGTTATTTATTCACTAACATACAAAAATATTTTTGGGGTTTTTTTGCTATGTTTTGCTTTCAAATATTATCTTTACCTCCTGCAGTATCACTGTAAAAAGCTGCCATTTTTTTTGATCTTATTTAAACTAATTATTTTTTTTTTATCAGGGTCAAAAGAGAGAAGATGGAATGGGTAATACACTGCCATACAAAATTGTGTTGCCTAAAAGAAGATTTATGTCTGTAGATCTTGTTTAGAGCCTGTTTCGTTCCCCAAGTGATAAGCTAGAACAGTACTTTGTACAGTAGTACATCATCTTCAGTGATGACTCTCTCCCATATGGCAGTGATAAATTTAAATTGTACCTTCATAACCCTTTTAAGCTTTACATGTAATTTGCCAAATTAACTTTTGCAACAATGGTTTATTTTTTATGTATAAAATGTTTCAAACAAGTGTATTTTTTCCTTCCAACATTATTGTGAATTATTTCAAAGACTCTTAGCTACATGTTTCATAATTCTCATCAAAATTTTCATCAAAGTTTTCATGACCTATTCTTGATCAGTCTTCTGGTGGTATAGATTTTCAGTTGCTATACCTCTGTACTTGGGTACATAAATAATGATTTCACAAGGGTGGATGCAGAACTTTTATTATCTCCAGGACAGCTTTCATGGTAGATATGCAGTGGATGACTGGCTTTGAGTTTTCATTAGGCATTAATTGTATAACTGTAAGTTTCTGTGCTCAAAGCAGAGTTCACGCTGCAGAGAGGTTGTCCATCCTGCTGTTCATGAGTTTGCATACAGCACAATCAGTAGCAAGTGTTTTCATGGTGATGACTTGATGGAATTCATTTTATGGCCATCAGTTATTGCACTTCTTTGGACAGACACATGGAATGAGAATTCCTATTGATCCTGAAAATCTGGGTTTGCACAAGCTTTGGAAAAGTTCCCTTGATAATTATGCTTCCTTTTGTGTAATTTTAGGGTTCTGAGCTTTCTTTTGTTTGCAAGAACATTTGCAGTGCAGTATTTTGCATGCATCAAACCTCAAGGAGCCTGCTGGTTCATTATTGGTGAGTTTGACTCCCATCAGTGCTCCAAGTGTTTGAAAACATTGGGCAGACTGAATATATAGCAGATCAAGAGATTGTAGGGTTTCTGGCAGTTTTTTATATTATTTGCAAAGTGTGAGTGTGCAGTATAATTTCTGTCACTTTTAAGTTGATTTAATTTTGCCCTTCTTTGGTGGTGGTCTTTGCTGGATGCAGAGAGACAATGACGTTGTAATAAAGAGGTTTGTTGTGTACTTCTCCTTATAGTTTTGTTTTCTTTTGAATAAGCATATAAAAAATTTTGTCTTTTTGGCTTTTATGACCTGTGATTAAAGACTGAATGTTTGTGTTGGATCCTCTGCATTGTACAGCACCTTTTACTGATGTTTTCTAAAAAATGTTAAACACTATGTCAATCCTGCATAACTTTTCTCTACCTTTTATGTAGTGCTGGCTACTGGGCATAATCCCCAAATTCTGTCAGTCTGTTAGTACCAGGCATTCTTTGCCCAGATTTATTGTACCAATACTAGAAGCAAATGGTTTTGGGCTGCCTTAATTATCATTTTGTACTCTCCCTCACCTCAAAACTGCATTATTTATCAAAGTAATTAATTCATCGTGGCTAGTGGCAGGAGAACAGGACTTAGGTGTTTGTCATTACCACACTGAAATCCATTCTCTGCTTTTGAGCAAGGTACTGTGCCTCCTGATAAATTCTGTCTTCATTATGAGTTATTTTCCTGAGATCTTTAATAATTCCTTTTCACTTACATCCAAACCCAATTTGTTTAGAAATTGTTCCAAAAAAAAAGTGTTAAATACATTTATTGACAACACCTCTGTGAGGGAGATTTTACATTCCTGTGTCAAAGGGATGCATTGAGGATGCCTGAAGTGGTACAAGTTGTAACTTCTACCTGTCACAATTTCATTCATGCTGTGTGGAAGCACATTCAGCATTTTATGTAGAGTGTATATAGGGTTACTGGCTTTTTTTACTTTTTTGGTTTTGTGGACTTGTGGTGTATTATATGTCACTTAGTGAATAAAGTTTGGCCAGTTTTTGAGTAATGTAAACTTTTTTAATGCTTATGGGGAAATTGATGGCCAAGTTAAAAGGAGGTCTGGATTTTGTTGTACAGCTGTTTACCAGAAACAGGTTTGCATGAACCCTTTTCCTTTCTAGGAAAGACTAAAGATGGTGGAGTTGATGGTGGAAGGTGGCTTTTGATGGTGGAGTTGTTTGTACCTTGTCTTAAACTTCAGCTTCTCTTAAATTTCCTTTAAGCTTCTCAGATTTCTTTGTACCTTGTAGTTGTTTGTAGCTTCTCTTAAATTTCTTTTAAATTTCAGCTTTAAGCTTTGATTCCCAAGCTTTGGTTTTATGATAAAAATAAATAAATTGTACTGATATGTGTATCTTTTAGTGATCCAATGACATTGCATGCTAAGATAAAAGTTTTTTAAAAAATCAATTTAAAAACTGTCCCCTTTTTTGGGTAGCAACAGGATGAAAGCAAAAATGTAAGAACTGAGTCCTGTGCAAAATCTTGCATCTAAAGGCATAAGCTTTTAGAGGGAGCTAGAAATTTATTTTGCATTTCAGATTCCAGTTTGGAATAGTTCCAATGCTAAACGGCCCGTATCAGTCTCTTGGCAGAGGACAGAACACTTGGTTGCTTTTAATGATTTCACTTCTACCATTTTCTTTCATTTTTAATGCCATCTCCCTTATTTTTACTGTTTTTCTGAATGATAGCACCTGAAAGGTGACCCCCAGTGTTCTTCATCAAGATAAATATTTGTTTCTTTTTTTGAAACATCCAAAGAGAAATGCTTTCACTGTACCCTGAAACTGCTGAGTATATTAGGGTAGTATTTGTTTTCAGTTGTATTTATTAGCTTGATTACCAGTTAATGTTTGCAATTTCTGTTACAAAATTTTGCTTTGATCTGTTCCATCTTCTGGAATGAAGTTGATGTAGAAGTTTTGCTGGAAGACACGGAAAGACTTCAGCTACTTTTGTAGCTGAATTTGAGTATGGGAGCAAAAAAATCTCCATTGCAACATTATCTAAATTCCCTAGTTCTTTTCTTCTCTCTTCTACTGGATAAAATTTCACACTGATGGTGAAGAATCCTGACCTGTCTTCAGTGTTTCTTCAAATATATATAAAACTTTACCTGCTGCTTAATTCCAGGTTTTTTAGTAGTACTTTTAGTTTTTATTGATTTTTCTCTACTTCAGTCTCAAAGGTATTTTAAAGTACTGGTTGCCCTAAGTGATCTGAAAAGGGTGCTCAAGGAATCTGGGGGAGGGAAAACATTTTTGTGTTATTGTCATAAATACAAATCCTAAGTACACAAGAAAGTACTTGATTACTTTTGCACACCATGCAAGTGGTGCAAGTTCTCTTTGGTTTTTGCTGATGATATCCAGAGGAAAGTCCCTTTCTTGGCTTTTTAGCTTACTAATGCTTGGATTAGGCTATGGAAGGAAATTGTTTTTTTATATCATTTGAAAAATTAACTGTACCAGACATGAAACGTGAAATACGGTATTTTTCAGGTTTTGTTTTGGATCATGTTAGGTGCCAGAAATACTTTTAAATTAAATTGCACATAAGCAGCTATACTTTTAGATGATAATTTTTGTTTGTAAGTAGCATTTACAACTCAACATTTATAAGCACATTTCATTGTAAAATCTTTCTAATTTAGTCCTCAACTTTTACCATCCATATGCTGTTTTGAAATTATCTTTTGTTTATGCATGGGTCTAGTAGTTTGAATTTATTGGCTGTTACTTTCGGAGATAGTGTTATAAAATCATTCCTGACATTTATGACTTTGTAACTTTCTTACCTGCCTATTCTTTTCTTGAAGATAAAATATGGAACTGTCAATTCTGGCTGCTGGCATCATTGTAAAGAATGTGGTGTTTCTGTGGTCTCTAGATATTTAACTGAATTCCCTGGTGTTTTGTTACATTCAGAAAATTGATCTTAGTGTTACAGCCCTTTGCAAGGTACTGTAAAACCTGAGAACTTTGTCTTACTTTTGTTGAACAAACTAAATTCCCATTGATCTCAGTAACTTAAAGCAGAATGGTTCTCCTTCTCCTCGCATATTCCTCTTTCTGGATTTATTTTTGTTTATCAGTGATAACCAATATAATCTTCTTCCTAGTGTCCATCTCTTCTGCCCAGTGATTAAAGCAGGGTTAATTCAGCAGTGCAATGAAAAGCCTGAGGGAAGTGGGAAGATAATTAGGACTTTGTATTTACCTTCTAACTATTTGTCTAAGTTGTGGTCATGTCAGTTACTCTGTGGGACTAGTTATATATTGTAGACAGTTTGTTTCACCTGTTGTCTTCAAAATTATATTTTCACACCACAAACCCTGAAGCTCAACTTTTCTGTAAATGAAGAAGTTGAGACCACTGACCACATGATCATTAGAACGTGCCAGGTAAATTATTCAAAAGACACATCCTGTCTCAACAGAGCTTCAAGGCACTACAGTTTTAATTCGCTTCGGAATTCATTGTACTTCTTGCAAATAAAAAATTGTATAAAAGGTATTCTTCAGACTAAAATGGAGTATTGTATTTTTTCAGTGTCTATATATATCCTTTTCCTCTATACCTGTGGCTCAGGTCTTTTTTGATGAGATATTTCAGAGAAGTTCTCTATGGCATCTCTTGCATTAACAATGCTTTGATTTAATTTCTTTAGGTTATTTTGAACCATGAGACATTATCAGCTGTGCCTTTTTAGACATGGTGCATAGAGGGGTTTGTAGTCAGGTTTACCTGTGTCCATTAGGCTCAGAAGGGACTGAGAATCTGCTTAGTGTATCTCTTATGCTAGCATTAAAATATACCTGAATATCATCTTTGTCCTGACTTAAGCATTATCTTAAAGAAGTAGGCAACCAGGCTTATGCAATTAGGGTTTCACTGACAGTTGTTGCCTTTTGCTTGCTGCTGTTGTGTTGGCTGTTTTCAACTGAATTTGAGGGATATAGAATTTCAGAGAGTAATTAAGCCCCCCATCTATTTTATGAAAACAAGCGACTGGAGAGATGAAAACTATTACCTATATGTGTGTGGCCAAATGGTTTTCATGGGCATAACTCCAGTGTAGATGGGGCCTGTATAGCCTCTTGCCTCTCAGGAAGGAAGCTGGGCTTCATAGGTTGCACTGCACACAGAACAAGATTACTTTTAAAGTGCCTCCCTGCCTTTATAGTCTGATTATTTTAGCCTTTAGCCTGTTATTTTAGCCTTTTTTTCTTGCTCAGTGGTATTAAACTTCATCTTTCACTGATAGGAGGTATTTATATTATAATACAACTATTAAGTCCTTTCTTCTGAAAGCTTACCATTAACTATAAAAAAGTAAAGAATATTCCTATTTGTTTAGCCAGATTTGTTGGCACTAACCTAAAATTTAGTAGCTAAAAGTAAAAGAGCATATAGTCTGATGCCAAATAGTAGGTTGTATTATTAGTGGTTAGACTCAGCATGGGAGTTCTTTTAATCCTGGATTGATGCTGAGCAGCCCACACTGGGCTTCAAGAGTCTTCGGGTGTAGTGAGGCGAGGGGCAAGGCACGTGTATGTTTTCTTTCTAATAATAATGGAAAGGATTATCTCATCCATCTGTGTAAGTGCATGAATTTTTTTGGATGAAAACTCTGTGAAATCCAGGAGTGTTTCTCTGTGGAAGCTTTCAATTGTCTTAAACTAGGTAGAAAAACGGGGTAAAAGGGAAGGCTAGCCTTTTCCTGCAGAAAACACGTATAGTGTAATAAGCTTTTGAGCTGAAGCAGTTGACAGAACTCTTCTGCTGAGATGATTCATTCTACTGCAGTTTTGTCTTCGAGTATGATGTTGTTAGTAAGCTATCCATCAAAGGCTGAGCTCTGCTGCTGTAGCTTTTGTATAAACCTAATGTGAAAAATGATCTCAAAGAATGAACAACTTAAAAGAAAAACAAATAGAAAAATGTAATATATAGCATCAAAGCTGATAATTTAATATGGCAAGATAAAATAGTAAGAGGCAGCAGTCCTAGCTACTCATCCAGGCCTACTTCCAATGCAAGTTTTTCCTCCTGTTTGCCTTTTAACCTTGTTTTGAAGATGAGTTTTTTCCAAAACTCTTTCAGTTTAATCTTTTTTAATTACTCATAACCCAGGCTAACTGCTTTTTCTTTTATAGAGTCTATGTTTCAAATACATAGTTTCCTCCTTAATGTGAGTTCAATGTATTTACTTCTGCAGATGACATTTTGTCTCTAAATTCATGGAGAAGATGTGGGAGGGATCTTCTTCCTGACATTTTATCAATAAATGCAAAAATATTTATTTACTTGCAAAGGGGAGGAGAAATGTAGTACTTTGTAATACACTTTTTTTCTGTACATCTGTCTAGAACTTTGTAATCACATATCTAGAAAATGTACTCAATATAATCTTAAGCCATCTGTTTTTCCAGTGGCTTTACAAGTCATAGTCTCCTTTCCACTTTCAGTTTAGTGTCTGTTTCTTACCAAAGCTGATGATGAATGAGATTTAGGATTAAAATCTAAAAACTTCAAGCTTTTATTTTGATAACTTGATTAAATAAAAAAAAAAATCCTCCATGTTGCTGATGCAGAGCATATTTTCGATGAACATGTTTTTTAATATATATTTCTAAATATATGTTTTATTAAGAGTGTTATGAGAAACCACAAGATGCAATTGATTCATTCATGTTGTCTAAAATATAAAGAATCATTAGTCTTCGGATCAGAATTGGTATGAGGATACTAAATTCCAAATCTGTATTTTTACTGTGTATGTTAATTGTAGATATTTTAAGTTTTTCAGAGGTATGTATTCTAAAAAATTTGTGTCAAATATTAATTTCCAACTTTCTTAATGAATGTTAATTATATATATCGATATAGTGACAGCATCTTAATGCATCAACCCTGAAAGTATTGATGGATTTTGAAAGGGAAAATTCTGGGGTTTTAGACAAAAGCAATGAGTATCACTGTCAGTTGCTTACTGTATTACTATCTTATTTGCTTATCTGTTTGAACACAATGACAGCAATTGTTTTGTCTTCCCTTTTGGAGACAAGTGGCATAAGACCTCCTGATTTTAGGTGCAAGTAACATAGTTTTTTTCCTCTTTCTTTCACAAGATGTTTCCTCAGTATGGTTTTGTTTCAGTCTGTGGAAAACAAGCATTTCCTGTGATTGTTGTTTTCTCAACTAGTACACCATTATTAAAAAATAAGGAGTGCAACTCGTGAGGGTGTTTAAGAACTTTGTAATTATATTTAGAGTACACAGAGTAGAAAAAATTTGAGAGTATGAACCTTTAAATCATAGGTGTTGTGAAGTAGCTTTTTTCGCTGGTAAAAAAGGAAGAAAGTAGCTTGGGAAAGGGGTAGAGGAGAAGCAGGAAGGGAAATAGATACTCACGGGAAGTTACAACTAATAGGCTTCTCTACTGTAAATCACACTATAGCTTATTTCCTGGTAAAGCACTCATTCTTTCAAAAACCTGTATTTGACATTTGGTGACAAAAGGGGCATGTTCACTGAAAATGTGGAGGTAAATGTATTCTCTTGCTTCTTTTAGAATACTTTGTCCTGCTTAGAAAACAAATTTTTTCAGGCTTGAAACAGTTTTGTCTGTTCTTGATGCAAGCATAAATGCTGAATTGCATCATCTGATAAGGAGAAGAAGGAGTTGTTATGATATAGCATACGTATTGTGAAACAGTGTATATGGTAGGTGACTCAGGACTGACTGAAGCATGCTTTAGTCTATGGAGAGTGAATAGCATAATTTATCTGGACCACTGTTAGTTCAGTCTTTTTTTAAATTTATTTTTCTTATAATCAATTTTGCTTTCAGAATTCAGAATCTAACTACGCAGTCTGCAAGGCACAGACTGAAAAGTTTTTTGTTATAAATGAGTGTTTTGTAAGGAAAAGGCCAGCATTCTGCCTTATCTAAGCTATTACTTTGATTCTTTTTTAGCCTCTAATTTCATGACAAATCACTACTTTGTAGTGATGGCAAATGGAGCATTTTGCAATTTCTTGAAAACAGAGAAAATATTTCTTAGTTTTATAGCCTTTGCATTCACAATTGCATAACTACTAGAAGTCGAAGGTGGCCTGGTATGAAGGAAAAAAAAATACTATTGCTGTTGACTAATTTCTTAGCTTTCTGGTACATGGATATTGTGGGTTATCTGTCACTTTCTGTACTTTAAAATCCTCTCCTCTGAGGAATGTCACTATATGCCTCTGTTGCCTTTAAAGTGTGTTGTAACTGAGTGATATTGGCAAATTTTTCTCCTTCACTGTTGCCAAAAGGACTTTGAATAGCATTGATGAAAATGGAACGCTTAATTGTTACTCACTGTGCTATAAATTGGCAAAGCTCTGTTAAGCAATGGATGTTTTAATACCTAAAGCCTAAAGAAGTGTTGGTTATTTTTGCAATAGTGCATCTAGAAATTATGTGGCTAGATATAAATGTGCAATATTTGTACATATTATAAATAGGTGGTGGCCTAATTTCTAATCAGGTTGTGATACTGTTTGCTTTAGATAAACATAAGTAGTAATATTACCCTTCTATATGATGATAATACGATTCTTTGGTTTTCATCTTTTAATGAGTCTTAAACCGTGTAAAATATCTCCTGTAGTTCTAGATGTAGTATTTCTAATTTTTTTTTTTAATTCTGCTTTTCTCCAACAGGAAGGAACTTGAGACCTTCAAAGGTAAATTCTGTTTTTAATCTTCTACTTGAATGTTTGCAAGAGTTACAGTAATTCTTGTATTAAGTGTAACTAGTAAGGAATTGTTCCAGTTCTACATTTGATAATGTTAATTCTATGTCAACCCAGCAGGCTGTTTGTTTTGCAGCTTACCTGTTCTTCCTATTGGTTTCTTTGGGAGAGTCATAAGTGTAGGAAGAACACAGATGGTTCTGTTGTCTTAGCTAGGTTTCAGAGATTCTGTATCTAATTCAAGCCTTTCCCTTGGTGTTCAATTTTGGAAGTTAAGGGCTTTGTCTTCAACTAGTTGATGTCTTTCCTAGCATGAATGTGTTTTTGACATGTATTGCAGGCTGTTACTTGTTAGACTTTTGTCTAGCTATTTCTAGGAAAATTTCACGGTATTATGTTACATCAGACAAATGCAATTTTTGTAGCTCAACTTGTTGGATATACGTGATTATATATACAAGTATCTGTCCTAAATAATATGCAATGGCTAGAAACTCTGTCATGTATTATTGCCTTGTCTGTGGTGCGTAGATGGAACACATTACCATTTTCAGTAAATCTTAAATTCAGGCTTACTCTACCTACTAATGTTAATGTTTGATCAGCTTGACAATTGCTATTATCTTTTGCTTTGAATAAGGTGTGACTGTGGCTTTGTGACTAGACTTTATTTATGAGAATGAAGTCAAGTATCTTGACTTCTGTCAATTAACTGTCTCTTGAAATAGAAATTGCCATCCCTTCTTTCAATCAACTGCATTCCTCTTTGCCTTTTCAGTTCGTTACTATCTCATCTTGACATAATGCTAAAAAAAGAAAATAATAAAGCTAACATTAACAGACAAGCAACACAGATTATGTAAAATGTCACTTCATCTGGAGCTTGCTATAACAACCCTTTTTTTGATTGATTTGACAACTTTCAACACAGACTAGCACAATCCAAAACCAAAGATAATGGTAAGCTCATTCTGTTCCAGAAAAGGCAGCTACTTTGTAGTACCTGAAGCTTGTGAGGGTAGTGAATTCTGGGTTTTTTGTTTGTATTGATTAGGTGTTTTAAGTGAGTTTCTGGAAGCCAGAAGGGTGATTTACAAAGTTATTTCTCTCTTGGCTGCTTCTTTTTCCAGTAGAGATTGTAACTTTGACAGTAAATATTTTACAAAGGCAATTATTTTCATGGAAGAGGAAGGTGTTAGCTCTGTGTTGACCTTGAAATTTATAGCAAATTAAGTAACTTGTTCTGTAATAGATAGAGGCATACAGATTTCCAATACTAGTTGAATACTAGTTCCAATAGTAGTCTTGAGTAGACAAAGCTTGTCTTGGTAGCCAAGGGAAGGTTTTTAGTTTACTACAAAGAGGGAAAATTACAAACAGATGCCAGGAAAAAGTCCAGGCTTTGTATGTTTCTTTACTGAAGAGTTCAACTGCAGACTGTGGCTAGTGTGACTGGTGTCTGTGGGAAAGGAGTAGGATCTTGTGCTGTAACAAGGAAAGACCAGCTCTGCTGGACATTTTTTTTTTTTTACTCTTTTTTTATTCTACAATTCTCAAAAGAATTTGCAGAAGCTATGGAAGGCTGGAAAAGCATAGTGACAGATCTTTAAAGATGGGCATTAGATATCAGTCAGCTTAATTTCTGTGGTTTTTTTGTACAATGAACTGATGGGCAAGTTTGTACCTGGCAGAAGAAAGAATAATAGCTAACAAACTTTCAAGAACAGTCATATCAAGCAAGTCTAAATTCTTTCTATAAGATGACAACAGCGTGCTTTAAAATAAACAGTAGATACCCTATTTTGACTTTGGCAACAACTTTCACTGTTTTGCCTGACATTTTCCCAGGAAACTGAGATTAAACTACTAAAAAGCAGGTGCATGGCTGATTGGAAATACATACTTGGAGGAAATGGTTTTATGGTTTCTTGCTTACTAAGTTGTTCTTTCTCATGTCTGATATTTTTGTTGCTCACCTGGATTCTGAAATAGAGGTGTTCATAAGATTGGCTTCAGTCAGTCTTTTTCTGGCCTTTGGGACCTTCAGCCAATTTCTGAGTATCTAGCATATATTTAATTTGATTAGAAACAGGAAGAGTAAGAGCTTCCTGGTCATGAAGGATTTGTGATTATGTAGTGACAGATGTTTCAGTTCTACAGCAGCTTTGCCCAATCTAACTGGTGGCTCCTTCTTGCATTTTTCTGTTTTAAGCTCCTTCCAAGGCTCACCAGATTTGTGCAGAAAATGATCTGTCACTTGGTTTGGTTTAGTTTCAGTTGATGAAGCATGCTGAAATAACTCAGTAGATGGGCTGTAGAAATCCTGGCACAGAAGAAGGAAGAGACCTCAGCGAGGGCAGGCAGCCTGTCTAAGTTAACAATGTAACACAGTCATCTAAAAAACAAATACTTCTGGTGGTACATTACCTAACACATTTTAAGGTAGAGGTGAGGAAGTATTAGCACCATTATGTAAAGCTTTTATGATAAGATCTTATCTTGCTTATAACTCTGGTTTGCTGTATTCAAGAAGGGTTGATTCCAACTGAAATATGTTAAGTAGTTGGGTAGATGATTCTTTACATTTTTATATTGCAGGTATAGACTACATCCTCAACTAATTCATCCTTGCATAACTGTCCAGAGTGAAATGTGTTCATAAACATTCAGTTTATAAAATACCCAATACAGGGGCTAGGAAGGAAGAACTATTTACAATACTTTTATATACACTTGCATCTTTCAGTGCATGTGCAGTTGAAACCACTGTATATTAAATTGTGTTTTAACATAAAAGAACAGAAATGTCAGTTTTCATAATAGTAACTTGTTATTTGTGAATTTATATACCATATGCCAAAAGGTATTGGCTTCCAGACTAAGGATGGTAAATGTCTTGCATAAAAATATATTTCATAAATATATAACTTCATTCTATCTGAATCTGCAGAAATTGAGTACCACAAAAACACTTCTTAAATATGCTTACTAGAGGGGGTAAAAAGAGGGTTGGCTGTATGTTTTTCAGTGTCCAGATGTAACTCATTCACCAGTGCTGAGTTCTCATGCCTTGCTTGGGATACAAAGTAAGTTTTACTGGAATTAAGAAACTGAATGGTATAGTCTGAGGGTCAAAATAGCACAGCACTGGACACTTGAATTCAGTGATGCATCCCATCGATTTCACAATGAATGCAGAAAAAATATTAATTGTATATTGGCACTGACCATGAGAATGCAGGTCTGGGTCACAGGGCAGGTGGGCAGCTTCACAGGTCTCTCAGATCTGTTTTAAAACTTCACTTCCCTTGGAGTTTTGTGTATGTATAAATATAGATATAGATACACAGGTGTAGTCTGGATGGGACCACTGTAAATTTTGAAATCCTCAAATGTATATAACCCTATAAACATTTTAAGTGTCCTTGTATACCTAATATTTACTAAAGACTTATTTTAATACTGAAACAAAATCAACAGTCACATAACCGAGAAACAGGGTTGTTTCTGGCTTCACTTAGATCTTCCTACAGTGTGCACTAAGGTACAAAGTGGTATTTCATTGACCTATTAAGTATATGCTTTGAGGACACCGGGTGTCATCAAGAAGGGGCTCAAACAAACTCAGCGTATATACCCGTTTGCAGCATTGAAATGTGTTGAGAATCCACTAACACTCTTGCTTGTTGATGTATTTAAGTAGCATGAAATAAGGACATAATACTATTTTAAGAAATAGTGAATTATTTTTGTATTTGTCAGTGGAAATACTGTTTTAGAATTTCTTCCTGCCTTTTTCACGTTTGTATTACATATTGTACACTCTTTCATCATGAAAAGTAGCTTTAATTTTTCATCCTTTTGCTTTAGGAATATTTACAGGGCCAGGCATTTTCCTTTGTTGTTTGCTGTACCTATAGCATACAGGGGCAGGACAAACCTCTCCAGTCTTTTCTTTTAAACTCAAGGGTTTTCTATTACAATGTAAGCATAACATATTATTTAATAATCTGTCATGCTGAGAAAGTGAAGGTTAGAAGCTTTCCTACTTCTTTATATTAAGCATATCTCTGAAGAAGGCAGGGAGTGAGTGTGTGGTGTCCCTGTTAATACTGCTACAGCGCTGACATTTGTGTACCCAAAATGTGAGTGTGTACTAGGACGAAGCATCTCAAAAGTTGTCCAGTTCATTTTTTTTTAGTAATTTATCTTTCAGAGAACTTTGCTGTATAAGATGATGGATTTATGAATGAAAACACCAGCTATACCATATGAAGTAGCCTGCAAGTTTCTTCCTAGCGTGCATCAATTTCAGTGTTCGGAGAACCGCTTGCAGGAGCTGGCTGATGCTCTGTACTGTCCTGTCCTGGCTGAGACTTATAAATCTGCCAAAAAAACCCCAGTGTTCTCTTACGGATCTTGGCAATTTCTTGCAATAGTAGAATTTATTTTAGTCTATATTTGTGTGTGTGTTTGTTTTTAGTATTTGATGGTTTGTCCTCTTCCATGGTTTAGAAAGGGTGTGTTGTTATTTTCATTTTTACATCTGAGAAACTAGAAATTAGATAGCAAATATGTGGTTGTTTTTTCCTGATACATAAAACCTAGTCCATTCATGACTGTGGTGAGATTAGAAATTGTTCCACCATCCTTCTAGGCACATGGTCCTTTTTTTTTTTTTTTTTAAAGTTAACCTTACTTCTGTTCCAGTGCAGCCAGGACTGTGTAGTAAATATTTACAGAATGCTGTTAATCTCTTTACAAGATGGAAGAGTGAAGCAGAGCAGTGAGGTAGATAATAGAAAAAAAATTAAAGTTATAGAAGTAGTAGAATTGCACAATGGTAATAACATATGCTGTTGAGTTTACTTCAGACTTTATCCAAATGGGAGCTGTATACACGATAGATTTAAAAATTACTTCTAAAAGTCCGTTTTTATTTAAAAAAAAAAAAAGCTTAGGATTAAATGTTTTGAGGTTGTTTCTGGAAAGAAACTAAAGCAATAGAGGCCATTTAGAAATCAGCAGCACAGCGCTTTTGGACAATGAAAGGTGGCAGAAACTTTGTAAGGGCAGATACGCACATGGCTTTAGCTACTGAGTCATGCATATTTCTAAACTTTAACAGGATTAGTTTCATTCATGCTCAGGGAAATGGGTCATATGACCATTTTCAGCACTTCTATTTACAATACAACAAAATATGTTTTCAGCCCTTTGCATCAGAGATCTCTGCCAAAGAAGTCCTGATAAGTTTTAAGAGCTTTATCAAAATACTCTTTTTGAGAAGGAGGCTGCTGAAGTAGTTTTTTCTTGCTTTTCTCTTCTAGGCTAAATTATTGGGTCACACTTGATATACAGATCTTTTGTCATTCCTCTTCATGCATCTAAGATGCTTCTGTTGAAATTGCAGTTTTCCAGTCCTTTTGTCAGTAGTTTAAATATGCTTGTATCTAAACTTTAATTTCCTGGCTTTCACTGTCCCCTTTTCTGAGAGCACATGATATTTGGAGCAGTCTGTTGACTCCATCCCTTTGTTCTCCTTTTTTTGAAATCTACTTGCCTCAACAAATAGTGTGTCAAACTGATTTTTTTCTTCCAGTCTAGGGATCCTCTTTATTGTGCTGTATTCTGATGGCTGTCAAAATAAACAACTTTTTCCTAATCTTCATATTGTCTTCCAGATGCATGGGTAATATGCAGTGGAGATCTTTACAGCTCATGGTTGACAAAGCTCATACATTCATATGATGTAGCTGTTCTAGAAGTTGTGCTGTAATTTTGAGCACACAATCCTGTACGTTTCTTCTGAGCAAGAGTAGATGACACTGTGGTAGAAACTCATACCAGCCACATGGAGTTTTTAATATTTCCAAAAGTACGACCCTAGAGCCTGTAGGAACGTTCATGGTGTTTCATTACTGTGAAATTGTGTCCATAACCAAGTTGGTTGATAATGAGAGTTCTAATTTAATGTTGTATTTTGTGATTTTGCATTTCAATGCAAATAGGGGAATAGGGGAGAGGAGAGGGTGTCTTTGGTTGTTTGGGTGCCTCTTCCAAAACATTTTGTGGGAGATACACTTACAACAGAAGTACTGGCTTTGATGATTGTTTTAGAATTTATTTAAGTGACCATGGTAAAAAACTTCAATATTTAAACCTTGTAGCACAGATATAAAAGACGACAACTCTTATTTTGGCATACCAGAAAACAGTTGGGGAAACAATTACTTAATTCTATTGTAGTAAAGCTAAGATGGAGTTAAAATTTCAAAGATACTAAAGTTTCAGGGTTTGTCCTCATTATTTTGCTATGAGCTGAAAATATTCTTAGAGATTTCTAGTTGATAATGTGTGTTACCAGCTTCTTTCCCATCCAGGCTATGGGAAGAGAATCTTGCAACTTTGGATGTCCTTATTGTTTGTGGCAAGAACTGACCAAGACTCCCATATATGATAACCATTCTCTTGAGAATGGAACGATTTGAAACTTGAGCACTTCTAGTCAAACCTTGAATGAAAGGCAAATAAGTTTAACTGCTGAAGTCTTCCATTATAGTGTAATAGGATGAGACAGATGGAGAAGAAAAACAAATGATAAACGGTCCTTATAGCTACCTTGCTTTTGATTTTGCTTTTTGTGATTTCAAGTTTGCAGACTCTCACATCTGTTTAATTCTCAGGACATGTTTTAAAAGCTTCTAGATCTGAATCTACTTGTACCTTCTGTTCTCTCTTTTGCCTTCCATGAAATAGATATGGACTTCAAGTCAAGCCTTTTGAAAAAATAAAATAATATATTTTTTAAAAATCCTTTTAAATAGAGAAATTTAAGGATGATTCACTCTTGGTCGTTCACTGATTTCAATCTTCCCCAGTAAATAATTGAATCTTTCTACATTGGGGCAGATATCACCAGCACTGAGAAGTAAAAGCTTTCAAATGTATATTTCTGTAGCCCACAGGTGGTTGGTGCTGAGTTGCACACATCTGATTCTGTTTGGCTGAGTTATCAGACTTAATGACATACTTTCAGAACTTGTTCTATATATGAATACATACCCAAAAATAGTGGAAGTTTTCAGTTTTCTGTCTTGACAGAGACTGCATGTGATAGCACAAAAAAGTGATTGCTTGCCTTTTGCTGGCCCCCTAAACACGACTTTTTTTTTTATTGGCAACACTATTCTATTGAACATTAGGTGTAGTTGAAAATTTACTAGCTGCCTTTGACAAGACAACAAAACATTTGCTGGATTAAGTATTACGTCAGGTGAAGCAAACTGCAATGGGTAGTATCTTGTGTATGCATTTATTTTAAAGATGACTGGAAATAAATTTGTTACCTAACAGGTTAATGTCTACAAGTGTCAAGTCTGTTGGACAGTCAGTTTTTTCTAAACAAGAAATAGAACTTACATTTCAACTGAAGGGTAAAAATAAGGCGTTTTAAGTGTATTTAAACTGTAGAAAAAAAATTCTCTATGATTTTATCTTGAATCAGTACATCAGAATGCTATTTCCCATTATGCTTTGCCAAAAGGTGCGTTGCACTGTCAACTGGATTAGTAATCTCTTATGATAGGAAATTATTTCCCCTGTGCCCATTTTTTATTGGTTTTCAACTGGTGAGAGAAAAACAGGGCTTCTTTGATAGTGTCAGTACAGGCTTGGGTGGATCTTGGTCAGTCATAAAATGGCATCCATTTCTAAGGTAGTTATAGATATTGGAAATGGGTCTGATTTTCTAAACTGTAAATTGGGAGTAGAGTTTCTAAAGGAAATCTAAATTTTATAAAGGAAGAGATACCAGATTATTTATGGGCAAAACATAATCAGATTTCCTCGGGACAAATATTGTATGTCCTTTCAACTCAGCTGATTAAAGATAGTTTTTGGTTTTGTCACTTCTTCCGCCCCAAACCTCCTCCAAAACATTAAATGCTTTTTTAACTTTTTGCTTGTTGTGTGTTTTGGCTATAATGTAACTTTTTATGTTACAAATTTAGTAGTGCTGTTTGTTTGCTTGTAATCTCTTTGCTCAACTAGATTTCAGGATTTTATATGATGGCTGTCACCTGAAAGTAGTATTCATACAATGAGTTAATATAACCCACAGAATACTAATGTTACAGATATTTCTGAAACCTTGTGTTTATCAGGTTTTTTTAATGTTAGTTCTGACTGGGGGAGAGTGGAAGTTAGAACACTTAAAAATTCTGCTTCATCTGCATGTATTTTTAGAGAATCTTGTGCGTTTTTTAATGTTGCTACCCTTATACTCTTTCATCCTGTCTTATGTTGCTTTGTATTTTGAGGGACCTAGTTTATTCTCCCCACAAATTTTAATACTGATGCATTTATGTGGCTTTCTCTTTTTCCTGGAGTCCTACTCTTTCTACGATCTAGTGTTGCACTAAGTCAAAAGCCCTTTCCGAGGTCAGATGTATCAGAACAATTTTGGCATCACTGCAGCTAAAAATAAGATGGCTCTTGGGTGTGCAGGTACAGCTCCTGTTGGCTGCAATAGAAGTTGGCCCTGTGCTGGAGTCAGCCTTGCAAAGTCCTGGTTTTGTAAGGAGTGGAGGAGGCCAGTGTAACAATAGAGATTTTCTGTGGCTATTGCCAGGGTGAATAGCTAACGGTGTAGATAATAGGAGAAAATTTCATGGGAACATAAGTCCTGTCATACTCAGTTTATGTAGAAAAGAAAACATTTTAAGGTATAATATTTTAATTGTCTATAATGCTTAAATGACTGATGTAAAAAAAATAGAAGCCTATTTTGTCTGCAGCTCTAAGTTGAATTCATCCTTTAAGTACTGAAGTCCAGACTGAGGGCGGGATTATCTCGCGATTATTATTATTCTTTTAATCTTTCCCGTAGATATTTTTGGTGTTATTTTCACCAGTGAAATAAAACTGAGTTTTGTAGGCCCATACATTCTCGGTAATTTTTCCTCTAATGATGATGATTGGAGAAATATTTGTTACATAATTCCCTTTTGTCTGTACAATTGTCATCAAGAAGCTTTTCAAAATGTGATCTTTTTAAGTAAAGGAAAGGAATTGTCATGGCTATCGTGGTTTCCAGCAGCACTGCACCCCACCTAAACTGAAGAGGCAATGTGTGCCAGCATTCCCAATTCTGAGCAATGCCTTACAGTTTTTGAAACATAAATGCACTGTTGTGTAACTGCAGCATCACCATAACCAAAGGTTCTCGGTCATATACTGTTTCTGTAATTTTTTTTAACTGCATAACCATTTTTGAATTTTTGATGTAGTCTGGATATGCAATATAAAAATTCAGTTTTCGGTAGAGAAGAGTGCTCCTAATTTATTTTAAAATCACATCCAAGATTTTTAATATTTTATGTGTGAAGTAAGAATAGTATGTAATCTGGTTTGTGGGGTATGTGAGCTAAGCCATGTTAAGGAGAAGTACTTTGAGGGGAGAGCCTTATGAACATTGCCTAATAAAAAGAGGATTCAGAACCCTTCTGCACCTTTTTCCTTGATTCTAAATCATTCTTAAACGCTTCCAGCTCTCTGCCAAATAAACACATGCTATAACTGCATGTCATCAGATTATAACCTGCCAGGAAGATTTCTCTCTTTGTAGCACCCCTTTATTTCGCAGCATGTGGTACCTTCCCAAATACATGCGTGCGTTTCTGGTACAGCCCAGCTGCTGGGAGCTTGTGCTCAGGTTCTGGAGAGTCGCTGAGTTGAAGTATCCATGTGTATTCATCTGTGTGTGAGTGACCCACTGAAAACTGGCAGTCGCGGTATTACTGCTTTGAAAAAGCAGCCTTCTAGCATCGGCCTTTGTTCTACATCAGTGAAGATGCACATCAGTGGAGCTGCTTGGTAACTGGAGCTTTCACTTGACCAGTACTGTATTTCTTTTTACTTGCTTATTTCTTACTGCCATGTCATCTCCCGGAGCCACTGAGGACACTCAGAAGAATTCATGTAGGTGGAACTTTATTATCATCTTTATTATTTGTCAGCTTCATTTGCCAAGCTAATGCAAAATGAAATTAAATTTAGCTGAATTAATTTCCTCGGTTACCACCATTGCCTGATTTGTAAAGGGTGTGCTATAAATGGGAGGTTAATTATCAACTTGATTTAGCAAATTTGAAAGAAATAGTGAGTTAATGTCTATTTTGTCAGGGCTTTTGTTTATTGCTTTGCTTTTGTCTGTCGTTTTGCATTATTGTCAAGGTAATATTAATTGGAATTAGTGAAAGAATACAAATACACAGATACCTTGTTAGCTAAAATTCGAGCAGACTTGTTTAGGGGTGGGGTGATACTACAGGATGAGGAGAGACAGAATTATTATCTGAAGATAAAAAATTAAAGCAGTGAATTCACTAGTATAGATGCAGTCATGCTAATTCTTAGTTTCCTTTAGATAAAATAATAAATAAATGATAAAAATGTATATTTTAAATGAAGCAATGTTATTTACATCAATATGAGCACCATATATCATATGAAACAGTGTTCTTCGTAATGCAATTAATAACATTTTCATGTTGTTAATTTGTAACTAATGATGTTTAGAACTGTGCATTAATTGAAATAGAAATAAGAAGTGGATTTCTACTCTGATTCTTTTTATGCTCTTTTATATAACCACTGGAAGAGTTTTTTTTCTGTTACCATTCACATGGATTTTTTTTTTCTTCACTTGATGTCCAGGACCAAAAAATAAGAGCAAATTGAACTGTTATATTATTTTAATAACCTGTTGGAGCATGCCTTTATCAAGGCTCTACCCATGAGTTGTAATTCTGACCACTAAATTTGATATTTATGTTAAATAACAATGTAAAGTTGAATATTTTGTTTTAAACAATTCATCTGATATGGGAGAACTCTTTACATTTGTACGGATTAGAAATACTTCATTTATCAAAATAGTTGTTTTCCGTAAATCTAGACAGAACGGTTGACTGTTTACTTAAAGATGGCAAAATTTACCCTCGGTTCTGCTAAATGTGATGTGACCACTTTGCACTGAAAATTGTCAGTTTTGCAAGCAATGCTACTGGTATAATCCATTTTGTATCCTTAACTACTTTGTACATATTGACAGAAGTTGTCTTTTTTCTTCTTATTGTTTCCTGAAACTGAAATGGAAGTATGGTGAATTGGGGGCGCAGCTGTGAACCTTTCTTTTTTTCCTCATTTGCAATTGTATTCTGGGCAGTAGAATAGCTATTTTGGGGAGGGGGGTGCAGGGGCCAACCTTGAAATTATACTTCTATAGGCATTAGAATATGGAATTGGAGAATATTTCTGAAATGTGAGCTTTAGCAATATCAGTCCTCCAACTACCACTGGGAAGAAGTAGCAGTAAGTAGAAGCTTCAGTATCAACATTAATATTGGAAAAGTTAGCACCTCTATGGTAACCAGGATTATTCTAATGGTTTTTTTAATCACATTTTCTTCTATAACTTGGTGACAGAAAAAAGTAATGCAAAACTAAAGGTGGCTTATTATTATATTTTTTTATTATAATCTCTTTGCTCAGCATCTCTGTAGGCTGAGGTTAATGAGAAATTAAGAAATACTCATCTACCTGCTTTAAAAAAGATTACTTCTCTCCAGCAAGATCAGATGTAATACTTTTTGGGGTGCTGAAAGACCAAATGCTGTAGGCTCTTGTGGTCTGTGGCTGCATCTTGGTGCAAATTAATTTTTAAACAGTTTTATAATGATAGTATTCTTTCTTTTGGCATGCTTCTATGTTATTATGTGTTAGAAATGCAAATGTAAGTACAGACATTTCATCGGTTTGAGTTGTAGCTAAATAAATGTACAATAATAGATTATATGGCTTTTATATTTCTCCACATGGCACTTTCCTTCTATAGTGGTACTGTAAATATACTACTCTGGTCCTTACAGTGTTCAGAAATAGTAGAATTGTTTTAAAAGCTGCGGTAGAAATAATGTATTCCTTTTTTATAGCATGTCCTTACATAAATCTCAGTCCTGTCTTTCACAGTGTGTTATTAAACTACTTGTTCTGCTCAGGTTTTAATGATGCAGATGGAAAGGGCGGCGGATGGCTGAGATGTGCATGTGGGCATGTAAGAATTCTGAATGTTTCTCAGCTCCTGGTCAGTAGATGGAACAAAAATGTGGATATTCTGGAAAACAATTCTGCCCATTTTATTTACGAGTGTTGTGTATGCTGTGTTAAATTGTATTAAGGCATTAGAGCTGAAACTGGACAAACATAATTCTTCAGTATTGTGGCTAGTGTGGCATCCTTTTTGTGATTTGTTTTTACTGAACGGGTGAAATAATATTCTTTTGGAAAATGGCATTGAATAATAAAAATAATGACATACTTAAAAAGTGAGCTATTTAAAAAAATCAGTAAAATATATTTGTATGTATGTAATATTTCCAAATGACATATTTCTGATAGAGTTAAGGCCAGAAGAGGCGAAGAAGCAGTTTTGACTAACTGGACACATTGTTTCATTTTTAATCACTTGGGTTACTCTGTGGATTAAGGCGAAATGAAAATCTTCTGGAGATGTTGCTCAGCCCTTTTTTCCTTTTATGTAGAAGCCAGCTAATGCTATTTTGACATTGCATAAATGAGACTTGATCAAAATGTAGTTGGCTGTGTCTCATTCTAAATCAAACAGAAATGGTGCCATTTATAGAAATAAGTTTCTGGCTTAATTAGATGATTATGTAATCACTCCAGACGTGGTTGGTGCACTAACATTTCCATTGGCTCAGGAGGGTTTTAATTTAGATCATAATCTTGAATCCTTATAGATTTATTATATGTTCTCTGGTTATCGAACATTAAAGTGAAAAACCCACACTTCACAGAGAAGACAACTGAAAATACATCGGGTGGTTTTCAGTGTATCTGGTGCGTTCACATCGGTAGGAAATGGAACTGGTAGTACTCAATAAGCTCAGGTTTTGTGGCTCACCAGTGATGTGGGAATTGCAGTTTTGCAGACCCAACTGTCCTGAGCCTTAATCATAAGTGTAATGTAATTGTTTTTGAAGTCTGTTTAACCATACAATGGAATTAGAAGGGTGGGTTTTTTACCTTTGTTTTACAGAGTGCTAGTTAGTTGTCCGTGCAATTAGTCTCGTGTGCAGGGTAGCTTCTGGCGCTTGCTGGAGAGCACGGGCCTCAGGAAGGGCCTGCAGCTTCAGCTTCTGTCAACACAAACCGATGTGAATGGAGGAAGCCTATTCCCATTAGAGGTTGGGTGACACATGTATTTTCCCTTTTTGCTTGTTGGTACATATTTAGAGGGCTGTGCTGCTAGTCACTTAGTCTCTGCTTCTCATTGCACCCAAACATGTTTTGGATGCAAAGCTGTAGGAAGGCTGGCAGAATAGAAAGCTGAGTCCTTGATTTTCGCACATTTGGGGAACCATAACTGGTATGAAAACTTCTGCCAGTTACAGGATGGGAAGAAGTCTGGCAGAGGTACTTCTCTCTCCCTCTCTTGCTCTGTCCCTATATAGAGTTCAGGGTGCTTTTGTACCACTGAAGATTTCTCCTGCATATTAGTGATTATTCAGTCTAATTGTCTTAAAATTCATTAAATGAAAATGAGTTTGGTGTTTGAAAGAATTGTAGACTAACTACAACAAAAGAGATAACAGAAAAGGTTTTATCTAACACAGGCCAAAGAAATAATATATTTTAAGTCATATCTCAAAAATTTGGAAACTTTGGGGGTTTCTGAGACAAAAGAAATCAAATTATTTTGGAAGGAAAGTTGTAAAATGCAAGACAATGTCTAAAGGTATTTTTAATGCGTTATTAAAACGTCATGAATGAATTTCAGAAAAAACAGTATTCTTCCTGTATAGTCCTCTTTGCAGTCCTTGAAAGTTCAAGATTTCAACTGAGAAGATAATCATAATTAGACATTTTCATTTTAAGATACTTCAAAAATAGTTGCTTTTTGAATTAATGTTGTGAGTACTATGGCAGTTTTAACATGTAGACTGCTGCTTTTTGAATTAAAGAAATAGTCCAGTATGCTTCTGTAAGCAAGCATTCTTTAAGTATGATTCTTATGCTTAAGGTACACATTATATATATGACTCTGATATAACCTTTGAGAAATACTTACTAGATCTAATTCAGTTTTAATTTGGACATTCTGTATTTTGTTCAAGCAGCAGCACAAGTATGAAGGTTAAGTGTTAAGAACAGGTGACTCTTAACAGCAGTAAAACATGCAGAAAATAATAATTTTATAGATTTTGTCCTCTGGTAGTTAACAACAAGCTAAAAAGTTCTGTGAGTGACAGGTTATTGAGTGAAAATTATTTAAGATGAAAACAGTCCCTGTTATGAAGTTGCACTTGAGAAATGTAATTTTGAGATTAATTCAACTGTGAGCAGGGTAAATAACATCCCCGGGATGGATCAATCATGTCCAGTGGACAGCTGCAAATGAGAAGTTGTATTAGAGAAACAATTGAGTTTTATGAGAAAAGAGCGTATTTCACAAGGCGCTAGGAGAGCTTGGCTTGCTTGATGGAGGTGGTGCAGGGAGACTTCTACATGTAAACATGTCGAAGGAATTAGCGTCAAGAAAAAGAGAATAATTCCTGAAAGGCCAATGTGTGTTGGGGTGGGGTGGTTTGGGGGTTTGTTTTGTAGTAATTAGTATGCCTCCAGCTAATTGTTAATTGTGTTAAACTGTTCTAGTATTAATTCAGCAAAGAGGCTTTCTTAAATCCTGTAAGCGCTGAAAATATTGTCTGCCCATGTTGTGATACTCCAATTTTTTATTTTGTCTAGCATCAGTTGTTTTCTGACTTACTGTAGTCATTAAATTACTGGGGATGAGGAACATATGAGTATTTGAACAACTTCTACTGAAATCTGTTGGGCAGAAAAGTTTTTTTCATAAGCTGTTGGTTTTGGAGTTTCTAGGAAACTGCTGCTCTTATATCTACAGAGGGTGAGAATAGCTCTGTGGTATAAATTTAGTCATTGATGACTAACCTGGAAGTTTGTTATATAAATGTCAATTTTGCAATATTCTGTTAATTGGATCCATGTTCCAGTGATGTCCTTACCCATCATTCTTAGTTGCTATTTTGATATAGAAGGCAATATGGCATCTGGCTGCTGGCAAAGGCTACTGTAAAGAGTTCCATATAAAGCCACAAGATTGTATATAACCATTAACTTTGTTCAGAAGGACAAGTCTGATAAAAGGGTGGGTAAGCTTTTTGGGTTTTTTATCATTGCCAGAAAACTAAACCACATCTCAAGTCCCAAACCGAATTTGTATTCCTTCAGACATGACAAAAGCTCCAAATATCACTTACGAACTTTTAAATGCAACCTCTAACTTAGTCTGGTCATTTCTGTGATGATGATGATGCCCTTTCATATTCTAAGCATAGGGGACAGGATAAAATTGTGTTTGATATTTCATTTCCCTTAAAACTTCCATTTAAAAACATCTCTGTTTGCTAGGAATGCCTATTTGCCATGGACAGAAATATGCTGTTTTAACCTTGGTTTTCAATTCCATGTAGTACATGATATTTTCTCAGTTTTATGTTTTACTAAGCTCTGTGGAAAGTGTTAGGTAACTTGTGTAAACATGAAGTTTCTGTGCAATGTAGCATTGTTTTTAGAAGTGCCTTCATTTTGTCTTTAAGTAAAGTACAAGTTGCTGACTTCCTTCTGCTTTTGTAAATGGAGCATTAGTGGACATCAGTGTGATCTCTTATGTCATGACCTAAAAAGAAAATTTAAAAAGCTGGGTGCTCTCCCTTCCAAAGTCTTGGACAATTGCCAGAATTTTGCATTAAAGCCTACAAGCAGTGGTACTAGGACAGTTTTTGCCTTAAAAGATAGGTGGAGTTACATGCGGATCACCGAGCTAGCATCTCTAGTGAGATGGAGACAGATTTGCTCTGACAATATAATGCGCTTTGCAAGCTTCTATTTTAAGAATTCTTTGTGCTGTGACTTTTTTAAGACTATATTAGTCAAGTATTTTGTTTCTCTTAGGAGCCTTCCACTTCAGGAGGCTCCAAGTTCATACTGACAGTGTTAAATACTGCAAGTCAAAAAGTGCATATACCTAGAGAAGTATTTTTCATGACTACTTCTAAACATAGCTCTTTTATATTTTATAGTTCAGCTACTTCATATTGTTCTTTTGTACTGTTACCTCTTGGCTAGGTGCAATCCAGTCTGCCTAACACCTGAGAAGTGATTTACTGTAGGACTTTCTATTTCATCTCTTTACAAAAATCTTGGAGTGATCTGAAAAAATCTGAGTTTTGTGTTCATCTTTGCACAATGAGCAGGGGCAGTGAAAGTGCAAATAGCCCATCTTCGTGCTGCCTTACTTGACAAGCCTGAGCTCTGGCCTCCAGATCTCGTCTTGATTGATAAGGTAGCTCAGTTTCTGGGCTCCAACAGTTATTCTCCTAGCATTGAAACAAAGGTATCATTTGTAATGACTGAGTAGTTGAGTAGCTTGTATTTTGGGAGGCAGGGAAGGAGTGGTATCAATTTGCTGTATCAGTTTATATAACCTTGGTGACTCAGTGGATGTACATTATACTTCCAGTACTGGTGATTTGACTAGTTGACTGCTGCCTTTCTCTCAAATCTGTTCCTATAGGTGAATAAAGGTGAAGGGTGAAATCTGTTCAACTACCAAGGACTTCTAAAGAATAGTTAAAACAAAATTAAATGTGAAATGCCTTACGTTGAAGTCTCACTTTAAATATGAGCAGAACTCGCTATCTCCTGATCTGATCACGAGGGGTATTTCCAAATAGAGAATCATCTGATGTGACCTATATTATTATAGGCTGGTTTGCTGTAAATATATGTTCTTCATTTTACTGGGGGGTTTAAGAATAACATTTCTTGTTTTAATCTCTCAATACATAACTATACATGCATGCTTATGAAATGCAATCTCTCTCAGGATTTTTCCTGATTCTTTTTTCCCTCTAGGCTTAGTATCATCATTCAATTTACCACTTAGAAAGCATTAGGCTAGTGTTAGAAAAAACATGCCGTCAGTCTTTAATAGCTGCTGATATTATTACAGTTTTCACTTTAAAAAGTGGATTATAATAGCAGTATGCAAGTATATAATTTCTGACCTATTTTTGAATGGTAAGCAGAAACTGCTACCTTGCAAACTTCTTCAGCAAAATGCAATTCATTCTAGCCCTGTAATGTGTTCATATGTGAAATGATTTGCAATACATTGAATACAATGCATTTGTACTTAAGTATGCATTTATACATCTACCTTTATTAAAATTGACTTAAGGGATTTGCATCTGTATAGAGATTTTAATATATAAAATTAATTCATAAAAATAAACTAATGAAATATATATACACATATATTTTATTTAAACCAGATTAATGTTATAAAAAATCCCGTGTTCTGAATATATAGAGACAAACCAGCATTTTACAGGGAACCTGGTAGTTTGGATTTTTGAGTGAAAGAAAGGAACTAATTAATGCTTCATGAAACTCTATAATCTTCTATATATTTTATGGCTGGTTGTGAAGAACTTAATGCTTTCTTGAATAATGCACCAAATTTACCAATTTTATTTTTAAAATACAGTTTTGATGTATTATCAAGTCTTAGTGCTTTTTTTATTCCTTCTGGACCAAAATTTCAGGACTTCATGGTTAGATTCATCTCTGTGTGATGCAGCCACTGTTTGATGTTGATACTGTATTTACTGCATATATAAACACATGTATTGTCAAGGGAACTTGTCTAGTAAATTTAGCACACATGAAAAATAGTTTAAAAGGAATAATATCAGCAAGTGTATTTACCAAGCTTCTACAGTTTTATAGAGCATGAAATGGTAATAATGATGTTAGTTTGATTCCTTACGAATGCTTCAGTTCTCATTAGCTGTGGATTGTCACTATTATAAACAGATTTGATAGTTTGTAAAAGAATCACAATAGGCTGAAGTTCAACACTTGCTGAACACCTTCTTGGTCTATCATTCATTCAATCCTCGAGAGAAAATACGTGTACCAACAGAACAAGAATGCCCCCACAGTATTTCTTGGTTGATTCCCACCCCCACCTCAAGCCTCATTCATAATTTCTAGTATATTCAGAAACTGATACTGAGGGCGATGCATGTACCTGATGCTGTCCCTGGTTGTTTGTCTTGGAAGACCTCATAGTTGTGGTGTTCTTCATGTTCCAAAGGTCTGTTGTTAGCCAAGCCCCGGGACAGATCAGATCATTTCAGTGTTATGTCTTGCGAGGAGTTTGTTCTATAGCTGCCTATATAGGTTCTATAACCTATAACTGCTCTTCACTATCCCATGTTGCCTACCTATCTCATTTGTCTTTTAAAAGGCATCGCAAAGTCTGAGCATCAAATGTTTAGATCCCATAATGTTGTTTGTAACCCACCTCCATAAAATTTAATCTTTTATTTAAAAAATCAATCTTGATCTTCCTGACTATGGAAGAAATTTTCCCTGTATGAAGCCAGTGAAATCAAACACGGTGTCATCTGTTGGAGTCTACAGTAACAGCTAAGAGGTAAGAATTATTCTGCCTCAATCTCTGTTGAAAGCTTAAATCTTAAACTTCATAATTTTTATTTCTGTGTTAGTATCAAATAAAAATACTGTTGGTTGCTCTAAAAAGGAGGCAACAAATCTCCTTGCCCATGGAAATTGGATGCTGTTGGGGCTGACAAAGCAGATGTATGATGACGGGAAGAAAGAGAAGGAAACAGGGCAGATATAATGGTTGCCTGAAGGCAGTGTTTTCCCGCTGTCATGCTGAATGTGTTGTGAACAAACAATTCATATTTAATAAAGGCCATATTGTGTTCTAATGATATCGTCCTCTAAAATTAGTGGATATTCAGCTTTTGAGAGGCACATTACACAAGCTTAGATATGAAAGTGAGGAAGATTTGGCCACTTGAGTAGGATCAGTACACCTCTGCTTACAGTTTATCTTAATGCTTTAAAAATCAGCAGTTCTACTTTTTCAGAATCACTGCAGTTCTGTAGGGGCTCTTTGAATTGTTACTAGTATGGGTGGCTATACCTGTTGTAAAGGTATAGCATGTGATTTTCATTGCTATAGAAAATGACACCTAGTGCAGAGAGGTGCTGTTTAGAGAAATAGTTAAGAAATGTAACTTTTTGAGAAATCAACTGCGTGTTTACATTATGCAGGAAATGTGCATGCATTTTGTGAGGCTTAAAGTACTCACGACTAATTACTGCTAAAATATTCTAAAGAATAAAATTAAAAATTAAATTAGTAGAGCCTTATACATATTCAGGAGTTAAGGAAAAGATTATAAATCAAGTATTCTGTATTTTTAGTTGGCCTGAAGATGAATGTTTTTAAACTGCATACAAATGGCAGAAGTTGATTGATAAAAATGTCAGGGGAGTTAATTCCTCATTTTATACTGTATTGCAGCACAGGCACAAGTAAGTGCTTGCTGTCCCAAGATGTTGAAGACTTGTGTGGCATCCATGCACTGGAAAAAAAGAAGGTGGGGGGAGGGAGCGAGAGAGATTTTCGTATCGCTGTGTATGTTGAAAGGAATGATCTCGTAGGAAGCGTATTTTACAGGTGTCACAGTCCTAATTACATTGACTTCCTTCTTCAGTCAACCTGCTTCTTTTTTCCCTTCCCCTTTGTAAGTGCTTTTATCAGCTTCCTGAATTTCTGCTTTTTATTCAGTCTTCGCTGTCACTTTGATGTCTATGCATCCTTTAGGTGGGTTTTCTTTGTTTGCTTGAATAAGATACTGTATCCTAGGTGTCATCTGTCAGTTCGTTTTTACTGTAGGCATAGGCTTTAGTCATTGATGGTCACGCAGTATGTGCTTTCTCATTCACTTGTAATTGTTCCTACAGCCTCTTCGCTTTTTGTCTGGCAGAGTAGCTTCAGTAGTGCTTATTTCTTTGGTAACAGCCAATTTTATTGCAGTGGCTTTTTGTTCTTGGTGTTTAGTTTCAATATGGCAAAGCCTTTTGTGACTCTGTTTTAAATTTCTTTCTCCTGGTTAGTATTGCTTTTCTTCTCACAACTTGTTTAATCTCTGCCAGACTGGAAAAATCCAAAATAAAGGGTCTTGTCTTATTTATTAGCTCTGTTGAGCAATCTGAGTTGTCAGTTGCCCTTCCCCTCTGCCCCTGCCCCATCTTCATTTCTCTTACTTTGTATCTCCTTTCCTTTCATATTTTTCTCTTGTTCAGTGCTCCACTGATGTGTTAGTAACATCACACATCTGCTCCATCCTCTCCCTAGTTTGCTCTGCGTCGGTGTCTCTCTTTTTGTTATATATATGTTGAGGTGTTGGGCTAAGCAGCTGATAGACCTAGTTAGTTTTATACTGCTTTAGTGATAATGATTCTCCTAATAAGAAGCAGGTGTAAAACTGTGCACATCAAATAAGGAAAAAGTCTTACCTGTAAATTATGCTCTTTTTATGAGGATACAGATGACCTGATTAGGTATACTAACCACTGAAACTTGTCTAGCAGTATTTTATCCCAATAAGTCAATATATTAATCTCAATTAATTAAATCTATTAATGTAAAGGTATTAAGATCTTAGATCTTGCACAGGAGAAAAAACCTGCTAGTTTTTGCACAATATCTTTAAACCAGCCTAATACAGTACTTGAAAAATTAACGTTGCAGTTATTTAAATCAGTTTGATTTGAATAGCAAACTGTAGAAATCAATTTACCTGTTACTGTAAGCTAAACCAATATGAGCACAGGTTAAAATTGCACTGTTACTTCATGCCTGATGCTGCCATTGATGAATTAATGGCTAAACTGCAAAAATGGTTTTGAGTGAACACAGTTGCCATTACGGCTTTAGCTGGAGCTGACAATATGGTGGCTGTTGGTTTTACAACTGATGTCAATTCTATGCCAGCTGCAGGTGGACAGATGATGGCTGATCCTCTTTAAAAAAACAAACAAGCAAAAGCCACCAGAAGGGTTTCTTCTTCAGAATTGTTCGGTCTAGAAGAGTTATTTTTGTACCCAGCCACCAGAGCTTCCTTGGTGTGGTGATCTACTTTGACTTTTCCAGCATTGATACTCTAGTTTAGTCTGGTTGTCTTGAAAGAATAAGCATCATAAAAACTTCAATGTCAGAGTAAAAATTTGAAAACTACTGATATGTTGTGACCTGGTAGCTTCCCTTCATATTAGCAGTAAATATTGGCTTCCATATGGAATACTGAAATCCTGGAAAATTTAAAGCATGAGACATTCCTCAGGGTTGAACAAAATGAAGAAGTAAACCCAGCCACACTCTTCTGTCATAGTTTACAGACTGTAAGGAAGGTAGGGTTTTGCTTTTCTTCTCATCTGCCTGTGTTGTATGGTTGCTCTTCAAGGTTTGTCCTTAAATGCTTTTAAAAAAAATAGACATGTCAAAGTTGCAGAAACTGTTTGGAATTAACAGTAAAATTATGGAAGTGCTTTGACACTATATATAAAGGCAACCTTTATTCCACCTTCAGTATTTAAAGTTGCACATTTGAACAATTTAGAACAATTCTGCTAGAAGATGGCACACAAATAAGTCAGCAAGGCAGTGGGAGCGATCATCTTTCAAGACTCTTTCTTTTCTCCAAAAAGACTTATCTTAAACATTTTTCAAGATCATCAAAAGAATTTTATTCTTACAGTTGAGCTGTTTAAAGACAGTTACAATTTGGAAGTTTTGTCTGGGCTGCCTTTTTTGTTAAGATCTGTTATTTCTGAGCTATAGACCATTTATTAAGCTGTAAAAAATAAAATGAAGAAACAAGTGGAATGGAGTGAGCATATGAAAACTAGATGCATGTAAGAAAACTTAAAATGTTTAATTAAAAATTTAAAACTCAATATCCTTTCTTTACAACTGACATACTGAAAATTGCCTTACATCTGAATCACAGTCCATGTCCGAACTAAACTGTTTTTCACATAAGCCATTTTGTTTTTAAAAATGTTCATTGGAAGAATTACACTGATGTATATTTCTGCACTTATAAGATGCCATGTTTCTTGTTATATAATGCCTCTCCATAGTAGAAAATGAGGAATTTTAGCTGTGAAAATATAGTCATATATTCTGAAAATACTGCTTTATATTCAGCCACATTGTTCTGTTTGAAATGTAGTATGATTTTTGTTTTGGTTGTCTTCCTTTTATTGTGCCTGTACAGTTGTAACTGTCCACTTGGCTGAATTTAAAAGCAACCCATTAATTGAACAGCACTTTTGTAAGAGGATATTATAATGTAGTTTGAAGAGACCTGTCTTACAGTATTATAAAAAGTCTGGAAAAGACATGCCATTGCTACTGTTGCAAATTAGCTTTACTAGTAAATAGCACTGTTACATGCTCAATTTTTAAAAAGAATGCTGTCATCTTTGTTTTGTGTTTGAGCATAAATAGGGATTTTTAAAACAAGCTGGTCTGCCATAATTGATACTCTGTGTGTAATGAACATGCAGGGCTGCATGTATTTTAAAATTCTGGTAATGCATCCCTGATAGTTGTCTGTTAGCAAATTAGTTCCCTCTCATATTATTTTGTAGAAACTGTTTGGATGCTCCTAGATGCTGGTTTGTTAGAGTGAATGGTACTTCAGTTCTCCTTTGGCTAATCATATCAAACAAAAGTGTTTAGTCACCACTAGGATTTCTAAAGATAGTCTGTAGTGTGATTCATTTTGGGACATTAACTGAACAGTGTTGAACTGAACTGGATTTGTAATCTAACAGTCCTTTTTCGTCTTAACTTCTAAGAATGAAGAAATAAACCCAGCAGTAATATGATGGATGAATAGCAATTTTTTTGCTTGTATTGAAGAAGTTCTTTTGGCAGAAATGGAAGAGGAAATAGACAAAGTTGTCAAGAAAAAATAAATACTTCAAGTATTCTGTGTGTGCTATTGATATGATGATTGGCTTAGGTATTTTTAAAATATTACTGCATATGAAATTGTGACATCGTAAACAAACTAGGCTTCTACATGAGAGAGTGATTTCACCGACGGTCCTGCAGTTCTGACTACTTCCAACATTTAGGTTTAATTCGTAGAATTTTCCCCCTGTTATACTTCGCTTAAAATAGAAAGAAGTTGCAAAAAAACCCAACCCCAATGGTTTCTCCTATTTATTCCTTTTATAGTTATTCCCTAGTCCTTTCCTATTGATCAAGCCCACTCCAAACAGGTAGACGTGCATGTTTTAGCATAAGTACCTCATGTGCATCTTTGGACACAGAATCTGTTTTTGTTGAAATAAGGGAAATATTTGTTCCTTGTTTAAAGTGTGAAATTTAGGCTCTGTTAAAAGCCCTGTTTAAGTAACGAGGCCCTAATGTTCTTAACACTAACAGAAAGCTGATAACTGAGAAATAGCTCTTGCAGTTGATTACAGTAATGCTTACAGGCTTTGTGCTTTCAGAACTTCAGTTTGATGTCCAATTCAGATGAGAGAGGACTGATGATTTGGAATGGTTTCCGGCATCAAATACACTTGAAGCATAATTTGCATTTGCAACGTGGTCTTCTTCACTATTGAATAAAAATGTTTTAAGAGTTCTGATGGACATAGCAGTTTCTTCATTGTACGGTGTTGTTTGCTGCACATTTGTAAAGCACATCTGTTAGCAAATGTAGTTTACATAATGCATACTGAATGCCTTACCATGTGGAAGAGATGTGAAAAAATCAAATTTTTTCAACTGGTTGCATGGGTTTTTTTGTGAAAGGTAGGATTTTTTCTTTTCTATTTCTGATTGAGCAGTCATTACTTAAGTTAACCTAAGACTTGTATTAAAGTATGTCTTGAACAGGGCTTTTTTTTTTTTTATAGTCTAAAATACATCACTGTCAATATAAAGTAAGTCAGATTATACTGAGACTATGAATCTGCAGCGCATTCCTTTTTGTCTCTGAAGCCTGTAGGCTCTACCCATCTGGAGAGGGAGGTATAAATTGCATGTTCAGATCAGAAATCTAGTTATTCTGAAAACAATATATGGAGTAAAAGCCTCATTTTGTTTTAGTTAATAGGAAAGAAGGCAATAATTTGTTCACCTTCAGTTTTTTGAGGCATGATTTAATTAAGCACCAAATGGTATTGTTCTGCTAGCCTGTGTATCTGAAGATGGTTGTAGTCTGGGGGAACAATAGTTTCACCAAAGCAAGAGTTTGACACTTTGTGTTATTCTTAAGGACAAGTAAAAGCTGATACCTGCCAACTGATTTGCCATGTTGTGGAACCCATATTTTCAGCATGTGCACAATGTGTTGTGACAGCAAAATAGTATCTCATAATTTATTTATGTATCTATGCATGCACATAATTTGATCTAGAAGGCAAATGTCTCAGAGTTGTGCAAAGGTTAAGATTTAGCACTATTTTTGTAGTAGCAGAAGCCATTTGTCTGTCTTTGAGAGCCTTCCAGTTCCAAAGGAAAGGTGGTTATCTTTTCAGAATGGAAAATAGTAATTAAATTGTTTGATAGATCAATTTGTACTTGGATGATGGGATGTTATTAATCTTATTTTGGACAGTTTCATGGACTTCTGCAAACCTGGATAGAATACTGCAGTGCTGTGGTTTCTATTTTAAGTACTTTGCTTTTAGATTTGCTATTGATTAGTTTTTCCATCTGAAAATGAGTTTTTTTGAGGTAAGACAGAAAAAACAGTAATTGGAGAGCGTATGCATTAAATACAACTTTTCATGACAGTAGACTAGTGCTGAGTCATTTGAACTGTTTTCAAGTATAATTTCTGTCATAGTGGGATTTTTCTATAATGTGTGGCTAGATTTTAAAGCCAGATTGTCTTCACAAATAAACGTATATGTACTGAAGATACGTGTGACATTGTCAGGTTTATTTATAGTGAAAATAAATACTTTGCAGCTTACTAACAGAATTACTGTTCTTACAATACCATAAATGCTGGATTTACAGGGAGGTGGGAAACAAGCATGTGACCTCAGATGCTTGCCATTTTGTTTGGTTTTGATTTGCTTTCTATGCTAGGGAGGTTCAGCTTAATGCTATCCTTCCCTTGCCACCTTTTCTTCTATTTCAGTTGGCTAGAAATCCGACTAAAGGAGGAATGGGGGAGTTAGAAGACCCTCTTCCTAACAGAGCCTGTCCTGGTGCAAGTGGATGAGGGTTTGTGGTACTTGCATCTCACTGAAGTCACGTTGCTAAATCCTGTCTTCTAGAAAGACAGATATTGTCACTCGGTGTTCTTGGGACCATAAATGGAACTGAACCAGGAAACTGGAAAACAGTGGATTGTAGATTTGTTAACCCAGTAGTAGTCAAGTATGGTCCTGAAGGAGAGAATACAACTTTTTCTGTAACATTACCATACTTTGCAAGACATGCATTTGCACATGTGAAGGTAGGAAAATACTGAAGCAAGTGTGGGAAAAAAAATAATGTGTTGTAGAACAGGATATCCGTGATGATTTTGGCTATAGTTAAAACCAATTAAAACAATTTTAAAATTGTTCCCAATTACCATATTTGCAGGCATGAACATTTGTCTGCTCTTAATTAAAAAAATTCAAGAAGTAGGCAAATACAGTCAGGTTTCAGGATGGTTTTTTATGAGAAATATAACAACCGAAAAGCATTCTTACTGTCTCTGAACCACAGTAGATCTAGATCTAAAACAAGAGTCCATTATGCTGCTGTGGACCACCTTGCAGAGGAGTCCTCAGCCTGGTGTATTTTTAAGCTTGCAGAGAATAGAGAAAAGTGAAAGCAATCCAAAGAATATCATGTGCCATATAGCTGCTATGTAGCATGTTCTGTTCATTCTGTTGCAAAAAAGTACAGCTGGGCAAGGCAGGGTTTAAGCTTTTATATATATCTTCTGATGCTTTAGACTTGTCTGAACCCCTAAATTAATTACAGTATGCTCTGTATTAACTGTTTAAAAACTCAAACCCAAACTAGGTGCAGTCTGTCCGTAGCTCAGCTGTAGTCTCATCTGCAGTAGCAAGCCACTGGTCTGCCTTAGAAAGGTCTCGTTATACTTCACAAGGCTTTAAAAAGTAGGAGAGAGCTGAAGAAAACTGGAAGTAAAATAAATGTAGATGCAATAAGCTTTTGTTTAGCTGACCTAAAAGATCCTAATTCTGTCAAGCTCTGAATTCTTTTCACACACTGTGAGGCATATGATTATAAATGATTTATTTTTAATCCTAGATGTATTTACATTTTTAGAACCCGATTCATGCATTTGCTGTTTGGTGGAGCATATTTTTAGTATATTTTCATTACAATGATTTCCTCGTAGCCAGATAGTTTGGAGTTATGTGGAAACCTTTTCCCAAGCTCTGTTTCCTGTCGCCTTGGTCGGAAGCTGCTTCTTCCTCCAGGTGCTGCTTTAGTAACTGGAATCTTGGCATACACACAGGCGATTATTTTCAGTGGTTTATGCTGATATTTATTTAGGCTTTTTCTGTATTTTTCAAGGATCTCAAGTAAGCAATTTGTTTATTTAGAGGGAATTTCCAGGGTAAGCCAACTTGCTGAAACTTTATTGGGCAACTTCATAATTTCTCTGCACTGGTAAAACCGCTGCTTTTCCTCTTGACTAGATTATTTCTGGGCTAATTAGAGTTTTCATATTCTGATGCAATCTATAAAAACACTAGTTAGAAATTGTCAGGGAATATACACAGTCATTTTTAATGGCTATTATTTTGAATAAATATTTTAATAACAATTTTGATAATCTGAAGTTTAATAAAATATCTCTTCATGAAAATGCAGGCTTTTGAAAATTGTCAGACAATAAATCTCATTTGGAATGATGATATTTTTTCCAACAGAGATGATCTTTCTGTCACTGAAGTCCAGTGAAATCCTGTCTTCACGTTCTAGTAAATCAGGACTTAATTTTTTTGACTGTGATTATTTGAATATACCTTTTGTAAAGAAAAACTTACTTCATAAAAAGACTGTTAAATCAGAGTTTAAAAACAATTAAATCTTTTAGTTTTCACATGTTTTCTTCCTACTCCTTTGAAAGAAAGACTGTACAGCTAATTCATCTATCTTACAATTTTTTTTCAAGTTTTGTCAACAGACTCTCCCAAGTTGTCAGCAAAGTATAGTGCAAGAGTGCTCTGAACTTCCTCCCTCATATTATCAAAATGTATTCTAAATTCCATCAAGAATAATTTAAACATTTTGGAGAAAAACTGTATTCTTTGAAGCGCTCCCTGGTGTCTTGTCTTGCTTTGATATTTTTACTTAAAAGGGTATATAATGAGGCAGTTGCAAGCATAAGTTACTAAGTTATAATTCACTTGAAAAGTTACTTGGCTGTCTGTCTTCCATTGTCTGTTTTAATGGTTTTATCATTCTGGTTTTTGAAGGCTTTCAGTTGTTTAGTGAATAGCCAGCTTACTAATAGGTTTTGACAGTCTCTCACAGTATTCTTGCAGCCAAATTATGATGTTACAGCCTGGATGGATGGGCAACAAGATGGATACATAACTGGTTGGCTTAGAGGGTAGCAGTTAATGGGTCATACTCTACCTGGAGGCTGGTAATAAGCAGCACACTGGTCTTTGCTGGAGGAGGTGACAGAGGGCACTCTCACCAAGTTTGCTGATGACACCAAACTGGGGGGATCAGGCCATACTTCGAGGGCAGGGCTGGCATCCAGAGGGACCTAGAGAGGTTGGAGGAGTGACCTGACAGGAAAATGATGAAATTCAACAGGTACAAATGCAAAGGCCTGCATCCAGGCAGGAGGAGCCCCTGCAGCAAGACTGACTGGGGAGGGTCTGACCAGGGGGTAGCTCTGCAGAAAGGGCACGGGGGTGTGGTGGGCAGCGAGCAGGGCATGAGCAGCAGCTCGCCTGGCAGCAAGGGAGGCCACGTCCTGGGCTGTAGGGATGAAAGCACGACCGGGAGATCAAGGGAAGGGATTATCATCCCCTACTCAGCATGTCTACATGCTGTGTCCAGTTTTGGGGCCCCCAGTACAGGAAGAACATCAAAAACCTGGAGTGAGTTCAGTGAAGGGCCACTTGAGACTTTGATATCGTTAGTGAAAGCAAAAATCCCTGAGAAGAATACTTGCATACATTTTATGGTTGGGTTGAATGAGTCTACAAAAACCAGATGAACTACAGAGGTGGAAAAAAGGGTATTTAGTCTAAGCTCCAGTTTTTGTGTTACTCTGTGTCTTCCCCCTCTTTAGCTCAGATACATTTATGGATTCTGGTTCACATGAGAACTATCAAGTAACATAACAAATTAATTGCAGGAAAGTAAACTGATTGAATAGCAGTATGAAAGCACCAAAAAGCCATCCCTTTGGACAACTTGACATCTTTCACGTTAGGTCTAAGGGATGTGTTAGCAATGTAAACAACCAGTGTTTTCAGTTGCTGATTTTTTTTTTTTTCCCTAGTCATTCTCTAATTTGTTTTATTTGTAGCCATACTTGTTCAGGAAATTTGTGCATAAGTGGAAAATGTTTTAGATTAAGGTATAAAATGGTCACTTAGCTTGGTGGTTGGATAGAAACTTTAGGTACTGTGGCAGAATTTTAATTTGTAGGAAGTGTCAGTGAGGCATATAAATGGTATCAGAAAACAGTGTCCTTTATACTTGAGGTATATGGTTATAACCTATTGTAATTTGTTCCTTTGGAGTTTGGATTATTCTAGTGTTTAGTTCAAACATTTAAGATACAGGGGGGAGGTTTTTCCAGAAATAGAGTTTATTTGTAAATAAAAATATTTTATAAAGTCTTTAAAAAAAATAATCTATCTTGAGGTCCTGGCTTTAATAAATTAATCTTGTAATAGGAATACAGTGTCTGGTTAGCACAGCTTCTGGCTGCAGAAAGGTATCAGAAATGTAAATTAAGATGTGAAAATACAGAAGTTGTACCAAATACTTATATTGTACTCCTGGTTTTGTCTTGATTTCTAAGTCTTTGGCCTATTTGCACAGCTATATGGTGATATTTTTGCACACAAAAAAGGCTGAGGGAGGGAGCACCTATAGGGAAAATCAATGCATTAAGGACTACATTCTGGGCACTGATTTTCCCCCCCCTCCGTTGACCTTTAAGACCACAGGGCAGTCCTTTTAATGACTGGAATTAGCTGGTACAGCTTTCCAGGTTCCGTTAGCTGATATGGGCAGGATCCACAGGGGCAGAAGCAGATGATGACTGTAGCTTTTTCTCATGCTGAGGTGTTTGGAGAAGTAGTCGTCTCCTGAAATTTCCTGATAAATCCTCACCTTGCTAGAGGGGAGACGAGGGCATTGTAGCATCTCAGTAGGGGTGCGCTTACCCAGAGGCTGCTTCAGGCTGAAGGAGACCCGACTTCCATGCTCCAGCACCTGCACAGTGAGCGCAAGGCTGGCGAGAGCACATTGTTCAGCAGTGTTGGAGAAAATGAGGTTTTGTAGCAAGTGAAGGTTTTGTGGACGAGCGCTGCTTCTTCACTTGGGCTTCAGAGGAGGCAGCCTGGAAGTCGTGCTGTGACTGAGGGAGGTGAGCTGTGGGTTGGCTGTGGGGCTGTTCCTGGGGATGGTGCAGAAGGCTGTACGTCAGCACTTGAGTTTCCAATTCTTAAGAAATACTCTGCCTCCTTTTACTTCTGTTCTCTTGAAAGTCCCAGGTGGTGTAGAATTGAAGTTGCCTTGTATTTGGGTTATCATGGCAAGTCCTGTAAGACTGCATCTAATTGTGGATTAGCATTTTCTCTGTAGTCTTCTTTTTTTTTCTGTGCACAGCAGTGTGGTTAAGAAATAGGTGCAGTTACTAATTCAAAGGTACAATTTTATGGTGAAAGGAAAAATGCAGTAATATTTTAAGCATGTCAGGTCTCAGTGATGTCTGTAAGAATTTGTATATGGACATGAACAGCATATGAGGGTATATGGGTGATACTTTTGTCCAATTTAGGGCTCCTTTTGGTGCTGGCTCTATTCAGTGTTTTATAAACATGTAAAATGTCACTTGGATTATGGAAAACATAATTCCGAATAGCTTTGTAAAAGAAACCCATTTTTGTTTCAGGTTTGACCATTAGTTTCATCATCCTTCACATTTCTGACAGCAAACAGAAACCCCACATGTAGCAGTTTGGTTTTGCTTAGCCAAGCAGCTTTTATTATACCTGGCAGAGCGTGAAATCGTGCAGCAGGGTTCTTGATGTTAACTCTCTGTAACTGACTTTGGAGAACAAACCTATGACAACTCTTCAGCTAGAGTATTTTGAGTTTCTTTAGAATATGTCAGCACAGCAGGCAGCTGTTGCCATTTAGCTTTGGCCAGCGACAATTTCAATAGTTAACAGGACATTTTAGACAAAATAAAGAAAACAGAGGGTGCAGTACTAAGAAAAAAGTTGTATCAGTCTCATATGTTGTTTGGATGCTGTCTCTGTTCTGGGGTTAAAAATAATCCTGAAGTACATATAGAGTACAAAACTGTCAGAATATATTATGAGAAAGACAGAAATTTCTGTTGTCAGTGAGAGCCTCTGGCTTTTATTGTTACAATTGAATAGCATTTCTGCATCATACACAATGTTGTTAATAATTGCTCATCATTCAGGACTGGAGTAAAGGAGTCGCTCCAAGGAACATAGAGTCATCATACACAACAGTGTAATTGATAATGAAGATGTGTTGACTTAAAGGAAAATGCTTTCCTTATTATACACTGACATCTTACTTCTGAAATCTGCTTTAAGAAAAAAAAGATTTCAGCTTATTTACTGATGTTTTAATGGATATTTGGTGTGTCAGTCCAGTTTTATGCCTCCTTTTGGCAACTATCACAGCTCAGTTGCTTCTGTATATGATCTGTGACCTTGACGCAGGCAACAGAGTGAATTACTGCTCTCTGATGGTTTTGCCTGGTTTAATAAAACATGTTCAGCATTTGGATAATAATCTCTGTAATGGTAAATACTTCTAAGGCATTTCCTTATTTTAAAATATCATTAACATAACGTTTTCCCTGGAAGACCAACATGATGCTTGTCCTAGAAAACCTTACACTCTTTCAGCATTTATCCAAATGGATATTCTAGCTGTGTCTGTCTGGTGTGTGAAGTCTTGGACATTTTTTACCCAACAGTATTTGTTGGAGCTTCCCCTAATGGGTAGAAGAGCCCACACCAGCAGCTCTTCTTGCCAGACCCATCCTTTCCATCAGCAGCTCAGCTAGCAAATTCTTTTTTTTATTGTAAGCAAAGAACTTGTAAGACCAGTTTAGAAAAATGAACAGAAAACTCTTGAGAAGGAAGGGTTCCAGTTTATATATTCCTCCTAAAAAGCATTTTTTTTCAAGGCATATTCTAATAGTGGTCTGGCTACTGTTAGTACTTCAGTAGCTACCACATCTTTTTATTCTAGAAGATGTTATTCTTCACTAAACAGCACAATTCTTTTCTTTGTACATCCTCTGGCCAGTCTGTAGGGAGGGAAGGAGTTCTAATGATATTCCATCTAATACTGCTTTCGCTGTGGGAGGAAAGAGGAGCTGCTAGAGACCCAGCATAGATATATATAAGCAAATTTAGTTGTCACTGCATGTCAGTACAAGCTACACAAGCCGGCCCTTTCTGCTTGGTGTCATATTAGTAATTCATGGCAGTTGGCTCTGCTTTTTTGGTGTCAGTATCATCATTGTCTTCTGGCACATTCTTTGCTGCTGTATACAGAGAAGAGCCTGTGTACCGAATGACTGTGTGGTGTTGTCGTTGAAAACAGTGCTGTTTACCTGTCTCCTGTCGGCTCAGGCTGCCATCACGGCTTCTGTGGATACATACATGCACCACGTGTAGGATATTCTTCAAAGGATTGTTTCAGTCTGTCTGAAGGCTGACAAAACCAGAATCTCACACGCATGTGCACACACGCACATACATTTATATGTATGTACATATAAGCGTAGGTACATATATATCTTTCCACTTGTATTGGATAATGGTGGAAATGTGTTGCAACATTCACATCAAAAGTATTACTTTTGGGTGTATAGGGTACATATAGTAGCAGAAGCATCGTTATCGGGTAGCTTTTTTGAGCAGAATTCTGAAATCCCAGTTGTTGATGGACAGTGCTTTCACATGTTGCTGCCGTTACAGTTTAAGAAATCTGCATCTTGCCTCAAGATAAATATTTATGACATCACCTTAATGTGAAGGTTGTGCTGCCTAACGTAGTATTCTTACTCTGTCAGATTTAAAATACAGTTACGAAGCGCAGACGCCTTCTTTTATAACGGCCTTTGTTAACAGTCTGTAGTAACAGTCTGTCAGTATTGCACTGGTTCAGAAGCTTTTAAACTCTGAGAGTCAGGGGGATATAAATGCAATATTTTATTTGTTTGTTTGTTTGTTTTATGCTTAGCTGAGCTAGATGCTGAACATGCACAGAAGGTTTTGGATATGGAGCACACCCAGCAGATGAAGCTAAAGGAGCGTCAGAAGTTCTTTGAAGAAGCCTTCCAGCAGGACATGGAGCAATACCTTTCTACAGGATACTTGCAGATAGCAGAGAGGCGAGGCAAGTTTTAAAATACCTTCTGTGTAATCCACAAACTCACAACGTGGAGAATATTGTTGAGGGGTCAGAGTCAGCAGCAGTTTTAATGCTTACAGATGAAGCATTGCAGTGTCTAAATTCTTCCTCAGTGGAATTGGAAGTTCAGATAAGCTCTTCAAACAAACTTTGGGTTCCAGGGTAACTAGACACCTTAGAAAATCAGTCAGATTCTCTGTTCTTTGTCTGAGGAAATGTGAAGCACCAATCTGGAACAGCACTTTTCTCTGCAGCTGAAGAGTGCATCCAGCTCAGTGTTGTATTTCAAAACGGTTCCCAGGTGGTAGCTATTTCCATTGTCTGTGTAACATGCAGAGTATGTGATTAGGACATGGGAGATCAGATTAAGCTCTCTCCTCATCATGAGATGACTCAAGTCTGGCATCTCCTGACTAGTTAAAGCACAAGAATGCCATAGACTACAGATACTTCTGTGTGGGAGGTATCCATCTGTTGGGCCAAAATGCAAGGATTGTAGGACCAGAAAGAAAGCAAGCGGGAGATTACATCACTCGTGTGGCAGGAAAAAATGTAGAGATTCTGTCCCTGCTCCAAGACTGGTTCTGCTATCGTTTGTAACAGCAGAACAGAGAATACAACCCAAGATTTCCTTTTCTCTGCATGAGTGCTATACACACCCATCTGCAAGATGCTCTAGATTGGTTGCGAGGACATTCTTCTGAGAAGTGGGATATGTAAGTCTAAATTCCTTTGGTCTAGGAAGGAATTGAGTTTGGGTCTCCTGCTTACTATATATAAATAGCCCACTTAGGCAAAAAGTGGGCGTTGTCACTGGCTAGTACTGGACACACGGCCCTGTTAGAGGGTTAGGTTACTAACCTGGTGAACTTCAGCACTGCAGTATAATGCACAACCCATGTATAGCAAAGAAACTGTTTTAATAAAAGATTTGATCCTGCAGTACATGTAAAACTACAGAGCTATAGTATATTTGGAAAAAAATCCAATCAAATTATAGGATTTCATCTCATATGAAGGCTTTTAATATTGTAATTGTTAAATTTAGATAAACCATTAAACTGTTCATTGTAGTATTTGATGTTATACATGCAGCAACTGGACTTAAAATCTGAGTACCCTTGAACTTACTTGTTCTGTGTTTGTATGTTTTATTGTTCAAGGAATAAGATGCTCATCCAAGAATTCATCTAAGTATTTCATTCCCTTGTGAATTGTCAGTATTACATTGACAATAATAAGTAATTTGCTTGAGTTATTAATAATGTGAAATCCCCATGCTGAGAAGACATTGGGCATCAGCCTAGGTTTTCCCTCCTACTGTCATTTATTAGACTAACTGAATGAGGAAGAAGAGCGGCTGCTCTCTGTTAACATTAATCCGTACTTGTGAATTTCCATGTCCCTTGTATATTGACATTTCATGATTGTTTGCTTAAATGTGTTTGTTTTTCTCTAAAAAAGACTTTTAGTTGAGAAAATTGGAAAGGAGTGTTGCAAAATGGAAAGTTTCAATCTTTGCCCCTGAGCCCCACCCTAGCATATTTCTGACAGTGCTATTGCTGTAAATATTGTTCCAAAAATGTTTTGGTTTACAAAACCAGTAAGGGGCATTAGTTTCACAACAAAGGTTGCACAGAGTACTCTTGGATTTGGGCTGAGATGGCTGCTGAGCAGCTCCTGTGGGTGTGTTCCTTCCATATCTACTTTAATTATTACTAATGCATACAATTATAGCAGCTAATGAAGGCTTTGTAGGTAACAACATCACGTAGCTGACTGTCAGTTTGCTCACTGCACTATTTTTACTACAGAACCGATTGGAAGTATGTCCTCCATGGAGGTGAATGTGGACATGCTGGAACAGATGGACCTAATGGACATGTCTGACCAAGAAGCACTTGATGTCTTTTTAAACTCAGGAGGCGAAGACAATAATATGCTTTCTCCCATGCTGGGTATGATACTAGTAATGTCAGAGTGCTTAGAGACAAAGTGATAAATCACCGGAATTGCTCTAACTTGTAACGGGTGATGTTATCTCATAAAACATAACACTTTACGTAGATTATTTTTCATTAGTGGTTTTAAAAACATTAGCATTTAGTTGCGGTACAAGAGAGCTTGCTGCAAAACTACTTGTATTTCTGGACTGTCTTTTTTCATCTAGTTACTACAGTTTCATGTTCTATTTGTCATGGATGGATAGGTGATGTGTTACATACTGCTTTTAAGGTGCATTTTTCTCTATATAAAGTTAATAGGGGATGTTTTAACAAACATCAACAGAAAGTTTGCGGTAGTTAGGTTGGGGTTTGGTTTTTTTTAAAACTGCTTTCTTAGAATTTGTCCAGACTTTTGGCATTTTGAAGTAAATTCGCACCAGTTGTATAGTGTAAGATCTTCAGTGAAAGATTCAGAGACATGGTTCAACCCAGCAGTTCATATATGTAAAACATGACAGTGTTCTGGAAGCTTCTGAATAGTGATTCTGACACTGCAGCTCTTTTCATGTAGCCTTCTTACTTCTTTACGCTTTGCCACGTTGCATCATGATGAGGGATCTGCATAAAGCAGGAATTAGTACTACTGGATACTTTATCCACTAGGAAAGTATGCTTTCTTAACTAAAAACTTCAGTACTAAAATGCCTTTTTCCAGAAGAGCGAAAATGAGTTTTCTTGGGGGAGATGATGAAGCTCCTTTAAATGTAATTCTGATTTCCTTTGAAAATACAGGTTGAAATATTCTTTATACAAGTACTTGCAGTAAAAAAACCAGTATACATTAAATCCTATCTGATATTTTGGGATATGTAAAGAAAAACGTTTATAATATCTTGGGGTAATTTTCTTCCTCCTTATGTAAAGGTGATTATTACCTGCTGTGAGCATGAAAAGCTTACAGTAAGTAGTCAAGGCACACTTGACTACTAAAGATTTTTGTTTTATTGCAAAAACTAAATTCAGATGGCTGGTTTTGGATAGGCAGCCAATCAATGCATTATTACAGTTGATCATTCTTTGAGCATGCAAGTAGTTACAGAAAATATTTTCCCCTTGCTGGGTCTTTGGCAGATGTTGGACCAAGAAGCTCCTGTCTTAACAACAAACAGTGTAACTGGACTATCTAAGTGTAGAAACTACTAGGTGTGGTTGTTTTTCCTGAATAGGTGTAAAACTTATTAGCCTTTGAAAAAATACATCATTTATTTTGCGCTGTAATGTATTACAGTGTGTATGTATAGATAGTGTATATATTACATATATGTACATACGCTGTAATACAAGGTACCAGTACTGTTATGTTCTAGAACTGTAACCTTAATTCAGAGATTGGATCGGCTTGAAGCAAGACTTACTCCTCCACAGTTACAACTACTACAGTGTAACAGTCCTGCGAACCTCGCTATTGTAGTTCCAGACGATTCACTCCCCTGAATTAGAAGGGATTTTTATGCTTGCTCTAAGGACGTGGCACCCTCGTATCAAGCCAAATATGCAATAGTCTTCATTCTCAGAAAAATGAGATGGCTTAAAGATAACTCTTCATTTTGCTGTCAGTGGAGAACTAGGTTGGTCAGGGCAAGACTTGTTTCACAATTTTCCTGAACACCACAGAATACAGGTAAGTTATTTTAGTATCTGGTGAAAATTAAAATCAGCTCAAGACATTAAAGCATTTTCAAATTTGTCTTGCTATAAGCCTTGCCAGCTTATGGGCATTGGTTTTGCAACATTTCATGATAGTAAGTGGAATGGAAAAATTTACTCGTTCTGCCATTCCAGAAAACTCCTCCTCTGTGTGCATTGTGTAAATTAATCTAATGCATGCTGGTGTGCACAACGTAAAGACAGGTGTCTTTAAAAACATGTTCAGTATAAATCCGTGTACTACCTGAAGAAGGGACTCAGTAGACCTGCTAGGCATCATGGACTGCTGCAGCACCCTGGAGTGGCAGGGTAGTTTCAGTCCAGGCAGGCTGGTCAGCTGTCAAAAGTTGTGAATGTTGTAGCACGTGTTTATCCACTTGTGTTTAAACTGGAGACCTGCTGAGGCATGTTCTCCTTTGGAGTTCCTGGGTCCCAGGGAAGCTAAAACAATGTCACATACAGGGCTACTTGCTGTCCAAGTTTAGGTCCAGAATTTAAGATTGCAGCTAGTTAGGGCAAGAAATATGCTGGAGCAATGGTGTCTAGTACAAGCTTCTGTTGCCTCCGGATTATGTGACTCTTCTCTTGTTAAATTTTAACTCGGATACTTGGTAAGACTATGGGAAACAGTAGTTTGAATGGCTCTGCAAACTGCCATAGCAGAGGTAAAGTGCAGTGATCAGCTCGTTTCCATCCAACCCTCCTGAAACATTTTTTTATAAAATCCCACAGGATTTTAAAGTGTTTTCTCACTAAGGTTACTCAGTGCTGAAGCTGGATGCCCTGACTGTGGAGGAACACTTGTTAGGTAGAGAAGGAAGAAGGGGATTTGGCAGATCACATAGAAAGAACGTTCAGATGTTCCCCTATTTTAACTTCTTATTTACTGCCAGGAAGTGTCTAGAGAAAGGGATCTAAGATAATTTTGAAATCTGAACTTGCAAACTGCAAGCAAACACCATTACACTGAACTTGCTTATAAGTTTTTTTTGCACAGAGTATGGAGGAAGTATAGTCTTAAAATCCCATTCCTGTGCACTTGTACTATGATATGGCTTCACCAAAGGAATGCTTTCATACTGTGGGCAAGAACTTGTTTTGCTTCTGCATCTTAATTTTTAGTCAAAGCCAGAGATTACTACTATGGCCTGTCTCCTAGCTATTTTTTTTTTTCCAATTTCACCCAGCTTTATACGTGTTGTTCAGTGGGACAGTTTGTCTGGAGGATTTTCCTATTGGTGACAATTCTCAGCACATGCTGAAGTCTGAATGGACTTGATCGAAGTCAGAGTTAGGAGGATTAAGTGGTCTTGGGCAACAGGTGAACTGGACATCAGTGACATCTCTGAACAGTCAGAACTGAATACTCCTGCCATCTTGGCTTACTTGATGTCAAGCATTAGCAATTCTAGAATGAGCGAGAGACATACACACCATCAGAAACAGATTAAAACCAGCCTGTGGCCCATATTTGAAATCAACTTCAGGAAAGCCGAAAGGCAGCTTTGAGTTTTGGGAGGGTTTTTTAACGGTGCTTTGCAAAAGAAGCAAACCAGCCTGAATGCAACTCATTAACCAGTGTTAAGGTCAGTTAGTTAATATACTGACTTCTCAATCCACTTGCTGAGCCACAGCTGATTTTTGTTGTTGTTCTTTTCCCAACTATAAGGGCCCGACTCCAACACCTACGTGAATGAGATAAGTCTTCAGGTTCCGAGCCAGTCTGAATTACGACAGAAACTGTCTTCACTGTCATCAACCTGTACCGAATCTGCCAGCCAAGATGCAAGTGAAGGAGAGTCTCCAGTTATTCAGTCTGATGAAGAGGAAGTTCAAGTGGACACTGCTCTTGCTGCTGTAACTGAAAGAAAGGGTGCTTCAGATGTTAGTGATGAAAGTGACTCTCAAACTATTTGAATCTTAAAACCATATCCTTTAAGAATGACTTCTGAATGAATGAACAAGTGAATGAAGAGCTTGCCTGTGTAACAGTTTGCTAACCAAGCATAACAGCCAGATCTTTTTACTTAGTAATACCGCCTTTTTACAATATTGCCAGTCATGTGGAGGTTGGTTTTTAAAAAAAAAAAATGCCTAAAGCACACACACTTTAACAGTAGTCTTGGGGCTCAGGGGAGCAGTAAAACTGTTGTATATACTATGTATAAGAGAATTAAAGGGGAAAAATACAAGTTACTTTGACCACTAACCTTTAAATGGCTGATGGGAAATACTTAGACTTGATGTGTAATACTGAACCCAAATTGTTCCTTGCATGTTTTCAGCTGCAGCAACTGAAGATTTAGGATCCAAACCAAAATGAAAAGTTATTTTCTACTCTTTACTACCTACTGTCTGCCTACTGCCTTGGTCTACTAATGCAGCAGTGTCTACTCTCTCACACTTCCTGTTCAGGACCAACTTAGTTATCATAGGTGTTAAGGAAAAAAAAAAAACTGAAAAGGAGGAGATGCCTATTGAAATGTTACACTCCTCGTGGAGCAGATATCTTAGCATTGTATAAACGTACTCCTCTTTCGAGATAAAATAAAGTATTTCTATCCCAACCATGTCTTTTACTTGATTACCCAAATATTTTATCCATGACAGTGAACAGAGGAGACTAATTCAGGAATCAGGGGAAGAAAAAAAAAAGGTTATTTATCCTGAGCACCAGTGTAATTTACTTTTCCATGGTAACATCTGTTTGACTACACTGATGCAAGCCAGCAATTTGAGGGAAATAAACCTGAATGAATTATAAATGAAGTGTGTACATTTTATAAGCCTTAGGACTTACAGTCATCATCATCTTACTGCCATTTTTTTCTGCAGTTGTTTTTCTAAAATGAAGGTCTGAACATGTCTAATACCTGTTTCTTGTCAAGTCTCACACTCTATTTGCAGGGATCTGCTCTCCTTTGAGACGGCTCCTGGCTCCTGCTCTTCATGCACGGAGGGAAGGAATGTAATCGGAAACAGCGTAAGTAAAAGGACAAGCTGTGATGTAGATCCCTTCCAAAGACCTGCCCTGACAAAGCCAACGGTTGGCAGTGAGGCGCATCCTGCTGCTTGCCAGCTGGGAAGCAGCCACTTTCCTTAAGGATTCACTCTATCATCTCCTGTTACCTGACAGAGTGTTTCCTGACCCCTCTCTGGGACATGAAAGCTAGAAGCTCACTACCTACAATTAGATATTTACTATTTAACGAGGCATCTGTTGAAAGAAATTTTTCTCGAAGGAGCTTACTTTACTCACTTTTCAGAAGACAGACAAAATGTCAAAAAAAGTTTTGTTTTTTTTATTAAACCTCGTAGTACAAACCTGGAAAGTAAACAAAAAACTGGCAATAAACAACATGAAGTCTTTCCTTACAAGGAAAGAGAGCAGAGCAGCGCTAATAAATTAAATGTCAAACTGTAAGCCATAGTCAGAAGTTTACTGTCAAGAGGGAAAAGTACACAGCAAGGCCATAAAAACCAGACAACCACATTTGAAAACACTTGACTCTGTTTATGTTATTGTTAAATATTCCAAAACAGTTCAGTCTTCTGCAACAACAACCAACAAATTGTATTATAGGACTTTCCTGACAGTCACCACTGGCAAGCTCAGTGCAATATGGGTAGCTACGGTATTGTTGAATTCAATTACGAAACAAAACAGTTTGTGAAAACATTTTCCCTTTTTTATTCCACACATACTGTACACACAACCAGAAAAGGGCAACAGCTACTCCATTATTATTTTTTGTTGTTGTTCAGTGATGTAAGCAGCACTTATAAATGTTACAAGAAAAACCCTGTAAGCATCCAATCCAACCGATGAAGAAAGTGAAACGTAAGGCTTTTCTTCATCTTGTCTCTTCACCATCCCTCCCCCCACCCCAAGAAAAGGCTCAAGTATTTAAAAAAATTTACAGGCATATGTACAAAAGGTGTGATTTTCTTTTTTTTTGTTACAACATGAAGAGAAAAAATAGACAAGATGAAAGCAAATGCATTTTCACATTCAAAAGAAATATGCAGACCTGCTAGTGGCTCTAAATGTGATCATATAATGAAACAAATTCAAAACAAAAATTAATGCTTGACTGTGTAAAGGTGTGAAAAACAGCAGTGGAATGGAAATGGAATGTTAGAAAGATTGCACGTCTATGACAAAAGAAGCACTTATGGCTTCAATCACTTTTTTCTTTTTTTTCTTTTTTTTTTTTTTTGTTAAAGGATGCTATTGAAGGGTTTTTGATAAAGTAGCCAACAGCACCAAAAAATAACAGAATGGATTTCCTAATGAAATCAGGCACAGTTTTCCCTCACGTGACTCCTCAAGGCAGGCAGTCTTTTTTCCTCCTTTTTTTTTTTTTTTTTAATTTTTATTTTTCCCCCTCAAAACAGATGCATAGTGATGTGCTGGTAAAAGAGAACATACTCCAAATCTCCTCCTTTTGCCTACAGTTAGGAAACAAAGTCCATCTTCAGCTGCCATAACCTCCCAAAGAAAGTGTGTATTCTCCAATTTAAAAAATTACAAAACTCATCTTGCTGTGACAGAATAAAAGACATCCAAAGTAAAGCAATTTCTTTCAAGTTTTTGTCTCCTATCCCTTTTCTCTCTAGAAAAATCTGCTCACATGACTGGAGAACAAATTATAAAACACATCAAACTTTAACCTATTCAAAAAATGGGTTAAAAGCCTTTTTTCACAGTTACCAAAAAGGCTTTTTATTTTTTCAGCCATAGGGACAATACAAATTAATATTTTATCAGCCCCTTGCCGGTTTTAAAACAGTGAACATACGGCAGTTTAAAAAAATCAGACTGCTGTATCTATCTATTCTAAGTACAAAAAAAAATTCAACAGTTTAATGCTAAAACAAAATTAGTTCTCTAAAACCAGAAGAAAATCTTCTTTAGAGCTAGTGCAAAGACAGCTTGTATTCTACAGCAAGTACTCCAAACTATGGTATAATAATTACAAAAAATATATATAAATTGACAAAATGAGAGTGTTGGCATCTTCAGGATTAACTTGAAGCACTTTTGGATGAACTGGAGGATGAAAGCCTAGATGATGGCACGTCTACTGTTGCTCTCTTACGAGGTCCTCTTTTTGGTGTAGGCTTGCTGATACAGTTCTCAATGCTGCCATTTTTACCAGATACTTTTCCACAGATTTGATTGACTAGACTGATTATTTGTTCCTGTTCAAGAAGTGGAAAAAACAAAACACAAATTAGCATCTGCTCCTTCTCCAGACACTTCTGATGGACAGAGAGGTAGTGCTGCCTTTTTAACTCAACAGAGGGAAAACAATCTATATATTTGGAAACTGTGCAGAAACTTGGTTCATATACTCCTTATTCACAGCCAGGAGTTGTATAAAAATTACTGTGTAGTAGTGCCCTCACTGAAGCTTCCCCCCCCCCCCCCCCCCCGAAATGAAAAGACAGTAATCAGCAGAACTAGAAATGTCTGAGCTCTGACCACTAAGCAAGAATAGAACAGCTGGGCTGCAAAGTTACTTCCCTAGGGTCAGAAATGTTCTTCAGATACAATTTAAAACCCACTGCTGAACAAAGTTATAAATGGCATAAAATTAAATCCATAGTAACACAGCATGTAATTTACTATTTACGAAACAGTTCTTTAAAATTTAAGAAAAAGATTCCACTTTTTCCTTGTGACATTGTTGTCACTGGTTACAGGATGCTACTTTTGTTTTTAGGATCTCTGGGTGTCCAGGTGCTCTGAGCCTGTGCATAAAGAATGCCGGCTTGCTGCCACGCAGAAAAAGGGCTACAGGTCCGTGGCACTGTGATCAGCAGGAAACAGGAGTCCTTGAACTGCACATCAAAGTGTCTTGGCTACACTGCCACTCCTAATTCCACTGCATTCAGGGATTTGCTGAAGTTTGGGCGGGGGGAAGATTTTTCTGAACTGTCTGTCTCATCCTAGTGAGAATGTTGAGAAGTTATTTTTGTGCAAAGTTGGAACAGCTTCTTAATTAAGTCTACCTAACAGGTAAATAGGTTTAACAAGTGGCATTTGACATGCAGGTTATCTCTGTCCCCATTCACAGCCCTCAAAAAAAAATGCTGTAATAATAGCCAGGCATGCAGTTAGTATCTTTCAGAAGTGTAGAAATTTTGTGAGAGTTTTTTTATGTTTGAAAAAAATAATAATCATCATCATCATCCAGTGCTGGAGGAGAGGTTTTCTTGCCTTTCCCAGCACAGCCTAAAATATCTCTTTGTCATTATAAAACCTAGCAAAGTAATTATGGTAAGGGATTCTGCTGGAAAGTGTGGCTTTGAAAACCTCAACAGAATTCAATAGAATCTGTGAAAACATAGGACCGAGTAATCTCAGGAATAAGAGAAATACATTAAAATTTCTGAATAACTTCCTGAAACTTTTCAGTATTTATCACATTACAAAGGCAATTTCATTGTTGTCCTGGTTTCATAGGTTGTGCTTGTTCATACCTACAGTACCTGATACCAGAACAATTAAAAATGAAGCCGTAAGGGCATGATTTTCCTCAGACCTACTTGACCCCTTTGGGTTTTTCCCCGAACCTCTATGTGCATGCATCAGAAACTGCTGAGAAGCTCGTCTCAAAAGGCTACTTGTCCCAACACTGATCTTTAAGAGCTGGTTTAGTAATTTTTCCCACTGCTTCACTACCCAGTTTGGGCTAACAGTAAAATGCTCCCCCCCTCTATTCCCCACCCGTCCCCTCACTCACAAGGGAGAAGTGGCACTAACTGGGCAGGTAAAGAGCCACTGCCTGACTGTCCTGCACCGTAGCGTTAGCCCAGAACCCAGGCACTGTCCTAAATCACCAACTTGAGTTCTGTGATGATTCATCATCACATTTGCTTGAAGCCATTGCTTGACATCTCATCTACAAGTACTCTACGAGTTTGCTTTAAAAGAAGGTTCAGGCCAAGTCAGTGTGAACTTTCAGTTATCAACAGAGAGGTTATCCTAAAGTTACAGAAGTTACCATAAATTATCCAGTCAAAGCACAGCCTCCTGTTCTACAGCATCCCAAAGCATTAAATGGCTTCTCTGTTCTGTAACGCATATTCATGCAGTTCATGCTTCAGGTTTCATCTTTGTAATCATGTTTCCCACTCTTTCTTTTACTTAGATCATAATAAAGCACTTTCTTCCCACACCAAAAAAACCCCCAAGCGGTCTCCTGAGGTCTTGGTAGGACAAAGGCAGAGTTAAGTCTACTCCCAAGTTTTCGGTATCAAAGCTCACCAGCATCACAAAGCTATATCGTACAGACCTCATCGTAACGGTACATCATTTTCAGTCCCCGACAAGACTTCTGTTTTTCCACATGCCGCAGGGCACACTCCAAGCAGAAGACAACGTTTTCATTCTCCTGTACAACCTATATAAAAATGCAGGGGGGGAGGGGGAAGAAGTGCAGTAAGCTCCAAACTGTAGCCGTGTTATGCACACAGTATTGAATTATTGTCTGAATTAAACCTGTATTTTACTACAAGTTAGTAGAAGGAGGCATAAACAAGAAGCATTACACATTGTGAAATTATTCAGAATGTGTAAGAAGAAAGTACATATCCCTTTTTGAATGCTAATGTTGGCAAATACATGCGATTTTTAAAAAAACCCACCAACAGTAATGCAGGCCAAATCCAAATAATGATACATGCATAAAGCTTTATTGGTATCTAATATGTAGCCTAAAGCTTTCTTGAAGGCAGCCATTTCCTGTTACTTTAAATGCTGTCTTGAATAAGGATAAAATCAGAAGCTTAGCCACAGGATTCCTCAGCTACCATCTCATTCAGCAGAGGTCACATTTGCTTGGCTGGCTACCTGCCAAGCCTACACATTTCAGCTTGGAATCTGACAACCAAGTTGACTTTTTGTCCCTTACCACTGTTAAGAGTGACAAGGAAAAATCCCTCCCTCAATTACACTTGTTCCAGAGCAAATGGACCAGAATTAAGAGGTTTCCGTTGGTTGGTTTTTAAAATAAACTCATTTTGGAGTTACTTCAAACTAGTGCTGCTTAAGCAGCGGTCTGCGGACATGTATAAACTGAGCATGTTCTATCACAGGGAGAGGGAGGGAAACAGCTACATCTGATCATTTAACGGTTACAATGTATTTCCATCAAAAACCTAACATTTATAACCAAAAAAACCCAAAAGATGACAGAAAAAAGGACCGAACACGGACTCACACGCACTGTATTATGTTTAGTTAAATATCTGATCTTGGTACGTAAGGTGGTGGGAGGGGCTTTTAGTATCTTTAATGAAATTGATGTATTTCTGGGTGTTCTGCACACAGCCAAAAACCTGAAAGTGTCACCACAGTGGTTAGCACACCTTCAAAAGCCAGTAGGTAATTACTTCTAAAAAGAGAGAAAGTTTATGGCATGACTTGTATTTTTGAACAGACAGGTTGGCAAACAGCAGCTTAGCTTGACAGATAGGATACATCTACCCTGCAATTTGGCTTGCAGGGAAATTGTCGCAGCACGGGTTGTAGCTGCATGCCTGAGACTCGGGGCACGTATTCGAGTTGCTAGCTCATCCCAAGAACTGTTTTTCCATGACTTACTACTACTGGCAACCTGCAGGTATCTTTGCTACCCCTCCTAGTGCAATGCAGACATGCTCATGGGTGTCTGAGAGCAGCTGAGTGACTAGTTTATCCCTTCCTCAGAGCGGGAGGGAAGGTAGCTTGACACCAACTGTTGTCTTCTGTCACCGCTGCCCAAGGCAATAAATGTTCTGACACAAACCGAATCGACATCTCTGTGTCCTGTGTGGAGGGTGTGAGATGACTCTGCAGTCATGTGCTGCCCCTCGAATACTTCTGGTCCGTTACAGTAGGCTAGAACCCGGGGGACAGTACCCCAGCAGTGGCAAAGGATTTTACTCACCATGGAAAGATAGCACAGGTGCTGACAAATCTGACATCTCCTCTCTGACGTTTCTAACTGCAACCACTTTCGAGGCTTTTTCTTTCCATCCATCCCCGTGCTGCTGCTGTCGTGGCTGCCATAGCGCGCTGAAGAATGGAGACCTGCCTCGTAAAGCTGCCGCCGCTGCCTCAGCTCCGTGTCCCTGTGAATGTTTTATGCAATTAGAGATCGGCATCGCCTCGTACCACCACAAAGCCATGTACAATCACCCTTTTACCACAATCGTCACTGAAACCTTAGCTCCACACAGCAAAGCCCTGAGTGTTGTTGGAGGTTGGTGCCATTGCCTACGCATGGTGAGAGACAGCCAGCACCGCAGAAACGCTGCCTAAATGCAAAAGCTATCCTCTCCGGATTCTAACAGCGACCACTGTATCAAGCCAGTGGTTCTCAAACTGCTCCACAGAGAACTGGGGACTGCCGAGTACTTCCTGGAGGTCGATGGTTGCTCGGGGCCATGTGGAGAGTCGGGAGGTGTGGCTAACACGACTGTCATTCCTGAAGTTGCCAAAAGCCACCTTGAGGAAGAGGAGCCGTTGCTGTCAGCAGTAACATAGCCACCTTCATCAGGAGGCAGAGATGAACCAAGGACCTGCTGCCATGAGGTGCTTCAGGCAGGAAAGGGGGTGCAGGGCAAGTGATTGTGCCAAAAGACGAAGATCTTGCTGTACACCCAGGGGAAAAAGAAGGAGATGTCAATTAAGAATAAAGACCAAGCCCTCCGGCCACCCTTCACCCACGGTGTGTGCAAGGTGGACAGTACTTCCCTATGCTGAACTATACAGCATTAGGAAAGCAGGTCGGGTTGGAGCTGAGTGGAAGACAGCAAGTGTGGAGTGAGCTGAGCAGATGGAAGGGAAGAATAAAAAAGCTCACCACCAGACACAGCTGAAGAGGGGTGGAGAGCCAAGCTAAGCAAATGGCATGGGCAAACTGAGCAACCAAGGCAGATCAGGAGAGGCGGCAGCAAAATACACAGAACAAACAAGCAACACAAAACAAAGGGAAAAAATATGGCATAGTGTTCCACTTTGGTAGTTTTTTTTCAGGTTTTGCTGTTTGGGATTTTGTTTTACATAAGCAGCCACAGGAAGGACCGATATCCTCCAGAGAATTCCAACCTAAGCATAAGAACAAGTTTGAGAACCACTCTGATAGAGGTCGATGTGATGGTCTAACAGCAAGCACCAACATTTCTGTTTCACGTTTCGCACTTGCAGACTTTTCCTCTTCAAGGAAAAAAAAAAGCACTTGGAAGTGATTATTCCCACAGGGGAACCAGCTGCAGGTAAAGCAGTCAGCACACCTCTTTGTATTTCTTTCTGAACACTAAAACAACACATGGGCTGTTTTCCCCTTCATTATGTCACTGGAAATTTTCCAAATGAACATGCTAGTTAGTTAAATACAGTTTGTAGATTCCATTCATCAAAACTTTCTTGACATCTCGAGTACCAGTTGTCACAAACTTGAAAGATAGGTAGCAACTACATGGTAGGGAACAAAAGAAAAGATCATTACACAGGAAGCCAGGCAACATTATATTTTCCTTTTTTTTTTTTTTATACCTATCTTAAGAGAAACCCTAAACATGTTTCCCTAATACTGGGGAGAAAAAGGAGTGTGGAGTTTTTTTTCTTTAAAATGTTCAAGTTCTAAAGCAAGATGCATTAGCACCCATGCACAAGCTCAGTGGTTTAAATCAAGACAACTTTCCACTATGCAAAGCACCTTCTACAGCTGTAGTGCAACAATCTTGATGCTGAAGACAAGGGTTCCTGGTGCAAAACCCATTACAGGCATGGATTGACAGTGGCTACTGATGCCAAGAGGCTGAAAAACTGAAGAAAAGTATCTAACCACTTGGCACCACGTAGCTCACCTAACACATCAGGAAATCTTGACTCTCTGCACCAAGAATCAACAAAATAAAAGCCCAAGGCAAACTAGTTTTAATTCTTTGATGGTGCCCAAAGTAGGGAATTCTTAGAGTAAGACATCCTAACCACGGGCACTCTCACATCAGATACAGCCAAGGAAACTGCTTCTTCCACATGTGGCTGTCTTCAAGTATGTTTGCTGGGCTTTTGCTTGGTTAAGCGGGTGAAAGACACGCGTCTGAAAGGGTTACTTACATCATCCACCTCTGGAGTCTGTCAATGAAAACAAAATAGGTATGACAGGCCCCCAATTCGTTACCTGAGCTCTCCAAGAAGTGATGATATCGTACTCAGAGTCGGTCCGTTTTCCTTTTTTGCTTCTGCTGTTGCAATCTGATAGAGCAACTTTTCCATAGAAAATGGTTTGGCTATACGTCGTCTCTTCATTTCCTGGGACAGAAATTGCCGAATTAGTTCTTGAGCAAATTTGAAAATAAGAAGTTACCCAGAATGAATTCAATGTAGCAAAAAGCAGCCTTTTAGAACAACCAAAAGTACGAGCTTTCTATAGTCCAAATTGAAGTATTTATGTTCCTAACTTACATCCAGCACCTAACTTCATACTGAAATAAACTTATAATTGATCTTTTCAGTGGAAAGCCAGGTTCTCAAGTGCTTTGCTGCATTGGGTCTTTCTGTTGAAAGGACTAAGAAGATTTTCTGCACGTGCTTTAGGTGAACCAATGCCACGTTGATCGATAAGAAATCAAACTGTATGCTATCTTCTAATATGCTTTACTGTGAAATTTAATGCAGAGAAAAGTCTGCATATACAAAGAGAGTGAACCCAAATGCAAGTATTCTGGTGTCACCACATTTCAGGTATACACTTTTTTCATAAAAGAAAATTAAACTTCATCAGTGGAAAAAACAAGAATAGGATAAATGTGAAGAAAATGAGAAAAATTAAAAGAAGAAGGATGCCCAGACATAGGTTAGCATGCAGTTCACTGAAGCGGAGGAACCAACAAACACCTCAGAATTCCCTCCCTAAGAATTCTTTTCCTGTGGAGGCCAAGAGGAGTAACCCAGTCACTCACACTATTTGCACTCTCAGCCATCCATTAAGATCTAGTCTTCTGACTGGCTTGAAGCCCAGGGCTGCTATGATTTTGCATCTTTTACAGCACCAAAGATACAATTGGTGCTTAAGAATTAAAGACAACAATCAGCAAAACAGGCAGATATCAGGGAAAAGAGACAACAGGCAAAAGAGGCTTTCAGTTCTGCTTAGTTTTGCCTGTTACCAGCTCCCACCTCCCTGTCGTGTAAGCTTTTAAAGCTGCATCTTTCATTCCTGTCAATACAAACTGAGAGATTTTGGTAGCTTTAACCCTTTTGATAGCTCTTATGTAGGAAAATTCCTTGATTTACTCTGCAGTTGGGAAAAATCTAAAAGTTTTCCCAGTGTCTAAAGAGGTACGTTTTGTTTTATACAATGTCTGAGAAGTTTCAACTGATGCCAACACTGGAGCATAATGTGAAGGTGCCACTTCAGTTAGGAGTTAAGCCCTGCAAATACCTACTTATCACAAAAATGAAGTTATCTTTAACCTTAAATTTTTTTCACTCTGTTTTATAGCCCTTATTACATGCTCTTGGTATTTCTTTTATCAGAACCAATATATCATAAAATTAATAATTTTTAATAGCACAGATTGCATGCATTGAAGTGATAACTAATATACATCTCATAAAATGGATTAGTAACCTTTGGTGACCAAAAAAGCATTCAAAAGAGAGTCACAGGTAAGAAAAGTGTTCTTCAGAAGGTTCTGCCAGAGCCTCCCTGGGGTCCCCAGAACTGCTGCGCTTTTAGGAGTGGTATGATAAGTTTTGTGGCATGCTAGATTTGCATAGGGTATTGTCCGAGGCTGCATATGAACAGCTACTCCAAGCCAGACCAAAAGCCCAGACCAAAGCAACACACACAGCCAGGATAAAAGGCCACAGTGCCGGAGGAAAAAAAAGCAAGGTACGCTCCTGCTGGCTGGCTGCTCAGGGATCTCCTGAGCCTGAGACGGGTCTGTGCTGTGTTCAGCACAACTCACTGGATCTGTGCATTTATATGAATTTCTGATTCACCTTTTTCATACAGTACTGAAATATACAGATACAGCACTGTGTGTGCTTTTGACCTGCTGCCTAATCATTTCTTTTAATGACATATTTTTCAATGTTATGAAAGAGCACTAATATTCATATCACAATTTTCATCGCCCTGCCACTTGTGATCTGGTCTTACTATCGTATACATGTCTCAGTCATCAATTTTCCAGGCTGAGTAGTCCTCTTATATTTAATACAGAAGCTAATTCATACCTCTGATCATCAGTCTCCACAGTGCTTTTTCTAGTTCCTCTATATTCCTGTTGCAATTAAGAGATTCAGAATTGCTCAAGTATTCAAGCCATGGCCATAGCAAGAGTGTACACAGTGCCATAGTGATGCTTCTGCTTTGTTCTCTGTTCTCTCCTTGCAATTCCTAACATCCAAGGTCTACACCCAAGATTTAAATCTCTCCAGAGCACTTGGCTGGCAGCTCCATAGGAATGCAAAGACCCCTTTTCTCAGGAGCAAGAGCTCATTCAGAGCGCATCACTGTGTCTGTCAAACTAGGATTATATTTTACTCCCAAATCATTTAAAATTTATCAACTCATTTTCTTACTCAGATCACTCAGTATCATGAAAACTTTCTGTAACACCCCATAGCTTTAATTTTTGCTGTCATTACCATAAACAGCCTCAGTATAAAGGCTTAGTTTTGCTATTCACTTTCCTTTCTAGACTATTTACGGATACGTTGAACTGTACTGGTCTTAGTACAAATTCCTGAGGAGTGCAGAAAGAGACCTCCCTCCATGATAAAAACTGACCATGTGTTCCCATCCTCTGCTTCTCTTTAAATCAGTTATTTTTCAGTGCATGAACCTCTCCTCTCAACCCATGGCAGCTTAATTTCTTTAAGAGCCTTTTCTGAGGATCCTCGCCAAAAGTCTTCCAGAAATGCTCACAGACTCCCATCAACTGCAACTCTCGTCTGTACATCCTTCCAAAAGTTTCAAGGCCTGGGGGCCATGACCTCACTACAAAAGCCAAGTTGATTGCCCTCATCTCATTCTTTTCTACATTCATTTTTTCTTTTGGCCTTTAGGAAGTTGTTCTTCAAAATCTCTTTCTGGTCTGCATTTGTGTGTGTTTACATGCGTCTTGCTAGAGTGGTTGTTTTATTTGCATTTTCTTCTTCTGGCCACAAAAGGGATTTTTTGGTCTCATTTCAAACACTCCTTTCTCCTGGTGTTTAGCCATGCCAAGTTTAGTGGGGGTTTGCCTTTTGAAATTTTTCTTTTGCTAGGCAGTGTGCATGTGTTGTGAGCCTCTAACATGGCATCTTTAAACAATTTCTATGCTGCACGCAAACACTTAACCCTTCTTTCTGCATTCTCAATTTAACAAGCTTTCTTGTTTTTATGCGAGGCTGTCTTTTGAAATGAAACACCACAGTAGTGGATATTTTGCTTTTTACTGCTCTTTCAAGGTTCTTAATCTCTGCTCACCATCACAGTGCAGCTCCTTCATAACGATGTTTCGAACTGGGCTCCACCATTACTGAGAAGTGAGACGACAGTTCTTGTGCGGGTTTCCTGACCAGCTGCTCCCTGAAGCCATTTTGGTTCTGTCATCCCACTATCCTAGCTAGGGGGATGATGCCAGCATTTTCTATCATCATCGTGTATCCTGTCTTCGCAGCTTCTCTCACCTCCTTTAGTATGACACAGGCTCTGTCTACACACCATCCAGGATGGCAAAGCAGGAGCAGCACATGTGCAGAGCGATACAGTTGATGCCGAGGATCCAAACACCCACCGGACGTGTGTGTGTAAAGCCAATGGCTTTACTTCAGAGCACTCCAGCCAGGTTCTGGGGCCATGTCACCACCAGTGTTTGGAGGACATCAGGTGCACTTCTGGAGGGCCTCTTCCCATTTGGTTTCATCTGAAAACAACCTGGTCTGCTCAGGCTAAGTCAGCTCTGTGATAGGAACCAAGGAGTGGTAACTGTGTGGCGTTTTAAAAGCACATTCCTCACCCAAACTAAAACTTGGTGGGGGGGGATACATATAAAGCCCCTGCCAGCATCTTGGCTGGGCAGTCAGGAGCACGGTGCTAATACCATGCTTTTCCTATTTAAGACAAGAAGATCAGTGCACAGAGATTCTGTCACTGACGACAGGGTTAAACCTGGCTTATTTGACTGTAAGCTCTCTTCTGTGTGCAGCAGTGCTGCTCCAACTGGATGACGAACTCCAACTTTCCTATGTACTTCTTCCTCTCGTATTAACGGTAGTGGCCGAGTCTCTTCTTTCCACCAAGTTTCTAGTAGGCCCTATACCACCAAAGCCCTCCTTTAAAACCAGACATTGCTCCTTATTTCCAAACCTCTAGACTAGAGTGCATTCATTTACTCCAATATTCTGTTTTCCTGTTTCCTAAATGAGTTTTACTGACTTTGCCCAATGCCTTATTTGAGGATATGAAGTTACCCCGTTGCCATTCAAAAAACAAACTCTTCCACCACAACTGTAAACCTTCTCCTCATCCTTAAGTTTAAAATTTCAAGAACTCTCAGGGGTTTTTTTTAAAAGCCAGCAACCTGATTCCATGTATGGTTTAGGTGAAACCTGTCTGTCCCTTTACACAGGCTTTATACAAACTCTTTTATTCCAGCAATTATCCCAACTCCTTATGAACTGAAATCAATGCAATTTCAGATGCAGAATTTCATTTTTCCATATATTAAAGGAGATTGAGCAGTCATTCAATACAGAAATGAAACAACATCATTTAGTAATATAAAGAGAGTTGCTATAAAAAGATCAGGTCACAGTATCACAGAATGAAAACAAAGTTAATGTATCAAACAGCTGAAAACTGTCAGTATTGCTGTTGCGAATGGACAGACAGGAAGGTACAGTTGTTTGTCAGAGAGTTCATTAACAGTCCAAAAGGGGAATCTTGCTCATTACACAGAACGTCTCACAACCTCTGAAAAGCACAGTCCCGGCCAGCCTTTGAAAATGGCAAAGTGCCTTGTCAAAGGGAAGGAACCAAGGAAGAATTTCCAAAATTTAGGGGAGTGAAGAACATAGGATAGTTTGAGGAAAGAAGAGGAGGAAGGAAAAAAGAAGAAGGAAAAGAACAATGCAATAGGTGTTTCCAGAGTTGTTTTGATATAAACACATATACTGTGGTTCTTGTAAAGTTTGTGAGAGCTGTGACTTCAGTTTCCAAGGTAGGTTATAATAGATTGGAATCTGCTGGATTTTCAGTCAGCTTATATTTACCCAGTGAAAAGCTCTTAAAAATTAATCAAAAGAAACTGTTCTTCAGAATTTGAGGCACCAAGAAGAGCTTTTTAATTGCTGCATAGTGATTTCTGTCTCTTACAGGAGTGGCATTTTCACAATATCAAACAAGTGTTCAGTAGAGCAATAAATACAGCATATGGAGTTAATATAATTGTGTACCTTCAGACAGAAAAGGTTAGCTTAGGATTTTCATTCCTTTACCTACATACAATATACAATTCCCACCTTTCCCCAAAATAAATCTGTAATAAAATAACCTTTTATTTCAAACTAAGTTAATATACTGTTAGTATAACCAGGCTGGAAGAATTCCATTAACCCTAAAGAACCAAGACCTAATTGTGGACATATTACATTTAATTACTTACTAACCACTTGGTCTGAGGCTGTAAATGATGATTTACTAGTGGCTTAGCTATAAAACACTACCAAAATAGCATCTGTAACCCATAGTGTATTTGAGGAGGTTGGGAACACAATTAGTGATATATATTCTTTGTCCAAGAACACAGAAATGTAGCCAAAATCATGATGACTGGACAATTCATCTGTTTGTTTCTGCAGGCAACCTGCCTCTGTTAGTTGTGTGAAAAGGGAACAGGAAGATATTTTTATATACATCTTAGTATCGGATGGGCTGGTCAACAAACGTAAGGATTTTCAAGTCACTGAAATTGAAAAAAAACCTGAAATTGCCCTGATCAACAGCTTTTCCTGAATGAAGGGGCAGAGAAAGACAAGTAATACAGCTGTATTAACTGACTCTGCCTACCACAGGAGCTAACAAGCACAGTTATTCAGATATTTGCACCTGAGATTCTAATGGTTCTAGAAAACACCACTTAAAAAAAAATTAGTAAGCATAATACAATATATTATCATTAGCTCTGAAGGGATTCTGAAAAGCTTCCTCACAAACTGGTCTGCAGGCATAACAATCTTCTGAATTGTTCAAATATACAGAGGTTTATAGCTGTCAATTATTAACTCAGTTGCTTTTCCGAAAACACTGGATCGCCTTATGCCTTGCAGAACCTTTTCCTTTTTTTTATTTAATAGTCCACAAAAATATATGTAGCTGTACTAGTCTCACAATGCTATCAATCCTGGAATGTCTGGTTTGTTGTCGTTTTAGATGGCAGGGCCGTGAATCCATTTTAACTCCTTTTCTCAACTTACCTTGGCTGTTTTAAAACCCATACTTGTCCACTGGGTGGTAGCAAAGTGCACTGTTTCAGAAACACTATAGCCACAACACACTTTAGACACAAAGGATCCAGGAAAACAGACAACAAACTGCCCGCTCTGCTGTACAGTACGGTGCACCCTGATCCCCTCCTTACACAAGATTTCTGGGGAGATCTAGAAAGACATAAAAGCAAGATTAAAAAAAAATAAATCAGAACTTTCTTTTACAGTTAGATCCCCTTCCTTGCTGGGTACTGCACGTTACTTGTGCAGAAAAGCTGTGCTCTGCTAACAGCTCAGCTCTGTTCGCTTTCTCTCTTCCCTTCTACACATGCTGCAGCTTAGTGTTTGGAGTGAGAATTACAGAAGTAGCTCTTTTGAAACCAACAGTTTAAACTTTCACTTGCTAAAGCATCTCTAACAAAGCCTCAAAACAATACTACCTACTACTACAGAAAGTAATGCAGGCCACTTGGTTTTCCATCTAGATCTTCTCAGACTTGGCATTGAGTCCACCTTGCTACTACACTTCTGTTAGAGATGTTAACATGGATAGCTGAGGGAGGCTTTTTGTTGTGGGCTCCCAAATTTATACTTAAATGCACTAAATGGAAATTGCTATACACAAAATAAACAAGGGAGCAAAAAATATTTTTAAATTGTTTGATGTATTAGGCTTCTCATAATCATGCTGGCATCATAAAATGTCAATCATGGCAGATTAATTGATTACAGAACACTCCCTTTGTGAGGTTAAATACATTATGGACAGTATTAAAAAATGGACATTTATTGCACTGTCACATTTATTTTTATTTTAACATGTGAGCCTTGTTAGAAAAATGCCATGTGGGTAAACAACTGCAAGTAGAAAGTAGCCAGATTTTAAGAACAGCCTCTGCATCGTTGTAGTGTAAGACAAAACCAAAATAAATCCCCCAAACAACCAGCCTTCTGATTATCCTTGGGTTCTCAAATGGGAGTATCTCTCCCAGTGTTAACCTACCATTACATTACTTTCAAGCATTTCCAGCCCTGGAGTGCCATTGGCTTGCAGCAGGGTATGTACCACATCATCAAGTTTGTTCTCCTCCGCAGCAGGAATGCAATACCTGTTGTTTTGTCAGAGGAAAAGAGAGAGATTTACTGTGGAGTAAATAACGGTCCACAGCTACACAGTAACAGGCAATTCAGACCAGGACATTGATTAAAAGAATGAAATTAAACACAGGCTTTCCCACACAGTTCTTTTTGGTAAAACACTGAGGATTCATGGAAAGCTGTTTACTTAGACTCAGTGTGATGGTGTTCACTAGATGCCAAAGGACACCAAATCCCCAAACCAGAAATGTGAAAACTCAGTGCTCTGCAGAATCAGAGGAGAGAAATCAGCAATAGAGTCGTGTTCATTTTAATGGCACCAAAACAGCTAATTATGGGCAGAAGTTTGCATCTCGTTAGCACCAATATATATTCTGTTATCTTTATCATAAATGGCTGTATTTATTATCTGTGCATCAAGCAAAGAATCTTTTTATTTAATAACATTTTCTGTTTGTAACAATCAAGAAACCACAAATCACCTTTACTGTTAGCACACAAAGTAGCCTAAGACCTTCTTGCTTTGCTTACTAAACAAATCCCACATCTCTCTTCTCCCTTGCAATAAAAGAAAGACCCAACCAAGAGCAGCCAAAGCAGCAAGAGAGATTTAAAACTCTGCTGGGTATATGCCGAGTTGCACATCCTCCTCTCCTTTAGAAGCCAAGGAAGCAGCTGTCCTCTGTGCTCACTGCCAGCAGTGCTCCCTATGCAGAAGTGACAAGAAATAACGTAGGAGTCTGAGGTCTTAGCTTCACACATCCAGAGAACTGCTATTTCGCCGGATCCAGGGAGGCAATGTGGTGACAATTAGTGTCTACTTTTGCTTGCACCCTGCCAGAAGGGTAACGGTTTACGTCCACCCAGAAGATACCTGTTCCCAAGATCTGATAGTTGGTACCTGACAACTGCGCACTGAGCAGCGCAGCTCGGTGGGAAACACGGTGCAAATCCTGGGATCCCCAAACCTGCCCTGAGTTGCTGCCATGCTGTGCTTCATGTGTGACATTACTTTATTTGGATTTGTTATGCTCAGGCAAGCAAAAAGCACCTCCAGATTTATCATGACTTACCAGTTCACTTTAAGCAATGAGACCTCAACCTGAGCCCGTTTGCCCCACACCAGACACACTCACAGAGCGCCATTATTCCAAACTTGGCAACAAGAGAAGAGAATGAATCTGGAAAGATCTTGGGGAAAGGGTGCAGTTTTCTTGTCATTCATCTGGTTTCTCCACCAATTTCATAAAGCGTTCTGCTGGCCTTACAGACCTTGTCAGGATATCTGCTTATAATGTGCGCTAATATTAACTCTGTATGCGTCATACAGAGTTATCCTGCTTGATGAGTCTGTAGGAGGCTGTACTTCCTATGATTTGAACATCTCGTTACTGTTCACTGTACTGATGATGACTTTGATTCATCTTTGTTGATCTTCAAGCCGAGAGCCTGAAGAGATGACAATATCCACTTGTACAGCTAATTGTAGCCACAATAAAGGCTCTAATGAGCTGGTTGCCCAGTTGTACGTAGACTGACTCCTTACATATATATTGACAATGAGCAGAACCTTGCTAAGAAATCCTAGGGTTATAGAGAGGTGAAATGGAAGAACTTCACCTTGGTAAGGACCAAGTCCTAACAGCAATTTTAAATGCATGCCATGTATCAAATACTTTGCAGTACCTGTGTTGCTAACAGTGACAGCTTCAGAATAGCTCCATGTGTGTAGCATATTACTCTAGTTACACTATAATAATGTATTTTAAATGGTGATGAAAATATTTTAAATTCAAAACACAGAACATGGCAGAGCCCAGTCTTTCCTTTTGGAGTTAGAAAATATAGCTGGAACAGCGGAAAGATTCAAGCATTAAGTCCCTCACAAGATGGGCCCAGGAAAAAGCACAGAAAGGATGTGTGAAGAGGAGGGGCAGCACAGAAGTGCATGGCACTATCCAACTGCTGGCAGGACTGAGGGGAACGGAGATCCTTCACAACTGTGGTGTGTGCTGCAATTTCACTCATTTGCAATTCCTGATGTACCTATAAAAATGGGTAGTGAGCAGCCAGTACAGACTTCTGCATGACTTTGGCAGAACAAGATTTTCTTCTCTCTTTTAATGGGCACTGAGGATCCCTCCAGAATAAAAAGGTTAGGTCACTGACCTCTCTGCCCTGCATGAAAATTGACTTCTCCCCTGTTTACTCTTCAGGAGGTAAAACCTGAGAGATTAGAGTGACCTGAGTGATCTGTAGGTAAATGAAGCACCACTGATTTTAGTACCACAGAGATCTGTCCTTGGAAGAGAAGATTTCTGGATGCTGGGTGGACTTTGCAAGATGGAGGAGAGAGCTTTGGTCCCCAGTGGCCTGCTTTGTTATCACTGAAGCAGCCACTGAAAGCAATGCTGTCAGGGCTAATCCAGATACTACATCAGTCCTAGAGTTATTAAATTCATCTTTTCCTCAATAAAGGTAGGTACTTTGTTGCAATATTAAAAGTTGTAATGAGATAATAATGAATACTAGCCTAAAACTTCAGCCTGGCAGCCTTGCTGAAGAATAGCTTTTACAGACAAAGGAGTTCCACTTCTTCCTTCTTATGAGTTATTCCTGCTTACTATCCATGTTTCATCAAGGCAATCATCACAAATACACCTGAAGCTGTGTATTTATGTGTATTGGTAACCCCATCAAGAAAAAGCAAATGGCTGCTTTGGTTTTATTCTTGGCTTGGAAAAAAAAGAAATAGTAGCCTTTCCTAAAACTTTGGCTGGCTGCATTCAAGCCTGTCCAGTCCCAAAAGGCACAGGTTTTGACACACACAGTATGAAGAGAGGCCTCAGAACTTAATTAGGGGATTCTTAAATGCCTTCTGTTTGGAATTTACTGTCATTTAAGACTAGACAAATGTCATAGAGAGAAATAGACTCACCTAAGGTTGAGGACAATGTACCTTGCTCAGCAATTTGTCCTGATAGTATATTATTATAAAACATTACAGATTCCTAGTTCACAGAAGAGGGAGAGGAGCCATGAAATGCCCATGACAGAAAGTGACAAACTCCCAGGTCTGCAGCATTTTACCTTTACCCCTTGGTATGATCACATACAGATTTCTCCAATTTTAAATATTTATTAGAGAGAGGAGCTCCTGCTTTATGGTTTCCTCCAAGATTTCAAATCTTTTTTTCTGGGCTATGTGCTTTCCCAGTGACAGCTGGGTCAGCAGCAGCTGAGAAACAAGGTAATGGCCAAAGTACACACTTTGCACATGAATGAAGAGCAACTGACACTGCCACCATGGGGACTTCTGGATGCAAAGGGGCCCTTCTCCTGTCACACCAAATAAAGAGCGAAAGGCTCCCATAGTTTGGAGTTCAAGAGGGGAACTGCTGAAAGGGAACCAGCTTCTCACCTTTGCAGGGAGGCATCACTTAACTTTTCTTCTCTGTTCATTGCATTTTTATCTGATCAAGAAACACAGTTACACTGCTTATCATTCACTATTCTCTACTGATGATCCTCTTGGGTAATAACACCAATATCACTTCCTTTCTCCAATCCCTCCATCCGCTGTTATACTTCCACTGCAATCTAACTCATCATCATCTGTAGTAGTATGTATGCGCTGAATTCAGGCAGGAATCACCATGTTCAAAACCATTCATAAGTTCAGTGTTAAGTCTATTTGCATGATGTCTTTACAAAGTATGAAATGTAGCTAGCAACTAACTGGTGATGTCCACATCGAGACACCAGAATGATGTGTGTAATCCTATTAATAATTATTATCATAGGATAATGAAAAAAAATACTATGAGAGAAAATACGAGGGACCTGGTAGGTACAGAGTTCAAGATATTTTGATATAATAAGAAAGCAGTGCCTATTTAGTCAGAGCATGGATTCAGTCAAGTGGCAATATGCAGCTAGCTTGACAAGTGTCCCTGTCAGCCTAAGGAAAGCCTACCTTGACTAGCTGTCATTTGGCTTCCATGTCATGAAAACTTTCCATAGATTAAACCCTATGTCAAGCAGAAACACTTTATTGCTAAATTATCTCAGAACAGAGCATGGAAGACAGATAAAACGAAACTTTTCTTCCAGGATGGGGCATTTCATCATTCTAACTTATGCTACATTTTCCCATTAAAACTGCAACCACACACACTGGACCTTCTAGGTGAGATTCATTCATGCAAAAGGTACTACACAAGCTGCTGTTAACACCAGCCTACAGAGAGCCACTGCAGTGAATGCAAAGAAAACAACCCAGGAATACCTACCAAATGCAATCAGCACCAGTGTGTAAGTAGTCAATGTATGGAAGGTGATTTTGGTCTCGAGACCAGCATGAGGTAGAAAAGACCATGCCAATATTTAGCCAAGGAATTGTCACTCCTAAAGCAAAGAGATTGAAAATTAGGTTTGAGTAACTGCAGTTTCTAATTAAAAGACAGTTTGAGAGGAAATTTCAGTTTAAAAGCTTGTTCTATCCACGAGCTGACCCTCAAGTTTTAAGCCACTTTTACCAGAGTAAATAATTCACAGAGAATGATTTAACAAATTCAGCATTCTTCACTAACAAAGTATCTACCAGCCAATTACAGTGCCCTTGTTTTCTAATAGCTGTAAAAAATTTTTATTCTTTAGAGAATTTACAAGTACCCATAATTCAAGCTCAATGCCATTGATCAGAGGAGGTTGCTTCACATTGTCAAGCGTACATGCGCTTGTAAACATGTATCCTGTTTCCCAACTGGTTTGTTCAGGCTCATCACCTGCAAGGAGACCGAATTATGCTTTCAGCTAACATTTCTACCTGTAAATTGCAATGGCACATATGCAGCTGGAGCACTCGTGACAATTCATTTACAAAAATTGTGTGCTGCTTTACCCAGTGCTACAGACCAGGTTTGCATGTAAGGAAGTTGCACGGCTCTGTCCTTCATCAACCTGACACACAGCAAGAACACCGATGTACCAGCAACAACAGAAGGAGTACAAAGCAAGTACAACTGGTTCCTCCCAGGTATATAAGGTCTCAACTATTCATTAATTCCTTATTTGCACACCTGACTACATTCCTTTAAATACCAACTGCTACATACAACTGCGTGCCCACCCAATCACCCAGCAGAGGGGCCAGAAAGAGGGAGAAGACTTTGGTGACTACACCACCACATTTAGAGGACATTTCCACCTGCTGGAAACATAGAAAAGAGACTTGCTTACCAGGCACAGCACCAAGATGTCGCAGGATGGATCCTGTATTATTAGGAAGGACTGTGAGGTTCCACCCATGCCTGTTCAAGGGGTGACACAGAGGTAGACACACGTCAGTGCGTGTTCCCAGTGCCAACATCCCCAGCGCCAAGCTGCCCTGCCAGCCTCGCGCCCCCACTTCTGCTCAGCACAACGGGGTAGCTGGCATGAGTCGACAAAGTGGGTGGATTTGGTGATCTTACCTTGAAAATGGTTCAGATTTTCCCACGGGAAAGCCGCTCCCGTGGGTGTTGGTATCTACTTTTCCACAATGCACTGCTACGTGGCAATCTTTCTGTTCCACTATCCGCCAATATTCTTGCTGTGGTAAGGGAAAGCGGTAATGCATTTTTAATTCACTGAACAAGGTATCTCTCATTAAAATATAAACCCCAGAAATTTACAGGGCTTTCATGACCTCAGTGCAATTCAACATAAAACACTGCTTAAAAGTAAGAATATAAATACTTAAAAGTAACAATGAATTGGGAAGACAGAATTTAGATCCTCTTGACTCCTGTGCTTTAGCACATGACAGATTAAGACTTCTTTCTCTCCCTCAGTTCATCAACACCTTTATTGAAAATGTCAAAAAACTTTAAAAGGAAGCATCAGTACCATGTGTATCTAACCATTTATTTTTCTCCCACACCAGACAGCCTCAAACTGCTTATGGTAATGCCTGAACATCTACTATATTGAATCTCTGTACTCAATCCCCTGAAACAAAATCTTCTACCACTCCTTTTGTCGGCCTCACCTCTACTTCAGCTACTGTGGGCTCCTTTGTGAAGCACATGTTCATGATGTTTCTTGCTGTTCGGTAGAAGGTTGTTAAAGAAACAGACCTACCCTGTGGAAGAAGAAAATAAAATCAAAAGTGAAAATAAAAAACCATGCCTCCATTCCCCTTGACCTCACTCTCTTCCTTATATGCTCAATCCCAGATCACAATAGTGGGAAAGAGGACAATGTCTCCAGAACACATGTGGGTCTAAATCTCATTTCTTATCTGAGGGAAAATACCTCAAAAGACACAGAAATTTAATCACATCGACTCACCAAACCAACCACTTAGAAGGCCAACTGAATGTTCCCAGAAGGCCACATATGCTGCTTTGTCCAGCAAAACGCTCTGTGTTTGATACATACAGAAGATGGACATGGCCCAGCTTTCTATGACAGGTTGCAAAGGACCCAGTAAGGAACCCTCCTGCAATTTACAATCAAATCCAATATGTGATCAAAGGACCACATGGCTATGCTCTCTACATACGGAGAAACAGGTGAAAGACACTTAGGAAATTCACAGAAATGTTCAGCATCAAACTGGTAACGTATGTGATGGAAGGGGGTCACAAAAAGTTTACCAAGATTACTGTAATCACCTGCTTAGAGAAATGAGTTATGCTCGTTTCAATAAAAGCAGTTCAAATGCAAGGAACCAGGACCTATTGTTACATGGCTGAGAACAGTAAAACACAGTAAAATTGACAAATGAGTTCACTCTTTCTTGGCGCTGCTGCAGGAGCTGTATGAGAAGACAATCTGACTTGGTTTTCTGCTTGAGCTACACCTAAGTTTCTGGATACCGGCTTTCACACATACCTCTAATACCTTATGCTCTGGAAGGCATCGTCTGCAGGCTCTGAAGGCAGGAGCAGGAGAACCCGCTTGCTCCTTTCAGCCCAGACATACTGGTATGCCCAGATAGGGACAACCCTATCACCTTCTCCGCTCCAGGGCAGAAGAAACATCCTGGGAAGCTGTGAGCCATGAGAGCTGGCAGGCACCATGCTAGCTGCTGTGGCCATACTGGCTGGCAGGCATTGCTGCGGGCAGAGACCAGCATCACTCTGCAAACGTCAAGTTGAGAATATCTTTGCCCCCTCGCCAGATCTACCGCTCCTTCCTCTAATTTCCACTGTGTCCACTAGTTGCCCATCTGAGCAACCACAGACTTAAAAACTCCATGTAAATGAACGTTTTATTACTCGGACTATTACCTTTCTAGTCTTTCAATTATGAAACAGATCTGCCAAACCGCCTCAGTCTTTCCTCGTGTTTAATTTATTTAAGAACTATGCCCACGAGTAAACTACAAACAACTATACAAGCAGCTTTTCCCCCAGAGGCCAAGTCTATCACTTTGCCATGCTCCTACAATTGTAACATTGTCACTTTTTAAATTGAAGGCAGCATAATTAGCTGTAACAAAAAAGTTTGTGAAATGCCCAGGGCCTGGGGCCCTCTGATTCCCATAAACTTCAGAGTTGGATGCTCTGCGATACAATAAGCAATTTCCTTCATCTTTTAATGCCCTCATGAATCATTTATTGAGGCAGCCTTTTACAACAAAACCTCTCATAAAGTGCAGGGCCCGCACCAACAGTCGTCGAACTTGAGCACAGACTTCACTGCTCACAAACCAACACACGCTCTGCAGCAGCTTCCTCATTTCAGTTACTTGCCTCTTCCTCTCGCCTTACACAGAAAAATAGGAATAAAGGACTCATCCTCCAAAATTAACCACATACTTCCATTTTTTAGATATGCAGCAAGCACAAAAAAAGAAAGTGAAAAAACTGAACAGTTTAGCCCTTTAAAACTGCATGTTCCCATTTCTTCCTCTATCAAGAACTTGGTATCTTTTTAGACTCCAAAAAGTTGTAATGATTGAGGGGGTTTTGTTGTCTGTTTTTGTTGTTTGGTTGGGTTTTTTTGATCTGAAGGATCTCATAAAATTTTCTAATGCCAACTCAAAAGATAATTTAAAATGCTGTAATGAAGCATTTTAACCAGAACACAAAATGAATTGCTGGAGGGTAAAATACCCTTTTCAACACCCTCAAAAATATCTCAATAGTTCAACAACTGTCCTGGGAGCTTCAAGCTACTGAGCAGAGTCTCTGTTGCTGCGACAATATGACAGAGGAAGGTTTAAGGAACAAAATTTCCTATTTCCTCTCCTGATTCTTCTCCACAGCCTCTGCGTTGGCCCTGAGAGCCAACCCAGAGCATCACCACCAACAACACTAAGCCAGGATGAAAGGCACAGAGAAGGACACTGCAATGCTACAAACGTTAAAGACATTAAAGCAACCATAAATATGAGCAGAAAACAGATATTTCACAATAGCCACAGGTGGGAAGGGGCGACTCCTGTTAAGCAGAGTCCAAAAATGCCAAGTCCCCAGCTGTAGAGAGCTCAGCATGGGATTTCTGGGACACTTTCATGTGAGGGCTCTCAAGACTTGCATTGGCGATTTCTTCTGTGTGTCCCTCTAACAGATCTGCTGATAAAACTTCAGCTTGTTCTGTATGGAAACAAATGCTGCTTTCACTCAACTCCCGTAAAGATTTTAAAAGTTTTTTCAGAGCTAAAATTGGGGAAAGAAGAGAAGAGCGAAAATCTTGCAGCAGTTTACTTCACGTACTTACAAGCAGCGACATTTCATCAGTCAGTAGAATGGCCATGCATTTAGGAGTAAAGAAAGCAAGTGTAGCAGCCTGCAGCACACACTTAAAAGCACAGAAGACCTTACAGCCTGGAAAGAAGCAACACTGAAAATAATTTGGGAGCCCTGGCAGAAAGTCAGCCAAACACAGAGGAGATTTACTCTAACCTTGACATGTGATATGGTGGTACATGCTTCTGGAAGACTGGATGTCTCTTTCTAAAAACATGTTTGAGTTCAAGCATGCGCTGACTGAAGAAATTACTGTGCAAAATCCTCTTCATGGTCTGAAGCATAGACTTTATGGCTGAAACTGGACTACAGCCATATAATTATGATGTTCTCCTCCAGCCCTCAGCCTATTGACCTAGGCATTTATCAAAGGGGTGGGGTTTTTTTGTTTTGTTTTGTGCGTGGGTTTTTTTTTTTAATTAGAATTAGTAGTGTGCTTTAGAAAGGAGCCATTACAATCCCATCATCTGTGGAAACTGTAACATGAGGACATGTTCTCTTAAACAAATTTCAGATTTTCTCAGAAACATGTTAATAGGTAAAGAACACTCCCCCCTCCATAGACACATGCACAGAAGGATACCATCATTCAAGAAAAACAGAGAATGTAGGATTAAAAGACTTGTTTCATAAAATGCCATGAAGTACCCTCTGCTTAAATCCATAAGCCAGCACCACCTCACCTCAGTCTTATTAAAAAGCCCAGTGATGAACTACAGTCATTTTACAAGTCTTATGGGTTACTCTGGTATATCAAGATTGTTGCATAATTGCTTATTTCTACATCTTGAAGCTTCCTCTGAGTGCCATAACCAGTTCTCATGTGTCAGTCCTTCTACAGGGTTTTCCCCCAGGTGCTGTAAAGATGAAGCTATGCACCTCTCTCTGCACTCAGACTGACCAGGCATCCTGCAGGGCACTCCACAGCAGGGATCCCTCCAGAAACCCACCACGGATTTGCTTTCCCCTGTTTTCTCCCCAGTCCATCTCCCGTGACAGCAGTCCCCAGTCTCTGCACCACAGATGAGAGTGGAATGGGATTCAAATGGGCAAACGCCAATGTCCAGGAAGCTGCCTGCACCATAGCGGACAACCCGAGGCATTGACTGAGCCGCTCCATGTGCTGCAGCAGCTTTGGTGGGTGGGGAGAGCCCTGGCCCACAGGCCCAGTGATGCTCGTCTCTACCAGCTTCTATGCTCAGAACAAAAGTATTTCTACTGGGTATGTCAGATTCATATAGGGTCTAATGCTGTCAGTACTACCAAGTGCTTTTTTGGGCAGCAGCAGCAATTTGGGAGCTCTCAGCCTTTTGGGGTAAAAGCCTGGGGCTCAGATGACTCAGGCTGGTTATACTGGCTGTGCTTTGCTTGCTTGTTTTTTTTTTATTTTCCAAGTCTGATTAGCCTACTTATCACAAACCCCAATTTCGCTTTTTGAGTTACTCTGCATCTTCTAAACTTTAACTTGGGACTTGCACTGGAAAAGAAGATGGAGGCATTTCCCCACTAAATTTGAGGTTGTTCGTTCATACAGCAGTCCACGTAAGTTATATCATATTTTTCATTTAACATCATTAAGCACAGGATATTAGGCACAGAAACGTCACTTCACTGTTCACAAGTGCTGCTGTCATTAGATAAGCTTCTCTCCAACAGCAGCATGGCAAAGAGATTGCTTTTCAAAGGCAGGATTGAGGCCGGAGTCCCTGAGTAAAAAGAATTTTTGGGCTAACAAATCATAACAGGCTGCAAAAGAAACCTGAAGCAAGCTTTTAAAGCTCAAGTCATGAGCTCATGCAGTCCCTAAATAGCTTAACAATAAGCCACTTTGGGCTATCTGGCTTCATTTCCTGGTGATGGAAGCGAGATTGGAAGGGGAAGAACAGCGTATTCCTTTACTGGGCACAGACACTCAACGCTATATTTCTCTCAGAGCATGGCTACACAATTCAATGCAACTCAAAATTGCACTGCAAGTTACAGTGCCAAGTCCTGCTCCAGAGTAGGAGACTGCCAAATAAAATACAGTGAAAGAGTCAGCATTCCTTTGTAAATGGATGTACTTGATATGTGGAGGACTAAGCGTCCGTGTGACTGCTAGTGCTAAGCAAAATCTGGCATCACGGATGAAAATATTGTTTGCATTTCAATTTGCCCTTCTTAAATGTAGTAGTATTTCTAGTGATGTTAGTTTTGATGCGGAGCACTACTTTGCTCAACAAGAGACTTGCAAGAAGCAGGAATGAGAAAGCAGAACATTACTTTAAATGTCACTAGAAAATGAAAATAAAAACTGTGTCTGCAAGGATAATTGAGCAGAGCTATTCAGGGAACCTCTCATAAGGAGATGAAGGGAGGCAGAGCCCAGCACATCTCGTTATGACAATAGCATGTTCCAGCTTTTCCAGAGAGATCAGGATAAAGCCACCAAACCGCCCGGCTGCGATAGCTGCTGGCTGTGCTGCTGCCCTGGGGGTGGCACTGCAGCCCATCGACTCCCTGCAGCTGGCTGGGTTTGCACCCAGATGCCACCTAGACGACAGCGTCATCAGTTCTGCAAAACAAAACTGGCAGAGCCTGCCTCGTTACCTTGTATATACACTTGTGTAAGTCGCTAAGAACTCCCTCCTCCTCCTCCTCGTCCTCCTTCGTGGTCTCCTTTTCCTGAGCGAAGAGCCGCCGCCTGCCCGTCTTCAGTGGGACATCGACCTCTTTTAATTTGTTGCGGAAGCCATTTTTGTGAACCACGCCGTTGATGAGTCCGTTTTTGGGCTCAAACCGGGGCAAGGAATGGAACTTGTAGGCATTCTCCAAATGTCCCTCCAAAGGTCCTTTCCTCTTCTCCAAAATTTCCTTTTCCAGCAAGACCTCCTTCTCCAGTTTCTTGTGCTCCTCAGGGGAGAGGGAGTCATAGGAGAGCAAGTACTGGCAGTAGGCTTCTTGCAGCTTGGCCAGCCTGTCCTGTGCAGTTTTGGGGATGCGCAGCATGTCTGCCAGCTTGTTCCATTTCTTGAGGTCAGTCACTTGCTGCATCCCCCCCATCTCGTTGATCAGCTGGACGAAGCAGGCCAGGTCGAGCTCGCAGCCTCCTGGGGTCCACATGTGCCAGGCAGCAGAGGAGGGGAAAGGGAAACACAGAAGCTGGTTAGGAAAGCTGTGGGCAGCTCGCGTCAAGCGTGCTACCAGGCTGAGCGCATAAGGGACATGCCACCCGTACAGCTCTGGTCACCTGGGCACCGGAGCAGGATTGTCCCTATCTTGTATGCCTCTTGCTAAAGATGGGTGCGCGCCACTGTTTTGCATTCAGCAGATCACATTTTGCTATTTGCAGTAGCCTTCCCTGTGGTTAAATTTGCTCTCCTCCTTGAGTTTCATTCCCTTCTCAGGTTATCCCCAGCTATCCCTTGACACACGTCTTTCCCCTGGTCATTACCCAGCTGCTGGGGAGGTGAGAGTTGCCCATCTCTTCAAAAGCCCACCTGCTCCCACCTTTCCCCTGCCTGTCACCAGTTCCACGTCTGGTTTGTAGTGGGAAGAAGCCAAACAAGTATCAAGATGGGTACTGGCAATCAAAAAGACAAGTACCTATTCTTTCTGGAGGTGAAACATCGTTTATCTAATGTCTGCACTACACTCTGAATACAGTTAGTATTTAAAAGGAGCACAGTAACATCATTAATTTCACTACAGGTAGAAATATCCTTTTAAAAACCCAAGGGAGGTGGGGGTTTGTGGTTGGGGCCTTGCAACTGCATAAAAAAGTTCCAGATACATTATTCTTCCAGTTTGAGGCCATCCATATTTTATACTCCATTATGTTTTTGTATGTTTTAAGATGACTAGCACATTTCACACTCCAGTCAAAAAATAAAAATGGAGGATTATACAAACGGCAGCATAAAAAGCAGCCAAATGGATGAGGAACAATAAAAGAAACATAAATACTCTCAAAGCACAGAAATAAATCATCAGTAGAAAGAGTGAAGAAACAGACCAAAGACCACCTACAATTCAACGGGGCACTGCTGAAGGAAAAAAGAGAATTAATACAAAACTCGCGTCAACATCGCTGCCGCCACACTGTCTCTCCTTCACCTTTTCCTTTGAGAAAAGTGAAAAATCATTATGCCATAGCTGTTTCAGAGCACTTAGAAATGCTATTATACAACAGAGAAGTGCAAGAAGCAGCGTTAAGGTAAATATTTACTGTTGGATGCAGAGCTACAGCACCTTAAGGGCCAGCCATATCATCTTCCATGTTAGTGCAAGCAGTATTACTTTCTTTCAGCTACCCTGTGCTGCATCTCAGATGCTTCACAGCTGATCCCAATTTTCCTTCTTCCCTCTGCTTTCCCCTCTTCCACCACTTGTGCCTACCCAGTGAGGAGGGAAGCTCAGCAGTGTAAACCTGGGTGCAACATTCTGGGATGACAAGGGTTGCGACCGAGGCAGAGCAGTTCCAGAGGCCGCTCGCTAATACTGACCCACACAGCGCTGGGCAAAGGTGTGAAAAGAGGAAAGGATTTCAGCTGCAGCCAAAACCAAGGGTAAGGCTTTGAGGAACATACGACATGAGTGGAGGGCAGGGCCATGGGGCAGCAGATTTATCCAATTTAGTAATTTTTTTGGAGGGGTCAAAATGGTTAAGGTCTTGAAGCTGAGAAAAGGTAAACACCATTGGGGAAAAAAACCCAAACAAGTTTGAAAGGTTTTCTTTCTTTCCTGTTTAATCCTCCCCATAAAATAACTTTCAAGCTGGCCTCCATTACATGCTGTTACTTTTTTGGTCTAGTGTTTTATATGCACAGTTCACAAATAAGCTGAAGGCATAATTCAAGATGGCTTTCCATCCCAATAGATTCAGTGACCCACATAAAGTTGAGCAACATATTCCTAACTTCGAAAGAAGTGTGGTCCAGGTTTAATGTTATACGTGTTCTCCAGTGGGACAAAGAGTGCATACCCAGCTTAAGGTCCTAGTTTCAACACTGTTTATGAGCTATTTAAGAAATGCAATTTTCTCCCACATCATGGAATGATCGCTCATAATCACTCCAGAATATTAGAGCCTGGGTAGCACATCATTCAACTGGAGCCTTACATATCTGGCAGATCCTCCATAGGGCCAGCTACAGCAAAGGTTTACAAAATGGTCTCAATTATAATTCCATTTCACACAGTCATAAACTTTTGGAAGCATTTATATCTCAGGCTGATGTTTTCCAGTATTGACCTAAGCATGTAAGGAGTTTTAACCCCATTTATAAGCACCTATAGCAAAATGGCTTAAATAGGAGACCTGGCACACGTTATGCAGAAATAGCATCTTTTTTTTTTTTTAAATTGTCTTCATTTCACTAAGTTAGGAATATTTTTAAATTGCCTAATGAGCAAACACATTAAAAAAAAAAAAATCTTAAATCTTCAGGTATGCATTTAATACCAAATGCTGGCACTACACAAGTCATTGACAAAACTCCCACTTACTTCAATGGAAATGTGATTTGGCCCTGAAAGGAGGGATATGTATGCATGTCTACTTAAATAAGTGTGCACTTATCACCACAGATTATTTTCTATCTTTCCTGCTGGAAAGAACAGATTTCTCATCTTTGTACACTGACGATCTCCAGCTTCTTTTCTCCATTTTGTTTTTAATTTTAAACACAAGATAGGTAGGAAATGAACTGCAGAAAGGATACATAGAATGCAAATTTTATAAGAGACCACTGTTTGCTCTGGTTATATGGCACCCAGCAGAATACAATCCATGCCTATTAATTAGGCTCTTAGGTGCTTAAATAATACAAATAATTAACAGTAATGCCATCTTAATGCCGAGTTAAGGTATTTCATTAAAAAGTTAACATTGTTCCAGAAGCGTTAATCGAGCTGCCTTGCACATTTTCTTCTCTCTCACCAATGTAAATTTAATTCATTATTCTTCTCTATTAGCATACAACCATTGCAGACATTAGGCATACAAAATGTTCACTTATTGCTGCTTGAGTGATTTTAATTTTCAGATTTCCTTGAACGTTTTTGCACAGATCTTACAACAGAGCGCTAACCCTCGCTCCTCCTCCTTAAATTCTGTCATTTCTCTCTTGTGCCCTGCATCAGTTCACCATAAACTCTGCAATGTCTTTCTGTGCTTTTATGCATTTTCATTCACATACCATATGTGATATAAAATAAAGTTTGAAAACTGGAGGGAAAAAAAGCATTGTGAACAGTTTAAACAGAAAACTGTGTCCTTTAATCCAACTAGCGTTGATAGCTGCCTCTGATCAGATAATGCCTCAAAGGCAAAACTTTAGCCTCAAGTCACAACATGCAGGTTCTGTGAGCTCTGACTCAAAACACTTCAAAAACAAAGAGAATGGCTAAGAAAAATTAAAAACACAAGTTTGTTACTATGTCATGTCTGCAAAGGCAGTAGAGATGGAGGTGGCTCATTCAATAGTTCATTTGTATGCTGCTGTTGTCATGTTTTTACAAACTATTGTCACATTTTTGTCACGTGTCATATTTGACAGCAGACCATAAACCAAGAATTCTGTTAAATAAGTGATTCTCACTCAGGCATTAGCCCTGGCAGACACCTGCTGGGAGAAATAATGAAACCTCCATTTTGCAATCAACCACATTTTACTGCCTATTCTTGACACTTAATGGTTGTTAAATGTCAGCAGGTCACTGCAAATTTGTGATTTTAAGTGTCTGAGTACCCAAATAGAAGTCAGTTCAGAGATATTTTCTTTCCCCCTTGGTTAAATGCTTTTAAAAGAAGAGGGCGAAAAAATACCTGTATTAAAGCTTGGCAACACTGCAACCTGTTTGGAAAACATCTTTGGAAAGGTCCGAAAAATATTCTGAGGCAACATTTAAACAGAGGCAATCAATATCTGTACTTGTACTACCTACAAAAATAAACAGCAGGGAAAGGAGAAGATCCTGAAATGTGGAGACCAAGACCCCACGTAGCATTTTTTTCCCTGGGTGAAATAACATCTGGCAGGAGGAAAGTTGCAATATAAAGTCTCCCGGGAAAGCTCTCCGACACCCTACCCGCATCGTGCCTGACCGATGGATAAAGAGAGAGATCCAGAGCTCTGCAGTGTTAATGAACAGGGGTTCAGTTAAGCATAAATGTAAATGGAGCATGAAGTTGTATACGGACACTAAAAAGCAGCGGCAAAAGGCCAATGAAACCACAGCCCTTACCTATGAGTGGGAGTTCGTCCATGGTAATGCCCTGAGATTTGAGGTGCTTCTTGATACAGGCCAGCCGCTGCACGTTGGGTCCCCAGCGCCTGCCTAGCTTGTGTATGTGCTGAATCTGTGTCACAAACCGCATTTCATCATTTAGCTTGCACTCAGGTCTCCAGTCTGGAGGAGGAATCACCCTGCACATCCCATACTTCTCTACCTGAGCTCGGACTGACTCAATGTATATCAGTGGGTCATGAAATTCCTTGGTGGAGGGCCTAAGGATGGGAATCTCCCCCAGCATCCCCCACCCAGACTTACTACTGCCCTTTTCGTGCTTTCCCATTGAGTCTTGTGGCTTGTGCAAGGACTCCGCTTGAGAGGTAGAACGATTTTCACAGGAGGCATTTTCAGTTTTGCCATGTGCTTGTTTCCCTGGCATACTCTTTCCAGCAGTGGCTCTTTTCGGCCTATTTCTTTCCAAACTCTTCTCTGGCACTTCCTTTTTAAGGTGTCCATTCAGCAAAGGCTTTTCTACAGCTGCCTTTTTGCTGGCAGCTTCTGCCAAGTTGACGGCCCCTTTCATTTTCTTGGTGGGCGACTGTATTTTATCTATGTGATTCATCTCTTCCAGCCTCCTCTTCGAATTGCGCAGCCCCTCCCTTAACTGTCTCCCCACCTCCTTAGTGCATGTCTTTTGGTTCAACTTGCCATTGACTTTTACACCATTAACAGCGGTATTGTTAGACTTGGATGCTCCAAGGGATAGCACCTGTTTGCGGGTTTTTGCATTGCTACTTTCTATTTTCCCTGAGATTGTGTGGTTGACAGGTGAACTGGGTTTGTGGTGATTTAGTTTGGTTTCCTTGACCAGTTCTTTCTTGGCTTTGGTGTATGTGACAGTTCCCTTTGTCACTGTTGCAGTGTACTTCACAGTTTTGGACGGTGAAGGTCTGACTTCTCTCATCTTTTTGGCACTGGCTGCATTTGCACTCGGAGATGACATTCGAGTGATCCCATTGACTTTAGAAACCTGCAATGCCAGGGGTGTTGCAGAGGGAGCAGAAGGAAGGAAACAGAAAACAGAAAAGTAAATTAATAATGTTACCACTCAGCCACGGTGTCCCAGTCGCTGGACAACCATATTCTGCAGTCCTGACTCCTGGCCCCTTCGTACAATCTTCATATAATGGATTTCTCCCAGGCAAGAGGAGAGACTGGACATTTATAATAAACAAATAAAATAGAAATATTTTTTTAAAAAACAAACCAAAAAGTCCCCAGAAAGCCAATCTTGCTTTTGGAGGGTACAAGCTTCTGGCATTATGTCCCTTCCTTGCACCACCCCCTTCCTTGTCTACCAGAAAGCCTGTTATGGTATCACAAAACACAGGTAGTCTAATCTACAAACTAGTAATTTCATCCTCCCCTTTTCTGGCCCTCAAATACTCTCTCTCTCCCACTAAACTTCCCTTAAGTGCACACATAGTTTACTACTACTTAGCAGAAAAACTAGCCAACATATACTAACTACTCTAACGGGAATGGGTACGTTTTGCTAAAAATACACACTGAGATTCAAAGCAACCTCCTGTCTATACATACATACAAACGTATTAAAAGATACATTGAACACATTACGAACCCAACAGATCAGGATGGTCATGAAGGATCCAGTCTGTCATACTTATTAAATCTTGGGAGGTATCTTGTTGCTGAAGTCATTAATTTGAAATAAAAGTGTATACAGTAGTTCAATGCATTTTTTTAAAGTTTGATATCTGGGCAATTTTGCTGACACATTTTATTACTTCATATTCATCACTCACTAATGTGTCATTGCAACTTAGAATTGTTAGACTCCACTGCTTTCTGTTAGACATTTAAACCCAGCTATGAAATTCAAATTTGTATTTTAACTATAAGACATGTTAAGCACTGAAGGCAACCCTCAGCTTCAAGAGGAATTGTGACGGCTCAGCACTGCCAAAGCTAAGTCCCACTACTAAGAAAAAGAAATTCAAGTTTAAACCTCAAATGAATTTCAGCATTTAAACAAGTTTAAATGTTCTCTTCTCAGCTCCTTAGACTACTGTGAGTGTGTAAAAACACATGCAAAAAACAGGAACATTGATAAAAGTGCTCAAAGTGAAAGCATACAGTACAATCACCCCTCATGAGTGCTTAGGTGAATAACACCATTCCTGAAAAGTTATACTACTTTCCTCTGGGATTTCAAAATCCTTGCCAAATTAAGTAAGCATGGCAGCTTGTCTCAAATAAATGCAAGAAGTGTAGTCACTTATAAAGTAGAGATAAAATGTTATAAAATAGTGATCAAATAGAGACTGAAAAGATCATGCTATGGTCTTGCATTAAGTGACTTGTGGAAGAGGAACTAGAACCTGAGGGTTCTGCATATGCACACACGTATGTGTATACACGCATTTACTCTGTGTGTTTTCTCCTCTATGCTCCAGAAGCTGGAGCAGGAGTAACACCCTTTTAAAACCCATCCATGTTCTTGTCTGTCCTGTGCTTCCGTGGCAGAAACACTTAAGGAAAATCCAGGTTACTGATGACACGAGTTTTTACCTTGAGCTTTTCAAAGATGTATGAGGTATCATCTGGAAAGCAAACGCTTGCTAACAAAAATGCATTTACCCATTTCCCTTGAAATTTAGGCAGTACTCTGCATTTGAAATGGAGGCCTGGGTTTGACTTTTACAGCACTTTCTCATGCCACAGAGCAGACATGGGTAGAGGGCTGCTGAGACACTGCCTCTTGACTGCAGCAGTCAGAACAAGCGTTGAACATCTCTGGCTTTATAAATAGCCAGAAACATCGATTACAGATTCAATCTAGACTAATAGAGAAGAATTGATTGAGAACTGGAAGGGGAAGGTAATCTGGGTGACAGTGATCATGAAATGAGTTTTCAATTCTAAGATGTGACAACAGTAGAAAAAGGACAACAGACTTAAAAAAAAAAGTGTAAACAAAAAACAACAACAAAAACCCACCTGCAAAAAACCCAAACCAAAGCAATTCCCACTCAGAAGAAGGGCACAAAGCACAGGCCATTATGCCTGTTCACAAAGTTCTCTAATGACTGGAAAATTAGAAAAGAGTCACAGTAAAAAGTGGAAACACAATTCTGTGACTAAGGGCAACTATATAGGAACAGCAAAAGCATGCATGGGTAAAGTCAGAAAGGCCAAGAAGCTAAAGAAATTTCAGTTAGCAAGGGACATAAAATAAAACAGAAAAATTGTATAAATACCTTAAAAAGACCACAAAGAACAGCAGAGATCAACCACCACACAAGGAAACAAATGCAACAGTTTGGCTAAAGGATTTGTGCTTATTTTGCATTAGCCTTCACCAAAAGTACCACTGACTGAATACTTACCAGATATATAACATAACCAGTTTCAGCAAGACCTAGGAAGGTGACCCCAGTAAGCTAAAATGTACCTAGATGACTTAGGACATGGCTCCTGGAAATAAGTTGAGAGCAGGCAGAGTCTACCTAACTTCAAACCCTAACATCATTCTGGAACAAATCATCAAACAGTTTTTGTAAACACACAAATGATAATAAGATAATGTTAAAAAAAAAGAAAAATCATAATAATAACACACACACGAGTTTTGCCAAAATAGCACATCAAGCTAATTTAATCATCTTCTGACAGACACCTAGCTGAGCAGGTAAAGCACCTCTGCTTCAGTAGGGCTCCAGTCACTGTGCCACATGACATTCCATCAAACGGGCTCCTGAGACACATCCTAGACATAATTACTCTAAAGTGGCTTCACAAGGGATTAAATAAAGTTATCCTCAGGGCAAATTATCATTGTCATAGTTCACTGCCACCCTGGGAGGGCATTTCAGGTAACTTTCTGCAGGGACTTGTCTTGGCCTCAGTTCTACCACGTACTTCCATCGATAACTTGGATTATCAGAAAATTTGCCAGTGACACACACCTGGAAGGGGCTGCAAGCACTCTGGAGACAAGGTCAAAATCAAAGGCAATCTTAAAGAACTTTCATAACATTTCTACAATATGAGGAAGTGCTATTTTTAGGAAGGACAAATTATGTAGGGGACGAATAACATTTGGGGACCACAATGGGCTGCAAAATGCGACAGTAGTACAAAGCACACAAATCTCTTCCTGACACCTATTATTAAGAATGCCAAAAGCTAGGGATGGGAGCACAGGCTTTCCTAAGCAGGGCTGGACCCAGCATTGGGCCCACACTGTGAGAAAAATTTAGACAGTGGAGCAAGTTTAAAAGAGCACAAAGTGTTCAGGTATTTGGAAAATATGATCTTCACTGAAAAGCCAAGGGAGCTGGGCTTATTTAGTCTGAAAGAGGTGACTATGGAACAACTCTGTAATGGTCTTCCAATGCATAAGGAGGTCCTCTGAAAAGAGACAGTAAATGCTCTTTCCATGTTCACTGGGAAAAGCGAGAGGAAAAAAACCCTGTAATTGAGTACAACAATGATCTGAGGCACAACTAGGAAATCTTGCTCATTAGTAGAAAAGGAAAATGCTGGAAGAAGCTGTCAATGGATGCTGTGGAGTCTCCTCTACAGGAGATTTTCCAGGTTTCAAGGAGGCTATAGCTATATTACTGAGCTGTCAGGTACAGTCAAGGCAACACCTCGGATTGAGCAGTCAGGCTGTATGGAGGTACCCTGTCACTCCAGCCTTCCTATGATTTTTTCTGAAGAAGTTGTGACTAGAAGTCTGAAGGCCTATCCAGGGCACTCCTTCAGCAAGGGGTGGTGACACAGGGCCTGAGAACAAAACACAATCGTGGAGAAAGTGCTCGTGGAGAAAGGCAAGACCCTGACAGCTCCTCCTCTTCAAAGGAAAACATGACATCAGCACCATCAGGTTTAGGCCAGAATTAAAACTGCCAAGATACAAAACTATGGAAAACTGATTTCACCAAGAAAACAGAAACTTACCACAACTGTTTAGAGTTGTTAGAATACCTCCACACAACAAAAGCTTAGATCTCTCAGGGCCAAATCCCGAACTGAACAGGTACATAAAGCTTTGGCTATCTAACCTCCAGTCCTTGATTATAAGTACACTATTTTGAGTTTTTATTCAAACTTAGTGAAGTTAGTTCAATGATGAACAGGTCCTGAAGCAGAGAACACTTGGCTTTGAGAATACCACAAGGAATTCACTTACTTCTTTCTGGTTGCTAACAGAGGAGACCCCACAAAAAAAGAAACACTGCTGAAAACTTCCTCAGGACCATCATCTTCCTAGAGCAGACATAACATGATGGTTTCCAAATGCTTCTCCCTCTTACCTTCCCAAACGCCCACAGGTATCTTAAGTGTTTTCAGAGAGGACTGCATAACATTTAACACACAGCAGTATTATATAGACCAGAATAGACCATGCTTCAAACAGGAATAGGCTGCAACAAATGTCTTCCAGCTGGAAACAAGTGGAACAAACACGGTCACAGCCCACCATCAAAGCAATAGGTAGATTCAGGATTTCACATTGACAGATGTGAAATTCTGGCTGGTCCATCATCACCTGCATGTTCTTGGTCTGTACTTGTCTCTGAGGACCCATCAGATGATTGCAACTAAAAGAAACACGAAATTGTGGTAGGCATTTTCTTACCTTTCTGCTGTTGATATGTCTCCCCCCAAACCAAACATACACACACAGAGTCAGCCTAAAAAATTGGCCACACTGCCAGGTGCGCAGGTACTGGTCAAATGGGCGTCTATGCCACAGGTTCATCATGAGGCACTGTTTACACTAAGCATGTAAGAAAGAAGTAAATTTAATTCAAATAGAATCATAGAATCATTTAAGTTGGAAAAGACCTTTAAGATCATCAGGTCCAACTGTAAACCTAACGTTGCCAAGTCCACCACTGAACCATGTCCCTAAATGCCACATCTACATGTCTTTTAAATACCTCCAGGGATGGTAACTCAAACACTTCCCTGGGTAGCCTGTTCCAATGCTTGATAACCCTTTCGGTGAAGCAATTTTTCCTAATATTCAATCTGAACCTCCCCTGGCACAACTTGAAGCCATTTCCTCTTGTTCTATAACTTGTTACTTGGGAGAAGAGGCTGACACCCACCTCACCACAACCTCCTTTCAGGTAGTTGCAGAGAGTGATAAGGTCTCCCCTCAGCCTCCTTTTCTTCAGAGTCAACAACCCCAGTTCCCTCACCCGCTCCTCACAAGACTTGTGCTCCAGACCCTTCACCAGCTTGGTTGCCTGAACATAGCGTTCCAGGTGTGGCTTCAGCAGTGCTGAGTACTGGGGGACAATCGTTTTCCTAGACGTGCTGGCCACACTGTTTTTGATACAAGCCAGGATGCTATTGGCTTTCTTGGCCACCTGGGCACACGGCTGGCTCATATTCAGCTGGCTGTTGACCAACACCTCCAGGTCCTTTTCCACCAGGCAGATTTCCAGTCACTGTTTCCCAAGTCTGTAGCATTGTGTGGGGTCGTTGTGACCCAAGTGCAGGACCCGACACTTGGCCTTGTTGAATCTCATACAGTTGGCCTTGGCCCATTGCTCCAGCCTGTCCAAATCCCTCTGTGGAGCCTTCCTACCCTCAAGGAGATCAACACTCCTGCCCAACGTGGTGTCATCTGCAAACTTTCTGAAGGCACATTCGATCCCCTCATCCAGATCATCGATAAAGATATTAAACAGAACTGACCCCAATACTGACCCCTTGGGAACACCACCTGTCACCAGCCACCAACTGAATTTAACTCCATTCACAACTCTCTGGGCCTGGCCATCCAGTCAGTTTTTTACCCAGTGAAGAGTACACCCATCCAAGCCATAAGCAGCCAGTTTCTCCAGGAGAATGCTGTGGGAAATGGTATCAGAGGCTTTACTGAAGTCTAGGTAGATAACAACCACAGCCTTTCCCTCATCCAGAGTGGGTCACCTTGTAGTAACAAAGTGATTGACATTAGCCTTACATGACTCAAAGCCTTGAGCTAAAGGTGAAACTAGGGACATGAATAGTCTTATCTTTGCTTTCCAGCTATCTTAGTTTTGCTGACATATATTTGTCTTCAGACCACTCTTTTCTCCACTTTACTGAACACCTGGCTTGCAGTAAAAGATAGTATAATAGATTTTAAATTTTGTTGTCTTTGAAAAAGTAAATGGGACCAGTACATAGCCTTTCAGCAATTTGTTGGATTTGAATGTCTACATACACACCTCTGCATCACACTTAGGATCCAGTCTCCACACACACACACGCACACAAAATAAAGCCAACAAACTTGTTAGATAACAACCACAGTTATAACAGCAACATTAGCAATACCAACAACAGTTTCAGTCCCAAACAAATTCAAGTTACACAACTGATCTCGAATTCATTCATAAAAAAACTGTGTGAGTTTTGCAGAGCTAAATTACCATATTAGGCCAAGAGGGGGCTCTATTGAACTACATTTCCTTTGCCCACAACCCCTTTGAAGTAGGGGATTTGGGAAGATAGCAAGGGAGGAATAAAGAGAGAGAGGGAACACGTGACAAATGCAAGGGCACACCAGAAAAGGAAAGACAGACAGACAGAAAGACAGACAGACAGACAGACAGACAAAATCTCAGGTGATTCCTAGTGTTCTGTCTTTATTTGCTGTCAGACTGGAGAAAACAAAATCACACACATAAATAAAACATGTAAATGTATGTGAACAAGGAGCAAAAACATACTTGGAAGGAGGAGGCACATGTGTCTGGCACTCTGGGAAAACAACTCTCCTTTTGGAAAATACTGAAAAAGTCAACAGACTCAGGGCAAGGGCAGGAAATCTAGCAATGTCACATAACTGGTAAGTCTAAGATTTTGCAGTCAGGCAAAATGCATAATCCACCTTTAATTAGTTACAGCCACATTTTCATTAAAATTGGTAAGAAAGTACTTATGTTACTGTGGGTTGCAGAAGAAAATTTAAATACCTAACCTTTTTTTAAAAAAAATAAAAAATCATCATCTCAGCTTACAGCCCCCTTATTTTCCGAAGTTTGAGGACCACACTCTGTGAGGCATCTGTATGGTGTGACTGTTGGTTGTACTGCATTGCTTTAGAATTTCTCTCCATTTCACGTAGCACAACTGAAAACATCTAATACTCTATTAAGCAAAACCCACTTGCATTGTGGACAAAATTCTTCTACACCTGTCTTTTCCCTTCTCAGAACTACCTTCACAAGTGACAGCAGTTGACTTTCACAATAATTTTAACCATTTATCCCTTGATGATACAACTTTAAAGCATTTCACACAAGTATTCCAGTGAGTTAAAATAATGAAGTACATCCTTACGTTTTGGGAAACTTGTTAAACATGAAGAGCTCGCCACAGCATGTCACAGCAAGGACCATAGGATGCTGGTAGTCACAAAAAAGAAAGCCAAAAGGATGCAAAAGAAGGCAGGCATTCAAGCTGATGACTAGTTAAGCAAAATTTGCTATGGGGGAATAAAGAATGCAAGTCTTACAGAGGTACAGAGAAATATACCACAGATAGCCTTAAGGATCTCAAATTTGATTTAGAGAGCAATACAAATCCAGTGGAGGCATTTCAGGAGAAGGCAGAAGCTAAACATCACTGAAGCACAGGACATGAAAGATTTCCTGGGCAAGAGCACCACTGTTTTTCTTTTTGCCATTTTTGATTTCCAAGCCTATGACTGAGAGGTGCCATTTAAGGCCTTGATGGCCCTACAAGATGGCAATTCCAGCTCCACTGAAGTCCAGGCCAGCCTACTTAGAAGAAAAACCTTTTGATGCCAGCAAATAGACTGTCTCTAATTGGCCTGTTGAGAATTAACCACAGGGGGGAAAAAAAAAAAAGGCGTAAGTGCAGCAATCTTTCTGTACTGCATTGCCCTAGTGGAGGTACCCAGGTAACCTGCTAACCCAGCCCCAGACTGAATTAAGTACACTGAATGGGGATTTTGAAAGTCCTTTATAAAAACTTATTTGACAGTTGCTATTTTAGGAGTCCTTTGATCAAATCATCAAAAATAGATGGAGACGCATGCTGCCCAAATGCCAGTCACAAGCACCAAAAGGTTGGTCTGCTAAACTTCCACACCCAAAACCAAGTCAGGCTGAGACAAACCTCTTGCTGAATTGTTTTGCTAGTTTTCAACCAGGTAACATAAAACTCTGAATTTCTCCCCACCTGGTATGTCCACTGTGAAAGAGGCAATATCCTGGAGCACCTTCTTTATGCATCAGGCAAAATGTTTTTCCAGGACTCTGAGGTCTGTGTTGCCCACGTGCAACACAAGACACCTAAGCATAATGTCAGCTTCTCTACAACGCCAGTGAGCCTCTAAGATAACCCAAGCAGAACAGCCGTACACAAAAGGAGTTCATTCTTCCACATGCTGCCAACTTTGGCACTGTCAGCAGCGAGGCCAACAAGAGTGCCAGTCAGAAAGGTTTAATAAATAGCGATGTGAACTTTACTCTTTCATATGTATACACTGGATAATATAAAGACAGGGTTGTAAAGCATGCTTTATCGTACTGACTTCCCATGCGTATATCACTTTTCTTTTTTCCTTCTTTCTCTCCTTCTCTCTCTTTCACTGAAAATTAACTCCCTGCTGTCTCCAGAGCATGCTTTTAAGTATTGCCATGTTCACTCTATGCCCGGCAGTGGAAAATGGAGCTAGCACCTTAGAAGTCTGTGTTTCCCGTGTGTCCACAGTAGAGTACAAATCATTACCTGTTTCCTTAAGTCCTGAGCCGATCTATGAAGAGTGTGGTGGTTGTTAGCGGTGAGCCCTTTCGTAGAGGAGCCAGTGTTTGTAGTAGGATGGTGATTAGCAGCAGCCTGGTCTTTTCGGCTCTCAGCCTTATGTTCGCTGTTCCTCTCCTTCCCTGGTGTGGCCTCTTTGCTTTTGTGTTTCTGAGCAGGTTCTTTCTCCTTCGATGATTTGCTGGACCCATTGAAAACTGAGCAGAGAAAAAAATCAAGACTATTAAGGAAAAAAAAAAAAAGAAAGAAAAAAACCCCATACAAGACCAAACCCCTCATTCAAAACAATCCAACTTTCTCTGCTGTCAGTGTTGGGTATTTAGCGAGTGTCTCCTTATATCTAAAGTAAAATCAATACAGACATAGAAGCACTATTTTGCATATTTCTTTATATGAACAGATTTACTAAAGTCTTTCCTTTGCTTGTTAACACACATTATCTTCAATATCCAAATTAAAACATACAAGGTATATTACTGTTTTGATTGACCTAAATTTAGACTTTTCAGTTTGATTTTTATTTATGACAGTTTTAATTAACTTTTTGCTGTTGCAGCGAGGGAATTCTAAACATAATCTAAACAGAAAAAGGATTTATTTTTACATTAATGTAAAAGAAAGATGTTCCATGAAAAAGCATGTTTTGTTTTCATCAATATCCAAACTGCTGAACCAAACTGAGAGCAGTTTGCCTATAGCAGACAAGCTGCAAATAGAAAAAGGTACTTCTGCAAAGAAAGGAAAATACTAAAACCGTTCTGGAGCATGTTATATAAAGTAATTCTGGGACCTATGCTGAGTTCCCTAGCCTTCTGCTGAAATGAAGGGATAAGAAAGAGCAGAACAGAAACCATATTTTTTGTACAATAAATATTATGCAAACGTATGCAAGTCTATCTCAGCAAGTTTTGTTCCTGTGTCTCTGCTGAATTTATTTAAGAATAGTCACTGCTCTTTTGTTGTCAGGGAACATGAAAAGCTGAAGTTAAAAAAACCCATGTCACATTTCTCTGTTTATCAAAAATGTGGTGAATTTATGTCAGCACTGCCCCCTCTTCAGTGAAGCACTTGACAGAGGTCCACAGTGATCCAACACCCACAATGGCAAGTGCCCTCCTGCTTTCTCTACTCATCTATACTTGGTTTTTACTCCTGCCTTTTTTGCCATGGTTTAGGAAAGGATGTAAATAAGAAAATTCATAAATACTTAATAGCACAGGTATCAAAAAATTATCTTTATTACACACAACACACCCCATCTGTTTGGGCATATTAACTAAATAAAATAAGTAATTGTTTGGAAGCCTTCTTTTGTCACTAAACGTGATATACCCACAATACATACCTTTTTATCTAAACTGTGAAGTTTAGTTGTCTCTACAGATGTCCTGTAGTATTACAGCAGTAAGCAGCAGTAAAAGTAGCAATAATAAACAACCAACAATCCTGCTGAACAGAAAAGGGGCACCTAAGCTGCTTCTGAGTAGATACCTACCTCCAAACCTTCCCAACCCGCTATGTACCTTCCCACTCACCTCCAAGCTATTGACAAATTTGTTATTCGGGTCACTTATCATATTCAGTCAGTCATAAGTGTTGAAGCAGGTTATGTAAAAAACAAAAAAATTGCAATTGTTCTTCCTGCTCTCTCCTTTCTCTCTTGCATAAATCGAGTAAGAACAAGAGAAAAGCCATCGGCAGAGAAGTCACCACAAATTCCCCTGTGGCTCCGTCACTCCTGAGCTTAGGAGCTAACCCAGACAGGCAAGGATTTCTCAGTGATTTCAGTGAAAGTCGTGTAACCTCCATGTCTCATTTCCAGTGATGGAACTGATAATAATTGCCAACCCCTCTTGGGGAGTTCATGACAATACATTTATCCTCCTTTGTAAGGAGTTCTCACATCAGATGTAAGGCGCTACAGACACACGAAGCACAACTATTTATTTTTAATAAGACATAGCACAAACAACCTATGGCAGCTTTGTTAATATGTATTTCATCACTACGAGTGATATTTTTCCTTTGGAGGGAACAAATTGTATATACTGATCTGCTCATACGGAAATGTTAAGTCAGAGAGATTAGTTTTCTGTATTCAGTTGCCACTCTATAAACTGAAAATTACTAAAACAGAAAACACAGCCAAAAAGCCAAATTGTGCATTTTTATGGTTCACCAAAAAAAAAAAAAAAAGCGAACATGAGACAAGGTATATTTTATATGCAACAGCTCATTAATTTTAAGTGTCGTGGGAACCCTGCCAGTTTTACCCTCTGAGTAATTATCTTTTGTCTTAATTTGTAAGATTCTTGAAAGGGGGGAAGAGAGAAACGGGAGAGAAAAAATGTTCTGTCTCACAGGAAAAGCTTAAAAAGCTTAAAGCCTGAAAACACAATAAAAAGGGAGAGACGTAGATGCAAAACACTCCTAGTCAAGCTGTCTCTAGTTAAACAGTGGATGGTATCAGTTTCTATAAAAATCAGCATTTGTTTCTTCCGACACCTAGAATATTGTTATATCCAGCTAGACAGGTATAAAAACCTTTATGAGATAGTAAGATCTGCAAAATTCACGAACATATTATGTGAACAAGTATCAAAACATTAACTTGATTAATTACAAAACACTAGCACAAGCCAAGCATTTAAGGGGGGAAAAAAATCCCCTGAACTATGATTTTGCTCCCTTTTGAGTAGAAGTGGAGAAGTTATTTAGACGATAAATAAGTGTAATACAATACAGGATTAAGCTGTGGCCCTAATAGCTAGTAGGACAGTTTAGTGAAAAGGTGAAGTCTCAAGGAAAGACCGAAAAGCCCCCCAAGAAATCTCATTGTTGAAGAGTAACTGATAAATAACACAGACAGAAACACCCACTTCTCAAAGGAAAGAAAACAGTAAAACCCAAAAAACCTCCAAAACTCTGCATTAAAAATTACTGGGACCAAATCTGATTTAACAATGATTACTAATTCTTTTGTGTCTTGTTATGCAGCAAATTTCATTCTCCTTCATGTCTGCCAGCTCTTCAATATTTCTGAGGCATTCAGAAAAGGTGTACCTTATGCTTTACTAAGCCCAGATACAGGTATGTCCCAGCTACAATCTCCCATCCTAGAGATAACTGTGACACGAGCAATATCTAATGTTCTGTTCCCAGTTACTTTTTTTTCCTGGTGAAAGGATAGTCAATAAAGGTTTCATCCCTGAAGCAATAATTTCATTAAAAAATGGAAAGACTGAAAAAAAAAAAAGCCCAACCCACATGAGTGGTGAAACTCACATTATTAAAGCAGAAATCTTTTGTAGTCTTGAATTACGATTATTTTATGCTAGCTTAACCAGCTCTATATTTCCAGAACGGCTTTTAGTTAAGGGTAAGAGAACTACTAACAAATAATTAAAAGTGCAAGTAAATGATTAGTGTTCAGACATTTCAAATAGAATAAATGGATTTCCTTTTATCCATATCTATCTGAATGCTTGTTCTCAAAATGCCATGTCCTCCAAAGCAATTATTAATATTATTATTAAGCTGAAACAATAAGAGTCCCAGAGTGAAATACTTGTGGGTCTTTTGGTTAGCAGTGATGATCAAATGCAAAAAAACTGAACCACTACATTCAAAACTCACAAGCACTAGGTGTTTTTAAACCACTGATACACTTTACATCAGCAGAGCAAAACCTTAGGGCAGGCATGATCCCCATGGATGCATCACAGTGCTTTCTGCATCGGAGGAACTGGACCCTGGGCACCAACGGTCACCCAGAATCCCATACAGGGACTTTGGGGTATCTCATTTGAAACTGCAGTAAAGAATTCCTATGCAAGCCAATGCAAAACTGTGCAAATTGTGCGTGTACTAGGTGCAGTTATAATGATGGCTAAAAATTTTTGATCAAGTAAAGCCACAGATGTGCTCAATTACTACAGATTAACTAAGCATTTACTACAGGAATTGACACTGTAGTGAGCGATAAACATTTATTGTGTTTTCAGCAATTTTCTGAAGTATTCCTAGAAATTCATTTGCACGCAAATATTTTATAGGATACATCCAGCCAGTCATTCAGAAGCCAATTTATAATATGTACAATAACCAGGCTTTCACTGTGGAAGTAGCAGAATTACTGGACTGGGTTCAGCCAGCTGCTGACTCCATGGGCAAAGCTTTCTCTCCCAAGCCCTCCTGGAGAGTACTCCTGCACCAGATAAGCTTTATACTTGAGATAACAAGGGAGTCCATTGCAGGGACAGCAGAGTACTGATGTATGAACCCTTCTGCTTTATGCCAGCATCTGGAAAGTGAAGGCATGGAATATACACATACACATATGCCGCATGTTGCAGAGCTCGTGCTGCGTAAAGCAAGTGATTGCGCATTCATAAAACTATCCAAAACAAAGAGGGAAGATAAGAGTGAAAGGGAGAAGTTTTGTTTTTAGAAGGAGAAAAGGGAGCCTTGCCAATGTTGTGAACCCAAGCCAGCTATTCCAATGCAAACCTCATGTTGTTACATAGATCATGTTTGGGAAGAGATGTAATATTAATCAACTTTCTGGCATTAAGTATCCGTTACTGTACAAAAACATTCTTGCTCTGGCTTTAATTCAGTTTTAAGTCACTGTGAAAACATTTATGTGGCTCTCAAACTGCCTTAAAGGACCCAGGCAATAATTCTTTTCCCCTCCCGGAGGATCTAAAACAATGATCTACTTCCATAAAACAGAGTATTTTAATACTGCTGATTGTTTTCCTTAAGTGTCGGGTATGTTCAGACTTCCATAAACCATTTCTAGAGATAGAAGCTGTCCTCTGGAGCCCCCCAACACAATCTACCTACTCAGGTCAGTGGCAAAGGCGTACTTCAAGAGAAGAGGACACCACAACTTCATAGGAAAACATGTGGTACCACTGTTTCCACACTTCTCCAGTCCTAACCCAATTTGTCAGTGGACAACTCTGAAACAAAATTTTCATAGCTGTGCATGCTAACAGAAGTCAAACAGGCGAACTGTGGCAGTTAACATTTAATTTCTTTTTGACGCTACCAATAACACAGCTCAAAACCTTACGCGCACAGGAATATATTGGGCCACTGAGAGGAGCATTATTGGTATGAGACACCACGCCACCGTTTGCAAAAATTCAATACCAAGTGTCTCGTCTTAGCACAAATTCATTACTCTCACCTAACCATTACGACACAAACAACATCAAAAGGGTCACTTGCTAAGCAGCAAGTCCATACAAGAAGCATCTATCTGTTATCACGAGTCTCTCACCAGGATAACAATTCAATTTTTTTGAGCAACTTCCAGCTCCCCTATTCTTCTCCACAGGTCATACATCTAGCTACTGAAAATCCACAAATCCTCAAATGTGTTGTGCCTGATTTGCATATTTAAATATGTAAATTATTGCAAAACGGGTAATTTTCATGTTACATATTTTTGCAGAAAAATTAAATGTGCAACAATGTTTATTGCAACAATTACTGGTTCCATGCTATTTCAACAAAAGGCTGTAAATCACCAAAATAATTGCCCACCCATTAACTATTGTAGCACTGCCTGAAATTTTCTCATTCTGCATTTTAGCTGGATGCAAAAAATATTTTTCTTCTGAATGTTTGTCTCTTCAGGATTAATTTCACTAAAAAGGATGCATGAGCCTAAGACTCTGTCTTATGTACCCACCCACAAATATCAAATTTAGTTAAAAATAAAACTAAATAAAGAATTGCAACCACAAATAGCATTTTCTCACAACACATTCGAACAGTAAAGTATGTAAAAGATATGCCATTTAAACCCAAGATATACAAACACTGCATTGAACTGTATCCTGAAATAAGATAAAAACCTATCTATGATCTTTTCCTGCATCATCTTTGTTACTACACATGTAAGGAAATTACTCTGCTAAATTATCCATTGCAAATTGAGAAGCGAAACATTCTTCTGTATTTCTGGTAAGTGTGGAAGACAGCACTAAAGCAGTGTATAGTATTTCTAGCAATGCCTGCTCACCACGCACTACTGCCAGATCTGTTTTGAAATTTGAGCCTCAAGAAAAAAGGCCTCTCTACAATTTTCTTCCCTGCTCGTTTCAGGCAAAAGGCATGCAGAGCAGTTTTTACCGGACCATGTTAACAAAACACAGCATGGACCAGTAACTGTTTCTGACCCAGTAGGTTTTCTGACATGCTGGAGCTGGTTTGCTCCGGCTAAGGAAACAAGACTCTCCTTCATGAAGAAGTCTGATTACAAATAATGATGGCTGACTCTGTTTTCCCAAATGTAAATTAGAATTTAATTGTCCGTCTCAGGCATCCAAAGACAAACCCACCCGACATTCCCAGGTATGCTGGCCCAGATGTGTTCTTCTCTCCACCTTTGAACTGCTGTGCTGGTGGGAGAAATACCTAATCCCCAAATCATCCTTCTTGAGGAAATTAGCCAACCATTATTAAAGGAACTGTAGCCTGCTGTGTGCAATTTGCATCTGTGTATGCTGCTCCTCCTGAGGCCCTTTTCCAGTCCACAAGCCCTTTCAAGTAGAGTAAGGCCTATCCCCTCTTGCTCCTGTGATGGGACCCATAACCCAACAACTCCCTAACTCCATCTTCCAGCTCCCGATCCCAGCCTGCCTAACAAAACACTTGGCACCTACAAACATTTTCCTTCAGGAGCCTGCACAGAAAACCTTCCATTGTGTCACAGAATTAAATCAAAGTAGGATTTATTTAGTTGTGAGGAATTCAAAGAATTAGTTTTAAAGAAACAGAGACCTAAGCCTACCCTCTTACCTACAACTTGGAATTTCCTCCAAGCAGTGGGGAGATGTAATTTAGACTCACTACCTCCCTGTCCCCCAGGGAAGCAAAGTACAGCTCACTCGCAGAGAACCTGCTTTCCTGGCACGTCAGCCGGCAGCAGCTGATGACTGACACCCTCTTCCCTTTTCATAAAGTCAATTTTCTAATAGATCAATGTCTCTCCATCTCCTCCTTCGTGTTGGCAAGATGCCCTGTCATCCAGGCTGTGCTTAAGAAGTTTCTCCCCACACCTGGCAGCTCCACTGAAGAAAAAACACATTGTTTAAGCCAATGCTCCTGCTTGCTTCTTCCACTGAATTCCTTGTGTTCAAAGCCATGTAATAGTCTCAGATAGACTGATGGTCATTTGAGATCCGTACAAAATGCAAGCTGGAAAATAAGCATATCCATCTGAGCAGCATGTAGGTGTCCTGTGGCTGGGCATTCTGGATATAAACACCAAGAACTACAGGGTTCCTACACCCACACTCAAAAGGGTAACAGGGCTGCAATTACAACACAGTAATCTGAATCTCTGCTTTATCTGCTGCAATATGCAGCACCATATCATCCCTAATTTTCCATATGTTAATTTTGAAATTCACCACAAACTTACTTAGAAGTCTGAAGTTAAAAGGGAACTACGTGCTTTAAAAAGATTAAATCCTTGACTTAAACAGCAAGAGGCATTTTTCTATTTCAACTAAATGTTCGTATGGTTTCTTAGCTGGGAAAATATCCTTCTTAAGTCAGGAGCTATATGGAGACCAAGTGAGTCAGTTGATCAGTTTCTGGCCTTTCACTGTTTTAACCCCGTTACAAATCCTAACTTAATTAAAATCATTCTGATTAGGACCAAAATTCCACATCAAGTTTTAGAAAGCTTCTATAATCTCCTCCTCCTATAAACATACATATATAATTAAAAGCACAAACCTCTGACAAGTCTATTGCTGAATTTGTCGTAGAAGTTATCAACGGTGTTTTGCAGAAGAGGCAAGACTAGATGACCTCCTGAGGTCTTCTGACCTAATTAATTTATGACATGTACTGTGAGATCATACCTCAGTCCACAAGCAAGAACCACTCACATGTTTTACTCTACATTACAAGAGAAGCGTTCTCTTGCAAACAAAACCTGAAAGTCTTTAGACAGTATCTTCTCTTAATGAGAATTGTTCGTTCTAAGTTTAAGCACACTGAAAAAGACTGTAATAGAAGTTACATGCAGAACATCCCACATGACATGAGCAATACCTACCCAGAACTAATACTAGTTTCTAATCAAGGCACAGAGCACCATCAATGACATCCAAGCGTTTATCTGCTGCTAACTTATCTTTACACATCAGACCTGACCTAATCAGCTGAAGTTTGGCAATGACATGAAACCAATTTTTTAAGAGCACAGCTCTACCATTTTCCCTCGTGGCAGCCACAGCAGTATCTTAGAAAATGGTTTAACCACAAGACTGTCACTGTCTGCACTAAGATACTGCATGAGAGAAAAACTTCACATTGCTACATATCCCTTTTCCACACTCCCATGAATCTGGGGGATAAACACTTCTCCTGCCAAACATTTTCTTTGCTCTTTAACAGTTGGATATGTGTGCAGCACATCAGAAGTACTGAGAAAGGAGGATGAAAAGGCACAGGTAACAATCTGATGCTTTAAATATATCTATGTAAGCAGTAAGGTTGGAAGGTGACAAGTCAACTGAGCTGATTACTTCTATTTGTGCAGCAAGCTATGCCACGTGTTACATGTGCTTCTAATTCACACTTAGGCATTTTCGATTGACTTAGCTGTCCAAAAGGTGGCTCAACAGGCTAGGTTATAACAAATAGTTTGGTGTTCAACCCTAATAATGCCCCATATTGGCATCAGAAGAGGATATTGACAAATGACTTTGCCCACGAAAGTTGTTCTGGCCCCCATTTAGTAGAAAGCAATCATTTGACACTGTCTAATGACATTAATCAAGCTCTGAACCTTTGTTGTTGTATGTCATAGCAAACACTTAGCATTTTCAGGTCCAAAGTGCTTGACTACACATTGTATATTAAAAACAAAAGACTTTAATTCATTAAAAATAGACTCTCACGCTAGATTAAGTTCATTTGCTGCACCCGTCCCTGGTCTGCCTTTGTGTGTGGTCTCATTTAAAACAGACACACATGAACCAGAACCTACTTTATTCACAGGAAACAAAAATACTATTGGCTGTCAACCAAAATAACAGACATTGAAAAATGGGAATACCCCTGGGTAAGGAAATTTTAATTAAAAAAAGAAAAAAAGAAGAAGAAAAAAAGAAATGACAATGACGAAGAAGAAGCAGCTGCCTTCTCTGGGAATTCCTGTTTCATCACCTTTGTCAAAACATCTCACATTGTCTCCTATGTATTTTATAAAGGTCTTTTGCAGATCTATTAAAGCAGCAGCTTCATTTATGCTCACTCTGATCTATATTGATAAAGATTATGAAGCCATTAGATGGCTCATTAAGTTTGCCTTTACTTACCCCCAATTAAGATTTCAGGTGTCTCTGGTTTTGAGCTAATTTCAAAGTGGCTGCCATCTGGGACATTCTCAAGGAACACAATCAGCTCCTTTTGTAATGATATATCACATTTAAAACTCTAAGGCAGCAGTTCTGCTACATACAATCTCATTTTCCATATGTAGAATTCTGTGCCTGTTATTTTGGGGGGTTTATTTAGAAATCAATCCAAAGTGCCAAGTTTTGATCCATGGCTTTTACAGCATTAAAACTCCTGCTCACAGCTGACACCTTGAAATGCTATTAGGCATAATGTCCCCTTGCACTTCACAAACAGTTCACAAAAAGAGAGTTTTTGAGCTTGGGTGTGCAATAAAAAAAAGACTCAGATGTAGTCATGAAAAATAGTTTTGGTATATGTAACAAGGAAGTCCTTTATAGAAAACTTCCTTTTGAAAAGCAGAGATGAGGACCAGCACAGTGAAGTGATTGGGATCTACTAATCTCTTCTTCAGAGCAGAGAGTAGCATGAACGAACAAAAAAACCAAGCACAGGTTACAACCATCTCTCAAAAAGTGCACCTTCCTCTCAGTCCTCATACTAAGATGAGGAGAGCTGGAAGGGCAGTCACCAGAAGGAAAGATTTTCATGGTAAACTAATACTGAGGAAGGGAACGGAGAGCACAGGCTCCATTTTGAAATTATGTCAGGCAGAGAGAGCACAGAGTTGTTATGATACAAGAGCTTTTTGGAGAGAGAACCACATCACACAGGACTTTGGCAACAGAGCATTATAGCAGGCTCAGGAAATTTTCAGTGTGGCTTTTCTATCTTCTATTTTACACTAGGTGATGTTGCAACATACACAGATCCATTTATCAAGATAAGACACAAGGACATCATGACAGAAATACTCTGTAATGAATGCAGCTTTTGGTGATTTGCAAAGAAATAACCGACTTGAAAAAGCTTCTTCCATAAAATCTTGCAATCAGCAACATGTATGCAGTATCTTAATCTACTGCAATTGCGGTATCAATATTGCATGTGAGAAATTAAGTGTTGCCCCTTTCACACGTTTTGATAACACTTATGAATGTTTATATTTAACTTTGGTAAAATGAAACCTTTCTAGATTAAAAAGCAGTCTCAAAAAATCCAGAGAGAGAATGACTATACATAGATGTGTGTGTATAACTCCAGTATGTGTGCGTGTGTGTATACAGAATTCCAGCCCTGCAGTTATAGTTCTGCCACAGAGTTCAGATTGTCAGGAGAAACAGGTTAAAGTGGACGATGCTAACACTACATCTCACTCCACTTTCCCATTATGGACTGTATCCCTCTTCACTCAAATCCAGACGGATGGATGAGGATTAAGCACATTCAGCTCAAATTTCTTTACTAGGCAATGCAGGAAAACAGCACTATTTAGGACCTACCTTGCCCATTTGGTACATGTTTATGCGTTTTTCCTTTCCTGGGGGTTGACTGGCATGATGATGAAGCATTGTTTGTGGCTGTTTTTGTGTCCTCTGTCTCCTCCTCCTCCTCTTCTTCATCCTCGTCATCCTGAGAGCTTCCAAAATATACCATGTTGCTGGGCAGGGCTGGAGAACCTGACCATTATAAAGAAATGGCTCATTAGCATCATTACATTCACTTACTGCACTAACCATATTGATCATAACCTACTTTAGTGTTATGCATAGCAAGGAAAGAGGGGGACTCAGAGATGGAAGGTCACACTAGTGCATGACTAACTGGAGGGTTTTTTATTTATTAATTTTTACCGACAGGATACGTATGTGCTTGAAAAGCAGGGTTTTCCCCCCCAAGCACATTCTATTCATACTTTAGACAATCAAACAGTCTTGCTACAAGCCCTAATTAATAGCTTTGTGTATTCAGAAAAGGACTAATGCACATGCTTAATTTCAAATGCATGCTTAAGTGCCTTACTGAAGTCTTAACACACAAACTAGAAGCTTACAGCTTTTCCAAACAGAAGAAAAAAGAGCATTTACAAACCAATCTGCACCCCAGTAATATTTTTAAGTTATTATTACAAAAAAATATTAGTATTTAAACTTCACAATGCTTTGCAGGCCTCTACCTTATTGTATACAATGCTTTGCAGTATTCTGGTTCAGTTTTAAACAAAGAGAAAAACCAAGACATTGAGATGCTTAAATTTGCCTAGCAGGTCCTTGGCAAAGGAGAGAAAAGAGCAAAGGTCTCCTGATTCCCCACGTGCTCCTCTTGAGGATGCTGTTTCTTATCTCTCACTTTCTTCCCATGATGCTCCCCCTAACCTGTCTGGTTTGCGCAAGGGTAAGATACAACATGCAATTCAGTGACAGAGAAGTGAGGATTCACAAGCTTAACAACAATACAGGGTTGTAATTTAAATTTAACTCTTGCACAGCATTTCTTTTACACGTGTTATGCAACGGTGTACAGGTTTCCCTGGACTGCATCAGGACACATGACATGACTGTAGCAATCTAACAACTATTTTTAAAATGTACAAATACTGCTGACAACTAATGGACACTTTCCCTTATGCCTGATATTAACTTCTACTTCAAAATAAGTCTTCTGGATATCCCCTGGAGGGAGGTGCCCTAGGAGCCTTCTACTTATTCAGAAAGATTTTTTTGGTGAAGGGAAAAAATAGAAAGTCAATAGAAGTGGAGAATGGGGACTCATTGCTTCAATTATTTTCCTGTAGCTAAATAAAACAAAGGACAAAGAGAACTGGGCTGCAGACCAACACAAGGTAGTGGCTATTTGGCTGATGCTTCCTTAGGAAACACTTCTGGCTTCAAGCTCTTCAAAACACCAATTCTGTGTTTTGTTTGGTTTTGAGCTGTTGGTGTTGCTATTGCCAACAACTAACTAAAATTTATTTTTGGGTTGCGTATTTTCTGCTCCTACCAGGCTTGTACAAAATACTCTTAACTACAAAAATCACATTTTAATGAATGGATACCTAAATATGGCACAAAAAATAGGATAGGCTGTTTCTGCAATGAACCATCCTTTCCTAAATGTACTGGGTTTGGTTGGGATGGAGTTAATTTTCTTCATAGTAGTTTGTACGGGGCTATGTTTTGGATTTGTGACCAAAACAGTGTTGATAACACAGGGGTGTCTTAGCTATTACTGAGCAGGGCTTGCACAGCATCAAGGCATTTTTTTTTCCTGTTTCTCACACTGTCCCGCCAGTGAGTGGGCTGGGGGTACACAAGAATTTGGGAGGGGACACAGCCAGGACAGCTGACCCCAGCTGATCAAAGGGATATTCCAGATCATATGACACTGTGCTCAGCAGTAAAAGTTGGGGGAAGGAGGAGGAAGGTGGGGGGGGGGGGGGTGTGCTTTTGAAGTTGTAACATTTGTCTTTCCAAGTAACCATTACGCGTGATGGAGCCCTGCTTTCCTAGAGATAGCTGAACGCCTGCCTGCCAACGTGAAGTAGTGAATGAATTCCTTATTTTGCTTTGCTTGCACTTGCAGCTTTTGCACTACCTACTAAACTGTTTTTATCTCAACATGTGAGTTTTTGCACTTTTACCCTTCCAAATCCCTCCCCCATTCCATGGGGTGGGGGGGTTGGGGGGGGAGCAAGTGAGCAGCTGTGTGGGGCTTAGCCCTGACCTGTTAAGACGTTTGCTCTTGGTCTCTATAACGGCTCCTTTGGGACTGCGATTGCCTTGGGAAGAAGCAGAGAGAAACTCCCCACCAGCACCCCACGCTGTGCATTGGTGGTAGCCCTGGGACAGTTAGGGGAAACACTGCAGCAGTACCTAGGGCATGATGATCCTTCCCCTTGAAATAACATACATATTAATCCACCCAACCTAGACATAAATGTATGAATACATATGGTTATCCTAGGGGGAAAGCCTTTTGCACGCCACAACTTTCATATTTATATAGACTAATGATCAAATTAAGACTGCTGACATATTTCAAGGCATGGGAGCTGTAGCAACTTACAGAAACAAAAGCCTTTGCATTTTTTATGCAAGCCCAGAACTTTCTGGCACACTCTAAGCAATCAACCACAGTAGGTAAGAGGTACTGAGAGGCACATTAATTCTTCTGCTTGGAGAGGAGCTTTAAGTCTCAACAGCAACTAACTAGAAGACTCCAAAACAGTTACTCTAGGACAGCGCTCCCTGAAAAATAAGTTGTCTTTTTTCTTCCATGTAGGTATTCATGTCTGTGGTATGGATTCAGAAGTTATTAGCTCTGCAAGTCTGTACTGTGCATCAGTCCTAACCAGGATCCAAAGTCTGGCACCATCAGTGCATTAGTGCATTGACAAAAGATTGCAGTAAAAGAAACTTACTGTTAGAAGCCCTTAAAATTAGATTCAAACACAGACTGAAATCTCTTTACTATAATTAAATAGTCAGAAATTTTATCCTTCTGAGACACTAAAACAAGAGACCAGATATAGCGTCTATTCTCTAAGCCTCATCTTCCCTAGAGTTCCACATCCCTGAGCTTGTCAGCTGCTCTCAATAGCAACCAGCAAAAAAAATTATCATCTGTGATGCAAATGTTATTACAATAGCAATCTTTTTTTCTTTTTTTTTTTTTTTTAAAGCACAGAATAAAATATAGTACTGTGTCATTCTGCTTAGAAAGGAGGGAGGGTCTAACCCAAGTGCGAGAGCAGGTACAAACTTCACCTAACTCTTGATATTCAATCGTAATCTCAGTGCATATCTCTTCAGTCAGAATGACATTTTTTAATTCTTTCCAATCGAGAACTAGGAACAACAATGGTTAAACTGCATTCCTGGGACAGCTGGGACTGTTTGGGAAGTACATTTCCAGAGAAATTAGACTAGCAACATCCAATAACACAGGAGAGTCCTGCTAGCCCTCACTTTACTAATCTAAGTGCTCTGCAATCTGAGACCTCAGAGAAAAGCTGGCTTTCAGTCTGGGTCGCCTCCTCCCCTCCTCCTTCCCTCTAGCTTTTCCTACATATTCATTGAAGTTGACTTGCAAAACGGAAAGACAGACAGACAGACAGACAGAAAGACAGACAGACAGACAGACAGACAGGCCAGACTCTCACATTTTTGTTATATTTAGGCATTTTTATGAATGGAAGACACTAAAAGAAATCTAAAAGCTTTGAGTTTTCTTACTTACCTTTAATATTAGAACTATGTTTATCATTGTCTTTTATGGTAAGATTGCAGTTCTGGAATAGCCTCAAATACGGAGAATTTGTTCACACCTATGGGTTGAGCTGATTCAAACCACTTTCACTTTAAGTCTATGTAGCTAAACATGTCCAAAAGGCGGAGAAAACACTAGTTTAGAACACCGAGACAGGCTGTTCAAGCTCAAGATACTGCAAATTCCCTTTACGAGCAAACTGAAGGAAAGACAAGCCTGTAAGTATACTGTGATTTCATTCAAGCTAAAAGAATGACAATTATGTTGATTATGCAACACCTAACCTGTGTGAGTGGTTGACACGCACTGTGGTTTACACCAAGCAATGAGCTAAGAGAACCCCCCAAATCTCCTCTTATGGAAATAAAACAGACTTGTCATGACTGAAGAACTAATGAAGCTCATATGAGTGAAGCTGCACCGCTACCAGTCGAAGCCAGGTGATCACTCACCTTCTTTATTATAATAAAGATTTCTGTCCTAAATATCCCTCATCGTCTCTGAGACCAGACAGGGATGTGTATATGATGCCATAGCCTACCTCTACAGGGGACCCCGTTTGTTACTCAAAGCTGTTAATTTACATAAACAATACTATGTAGTGTTATTGTAGCCACAAATGTCTAAAACCATTGGAGATGTGGAGAAGAATGTGCACTCAAGAGCTGGCTTGTTTCTTCCAGCTCTATCAGTTGGTCTAATAAAATATATTGCCTTTCCTCATAAATCTGGCCTGTCTTCATCTCAAGAACATGGTGGTTTTCCTTACAGCCTTTGTTGAGTGTTCTTGCTCTCAGGTTTCTCCATGTATAACAGATATTTATCAAACAAATGATGTATGACAGCAACATGACAAAAACCCTCCAAAACATTATGAAAATAAGGAAAACTGCAGGTTCACCAGACACATACATACACACACATTCACAAAACATACAGGTGTAGGCGCTTGCTTGCTTGTTTAATTTATGACATCTATTCTACACAGTTTTGTCTTTGCCAGGACTCACTCAGCCACAGAAACCCGTGAGGCAGCTATGCCAGTTCATTCTTGCCCATATTTTGCCAGTGAGACAGCAAGAGTAAAGATGAACAATCATCCTTCCTCTTCCTCTTGTCCTCCCCAGCACCAAGGATTGATTCTCAAAGCCTACCCGGGGCAATCTAAAGAGTAACATCAGAATTTGATTAATAACCAACAGCAAAAGAGAAGAACTGCAGTGCTCCCGACAGAGGGCAACATCTGCACCTGGGAGGTGGTGCATGCCAGGTCTCAGCACTGCAGGTATGTAATTCCCTCCTTCCTCAGTTTCCATCTCCAAGAAAACACAGAAAAATCTGCAAGACAGTTATGAGAGCCTGTGGCTGTATTGAATTTTACAAGTCTCCTTCTGTGCCAGGAGCCCCCAAGTTGTGCAGGCAGCTGCTGCTACCACGGGCACTGCAGTGGATGAAAGGGGAGAGCAGGGGAGCAGCCCTCCAGTGCCTGGGGAAAGTGTGTAAGCAGCCCTCCACCTTGAGAAACCCACCCTGCGCGCACCTGATCGGCACGTGCCTGAAAAACCCGCTCACTCGGCAAATCTGATGGTAATCTAGAAAACAAAATTTGACTTCCCACCACTTATTTAGAAGACATTTCATACAAGGAATCATCTAGACTGTCTGTGGCTGCGTGGACATTTTTCTTGGCATCAAAACTGGTCTACAGAGCATCTAAACTCCATCTGGCCTCTTGTTCTTATTCCTGTGCCACCACCTCAAACTGTGGCAGTATAACTTTTTGTGGGGCCATGTGGTGAATCGGATCAGAGAACTGATTCAGATTAAAATCCCAGACTAAGGAAATTAAAGTCCATTAATAAATGCTGTAACTCTAATGTAATGTTACAAGCTCTCAAGTAAAGATTTGGAAAATTTCTATGCACACTTTTTCTTATTGAATGTGTAGCTCAATATATCATTTTACGTTATTAAACAAAACATGAAACACAGTATGTTTCCAATCTCGTGGAGGAGCTGCACATTTTACGTTCTGTCCCAATGATGTCTAGGCACACACCTCCTAAATGCCATTTTTTTTTCCCCTCAGTTGATTTGTTTTGCATTAACATTTGCATAAAAGTATGTGCCATCACCAGAGAACTGGACAAGGCAATGGCAACACATTGGGAAGGAAGGAGAAGCCATGGCAGAAGTAAACTGAAAGAAAGGGCATGCAGCAGCAGCAGAGCAGAAGAAGGAAGAGGCTCAGATGTGCTGGGGCTGGAGAAAGAGGCGAGCGGCGAGAGGTAAGTTAGCTGATGGGCAAAGGCTGCAGGAGCAACAGGAGAAGGAAGATACCTAAAGAATTACGGACATTAAATAGTAACAAATACCAGTAAAGGGGGAAGGACACCTTGTACTGAGCAACTTTAAGAGAAGTATGTCTGATAGTGCTGTCGATCTGCTATCCTGACCTGGAGACGTGCCACTCACCTTCTCCTGCTTAACAAGTTACTGTTAACTCACAGGCGAGGACAGAAAAGTAATGGCCAGGGCCAGGCAGCAACCTGGAGGGAACTTCCCAGCCCTCTCTCCCTCCTGCAAATCACCGAGGGAAGGCCAAATTCCCAAAGCTCACCCTCATAGAGCAATTTTGAAAGTCTACAAATTGTTGTGGATGACTAAGGGATTGCAAGCCATGCAGAAAGCTCAGACAGCTAATAGAACCCCAGGTATGCTCTTCTCACCAGTATCAGAGCAGGAGTTACCACTCCTGTGATCAGATACCGCTGTGCATGGCAAATTTTGAGAAAATCCTCAATGGTGAGCTGTCTTTTTTAAATTCACTCATCATGGTTACAATGAGCTATGAATTATTACAAAAAGGGAGGATACTCAGCTCTTTAAAAAATGAGGTTTGAAGTATGTTTGGCAACTGTTTCCATCAGTATCTGCAGTTTCATTATTGAAATTCCCTCTGGAGTATTTTTGTCTTCCCTCCTATTGTGAGAGCAACACAAAAGAAAACCTAACTATATAGGAAAAACAATTACCACAACTATACACAAAGTGTTGCCTAATGCATATGAAAGGATGACAAATGTATTTTATGTCCTCTGTTATAATAACTTGATGCTTATACAACAGTAAGTATAAAGTAAAATATGTTTTTTAAGTCAGTTTTCTCAGAAAGATGTTACCCTTTGCATGTGCAAAATTCAGACTTGCTACTAACAATAGGCAGAATTGATGCTTACGCAACCTGTACATACAGATGCACTGACCTCAGTAGCAAGTGCCTGATTAACAGAATAAACTATACTCTTTTTCAGCCATTTTATCTGACTAATGAGGTTATTAAATTTTTTTTATTTGACAAATGTGCAATTTTCCCTCCTAAATTATGGTATGTTTTGTTTCTCATTAAATTACATTAACTTTTGTCTTGGACTAGCTAAACATATTAAAAAAAACTCTGAATTTGGATCTGAAGAGTGGAATCAGAAGTATGGAAAGTGCATGCGCTTTGCCAAAAGCACTATTTCATTACTCTTCAGAATTAGCTGGCAGCGTTTCTGCAATATTTACTGAAGTACAAACCAAATGTTTTCATCTGGACAGGATTCAAACCCTGGTATGTTACAACCACAACAAAAATCATCTCAATCCAAGAGCCTTCTCTGTAATTTGGGCTGTGGTTTCTGCAAAATTGGAGGATTCTTCTCCATGAATTATTTACACCAACTCCCTCCCTAGCTCCTCTCTTCTTTTTCCCTCCTAACAATTAAACATAACCCAGATGTGCTTTGGAAAAATCTTAAAACAATTCAAGACATAGAATGACTTAAGCACAAGGCAGGTCAAGGTATGCAGGACTTAAGCCTGCCCCAATAAACACGCAGCATGCCAAGCCCTACAACGAGCTGCATCCAGAGTTTTGGCTTCTGCTCCGACACACGGCCCCATTTTGGGGCTGTATGCAGGTGGAAAAACCTTGCCTCCCAAATGCTCCCAATGTACTGGCATCTCAATGCTTAAAATCTAAGGCCTGCTTCTCATTTATTATATGTCCTACTTATTACATTTTGGCAGGACAGCACCTAGTCCCTCAAGTGCGAATAAATGTAATTTATGCCCACACTTTGTGGTCGTTTTACGGAGCAAGGCTAAAAGAGAATGAATTGCATAAACTCTATAGGAAAGAGCAATTTTATCTCACTTGTCTGACTCCACCTGCAGGAACAGTCCCAGAGGGAGCTCCCCGCTGCCTGAGCGAAAGAGAGGAAAAGGCCGTCCCAAGTACAGAAACAAAACCAAGTTCATGCACACCCCGATGCTCAAACTCTCCCTTCCTCTGCTGTTGTACAAATCACAAGGTCCTTAGTGTCATGGCTAACTTACTGGCTAAGTGACATAAAACACATCTTGTTCTCAGTCCATTCTTCAAAGCAGTAGAGCTAAAACCAAAAAGCCAAAGAAAATTGTTCCTTTTCTAGGGAAATGGAGTAAGGGTGGAGAAATGTGTGAATCTGCAGGAAAAAAAAATAAAAGGTTCACTTTCCAAAGTTAACAAAACACACACCAGAGTAACAGACTACTGAATATTAAAAAAAACCCAAACAAGTATGGTGCTCCTTACATCTACAATTCATATCTGACAATCTCAAAGCAATTTACCTCCATTAACCTGGCTAGATTTGGCAGTGAACCTCAAAACCAACCCTTCCCACATACACTTCAACACCCGACTTTATGTTCCCCTCCACCATGAACAAGACAAGTCCCAAAGTACCACGCTGCCACTCCCAAAAGGCTGTACCAGGCTGTGTTTCATACCCAAGAGATCCTGAGCCCCATCCCTGGCACAAAATAAGTCTTTTGGGGAGCACTGAGCTTATGGTAGGTTCACAGCTTACAGAAGCAGGCTCCCAGGTTTCTGGCTGGCAGGAATGGAAGGAATTGCCTTTGCCAGAGTACTTTACATTGCTCACCTGGGCATCAAAAACTGTGTGCAGCAAGGTTTTGAAGTGCTGCTGCTGCCATCGCAGCACTTGGATTTTATGCCAGTAGCTCATCCATAATCAATGTCCAGCTATGTCAATACCTATATACAGAGTCAAACATTTATCCTCACTTTACGGAAAAAATAAGCAGCTTGTCGAGGGACTCAGAGTGAGTTTGTGGCAAGTACAAAGGCTGAACCACAAGATTAGTCTCCCATTTCAATGAGTTAATTTCATCCTGTGGCTTTTTGCAGGGGTAGATATTGGAATCATTAACATCAGAAAGGGGCCCCAAAATGGGAAGAGCAGGGGAAAAGTTTGATTCAGCTGTAGTACTACACACAGGCTACTCTACATTGCACTCCGCAGCTCTTCTCATCTCTTAAATCTCCCAGTAGGCACACAGTGATGTGAAGACGCATCCTCCACTGCATGTCTGGAGGGATGGCCCTCCAGCAGCACTCCCATTCCTGTGAAGGAATAATGCCACGGTATGGGTTGCCAGCCTCTCCCTGCATACTTCATACACGTGCTGTTTGCTGTGAGCCCGCATATTCACTTCTCCCTGTGAACACTTGTTAAGTTACTCTTGTCCAAAACCACCACGAGAACTGCTTGCCAGCCCAGAGCAGCATATTCCACAGGTGGACTAAATGGTTGCACATAAGAGAAGTATCTCATACCTTACACTTCAATGTTACTCCTAACTTTAAAATAAAGAACTTTGAAATTGTGAATTACAGTTACTAAATGCAAACTTATTTTTATTAAATGGTCATGCAATTAATATTAAACACCCCGAAGTTTATTCTTGTGTTTTCAACCCATCCTAAAATTTTGGTATCAAATACCAAATGATTTAACAACAAAATTGATTAAAAGTCTTCTTCCAGTATTTTAAACAAATTATTGTACGTCTGCATGTTTTAACATTGTTTTGGAATTCTAAAAACTAACCCAGACTGCAAAGCAGCTCACATTTTTGAACAGTGCCAGCATTTCATTGCTTTGCTTCCAGTCTAATCAAGTTGCTGTAATATTTAATATGCTTACTCTGATCTGGTGAGCATGTCTCCACAGTGGCAACATGCTCCCTTGGAAGGCTGGTGCTTCAAGAATGTGATTGATGCAGCCACCAGCTCTCAAAGTCCAGTGTACCTATTGATACTGAACTATCAGGCAAGCGTACCTTCTACCTCATTAAAAGCTAGACAAATTAACAGTTGTTTTCTGACATGCCCAAAATTAAGAGCTTCCCCCAAGTTTTTGATTTTGGAGGCTCTCCCATTGTGACAGGAAACCTCTGCAGGTATCTGCCGGCACTGGCAACCCCTTCTATTAAGACTCGAGAGAGAAGACTGGGATCAAAGGCCCCTGAGCCTACCACCCAAACAAGGTGTTTAAAAAAATAAAAAGCCTATTTAAGAGCAAACTGCAAGAGGACTGGGGCACTGAGATTTAGAAGTTACTGAAGTTTGGACAAACGTGCTATAGTGAGATTTTCTATTTAGGTTTTGCCTAACTGTAATACATCATCAGATTGTTAAGTCATTCCAGTACTCAAAGAAAATGAACAGTCACATGTTTTGCAGAACAGTTGTTAGAAGAGCCTGAAAACTCAATTTGTGAGACCTCAATTAAACCATCTTTATTTAGGAATCCCTGAAATTCTCTAGCATGTAACTCCCAGAGGCCTGGCTTAATTAGAAAATTGATCATGGGAAATCTTCTTAAAATGTAGGCTCCTAATCATAGCCTTCCTGTTATCACCTTTTGCCAAAGATCTACTGCTCACAGGGAGTTGTTTCTCCTTCCCCCTTTAGCCCTATATTACTCCACTCGCAATATTTTTAACCTGTAAATAATTATGGAGAGTAAAGGTAACTTAAATGCACTGTAATGAAAGCTATTAAGAAAAATTTGATCAGAGGCAGAAAATACAGTAAAAGTGAAAGCTGTTGTACAACTGCACAGAGATGACACACTCGCATCTATGTGTGCTGCTGAAAGATACTAATTATGCCTCTGGCAAAGGGCATACAGGCTCCTTCAAAGAAGCTATTTAAAGATAAGAACGTGGCAGACAAACACTTCAGAGATATCTGCTTATATATCCCTTCCTTCTTGTGTTGGAAATTCTAGGTCACAATTAAAAAAAAAAAAAAAAAAAAAGAATTATTTTAAAATAATAGATAGCAGGGGAGCCTTGCCAAGTCTGGTCAGTTAGATGTATTCCAGGGTGCTCAGATATTCATGAACTGTTACAGCTTTTTCATTCTGCTCCACTTACCTTTTAAGAAGTAATTAGTACATTGTATTATCAAATCAAGAGTTCAAAACACAAACTAATTAAAAATATGTCTAAAGCCCCTAGTATTCTGGATAATAAAACCAAGCAGGTCATCTTGGTTAAATTATCTCCCTTTGAAATTACAGGATGCTTTAAAAAAAAAGTAACTAAGTGATTTGAATCATTAGATTTTCTGACACATAGCAGAAGGCCAGGTAAATGGGACTTCTATTCCTAAGTATGGGACCTAACGCACTTTCTTCCACATCATTGCATGATAGTACTGCTCCATCACTCACAGAATTCAGCTGCTGCCTCTTAAAATAAGCCCCCCAGAGCACTGAAGAGTGAACTTGTAGTGGTGATGGGATTTTTTTTTAATTTCTCTATTTAAAAAGTAGAAAATGAAAGTACACACTGACATGGTGTGACAAATTTACATTGTGCTTCTGACACTGCTCCCGGGTGTGGTGGGACAAGGACAGAACCATGACCACAGAGCTGTTTTCCCACCAGTCCTGGAGAAGACTCCCTTGCTGAAGAAAAGCTTTGATCATGAATGCTGGTACTATTTAATCAGAGCATTTTGAAGGACTAGAGAGGACTAGGACCTAAGAGAGTTCCAACTTCAAAAAAATGTTAAAATTTAAAAGTTACATGGAGATTTACTGTCCTGAATCTTATCACTATTACACTTAGTACTAAACAATTTTCAAAGTGCTGGATTTACACCCTGTGAGTGCTCTTATTTCCATGTAATTCTATGTTGCATTTCATCATGAAAGCGCAAACAGCCAAGGCTGGACACACATATCTGGACAGAAGTCTGAACAACCACCTGTCCCACCATGCAAGCAATTTTGAATCCCTTAACACTTCAATAAATAATAGCACAGAGGTTCAAAACCAAAACAAACCCCTTTCAAAAACATCACAAGTCTTCCCTATGCAGGGTTTAAGTAAACTGCTGGCCCTTCCCTCTCCAAGCTCACTCGATACCACTGGAAGAGCAGCACCAAGCTAAGCCTGCAAGTGCCCTGGAAGGCCATTTGTGGGACCTTTCTGGAGCTGGTACATAAACTCCCTGCAAGCATACTAAGAACCAGCTTCCACCTCCTTTTTTCCAATTGGCACTTCAAAAGAGACACAACCACCTCGAGCTAAACCTCCTGAGAGACCAAATGGGCACAATCTCAGGCACCCAGGACCTCCTGAAGGACACAGCAGTTCATATACTGAAGCCAGGACCATGCTAATACTGATCTCAACAACCCCACTCCTCCTCCCTCCAAGCCACAGCCACTCTCCTGCTTCTCCACAGAAATACATCCAGGTAGCAGATGTCCAAGATTTCCCCCCCTGTTTTCACTGGCTCTTTTCAGGCTTTATACAGGGGTGATGGAGCAATAAGCTTGTGGAGGTGCTGAAACAGAGAGCTGACAGCTTCCCCTTTCTGCTTCAGCCTGTTTAAGCAGACCAAGAACATGCCATGTGTGGCACTCAGAGCAGATTTTCCCTCGTGGTTTTTAATATAATTGTAATTGGGACTTTGCTGTCTGAATGCACGTGTTGTCTGATATATACGAGTGCTCCTGCATACTGAAGAAATTAGGAATGAATTGCAAGTTCTTAATTGACAGTACAAAACATCAATTATTCTACAGATGAATAACAAAGAAGAAAATTACAGGTGCAAGAGCTAAACAGCCACTGATTAAAATAGGAAAAAAAAACCCCACACAACAAACCTTCTGAATGAAGCACTGAAATAGGACAAAAGTACCCATGCTTCCCATTTGCATTGTTAGAACAGAATGTTAAGAGAAAGTAAGAAATAAAAATGGAGAGAACTCACATCCCCACACAGGTTGCCTTTCTTTAAGTGCAAGTGCCTTCAAAGCTATAAATAACACATGCTTAGTTAGCAAGCAGTGGAAACAAGTGTGTGAATGCAGCCATGTGTGCTCACACACATACACACACACACACACACACCCCCCCATCTGAATTTTCCCACCAACAACTGTGGCAGTTGGCCCAGATCACAGCAGTGACATGCTGCCAACAGACTGATCAACCTCACAGCAGACTAAATTAGAAATACATTTCCACAGATTAAATTTCAGAGGACTGTGATGCCACTTTAAACTCCATTAGATTCTGCTCCTCTCAATCCTTTAAACAAACACAAAAGCTAACACACCACCCCCTTCCATCCCCTCCACCCACCCGCTTTACCAGAAGTCCCAACAGGATGGAGGCTCCATATTGGACCAGAGTCAAGACAGATAAATTAGCAACCAGTCTAAAGCTACCATTAGCCTAAAATCTCACAGAAGAGAAGAAAAAAAGAAATCAAACCATGCTGTATTAAGATGAGAACACCTCAGCAGGAAGCTATGGGTGGTGTTGACCAGTGCTGCTCACAGATGAAATGGAGACTCAGAACTGGAAAGGGAACTCAAACACAAGCTTTGAAGAATGCAATCCACTAGGTAAGACTTTTGCAGACAAGCCCTATCTGTAACAAATGCACACCCTTTCAGCAGGTATGGGACAAAAAAAAAGCAAGAGGCATCATTCCAGCACACCAAGGATGGAGTAGTGACTAGCTGAGGGGATGGGGGGGGGCACCTGCCCAAAAGAGAAACATACCATGAGAGCCAATACAACAATTGCGAGACTAAACTGAAAGATGCTATCTTCGGTACATGACTTGGGAAACAGGGCTGTTAAAAAGTCCCAAGAAAAATGACTGGTCAGGTCTCCTTTTTCAGTTTAATCTGGACAGTCAGCTGTACTTCACACTAAGGTCCCCAAGTCTGACATGCAGGCTCACAGACACACACCATACAGCTCCAGACAGGCTCAGACACCTGTTACTCTGAGATAATTCGGGTATCTCGCTGTACAACTTCAGTTCCCTTATCTGCACCTGGGTTACAGAGTGGAGGAGCTCACCTGTTTTAATTATCACCACAGGAACAGTTCAGCTCCTGGGACAGCTAAGAACAAAGGCAACCCTTCAACCATCAGCTGAAAAGCCTCACTGAGATTGAACAATAAAGGACAGTGAGTAGGTAGAGAAGGGGAATTTCCAACCAGATTTCTCCTCTTGCAGGAACAAGTACTCAGGCAAGTTAAGCACTTCTTCAGTTTATAGTCAGACAAAACAAAGGAGGATGGGAAGGACTTCAGAGAGCTAGACAAAAACCCATTCAGGATAACAGAGTGCTAAGCATAAAAGCAATTTTCTTTTGCACTATTACCAGCCTCATTTTATGGTCTTTACAACCATGAACTCAAATGCTCATGCTGCAGATACAGTCAAATTGCTGAGAGTTGAAATGCACACAATATATTCAAGTGTAGCACCAGTACATTTGTCTAGCTGCTACTCAGTGTGTGGTGCTACAGCTCGTTCTTTGAAGGAGACTGTCCCCCTAGGCTGCTGCGAGACTCCTACCTCGAAGACAGAGGAAAGTGAGAAAATCTTCTGTCTTGGGCTTCCTTTTGGAGAGGTCAGAAATCTGAGTGGCGGGAGGGGGTAACAACGGCTCCACTATCTTTATTGGAGTTGTGCTGGGACTGTTTGGCTGGGACTGAGCAAACTTCCTTTGTGCTTGCAGCCTTGGCCTGTGGAAACAAGAGCATATCAGAAGAGTGTTAGGCAGAAATTGCAGGAGAGACATCAGAACATAAAAATTCATTGTTTTAAAAAAAAAAAAAGAGATCTGAATCCATCTCCCACCAATAGTGTATCCCTACCTGGGTCGACTGCGAAGACAGTCATTTATTTGCTTTACCCTTTGGTATCTTCTGTGACAATTTGGAAAACCAGAAAGGGAACATCTTGACTATAAAATCTGTGACTGCTATTTCATATGTTCCGAGTATTTTCTTGCACATCATACAATTACAGTTTACCATTCACTTATTTGGAAATTAAATCTGTATTTTGCATCATGAAAATGTCTTTTTTTTTTTTTTAAGTGTTAGTGTTCCTTGCTTCTTGTTTTTAATTAATTTACAAATTAGGTTTATTTTAGCCCCATTAAGGATTTAATTTATTCCAATCTGCTATAATCTTATTTACATGGTAAAATATATATTAATAGATAAGGTATCTATGTTAGTGCCCGGTTCTACAAAAACAAAACAAAACCTTTAGGGAAAGATATTTTTGACAGGGAAAATATCAGGTGAAAGCCATTAGATTTTTGTTCCCTTGGCCACAGCCTCAAAGACAGCGGTGGGGTTAAGTAGTATTTGTGACAAATTTGTAAGAATGAAGGACATGCATGGAGGGAACTTGTCTTAGTGTTGGTACTGGGTGATGGACTGACATTCTCTGATAAGTTTTAGAGCATGCCTGGGTACAGCTGTAGGAAACGAACAGATGCAGGTGGTTTTGGCAGTCAGGCTGCAAATTATTTCAAGCCTATCTGAAGGCTCTGATTAACTGCTAGGTGGCAATGAATATGATTTTCTTTAATATGTCTAGAACACAAATTGGTATTAGGGAAAGCGCTTTGGGGCAGGACAGATACCCGGAGGGGGTCTCACTGGGAGCCTGACTCCACTCAGCATTTAAGAACATGCTAATTTCTCACTTAAGCAACTGGGATTCTAATTATGATCTTTATTACAGCTTCAAAAAGGAGAGAAGCTACTGAAAGAACTTAAAACCTCATTGAGAAAGGATGCAATTTTATGTCATTTTCTTCCCTAATAGCAGAGTATTTACATAATGTCAAACTGAAACACGTATCAAATAACACTGAAGGAAAAGCCAGGTCTTGTCACTCCACGGCAGGCTTAACTGTTATGACTTAAGGAAAGCACAGTTATCGTTCAGTGTGGATGAAACACATAATTGGCAAACCTCTTCTTTTTCATGGATATTAAACTTAAATAGTTGGGTAAGAATAGGTTTGTTAGTGTATTTTAAGCTTCCACAGTTTTGTGGCTAAAATAAATTTTTTAAAAATTTAAATCCCAGCAGTGTTTATATGCATATATACTTATCCCCTAATGACAACAGAGAACAAAAGTAGCATCAGCAATTTTCTCCCTAAACTCTGCATAAAACTGCTCACTACCCAACGCCCACCCACCAAACAACAAAAACCACCAGCCATTCTTACTGCTTATTTTCATCTCCTTAATGGCAAATATAGCATGGTGTTTATAATTTTTTTTTATCATGGTGCTTATCACTTCTGAACTGGAACTGAAAGATGACTGAACACATATATTTTCTCATATCTATGAACTATTATCTTTCCAGACTGAAGGTCTTGTATAGATCTGCCTGTATATCCCCAAAATTACTCAGACTGCCTTGCAAAGCTCTATTCCTTCAAGCAGATGGAGGACTCCTGCACAGGACAAATGGGATTTTAATTTCAACCAACTACATTTCTATCACCAAAACCACACACACGGCGAGAGAAAAAACGCTTTGTGCTGGCTTCTGTTCTGCACAAAACATACACTCTCTCGCCAAAACCCAGACTATAAAGGGCAACCCTGCCTGCTGCTCTCATCTGCACAGAGATTTTTTCCCCATCGAACTGCTTCCTCAGCTTGGCTGTTAAAAACACACTATCCACTCACTGAATCTCTGAAACTACCTGCTCAAATCTCATGTGATCAAAGATAAGCAGGGAGGACTCTACAACCACCACCACCCCAAAAAGTAAAGGTTAAGCCTGTTTCAAGGTTCAAAATTAACCCTTTGCAGCAAGGGTCATCCAGGACTGTTTGCACCACCTCTATTATCGGTCCCTAGAGCACTGAGAGAGGATTAGGGAATGATTGGTAAATCTGGCATATACATGAAACAAATTAGTGAATTGAAAGTACTTTTGGTTCAGTCTCTATTTGAAAATATGCTTTCTGCTAGACGTTCTTCCCCAGTACAAACAATTCCCTGCTCATTTTCCTTGCCTGCTTCCCACGGGGGGCAAGTGTGACTGGATCTCCACTACCCACCATGCTCCCGTGGGGGGTCCTTCATTTCAGTGAGGACAGTGAAAATGCCAGACCTTCACTCCACCCAGCTTCAGCCTACAACTGTGAACTTGTTCCGCTTCCTGGGATGGCTGTGGAGACTTGTTGCTATATGGGCAGATGTGTCTGAGATGCTTCTCCTCTCACACCTCTGTTGATGTTTGCTGTACTTCCTCCTGCTTGGTTTGAACTCACCACTGTCACAAAAACAGGCCATTTCCTTATGAAATACTTATCTTTTATTAAAACCCTGAGCAGTTACAGGGTGTATGCATCACCAATTTGATTTATGAACACTAGTAAATGAAGGCACCCTTTTGTGCCTGTGGTATCTTTTAGGTTTCTACAACAACTACTGTTCTTTGCATGGATAGGCATGGGCTCCAAAGGCTTCTACTTCAATGCCTGAGGGTGTAGAGAGTGAGCTGTGAGCAAGAAATTCTGTAGCTACCACACTGAGGTTAGGAAACAAAAGTCAAGCTTTTATGCAGTCTTTGCTCCAGATTTGTGTAAATATGACCAGTTTCAAAGGTGGGCCAGCGAAGGAAAAACATATACATTTCAAAACATGGGCAACAACTTAGAACTGTTTCCTTGTGAAGGAGTGTATGCATCTTAATAACCTCATATGTCCCCATGAAAACCTCTAGAAGCATAAAACCAATTATTTCGGGTATGGTTTCACATTACACTTAATCCAATATAAGTGTGAAGCTGCTGCCAAAGAAGGAGGTAGCCCCCTCCACTACGATTACATCAGATCAAGTATAGCTGCCCATCGTACTCTGAGCAATACTGAGCAAGGCAGAATAGGTAAGGAAGTGATAAAAGTGCTCAGGAAGACATTTTGTGTGTGATAAACACATAACACTATCAGCGTGGCTTTGCTCTTTGCTTGCTAATGCAATGATTTCTGCTGGAATGACCTATTTAGCGTGCATTTGGCAACAGGAGACAGATTGGCACGAGTGGCAAAAAGAACAACAGAAATCCTGTTTGCGTCCTCAAAATAAATTGCTCACTCTGTCCTCATCGAAAGGGTATATCCTACGTAAGACTTGCAAATATGCAAACAGAAAAAACTTCATGAAAAGTGTAAGGGGAGAACTCATAATAATACATCTAAACATCATGCAAACACCCAACATGCAGCCAGAAATATGCAGACTAGTTAAAAATAAATAGTAATTCCCTTTCTCTCACCAGAATGTTATTTTCATTCTACTGCTTTTGAGAGCCTTTAAACACCTACCTAGGACATGAAGCTCAAAAAAGCCTCAGCCTAAGGAAGCCTCACCTCCTTTTGGTACGCCTCTCCTACTAAACTGACTGTTTAGGTCCGAGACAGCAAATTACAGCCGGAGACTAAAACTCTACAACAAAAATATTCCAAGTGTACAAACTCAGACTACGCTGGAAAACATTTCTCTCCAACGTAAAATACACTTTTTGAAGCTTTTCTAGACTGGAATTTATTTTTAGTTGAATATTTTAAGCAAATTGCATTCTCTAGAATCAAAGCACTACAGTTTGTGCTAGCTAAAAATACTTCAGAAATGTCTTTTAAAATAGAATATCCTAGCACCATGCCTTTAGCTTGTAGAAAAGGACATGTTTAGGAAGAAAACACCTACTACACAAAGGCAGTCTTTTCTTTGCAAAGCATAGCTCAGGCTAGTAATACCAGTCTGTGTTAAATTTAGTAAACATTAATACTCTAGATAGCAGCACATGCTGTGTTAGCTACAAACCAAGTGTTAAATTATCAGTATGCAAGATTTAGTTGTACATCAGTACAAAAATCTGACTATTTTATTACTCCATAACTCCTAAGTGAAAGCAAAGCATAAGTACTATAAAACATACACAAAGAATAATATGCACAATTGAACTGATAATATGTATGTTTTCATACTAATCTATTTATAATAAATTCTGGGGTTGAGAGGCTGTCCTCATAACTAAGCATCTCAACTAGGAAGAGATTTCAAAACAATCTTCTTCAAACGTTCTCTAACCTTCAGCAATCTGCAGATTTTCACAAACTTCCTGCTTGTTATATACTACAATATTTGCTTGCTGTTTGGTCTCAACCTTTCACTTACTCCTTGAACTACACCTTTGCCTTCATTGTTTCCTGCTTTTCTGTTACCTGATGTCTGTCCTTCTTTATAAGGGCACCAGTAGAGTTAGATTTCCAAACTCCATAGGAACTGTAGCTTAAGTAGCTCGTTGTCACCGTTTCGTGATTAATTCCCATCTCCCTTTTCAATGCAGTGTGCTTTTCACTTTCTGAGCTGTTAGCAAGCAGCCTGCAAGCTAAAGCGAAGGAATCTACGCCTCTGTCTTTCTAAAAGCAGCGCCGTATTTGGTTACTTTGCTTTTGTCACTTTCCATCCTGAGAAATTGCAGTGTAAGTATTTGTAGATATTTACTTTTAACAGATCAAAATCGCTACTACTAACTAGCTGTGATGAGCTGGTATTAGTTTCCATCAAACGCTACATAGATAGTTAGGAATACAGACTCGCTTACTGTCTGATATAAGGTTAGCTATTGAGGAAACATCCACTATCAAAACATATTTAAACAGGGAGAGTTTGAGCTTCTTGTTATTGCTCAGTTAGGCTTTGTAGTTCCCAGATCTCTTTCAGTATTACGCTTCTAAATCTGGGCAGCTGAAATTCAGTGCACCGTGTATTCACTTTTTTCCATTCAGGGGTTTGTCCTCGCACGGATACGGGTGAGCTAAGTTCTGTGGGACCTTTCCCATATTGCTGTCTCAACCTGACCGTCCCATACAGCTACACGCAGTTACAGTCAAACATTACAGCTGTCCTTCCATCAGCCACTAGCACCCATTACAGGGAGGGCTCTGACATGGACAGACACTCTACCTCACTGATTTTTGGATCAGGTTTGAAGCACACCATCTTTTGTTCTCATCAGAGCCGATACACAGCTTACACATTCAGTTTAATTGCACTGTACAACACGACACTCGGTCTAGCACACAACATGCCTGTATGCAAAGATTCCTTTGTGTGTGCAGCTTCATTTATTAAGGTAAACGTACCTGTAAGTGATAGGCTGTAGATATGTTCTGCCCTCATTTAAAAAAAAAAAAAAAAAGTAATTTAGGATTTAATAGCCAGGCATCTGCTGCAGATCAAACAACTATCAAGTGTGTAATTTCCAGCTCAAACAAAATCAACCATGTGACAGGCACTTCTAGGCAAGCCCAAAGTGAGCATGCAAAACTTGGTGCTAGAGGTATCATTCTTCATGGGACAACCGGGAAATCCTTACCACTATCACATGTGTGAGCAGGAAGCACAACTAAGCTATATTTCACCCTTTCACTCCTGAAAATAAGCCCAAGACATTCACTCCAAATAGTAACCTCTAGAGGATCACCAGTTCATGAGAACAGGGCTCTAGAATTTAAACCAACAAGCTGTCTACATCAACACTGCCAAAACTTTAAAAAAAATGTTTTCCCCCAACTGTGAAGGTAAACATTGCTTGGATAAGCAAAAAAAAAAAAAAGGGGGGGGGGGGCGGGCAGAGGCAGGAACTGGCCTCAGAATACAAGGAGATTTTATTGGCTCTCTCCCTGGAGCACACTTGAGTGCAAGTGTTAGCTCTGGTACTACTAGGTAGCGTTTCTCTCTTTATGTATTCACATACCGCTGCAACTACTGTGTCCCAAGTTACAACGTCAGGCAATTAAACGGCATCACACCAAGAGCAGAAAGCAGCTGTACGAGGGAGTCCTTTGAAATGCATTTCCTCTCCCACATCCCCCTAAGCTTCTGGGGTAGTATCTTCTGCCTGCATCAGTGATATCTGTTGCCCATTTCAACAACATGCCAGCTCAATCGCTACTACCAGCAAATTTGCAGTAGTGGAAAATCGAGATTCAATCATCATCTGTGTCTCTGCACCTGTTTGTGCCAGGAAGGAACTAAGGGGCAAGAGACCTGGTCACTCCCAGCCATGCAGACACCAGGTGCAGGTAACCAGTGCAAAGCATGTGGTCACCCTAAGACACAACTCCTTCAAAATGATTTGCAAAATCATGTAATCCAAGACACAACTCAGACCTGTATTACTACTAGGTGAGAGTGTAATTGTTAATCCTGTCATCTGATTAGAAGAATCTGGATTAATTTTCAGTAAATTAAACTTTCCAGTAAAGTTGCATGCAACAATTTTCAGAAGTTATTTTTACTGAGCCCTCTATTCACTCAATCTTCTTTACCTTCTGTGGTCCAAAAATTTAAAATTGGGCCTAAATTAATAACACAATTTTAAACCAGCCTTAAACTCTCGAGTGAACAAATTGAAGTAAAATACTAAATCCATCTCCATTCAGTCCTTGATTATTGATCCTAACAGGGCACGTTTCCATAAATAACACTTCTTGATCTAAAACTTTAGCCACAATGAATGGATGCACATTTTCCTTTGTGGGGTTTTTTTTGTTTGTGTTTGTTTTAAATGGGAAACTGTTCCCAAGACCTCCTCTCCTGCAAACAATGGAAAGGTGTTTGGAAATTACATTCAACGAATGATAATTGAGCTAACCCATATGCTTAATGACCAGTTCAAAGTACAGCTGGCAACTTAAGCTTGTTTGCTAAAAACTGCTCAAATTATCATTAATTCTGGAATCATCTATTTTTCCTGACCATGCTCACTAATCACAAGAAGGTATTTGCAGTCTCCAAAACCACCTCACTTCATGCAGTTTAGCAAAGATACTTACACCCACTAAGTGAAATAGCTGTTAAAACAAGGTACAAGACAGCCTTGGGAGTTCTTAAAAGCTTAGGAGTTCTTAAAAGCTGCTGGATGCTGTTTACCACCCCACCACCACGTTAACTGTGGAGGAACTGGACAACTCCAGCCATCATATATGAACCTTGTATGTACTCCATCTCGCATATACAAGCGGCCACAATGACATCAGGACGCAGACCTTGCCTGCTAGACTGAGGCCCATACCACATTGTATAGAAGAAGCTATAGAAAAATAACACTGCATTCAGGTTTCAGCTATGAAACACTGCAGGTTGCATAAAGCCACTCAGGCTAAGCAAGCCTTCAAAAATTCATCAGTCCACATGGGAATCTACCAGCAACACTGCAGACACTTCACTGTGGGTCCTACAAACACTCCTCCCAAGGTCATGGTTATTGCTGACACCCTCGCCACCACAGCATTCAACTGGGCCAGCTCAGATATGCTCACACAAGCTACAAATGTGCATAGCAATGCAAAAGCATCCCCACTGAGAAGGGACAAGGAACAGGAATGTACTGCAGTTTGGAGGGGACTGTGTCCTGGATATGTCTCTTTCCTTGCTGTTCTTTGGGCTATGCATGCTGCAGAGATTGTTCACTTGAGACAGCTTATGATACTAGAAAAGACAAGTTGACTCTATGGGACTAAGCTACAGTGGGAGTCACCGCATTAGCGCTGATCAGTGATGAGTGCCACTTGATGAGCACTTATTTCAGCAGTACCGTCAGCTTCAACAGCTTCTGACTCCTCCCCACGCTCCTTCCTGTGCACAGCTTGCTGCTGCTCCTGCACCTGCTCTGGAGCCATTCTTCTTCTGCAACATTTCTCATCTCCGTCTGCTACTTGGTTCTCTTCACCAGAGTGCCCTGCAAACTGCTTCCCAAGCACAGCTGAGCACGGATACCTACAGAAGCACTCGGAAAACGTAGACTTGAGTTACTGGTTCCTGCATCCAGAAATGGGGGCTCCCCCTCTTTTCTGGTAGCGTGAGCCAAGACTCCTCAGCTTGAGCCAAACCCACCACGCCCTACCAGCAAGTTTTACAGGATGCGTATCACCAAGGAATGACTTTAGGCTAGGCCTGCCATTTTATGCCACGCTGCTGCACAGAGAAGAGCATCACCACGTGCCAGAAAATGAAAATGCAAAACCACATCAGCAGAAAAAAAAAAAAAAAAGGGAATTCGATCACCTTTGCTTGTTTTTTAATAATCACTAGCAGATGTCTGAGTGAGTATTATGTCCTGACAAACTTTTCTTCAAGGAGAAAACGACAAAAATAAACTTATTTTTTCACACTAAACCCTGTGCCATGTGCTGGAAGTAAACAAAGTGAACTCCACACTAGGAAGCACCTTCCACCTGGAAGGAGGATGCAATTTCCAGTTCACTTGCACGGTCTCCACCTACTGGCAAGGAACCGGCAGCGTCCTGCTGCCCGGCCTCTCTGCAGGTGGAAGAGCGAAGCAATCCTCCCTTTTCTGATATTCAGTAAAGCCAGCGTGGGGAAGCCTAGGGGCACAAAATGGGCTCCGCTTTCACTTCACCCACTCTGCAACACCATCCTTCTGTATGCGTTGGATTACATGTAACAGGGACCTTGTTCTCTACCACAGATATTTTTTTCAAAAGCGTTCTTCGGCCCTACAGAAAGATTTCCCCCGCTATGGAAGAGAGCCTACACAATGCTAAAACTTGCCCATTTTCAAAACACTTGAGCATTTCCCCCCTATTTAATTACACAGAAGTCAAAGCTACATTTAGCACAACACACTGCACAACTTCAATATTCTTCTAGTATCATTTTCCGTGTTCTCAGACATCTGAGGGACATCTGCAAAACCTGTTTGCTTTCCAGTTCCCAACCAGGAGACATTAAACAAAACCAGCACGGTTCAGATGACAGTGCTTCCCACTTCTTACTCATGCAACATCCTCCAGCACTACCTGAAACCCTGGTTTCTGATAAATTCAGTGCTGTTCTTTGTTCCATATTCCTCTTCAAAACGGCTGCAGATTCAGACTGAATGCTGAATGATATGCCAAATAATACCAAACATATCAGCAGCTCCCTCCCTAGTAATTTGACCAACTGCTAAAACTCAAGAGGGTGCAAGATCAAAGCCATGCAACTGAAGGAAAATTCTCTTTTTGCTTTGAGCAGCCTTTTCTCTGCAATTGTGGGGTTTTTTAAAGAAAAAAAAAAAGTTATTTTTACAGATCATTTCATTCTTGTTTTTCAATCTCAGAAAAACATGCGTACCTCTTGAAATCTTTCACCTTCGCCCTAAAAGCAACTTGTACTAGCCAGAAAGCCAGAGATTACTTCTGGCAGAGATGTCAGAAGTAACAGTGTATGGATCATTTTAGCCATCATCTGAATGGCTGAAAAACTTCCTGTTCAATTAAGTCCTCCATTAATTCCTATCATTTGAATAAAATTTTCCATCTGCTGCCAGGAAGTGATAAAAGTCACAGAGTCAGTAGGTTTTGGGCATTTTAACCTCTCGCAGGGGTTGCAGCTTGCAATTTAACCACACCTGAAACCAGATATCTGCACTTCCCATGGGGCCAGCCTGTCGAAGGTTCCTCTATGATCTGGCTATTACCAGGGACTCAAATATCTCTCTTGTAAAACTACAATGTTTAGATGCCCAGTGAGAAAAAAAATAAGAATATAAACATCCTATATCTGCTGCACAGACTTTATTCTGATAAACAGCAAAGTGATCACTTTTGCATAAACCACCCATGAATTGCATTCACCATCTTGCCAGAAAAGATTACTAAATAGAAACACACGAATAAGCTACCGGGGGGGGGGGCGCGGGAAGAGTGGGAATCAGTATATGCCATTATGTTAAACCTATACTATCCTTACATAATTCTGAGGATAAAAGACAAACTTTAGCAGGTGCTATCTCCACTTTTTGGTCTCTTCCCTTTTCCTACCTCATCGTAATTTTTTGCCTTAAGTTTCTCTTGGAAGCAAACCGCAACCTCTTCAGGCTTCCTCCCCAGGAGTCGAGCAGCCCATTCTTGCAAGTCAATCAGGCAGACGCAGTCAATTGTTCCAGTAACTCTGTTCATGCCTTCTTTCAAGCCATGCCACATCCTGCTACCAGTCAAACTGGCCTGAAAAGGAAAGGGGCCATTCACCCTGCACCTCTTCTTTGAGGGACGCTAAATCCTATGAGAGGGGGTTGGCTGGACTGCCAGAGCACACTGTCTTTCTCTTCCTCCTGAATGCCAGATAAAGTAGTTGGGAACTAATGATATGGATGGAAACTATGGTAACAATTCCTGTGCCACCGCAATCTATAGCCTTCCCTGCAGACCTTCTTTCTTTACCTGCAGTAGTAAGTATTCAATACTCCCTTGCTTCTTGCTGCATGTGTCACACCCCCCTGCCCCAGTAGACTCTAGCAAAAAGGTAAGGTGCATATTGAACTCATTTTCGTAGCAGGTAATCATAGTAAAAACACACACAAGCTGTGTGTACACACCACAGATTTGTCCAGGAAGTGACAAAAATATAGTCCCTCTGAGAAAACTTTGTTCACAGAAGAGTGAGATTTATCAGTGCTTCATCTTCCCTAACACCCTCCTTAAGTTTAGGATATGGTGGTACGTGAGCAGCAGGATGCCTGACACTTGATGGTACAACGCAGACAAATTAAGAGTTTAATGATGGTAGAAGAAAGCTATGTTCCTTCTAGTCCTGCATGCCACTGTGGAATCGGACCAGGAAGGGATGTGAACACAACATCCAGGCAGGAGCAGGGTGAAGGGAGTGGGACTATACCTTTCTGGAGCAGCAAACCACTGAATTGCCTCACGTGCATCTTTCTGCTCTAAATGAGGGGGCTCAGTTTGGTTTAAACTGATCTCAGGGAGGGCTGCTGAAAAAAAAAGGTATGGAATATGTTCTTCCCTTCATCTCCAGCCACACGTTCCTGCTTATGCGAGCACTAGAGCTCCTGAGACCCCATAATCAGCTGGCTGAGCAAGTCGATCTAGCTGAAAATTAATTTATAGGTTGATTTTTTTTCTTTGTTGGGTTCGGTTTCATAAGCGCAGAAGTGCTGGTATTGGCACAAAAGAGGTGGCAAGAACTCACAGGAGTGAAGAACAGGACTGCCTTTTCCAGTAGCAGCTTGCATTAAGATCACCCTGAGCTGAGTAAGAAACATATTAGTTACTGAACTGTAAAATTTTTACGGAAAATGTGCCTGGCAGCAATGCCAGCATAGTCCCCTTTGCTGTCAACCCTTCTGCAACAAGGAGCCTAGTCTGCACAAAGACTCTGCAGCAAGTAAGACAAATTTGGGTGGGGTTTGTTGTTTTTTTTTTTTTTACTTGATAACCTTGGGGTTTTTCTTCTTTTTTTTGAAGTAATGAAAAGGTCTGATTTCCTGCACTTCTGCCCCCATGAGCAGATCACCATCATAAGCAAAGCCCCAGCCTACACATGTTTGAAATAGGAAGGAGAGGATGGCATTCCAGATGCTGTCTACACGGACAGTGACGCTTCATGAAAGCTGAGCACTTGCTGATCTAGCTGCCCCATGGGTGAAGCATCCTGCTCAGCAGTGGCCAACACGCTGGCTCGCACTGGGCTCCTCTGGAAGTGTCGCTGAGGCGTGGCTGCCCTGCCCTGCCACTGATCAGCTGTGTCTGGCCAGCACCTCACACCAGCGCCCAGCCTGAGGGGACACCTGACAGCAAGAGTAAAGGAAAGGCACCCGAGAGCAGACCACTTATTATTTCCAGGAACTTACGCTTAGAACAATCTTAGGGTCACGTTCAGTAGATGTCTCCATTAGTCTAAACACACTCTGATACTTAATTAATTTTATACTTAGAGAGGAGACTATCTTCAGCCATTTTAACCTGCCGGTAACCTGCTCTGTGACAGGCAGTGAGATACCTTCCTCTTACCACATGGCATTGCAGACTCAACCTGGCACTTAAGTACTTCCTGCTGTTATATGTACATACACACATGCCAACCTGCTCTACACCTCTGATGCCTCATCTCAAATGTGAACTGAGACACTGAGCCTCAAATGCACCCCTTGCTCCTCGCTGCATCCTAGTGCTTTTATTTTATTTGCAACCTGATCTCTGTAATTAATTGCATACCTGAGCTTAAACATCTTCAGAGATCTGCATTTCTCAGCGTCTCCTTGCAAGAGAGAGGTTCCCACCCATCACTACAGCTCGTTGTGCCCGTCTCTCAAACCCCGCTGAAGTCAAAACTGCCCCTGCCATAGCCTGTTGGTAGCATCCACTCAGCCCTGTCACCTGTGGCTTTGGTTCTGGCAGACAGGAGGCCCCTCAGCAAGGAAACCCCACCTCACTAAGCACAGTCTTGAAAATTTGTCCAAAAAGTCCAAAACCCTGTGGTGCTTCCTGATGCCACCTTTCCTCCTCAACAGCACTGAGCCAGTGTTTGGTCACTGATTTACGCAGAGTCCTCAGGCAAATCACTTTACTGTTCTGTCCCTTTCCCAAGCTGAAATTAGATGTTGACCAAAGGAGAGCAGGCAGAAGGATTAAGATCCTACGAAAAACGGTGTGTGCGTGCACTCGTGCCTGTTTAAATCGGATGAGGACCTGAGGCCGGTTTGCCACATGGCTGTGCATAGGTCATGGCAGAGTGCTCCCACACAGGAGCGGCAAGAAATTGGCAATTACTTCAGCTGGGACCGCTGGTGAACATTCGATGAACTCTCGGCACCAGTTCATTTAGCTCTCAAAAGCTGTGCATCTGAAAGGCAATTGGCGAAAACACCATGCGAAACCCTGCTGAAGAACGAAAGAAGTGAAATTGGAAAAAGCACTTGAGCAATAAGAGAAAGCAGGCAATAAGGCCAGGAGCAATAAAGAAAGTAAAGCATTGCGAGGGAGTGCAAAGAGCCATCAGTATGCTCAGGAATGTGGAAGTTACCTGAAAATAAAATGGAAATCCTGCAAGGAGCAGACGACTGAGGAGAGAGCAGCAATGCAGCCGACAACATGCCTTAATAGAAAACTGCAGAAATCTAACAAAATAAGCGATCCTTTTCGTACCCAGCCAACTGCTGAGCCACAGGTAAACAAATACGTGGAGGATTTCATAAAACCCCCAAGTATTTTCTCTGTTTTAAATTATATTAATTAGGGGTTCAGTAGCTAGGGATACGGTTCAAAATAACAAACAAATGCAACCACAATGGGTTCTGTAAGCGACCGCCCTTAGCACTAAAGGAAATCTTAATAGCTTGAAGGTGAGAATTAAGTCAACAAAGTCAACAAATAAAATAAATGCATCTTTTATCACACCATTACCAAGGGAAGAAAATGCCAAAAGGCAGAACTAGAGATGCTTCTCCTGAGGCCTTGCTGGCAACACAAGATTGCCCCAATTTAATTAAATAAGTTTTGTTAAATCAGTTCAAATCCACGTGGACTGTTATGGGTTAAGAGTAGGTTAAACCAGTGCCTTGTTGACAGATAAATCAAAAAGACAGCCTGTCCATACATCCTCTTGTGCCAGTTTAACTTCATTAATTTAAAAGCTACATCTTAAGTTAAATTAACATAAGCCATCTAGAAATCTCAGCAAAGCACCACCACTAAGACCTGAATGATTTTGAATCAGTAAATCCAAAATCACTTCTAAAGCTATCTCAGATTCCAGCCCACCCACTCCATGACCTGCTGTCTTCTGTGATGATTTTCTACTGCAGATAGAGGTAGATTTTGTCTTTGGAAGAAATTTAAGCTACAATTCCATCTCTAAATATTCAAATTCTATACTTCAGAAAAGGGCTGACTTCAACATCACATTTTGAATCTATATGGGCAGTATTAAAAACGCACCAGATGGAGACATCCCTGGTCTCATACAGGGTTCAAAATCTAGGTATGAGTTTTGTGGAACATATTAATCTATATTTTTGTGCATTCAGCAAAGGTTTCCCTACCCACAAGGGACTCCTCACAGTCAGGTAGCTTTAAAAGTGTTCCAGCTCTTCCGTGCATCACTGTTATATAAATCTGCAAGATCAGAAGCTACACTAAAAATAACTGGGTCACTAACAATATCCCTCTTCATAGCCATTGCATGACCTTAACCAGCCTGGCATGACTGATCTAGTTGACAAAACTTTAAGCTGAATAAAATTAAACTGTATAGGTAAGTTTTACTTTATTCAGTGCTTTAGACATGCATATACATGCACACACACATGCGCATATACCTATGTTTGTTATCTGCAATGAAAAGCAAGGATTGGAGACAAAGATCAGAAATACAAATAGACTATTTTTACATTACTATAATAAGCTTTGCAGAAGGTATTTCATAACTTAATGAGATAATAGACTATTACAATTAACTGCATTTTACATACCTCTCCCCTTCCCTGGGGGAAAGTAAAGCTTTTTAAAAAATAAAATCAAAAGCCAAAACTCAGCACTCCTCCAGACTTAATAAGGAACCCATTCCACCAAAATCGGTGAACCAGACACTGTAATACCTGCAAAGCATACCTCTGAGGGAACTGAGAGTTTAAACTCATTTCCAGCTCCAGCTTTTTAAAGGTGGTTTTCTAAATCCAAATGAAACCAACAGAGTGCCATCACCCTCAAAGTTCAGATGCAAAAGCAAAGCAGCTGTTGTCACTCACGTCTTAACCCAGCATTAGGAGTGTCAAATTAAAGACTACTCAGTTTTACTGAGCGGTTCCTTTAGAAGGATTTATCAGCCAATTATTACATACAATCATCTCCCTGAAGAAAGAAGGTCTCAAGGGCGAAAACCAGCGCAGGGGGGAGGGGGGAAAGCGTGAAAATAGTAATCTATGCCTTCTCCAACAAGCCAGGAGAAGTGGAGAAAGAGATCTGTGGTGTCAGTCCTCACCACAGCGGCCACGAGGGTTCCTGGGTTGCAGGGGACAAGCAGTAAGTCAGGGCAGCTTACTCTATACCCCCCTCTCAGCAGATAGCAGGGAACTCTCTAAAAGTATTTCTTGGCAATGTTTTGATTTCAATTTCCCATTTCAGTTAGTGAAGGAAAATCATGCACGAGGCACAGTCTTTGGATCAGCTATAGCTGACCCAGAACATCAATCTCCGTGATCTAGACAGCTGTGATGGAAAATTAGATATGTCAAAAGCTATGGTTCGTCATTATTCAAATGAATCATTTGAACACTTCTATAAAACAAAGTGCTACTCTCCCCTTCCTCAACTTGTCACGCTTCTAGACAAGAAATACAAAGAAAAACTATGGCATCTTAATTTATAGAATCTCAGAAACAACTCCTGGGGGTGGTGGTGGGGAAATATCAGTCTACAAATACTGTGCAAGTAGCAGTATAAATCGAAAAATTGAATTAATCAGCTTCATAACACAGAAGGGTAACAGCAGCTACAGGAAAAATGTGGGCTAAACCCAAGTTTCCCAGTGCTACCAGCAACTCCATGCAGAAGCTGTGATACTGCAGCGAACCTGCTCATGAAGCAAAGGACGTTCATGACCTGTGGAAACAAGAGTCGTTTCTGCATCAGGCAGTGGGATGCAGTAGAGAGCAGGGACTCTTCAGGAGAAGCAGTGAGGGTCTACAGCATGTGAAATACTATTCCAGAGCAGCACAGATGGACTGTAACTGTTAGACATCTAAAGTTCCTGTTGATAACATAATCAGCTATCCAAAAGAAGTAGCTATGGCTTTTAATACCATCTCCAAGAAAAGAGCAGCTATTCCCTTATTTCCTATAAGAAATATAAATCTGCAAGAAAAAACAAAGCCATTGGGGGTGGGGGTGGGGGTGGGGGGAAGGGGGGAGAAAATCCAAAATTCAAAAACTGCAACTGTCACAATGGGAACTCCAGTAATTCTGCCTAACACACGGCACAGGAGGGTTCTGGGATGCCACCAGTCAGGGGCTGGTTGCTACAGATGTCAGTAAGCAGTTTGTTTTCATCAATAACACAAGATGCCTGTAGAATCACCAGTTTTACTATGTTCATTGTTTACCAGGAAACACAACTGTCTTATATTTTATTAGCTGGCATTTCTTAAGGTTCCCTGCCTTTATTTTTCTCTCCCTAGTATAAATGAGCACATTTACAAATAATACAAATACTAGAGATATACAGAGAAAATGAAGCTCACACTGTGGGACATTCATTGTGTGATGCTGGAAAATTTAAAGCAATGATAAATGCATTAAGTTACGTTTCACGTATCATTAAGTAATGCCAAATTCTATCCTTAAAATACCCGACTTGATAATGCAGCCCTCCTAACAGAGAGGCGATCCCCCAGCAGACACGGCAAAGCACCACACTGCATTATATAATAACATTTTCCAGAGGAATGAGCAGAGCGCTTTCTGCGATGCATGGGGAGCGCACAAGCTGTCACTGTGCACTCAGCAGCATCTTCCACAGGGACTGTGTAGCAGAATCAAGTAACTCATGGGTGTATTAAAGAAAGAATAAATGACATTCAAGTAATATCTGCGTTTTGAAACGCAGGTAGTGCCGACCATCACTGCATTGCCTAATTAAAATCCCCATTAACTCAAAGCGACACCCATCCAGAGGTAAATGACTCTCACGTATGCACCTCAGATATTCCCTCTGCCTACCTATCGAGCTGGTAGAGTGCAGCTCTGCGCTGCGACACCCCTTCCTGCACCAGCTAAACGCCACTGATTTACATGCGCTGGCATACATATAGAGGGAGGAGAGAGGGAAAAAAAAGGGGGGGTGGAGAAAACACAAAAAGCCATCTCATCCCATTGAAGAGCCCTCAAGGGCTTGTCAGCTGATAAGGTGTGCTGCTGGCATTGAGTACTGCCAGTGCTCAGACCTTCTTGCTCGTGTTTCATCCACCCCAGCAACGCAGCTGAAAATCTTCATAAATCCTCCCTCTGATATTCTATCTGGAAAATAACCACTGTGACACAATGCTTTGGAGCTTTTCGTTTCTACACTCATTAAAATAATTAAGGAACCGAGACTAACATTAGGTTTTTTGTGGGGTTTTCCACGTCCTCGTTAAAAGGTTCCATGGCCGACATGACTCAGAAATTTAGAGCTCATTATACAGAACCACCTAAATTAGTATTCCGTTCATGGGCTTAATAGGTATTTAAGCAACGTAAGAGACAGGTTTGGTTTTGTTCTTTTTTAATTGATAGAATAAACTGTATTCAAATGCTCAGAAAGTCTCACTTGTCTGCAAAGCAGAGAGCGCTGAATGAGCCGAGCACAAACAGCCCTAGGACCCTTTGTTGCCAATAAGGCAAATGAGACCAGTGGGTTTCCTCCTCCATCTCCAAGCCCTCCGTAATTAAAGATAGCAGCTCACCTAATGTTCAGGAAACGCCGTAAACATTTGTTTTCATTAAGGCTCATATTGGGAAACCACGCAGATTCTGTTGAATAAAACCTAGCAGAAAAACACTTCAGTAGAAAAGGTTGGGATGGTCCAAAGAAACAGCAGAGTAAGGAACAAACAAGGAAGAAAACAAAGCAGAAAAGTCAACAACTAATTCACACATCCTGGACTGTCTAATGCTCATTAAAGAAGTACAGAGAGGAACACAAACAGAAAATGGATTTCTGTTTCCTTCATACTACATTAAAAACAAGAACCTGAGTTAGAAAAGTGAAAGTGACTCTGCTACCCTTATTAATTAGTATCCGGGGGGAAAAAACCCAGGAAGGCAAGAGAAGACAGTCTTCTTCCTACATTTTATTTGGGGCCAGAAATAACACTGCCCTACATCTTCAACGCATGCCCTCAAAGTCCTGCCTTCTTCATATCTAAAGTAAACACTGTAATATTGAAGGGGCAAGTGGGGAAGCAAATCTCTGCATGGACATTACCATTGCACTACTACTTACTGGTAGAAAAATTAATTTTTCTTCTGGAAGCATGTTGCTAGAAAGCTTCCCATAATTTCGCAGCCCAAAAAAAGGTGCCTGACTCAATAGGGTATTCTATTTTGTAACAAAAAAAAGGATTCCTGAATGTGTGCATGTCCTCCAGGCTCCACTTAAAGAAGTTTTTGTTGGTTTCTTTTTAAGTTGGGAACATTGAGTTCTAAAAGATGTAGGTGTCCCCGAGCAGTGAGAAGAGTCTTGGAAAAAAAGTACTCCCAGAGGACAGGAGAGATTAGAACAAGCAGATAGTATCAGGGTCTGGAAATCTGCCGAGATACTGAAATACCATTGACCATCTTCATGTCAAACCCTACTTCAGCCCAAAGGCCTTTAAAAATTGTTATATGAAGATTAAATTCACACTTCCTTTTACAAGACAGAGTAATGAGAACTCTACCAAATTCCCTTTTAACATGCCTTTTTCATGTTAAAAATTAGAACTAATGATGTGACAGAGCTGCATTTCTAACAAGGTCAGAGCTCTGTCTCAGGACAAGGATCTTCCTCTCCAGGACCTGAGAAGAAAGAAGAAACAGCAACAGGCCCAGACCCTGCCTTTTCTCATCCATCCCAGCCCAGAAACTTACTTCCTCCATGGCAAGCCAACCAAGTCTTTCGGTAGTGACCTGTCAGCGTTCTGTAGAAACTGGGAAATTAGCATACAGCTGCATCCCCAGGCTGGCAGAGGGCTTTGAACAGCACGTAAAAACCCGATAGAGAAGCAAATCAATCTGCAGCCTTGAACTGAAGACAGCATGTAACACCAAAGAATGAGACGCAACACACCCCCCAAACAGCTGAAGTAGTTAAATTTCCTGAACCTGGATAGTTTCAGAGTAGGGGATGGGGAACCAGTGCTCAAGAAGATGTAACTAAGAACCTGAAAATAATAACCATAATTTGGAGTAAAGTTCCATATTGGGAAGTTTCTATGACTGAAATAAGAGGAACACAGCGTGGTTTAGGGAACATGAGGTACTTTTGTTATCTGAGATATTTTCATTGAATTACCCTGTAACACCGAACAAAAATGTAAAGGAGAGATTATTCCATTTTTACTATGAATGGCACATACCCTTTGTAGTCCCACCGAACTAGTAACCCTGCACATAAGGTATTAGCTTCAGAGGAAATGATGTGACGTAGGACCTTCACCACCAACACGTACTCGGTGTAAAGGGCTTTGAACAAACAATCCTGCGGGCGAAGAGGACACCTTTCTCTGCCACTAAAATAATCAAGTACCCAACAAGTATGAGACCCAGATTGGCAGCCACCCATTCAATAAACACTTAATTTCTCAGAGTTCACACTGACCAACTTCAACAGAGGCGGCAAGCTGACACAAGCCAGGTAAGAGCCTGGGGAAATACGTGGAAGAGAGTACATGGCATCACATTCTTATGGCTCATTCTGTGGCGTAAAACTCCAGCATACATAAAATAACATAACTGAAAAGGAAAATAAACAAGACTCTTTGCTGAAAAACCTGAAAAAGCACGATATTAAGCAGGGCTACTCCAAGTGCAGTCAAAACCAGGGGTACTTAATTTACAGCATTCTTCAGCCTGCATACTTCTTAGGAAAATGTCTGACGCGCTGAAATCAATAACGAATAAGCACTGTCTTTCAGTGGATCCAGGAGTTAACTCTTGTTATTTAAAAATGGATTTGAATGCAGCTATGGTCATAAAGCACTCTCAAAATCCTCCTTCAGGGACATAATTTCTTTTTTGTTTATTTATGAATATCTGTGTTAATTTAATATCAGAACAAGGAAGTGGAGACATAAATACATAAATCCAAAAATAGACACATATATAAAAATAAAATATATAAATAATATAAATTACTTTTACTTTCCTCTTTAAAATTATAAACAAATATTACTCCAATCTTAAATCCCTCAAAACTCTGCCAATTAATTCTGAAGATGGAAGAGAGATTAAGTAACCTACAAGGCCACACAGTATGACAAGAATTTGAATATGCATGTTTCCTTACCCTGCACCTACAGTACTAGACTACTAGGAGATACTGTGGTTTTATTGCATAAAGAGGAACTAATGTTTGAATTCATGTTCTAGTAGGGTCCTGCAACTGCACACTTCAAGGAAGAAACAACTTTTTTTTCATGTGTTCTTTTTCTGAATTACTTCAGTTAATTCTCCTGATAAGAACAGCGTGGCATTTACTCAAATGCGATCTCCCCTGTTTTTCCATTTCTCATCTGATTCACCTTTAAAGTTTATTTTGCAGTCTATCTGGAAACTGGAAGCAATTAAATACTCTTAAACTGGTATGGCATGTAGCATATGTATTGAGTAAATTTAACGATGAGATTTCTGCGTAACAGAAATGAAATAAAACTGATAAAACCCAAACCTTGATTTCATGGTAATATTTGCCTAGGTATGACTCAATACTTACAATCTAATTTTCAGGTAATGAGAGGATTTCATAGGCCTAGAGACATAAAAGCGAGGTTCTCGGAAATTGTGCCACACCTGGTTTCTCTTCTTGTTCTCTTACAAACCAACCGTGTAGGATGAACTAGATTTCACGAAAAATCAATAGCGGTCAATTTTTCCAGTGTAAGACAAACATAAAAAGCCCAAGCACACTGAGATACTGCAATTAGCGGGACAGCTTGGTTTCAGGCTTCTGACCTAAGAGTCAGGGGGTTTGAAAGATTTCTCAGTCCCTGTTAAGAAAACTTCATGATTTTCAATGTGCAGGTGTAAAGAAGACGACACTAAAAATAGAAGTAATCAACAAAGTCCCAGCTGCTCACTTTCACAGCAAACTAGACGTATGCAAAAGAAAAACATGAGACTCCCTTCTAAAAAAAGAGTTGATTAAAATTTTAGAGTAATTTATTTTTAAATACACATTTTGCTTGACAACTTGAAGAACAAATTGTCACAGGGCCAGGAATAATCTAAGGCATAATAAAGGAGCACAGAAGACAAAAAGCAAAGGGTTTCAGAGTCTCTCCCTCATCTCACTAGGAAAGAGGAATGACCAAAAGAGACAAGAGGTTTGCTTGCTTAGAATAAGTCTGAGAGCAACATTATCCTGGAAGGCTGAGCTGATCAGGGCAGCCTGCCACTGCCCAGAGGGGTTGATGCTCCTTCTCTTTGTCTTTCTCCCCGTGGCCACCTCTGCTGTGCTCGCTGAGGTGCCACAGGGATCTGTCCCCGAGACCAGTCCCACTAACCTAGCAGAAAACCATCTGCCTTTGCTTTTGCTAGGTGGCAAACCGTGCCAGAGCCAGCACAAATTGGGTCAGGGGAAGCCGGCTCCTCCTTATCATGCATCCCCTGGCTGCATAGCAGGCCATTAGGCTGTAATTTCAACCCAGCCTCTCAACAGGAGGCAAAGTGATTTGCATCATCTGACCAACAGCCCAAGGTAGGGTATTTATGCAACTGTAAAACAGAGGGACTCCTCAGTAGGCTCCCGATTGTGGAAAGCCACAGATGACAGTGCTCAGCAGGCCAAAGGAAAACCACAACATCCCAATTCATAATCACCTAGGGCAAGATCTCCCTACAGAAAGAGAGAAAACCTCTGAAGATGCAGCTATATTGTAAGAAACAAGCGTTCATCAAAACAGCAGTGCACCTACACCAGCTTTCGGGGTGGGATGTCCCCTTGGCCAGGTAGTTGTGGTAGAACTTCTTTGTTGGAGAGCACATTTCAAATCTAAATCATTCAACAGAGCGCCGACACTAAACCACCGACACCAAGTGAAACAACACTTCCCCAAGACAAGGGGTTCAGAAATACAATAGCACATGTGCAAAGGAAAATATCCTATCTGTTGCAGAATAGCCAGCTACCCAAACATCCACATTTCTCCGTTAAAGCTGGAATATATAAAGCTGTATAAAGAGCTATCAAAATTATGATGAGGTGCAAAGAAAAGTCTCTCAGACTTAAAAGGCTAATGAAGTGTTGTCTCAAGTTTTCATTTCTTCATCAGAGAAATTTTAACTTGCAGCAGAATATGTTTATATTGAATTCCAAAAGCTGCCATTTAAAATAAATAAATTCTAAAAGCTAGCCTAGACACTCAGCATACATATATACACACACATGTTACCAGTTAATTCATTTTGCAGAATTATGACTCCAATGAACAGCTCTTCAACTGTGAAGAAAGATCAAATCACATAATAGCTCCAGGAGTGACCCTTTTAACTAGTGATCTCCTCACTCTCTACTCATACCCCAAATTTTTCATTCATATAAATGATATCTACAGGATTTCATGAAAGTGGAAGCATTACAGGCAAATGACACGTTGCAGTAGAAGTGATATTAGAAATGAGGTCCATACAAAATCTACTTACTTTATTGAAAAGATAAATAACAGCTGCAGGAGCTCCAGGAAAGGAGGAGGGCAAGGGAAGAGGAAGAGTGGACAGTCATCTCCATAGTAACTACCACTATGAAACTCAGGGGAGAACTTGTCTGAAAGCTGAAAGAAGGATGCTACCACTGGAAATAGACTGTAATACAACTGGTGGAAAAAAAAAAACAACCAACCAACCAACTTGCAAATAATTTGCCACATGGTCAATGATCCCTTAAGCTTTAGTTTATTTAATCAGAGCCAAGAACATTTACCAAGAGAGAAAAGCAAAGAAGAAAAGCATCAAATCAAAACATAATGATGATATGGCCATTACTGCACAAATTATTTAACAATAAACATACCATTAAAGTAGTAAAAATACAAATGTTCAGGTTAAGAAGGGAAAAAAAAAAAAGAGTTTCCTCAGGAAATCCTGTGCTACTGGATGCAGCAATGGAAGAAAGTAAAGGAAAAGCACTATACCAGCATAAGCTAGGCCATATATGTATAATGCCTGTGATTTTTCTATCAACACAAGAGACCTAAGAAGATTCCAGAGAAGATATTTACAGAAAAAAGATCTATGCTTCTCAAATTCAATTCAGAGCTAGAAAATTCTTACACTCCCAAGCTTCAATGCTGGTGATGAGGACTGCCCTGTTTCTGACCAGTGCTCACACCTCTCCCACACCTCTCCCATCCATCTGGGAATCTTGAGACCCCCTCCCTACTTGTGATAACATCTGCTTTGGTCTGACCCATAACAACAATAATACCTGCACTGCGGTCAGTTTTGGTGAATCAGCAGTAGTCCACGCTCATGCTGCCATTTGCAAGGAACACGTCAAGAATATATTCCTACCACTGACACTTTGTCCAGGTCAGCCTCAGGAATAAATACAGAATAAGATTTCCTATAGTTCAGTGTATGCCAAACCAGCATACAGTATAAACACAATCTTCAGGTACTTATAAAAAATACCAAAACCCCCCAAATATACTTAAAACTCAGTGTTAGAATACACTTCCACTTTAAAATACTGGAATGATGCTCTGTTTATTTTCATAATATCGTTATCTTTGCAGAGCACATAGGACAACATTATTCAACCCAGGCTGGCTTTTTACTCAGCACACATACAAAACACTCAGGTCAGAATTATTGCATACAACATCATTTCTGCTAACAGCCCATGGTAAGTGTCCTCTAAATGTCCATATAAAAGAAACTAGATGCTTCCATCACCAGTTTGCTTAAATAATAGTTAAAACACAAACTAAGTCTTACAGTGCTTAGCAGCAACATCTTCAGATACCTTGTTTGGAGACTGGAGAAGCTGAACCAAATGAAAAATTTCTTCTGGCAACACATCCTTACATTCCAAATGTTACACTGAATGAAAAGATTAGGAGCCCACTATTACTACAAAGTAGAAAATATCAAGAATCTTCAGACTGTACTTCTCTTCCCATATCCTTTGTTTCCTAATCCTTCAAAAGACCACTAAAAAGTGTCCTTACTTCATAAAACTGTTACTAAATTTAATCTCAGCAAACTACTTACTGCCATATATTACAGCATTTTACATCTTTATTTCAGGAACAGGTTTCTGCTTTTCCATTCTTGGCCTTTTATTCTTGCTACAATTATTTTTATCTGTTGACATCTTTTTAAGCTGAAATTTTATTTTTTTGCAAGAAATGAAATCTGTTTCATTTAGTTCTGAAATCTTACCCATACTTGATGGTGTTGAATGTTTTCTCATTAAGTAATCTCTTCTTTTCCAGAAGAATAAGACCACTGCAAATGCTAGGATAGTTAATTTCTAGGAATCAAAATTTTTAAATAGAATCCCATTCTTTAAATAACCTAACAGAAAAAAATCATGGCATTGCTGTGATCTTCAAAATACAATTATATGCCCTTTTTTTTCTTCCTGTCTTTGATTTTAAATTCATTTCGGGGGAATTATGAATGGAGGAGTAAGGGGAAAGACACTTATTTGTAATACATGTGAATGTTTGGGTTGTGGGGGTTTTTTTCCCCCATTCATGGTGCAGGATCATGGAAACTGATGCATGGAGTGAGCAGACAAAGCTGCAGGAGATCTCATGGGCCTCAATGTTTGTTTGGTGAGGATGCAACATTTTACCTATCGGGGTAACACAGCCCAAAGCAAAAAACATGCATATTTCAAATTATTCATGTTTCCACTATTTAGGATGAGATGGCCTAGCTTTGGAACAGCAGCAACAGCCAGAAACAGCTAAGAGCACAGCAACAAGTCCATCTCTGCTGACATGACAAAATCTCTAGGAACGTCAACCACATATAACATTTCTTCTGAAGTAGCATGGCGCTTTGGGAAGAAAAAACACTCACTGGCTGTCCAGATACAGTCCTTGATAGGAAATGTTTTTAATACCACCCTGTCTTTTCGAAATGCCACCTAAGCAGATTGTCCATAAATGCCTTAGTCTCTGGACAGGAGAGTAATAAAAGATAATTTTCAGATAGGAACAAAATCAAGAAGGTTCTAAAGAGGATCAAATCAGATAGATGTCTCTTCTCCCCCAGATCTCAGCGGCAGCAGTCTAGTCACTGGGCTGAGCCATCAGTCAGTAGCTGAACTGTAGCATCAAGGTAAGAGAAGACCAAGCAACAGCATAGATGCACACAGAAAATGACAGAAGAAACTAGATGCAGCAAAGTTATGTTAACCCAAACATCAGGCTAGGGTCTTATATAGACAGTGGCTTATGTGCATCAAAAAACCTCTTTCACATTGACACGCAAATTTGCTTGGAAAAAGTGTATTTCAATACAGAATCGATTAATTCCTACACCAATTCAAAGCAGCCTCTCCCTGGTATTTAAGCAGTCAACATCTGGCCTGTCATACACAGGGGTGAGACCTACGAATAAAGTGAATGACAGTAGGAATGGGTTATCAAGCAGCCGAAAGAGCATTTGCCATAGACAGAACACAGAAACAACTGTGCCTGTCCGGTCTGGCTTTGGAAACTTCCTTGGTCCCTCAGGGGATGAGCCCAAGCTCAAGGTCATGAAGACCTCCTCCTGCAACTCTGACTTTTGAAGAGAAGGTGGCAGGTGAGGACAAGCAAGTTTGAATCAGACATTGCTTAACACTTCTCAGCTGTTATAAATTGTACCTTCATAATTATTAAATCACTACCCGGACGAGTTGTTTACATAGCTGTCTACCCACAAAGTTAAAGTGTCTCAGATTCTTGTACCTTGTTATATCTTTGCCTGTAGGATAGAAGAATCCATGTCAACAACTTCTGTTTGTTACTTATGAAAATACTGAAAGAACATTAATCACCTGATTTTTTCCTTTTCAAACTACTTAGAATGATCTCCTTGACTTGCATTATAAAGCAGGTAATCTGTCTTTTTACTATTCCTGTGCAAATCCACTCTGATGGACTACTGCTTTGTTTATAAGGCTTGTTATTTAAATATAAATGTGCTGCACTAAAAATATATTCCACTCATATCAGAATTTCCAGAGGGGGGTAAAAAAAAATAATAAAAATTATTATACATGAATCTTATTGCCATTTTGGTTTTATTAGGGATTAATATAGTTCTTCATAAGCAAACAACTAGTGCAGATTTGCATAGCCTACCGAAATTAGAAAAAAATAATAGAAGCACCTTGTTGATAAGTAGGATTACATTATGTGGTAGCAGGCAACAGCTGAATACAAATACATTATATAATGTTTCAATTAGTGAAAAGACTGTTCACTAAAAAGGTCCTGGAAAAACACTTTGATATTACAAGCAGTCTCCTGCTTTCACACCTGAGTCATAATACACTGCTTTCTCCATCACCTACATGACCGAGTAGAAATCCCTCACACACTTACACATGTGGGAACAGGATTGACCTTGTTTTATGTCTTGACTGGAAGCTGCTGTCTAGTGCTAAAGAGACTGTTCATTATTAACTATAAAAACAATTTGACAAAAAAAGGAAAAAAAGAAACCAACCCCGAGTCCCCTCAATCTTTTGACAGCTCTGCTGCAAGAAAGTCTTTTGCAGCTCAAGCTGAAAAGCATGTATCACTAAAAGAAACCACTTAAATTAGCAGCTTGCCTAATACGCAGAAGCTTGTCTATCCTCAACTGGCTTTTTTTTGTGCTGAGGGTGCAATACGGCTCTGCCAGCCCAGCAGCTGTGCAGCCGCCAGCCAAAGGAGACCAGCGTACTCGCCCCCACCTCCTTGGCCACATACTCCCAACCTTTTTGTTTGACAAACCTTGACACTCATCTTGCCCCACAGTAAACCAGTTCAGGGAGTTAAATTGGCATCTAAAAATATTTTTTTAAAAAAAAAGACAAACAGGAAAATGGAGCAGGGAGCCAGCACGAGGCAAGGGGCAGAAGCACATCCCACGGATTGGCCTTGCTGTAACACACAACCACACTTCTGATTGTCACATGCTTAAGACTGTTAGCAGAAAGCTGCTCTATTAATTAAAGGCCTCAGAAGATTCCTAATAAGCAATTTCTGGCCAGTCTAGCTGTGGCAGCTTAAAACACTACTGCTCCCCAGTGGGTTGTTCCTTTCTCCTGCAGCCAGCAACCTACCCTGTAGCAGAACTGGACAAAGTCTCTTCTCCCAGGAGCTGTGCACACCCTTAGTCCAGGCAGGGACATCCATCCACTTTGCTGCCCCTGCAAGGTGGGGAAATTTCTTCAACCCTATTTTTCTTCTAAACTAAACAAACCTCTTTGTCCCCCTTAATGGAGAAAATATTCTAACAACAAAACTCCAAAGTTTAAAGCTTAACTACTATTAAAATCAGTCAACCTCCTCCCACTTTTCACAGCCTTCTATTAACAGAACCTTACAATAAAAGATAAACGCATTTGTGCACTTGGCAATTCCCTGAGTGCATTTCTGGTAAGGGGGCCATGTAAATGAGTAGCCACCTGATTAGTAACAGGAAGCAAGCAGTAGCCTACTATCACCAAAGATTAACATACTGTCACATCAAGTCTGCTCTGCACATGGTTCTTCTTGGGTAAGGTGAGCAGCTGTTGCTAGAAAACACATAGCTGTCTCGGCACACTCTTATTAATTGCCAGTGGTTGTAGTCTTAAGAGTTGCCCATAAAGTGTATGAGCATGCAGCACAGTGACCAAGCACCTTTGGCCAGTTACCTATCGACCTTCTCAACTGAGAATCATAGCTGGAAATTGGAGATTCATAACAAGAACGTGCAGCCACACTGAAGTTACACTTCTCCTTCAGCAAATACCTTTTTTATGGGTTTTGAAAACGCACAATTTTTACTCGGTGAAGACCATCCAACCTGATAGTCTATGAATCCTATACACCAATGCTTTTGTTCGTCTCTCCCCCAAGCATTGAACAAACTAGCAACTACTCTCACTTACATGGCAATTAGAGCAACCCATTACACAAGGGATTCAGTGTAACGTTTGAATGCTTAGCTTTTGCCAAATGTTAGAATAAGCTGACACCTCTTTACTGGCTGAAAGTAGTCTTTAGTCCTCAGGATTAACCCCCTGCTTCCCCACACCTGGTCACTCGTAATACACACAGCTCAGATCAAAGCAAGTATTTTCCATTCTTTGAGTGTAAACTCAAACAAATCTAAGTATTTTGAAGTTCGGAGCTTGCCACTACTGCCTCTGCCAATCCTCCCCAAACCCCATTTATTCTGTAAGCAGGGCTTACAATTTTTGGACTGATCTGGAGACTATGCAGAGGCAAAGCTGTACAAGTATTTTTTTTTTCCTCCTTACCACCACCAAGCTGTCAGAGCTGAAACCTGCAGCAACAGAAAAGGCAGGTTTTAGTACACTTTTAGTACTATTCCATGATTTCTGTTGGAATCTAAAACGCTAGACTTGAAAAGAAATGGAGATGGGACTTTCCCTGTTGGCTGCCAAACTGCCTGTGTAGGTAGCTTTCTCCAGTCCCCAGAGAGCAAAGGTGTTAATTACTGACAAAGTACCCACAGACTAGTTGGAGCCATTTGAAGCCTAACAGCACCAGGCCACCAAATTCAAAAGCCTGGTCCATCAAACAAAGTATCTAAGTGAGTTCCTGAACAAAATCTGCAGCATTATATTAAATCAGCATACTTTCACCAGAACCACAATCTCTCCCATCACGATGCCTTCTTTATGGCATGTGTGGCTCTTCAATCAAGCTACGTCACTAGGAAAGGCAGTGAACCTGAAAAAAAATAGATGTGATAAACCTGAAGCAGTGCTTGGTTGGGGGTTCTGCTGTTGTGTTATGCAGCTTGGCATGTATGTGTGAAGTAAGGAATACTTGGCAGTAATCTCTTCACTGGTCAGCAGGCAGGCTGGTAGGGATTTACCTCCCCCACAGACACTTGTCAGCACCTACCTATCTATGGCTAAGTCCTCTGACCTCACTGGGATTCACTGACTCACTGGGAGCATCCACTGCCTAATTCTGACCCAAGGGAAATCTACACCAGAGATAACTGGCGTAGTAAGACCACAAGGCAATGCTAACAGCGAATTCACCCTCCACTCAGCTTGCTATGAGAATTGGCACTTGCTACTCATCCAGGCTCTAGTGCAAATTGTCTCTGAAACTGGAAGAGTTTGGATCAACTATAAATGCAAATTAGAAACACACACATGCTGCACACAAGCATGAATCTATCTCCATTTATATAATGTGACCCACTCTAGGAGGGGGGGAAATGCTGCCAGATCAGTCCACTGAACTGACTGACCTGGGAGCCAGAAGACTGCAAGACACAACAGCTGGGAAGAGGAGGGAAGAAGGAACTGGGAAGAGACTATTTGCCTTCAGAGTACCAGCCTGCCATTACACTGAAGAACTGGAAGGTCAAATCAGAGCCTTAAACTACTAAACAAACTGGAGCCGCTTACAACAGCCTCCCTTATTTACTATGCTTACTTGCTTAGCACTCTTTGTTTCCATCACTAGTGTGAAATACAGGTGACATTTCTCTAGAAGATGACAGGTTCAAGTTTCCAAAAGAAACATTCCTGCCATATGCCAAAGAAAACCCCAAACAAACCCACCAAAACCCCACAAGCCATAGAAAACTAAATAGTAACTTACATATAATGCATGGTTCAAACACCACAGGAAACCTGGTACTCAAAACTCACTGTATTATACAGAGCACGTTCTGAACACATATGCTTCACGAAGTGCACCAATCCCTAAAATAATTTCACTGCATATACCATCAGCTATATACCACTGTATTTTGAGAAGACAAATACTCATTTTGCAGAAAGGAAAAATCTACATGAAGTACATGCTAAAGCTAAAATGTTTAAATGTGTATTTTAGTACAATAGTGCCATTAGTTGTACACACAGCTGAACATACAGTTGAGAAGTCTGATTTTGAGGAAGCCCAGAGGGAAGACACGGAGGGCACGCTTTCTCAAAACTTGATGAGCTGAGGCAGTGAACCCATGGATCCCATTTCAGCCCCATCCCCCCTCCTCATCCTCCTGCATATCCTTTGTCCACCCAATAGCCCTGGCACAACTCTTTGTGGATCCCGAGATGACCTGGATTGAGGAAACATTACATGTTCAGCCAAACAAAACAAAAATCCTAAAAGGAAACAAGACGACAACATCAAAACACTCAACATGCTACAGTACAGCTTAAGAGAAGGAGCCCAGAAGTGGTCTATCTGCAAAGAGGAAGCTGGGGGAGGAAAAAGGTAGATAAAAGTCTGTGTTTGGTGTTAAATGGAAACAAAACAGGAATGTTCTCATTGACAGCAACTGCAGCAACAAATGTTAACATTATCTCAACAGTTCATGATGCATGAAGGAGAACTGAAATGATGCCCTGCCTTCCACAAAAGCCAGAAAAGTATTTTTCATCTTGGCTTCTGTTTTGGGGGTTTTTGTGTTGTTTTGTTTTTAACCTAAAAAGTACCAAAGGCACTGAGTTCCCTATTATTAGGCCTGACCACCCAGCTGCTTCTCAAGTGTCTGAATTCCCACAGCCAAAAACTAGCAAATATTCATCAAAAAAAATTTCACCCACAGTACTCAACTGCAGTTTCTTGGGACTGCAGCAATCCCACTCACTTCTGAAGCTGGACTGTGCAGGGCACCAGAAGCAGGGACAGCATAAGGGAGAAGCCCTCCTGCCCCTCGCCAGCCCCAAGAGAGGAAGTGGATTGCCCCCTTGGTTGCACTGGTGGTGCTGTGAACAAGAGATGAAAACTCATGCAGATTAAAATTAAAGACCCCTGGCAAAAAGCCTCAATCCATCTTCCTCTTGCTATTGTTTTAAAACCTAAGCAGCTCTTTGAACCTACTCATAATGTGACCCTGCAAGCGGTTGTGTCAGCACGGCTGAGGAACGAGGGGACAAAGCAAGTGCAGAGGGCAGCAAAAATTCCTTAAGATAACGTTCAAGCAACAGTGGCAATGCTGTGAAACGATAACCACTGTTTCCCAGGATCACACATACAGTGGATGCCACTAAGCAGAAATCATTTTCAAGCCTCTGTTGTATCTCATAAAGCCAAAAATAAACACACAAATACTCTTCTCCTGACCGGCAGAAGGATGCAATGAGCCCTACAAAATTTCTATCAGTATGGAAGGTAACACAGATTTTCTTCTGATCCACCAGAGGAGCTAAGTGGGCATATTAACTAGACTTTGAGTTTGTTGCTTGGGGCAGTAGAAAAGGTTGTGGGGACCAGGGGTGGGAGGCACAGGAACAAGAACACAGAGGTGTCCAGGAAAGCACCATTCTCCTCACTCTGTCAGGCTTCTCAGGGAAATCATAAGGTCGTGCAGAAAATAGGAATATTTCTTTTGTTTGAAAGAGAACTTTATTTTACAGTTCATTTTGGCTTGGGACTAGGATGTGAGGAGTGGAGGAAAAAGGTTGAGAAAGCATTTTCCGTTTCTGTCTTTTAAATGACATTTTTCAGACAGCCTGTTTTGGTTCTTACTTCACACAGAGGACAACTCCCAGCCTCCTGCATTCTCAGCATATTTTCTGTAATAGATTGGCTTGAGTCCTACGATTTTAACCCACATTTTGCACATTCAGGATAAGAACTCATAAGAGTTCAACAAGGACCTCATAACTGACTTCTAGGAAAGAGGGAACAGCTTGCTACAGCAGTATCTCTAAGTAGTCCTTTGCAACCGATACCTACCACAATGCCTTACTATACAGTTTCTCTTCTCAGAAGCATCTGTTTTATACTTTTTTAAAAAAAAAAAAAACTTCACATGGTTTCATTCACAGAAAATTAAAAATAACAGGAACACTAACCACTTCGGTGATGCTCTCCTTGAAATTACACAACACGTACATATTGACACATCCCTGAGAGGCCAAAGCCAGGGCAGAAGGAGGGAGGGCAGGAGGGGAGAGAGTCTTAAGGCGTTTAATTTAGCAATCACCTACCGCAAAAGAACAACTGCTTTTCCATGCCTTCCAGAACAACAAGAAGAACCATCTAACCCGATGGATGAAGCAAAATTTACTATATCCTCACTGTTATTCGAAAGACTCCACACTGGAAAGTCTGCTTATGGTAGGGCAGTATGTGCAACCATACCCTACTGATAACATAATCACAACCTTATAGCACAAAAGGGACAAAGCAGAAAAGCTTTAATACGTTAATCACAATGCACTACTGACCTTTTCCTCGAGGGCCCTTCTTCAAAATCTGAAGAACTAACATCGTTGCTCGTTGAGGACACTTGCGATGCATCGTCCTTCTCATTCTCCAGCTGTTCTGATCCCGGTCCTAATCCCTTAGATTGGCCATTAGTGAGAAGTCCTGCAAACGTGACAAAGTAGTACACAATATTCAAAACCTGCATTACCAGTGCCAAATGGATTTTATAAAAATTCACGCATAACACTAACAACAGAGAGCTGACGCCCAAAGCAACTGTCTTGCAAAGAGATATACTGATAACATTGATTTTGCACAGAAGTACTCCAATGAAAACCTGCCTATTTGTGTGTTTCTGATTTGGTTAACTGTAAAGCCCCAATCCCAAATAACCACACTACGGGTGTTTGCAATAGTATTTATAATCTTGCCATATCCTTCATTTGAAAAGGGACACAGCTTAGTCAAACTCATCCCTGCTTTCCAGAACTCCTGCTAACTGGCATTAGAGTCTTTTGCATTTATCTGCAGATCAGTTAAGCTGCCATTTGGTCCAATTTGTTGTCATCTTGCTCTTCTTTCTGCTGCTTCCAACTACTGCAATTACGATCCTTTAAAAAAATCCTAAATCCCAAAGGGGTGAACATGGAAACTCTCTTTCTCAACTCTTGTTTTTCTGGCCAAGTGTCAACGCATCTACAGAAACTCCAGACTGCCAGCAAAGGTACACAGCACAGGGGAAGTGTCTGCCACAGCTGCCTTCCCTTTTGTGCCTTTTCTCTCCTGGAGGAAAACTACAGCAAGCAGAGTCACATAGCTGGAAGACAGCATTAGGCCCTATACAAGCATAGCATTTAACAAATTTTGCATATTATCCTCAAACAAGTAACTACAATATAATATGACTCTTACAAACAACAGCAGACAGACAGTGAAACCGCTCATACTTAAGAAAGAATTAAAATAGTAACATACTCTTCGGTATGCTTTGGGATGAGAGGGAGGAAAATTACTAACAATTTTATTAGCTCAGTATTTACTCAGTGTTTTAAGAGCTTATTACCAGAGGAGCTGCAATTTTATCCAGGTGAATGCTTTCCCATCTTTCCACCAAAATGCTTTTGCAAATGGCATAACAAAGCTTTGTTTCTCAGCTTTACTTCCTCCGAGAAATGCTGGTAGGACTTCCCTCCCTCTGTCATTTCAGTCCCCATTTCTATAACTGCATCTTAGAAAAGAAAACAGGGAGGGGGCCAACCCCTTCCAAGATAAGCCAGGCAGCAAGGCTGGTAAGAGTACTAAACCAAAAATGCCTACTAATAACAGCAGTTCAAAACTTTCCACCAGTGCTACATCAGCACTACACCATTTCAGACCTCTGTTTTCAGGAAAACCACTGTTTGGCACCATCAGTGCACTTACTCATCGCATAACTGAGCACTCAACCAAGCTCAGCTTCAAAGAGACACCGAAGCATAACCAGAGCAAGAGGAAGGCACCCCCTCCAGCAAGCTGCCTGCTCTCAGTACTGGCACCTCGGCCACAGCCACGGCCAAAGGCTCCTTCCCCGCAAGGTCGGTTATTCACGGCTCACCTGGGCACTATGACTGTGTGCGATACATCATCTGCTAGCAGGCTCCAAACCTTTCAGCACTTCTGATTTCAATCTAATTGCTCCGATTGCCCATTTTTGAACTGCCTAATCCAAAGCTGCATCATAGCACTACATTACATTGCTCTCTTCTTTTTCCAGAGGTTGCTCTTATTCATTCTGAACTACACAGAATTTGTCTTTGCTTGGAGTCAGAAGTGGCTACATGGTGGCCACATGCTGCAGTTTTTGTATGCCATTTTGAGAATACTACCTACAAAGTCTGGACCTTTTTTGTGGGGAAAATGCAGTGAACTGGTAGCTCAGTTTTCTTCTTCCTAATATGGAGCCCACAAAGCAAAAGTTGAAACTAAGCACCAATTTTTGCATTAAAATGTCTCTTCTAGTAAGCCTAAGACTGGCAGAGAGAAGTTAAATGATCCAATTTACATTTTCACTCCCCTTTGTTAAATTCCTTTCAATACTTCCTTTCCATAAAAGAGATCTCAAACTGTGACCCAACAAATAATACAAATTTCAGTATCAGCACATGATACTACAACAGGGTTTGTAATGTAACACAATGATACGACACAGGGTGACAGCATCCCTTCAAAGCATTCCCAAGGAAATGAAGGCAACCTTTTAAAAGACACTTAATAGATTATATTTCTATGCTGAACTCACACTCACTAGAAGCCCTAGTGCCCACATTTATTCTTAAAAAATTTTCAACTTTTGCTTTGCATTTTTCCATTAAACCACTGCTGATAAAATTTACAATTTTTGAACTCCAGAGAAGTCTAAATCAAGCATATCATTTGAGGCCTGATACTCAGTAACTTAACTCTTATGGCAGAATTTGATTAGGTTTTCCAAAAGCAATATTTGTTCTGGAGACTTGCCATATGTAAAAGCCAGCAACCTGAAGTATATGAGTCAAGAAAATCACCTTTCAGGCTGTCAACTTGCATGCACTTGGAAGGCAATTTTTATTCATCCTTTCACCCTGCCAAACCATCAGTGCACTTGGGAGACAAGCATGATTTGTGTCCTTTAAGGAAAAACATCGGTTTCTCTACTATCATTCATCATAACCAGCACCATCCCAAAACGCAATAATATTGCTGATAACTAAAGTTAGCTATCGTCAGCTGAAACCAATTAAAACAAGTGCCCTAAAACAGAGGTATAACACCACAAATGAGAGATACTGATAAATAATGTGAATGGGTGTTGTGTTCTACAGGTTTTCATGGCCAGCATAATTGCAAAATCCACTCTGAAGTGATGAAAGGCACAGACAGCCACAGTCCACAGCCTCCTTCCAAGCACTGGAGAGGAAGCACATGCTGAAGCAGGCTGTTATAAAGTTTATTGCCACTCAATCATTTTTATATCAAATGCATTCAGTTTGCCCCCAGATACCTCTTCCTTCAAACGCCATTCCTGCTATCTCAAACTGCGATAAACCATGTTCATTTCTGCTGCGCATCAGTCAGGAGCTATAAAGGGTCTGGAGGTCCCAGGACGGGGTGGGGACACCACAGTTGTGCCAAGTGACACTCAGGCACCCACATCACCATTAATGAGTTGGCACCAGTGCAGCTGACGGGACATACAGTTCTGCTGGTGCACTCCAGGAACAGAGTCTGGCGCACATCAATCCACATGGGTTTGATTCCCTGAAGTCAACCAAGCTACAGGAAGCAGCAGGCATTCGTGTTTCTTAAAAGCTAAGCACTGCAATTGTATATGTATATAAAGAGGGGAAAGCAACCAAGCAAGAAAATACTCTTTTGCATAGACTAGAGAGCTGAACCACTCTTTAATACTGGCTACTTTGGAGCACTCAGAAATAGTCATGGCACAAGCATGGAACCACTTTGTGCCCTTCAACCTCTAAATCACCACGCCAGTGAGACCCGGCTCATGGCAAAGCCCGTGACTAGTTACGTTCTCAGCTGCCGGAGAGCTGGCAGCAGCCGCCTGCCCCTTATCCACTAGGCTCGTCTCAGCTCCAGCTCTCACTGCCTTCTCCCCTGGCAGCTGGACTTGTGACCAACCACAGGGCCTGAATAACTAGGCAGAATAAATCAGGGTTGATAAAAATAGACTTTATTCCTGTAATATAAAGTGTTTGTTTTAAAAGTCAAATTAGATTTTCAATATTTTTTAAAAAACTAAACCTCATTAAAATTAAATTTGAAAGTACAGCAACTTGGATTATAAATCAGTGTAAAATTTCATATATTAAAATGACTTACGTGAAATAATAATTTATATATGGAATGAAGCAGTGCATATTTGCTGCCAAAGTTGAAAAGGAACTGAAACACTTGAACGGCTCAAAGTCACTGAATAAACACTGCTTTAACTAAGTCAGTAATAATGAATTATTTAATTAAGTCAGAAACACAGGAACTCACATATCAAATGACATCTATGGTCCCTTAAATACACTGTCCTGTCTCTAATTGATCAAGACTACATACTTTAAGAGAAAGGCCAGTTACTAATCCCTAGTAATTAGAAAGGGTAGCTTAAAACTGAACCATGGAGATCTTAGCATCCTTTCTAAAATGTATCTTAGCCACATAAATGTCAACTTCACAGTGTTGCTGAATTCTTTTTTAAACTTCTGCATATGCTACAATAGCAAACTGCAACGTTAGTTATGTGCTGCTTAAGAAGGAAAAAAAAAAAAAAATCCACTCATCAGCTTCTAAGTGCATTGACAAAAAAGCAGCAAATGTGAATATTACGTCCACTCTGTTACAAGCTGGGGAAAGCAGAAGAGCCCTTTCTGCCTTCTGCGCCCCTGTCATTATTAAAGAGACTTCTATTACCTCCTTTTTATTTGCCTTCCACACTCTGAATGTTTTCAAATCTGTCTGTGGCTACAAGTTTGTTTGTTTTTTCACATGCAGGAAGGGCTCTGCAACGAGCTAAATTATACCTTCTAGGGTGATCCAGACAGAATCCAGTTATCATGGCTTTACCTTTGCAGAATGTGCTCCCTCTCGTTCCCACTGCATCTCACTATCCCCTTTGCTTCTTGACTGTAGTTGTTAACTGAGCGGAGGTCTTGCTGAGCCTTCTCCGTCAATGGTGATGCCCCTTTCACCAAAAACAGTGTGTGTAAATAACAGTTAAATCTGCTTAAATGAGCTTACTTCAGAGGGCTTGCACTGACTCAAGCTGATCACTTCTCAAAACAGCCTTGCAAGTAAGACTTACTATTCCAGTGCAGGCAGGGCTTAATTTATATTGGTACTGATTCGCCAACCTTACCATTTTTGGTGATACACACGCACTTCTGGCAGCAATCTACAACTCTATTCTCAAGCCACAATCTAACCCATCCCTGGTTGTCTGGAGAGATGGCTGACAGGCATGTGCAGGGCAGGTCTTGGGAGCACCTGAACATGTGATGCAAAATCCCAGTACCTGGGAACACACCATACAATAAGACACCATGTAAGTATAAATATATATGATGAAAACAGAGGAGGAAGAAAGAAGCAGAAAGCAGCAATATACGGGAAGACAGGAAAAAATGCAAGGGAGGGCTTGGGGTTAGTTTGTTGGTTTTAAGAATAGAGGAGATTACAGTAACTGGTATGTTCTTCATTATTAAAGTTACTGAATAATCAGGAAACCAAAGGGGAGCATTAGAACAAATTTTGGTATCACATGCTTACTTGAACACAGTGGTTGGGTGAAGGGACTTTCACAATGTTTCCAAAACACTATTTCTACATCACTTACTCTAATGCCAACAAGGCATCTGAGCATGAACATTTCCATGTTCTTACAACACAACAAACACACCTATTTTGGTTTGCTGTTTCCCAGTCCTAAAGCAGCTTAGGAAAAGAAAGACATTCAGTTGTATTTCCTGTCAGTTCTCACAGTCAGAAGCAACAAAGCCATCACATTAGAAAAATCAGCAGCCAACACCACACAAACACAAGCCAAAGATATCAAAAGCATTAACTGACCCAAATAAGGGGGATTTCAACATGACTGTATTCACAGCTTTCTATGTGGGATGAACACCCAACATCAGTGGGTCCACACAGTGCAGGGCAGGGGAGCCATACTGCAGATCTCAGCTATACGTGAAATACATAACTCTGCTCCCGGGTGCTTCTTGACCATGCAGGGACACCCACTTGCCACTGCCAAGAGATGTTTGCCTCCCTGCCTCCGGCAACCCCCCTCCTTGCATTCCTCCCTGATCCCTGCAAGCTGAATTGCTTGGGGCTGGTACAAAGACCCAGTTTCCAGGGCAATTGGCAAAACACACAAGAAAAAACACAACTTACAAGAAGTTAAAAAAGCGGATTTACTCAAAGCAGCATTCTCACCGTGCTGGGTCGACAGTGTTATTTATGAGAGCATGCAATAGCACAGATTGTAGTTACGTAGGCATGAAGCTGAAGTGTTGTTCACTTATGGAACAACATGCCTGCCCAAGCTTGGTAGTTGTACAGAAAAGCTTTGTTTAAAAAAAAAAAAAATTAGTGATTTTCTTCTTTTTGCAATGTCCCATTCAGGATTGCTGCCACAAATGTTAGAAAGCAAGGGGTTTAATTGCAATGTTAGAAAGCTAGGGGGTTAACCATCCCACGCCATGGTCTGAAAGGTCTGTGCCACCTGAGCATGGACAAACTTGACAACTCACCTGCACCTCTTGTTTTCCTTCAACCTAAGAACTACAGAACTTAACAGTTTATTATGAGCTATAGCTTTATACACAAGTTTACCTGCAAAGTACCATTAATGAATAGTCCTCACCCATTTTCCAGAAGTAATAGACAAACAGCTGCAAAACAATACAAATTCACATCCCGTTGTCTGTAACCCTAAATTTATCTTCTACCCAAAACGCCCTTACATACTAGACTACGTGCTGAAACACTACCAAAATCTTGGTAGGCACATTAAATAAAACCATTAATCATTTGATGCCAAGTTAAAACATACCTGTATCTCTAAAACATCTGCAGTCTGCATTAATCAGCATACTGTACAGAGTTACTGTATTTAGCTGTTGTATAGCTATGCACAAAAGATAATTTAGTTTTATAGTGCAAATGCCATCTGTCACATTGTCACAGCATGACAAGGTATCACATTACATATTAAACAGACAACACGCCTCGAAAATAAGGCCTATTTTCATGCCATGGTTGTCTTAGAGACTAAAGAACTGGGTTTTCATGATAGTAACATAATTTAAAAACAAAACAAAACAAAACATTTTTCTCTAGGATAAGAGATACCAATTCCCTGTCCCTTTTTTTAAGGATAGCTGTCACAAAGAAAATGCTATTCTGATCTCATTTGGTAATGCAAAACCACAACAGTTTTCTGTCTCTAAACCACAGCATGAAACAGTCGTTGTTTATACCACACGATGCTCTGTGTTGCCACCATGATGGTAATTAATGGTACATGGTCTTTTCAGATGACAAGCCACTGGACATTAGGTTGATTGTGGTACATAACAGAGCATATGCATAAAGCAGTACTGTTATGCCAAAAACTGTTAGCAAATAGCTTGTACAGTCTTCATAAATGACTAGAAGAGTGCTTTTATATGTAGATATACATCATTACTATGGAAGCCAAGCATGAATGACATTACAGCACAAGACGTGTTTGTCAGCCTGTCAAGAGACAAGATCACCAAAGAGAACTGATTAAATAATACAGGTTGAAAGAAGATCCTTGCTCCTATTACATCTCCATCCAAAATTGCTATTAAACAAAGATGTTTATGAGACTTTGTTTCCTGCGTATGAGCCCATTATCAAGTACCTGTTAGCAGCATTAATTGAAATTATATTGCTCTGGTGTTTCAACACAACACTTTTAAGGGTGTTTTTTGTTTTCATTTGGGGGAGTTTGGATGGGATGATAGTAGAAACAAGAATATAACAGTCAAAAATGAACCTAATTTAATTCTGCCAGGAAACTACCCGAGGCCATAGGACATACTTCAAGCCTCAGTTTTATTTATGAAATATGCATCTGGAAGAAATTTTTTAAAAACCCAAAACCAACCCAAACCCAAGCCTGAACTGTTGCCTGCAACACATCATACACAGAGAAAAACCTCACCTGAAGTCTATACTTCCGTTATTTTAGATTTAAAAAAAAAAAGTCTATTCAAAGGGACACACCTCTCTGATTAAAGACATTTCTCTGCTTTTACAGACACAATGAAAACTCCAAACCCCTGATTCCCCCAGGGAATCACGTGACCCCTTCTGGCACCTTATTCTTCATAAGGCAGAACAGAGGCCATCAGCCTGGGCTCCATGGTGGTGTGGCCTGGATGGGGGAGGGAACAGGATTACCAAACAGGCTGAGCAGCAGGGTAGGTCTTCATACACAGGTGAAAGAGAGATAGCAGTAGTAATGCTGACTCCAAAAAAGCTGGGGAAACCAATATATCTCTCCTGAATCCCCTTCCTACAAATGCAGAAACTCTGACTAAATCAGAGCTTAAAGCCACAAACAGCTTCCTTAAAATTAAAAAAAAAATGGGAAAATTGAAGAGGGGAAAAAAAAGGAAACCCAAGGAATGGTTGCCCCAGGACCCAACAGTTAGAGCTGTCCTGAATGAAGCAGAACAGAGAGGAGGAAAGAGAGCTGATGGCCACCACCCTACCAGCTGCTCCCTATCTGTTACATCAGTACTATTGTGCTATCGAGCTCCTACCAATTGCCCCTGGAGCTGTATGATAAGGGGAGAGCAGCAGCGTTTCTAATAAGTAGGTACCAGGCCGTGTAAAGGTCATTAAGTTTTGACAAACAGAAACACAGTGAATTTTATAGTACTGTAAGCACTCCCTGTTAGCACTGGGGAAACGAGCACCACATACTCTTTCTGTGTGTTGCCAAGGAATCACAGTATTTGATATATGCAGCTTGCATCCACCTCTGCCCCCAGCTCCCCCCGACTGCAGTCAGAAAGCTTTGGAGGAACAAGAGGACTACAAATGTAAGCTATAGGCCTCTGGTGTTCAGAGAGACATAGGCAGAGAAGGCATGAAGCCCTTTGCAGAAGCAAGGGAACACCATTACCAGGAAGAGAGCTCAGTTAGGACGCTGGGACCTGGACTCTGTCCAGATGCAGCCACCACCCAGCAGGTGCCTCTGGAGAGGTCACCTCCCCTCCACACACCTCAGCTCACCCACCTGTAAAATAAAGGTAGTGAGATCAGCCTCCACAGTGAAGCACAGGGAAGGGTACAGACAGTAAGCACGACATGAGACTGGGGGTTATTATTAAAATCCCTCAGTGGTGTGTGCCTCTTGTTGATTTTGGCGTTGGACAGAGTGGTTTTATTTCTCCCTGAGGGGAACAAGTGCCCTTTGATTTGCAGCTATGCCAGGGACATCTGTCCTACAGGACATCTTTTCTCATTTGGTAATAACATATGCAATCTGGAAACAGAGTTAAAACATGCATTTCATTTGAAATTACAGGCACAAGCAGGTCCACAAGTGTAATTTAATCTCTATTTAGTTCAAGAATATCAGTGATAGAAAAATCAGCATAACCATTGAGAGACAGAAGAGTCTAAGTTCTCAGGTATTAACAAAATTATCAGTGACATACAAATAAATTATTCTTTGGTTTTTACGCCAACACCATCATGTCTTGTTTATCCTGCCTTTTCTGGGGAATTTAACGGCTGAATGGAGAACCAGTGGGGTAACATCCCATGAGAGGAGAGAGTAAAGAAAACCCTTGACATGCCTGTGAAAGAAAGCATTTCATTTTAAAATGTTCTGTTCTTTCCACTTTCATTTGGTTTGTATCTATTTGACAGTTATTTGGAGAAAAGTTACTGACTCAGTTTCCAAAGCATTTTTGCTTGTTCTTCTCAAATATCCCCTCATGTGAGGGAGAGAGCATGGATTATTCTGGTAAATAAGAATTAAGTAAAGCAAGCTAGTCAGCATTTAAGGTCTTTGTCACCTATATGTGAGCACCAAGGGAGGGCAATTCTTCCTCCTTCTGAAGCACTTACAGATCCATCTTAACTGTAATGCACCACTAGCAGTTCCATTTTTTACTCAGTTATTTCCCCCCACCTCAGCATCACAGTGATATACTTTTAGACTCAGTGACATACCTTATCCAGTTTCAGTGTTAAGCTTCCACTAGGAATGGATGGACAAAGGAACAGTAAACCCACACTTCAAAAATACCCATACCTCGGCACCAAGGGACTAGACAGATTAGTAAAAATGAAAAAAAAAAAAAAAAAAAAAAAAAGAGAGAGACATTCTGGTATTTTAAGTAACATGAGAAGGAAAGCTATGCCAAGAGCACGTCTCCAGACAACAGCTATTCTGCACTAGAAAGTAAAAATTAGCAATTGTGTCTCCACAGAGTATAAACGAAGGAGGAAGAAAGAAGGTGAAGGCAAACACAGTGAGGCAAGGAAGAGCCTGTTAATTGGGAGAAAAAGCAACATATGAATGTGCAAATAAAACAAGGGAAATAAAAAGGCATGCAATGTCTCACTGCTAACAATGAATACTTGCAAGCCTGAAAAGGGAGAAATGTGCAGCTAAAACCCAGAGGCTTAGCAAGGCTTGGCTATATTTGTTACCACTTCTAGGAAACCCTTACAGGCCGTATAGTTCAAAAACAGTATCTGCGTGAAACCAGATACAATAGCAAAACAGCATCTTGACGAACATTTGCTACACGTTTTTCCTCTAATGAAGCACGGTTCCTACTGATCTGCAGTGAGGGAATCACACAAACAGGCCGGGCTTACGATCTCGGCAGACGGAGGTGACGAAAGGCCCGTTTCTGAAACCAGTGTCACAGACAGTCAGCATCTTCCCCCCGTGAAGGCAGCTGCTGGCAGCAGGGGGCAAAGGACCGGGCCTTCAGAGGAGTGCGGAGAGCTGGCTGCAGGCACTCAGCCTGTGGCATGGCACTTCAGTAACCTCCACAATCCTTTGAAGGACCAGGTCCCGGCCAGCCCTCCTCCATTTGCAAACGGGAGGCAGCAAGAACAGGCAGCCCGAGTTGCTTCTTTCTCAAGTAATCCAAATTAAATTAAATGATCAGAGAAATAAATGTGGACCTTGACTTCTACATACACCTCAAAAGTGCACAAAACACCAGACTCAGAACTGGAGGAGGTTCTAGTACAGAAGCGTACCGTAGGAAAAAGGATGGGGAAAGGCCAAGAGAAGTGCCAGAAAGACCTTTTCGGGAGGTTATCCCCAGCTTAATTGTCTTTAATTCTGCCCCTGTGTGACAAAAGCCATGAAAGGCAAATGCTGAATGACATACTTCTAATTGCATAGTCCCACTTGATATTTTAATGCATGTCATTGAGGATTTGCCTTTCATGACTTTTGCCAGGAGCATGGGCAGCCCTCCAGACAGATAGAAGAAGTATTTTTCCCCCTGATGTGACATGAGCTATGAAGATCTTGTTTGCTGCAAGAACACGCAGCCTGACCACGCAACGGCAGCGACCTTTCCATGTAGCCAGAAGATGTGGGTATGGATTCAGCCCTCCCTTCACTGGAAATACTCTGAGCTTTCAGTCAAAGAAAAGGAGGGGAAAAGTCCTCCTCCTGTCCTGGGAAAAAGTAATTGAGCTAAATGCTAGATGTTCTACAAGAACTCAAGTTACATATGACAGATATTTGAATTAAACCATTTTAATTACTTTCACTCCACATTTTCAATAACTTTTTAGTGAACATGCCCTCCCTAACTCTGAGATCATCCATCAGCCAGCTCCAGGAGTCAAGCTGTCAACTCTTCCGCTGACAAGGATTTTTTTTTTTTTCCTGGCATGCCACCTCCTTCTACTAAGCGCTTGAATTATGATCTCTGGGTTTAGAGCAATTAAATATCACTGAGTTTAAAAAAAAAAAATAGGCTACATACACTTCTAACTTAACACCCTAGACTCTTCAGCAACATGCCAGACAGCCCTCCCCTGCCCCAGGAGGTCAGGGCAGCCGGGCTGGACGGCAGGCAGCTCCGCACAGCAGGGAGGCAGGAGGCCTCCTGCAACACCAGGGATGCACCGGCACTGCCTGCAGCCAAAATTTTCAATTCCCTGCCAGCCTGAGTGCTCACATATCTGTTGATTGCCTTAACGTAGGTTTGACAACCACATCAGCATAAGGGCCTGTGACATCCCAGGAGGAGAGGAGGGAAGAAAGCTGCCCGAGCAATTCTCAAACATTTTCTTTTAAGTCATTGGTTTCCCAAGCTTTAGTCTGCAACCCCAAATTTCATTCACGATGCTTGGTGCCTCGCTGCTAGTAGGGAAAGGTGATTCTCTTTGGGGCAAAACCAGCAGCTGCTTTTCCTGGGAGTGGACCCTTCCCCTTGACACCAGCTACCCAGCATACCGTTCATTTCCTCTCCTTCACAGAAAGCAGCTACAAGGCCCGTAAAACAACAGAAAAACTCAAACACCTGGAAAGCCCTCAAAACTCAGCCTTTGAACTTTTGGGACACCTTCCTCCTTGTCACTGGTTTTACATCTAGCTTGCTGAATTGATAATAAATAGATATATAGGGGTTTTTAATACTTGGCATGATTTTAATGTATGAAACAGCAATGTGGCCATAAAAAGATTTTTTTCCGTATAGTAAGCAAACATATTTCAAACATTTTCAAAAACACGTTACTTAAAAAAACCCCACCAACAACAAAAAAACAAACCAAACCAAACCTTTCTGTGAAATCTGTACTTGCAGAACTGTATCTACCCCTTTCCAAGGGGAAGGGATTTTTTTTTTTTTTTTTTTTTTTTTTTTTTTTTAGTGAGGTCGGTTTTTTTAGTGAGTATCGTTTCCTCACTTACATTAAAGGTTGGAAGAGTAGTACACTTCATGCTTTGGATGAAGAGCTGCTCTGCTGTTTTGACTCAGCCCCCTCTAATCTGTTTGCAGAGTTATTGTCAGAGGAGAGAAGGCTCGTGACAGTGACAGTAAAATGTTTAGACAAACCACCGCAAACTGAAATCACATGTGCAATATGAAAGCCCAACGCGAATGAACAAATTGTTCTGCCACAGGCATGCACAGGAGCGATGACATTTCACCTCTATTCGAGCACTGAGCCTTTGCCTAAGCTGAGGATCCCAGCCCATCTCCTGCGCAAGGCCGAGGATGGTGGACATCTCTCTGATGCACAGCAGCTGTCCACCTGCTGGGCACGTGCAGTGGGAAAAAACACGCTGGGAAATAAATTTGTAGCTGGAAGATGCTTAGGAGAAATCCCTGCCCTCCCAGAATGGCTCCAGCACTGCGGTGACTGGAAAGCAGGTGAGGGGACAAAGCAGGAGGAGCCCACGCTCGGCTGCCAGCTGAGCTCCAAGGATCTCGCCGCTGGAATGATGCACAGGCCAAAGCAAAAGCGATGCAAGCTTAAAGGCATCACGATCGCGTAAACTTCAGCCGCCTGCCAGAGCTTACGTAAACTTCAGCCACCTGCCAGAGCTTACGTAAACTTCAGCCACCTGCCAGAGCTTACGTAAACTTCAGCCACCTGCCAGAGCTTACGTGGAGACCATTCTCATTTCAGCTGGGGGAACAACTGATTCTCACCAGCATTAATGCAGTTCTCCGATGCATCAGCATATGAAACGTCAGCGCTGTAACAGCCTTTAAGGAAATGCTCCTCATATGCCAAGCAATTTCCATCTCTATTTCTAGCTCTTGAGACCAGCAGCTTAACCTTACTTTCACCTCCCTTTTGTGAGCTCTACAGGCGAACCACAGGGGGAAGAGATGAGAGCTGGGGTAGCGGGCCAGCCACTTGAAAACCTGGAGAAAGGACTTCTGAAATGGTAAGGAGACTTCCCAATACACACCCCCTGGCAGAGTTAAAGAAATTCCACCACCATGAAATATTCTGCTGCTATTAGACAACTTTTTTTTGCTCATTTTTTGGGGCATCAGAAGGGGAAGTAAACAACATTAGCCGTTTCCTGACTTAATAGAAACCTTGGAACAACAATCAACACACACTTATACAATGAAGACTATACAGGCATGTGTATTTAACGATTTTATCTTTCCAAATAAGCAAAGGAGAGATAGTAATTTATCTTGCATTTTTTAAAGAACACAGATTTTTTTTTTCTCCCCCCAAACCAAAAATTCATTGCACAGAATTTTCTTTCCATCCATTCACATAACCAAAGGCTGACACCCCTTACCACATTTCTTGTTTTAAGTACAGCATCAGAGAAATGGGGATGAGAGGGTGGGAGGTGCATGCGATGCAACAGCATAGAAATGCAGGATGAAAACAGTAAGCGAGCTTTCAAAATATACCCAAGAGATGGTGCGTATGCCGAAGTTCACCACTGTATTACTATAATAACAAAAAAAACCCAGCACCTGATTTAGGACCAAAAGTACATTATTGATATTCAAAAAAACACTGCATAATTCTATTTCAAGATGACGTGACAATACTGGAGGGAAAAAAAAAAAGACTAAAATGACAACTGGAATCCCTCTGTACATTCACAGTACCCTATAAAAAGCTAAAGACATATATTAAACTGAAACAGTTCAGACAACAAAAGTCCTCCTGGAGTGAGAACATTCCCTCTCTACATTGTTTCAAGGCATCTCTACCAAGCCCAACTCAAGCTACAAAGACTATTAAGTGGTATTAACACTTAGCAGGTATTTAGCACTTTGTGTGTTCAAAGTGGTAATGCGCACACACCAGGCCCCACAAAAAACACCAAACAAAACCATACTGAACAAATGGGAGAAGAATTCTTCCTGTCCCCACATGAGGCGAGGCTATAGCAACATTTATCCTGCAGTGGGAGAAGACGTCCTGCTTTATAACCATAGCCATACATGGTGGGATGAGACAGAAAGGATGTTGTCAACTACACTGTAGGTATTGGAGCTACCCTACTGACAGGGAAGGATGGACCAATTTAATGGGAAAGCAGCACTGCGGGTACGCCGTGCTGCGTTTTGGAACAGGGGCAGTACACGGAGCAGGAATTATCATTGTCAGTGTCAAAGCTGGAACCCTGATTAGCCCTTTATCTGCACCAGCTGCTTGATGCACTGACAGTCTTTGCTTCTTCCCATGCTCAAGACACCCAGGCCAAGGTTTAACTCCCATGTCAAGCTGTTTACTAATAACACCAAACAGCTACACAGTTAGGATGAGAATGAACGTGAACAAAAACATCACTTGAAACACACCCACATCCCTCCAAAAGCTCCCCCATCCCATTTAACGGTAAAAAGAAAATGTATGACTGGATCCCAAGTGGCAAGCAGGATATGAGAAAGACAGAGAGTGATTTTTTTCTCTACTGGTACATAAAACATAAAATCAGGAAAGGCTCTGGCAGAACCTGGATAGATAAAAGTGGACCACTTGTAAAAGAATGGTGTGGACGTTTTACATTTATTTTCTTTGTGAACTTAAATCTGCCTCGGAGATATTACAGAAAACACTTTCAAGTTTAAAAAAAAAAAAAAAAAGGTCATTGGGGACATGAAGGCCTCATTGTTTTCCCCAAACTTTATATGTCAACACATACACATGCATAAAAAAATCCTTACCTCCCTTCTGAGACATTAAATCCACACAATGTTTCTTGGAGAGGGTAAAAAGAAAATGTAGGTCAAGATGTTGAGATAGGGATTGCTTCTGAAAGATGAAAGCATAAGAGGACTAAGCTTTCATTCCTTATGTTTCTTTGAGATTTCAAACAGAGTGTTATTTGATAATGGTTCCTTTCAGAAAATTGGAATTTAATATAGCTAATTATAAGTTAGAGAATTAATGTACAGTCAGTACTCCAACTGAGCTGGTATACCATGCTGATGCTTTTTACCAGCATGTCCCCAGTGCTTATTATAGATCTTTTCTCCAAATACTAAGGCCAATCTGCTCTCACATTAGGCTGGATGGCCCAGGAGTTTGTGGGAGGAGGGGGGGTGGGGAGAAGAAGAAAAAAAAAAAAACCAAAACTGTGATCTCCACGGCTGTAACACTGAGCCTGCAGCAAGAAGCCTGGAGTTGTCCTCATGGCATGGCACAACGCAGGAACCGACCCTTCCACTTCAAAGGGAGCACAGAAAATAAGAGGATAAAGACAGAATGAAAAACGCAAGTAGCTGGAGAGGAAAAGTATGCAGGGAAACAAGAAAACACATTTTCCTTCATCTGATTAAAAGGGAAGAAAAAGGATGATGACAAAGGATGAAGATGAAGGCAAACAGAAAGAGATGGAGTACTCCTAATTGTCAGGTAGTAACATGGAAGTATCTGAGAATTATTTGTCCTCTGAGCAATTACAAGTTAAAAATCCTGACCTACATTTCACAGAGAGCAAGTGGTATACATAGGAATATCCCTCAGGACCAGGCGCCAGCAGCAGACACAGCTAGATTTGGACCAGGTGCAGTTTCTCTGCAATTCGGAAGGAAGCCACACGTCACTGTTTCAGGGACCTACGCAGGTTTGAGATGCTCTGTTTCTAGAGATGGCACAAAATGTGTTCAGCAACATCTGCTGCACATCACTGGTTAGTACGTAGAGTAAAACTGTATCTTGCGTAGTCATAAATACAGATCATACTTGACTGAATTTTGAGGGGGAAAATGTGCATCACAGGAAGCTCTGCAATCTGCAAGGTTCTAGCAGCTTTCCCTTTGTTTTTCACTGTAGTTTCCAAATAAATACCAAGGCAGCATATTTCTTTAAGTTCTTTGATGGATGTGTGAGCTCCTGCAATTAAATCCTGTCATTGACCAAGGCACAAGCTCTCTGTTAAGGTCTCAATCAGAAGGGCTGTACCCACTTTCTTCCTCAAAACATTCAGTTTGAGCTATAAGCTTCTGGGGGAAGACGGGGCACAGTTTTGATATAATCAGTAGAAGTTTCTTACACATTAACAGATTAATTCCTCTGAAGTTGTATTTTCATTTGGCATGTCCCCACCTAAGTTAGAGCAGGACATTCCCTATGAAAGTAGGTGTTGCCTTCCAAAATATTATTCTGCTCCTAACAGGCCACATCGGGACAAAATCTACCCTATAGGTAGAGGGCACCTCCTCCCTCCTCATACTGGAAGAATTCCCAAAACCCTGCTAAACTTGGCACTACTACCCGCTCCCAAACCTTGGGGCTGAGGAGTGTTTGCCTTTTCTTATTTCTTCGAGCTGCAGAACAGTGTTCATTTTTAGAGAAAACCTCACTAACCAAAAGCTTAGTGAGGTCCTTCCTATCATGCTTAGTGCTTTAGGGAACTGGAGTCTTCTCATGACAAGACAACACCAAAACAGCACTTTTCCATTGCTTTCAACCTGAGTAAAGGGAAGCAGAGCCGGCATGGAAAACACTATCATCTCCTTCAGTCTGGTCTCTGGTTCCTGTTGCCTGAAGAAGAACCTGGTCAATCTAGGTCAGGAGGGAAAGCAGTCACTGGACAAAAGCTGAAAGTTCTTTTCCTAAAACCTTGGTAAAGTGTCCGAGTTCTTTGTCTGTACTGGTAGAATTTCTCCTGGAAGTAGGAAAACACAAACTGAAGAGCTGTCTGTCTTTCTCAGCAGAGTCTGTTCCTCTCTAACTTTCCCTGCAAATTTAGTTTCATGACACTATCCCTACTCAGTCCAAAATGGTTTGAGAAGCTTTAAATAGAAATTTACTTAGCAGTTATAATTTTGATCCAGCCAGATGGTAATCCAACACCACCTCAACATCGAACTATGCCAGGGAAATTGAAGGACTGCAAAACCATCTTCCCCATAAACCCCGATACTCAAGTTCACAGTTTCTTAAAACTCCTTCTTCCAATCAGTCAACTATTCTAAAAAAGAGTGTGCTTTCCAGGCTGTTAATGGCAGACGTCTAAATCTGTAACAGAAAGAAAGGTGGTTTTCTGCGCTAAGCAATGCCTTAACTAACGGCCCATTTATTCTGCTTTATGAGCAGAGTATTTGTATATAACCCTGTGTTATGCTCTGGATGTTAATCAACCTTCAAGACTTTGCATGCCAGTTTTATTGGAGCGCCTTCCATGCTGGCATAAAGGGGACTTTGTACCAAGCAGTCTTCCTCCAGCCTAGGAGAGATCAACATCAGTCTGCAGCTCAAAAACCTCTCTTTCACAAAGAGCTTTTACTCTTCAGTTCTGGTCTCTTGTTAAGACTTTACATATTCAAGGACACTGCCATACTGTGAGAAGGTAATCTATGAAAGCGTGCATTTAAATCTACAATTGCAAATGGGCTGTGTTTATCTACTTAGATAAGACAGCCTTGTTCACTTCAATTAGAGAAGGTCAGTTCCAGGCAAATGTAAACTGGCATTTGAAGTTCATCCCTGCAGGACAATGAGATGAGGTAAAGCATCTGGGACAGGTTTCCATCTAAATAAAGCTTGACAAGTAGTCCCTAACCACAGACCTCATTGCTGCACAAAAGGCCATCTTCAATTGATTTCAGGGAGGGGGGAGAAGAGTAGTGACAACTATGTTTCAAGAAGACTTGGAATTCAAGCCACATTCTGGTAACTTCTATCCCTTATTCATGGCTTCCACCTGGAGGGAATCGCTGCTGACCTCCCAAGATGTAAAGAGGCAGAACAACTACTGTAGAAAGCACCAGATCTTATTATCTTGGCAAAACAATAAAGGTATTTGCTTACCGTTCTGTCAAGCAGATCATCATATTAAAGAGGAGTTGGGATCCTCGAAGAAGAAACAGTATGTTACTGGACAGACACACCGCAGAAACCAACAGGAGGGAAGGGAAATCGAGCCCTGCATGCAGACTGCGTAACAGGAGTATGCTTCTCCCCAACCCCAGCCCACTTCCACATGATGCCTCAATTTTGAGGCTCTGTGCAACCCTACCGCTCCCTTATGGCATACGAAGCCAGAGAGCAAATGGGAGCCTGAGGCTCTGAAACAAGATCCCAACATCACAGCAAGGGAGCAGGGGTCAGGAAAAAACAGAAGGGGATGAAATTCCTCTTCAGCCCTCTCCATCCAATACACCTGCTCCTGTACACCTCAGTACAACACAGATGCTTTTTGTCAATGTCCTGTATGAGAGGACCATTGCTCTAGCACCTCGTGCTAACATTGTGACAGCATTTCTGCCCTGAAGCGGAGAGAAAATTCCCACGTTGTGAAGAAAGGGAAAATCTGTACTCCCTCTGTGCCATTTTCATCACTTTTAAGCTTCTTTCAATCTCTCCACATACACAGCAGGCATGACATAAAAACACTGGGGTGCTTTGCAGCCACAGTAAACAGCGCATCTTTAAAAACAGTTGGCCATGAAATGCTTTCACCTTTCACAGCACAGGAGGAGACAACCACTGTCTGAGGGAGACGTTTTAGGAAAAACCTGCTTTCAAGGCAACCTGACTGAAACAGAGCATGTCAAGGTGTGATTTACCTGTAACACATCTGTTTACAAGCATGCACACAGACTAGGAAGAGGCTGAACTGAAATATTTTTAAGGTCAGCCACTAGTGCAGCTAAGTGAGGGATGAGTGAAGAAGGAGAAAAATGCAATTAAATGCTGGTGCGGTCTTTGGGCATTACTCAGAACGGCTGGCTGAGGCCAAATCTTTTGCAGGAAAAGTAGCTTATCTCCTGGCTTCCCAAACTGCACCAGAGGTCAGCTGAAGAGGTTTCAGGAGTTTGCCAGCTCTGTCCCTCTGTGGGATCCTTGGCAGATAGTTCCAGCTGGACTCCTTCCAACTCTTCCCTTTCTCCATTTTAGTGTATAGCTTGAATAAAGAAAACAAGATGAAGGCTTTCAAAGATAACGCAGTCTTTCACAAACAGATGCAGAACAAAGCACAGGAAATTCTGAGCAAAGTAAAAAATGAACGTTGTCTGTTCAAGGCTTATCTGGAACGAGTTAGCCTCTTAGTGGACAGATCTAAAACATTGCACCGTCCCGACTGCAGTTGCAATGCTCAGTAACAGTCTTGTGAGGGGTGAAAACAGGATGGGTAAGGGTGGAAACTCAGCTGCCTTTAGCTCTCAGAGCTAGAAGCTCCTTCAGATATACCAGAAACAACACCTGTAAGTCAAGCTTGTCACTGTCATACCATGTCACCCTAAGCACAAGGCTTCTATATCTACACCTTTAACTGGACACCCCCTTCAGGTATTAAATTCATTTAAATTGGGAAATAAAGGACAAAGACAGGTTATGGAAAATGTGTATTCAACTAATTCTGGATACAACATCACATTAACTGCATGTAATGAATCTGTGCTAGTCAGACACACAAAAAAGACTTAAAAATACATGCACATTTATTATGATGTAGAGCAATCTGCTATGACTTAACAGTATACGTGCTAAGCTATATTTATTTTTCAGAAAACATTCACTCACGAGCTCTGGGAAGTATCTGCTATGTGATGAACCTCTCAACACCATCAGTTATCAAAAGACAGCAGTAATTTCAGAATGATTTCCTGGAGATTTTAAATCATAAAGATCCTATGGACATCAAACTGAAATGTGGAGGCATGAGCTCAGAGCACGGCCCAATCTCCCGACTGTTATGAGCCATGAAACTAACATGACTAATTCCTGAAGAGTTTCGTTGCTCAAAAAGGTGACTGATTTTCTTGCTTTTCAGAGCAGAAATTCTACGTTCAAATGTGGGTTCATGACACCTTAAAATAATGCAATATCAACCCACTGAGTTTTCCGTTTACTCCATGTCACTACAAGGATCCCCAAATCCATTTCGATTGGCAACCCGTATGCTTAACAAGTCAAAGCCTGGGAACACAGGTAACGGAGGGTATTTGAGGTGAAGAGTAATGTGCATTGGCAGCTGTGTCAGGCAACTTGCAGAAGTGGCTACTGTGCCCATCAGCAGTTACAGCCATCTGTCACTAATCTTTACTTTTTCTTTTAAAACCACTTTAATGCCAGGGTTGACACGATAAGGTTTACAGCACACATGACATCTGCTCTGATTAAACACAGCCTAATGGCCTTAAGAACACCCTACTGGACCAAATAGTTCTCAAACTCTTTCCACGCTTTCAAACAGCAAGCCATTTCTAAAATGCCCCCCACATCAAGGAAAGACTGTTGTGGAGGTTTTAAGACACAAGACAGGCCCTTGAAGACTGAAAATGTATTCTACCCAATACTCTGAAACTGCTCCACAAAATGTAGTCTTGCACTAATAGCTCAAAGCTATAGTGTAAAAATAATTAGCAAAAACCTTACTCAAAGCTAAACACAGAGTTTCAGAAAAGACAGTTCGCTAGAACTGACTACAGTAAACTGTATTACACAGCCTGTGTGTATGACTGAAACTCTTTTACTTGTGATGCTGATTTTATTTCCTGTTGCATTCCAATTTTCTTAATAGAGTCTGCTATTTCAATGACTGAATTTTTCTTTCCCTGCTGCTGTTCTGGCTATACCCCATATTGTCTGTCCTTCAAATTAAAAACACTAGTTATTTAATGCACAGTTTCCTTCTGTCAATCATGGGCAATGGGAGAGCAACAGGAATATTGAAATTTAAACCCTCCTTACAACAGCAGCTACATAATATCCTAACCTGCAAATCTTTGATCTCCACTAGAATATTGTAATAAACACTAAAATAGTAATAATGATGAGCACTGGGCAGACAGACGTAAAGTACCTTTCTCCCCACTCCCATGCCTTCTGAGAACTATTGCTCTGAAACAGAGGAGCATCGTGGTCACTTTTTCTGAGCGTACTGCTGGATTGCTGCTGCCTTCTCCACCTTGTGTTCGCACTTCGTGCAAGTTTTCCAGCCCTTTCAATAGCACAATCCGCCAGGCAAGTAATGGTGTGGAACTCGATCATTTACACTGCCTTTAACAGCTGTTTAATTTTGTTTTGATTTCTATGTAAACCACAAGTTATCTCTTTATCTACTCTTAACACAACTCAACAGCTTAAGAAGGTGGCCAGCACCAACCATCAGTTCTCATCTCAGCAGATCACCGGCATGAACTTCATTCACCCCAACCCGTCAGTTTGAAGTACAATGCTCTAAGCAGATGTCTCTGGTCTTTAACATCCCAATAAAAATCTAGTAATAAACCAAAAATATTAACAAATTTAAACTTCTTTACCTGTTGGCCAAAGAAATGGTTGAGTTAGAATCCAAAGTGGTGCATTTCACTTAATATTACAGTCAAAAAAAGCAGCTTTGCATAAGTTATGTCTTACTCTCATTTCTAAAATAAGCAAACCAGAATTGACAAAAGGTGCAATTTTTTGACAGAGCTGGCAATCTTACAAGGCAAAACTACCATTGCCCTTTTGGATGCACACGCCAGCCAAAAAGGTGCCAGGGTGCAAATACAGGCTGGCTGGCAATTTTATGGCTGCCAAAGACAGAATGAAGCAGTCTGCTTGTCTGCGCTCAAGGGTGCTCCCCAGACTGCTGATACAAACAATAAATTCAAGGCAGCAGCTATGCAGAATGACCCTGAGTCAAGGAAAACAAAATTTTTGTCCCCTGTTGGGGTTAAGGCAAAGTTTTGCTTCATGGACAGTCAATGCAATGAATTTCACCACTGTGGGGTAAAATTCCCAGTGGTGGGGGGTTTTTTTGTGTGGTTTGGTTTTGGTTTTGCTTTTTTTTAAGAAATACATAAATCTAACACCTATGGTTGTGAAGCACTTTTCAATGAATTTTTAAGCTGCATCTTTTTTTTGCTCCTATTTCCAGCAACTGTTGTTCTTTCTAGCATCTGAGACTGTGGTTAGACAAGACAACTGCACCAGTCCTGAGGCTGTGGTTAGACAAGATAACTGTGCCAACTGACCAGCTTGCTACTTTGGAAAGGGACAAGTCTGGTCTCCTCCTCCTACAGCTTGCAGTCAAGGTACTCTGGCCCCTCGTTGCCACCAGATGAGCAGTTGGTGCTCATCCGACCTCTTGATGAACCTGTGTAGTTCATTAAACTAGAAGAAAATTATTTCTTTTTTAAAATCATTTCTCTGGGCTAGTTTTCTGCCACATTAGTACACTGAACTGGCTGTACTGCATGGGCAGACAAATGGCAGAGCCAGCACAAGACAGGAGGTGAAAGGAGGGGGACCAGACCCATCAGCCGCTGCTGAACTCCTTCCAACCTTTCCTCACCTTATTTATTTTAGGCCTACAATAACTCAGTCTCTTACAGATTATGCACATGCCTCTCCAGATTATTATTCATTGCCATTTTCACTTTCCATTACCTACAATTAGCAATATGCAGGGAGGCAAGATTATTTTTAGACTTACTTTGACTAGAAATTCACTCAGAGGCAATAGTAACTTTTTTAGATGGCCATGAAATGAAGTTTTAAGAAAATTAATGATACAATTCCTCTGTTTCTCTGGTTAAAAATATATCCATCTCTGTTACATTTAAGAGAAAAAGGATGATGGGCGTCCTGCAAGACAAAATTTTCTGGCAGTCTTGCCAAACACTGTATTAGGACAGGAGTACAATTTAGACATAATCGAATTGGGTAGAGATCACCGAGGACATAACTTGGCCGGCAGAAATTTTATAAGGGGTGATGACGGAGAAGGCAAAAAGAGCTTGTGTCAGCTGACGAGCAAGCAAGTCCCTGGCAGACTTGAAAACAAATTCTGTTCTAAAAAACAAAGAAAGGAAAAGAGATTTGGAAATTTTCAATGGAGCCCAACCCCAACATCCTGTTATTTATTTGTTAATCTTTAAATTCACTTGACAGCAAGCACCAAAGTGAAAGTGATGTTGAGTGCCATGACAAATCTGCTCAAATGCCTATTTTCTGAACCTTTTAGTTGAAAACATCTATATTTAATCACAGTTTAAAACTAGCCAAAAAGGCTGTTTACTCTGAATGTAAAGGGGAAATATTGCAATGTTGAAAGGGGTATTTCTGTTTCTGTAAATGCATTTTAAAAATCCACTTACACAGACAAGGGTCCTTGGCACACTTACAATCTTCTACTAAAGCTTAGGAGACAGACAGACATTACCCACTGTCAACAAATGCAATTTCACATCACTGATGGAGTGAAAAGCTCCCTAGACAAACGTTAGCATAAAACCTTCTTCCAGTATTTAATTGCAACCTTCAGAAATAAAAAAGATAAAGTTACCAGTATCGTTGAACCATCACAATGAACGAAGAGGGCTACATTCTTGTTCAAAATTAAAGGCTGGGTGGTGGTCCAGCCTATGTATCTGTACCAGGGAGGAAGGAGGCGTACGTCGCTCTGGGCACGTAGGGGCGCAGCTGAGACAACAGCACTTCCCTGAGGGCTGCCATGTTTTCATCTGTGCAGGTGGGAAGAGGAGAGACATGGCCTCAGCCCAAAGAAGATGCGGTTGGCCTGCTGGCAGCTGCTGCTACACCTACATAGTTGGCTTTTAGCAAGTGCACTGAGCTGAAGCACCCGGCTTAGCTGCGTCTAGGCATTTCTACCACGTCTGTCACAATTTTTACGCCATGCCTGGGGGTACCATCTACACAGCCAGGGAAAAGAGGTTTCACCAACAAGCTGGACTCGGATGAACCCAACCCCACACCACCTTACCACTGGGCACCTTCGTTCCAACATGGCCCACTGGGGACCGTGGACAGAAACCCCCATGCAGCAAGAAGGCAACACTTGAAAATCTGTGCAACCATGTCAAAACCAGCTCTTTCCAGATAGCACTGCTGCCTGCCCCATCCGGCCTGGCCAGTCAGCACGGCAGCCAAGGGATGGGCACACCCTGGCGTCGGAGCAGGCTGCTGCTGCTGCTGGATCCGGCACTGCAGTCCCCCCACGGGCTGCTTCAGGGGGTCCTGCTTCTTGGTGCAGAGGCATTTCATCCTTGGAAAAAGCAAACCTCCAACAAAAGCCATGCTAGCCTTTGTGCAGGAAAGGCTGAGAGCAGGAGCAGACGAGCACAAGGGAGGAAGGGGCCCCACAGCCATCCGTGGACTGACCACCATCTCCATCGAAGTGCTGACATTGTTCCTTCTCTGTTTAAAGAGCACACATAAAATGAATAAATGACTTTAACAACCCTAAATGTAAGGTAGAGTCTCTCAGAATAGCAAAATTACATGTTTTTAAGCATCTCTATTTACTAAATGAGCAAGACTTCCAACTCCTACCTTGAACCAGAGCACTCCCTTGCATACATTTGATTTCCCAACTAGACCATGTTTGCCACAAGCTTAACCTAGTTGACACGTTTGGAAATTGCCATGACACCTTTCTAGGACAAAGCATGGATGGTGAAAACGCACTATCTGCTTGAAAAATTCTAATGTCTGGTTTGTCATCTCTGTAGATGAACTAACCACCTTTAAACAAGCAAGCAAACTTTGGCACTTTTTCCATTTTCAAAACGCTAGCACTTCTGTATCACAGATTTCTTCTTTATCGCAAGTTTTGAAAAATAGAATTTAAAATCTTATGTCATGAAAAGTTGCTTTACGATATACTCTTTTGAGAGAGCTGGATTTATTCTCATAAACAGAACATAAGCAATAATTACACCTTTCATTGCCTTTTTTACAGCCTTATCTCACATTCTAAGCTACACAAGAAGAAAACGATTTCCCAAGGGAATTAGTTTTCCTTTTAGACAAGGATGTCTGAAAATTGGTATCACTATTCCAAATGCCAATCCCTATTCTTAAAATCCTAACGCAAATGACAGGCAGCAGTAGTCAAAATCACTAAAGAGGTCTCTCTGGGTTTTCCAGCGCACGACCTTGTTTCCATAATCAGACTTCCAGTATCCCATTTAGGGCTGCAGAGGGTTTCTTGACAACCTGCAGAAGCACCTCCTTCAGATTTTATATTCCCACATGCTGGAGAGGAACACGTAGCAAACAAAGGCTCATTGTAGGGTGTCATTCTGTACCCTGTAAATATCTAGAGTCAACATAAATATGCATGCAATATATCCACTGATACAACAGCCATAATACACCCTTTCACCTTTCTCTGAAATCCTTCTAGCTGGGGGTGGGGAGCAAGGAATAAGATTAAGGAAAGCAGAAAAACAGTTAGGATGAAAAATAACTGGCAGCACAAACATGTAAGCAAAAAATCAGGTGAAAAGGAGGTATAAAAAAGGTAAGGAGACTTGCAAACACACCACCACCTCCAAACAAAACACCACTACTTTAATCAGAACCACCTAAGTAACAGGGTTTTCAGCCACAAACTGAAAATGGCAGGATTGTTTTCAGGATAATAAATATTTTTAATAGTAAGGCGGAGACAGCCAAGGTATTATAATACATATAATCTCCAAAAGTAATTTGAATTTTTATTTATTTAAAATTGTATTTTTCTTTTATTTTTCAGAGAGGCATGGAAGTTAATTGTCTCTGTGCCACCACCCGCACATCTTAGAGCTTGCAGAAACTTTAGTACAGAAAAGACTCCTGTTAATGGGTCCGTCTCTCACATTTAAAATGAACTCGCTTTTTGCACTATCAGTCAGAGGCACCATTAGTCCAGCCAACAAATCATTAATGATACTACTGTACTGAACAGCTGAAATACCACTGACAATCATTTTCATACAAGTTTTGTTGTAGCTTGGCAAACACTGGCAAAGAAACTTTTGTAGCATGTCTATGCAACTTCAGCCACTTTAAATCCATAAAAAATTCTTAAAGACACCAGTTGCAAGGGGCTGGTGCATACTTTACCTTCCTCTATTGCCAAAAGTAAGTACTTTCTACTGAAACAAATTACAGGTTGCAAGTCTATAAATAAATAAATTTAAGGGATGACAGTTATAAAACCAGAACAAAGAAACTCTCTCTGCACTACAGATGGTGGCACTAAGATCAAATCCCGCCATCTAGTTGTTCACAGTCCCCTGAACTCTCCAAACTATGTGAGACCAATTCACGCTTTCACACTGAGCAGGCAGCTCAGAGAGCTTGAACCCCACTCAGAGAGCTTGAACCCCACTCAGAGAGCTTGAACCCCACTCAGACCCTTCCTTCCCAACTCCTGGAAATGGTTATATTTGCCAGGTACTGGAAGGTGACCCATTCGATTTTCAACAGCTGAAGGAGTTTTAAAGTTCACTAGGGAAAGCAACAGGGTTGTGCAGCACAGACTCTACACTTTCCTTTATGTTTGCGAGGCAAAGCACCCTAACCAGAATTCAAGCCAGAATTCGAATTATTTCAGATAGATTCACCCTGCTGCCCTCCCCAAGAGCTATAGGTGCTGAATATCAATAAAGAGATCACTCACATAAAACTGTATTTAACTGCATGCTACCTTTTGGAGTAACATGCAAGAAACACTGGTTGTGGCCTGCCTGTTGTAAGGAAGGACATATGCAAGGAAATATTTTTTTTACTCTAACAGTATGAAACCATGGATCTAAGGCTCACCCTTAAAATACCACATCTCCCTAAATTCAGAATAGCTCAGTCATTTCTTAGGATGACCTGCTTTTTCCCCAGTCCACAGACCTGTGGATTTGAAAATACCTATGTTTTTTTAAAAGATGTAATGAACAAATTATATGTTTAAATAGATTCTCTTAATATCACTACACACTATCAATCCTCCTCCCTTTTGCAAATCTTTTTTCTCTGTATAATGAAACATTCTTCCAAATATGAGTGGATAAAAAAAGCTTTTGGACAGTGATGTTGAAATAGAGCAGCGCTGAGACAGGACATTTAAAGAATCATTTAGCAAACAGAAGGAGTAACAGAGAATATCATTCTGGCTAAAAAAAGAAAACCAAAAAAAGGCCAAAAAAACAAACCCCCAAAGAACTGATCACCTACTTCTGTGAAGAAGAAAAAGCACCGAACGCTACAGCTCTCAATGTGAGAGGCAAGCTCTGAAGTCGCGAGCTGTGCTGCTGCCAGCGGAAGCCAGTAGCATACTCTGCGTCTGGTACCTGCATCGACACAGCATTCCCAGCCAACTCACTTTTCATCTAAGCTGCCTTTGGAGAAACTAGACACCATAAAAACCTCAGTCATCCTGTAACCTGGCACACCATCAAAGCCTCCTAACACACAATTACTGTGCTTCACGCCTTTAGACTTTTTTCCTTTGACTAAACAAAACCCCCACAATGGAATAAGAAACTTTCCAAGAGAAATTGTGTTTGACAGAAGATCAATGATGCAGAGGTGTTGGAGGGAAAAAAGCCAGTGCTGTTTTGTGTACACCTCCAAGCTTATTAATGGCTTGCTGCTAAAGCTAGATGCCCCTTCCCATCAGATCAGTATTTGATATTATTACTGAACTCAGAAGTCTGAGGTCTTCTTTAATCACATTAAGGAGTTTGCAATTGCTTACGCAATACAGTAACTTTATCACGTTGCCTGTAGTTATCCAGTCATTCCCCTAGGTTTTTGCGTTGTCAGCAATAAGACTCAGTGAAAATGCAATGAAATTTGACTCACCATGTCAAAAACACAAGCTACATATAAATATGAATAACCTACCAAGTAAGCACCCAGCTGCTGCTTTAATGCATTAGCACATGTATAGTTATGCACATGCCTAAAAGGAACTGCCATAAACCTCCATAAAGAAACAAATAAGCTCTTGTGAGTGAAGAGAAAACCATAAGCCTGCCCAGAAATCTGAATCCTGCTAGTCATCACTTTCAAGGCTCAAGCCAGCATGACAAAGCCTTTTCAAGAAAGGGTCCTGTGTCAGGGAGTGAATCTGAAAGAGACACATTTTATATTCACCTCTCGGGACACCATGGCTTTTTTAAGCAAGCTGTAAGGGAGTGGGGAGCAACAGATAATAACTGGCCAAAGGATTAAATAAATAAAATTCAACTCCTTTCAAGCCCCTGCAATCTATGCTTGTCTTCATCTCCTTTTAAAATCTTTAAACAACTGTTCTGTGAACTGCTAAACTAGGGGAGTCCAGTGTCCCAGCGCTTGTGTTCTCTCAGTCCTTTAAATCTTTTTATGTGGGTCCTATACTACTTCACCTCTGGACAACAGAAAGTGTGGACTGAGATCCCTCCAGAGATACATATGCTGGTTAGCCAGTTTCTTGCATCTAAATGACATAGAGTAGGTAAATGCTGTCCAACTGTCCTTCCCTAAGATAACCGAAGCCAATCACCTTTAAATGGGTACCTTCTCTGTTGAGGTACTCGGCACATCAGGGAGCAGACTGACCACAGAAGCCTCCTTTTCTACCACACAGCAGCCTGTCCCTGTCCTCCTGCCTGATACCTACCCTCCACCCTGACCCCCATCTCAATCGCTTCACCAGAAACCGAAACATATGGATTGTTCAAACCCGGTGTTTTAAGCACTTCAGAAACAAGTTCTTCTGTGCAGATCAAAAGGGCACAGTGCATGCCAGATGGTTCACTGGTCTCCTTCCTTGCTACAGTGGAAGGACCACATTGAAAAGGACTGAGTCCTTCCAGTGGTACCACAGAGGCAGCTCACCGTTCACTGCCTTGAGGCTCCCACTAATGCCATCGCCGTGCTGCCGCTTCTGTGCATTCTTGAACTCCTTCAGAGATAAATAAAGGACCTTCCGCACCACCCTCTCCTCTGACCAGGGAATCCCATCGCTGTCATCCTAAAGACAGAAACGGAAAGGAGACATTAGTTGCATGCATCAAACAAAAACAAAACAAGTAAAACCCCAAAGCCTAGGCCTACACAGATAATTTTAAATTTAAAAAAAGAGAAGCTGAAGAAAAGTACTGTGTAACAAAATGCAACCTAAACTTGATCAGCTCTAACAGAGAACAGAAACATAACTAGTATCATCAGAGCATTAGTCCCTCTAATCCTTTATCCTACAAACAGCAGTAGCTGTGTACCAGGTGTTAGACATGAGGTGAAACTTATTTGTTAAAATCCTCATAATGAATCCCTTACGGAGAAATTTATCACAGCCAGGAAGTGCTCTCCCAGATAATTAAGAGGAGGGGAAAAAAATACCACCACTAAATTGAATGTTGCAGGAATTTAAGAGGTAAGTTTTGTGAACCAACTTCTCTTGTTGCCATTTTGGCCTTGGTTTGTGCCTCTTGGCTCAGGATTTTTTCTTTGATTTAGTGATTTGCATTCATTCCAGTGTTGCAATGAAGTTGTACATTGCTAACAATGAATTTATCTCAGTGTAAAGCCAAGTAGAATTTGGCCCACAGGGCATATGTTTTCTACTTTATTTTTAGAAGACAAATGCTATATTGTCAAAAAGAATACTAGTGTATGTCACATTTAGTACTTGCTTTAGTTAAAAGATTAATTCCCTGGAAAAGCATTTCCCCAAAGCCTTTAGCATTCAAATAAATTAAGTCAGCAAATTGATATAAAGACATAAGTGAGATCAGGTAAGTCATCATATTTTCATAAGCTCTATAATTGTCTCGGGGTCTTTAAAAATTACTATTTTGAGCATTCTTGCCCTTGAATTCCTCAAGGGCTACATGATTGCCAAGCAAAAAGATTTAACATTTCTAGGCAGGCCTTATTTAAGTAAGTGTACCACAGCATACTGCCACACTACACTGGAAACCCCAAAAGCCCCATCAGCAACCCCCCACCTGGAGGCAGGAGAGTTTGTACCATCCTATGTGTCAAAGAAGTGACCAACATCATCAACTTCAAAAAAAAAAAGCATAGTTCAGGGTGACCATTGATAGCTTTTTCTTTGCTTCTCTAGTGAGATACTGGCATTCAGCTGCTGAACTGTGATTAAAAACATTCCCCCCACCCCCCAAAACTGACAAATTAGTTGGCAAAAAAAAAAAAAAAGGGGGGGGGGGGGGTGCGCACGCAACACAACGAGCACAGTGAAAGCAGCCGACATTTTGGCAGTGGGGCGTGCATTTCACACAAGGGACAAGCTACTATACTTAAAGAAGGCTGAGCAATGCCCAGGGAGCTTTAGAGTACAGGCTGCTCTGGGCCAAGACAGCAAACTTTGTAACCCAACACCCACAGCAACCAGGAAAAAAAGAATCTCCAGGCAAGCACTTTAAAAGGACTAGTACATCCAGTTATTTTGTCAACAGGTTTACACAAACAACTCCAGCTTACCACTTTGCTGCCAACGTAACTTCAGCCCTAACCAGAAGCAACTAAACACAAAGGACTGCAGCCTGCTCGATTTTAACAAAGCTTGCCCAAAGACGTCCCATTTACGTTCTCACTGGTAAGGGCCTGGTGGGACATCATGCACTTCTGTTTTCACAGAAACTACTTATTAAATCCCCAAGGGAATCACGCTCAGTTATTGAACAGTCGTAATCACCTCCAGCACCCATCCGTGTTACAGACACAGGCCTGCGGACACCGCTTGCTCCCTTCACTGGCATTTGTACAAATCTCTAATATAATGGGCAGCAAACACGAGAAAGAGGACGAAGAGCCCTCTGGCCAGGCACACTGCTCCTGGCTCTGAAGCCTAGACAAGTTACACAGAAACCCTAACAAGAGGCAGAAAAATCATCACCCTGTATTTTTATATACTTTAAGCCAGGCATACACAAGACACACGTAACGATCAAGCCCAGTTAACGTAAGGCATCCTCAGAGACATGTTGCTTTCCCTGGCCTCTGTCAGCCCGAGGCCCCTCTCCTGTGAAACACCAGGCCCATCCTGAAGCCATGAACATGCCCTGTCCTCCACCTGACTCTGCAGTCCCTGAGGAGCTGGAAGTTACATGAAAACACCCATAGATTCCTGATCCCACTGGCCCTTCCATCCCTGACTAAAAATGCAGAAAAAAATATATATAAAAAACAAATAAATGAATCCCACTTAAATTCACTTTGTCACGACAGCTCACTGCAAAGGAGCATGTGGTGACATTTGCTGTTTCAGTAGTGGCAGGGTGAAACCTGCTGACAGGATTGTTCTTCACACTGGCGTGTGCCGAGCAAGCGGCCAGCTGCAGCAGGTAAGCAACCACGGGCAGGCACAACCCAGGCCCTGGGACATAGGGGTCACAGTTCCTCCTGCAGGAGGGAAGGAGATGATCACCACACACCAGAGGCCTCTGGTCTAGGCCACCCTCTCAAAGTATTTCTGTGAACGGCCTGAAGACATCTCCCTCTCCCCAGACAACATGCTGGACACACAAAAGAATGGCATGCAACCCAGCACCCTATTTTCTGAGGGACAAGGCTGCCAAGATGTCTTCCTGGTGCCAGCTGGAGGCTCCAGCCCTGCTGCAGATCTTCCTGCCTTCCCACTAGCCCAGGGGCTTGCATGGGCCATAGTGCCACCAGCAAAGAGACAGGTCCCAGGAGGTGGGAACAAAGACCTCCCTCAGCACCCCCTGAAGCAACGCAGTAACATTTCACATCACACCCAACTGAGATGAACCATACTGGCTTCATCCCTCTTCTATAACAGCAGCACCGTAAACAGAAACACACATGGGGGAGTCTCTCCACACCAGAGCTCCCAGTAGTGCCGAGGCTGCAGCCACTGTCCTGCCTACACAGCTCTGTTGTAGGCTTTCCCTGCACCCATCACTTGGCTTGAAAAAGGTCCTCAAGTTCCCCAACACCGTGTTATCCAAGGTCAGCAAAGTAAGGGGCTAAGCCACTGCCAACACCCGCATTCACACAGCTCCATATGCAGGAGCAATAAAAAGCTTTCACAATTGTTGATGGCATCTTCCCCCAAGCCTGCAGCACAAAAGCAGCCACAAGCCAGAGAGCAGCTGACTCGGAGCCCAGCTGAGCTGCTGCTCCGCCAGCAACGCAGCTCCAGCTCCCGACACATTTAACCATAATTACATGGGTCAGATCGTCTCTGCCTCGTCACGCCAGTGGAAGGAGAGCCGCCGTGCGCCCCGCTCTGCACTCACACCGCCGACAACTGCAAGAGTTATCTCACTTTAGCAAAACAACATACACACACCCAGAAACCGTTTAGAAATATCCTCAAGTGAAAGCCTTGAGGAATTTAATCTATGTAACTTCTAAAAAACAAACCAAAAAAAACAAACCCTCAAAGGGACTGATTTGATCGCTGCCTTTAAATATTTCCACAGGGAGTAGAAATTTGATAATAGATGGCTCTCAAGGTTGGCAGAGAGGGTATAATACCATTCAACAGCTGGAACTCGAATTCAGAAAAATGTTAAGACATAATTAAAGAACAATTTCTGCAACTGTGCAAGTAATTAGCCATTGAAACGACTTATGGGGAACTAATGGATTGTCCATTATTGACTTAGACCCAAAAAAGGACAGAATAACATCTTAAACTGGTGGTTCAGCACCACAAGTCCATAGTCTTCACTGTGCAGGTCAGCCAAAATGATTTCTACCTCCCAATCTGACAAGATGATTGGTTTATAAATTCAGTAAAAAAGCAACAGACACAAACAACCAGGGAAGCCCTGGGGCAAAATTAAGAAACAGAACTGCATCATTTCCTTCAAACTGCTAAAAAAATTAATCATGTCACCTGCTTTGTTATGCTGTTTTGGGGAACCACACATTTATATTTGAACTTCAGCTACCAGGGCTGCCAAGCAACAGTTCAGCAAGTTCAATCCGAGAGGACGGGGAAGACGAGCACAACCTCCATTTACCTGTGCAGTACATTCCTCCACAAGACGCTACCCCACAGATAGCGGAGTAGTTCTCTTCTGTGCTACCTGCCTGGCAGCTTGCTTTCAGCTCTGCAGTTGTAGAGGTGATATTTGTAGAAAAGTGCAGCAGACTACTGCCACATAATTTGGGAAGGGAAAAAAATATATATATACACACACAAACACATGTGTGTGTTTTTGCTATGTGCCTATTAAATGTATGTAACACATTAAATACACAATATATATTAATGTGTGTGCACAAACTAAAATATATACATATTAGTATATAACGCATACATAAAATAGGTATATATACATATCTATAAATAATACATATTAATATATATAGTGTGACTATATTTGCAATGAAATCAAAATGTGCACCACCTGTACCTTTCACCATTCACCTATAGCTTGATGCTGCGGTTCAGCTACCTAGCTTGCACGTGGCCTGCATGCAGCCTTCCTATTTCTTAAGTTATTTGCAAAAAAAAAAAGCAAAGCAGGCAGAAGTGAGAGGCAGGCTTCACGCCGCCTCCTGGGTAGGTGAAATGCCAGCCTGAAGTAGTGGGGGCTGCTGCATGATGCTTTACTCCATGAGAAGCAGCAGAAGCACACGCATCGTCATGACTCGAGCTTCTCCGTTCATTCATCACTCGATACTTCAGCCTGGCCTGGCCTTGCTTTAAGCAAACAGGAGTCACAGTTCACAGGGTAAAACAGAGCTGGAACAAGGGAGAATGCATGCAGCACTCGATGTTATTTGTTTTACTTTTATGTAAATACTTTAACAGCAGTGATGGTTTTATTTGAAAAGTCAGGACTTTGTAAGGTACAAAGATACTTATAAGCATGTGTGCTATGACTCAGTGTGGCTGGCGTGTTTCCAGCTCTCTCTTTGGGTCTTTCCCAAGCACGCATCTCCTGACCCCATTCTTCATGCCAGGTTGCAGAAAGCAAAACAACAAAACACAAACCCCCTCTTTTTTCTTTTTCCAGCGCTGCAGCCAACACTCGGTTAAAATCACTGTGGCACCCAATGCCCTAAATGAATATGCTTTCATGGTTCAACAGCCCCCAGAGAGTCGTTCCCGCAGATGTAAGAAGGTCATTTTGAAGCAATGGGAAAAATAAACCACAAGCTTCTACCCTTTCCTCAAGGATATTTTTGAAGGAGAACTATTTCAAAGGGTGTTTTTTTTCCTGTGTTTAGTTAGCAACAAAACAAAAATCTGTCTTTTGCATGAAAAACAGACAACACATTTTCAGAGATCATATAAATTACTTCTCAGCTGAAGGACCAAAATGGAAATGTTTGTTTACTAGATTCAAGACCTGCAACAGATTTTTGCCTTTTGGCTGTATATTATCAATGGAAAACAGTTATACCTGTTTTTCTCTAAAAGCCAGACGTAAGAGAAATTGGTGGAAAACCTAGATACTCCTTCTGAGGCTGAAAGAGATCCTCTGTGCAGTCTTGGGCGAGTTACTACTCCTAAGTGCAATTAGCACGCTTATTCATTTACAGAGCCCACCTCGTCGGTATACGTATGGCATGGCATGAACCTCATGAGAAAGTGCAAGGTCTTACTACTATATCAACACACGTATTTCCCCCGTTGCGCTAGCAGAGGTCTCCGTTGTATTGCAAAGTCCCACTGACTTTCTCACCACCCCAAACACACACCACATACATAGAGGAAAACCCCGTCATGGGTGGGGCCCATTGGTGCAAGCTCCCTCTCTACATAACTTGCAGGAGCAAGTGGGCTGTTCCATGACCAGGCGGCAGAATCCTTTCTCACCAGAAACTCCTAGCAAAAGTTTGAACTTCCAGGGCAACGGTTTGAAACCAGACTCTAATATATTCAACTGAAGCTATATAAATAAAGATTTTTTGGCTCCTTCTGGCAGCTATCGTGCCACTTGGGCTTCTTACAGCCAAGCACAGCATCGTGCAAACTGGATATACCCATATATACCCACAGTAATATCCTTGCAGTCTTTTACTTACTATCAAGGTCCCTCCACTCCCTTCTCCTCTCAGAATACAGTTCACACTTATTTAATATTAAACCTTTTAATCAAGTTTAACTATCCAGAGAGGATGTAGCAGTTTCTCATTTAAAACAAACTGCTTATATTCAGTGAGAAAAAATAAAACCTCATGAATGGCTTAAGTTGATGAAGATTGATACGGCTTGGAGACTTTATAGTACAATGACTCATGCCTTCTGGAAAATGTAATCTGTTCTGTCTAGTTTAGGAAAATAGGTCATGTTTTAAAAATGTGCTAACTAACATGAAGAAAGGGGAAATTTTCTTTATTAATGGTTCTGTTATAGCATTTAAGTGTATGTGGTAATTATAGCAACTTTTTCCCTCATACTTTCAGAAAACTTCCCCAAAGGACTCACGTTACGTTACAGCTCCTGACTAGCAGAACCGATGTTAACATGGCAAAGAAACGATGGAGAAAAATAAAAATCTCTCCTTCTTCCTGCTTTAGCACTTCTCCTACAGCTTTCTTCCCCTGCAATCTCCTGTTGGTTTGAGCTTGTTCACTGCCTCCTGCTGCACCAGGGATTGCATTTCCTCCTTTCAGACTGAATTCTTCTAAGAGCAGCATGGGAGAGAAACACTCTGTTTTTTGGGTCACTAAAGGCCTCAGGCACTTTTGAGCCCAGTAAGCTTCAACCTACTCTTGCAAAAATACATTAGGGTAGAAGAGTTACTGTCGAAATTTCCCAACAGAAGTCACTAGTGTCTTCATACAGGCTGCCAGAATTGAGGCATAAAAAAATAACTCCTAACTTTACCTTAGGCCTAATAATGAAATATTTAAAAATAGTGTGGTCGTGTATTAATTGTTTCTTTTACATAAACTCAGAGGTCTTGGCAATGTTTCTGCACCTCTAGAAAACTACTACTCAATACGAAACTAGTGAAAACTTAAAAGACATCAACTGTTTCCCCTGCTGGTCTGCCAAGATAAACACTTTTTTTAAAAAAGGCTAAACCCAAACAAATTCAGAGTGAAGTCAGGTCTAAAGTTTCCTAATTTATCAACTTACGGCAGGACTTCAACTCGAACCATCTCTCACCGATAGCAGTGACTCTATAGCTACGACTTTCTTAGGCCAGGCCAGAAATCTAATCAACCATTTTGCAACCAAAGCACCAGAGTTTTGGGCTCTGATGAGAGCTGGCAACACATAGAAGCAAGCCAGAAAAGACTGAGGGTAGCAGAGTGCTAGAAGTAAGAAGTAAGAAGGTACAACATAATTATTCATATTGGGGGAGTGGTTTTTATAACTGGCTTAAGTGAATTCACCTGTCACTATGTGAGATACATCTGCCAAATCCAGCACTCGCCTTGATGTGGCCATTTGACCAGCTTGATTGGGGAAGAGTCCAAATCTCACCCCAAGACAGGAAAAATTATCCTTTTCAGCCAGATCAGTTCCCTTATTACTACCCACGTGGCCATATGGGAGCTACTGCTGGGGCAGAAAGAAAGGCAGGATTGCTCCTTTTAGCAGCCACCCACACTTGGAGGGATGCAAGCCCATCATGACACCAAAGCATGGCGGTCAACATAAGGGAGGGAGGGCATTGCAGATGGTATTCAGGAAATTAAAATCGCTTTGCTGTTGTGCAACCTCAAAGATCTCGTGGCATTTAGATGAACCATACCCCCTTTTTACACGATGAATTATTTACTTAATGAAAAGTAGTGAAAAGGAAATATGTGGGGAGCGGGAGTGGGGGTTTATCTGTTAGAGGGACAGGGCCTGCAACATTTCAGGTGGGTCACCACCTGACAAGGTACAATCCTGTGTTTGACCATCACTTGTAGCCAATTTATGCCCAAGCAAAAGCTCTGACTTGATAAATAGGTTCCTTATTTGGTGCTCTCTTCAAAAAAGGGGAACGTGTCCTAAAACGCATGTTGAATTCTCTTTGAAAGGGTATGCTGTATACAGACACATGCCTCCCAGCCAGAAATCAAAACACTTTAAGCATCCCTTCCCATGGAGGTGAACAGGTCTAAATCCTTCTTAAAAGAAAAACAAACAAACCAACCTGATGGGGGACACTCACGCTGCATGTCTTCACTTCTCTGAAACACCATGAAATAATGTATACTTATCTTTGATTACAGACGACTAAAAAATTACAGCTGAAATTGGATTAGAAACTTCTGCTGAAAAACAATTTATTGCATAACACAACTCTGACAGCCTGCGTTTCTGGCCACCAACTGAGCCTTTATAAAAATCTGCTGGGCAGCTGCCAAATCAGCTCTTTGAGTCTTGGCATGTCCGACATCTGAGACAGTAGTCAAGGCAGCCACATGTCCTGTGCCATCCACAGCCCTGCACTTTTACAGTTAAATGGTACCGTCAAAGAACAGAGTAGTACGAGCCATTAAACACACAAAGGTAAAAAAATCTCCTGCAGCTGTGGATCTGACAACTCTGATCACACTGCAGAAGACTGAGAGCCACAGCAGGATTTTTTCTTTTTCAGGATCTGGTATTAATTTGAACATAAAAGTAGCTTATTAAGAAGAGGGAAAAAGAGAAGCAAGAAATGGTAGCGAGCTCCAAAAAACCTCTGCACTCCTAGCTGAAAATCACTGCCATTTATAAATTTCACATTCCAAATATTCTTACTGTCTCCAGTTCTAATTAAAACTCTCCACTAAGTACACTTCAGATAGATACATAAAACCCAATATGCACAAAGAGTATTCAGCACCTCAAGATAATTAAATTCAAATATATACTTTCTAATTAATTTCATTTTGAATCAGTTCATATTTTTATAAGGTGTTCAAGCTCCAGTATGCAACCATATGAATACGGTCCAATAAAAAGTGTTTTCTGCAGTTTAAATGTCTGCTAATAAGATCTACAGATGTGAAGTTTAATATAGCTAATCCAATCCTGCTGCATATTACTAATTATTTTAAGGCCTTTTCCTACCCTCAGACAGAAAGCCTGATCCTTTACTTGAAAAATACTAACCACTTTTGCATGCCAAAATAGTGTCAAGGTAGTAGGGAAGAGAGAAAGACACAACTGGGGTGTTATAAATTTGCCTTCAGTATTTCTATGGGAATTTAAAGAGATCTAATTTTTTGGTACCTCACAGTGTCTGAAAGGTCAGTGGTATCAATATTTAGAGAAGCTGGAGTACTGTTGATGCATTTAGCATCTATCCTCACAAATACAACAGGACGCCAGCACTTATGTAATTTCTTTGATAGGAGTTTGGTACCTGGATGACGAAGCCTTGTCTATTAATAGGAAAAGATCTGCTGATCCATCTGCTTTCTAGGAGTATAGTAGTATATACCAGCAAAACCATGCATCTACCAATATAAAACTTACATTGCTCCCTCAGTGAAATAAATACACTAGCCCAAAGCCTATATAGTTTAGCTACATTATTTAATATACCTGTGCCCATCAGGAATGTGATGCCTTCACAGGCTTGAGGATGGGGACAGAGGTTCCCTTGCAGACTTGGGAAGGTCACCGTATCCCTGCTGGATGACCCTGTGCCCAGCAGAGCTGCTCACTCGCTCCCATTTAAACCTGTGCAGTACAAATGGGTTGGGCTGGCTTAAAGAGATAAGATGGGAGGTCTTGGCTCGTCTGACTCAATTTGATGGCAATGCAGTAGAGCATGCTTATATGAGTAGCTCCACCGTCAAACCCCTGCAAAAGGACCATGGCCAGCAGCGGGGCAAGTGGCATTGCTGGAGCCAGGGCATGACAAACTACCCACAGGGTAACTTGCACAGTGTGGACCTGCAAGTTTGCATAAATCTGACCCAAAGCAGGTCCAGGTGACACAAGAAGTCCCTTGCCTTAGCTTGGAAACGTTTAACTTGGTTTCCTCCTCTTTCACATCAGTCTACAGGATGCCCCTCACTCAGGCAATCACCAGGTTTAAAAGAAGATTAAAAACACCCAAAAAAACACCAACCCATCTTGTCATTCTTTAAACCCTGGAAGGGTAATGACAGAATCAAATGTGCTGAACCTATTGCTGAGAAATCTCAGGTTATTGGGACCTGAATTAATTTTACTGAACTGGCTGGGGAACTAAATTATTGTCACAAGCTCCTGGGATGGCCACGCTGATACTGCGCTAAGAGCATGACATGTTGATTTTGCTTGTACTACCCAAAAAGTGATATTTTTATCAGACACTTTTTGTCCTCGTTTACATTCCTGACTGGCAGAATATCCTTTAAAGCAGGGGTGTGTGGGTGTGGGGGTCTGTGTGTGTGCAAGTATCCATTGAAGCTGGGAGAATTAAACTAAACCTGTACTCTTCACTCGTATGCCAATTAAAGATGACGTATGAGGAGACTGTAAAGCTACTCTAAATGTATTTTCAGGCCAGTTTAGTTATATCAGCAAATTTTCTGCACGAAGATAAGCTATATAATCAGTGAAAACCTACACTCTAAAGCTTTACCAAGGTTGCCCTTCAGTATTAAATATATTTGACTTCCAAAATACTACCCAGCAAACAAATGATGGTATTTTAGTAGCACAGGGAAGAAATAATTTGAAATTGCAGAAGACTGCTCAGGGTACCAAAGTCAAGCATTTCAGAAAGAGCTGGGCTCAAGCACTGCTCCGCCACACACAAGCTTCAGTTCTTGCTACAATTTAAAACATGAGGGAGGAGGAAGAGAGAATGGCTACTAGCAACTCTCACATCTGGCCTGATTTGTGCCACACTGTATCTCCCCAGAACAGTTAAATTAAGATCATAAAGGGCAGCTGGGGGGGGAAGAAAGAAAAAAAAAAAAAAAGTTCTTTCTTAGGGAGATAGCAGGCTTTCCTAATTGCACAGAATGATTTTTAACACACAGGTGTTTCACAACAACCGGATCTGTGTTAAACTGATAAGGAAAAAACATAATCAAGTTTTGACCTTTCTGTGATCTTTTCCTTTTCTTCTTTTTTTTTTTTTAAAAAAAAAACCAACAAGTGTGCACGAGAACTTTCAAAACAACGGCACAATCGCCTTTCCTTCGCTTTTGCTGGTTTCTCGGCAGGCAGTGCTGGGTGGGTGCCAGGCGGCACAGCACCGGGGCAGGGGCGATGCGCAGGCAGGGTGCCAGGTGCCCATGCTGGCTCAGCTCCTGCGGCCAGGGGTCTTTAGAGAACAAGCCCTTCCACTCCACGAGAACTGTTTGGGTTAGCGTTCAATTCCCTCATCCCTCCTCCACTCCCTGATCAATGACAACATTCAAACTTTACTGAAGATATTAGAAGCACATCAAAGACAACCATTAAGCTTTTAAGTGCACTAATTGACATTTTAGCACTTACAAATCCATCTATGTGTTCTATCACTCAATTTAAGAGACTTGCTTCCCCGCCTGGTAAGAGTTCCCCATGTTTTTAGCGGGCAGAGGGGGATTTTCAAAGCTATTTTTTTTTCACAGACAGGATTTCAGAGAATTCAAATTACAAATATAATGCACTTCAAAAAGTAACACGTTTCACAAATTTAAGAGCTCTTCCATAAAAGCTGTAAATGGCATCACAGCTATAACTCACAGGCTTCTAAGCTCCAATGAATTCTGCAGCTGTTACGGCACGTTGAAGCCAAATCATTGTTACCTTCACACCACCACAACTGAAAACCCCAGCTATGATATTACAAACTGCATGGTGCTACATGGGGGGGGAAAAAAAAAAAAAAAAAAAAGGACAGAAAGAAAAGAAAAAAACGAACCCCTGGGTAATTTTGCAGCTCCTTCTTTCTTCCTTCCCAAAGCTCGCATAAAAGAGACACTAAAACTGTAAGCGACTACTTTAGGTTTTCCTACAGTGAGTATCCCACAACAGGATCCAGGGAAGCGTTTCAGAAGAGCCCCCCCCAAATGTTGTAAAATCAGAGGATACAGCACTCCCCACCCCAGGTATGGTGACTTAGAGCAGACAAGCTGCTACCCAGCGGCCAAGCCCAGCCTCTGATTGCAGAAGAGCAGCTCAATGACAGCAGGTCTGGACCCTTCTTCTATTACTGTCACATACCAACATGTTCACCTTCTGTTCTGTTAGAGAAATCCTCATTCAGTCCCAATATTTAAAGCAACAAGAAAGATCAAATTAAATTCTCAGGGTTTAAAGCCGTTCAGTTCATTGCTAGATCTATTTTAGGGTCTGAGGCTGCCAGCCACCCCCACAGAATCTGCACGCTAAACAAGGCTTTTGACAGGCTTGTTTATGCCTTCTGCTGCAATCAAAGGCAAAACATTACAAATCAAAGAACCAGGAGACAAATACAGTACTCTGCATAACAGAAACCTCAAAAAGCTAGCCAGCAGCAAACCTGCCGCTCACCGAGCCTGCAGAGCAGTAGAGATAATGCAGGAAAACAGAAATGGATAGTTCAAGTAAGAACAGGCTTGTGCTGTACATATGCAAACATCTGCAAGCAGGACCTCTGAAGCACACATCCATCAAAAGAAGTGGATGCAGAATCACAAGACAAGATTATTCATCTTCTCCACAAGTACCATGGGGGAAAAGTCCTAATTTAAGAATTTCAGTTTAAAGATTGCAGGGGACTTTAGATTTCTAATGATACCAGAAAAACACCCAAGAAAACAAGCAGGCATGGACAATGTACCATATTTCTGTGGCTGGGATTTAAACAGAAACACAAAGACTGCATTTTGGAACCTAGGCAGTTAGCTCCAGTCCATGCCTTTCCTTAGAGAAGGCAAAATTGTATTTTCTGTTCAATTCTTCCCTATGTTGAACACGTGAGAAGGATGGAGTCAGTTTTACTCAGAGACACACACTGTGAATTGCATCACCCATACTTTAGCAAACCCACCACATCAGGGGAGCATCTAAGATGTACATCGAAATTACACCCAGAAGAAATTTAGTGGTATGCCTTTGCTACTGTGTTCCTTTAAACCTTTCACCTCTTAAACTGTGAGTTCAATGTCAGATTATAAACATCATAAAAGCTCATAAAACCCAATCATAAAACTGCCAGCTCATTTCAAGATTATTTGCTCTTAGCCTTGCAAAAACATCATGAGCAGTATGAGAATTGCACCATCTCTCTGCAAACCCCAACCCCTCTTCCTTTGCATCAAGCTAAGGTTACTGCAATCATCCGTGTTCGTGTCACTGGGAAGGGCAGGCATTGTAGCCTTACCTTGGAGGTGGACCTTCACAGGAGAGCTTCACAGCACATCATTCACCTGCTAAACCATCCTGAGCAACATTCCTGACATCAGCTTCTGATGAAATCACCTGTTACTTCACTTTCCTCTTGCAAAACCTAGCTTTGCGTGTTACCAGCACAACTGACAGAGACACGGAAATCTCCTGCAACTGCAGCAGGAGCAAACGCCAAGTTCGGATTTTGGGGCACCTCTATAGACCCCTCCATCACACGCAGCAATATCTACCTCCAGCCTAGCCAGAGACTGAGCCACACAGCACAGCAGCTGCCCAGAGAGCAGGCAGAAGCACAGGCTGATAGATACCTCCTCACACATCATTAGCGTCAGGTGCTGGTTGTTTGCATTAGCCTGCAGTAGGAAAAGAGACAGCATTTCGTTATTTGGGCTGGGTTTCCTGCATGACCAGCCACATCATTTCACCTCTCTCTAGGGAAAAGACTGTGGGCTGGATGGAAGCTGTCTGTTAGCTTCTCTGTGGAAAAGGACAGTGAAATGAAATTGTCGCGCGGGTCTAGGCAGAGCAGAGCTTATCAACAACAGGTTTATGCCAAAACATTTGAGGAACTGGCTAAATCATATCTAGCATAATGTCAAGCAATGCCACAGTGAAGTAATGATTCTGAAGGCAGACTGTGATCAAGTCTGGGAGTTGTAGGACAGACCATACCTGCCCCACCTACAATAAACTCAACCCAATCTTCACACTTCAAGCACACACCAAACCACTGTTTTTTGTCTCTGCTGTGCACTTGCAGAAGGTGAAACAGGGTAGCAAGAAAAGGGGAAGGAAAAAAAAAGGATAATAAACCAAAGACTGGATTAAAGAGCAGCAGTACATTTTTAGGCATGGATCAGCTCTTGCAGTCTCTTGGCAGATGAGGTGGCAGCAGAGAATCATCCAGGCAAATTTAGGAGCTGTGTTTCTGTTTATTTTAATTTTCAGTCTATTGATTTTACTGTTTTGTGAGCTCACTCATGAGTAATATTGGAACTGGAGGCTGAATGCAGTGATGGACTGGGCAAGGCAGATACACCCACCCGAAGAGAGCATCTCCTCTGCTGCCAGCCTCTGCTCCCAGCAAAACAAGCTGACTGGCTACAGCCCAGCACCACTCCTGTGACACTGCATGCAGGCAAAAGATTAACCATCCATCATTACAGTCCACTGCAATTCCTTATCAAATCTCCCTGACAGATACAAGGAGGAGGGACAGACTGGTGATGATTACACTCCCTGTTGTGGGCAGGCACAAACTTGGTAGCTCGATTTTGCTACTGGAGCGGTCTTAGATACACTGGGCACGTGATCACATCCAGTCACGTTACACGAATGCAACAGCCTCTGGGAGCGGCGGCTCCAACAGGACGCAGGGATGGAGCTACACGTGCCTTGGGAGAACAGATCATGCTGAATCCTAATTAAATTTTTAAAAAATTGGTGTGACTTGTTTAAATGCCTTTGCACTGCTAGGTGACCTACTCCTCCCCGCGACTCCTGCATCCTAGCCATTGCAAGCTGCTGCATACAGATGTAGCAGCAATGCTACGGCTTAATCAGTCAATGTTTTCACAACACATATTTCAAATATTAAGCACTTATTGAAGACTTAGAAGTTACTGTGTAAATATTTGTATTATATTATACTGCTAACACTTCCTCGCCAACTGTGGAATTTTAAATCTATCTCCTCTGATAAAGCTTTATTTACATATCACACTGCTCTCGATACTCAACAAAGTGAACTGACTAAATTTACACCAACTCCATTCAAGGAGTACATGTCAGGAAAGAGCAACTCAATGATTTTTCGTCTCTGGTATGTGACTAAACTAAACCACAGGCAGTCACAAGGCTTGTTTTAGGTTGATGTTAACTGTTTTCACTAGGCAACAACGTTCATGGGGAAAGCATTGGAGAAATGCACCTCGCTCTTAAAATATCCCACAACCAGCATGGCCTACACCGAGAGCTATACACTCCCAACATGGAGTCTTAAAGTAAGTCTCTGCTTAAAATTTGGCAAACTGGTGATGCCCACAGACCTCACACCACAGTGCTGCTGCAGTCTGCTTTAGCCGTCTGAAGCGTTCCTAGGATGCTGGTATGCACCCAGACAGCACAATAGCCCCAGGGTTACCAGAGCTATCTCCAGAGGGGAAAGGCAGGATTTGATCTCCCCTTTTAAGGTGGAGGCAAGTGGAGTTCCTTACTGGTTTATTTGGGTCAGATTATCACCTCCCACTATTTTACAAGAGGAAGGCCGTGAGAAGCTGCTAATGCTCAGACAAGCAGCTAATGCTTGGGAAAACATGATCAAGACACAACCAGCAGCAAACGCAAACACCATTATTAGTCCCAGACAAAGTACCTTATGTGGAAAAAAATAACAGCCACCGAAGTTTTTTCACTATTTTTGAAAAAGATGACAGGTCTAAATGGGATGTTTTTCCACACATGCATTAGGAAATACTCACGGTGCAAAGCCCTTTTTCCTGCCCCTCCCCTCCTCCCCCCAAAAGCCCTAAAAAGCAAAAATGAGACTTTAAGGGACTCTGTATCGACTCCAACAGTTGATACCAAGTTGATCATCACATCAGCTTTGAAAAATCTGTGCATCTAAAGCACTTGCTGTATTGAAAAAAACCCTGTAGTGCAATGATCTGTTTACTCACTGAATCCAACTCGCAGATCTATTCTTTATTTTACATATTGAATGAATATTTACTCTCCGATTAATTTAGTTAGACTTGCACAATCATATGTTGAAAAGGGGGGGAAAAAATGGAGTTGAAGTCGCATGCTACCTTTCGACAGCTCTGCCAGCTGGAAATATGCCATCAATTGTCTGTTCGGTACGTGACACGAAAGCAGAAGAGCCTGCCTAATAGAAATTCACTCAATTTCACCATGTTTACTTCAGGTTTAAGAAAATGGCCATGAAGAAGATAGATTAAATATTTTTCCTTTTAAGAATATCCTCCTGTCTTATTTTGTTACAAGCTTTTAGCCTCATACCAAATTTATGACATTTCTAATTTAAAATGTTATGGAAACTGGAAGAACAAAGTAGAAATGGAAATATTAGCAGAATTTTCCTTCTTTTCAAAATCTGAACAGTATCATACTAAGAAAAAAAAGTACATCCAACATTCTGTATGCATTACTACCAAGCTATGCATTCATTAAATACATGTGCATTTCTGCTCTGGAGAAATATGGCCCACTTCCACAGAAAGTCAAAAACATACATAAACAAATAGCAGAAAGCAATAATTTTTGTCAGCTGGCTTATTCAAGAAACACAAAATTCAGTACATGGCACTTTAGCACAAGTCTTTCCCCTACCTTTTGCTATGCACAGGACAGGACAGACAGATGTACACACAAAGAAATACGTGACACATATTGCCCATGAGTTGCAGCATCTCAAGCTTCAGGCTGCTGAGCTCAAGCTCGCTATCGCTCACAGCCCTGTGACAGTGGGCCAATTTACTAGCCCCAGCCTACTACAGATAAATAAACAAACAGCACATTGTTCACAGACATCTGTCTTATTTTTTTTCCTCTGTACCACTCAAGAAATGCTACTAATACAACAATTACTTAACCATATAAATCTGAGGTTAATGAAAAGACCATGCTTTGAGTGACAATATCTACTTTGCTATCACAGAACTAACTCTTTATTCTCTATAAATAAATGTTATTATCTGGGAATTGAACTCTGAGTGGTGAACTAGTAGCTTGCTTTCTTAGATGCTTCAATACATTAAGTGCTTTGCATTATGGGCAGATCAACTGCCCATTCACTAAGAAAGGTTACCAAAGTGATGCTGTAATCTCATTTAGCTCCCCCAGTGTTTACCTTCTATGGCCAGACTAGGATAGCAGGGAAAAAACCGTGCAAGAATAAAGCTGGGACACACAAATGTGGAAAAGAAAGAAACAGTATTTACCTCCTAGGTTAGAGATCCTTTTGCTCCAGCTACCTCACCAACAAGGTATAGTGCCAAAAGTATGAAGAGGTAGAAAGTGATTTACAGATTGGAAACATTTTGAAATGGAGATAAAAAAGAAGGAAAAATCAAAACACTGTGAAGTAACTTAACTGTTAAACAATCTAGTGCATTTTACAGCAAATCTCATTGGGCAAAAACTTGGATTCATGACCAAAAATACACACATAAGATCAAGGCAATGAAAAGGAGGACAGAAAGGCATAAACTGCGAAGTTTGAAACCAGTCATTCCCTTTGCTCTTTTCTTTCTCGGCTTTTGCCCTATAACTCTTGCCAGGGATGACAATTGGGGAAGATCCCCAGAAAAAGACCTGCTTCCTGTAATAGTAAGAATACTCATTCCTGTTGCAGAATGGATTTCTGACCTGAAAACTGCTGGCACTTGGAAAATTGAGAGGGAAAAGAAAAAGCTCAATATTAACCTCCAGAAGGACTGAGAAGGGAAGGGTAGTAAGAGAAAAACAAACAAACAAACAAGATTACTGGTGAAAAAAGAACATATTTTGCCTCATCCGGTAACAAACGTGAAATACTAATGAAAAAGGAAAGTTAAGACAAATAGGACAAAAAAATTTGGCAGTGAGAGAAGGCTGACCAGATCCTTTGTCTTAGGCAAAACACCAACCCGGAGAACAATTTTTACCTTTGGACAATAACCAGCCTTCGGTGCATGGTGCTCTGTAAGTGGAGGCCCGCTGAGCGGGGAAGGGCAGGAGAGCAAGGCTGGGTGAAAAGCCAGCACAGTGCTTGGAAACCCAAGGCATGCATCTGAGCCTGCAGAACTAAGTATAACAAATGAAGCATTCACTGACGTAAAAGTAATATTATGATGTTGCATACAGTAAGCCACTGCTGAACGCCATGTCCAATTTCACCCACAATTTAACCATTTTTACGTGGACTTTCCAGAAGCTAATGCATGCTTGCCTACCTCTGCTGAAATCACCCCTTTGCTTTGCCTTGCAGACATACATCACTAGAAACACGGTTGGTCCAGGATAAGCAGTCAAGGACACAGCACCATCTATGATGCAGATGGCACCACAATCAGGTTCTATAATAAATCTTGTTCTAATTTAGAAAACAGTTTTAAGATCCCGAACACATTAATTAACTGGGACTAGGCGACGCGCTCAGGGAGAAGGACCCATCCCTACAGCTGCAAGCGTTAGCTTCTGCACAAGAGGATCCTGCGCACCGGGTGAGGGCACTGCGAATGGGCCAAAGCTCAGGAGAGGATCGGCAGCCACCCAGGCAGTGGGATGAGTTTATGACAGCGACTGGCACAGCCGGAGGTAGTTGGTGAGGGTGCTCATGCTCACATTGTAGAGCTGCCACAGTCGGGGAAAGAGGGAAGGACAGACATCAAAATGGGAATCCAGAAAAGGGGGCTCCCAAATTGTCCCCAGGAATGTGAATAGAAGGTGGTGAGGCTGCAGTCGGAGCAGTGGTCCTGGCCCAGGATGGGGAGACATCAAGCACAGTAGGGTATCAGGAAGAAGGAGAGCCATGTGTCTGTAGAAAAGGTTCCCACCATTTTCCCCCACAGCGCATCTCAAACACTTCAAACAGGTTCATTCCCTCAACTTTATGCTATGACATTTCTCTGTTTGAAAGAGAGAAAAAGACAAAGCATATTTCTGCTTGAGCTGAAACTCAAGTTGCTGAACTACCTTGGGAGCAGGTTGGTGAGATTTCACTTCTCAGGAACAAAGACCCGCTCGTCCCCTCGTGCCTTCACACAAATTCACCAGCAAGTCATGAGCTCCAAGGGTCACTGTGTCCAAAAGGCCACCATGCCTGAGCACCAGAAACCCATCCCACTACCCAATCCCAGTGCTGCTCCGCTCTCGAGGCTGGTTGCGTGGGGCAAGGAAGAGGCAGGGCACCCATCCCGCCAGAGCACCCGCTATTGGGGAGGACGGTGCACACAAACCCACTCTACACACAGACAAGCCCGCCTGCAGGGATGTCCGAGCCAGCATGGGGGGAATCAGCCTGGAAAGGAGGAGACAAAATGGCTTCACTTGCTTTTTGCTTTGTTTTTCCCCCTCTCCCTGTTATCTTTATTGCTACGTAGCTGAAAATAAAACCATTACAGAAGTTCAAAAGCAAAATCAATTAGTAAATGGAACAAGCATCTCTCCATTTTAGCCAAGCATCTTACAGGGCCCAGCTGCTGCATTTGAGCAATAAAAGCAGGGCTGTTTGTTTAATTACTCGTTTATCAGAATCAGGCTCGGGCGCTGCTCTGGAAACACGGGCACTCTCCTGTCTGCTGGCAGGGCACAGGCAGGGTGATGCTCTCGGAGCAGCTTCCCCGGCTGCTGCACCAAGCGAGAAACAAGTAAAAGATTTATCTTGCACACAGTGTTCATAGACATAAATTTGACTTAATTAAAACAAGTTGCTTCATGAGCAGCTGAATTAATGAGACCTGACTGCATGTGGACCCAGGCACTCAGCTCTCCCAGCACCGTGCTCCCCACTGGCCGACACGCGGCACCCAGTGGCCAGCTGCTGGCCACTGCTTCTCTGGGAAAGGCCACCAGCTTCCCTCCTGCTCCTCATTTCAGCCATGTTACTTGCAGGGGTTATCTTTGACAGTTCCACACCTCTTTCCAAGTTCCCTAAGATCTGCCAATGGACTACGAACCTGCAGGCGAAGGGCAGAAGGATGATGGGAGCACACCAGTTTACTCCCCCGTGCCCAGTGCCCTCTTCCCTCCACAGCGTCCTTGCCTTGCTCCTCCTCACACTGGCTCGCACAAGGATGGCCCAAACCCTCATGCTGGTCATCAGCTCCCCGGGCCTTCCACCAGCTTTCCTCCTCTCTAATAGAGCACACTGGATTTCTGCTCATGTACTTCCAGTCTCCACCGAGAACAGCATTCGAGACGGCTGTGAAGCAACTTACACTTTGCCATAATTTTCCCAGATTTTTTTCTTGCAACAGCTTGGCAGGCACCTACCACCATTACACTTTCAGGAAGGAGGAGGAAAGAGAGGGAGAGGGGCGAAGCACGTAATTGCTAGAAAACTCACAAAACCAGTGAAAGGACGTCTGTGCTGTAGATGCTGAGAATGGACTAGATGATCTCGCCCCTACAGCACAGATGCTTGGTCCAGCCCAAAATACTCCAATAGCACAACTGCAGATAATACCTGCAATTGTCTACTCCTGCAAATATCTACAAACTAAGTCAGAGATGTTATAATTTTATGAATGCAGCCCACAATTTTCCAATAGATTTACCTCCTTTTTGGTATATATTTTTCTAAAAGCAACTTATGGCTGTCGCTTTTTCACTTTTGGCTCATATAAGGTCCAGCTTTCTTCTTCTCAACAGAAGGGGAGAATACAACTTTTAAAATATTACACCAAGTTTATGAGCAAGGTGGCCAAATTTTACAAATCAAGTATTTTGAAATCAGGTGTTCCTTTTTAAAATGTTTCCTGCATATTCTGATATTGTGTCCCTTGCCTTTATGAACAAAGACAGCAAGTGTTAGGGGTATCTTAGACCATCTAAGGGGGCACATGCTTAAGTCTGGGTTAGCAAATCTTTCACATGTATTTCTTCAGGAACTAGAAACTAGGGAAGGATGCTGCCATTCCCATGAGCAACCCAAGACTCTTTTCTTTTTTTTTCTCCTTCATGTCAGTGAATCCTAAGATTTCATATCAATCAAGACTGCATAATTCAGTTTCTAACATAACACAATAACTATGAATTAGGATGCACAGATAGACTTAACACTGGCCTGCTTCTTCTCCATCTCTCTGTCAGAAGAAAATTTTTTTTGCTTTCCTTAATAAAGTGAACAAACAAAAAATCCATCACAACAATGATACCCACTTCAAAATGCGTCACAGTTCTGAGGTCAAAGAAACAGGTCGATTAGAGGGAGGGGCTCTTCAGTTTATTCTAGAATCTGGATGGAACTGAAAATTAAATCAGAACACCAGAATATCTGTAAGGCGGAGTTCATAAATACTATATGTAAGGGGACTGGTGTACATTCTGTCTTGTGACCACTGTCACAGTCAAGTTTCTTCTCATATACTTTTGTTTAAGGTTTCAGACCTGTTGTGGCGAGACAGTTTCTGGACAGGATTACCTAAGAAAGACAACCAACGCAGAATTGAACAACGTGCATGTGGCACACACAAAAAAACCTTCTGGAATAAAATATAAAAGAAATGGGTTTCATCAAATTGTGGTCTCCAAAAAGGAGGCTGCATGAGGTCACTTTCAGTGCACTGATCAGAAGAGTGACAAGTGACATCAGACTTGGTGTGCAGAGCTCATTACCTGCTTTACCACAAGTCAACTGCATTTATGGGAAGTTTCACTGCACTATGGAAATGCTGAGGGCCTTTGTAACAAAACTAGGATTCATCTTTCAGTTACAACAGGTCCAAACAGATGTCATCTCAGCAATATTGGAAATGTAAGGGAGGCATATCTCAAGGAGTCATACTAACAATTTGATGTTCAGCAACAAACACTGCAAATTCACCAGGAATGATTTACTATAAACTCAGGCAAGCAAACAGCTAGCTACCTAAAAATATGTCTTTTCCACTCTGTACAAATTTTGCTGTTTTCAAATGTACACCTTAAGTATATGAAAAGGATTTAAAAACTTATTGCATGAGAATTTAAATCAAGAACCACCATGTCTAGTGGCATCCACTGAAATGTAAGGTTTTAAGTCTTTTCCCGATCATTTTACCAAGACTAAATCACTCAAAACATCTAAAAAATGCTTTTCTTGCAATTCAGCATTACGGGTAAATGGCACAGCTTAGGCATTAACAGTCTTAGAGTAAGAAAGCCACATTAATAGCTGGATAGCAAGATCAGGAATCAACTGGGTAGTGTGACTGGAGAGAAGTAAGAAATCTGGGGAAATGAGGGCATCTGTCAAGGCCAGAGAGAAGACATTAACTATTACCTATTTCAAGGTCTCACTCCTTTCCTTCTGTCCCCTATTCCCAACCCTTTGCTTCAGCTGCTCCCAAACAGCAGCAGGGGTTTTTTTAAGAAAAGAAGAAAGTACTAAAGCTGATTTCACACTGCTGCTCCTGCTGTAGCTCAGAAAAATTCACAGCAAACCCTTTTTTCCTTCCATGTTGGAAATGTACTTGACTTGTAAGAAAATGCAGAACATCAATCACATCTAACCTGAGGACCGAGTCCTGCATCCACACAGAAGCCAAGGCCCTCGGCAGCCAAGAGCTTAGCCGATCTCTCGTTTAGATGTAGACCTAGCTCCCTCCAGACCCAGCTGTATGGAAAACGTCTCCTCTTACTCACTGTGAGCAACCAGTAACTTGTTTCTCAAAGTCTTAGCTGAAAGAACCTTTGAGACAGATCTTCACATATGTCTGTCTGATTCTGTAAAGGTTTCTGACTAATTTAAGTAAAAGTGGCAATACGGATGTGACAGCACAGGCTTCAGCCTCAGCTACCAAACCACCAACCACCTATTTTGGGCATCCCCAGAAGGCTCATATTCCAGTTGCTCGCCCAGGCTGAAACCTCACGCATTTTATTTTCTTTCACATATTTACACCTCTGCTGCTAGGTTAAAGCCAGAGTAGGCAATGCCTATGCGTGTTGAAATCACACCTTCGTGTTACTACACAGACACACATCATTACAAATGCAATCAAGTCAGGAAATGCAGGTACAACAGCCCAACCTCTCCTGTAAACACAACTGTAAATCAGCCTGTGTAATCAACCTTGCGTTTAGGGAAAACACTTTTTAAAATCCCACCTAGGTTTGCCTGGAACTGTGGTTCCACGCAGAGTGGGGACTCTCCAGCCCCAGCACAAAGGCTGGAGCATAGAGGTTGCCTCTCAGAGGCGGATGAAAACCAGACAGGCTACAGAGCCACTGAGGATGGGCCAAGGTATGCAAAAGAGGAGCTGGAGCTGAGGTAGTGGCAAGAAAAATGATGGAGGGTAGGCACACGTCTGCAAATCTGATTAACGTTACTGCCCGTTACTAGTAATGCAAAGAGATTTCTTACTGTGGAAACAACATGGTTAGAAACAAAGGAGGAGCCTGGGAAGTTAAGAACCAACTTAGGGATTCTGCAGTGTGGTTTCGGTAGTCCTCTACTACCTTACTGCTGAATGATAGTTGGCACTGCTAGACTAACAGACAGGCAGACAAAACCAGAAGTCCATAAGTAGGGTGCAACAAATTCTGTGTTGTTACACTTTAATTCACCTACAAATACTTACACATGGTATAAAAATAAAAAACTCACAGACACACCAACTACCACACACACACACTAATCACCTTAACAGCTGAGGGAGGGGGAAATGTTTTTCAGCCTCTTAAAATCAGAAGGCATATACATCCCAAAAGATGCACGGTATAAAATTATAGATTCTTTGGAAGTCAAAGGCAGAAGTCAGGGAGATTTTCATCAGTTGAGGATTTCACTGAGAAGCATATATAATACTCCCACGATGTCAGCAGAAGTGGATATGGTGGGTGTACTTAAGTACTTCAGCAGAAAGTCAGGCTGAAGGGAAGCAAGCAAAGTTAAAAAATTATACTCCTCTGAATATACACTTGCTACTCAGTAGTAATAGAGCTGAGTTTAAAAAAGAAAAAGAAAAAAAAAGTAATGAATTAAGAAGATATCACATGCATTTTATCTGCCCGGTAACCAAACTGGGCAGGAAACAGCCTGTTACGAATGCTGCATTCAGAAAAAGGCATTCAAGGAGCCAGCCAGCCCAGCCAGCCCTGTCCTCAGGCAGCACCAAGGGATCCGCACAGCCACGTCAGAGCGTGTGCACCCAGGAAGACCCACCGATTACAACACACTGGATCTTAATTACTCCTGACCATGTCTGTCATACGGCTGTGCGTGTTCACATCGAGAGCAGCATTTCCTTTAGGTCTGCATGGGAAGCGAAGGGGGCAGAGAGGAGTTCACCTCAGGCAAAGCTGTTAAAGCTTTTTTGTCTTGGCGAGTATGACTTTATCAAGTGAACTTTGTTACATACGATTACCGCCACTGGAAATCCCACGAGCTTTGGCACTTGTAAGACCTCTAGGTGTTGGCAAGGAAACACAGAAGGATGCACAAGATTAAAACCAGAGCTGGAAGTTGAAAATTGCTTTTTGAGTCCCTTGCATATTTTTTTTTTCCTTTGTTTAGCTGATCCAGAGCTGCAGTCCGCAGGGGGAAAAAAAAAAAAAAAGAAGTGTTGGCATTTTCTTTGCAGGCTTAATTTCCCTTTATGGTATCCTTCCTTTCATTCAGCTGTTCCACAGGAGTTACTCTTACGTCTAGCAAGCCAAGATCTATAAACTTTCTCCAAAACTACCTTCTAAAGCCGACCGATGCCAGAATCCAGCTTTATTTCTATGACAACTTTACTCTTCTTACTTTTTTTAATTTAAACCCAGCCTTTACATCAAACTACTTGCTGGAAATAGAAGAGTATTTCCAAAGAGGATACATTTCATCTCAAGGCCTTTCTTCACCAATCCACCAAATTAGGTAACTTATTACAAGGAACCAACCAGAAAGGCATGGTCAGCTAGAAGTCTAGGTTAAAAGGAAAGACATCTGGAATCCGTCTGGTTCTTCTAGAAGTATTCTGAATTTCCCCCCAGGCTTCAGTACCTCCAGACACTGCTTTATTAAAAATAGTACAAATCAATCCTTACATTTCTTTACCTTCTATCAAATGTTTTCTGCAATGGCATAATGCCACAAGGTCCCCAGGAAGTCCCAGTTGAAATGTTTCTGTCGGCAAGTCAGGGGGACCAGTAACTGTGTAGGACATGGACATCAGGTATCCCAACAGGGAGGTTGGGAGGTGGTGGCACTGCTACATGTTACAGCAAGGAGGCTGAAACTCATAAGCTGATCTGTAACTGTCCCCCAAGCCAGACCACAACATATAATGAGGAAAATCCCATTAAATATCATATTTCCTCTGGAAAGACTGGTTTGTCTTGTTTTTTACAGATACTTTCATAACTGATCCATGAAACAGAAAATACAGATTTTTTTGTAAAAGAAATCTAACTTTGGATGGTGGGAACATTTAAAAAACTGTGCAGTATTTGCAACTGACACACTGTATTTTTGACACTAGAAAGAACAAAATAATCTAGCTAACGTCATGCCTAAATTAGTTGGAAAGAGAAAAGGTGATAAATAGATTTTAATTTCCATCTAATGATCCACAGTTTATGGCCCCCAGCCAGATCAGCCAACCAGAAAGGTTACTCATTTTGGGCACCACAGTACATACCCTCTTTGACAGGGTTAGATTTACTTAGCAGCCCATGAAACAAGCAGGACAAATACATTTGGCTTATTACTAGAAAAACCTTGGGGGTGCATTGTTTAAGATCACAAATACTTTCAAATTTTAAATTTTTTTGTTTTCTACAGAAACTTGGTTCAAACATTCACATCATTGTATCTATCCATGAGACACATACTTGAGATTATTTTTCCACTCCCAAAGAGATAAAGTCTGTAGATGACTACTTTTCACTCAACCCGAAAGTGGTGGTCTGTGCCTTTAAGTCCAAAAAAACCCTTCCACCCCAAATAATGAAGCTAAACCTTTCCATTCAATTCTCTTTTCACCACAGCTGCTTCTCTTATCACTCCAGCTGTACTTTCCTCAGAGCTGCAACATGACGCTCAGGTCTGGAAGAGCTTAGAAATATTTATTTTTTAACACAGGGGTTTGGTGTTTTTTTTTTTTTTCCAGTAGACGTAAAAATACCAGGCTGGAATGATCCTTTACATCTTTCTTCCAGAACACTAGTCCTAGATGAAACAATGATTGCTGAATAGCTCTTTGTATTTTATAAATTTTCAAGACCAAAATCTGCCCGAGGAGGCAAAAAGACTGCAGAACTTTTATCAGGCAATTTCTATAGTCACCAAAAAACAATAAGCTACAGATATTTTATTATTATTATTATTTTTAAAAAAATTATCCATTCTCAGTAAGTTTCTGTGATGGAAAATTCACTACAGGTCTAAGGTTGCTAAAATGTACTAAAGGCAAAAAACCACTGCAGCTGAAAGAAATGCCTGAAAAAGTTGGGAAACCAATCACAATTTCTACTAGGCTTCAGAGGCTATGGGGCACTTAGCATTTAAGTTGAGACAAATGTTTCAAGAATCCTAAGGAATACAGAACATAATGGCAGTAATTTACATCTTGGAGTTAAAAGAAAGAAGGCATGCATGTTACACAGAGGGAAAACACAAAGAAAGAATTACTTCAACAGCTATGAAAATCCCTTGGGGAAATAGTATTTCAGTTTGAATGTGTTTCTTCCTATTTCTTTTCCCTTCTGGAAAGAATTACTACTTTTTTTTTTTTCTTTTTAACAAGTATACACATATAATATACACGTATGAACTGCATTTAAAATTGTTCAATAAAATTACTACATTAAAGAAACCACACACATTTCCAAGAGAATCAAGAAAGACAGACAGACCCTGTTCTCACAAACCAGAAATACTGCCAGATACACAGGATTGCCCAAAGTCACAGAACAAAGAAAACTCACGCAGATGAGCAACATGTGGCAAACCTTTAATCAGCCATTTTTTCTATGCGTGCTAACACCAGCAAAAGCCAGCACCAGGAATGTCAATATTTCACGGAGCAGAACAAAACCCAGCCCTGATAGCACGGGGGCATCTCAGAGTGCCAGCAAACTGCAGCACTGCACAAGCCAAAGAAGAAACACCTTCAAAAACATAAAGCATCTCGGATGACTTCAGATTATTTGGGATCTTAAAAGAAAATAATCAGCTCTATTGTAATTCAAACAAACTAATGGCAGGCAGTCATCCCATACATAGCAGCGTGCCTACAGAAGACAATTCATTGTGATACAGAGAGAGAGCTGGCTTGCCAGAAGAATTTGTCTCTCCTTCTCCCAAAGGAGGAGGACACCAGGAGTCCCTCAAGCACAAAGAAGTGACAAGCTGCAGGTAACTCATTCTCCTTCCCAAGGATCTTACTATCCCTCACCTGTGCCACGATGGGACACACACCCACTGTACGTGGGCACTACTCAGGAAGCCTGCATTTCCACCATAAGATCTGGAGAGATGCTGGGGACCATGTCTTGTCTTTGTCTGTGTGATGGTTTATCTGTCCTGTCATCTGGCTGGATCCACTTACACAAATGCAAAAATGCAGCCCCTCACCTTCTTTCTTCCCACCAGAAAGGCACCCATTAGATGATGGAGCACCTACACCTACATTTGGATGTGAGAGATGCGACCCCTACTACAAATTGAAAGGCAGGCTGGGGAGGGATGATGGCCACACATGCCCTCCTCAACCACACAGTGGCCAGAAGCTCATGAATCACCGATTCAAGTCCCCTAGTCTAAGGCTTGGCATGTACACAGACCCTGAGGAGCCACCTCAGAAAAAACAGGTTTGTTTCACTGGGCTCAATGGAGAACAAATCTGCAAGTAGGTTTGCCACCCCTTCGCATCCCAGACCCTCCCCAGTAAGGAGTGGGCAGCACAGTCTCCCTGTCAGCTTCAGGACAGCAAGACCATCTCAGAGCCCACCGATGTACTGGTCCTCCTCACTGGGGGCACTGTGCATACCTCCTCAGACCTCAGTCAGCTACACAATGGAGAGCCAAGACGTGTGCTTCTAATTCAGCTTACGCAGAGAGGTGGCTTTAGAAAGGACAAATTTTCCTGCCTCTCCAAAGCCCACAGAAAAATGGGGGGGGTGGGGAAAGTACTTCATAGATTTAAAAAAAAAAAAAATTACAGTGCAAGGGAGGGAGGTATCTGTAGCCAAACATGAGTCAAACTGGCCATGATAAGAGAGAAATATTTCATAAAGCTGCTGCTGGAACTTTTATTGTACTTTTTAAAATTCTCCTAAGGGCAAGGCTTTGTTCAGTTTTTGCTCATTAGATTTCTGCAGTTTCTACCCTATATCAGGCTATTTGACATTATAGGTTGCTCTAACCCACACAGAAACATCAGCTCTGCATCAGAAACCTGAAAGGGAGCTGCAAGATCAACAGTCTAAATCGTTTCTTGTGCTGAGGCTTTGTTCTCTCCTTTTACCTCTGATCTGGCAAATTAAATTCTGTTTAACCTTAGAGTCGATATTGTTACTGATTTGCATATACTTATTACAGACGCATATGTGGATTGTCTGAGAGTGAACATTTTTCAGAGTGATTTGATGAAGATTAAGGTAATTTACTCGATAGATGCATAAACATAAACTTTAAAAAATATTTAAAAGCACATTTCACTGTCAAAACCTTCGTATTCTTTAGATTCTAATCTATGTATTTAAGCATTAAGTAGACCTGTATTTTCAGACTCATAATGTTCTCATCCTCTTTTCCTCTGCACACTCTCAGCCATACTAAATATCTCTGTGAGAGCTTCTGCTGCCCATTAACAGCTCAGAGCACAAGATCACGGAGTTACTACAGCCATTTTAAATGGCCCAAAATCCGAAACAGCGCTTAAAAAAAACCCAGGGAACCTGATTAAGAAAAAATGGCTTAACATACGTTTTGAGCTTTTGTTTGTCTATTTTAATGAACAGTGCGCGTTGCAGGGGATGAAGACTGATTTATAAAGAGCCTCGGATGTTCCTGCACAGAAGGCAATCAGTTCCCAGTTTAATTATTCACCGTGAAAATAAAATTCCCTTTAACCATTTCAAACATTGCCTTTTAGTTTGACTTAAATGCCTCCTTGCGTGGCGTTTGCCCCTGCCCTGGTTAAAGGATCATGTCAGAAGTCTCGCTGGAGCCGCAAAAGAAGCAGGACGACCTATTGTACAGCAAGGTTAAATACAGCAGTGCTCCATTTACTCCTTCTGTACAGCTTATTATGTTGCACACTTCTGCCATTTAATTTATACCCATACATAAGTGGCTTACGCATTCCTTCATTAAACCCACCTGCCTACACCTTGCAAGCATTTTACCTTTTCATCTCAAGCTCTTCAATTCCATCCCCCCAACTACTTCTGAAAAACAAAACAAAACAAACATTCTCTAGCACTCTATTCATTGCATGATTCATTTCTGGCCAGCTTTTTATTCCATCAGTATTCCAAAATGAGCAAAATTGAACAGTTTTAGAGCTGACATCAGACCACCAAATTTTATAAGAACTGAGAAGTTTCATAATTATATTTTGTTCTGTTCTGCACCATTTTATTTTGTTTCTGTTTGACTATCGATGCACAGTGCAACAGAACATGAAAAGGTTTGCGAGAGCTGGGCTGGGTGATGTTCGTATCTTTTTTCCTCAGTAGTTACAGTTAATTTATAACCCAGTAACGTGCATGTCTCGTTCAGATTATTCCTTCCAACGTGCATTACTCAAAAATTAATTTTATCTTCCAGCAAGCTGCCCATAGAGCCTACCGGGGCTGTATATCACATAAGAGAGGAAGGAAGACACTTATTTGGTCTCTGGGCTATAGCCTGTAACTCCATGACTGAGGAATACAGCAGCGTCACAGGCTGCCTGCAGATAAGAAGAGCGCGGTGAGCTCCAAAGGCACTCTGAAACAACCGTGCACAGTCCCTCCACTCCTTTTTGGTGCAATCAAGGATGGACGAAGGCAGACGGCGTGGATGGGGCTGCAGGCTGGCAGAGAATGCAGGGCCGCAGAGCCCCAGGCCAAAGGGGCCACGAGCTGTCAGGGGCTTGTCAATCTGATGGGGTGCAAGCCCCATTTATAACCTTAATCCCACACAACTCGAAAGCAGGCGGTTTTGGTGTGTTGGGGTTTTTTTAAGTAAATCTCTGTGTACACTTGCAGAGCTCTATAAATAAAAAACATGTGCATTTATCTCCAATTAAACTCCTATGTAAATTTATATGCAAATTAAGTGCAACCCTCGGGCTCCTGGAGAGATGCCAGTTCAGCCCCTGGTACCGCAGAAGTTATGCGCCATGGATGTGAGACCTGCCATGTTCGACTTTAGCCAGGAGAAAGCACGGATGGTCCCACCCAGGGGAGAACGAAACCGGGAGGGTATTGCAGGTTTCAAGATTTCCGAGCATGTCGCATCTACACCATCAGAAAATGCATGCACGTCACTCAAATGCAAAGGAAAACACGAATAAATGTGTCATTTTGCAAAGAGCAGATTTCTTTCAAGCTCTGCTCCTCCCCTCCCCCTGGCTCTTCAAGGCTTTACCCAAGCCTGCACAGTAGGACCTAAAACCTTTCCATAGGCTATGGATACAGGTGCAGCAACAACACACCCCTAAAAAAACCAGGAAGACAAGCAGGCAGCTATAGGGGAAGAAGGAGGGAAAAAAAGAAAAGAAAAAAAAAAAAAAACCAGATTTCAAAAGCACATTAATCTGCTTGACAAGCCATGAACCACATCACCGCTCTAATTAGAAGCAGAATCTGGGGAAGCAGAGGGAACACAGAGGTGCAAGCATTTATAACAAAAAAGGGACTTATGATTTAATGACCTCCTCTGCTAGTTTAAAAATTAATGGGGCCAAATCAGATTAAAGCATTTTTAATACAAACCAGCCCGACATTTATCACTGGTGTTAACTGTAAGGTGGCTCCCCCATCATTTCAGCAGAATAAAAAATTCTGCTCCTTTTTTAACCAGGCCAGCTCCAAAATTAATTCTTAAAGGCGCCTCATATTTAAGGTGTTTCTGCTGTGGTTCAATGCATACTGCTGACTTTCAGTCTCAATCCCAGTTATTTAGGACTCTTCCCTGTCTGGCTGCTCCAGGCACAACCTGGAAAGGGAGAAGGGGAAACTCTAGCCTACCTTCAAGACAGTGACAGCAGTGCAGCTACCTCTTTACACACCTGCAGGTCAGAGGGTTTTTTTCCTCCTCCTTGTACCCCAACAACCATCACAACTGCTTCTTGCTCTGAGGGGCTTTTTTTTGCGTGCTTATTTTTGATCCAGGACAATGCAATGCTCTGTTTCACAGAGCGGCCCAAGAAGGAACTGTGCTGGCACAAGCCGGGAAAGCTGCAGACCCTGGGCTGGATGGATACGGTCAGCTGGAGAGAGGATGGCTGGCTGGATGCTGTCCACCCAGCCTCAGGGTGACACCAAACCCCCTCGCACGTTGCTGGGCACTTCCTCGCATCAAAACCTGCCTTTGATTTATAGCTTGCAATTTACCATCACCACCATGGAGAAAGGGAGGAAACGTAGCAAGCGATATCCTCCCAACAGAAAAAAATCTTTTTGAACATGGCATTTCTGCAGTGCTTTGAAGGCAGAGTCAGCCTAGAGAGCTGCATGTGCCAAGAGCGTGGGCTTCCACATTAAGCCTTCCTGGGGGAAAAAAAAAAAAAACAAACCCATCTTGCAAACACCAGTGGATGGCGAGGCGATGGCAGAGCTGCAGTCGCAGCATGTTCGTGCTCTCACTCCTCTCCTCCTGCCCTGTCGCTTTGGTTCTGTTTCAATAAGAAAAGTGATGAAAGCAATCATCTGAACCTCACTCTTTCTCACAAAAAATTATACCTGAGTTATTCCTTAGAAAAGTAATTTACTAAATTGGGAGTACAAAATACTGGGATAGTCAGTTAAAATACTGAAAAAGCCAGCCAACTGCAAACAAAAGTTAATTTCCTTTGGACAGGTATATAAAACCCCCTACGGTTTAAAGGCTAATGTCACAACTTTAAATAACTCTTTCAAACCAAGTTACCAAGACTGTAGAAAGGAGCCTAGTTTATAAACTCAGGTGATTTATTTCTCAAGCGCATGGGATTTGTATTTGCTTGCTTACCACTGAAGGTCAAATTTTCTTGAGGGATATGAGCCACTTACAGAGAAATATTCTAAATTCAAAGTGTATCACAACTTGAGTTTTACAGATGCACAGTGTCCATCAAAAAAAGAGTTACATAGAGAAGCTTTGAGCCACCGAATGAAAAACAGATTAGATCAATCCAACGTATTCCTGGGGTGCACAAAGACACTGATGAGAAACAAAAATGAATGTGACCCCAAATCTGGTATTTCGCTCTCTCCCCCGTCCAAGTATCAGAGTGTCTCAAGTCAGAAGAGAATCCCCTCTCCCTGTCTCAGCTGTGGCATGGGAGGGGGAGGGACTCTGCTTCCCAAAGGGCGACCAACCTCAACCCACCCACCGCTCCTGGCACACCTGGACCTCTGTGCAACTGCCTGTGCTCCATCTGTAAAGCACCAAAATTAAACCTACAAAAGCCTATTAAACAGCAGCAAGTAGTTAAAACTGCAGAGAAACAGCCCATTACACCACTCCACTTAGCAGGTAAACGGTCTTATCTCTTCCACTGCTTCCCTGGAAAAATATGTAAAGCTGAGAGAGGAGGAAAGCATAGGGAGAGCAATTTTTGGCAGTGACAACTGTCAGAAGGAGCTCAGTCTGAAAAGAAAGGTGAAAAGCTTTTCCTCACTTGGACCTTAATTGCACGAAGGGCACTTCATGTTATATATTAAAGCAACATCTATTTTTAAAAACCTAAGAATATAGTATCAGTACATACTGCCTCGGGGGTTACATCAATTTCCTGCTTATTAATTAATTGGCTTGTTAATACAACAATTTGCAGGCCTGTACTGCCTAGCGAGCTCAAGGAGCCTGTGTTCTCCCTGCCAAGATCAATGTGCATTAGTCTAAACCCTCTGATGTTGAGCAGACTCTGCTTCTGTCAAAGATAACTGAGAAGCAACATTAACTCTTAGAAACATCTGCTCAATATTGGAGGGAGGAACAAACAACACGGCACAGAAGTTTAACTCCAGAATGCCATCATTTAAAGGGTCGGATGAAACATCACTTGCAAGACCAGCACAAAAAATAAACCAAAAAAACTTTGCCAGCAATGCTATCAATGAAATATAAAAACAAGAGATCTGTAACCATCTCACAGGTCAGACATAAAAACCCTATAGCTCCTGCACTCTCTACAGTCTGGACCTCTAGATAACACAAACCTCATGTTACTGAAGTGTATCAGTAGAAAACACTCACCTGGCTGCAATCTGAACACAAATAAACCATCTTTGAGGCACTTCCCCAACACACCAGCTTTGTTCTCTGGGTCACATTGATATTAGTCCAATTAGGTCCTTTCACTGAGCACACATCAATTCCCAAATACTCATGGATAAATTTAAGAGGTGTCAGGATGCAGCATATTTATGCACCATTTGCCTCTGTTTTGCAAGGACTCACGTAATGAAGACTAAAGGGAAAAATTTAGCTCTGAAATCTCATCTAGTATAAAATGGGACTGCCTGCTAACAGCAGTTATGTGCTCCAGGAGCATGCTCCTTGCACTGCACCAGCCTCCACTTTATCCCTCTGTTCAAGTCTCAGTGCTGGACCAACACTAAGGCTTCACGTGGAGACTTCCCACCTCCTTGCTTAACTCGCCTGTTGGGCTTGACCCTGCGAAAAACCCCAGCTCTGCACTTGCACACATGGTGCCTAGCATCCTCCGCACAGCAGCCTCGTTGCTGCCACACAACCAAGGCATGGCATTTCCAGAGGAAGGCTTGAGCTTTCCAAGCAATTTTCCAAACTGAATGGGTGGGCTGAGGAGACACAAATCTGAATATGATCTTCCTACACATACAAAAGTATGCTCACTCTTAACAGAAGTAATGGGCAGAGTATCAACACTGCCCTTTTTCTACTTGCATCATTTTTCCAGCTCATTCCAGTAATGTACATTAGCGTAACTTTCACAACATTGTGATATTTTTTTTATATATTGCCTCAAAGTGAAACTATTATCACTTCCCTATATCTTCAAAAATACAAACGTTTAAATCAGTGCTTATGCCACTTAAATGAAAGAAGAGAAATATTTTGCTAGAGTGAAGCAAGATGCTAACAAAAAGGTCTGTATTTAATACAAGGAGCACTCAGTCCACTGTCATGCTAAAACCACTCTTTTTTGCTTTGTTTGGTGTTTGGTTTTTTCCTGGAATTTGAGCTCCAGAAATGGCTCCCACACGGCATGGTTAGAGTCAAGTGTCCTCAGCTTTTACCAACTCCTTTCTGTAGATTCAAACCAGTCTCCCCCCACTGACAAACAAAACAAAATACCCAATAGCCTTCCAGAAATAAACATGTTTAAACTTCACTTGTTTTCAGTTGTTGCTTTTAGCTCCTTTTTTTTCCCCATTAATTCATTCATTTACATAAACACCTTTGGAAGGAAAGCTTCCAGTTAAGATAAAAATTATGGGTATAGTTTCATGTTTGGCTTAAGCTGATCTAAACCCAGGCTGTTGCTGACAGGGGCACTCCTGCTCTCCACTGAATTATTCCTACATTTATTTGTAGCCACATGCTGACTATAAAACAGGAAGGAGGGACAAGCTGCCAGTGAGGAGGGGAGAAGCAGATCTCAGGCTGGCTTACATCAGTTGGGAAATCACATCCCAAATCCTACATCACAATCCTTGCATCTTTTCGGTCCCCCCACTCAGGCACTAACCAGCGTGAAACTCCAAACAACTCCTACAGCACCTCCACGCTGCCTCTACTCACTTTTATCTCCAGCAGCAGCAAGATGTTTTCTAGGTCAAATCCCCAGTACCAAACTGCCAGAAAGGCAACAGTGTTTTTCTCAAGGCCTTGGCTTTTGTAACCTGCAATTGCGCAGGGAAAGCAGCACATGGGAAAACCCAGAGAATAGAGCACAGAGGGTGGGCAGCCTTCCTCCATCTGACCCATCCTGAAGGGACACCCTGTCGAAAGGAGAAAATGTGGGAGGCTGGATACAGGTTGCACAACCATGTAGTAAATGATGAGAAAAACCTGACAAAGAGGCAGCGTGTGCATGTATGTGCTAAAACATCTCTTTATGGATGCCTGTATATAAATGCAGTTATCTGCTCAATAGGCACATTTTCACATTATGGGAAAAAATACAAGGGCAGCCTGCTGTCAATGTTTTCACTAACAGCAGAAGAGGAATTACAGTATCAATTATCTACCAGTCATCCAGATTTTAACCCCAAACTTCCCCAACTCTGGACACAAACGAAAAAGCAGAGAATTCTTTGCCATGAGAATCAAAAATTTAACTCACCATTTAAAAATGACTCAGTAGTGAATAAATTCCTCCTAACTGTGTGTCAAACTTTAGTCTCCAAAGGTAATTTTATGGATGAGACCAAAAATCACTTCTAATAAGAATTTCAAAGGTATCACTGCAAAAAATTAATTATGAAGTCATTGCACAGAAGCAGACAGGTTTGTTTTTAAAATATTTGTTATCTCCCTCTATATTAAAACACATAACATTTAAAAAACTGTGTAGATTGTCCTGTCTTTCATTCCTTCTGGGCCAGTGCACCACGGGACAGCGCACAGACCAAATACAGTAACAGTTTTGCTTTCGCAGCACCCGAAGAGGAGATGCAGGAGCTCTTTCACTACCTAACTGCCAAGGAGGTACTTCATCACAGCTGGGCCTGACCGGGCAATGCACAGACGGTTAAGTGAACCAAACAGAAAGCATGAAACAGACGTTATTTTCAGATCCCTAATCTCCATCAACATTACACATTTCCTTAAAACTGCCCCCAAGATGCAAACAATGACTTGAACCCCACTGCACGAGGCTGCTGCGCAACACAGGAATGTTCACAGTAGGACAGGACAGAGTAAAACTAGGTATACAGAGCTGTAAGGCGGTGCAATAACAACAACAACCACCACCAGATGGGAAGGAAGGAGAGTTAGTGCAACAGCATCACATAATAAGGCTAGCTATATAAGCATTTTCCAGGGTTTGGTTTGATAAAAATGCCATTCATCTCTATATATTTTTATATATGTATATATATTTTTAATATTTATAAAGGAGACCTATGTAAAATTATAAACATGGTATATTACCACTAAGTCCCTATGATACAACGCTGCAATGACGCTAGCAAACAAGTGTAAGATGGCCAACTGAAGAAAGGCCCTGAGGACATCTGGAGGAGAAGGCTGTGATCTTAGACATTCACCCAAGGATGATGGTTCGCATGCACAGAACCAGGCAGATATGGGGTGCACACACTCATGTGAGGTGCAAGCCAAGAAGACAGTGGCCAGCACTATTACCAGGACATGAGAAAGTAATACTCTGCTGCCTTCCTATAGAAATTCAGGGGGGAAGAAGGGGTGGCACAAACCACCTGCCCTGCAACACAAACTTATGTCACGATTCCTTGGGGGACAACAACAAAATGGAGCTGCACTGCAGTCCATCTAAAATACAACACACTTGAGTGAGACTGAGCTGTACAACTTGGGTACTGACCCCAAGGCCATGGACTGCCTGCACTCAGAGGAATGATGCTCCAGAGTTTCAGCCTCAGGAGTTTAACCCAATTGGTGAGGAAAGCACCATCCCCTGGCAGCCTCCCCCTCCTCAGCCATCACCACCTCTTATCGGAGCAGTTAACACCACCACTAATTAACCCACAAAAACCAGTATCCTGAAGAAGACACAGTCATGCAACTGGAGACAAAGTGCTAAATCTCCAAGTCACAAGAAAGATGGGAAGAGAAACCACACTGGCAGATGCAGCCCCTGCAGCAGTAGAGGAGAGTGAGACAGAAGAAATAAGCCAAATCATTTCTCAGTCTGAGGGAGTATACCTACAGGTATATACCAACATGTGAACTGATGCCGGGATTGCTTCAAGGATGTAAAACGCTACCAAAAGTCACCTGGGTCTCTACAGTAAAGATTACTAGGCATGAACTTCATGGCTAAGTAAGAAGGCAAAAATAAAGAAAAGCAAAAGATAGGAAACACTGACGGTCTAATGGTGGATATTACCAAATGCTCTGCCAAAATTATTTTTTGCAATTGGCTGGAGACAGTTCTTGCATGACTTGCCCTCTTCAGTATATACACTGCAATTCCCTTTCCCCCACCCCATAAACTAGGAGGAAAAAAAAAAATGATCACTCTAGTTCACTGTTGTATCTCAAACAGGGGATCCCAGTGGATTTGTGAAGTGAGCCAAGCTGTCCTTCAAGCATGAAGCAAGGGTTTAATCAAACACAAGGTGTGCCAGCTCAGCGGAAGCCTCTCTCACAGAGATTACGTAAACTTTTTAAAACACTCATAGGAAAACACCTCAGAAGATTTAGAGGATTTGTAAATTGAATGCCTGATGATACCCTGAAGGGAAGGAAGACTTAAAGATAAGATGTGGGCTTGACCTTACACGGAAGGCATCCTCCAGCAGAAGAGAAAGCACCGTATTTGAGGGAGAGCAAAGGCAACAGGATCCCCAACATTTTGCCATCGACTGCGATGAGTATCACCGAGAATTCAATTTCCTTGTGTCCTTATAACACAGAGAAATAGAGCCGTTTTAATTCACTCATGTCCAATAAAGAGCGAAAGACATCACATCAGCTACCCTGGGAAGGAGCCCTTGTTAAACTCTCCCTCTCAAAGAAATTGCCCAACCGACACCTCCACACCTTGCGATGCTGGAGGTGCCAGGGGAAGTACAGGCTGCCTTTCAGTGAAGTCCGCCACAGCCAAACCATCTCCCAACCTGCCTTCCAGACAGTATTTATAACCAGAACACACAGTCTTAACGAAACATTTTACCTTTCAAAATATGTAATGTTTTCTCAACAGAGATGAACTGAAGTGTCAGGTGTTTCAGTGTCTAGCCTCCTGCCAAGACTGATTTGCAAATGCTCTACTTATTGAAGAGGCTCCAAAAAAAACCTCTTTTAGGACTGTCTTACTATATATCCAAATTCTCTTTAGACAATCAAAACGATGTAAGCAAAACCAGTATTCCTCATCTCAAATCTTAGACAATGCCCCCATGTCTTCCTTAAAAGAAAAAACCCTGAGTAAAAGTAGAAGAGTGCACAAATCCAAAAGTCACAAAGGGTCAATCTCCAAGCAAACGAAGCAAAGCTGTATTTACAAAGTTACATGGAAACTAGGGATTTTAAACATTACAGCAGATTGACCGCAAGTATTAATAAAGTTTGTGTTGTGCCAACATTCCCCTTATAAAACTCGTATTTTCAGGGCTATGTTCCACGCCGACCACATCGTTCAAGATTTCAGTCCGCAGTGCATCTAGCAACGATATATTCAACACCTGGGTATCAAAGAATAAAGAATAAGTCCTTCCCAGTTTAAATAATAATTAACAATCCTTAATTACTTTGTCTAAATGCCCAAATTCTCACAAATTAACTTAAGCTACAGTTGTTAAGAGATTTTCAGAGCTGGTTCCGGGCAAATTTTACCTCAAAATTAAGGTTTAAGAAAAGCAAAATGTTTACTTTTGAAATGTAAGGATTTGCATTGGAGGCTGTACTTGCAGACCAGCTGTTTTGATACTACACTACTGGGCCAGCAGTATACTGTTGAAAAGGCGAAAAAATATTTTTAGTCCATCTGGAAAGATACATGAGAAGAAATCAGCAACATTACAAGAAATAATAAACGTCTTCCAGTATAATAAGATGAGATAATTCTTGCTGTTTTCATAATTTTCTTTTAAAATACCTTAAAAGTGAAAACATCTGCCACACTCTGACAAAATTACACAGAGGATTTATATTGCTAGTTATATCAAATATACTCATTTTTTAAAGATGTACTTACTGCGGACACAAAACTCTTCCATTTAACATTTAATATTTTATCTAACACCATACACGAGGACATTTCTGAAATACTCAAATGTATTATTTCCAAGTAGTTTTCATTTCAGCCAGCATGCACTTGCACCAGCTATTGAAGCCAGAGAGCTGGAGCCTACACACAAAGACCTTAACAAGTTGTAACAGTCATTTGAAAAGCGCTGTATCAAGCTGAGACACCCCGCTACTTTTAAACCTGGCCTATGCTTCTTCTAAATAACTTATGTATTTTGTAGCCTCTCGCAAACAAAAAAAGGAAAAGTTTAAAACTAAGCTGGCAGGAGAACACTGGAGAAAGAATGGTTGATTATAACACAGCTTTGAAGGAAATGGCTGGAGGTAGCTTCTGCTGAATTCAGTGAAAAATTTCAGAACTGGAAGCACTCATTCAAGATGCAGTATTAAAAAAAACCCAAACCAACCAAAAAAACCAAACCACACAAACAAAAAACCCCAAAAAACAGATGAGGACCCTTAACATGAGCATACATTCATGACCTACACCAACTCAAGAAATGTCACAATAACCCCTTTTTATCCAAAACCACACCTGAATTATTCTGTGGAAATAACCCACGAGGTCCAACCTCTGTATGCGTACCTCCCCCCATGCACACCCCCTCTCCCCAACCATGCCCTGTTTATGAGCGAGGTGGCGCACACATGGACAGAAAGAAGATTAATTCACTGAAACCTGGTTCACATCACATGGATCTGAAGAGGCGGTGTGAGGGAACTCAGAAACCACAAACACTTTTTGTTGGGCGGGTTTTTTTTCTAAAATGCATGCTGAAGCCTACACTAAACCTCCCCATTAATTTACCGAGAACATGTTTTGGAGTTTCCTTGTAAGACAGACTTGTGTGTTACACCATTCACACAGTTCTCACAGAAGTAGCTGTGTATTAGCATGCTGCGCAGCCCAGGCTGCCTAACTCAAATGCAGAAGTCTGAATTTCCTTCGTGTCCCACCACCAACCACAAAATGTCCAAGGGCTCTCCAATAAGTCGATGACATGGAGATAATTCTTTTTTTCATGCAAAGTTTTTGCATTCTTTTCACTTCTTTTCCCCACCCCACCCCCCTTCCACATTTCTGAATAATTTGGGGCATATGAACAGCATATTTGAGAGGAACTCAGCTATTAAATAAAAAATGGAAATAAATATAAAAATTTAAAGTCTCTTCATTAAAGAAGCCCTAGGAATTTGAGCTATTTAGCTTCCTGAGAGATAAAAGAAATCTCCACCGTTTCAAATTGCAATTTGACGATACCGAACTCTCGCAAACATATCCGGAGGATTTATTCCTTTTGAAAGGGCCATTGCTGAACATACCATCTAAACACTGACGCTCAGAAGCCCCGTGGTGACTTGGAGGCATGTCAGCTTAATCCTGCGCCAACGCAAGTGGCTATTCTCACTCTCAAGGTGTCACAAGTACTTTCTTGATCCCCAGCACCAATGCCCTGCATGAATGCCCTCACAGGCACCTGAGAAGGTCCCTGGGTAGGGTTTTACTTCTGCTGCAGTTCCAAAGCTACAAACAAGGAGCTGCTACTGCTGCGGCTGGAGGCAGAGACAGCTTCAAAAGTCCTGGCCAAATTCAGCACACAGTGCCCCTAATTACCACTCTGTTTTCTTCCAGCTATATCCCCTTAGGGTTTGTTTTTCTGAAATCGAGAAGGCAGATGGAAACAGTCTGAAACAAAACCCTGTCCTGCCCGCGTTTCTGCACCGTACACCAAGCTGCTGCAGGTAAAGCACGTATTGATAGACGATGATGGTATTTTTGAAGCTGCCACTTATCTGTTTAGATTTGGAGAGGCAGGAGTTTGCCTGCCTGCAACTGTCTGATGTGTTGCCTTTATCACCGATCTCCAGAAAGGATGCATAAAAAACTTAAAAGTCATGCACAATGTCTTGCAGAGGCATTTCCAGCTTCAATGTTTCAGCTACAAGCGTTTGCTTTGTCTGTTCAAGTGAAAAATGATCCCTCATCCTACAAGCTGGCAAAACTATTTTTCTTACTTGTAGCTTTTGCTGCCTTCTCTTGTCAAGTCTTGCACCTTTTCTTAAGTCCATAGGGTTTTGCAGCCAAGGACTTCTGCAGGACTCCTCCAAACCAGAAAAGAGGCTCTTTAATAAATACCATTTATAAACATAAATGACCCAAATTTACTTCTGGATAATGGAATTTTTATGTGTATATTTTTAGCAAGACTTCAGTCCTAGGATTACATTGAAATTTATGTAGGTAATTACCATCACTGGAGAAAAATACAGGATAATCCACATATAACAGCTTCCTCTTGTAATTGTAAATACTGGCCACTGTGTCCTATCAAGAGTCGGCCACACAAGTGGATAACTTAACCATTCCTGTACTTGCGCAGGATGTGCGCAAGGTGGTATTAATGAGAGAAAGGGCCTGAAGTAGAGCTCACCAGAGCAAATAAGCTCCTGACCACACAAGTAGAAAATAATTAAAACAACACACCGCTCTAATTTGGTTTTTGGGACCAGATGGCGGATGCTCCAGCAGCCAGTGGGTGAGACAGCAGCGATGCTGTGACAGGGCAGGGAAGAGAAAAGGTAGCCTAGTCCAGGCTCAGCATATTTAAATACCTGAAAGGTTGAAGGTAGCAGTGTCCTCCTGAGCACAAGACCTCAGAGCAGGAGGCTATTTCAGGGCAACCCATTTCACTTGGGCATGCCAGGCAGGAGTTGGCTGCCTGTTAAAGTCAAGCCACAGTGTCTTAAGTGGAGAGAGAAATGCATGTCCTATTTCCAAACTGCTGCCTTTAGAGTTGAGTAATTAATAACATGCACATAAGCACAACGAAGGGGCTGGAGGGTGGTTTTGAGGGAAAGAAAAATCCTTCTGAAAGGCCACTTGAGTAGAAGAGCATCCCTCAAGCAGAGCAGGGTCAGGCTCAGCCTCTGCGCCGGGGCTGTGTCACCCTCCTGTACCTGCTCCTGCCAGAGCTTACCTAACGCAGGGAGAAGAAATCAAAATGGTAGCGTGACCTTCACAGGCTATGGACAGCATGAATGCAGTTTAACCCCAGCATTAAGGATGAAAGCCTCTGCTCATGAAAGGCAGGCATTAACTAATCTGCTTACCCGTACAAAAAAAAAGAAAAAGCCACGTACACACCAAAAAACACACTGTGGTTTACGGTAAGCCTGCCAAGAATGTAGCAGCATAATCATAACAGAGTTTATTTCAACACATCATCGCAATCATGCTTAAACATTGTTCTTTGTACCGGAGCAGGCATGCTGTCAGTTATCCCTCTAACGCCTATCTGCAGAGGCACGGAGGCTCCGACAGCTCCCACGCTCCATCCTTTGCTGCATTGTGCCTGGCCAGGGCCAGCTGACCAGCCTCTGGGAGCTTGCCCCGGCCCCCCTGCAGCAGTAATTGCAAGCAGCCATGCAGTATAAATCAGAGGTTGGAGCCACATGACGGAAAGCTGGGGGTGGGGAGGAGGAATTACCAAAACAAAAATTAAAGAGCATTTGCTTGCACACATCTGCCAGCCCAGTCAACTGAAGGAGCAGGAGGAAAATAAGGCATGACAGGAGGGGAGACCATCATTCTTCTCCCCTTCGCGAGTATTTTCCTTCTCGTATCGAGCCTGTTCCTTCCTTGCCTTCCGACTCCTTCGCATCCTACATCTCTAACAAATACACCCCAACTGAAACACAAATTATTGCTGAAAGATTTTGGCATATAAATATTTCAACTATGGACATGGCATAAACATATTAAATAATGTTCCATTATCTTCCTCGCATAGAAATCCCTCGCCCTTGGTCTCTTCAGTCTCTAAATGAATTTGCTTTCGTCTAGTCAGCAATGCTTTTTGGCTCGAGTTTAATTAAAATTTCAACCAGACTATATGAGAGAGATGGTATCTTTCCTTTCAGAGACGGAAGACAATATCCTCTAAGTATTTCATATCCTCATTTCTTAAAATCAGCTCATCAGAAAACCACACTCCTCAGCAACAAGTGTTAGATTATCTTTAGCCACCAGCATCAGCGTACTGAAAGACTGAAGCCATTTTATTGCCTCACTGAGATTTTATTGTACATTTCTCTTTTCTGGTGGATTTATCTGCCTTATTTTTTCAATGTTATTTTATTACACCAGTTCCGTCTGTTCAAAGGATTTCTTAATTACGTGCAAGGTTCCCAAATTAATACTCTACCTTCAGGTTTCATAAAGACTTACAAGTATTCTGGGCTCTGCTCCTGTGAGGGGGGGTTTGTTGGTTTTATTAACCTTTTGGTTCAGCCACACAGTTGACATTTTTCAAACTCTCCTCTATAGCCACAAGAGCTAGAAACACTGATTTCAATAGCATTGGAATCCAAAAGACTTCTAAAAACCTCCACAGATACCACGCAAATAGTTGAAACTGGATTTCCGCAGACTGATTTTGCTTCTTTCCTCAACTCTCCTCAGAAATACCTTGTTAGGGTGTACCAAGGCACATGGGTGCCAGGTCTGAGGAACTCTCTTAGCTGGGCCCAAGCCACATTTCTGTTTCCTTGGTCCCCTTTCCTGCATCCCATGGCACATCCCTCACATGAAAAAAGAAACCCCAGGATCCTCACCTGAGCCACTGCAGTGGGACACATCTCTCTTTTGGAAGGGAAGGAATAAAGGCAAATAAAACCATCAGCGCAATCTAGCTGGACCTCCAGTGGGAATGTACCAATTTACAGGACATGCCGGAGCCCAAATCCAAATGCCTGTATCCAGCTGCGTTTAGAGGAGCCTCCCCACCAGAGTCTCAGGTGAGCACAGAGCTCTGATTAATACATCCCAGCTCCAAAAAGAACCACCCAGCTGAAAAAAAACCCTCTGACTTTTAAAGTAAAAAAACCTCAATTCACTTTTGTATTAAATGCACTCAAACATCTGTGGGGTGTGGGGTGGGTGGGAAGAAGGACACAATGGACGGACTCACTCAAGTTCAATCAGGATTTTCTAAAAAATAATAATAATCCTCAGCAAACCAAATTCTTTGTAGCAATATTCATGAAATTCACTGTTTACTATCACATAAAGTATTTGCATATTTGAATATTTTTTTAAGCTATTTATTGATAGGACTATTTCCTCACTTGATGAGGCAACTTAATTATACTGCATAGCAGAAACTGCATGTTAGGTTGCAGGGTTAAAGCTGCCACATCAATAGATCATTATCAAATATACAATTTTCTCATTTCTGCTGTTGATTCTAGAGAGCTGAAAGTCAATGGATAACACCACTATTAAAACTGAACATATCCATTTGCCAAAGACAATGCTGGCCCATTCATCTGCCCAGGATCCCTCATCAGGAAACAGGCTGGTGCTAAGGCAGCTCCCAAGGACACTTCAAGGGAATATTCTACACACAAATTCATGATCAAGATTACAGCCCTAAATAATTTTCTTTTGATTCACAGATATAATGCAGTGGAAATTCACTGTAAGGTAGAGGAAAAAAACCTTGTATTTGTATATTTGCACACAGATATATGTGCAGGCATTGCTTTTAATGCATTCATTTTTTAATCAATACTGAAGCAATTTTCTTTTCCTTAAAATGATTCTGTAAAAATTAAGTTGAATTTCAGATGGTTGGTACTTTCATCATTTTAAAGTGGACAGGCCTCCCACTTATGCAAATCTTGTTCTTTTACCACCATCACCACAACCTTCTGAAAGCTATTAATATTTATCTTAATGCAAAGCAATACGGTCAAACTACTGTTTCCCTCAGAGGCAACAGAGTCATTCATCTGCTTTTTCTACCCCTCCCTCCGAGGTTCTAGACTGCATCCTGTGCCCCTTGTCAGGACGGGGACCTGCAGGATGGAGATCTTTGCAATTACCATCTGCTGCCACTTCTGAGAAAGACCTCATGCAGGAAACTCATGCCATTGACCTCATTTGATCCAGGCGAAAAGTAATAACGGAGCTCCTGTGGCTAATTGCCAAGAGAGAAACACTTAAAGGACTTGTTTCCGACATCCTCCTCTCCTCTGATGAAGATCTAAACCAGCAGCTCAAGACAGGCTTCTGATTAGATCAAAGGAGAAAACATTTCATCTTATTAGCCACATAGTTTCATCTTGTTTATGAACCGCACCATAATGGACCCCAGACGAGTTAAAATACAGTAGCTCACAAAAAACCATGATTATCAGAATGTGATTATTTGCTTCCAATATGTATCTTTCTAGTGAGTGCTTTAAAATATTTTCTGTTCCCAACTTCACTGGCATTAGCACAGATTAGCATCAGATTTTCTAGTTTACAACCTCACCAATATTTGAAAAGATTGCTTCTGTAAATAACCAGGAATGTTTAAGAAACCAGTTTACTATATTTGCTATAAAGACATGATATTAGCTCAACAGGAAGCAATTATTTTTTATAAACTAATTCCCCCACATCCAGTTGTCTAAATAATGCAGAAAATCTTTTGTATATAAAAAAAACATCCAAACACTGTTGCAAAACTGATTCTCCAACTACCAGTGTTCAGACTGTGCTGTATAAGGTGAGGTACACCAACATTTAAGCCATAAAGGCATCTTCGACCGATCGCAGCGGTGCATTTTCAGAAGCCACTTGCCCCAGCTGAAGCTGGTTTAAGCAAACCTGGTTGGTTGCCTTTGCACCGCAGAGGAGGTACAGTTGGTCAGCTGTGGTTTTAAACTGCTATAATGTAAAGGCAAGGTAACCATGAGGCAGCAAAGGCTGCAAGTCCTTACATTTCTCAACAGTGTAAACCAAAGCTCTCCTCCCCGGAGGGACAGGAGGCTGGAGAAGCGAGTACTTGCCCATGAGAGCGGGGAAGCTGCAGTTTCTACGCAGGGTATGACCATGAATGTGGGTGGCATTAAAAAGCCACTTCTGCCTCCCGGATGCACGGCAGGCAGTGGTATGCTGAGACAGGGTACTCTTTGTTCACCTCTAAATTTCTTCATCAAAAGCCAGAGATGACTCCCTCTCAGGCTTCAGCCTAATTTACATCCCTGAAATATTGCCTCCATCCAAATCTTTGTCAAAAAAAAAAAAAAAAAAGGGTGGTGGGGTGATTTGAAAGTATTTATGAAAAAAAAAAACCCAAACCTATGCATTGTATTACATTTTGTTATCACTTATATATAAATATGTACATGTATACAGACAATACAGAGTCCCTGCTTCATCTGCACAAGGTCTTCACTCAATTTATTTTCTTCTCTGCATAACGTATGGGCAATTTCCCAGTATTAACTTTTCATTCAGGCTCTCCAGTTATGCACAAGCTTTCATCTCTTCTTTCCTTCCTGAGCAAGAGCCTGATGTTACACCTAATGAGAGCCAGTAGCCAGCCTAAGCAGGCAGTAAGCAACAAGGAGCTGCCATAAAACATCTGAACAGACCAGAAACAAACACGCCTTCTAATTCTCTAGCGGCAACAAGACCCTAAAGGGAAGCCTTGTCTGAGCTGCTTCCTTACACCTCCTTAATGACACCAGCCCTAAGCCAAGTAGTGGCAGTGGAAAACAGGATGGAAGGTGGGTGATTTCTTGCCACTTGCCTCCAACATCCTTTGGTCAAAGTAACGGCATCTCCACGACCCTTCACAAGATCAAAAGGCAGCAGCCCTATTTACAACATCCTGAGCAATTTAGGCATCCCACTCAGCATTGTTTCCTACCTCCTGCCCAGTTCCCTTTTAAATTGGATGATTTCTGATGAAACCTCTACCATTTATGAGTTTATAGCCACAGCAAGTCAAGGAGTGCTGCACAGACAATTTTAAAATAAATAAAGAAAAAATTCTCCGTCTTAACCTTGTTGCACACAAAATGGTAGTGCATGAAAAGGAAAAAAAAACCTCCTTGGTATTTTTAATTACTAACTTGAAGGATTTATGCTGCTGTGTGTTTTATGGTCTGCCTTCACTTCCCAGTAACGCGTATGGTACTTGGGAGTGTGCAGCTTCTAAAGCAGTTGCTCTAAGGCAGCTTGGCATTTTAAGGGTAAGGAAAAAACCTTTAAATTAAAGCATTTGCTAAAGGCACAGGATGTTGCAACAGGGCTCTCTTTACACCCTCCCCCCCTTTTTTGTTTGTTTGTGGGTTTTTTCTATTTACACAACCTGTATTTACAAATTTAGGGCCACTGTCATACCCATCAGCAACTGACAGGGCCTGTAAGGGAAGGAAGGAAGACACACGCACCCTAAGGAGTTCCCTAGAAGAAACCCCAGAAGAAATTCCCCAAAATATGGCATGCAGGTGTTAACAAGCTATGTGCACACCACCCTCCTCTCCCAGCAAAAGCAGGGGCGCCCACACCTGAGGGCACAAACTTGCCCAAAGCCCGGGCCAGCCCAGCACGGGCTCCTGGCCAAGGTCTGGGACAAGGGCACCAAGGGCCAAAGCCACTGGCCCATGCCCCCTGCACTGTAGCTACTGAACATATTTAAGAGGCTGATGCTCATCTGTCCCCTTTTAACGAAAATGCATTAGGTAGAGGGGATAAGCAACTTCCCCGTGGTCCTTCAGGAACACATTTTCCTCATCTTAAGTCATGTGTGCCATGAGCACTGAACACTTTTTAAAGAATTCCTCTTCTTCAGGCATATAATTTCTTTTCCTCATCTTCCTTTCTAGCTAAACCAGTAGTTTAATGTGCTTCGTATATTGTCAAATAAGATGTGTCTGTGCGTGTAAAAGCAAAGCAAATTAAAAATCACAAAATATTTTAATTTACATAAGAAAGTTATGATTACAGTGTTTTATAAAACTTCTAATTTCATCAACTTATTATATGTCATTCTTCAATGGAGAGAGCACTCACAGTATGAAGAGTTCTTAAATCAAAAACACACTGCTGGGGAACAATCTTCATTTTAATGATGCTCAATAACAGGGATAAAAATATTTTATGAGTCACGGTTTCCATAAAAAAAAGCAAAACAAAAAAAAAGAGAATGGTGATGATTTTTTTCAAAGTGTGGGACTTGTTCATTAATACAAAAAAACAAAAAAAAAAGGTGTGTGGAGGAAGGGAATAAATAGGCCTCTGAAAACGTATATACTGCACTGTACTTTAAAGCACTAACTACTTTTCCCTTAATTGGTTTCCACAGTTCCCAAGGAATCTGCAAGCCCACCAGCTCCACAGCACAAGCAGCCGCTGTCCCGGCCGCTCCAGACAGGGGATGAAAGAGCCCTTCAATCTACAGATCTATTTATATTCCCTCACGTGGCAACTATAAAAAGGTTTCCTTTCAGGCTGAGGTTTCTCAGCATTAAAGTTAGCAACTGTTCGAATGTGAAAAACCCTATGTACTCTGATTTTTAAAACGGAGGAGACGTCTTTGTGTTTGGGTAAATTCGGTTTAAAGCAGCAATGAGGGAATCTCACACATCTTTAAACTTCCCGCATAGTGCCTTGGCAAAAAGAAAATGGGACCCAAACTCACCTAAAATAATGCATTAAATAAATGATGCCACTGATTCTGAACAATAAAATTTTTTGACCAAATAGTCTCTATCCCAGTCACCTTTGCATTCCTCCCGTCTGCCTGCCAAGGCATCCAGCCCCGCACACCACGCCATTCCCAAGGGCCAGAGAGGGGCACCGGGTGCTGGTGTTTCTCATCTGAGCCTGCCCCAGCTTTCCCGGCCGGCCTCACACAGAACGGCTCTGTGCTTCCACTTCCTCTTATGTAAACACCAATAATTATATTTCCATACCTCACAGCATGTAGAAAGGAATGACAGCTCATACCTTTCCACAAAAAAACGTCTCCCACTCTGCCATGCAAGCTGCTCCAGAAAGAGACTTGTGGTGAAAACAAACTGCTTAGAAATTAAAAGGCATACAATAGAAACTTGGTGCCAATTCCTACAAATCCAGCTCTACCATGGGAAAGGAAAGCTCTGCTTTTAGTCAGCAGAGAAAGAAGTACTGTGTCTGGGTAATGTGCATGGTCCTGGTCATCTTTTCAATTTGCTTTAACAATTTATTCTTTCCACTAGCTCAAGAACAACAAGCCTAGAAGGCTAATGATTAAGGATCAGTATTCTAAATTTAAAGTAAAAAGTTTTCAAACTGAGACTGTAAGCCAACTCCAGCTCTCAATCCCACACGCTCCTTCCTCAACTCCAGCCTCATCAGCAAGAGCCCAGGCTTCCTAAAAGCAAGTGAAATCACAGCTCTGCCTTGGGAAGACCAGGACATCATCTTGGGATGACAATTACTTTCTTTTTTCTTTTACTTTTTTCTTTTTTTTAAATTCACAAGGCAGTGAAAAGACACCGGTGTGAATAAGTCCATGGCTTCATCACACAAAGATCTGAGACAATTCTGTGTGAGAGCACTCCTCCTCTGCCCACCGCCACCTCCACAGCCACATCCACAGCCGCACCACACTGTGCCCTGCATCCACCCTGTGTGTATTACCTACTGCTTTTAATTAACACCAGTATTGCAGAGCAGCCTTGCCCAGGGCAGTTACTGCCACCCCAGGCATGCACCTGCACTTGCGGCTGCCCAAGCAAATGTCAAAGCTGGGGTCTTAGGATGTTATTATGGCCACAGACATAGTTTTCCCAAAAGATAAGTATTTTCCAGTTTGGCTATTAGAAGTAAGAGTGGGCAGGCTGGTCAGCCAAGCAATGGCCAACACGTGTCCTCCAGAGCTCTGGAGTTCAGTACCAGGCTTAGTAATACCATTGCTGCCCCTGGTTAAAGCAGTGGAAATGCAAACCATTAGCCTCTAAGGCTTATTCCTGAGTCACAGAAGAGCAGCAGCATTTGTCTCTAAACTGTTGCAACACACAAGTGTTTCTATTGCAAAGGGAATTTTAAAGGAGTATGTATCCAGTTTGGCTTGGCACAACTAGAAAAAGAGAAAACAAGGGGGGAGGGGGGGAAATGTTGTCCTAATCCCATTATTTGTACCAGTGGAAAGACAAGTAATTCCTTAATGGTCCATACAGTTTCTTCTAACGGCAAAAGATTGTTTCTCTCTCAGTAGCACATTAATTAACAGAAATTCAGATTCATAAACTGGTAAAAATATTTGTACACAGTCAAGTCTTCTGTAATCACACTGCAGTATGAGAGCAGCTGTCCTTTGCAATTAGTTTTATCATAAGAAATTAGGACTCAGAGAACAGGATTTAAAACCTTTTCCACCTCTCCCATAGTTGTTCTCCCTGCTCTTGCACACTCTACCCACTGTACAGGGACGTCGCTAACAGGAGCAGCCAGTAACAAGGAGGCCTGATAAACAGGCCAGGTGCCTTGCGTACCAACCAGAAACATAAATTATTACGGGGTTTTAAATACATACCCTGTTCCAAGAGCTCTTTTATTAGTTATGCATATTTTAAATCAAATTCTATAGAAAGTAGCTTAAAGAACATTGTAACCAAGAGCTGTGCTGGCCCAATAAAGCACATCAATCTCCCGTATTCAGCGAATGAATGGCAGGTAACAGCTGTTATGTTGTACAAAACTCTTTTCTGACCTAGACCAAACATGCATTTGATCAAATTGCCTCCAATAATGCCAGGAGCACTGCTAACCAAAAGATTAAATATTCTGGTTTCATTAAAAAAAGAAACCTCAAGATGCGATAAGTATTTTTAGCTCCGAATCAGAGGAAAGAACATTCTGTTTTTCCCATTCTTTGAAGTTACATTTGAAAAAATTGTCTGTCCTAAAATCCAGATTATGTAAATCCTGCTCTGCAAAGACACAACGCTTCCCCCGAACTGAAGAAATAAAAATGGAAGAAATGTTCTAGGTCAGGATAAACCGTCACATTATCTATAGGGACAAATTAAAGAAGCCAGTTTTGCATTTTTTCCTGAAGCAACAGAAAACAAAACTCTTCCTCCCGACGGGTTCTTCTAATGACAGAGATGGCCAAGCAGAAAGAAATCCACTTTACCAGAGCCCTGGTGTGCATCAAAAGCAGCGTCTGAAAAGCAGGTTTTGTCAGAACTTGTAAACCGACAGAAAGGTTCACTGACTCACACTGACTGATGCCAAAAATGCCTTCCCTGTAAATCTGCCTTAAAGGTAGCATGTATAGAAAAAGAAAACTGGCAGCATATATAGAAAAATGAAATTATGTCCTTTGTTTTTTTACAATACTCAAAGAAACCTTGTCAAGAAAATTCAGAGGGTGGATTGGTTGGTTTTTGCTTTGTGTTTAAGTACACACAAAATGTGAGGTCTCATTCTCCCTGAAAGGCTCCTGGCGATTACAGAGTGCAGAACAGCAGTCTATCCGGTGGCACAAAAGCTGTAGGATCTAGGAGAGGGGAGTTTATTCACACTCTACAGCTGTGTGCTTCTTTTCCCCTCTCCATCAGTGACTGATGAAGATGTAGGAGTACAAATGCCTTCACTATCATAAAAGGTTTGAGAGGTTTCAATACACATCAAGTTCCTCCCACGATTTTCTGAAGCTAAACTAATGAAGAATCTGTTTGACTTGATGTTTCGGGGACTATTTTTTGTTGTTGTTCATTTGCTTTTTTCCCTAAGAAAAACAGAAGGTAAAAGTCAAATATGACTCCCCTAACACCAGACATTAGGGAGAAGAGTGTGCAGAAGATCAAAACATAATCTTCCTATGCACCACAGCATAAAGAACAAGTTTTAATAGCCTATGCATGTGGACCACAAGCTCCAGCCTTTCCGAGCTCTTCAGAGCATTCTTAAAATAAAAGCTTTCCTGGACTTCAAAGGGAAGTCTTTGAAAATTCACAAGCAACAGGAGACAACCAAAGAGGAGAACTACGAGTATGGGAAGAACTGGTGTTTCAGATAAATTCTCTTATCAGGCAATGGGACAGGTGTCTTAAAAGCAAGCAAGAAAGAATGGCAAATTACTAACGCTCGGTACACTCTAAATCTCCCAGCTAGCACTGATAAGTAAGATGAGGAGGAATCATATACATGTCTCCAGCTTTCCTGCAGGAAAGAGGAATCAATCATTCAGGCTGAAGGATGCCTGAAAACTGGCAGCAGGAAATTTCAGCTCCTAAGGTATTAATGATGTGATTCACCTGCTGTTGAAAAGAGACAAAGTTTAGTACCTCCTGGATGGGAGTCTGGGAAAGGTAGGACCGTGCACATGCTTCCTTCTCACCCTCCACTCCCAAGCTCCAACGTGAGGTGCTCTACAGAGAGGTTGAAACACATCGAGCCCTTCCAGGAACAGCACCTCCAACATCGCATTTGCCCAATACTCATTAAACTGGGAAGATGTGGCTGGGGATTAGGGGGAATGGCCTTAGCCAGGGGTTAATGGCCAGAGCAGCGGGTTAGTCGCAACCTCCTGGAAGGCAGAAAAAAATTGGAAGCCAAACGCAGCCCAATACCCAGCGACCTTTGAGGATCCAGAATATTTTTCCCTATTTCCCTGCCAACACACACTGCTTTCACGCATACCCTCCCTCTTTCTAAATCAGGCTGAGGTGACACCTCTAGTTAGTAGAAGGACTGGACAGGCCACTGGGGTGCTGCAGGAGCCAGGGCTGTCTGGCCAGGAGGGCAGCAAGCTCCCCAGCTCCTCACAGGGCACCTCGCCAGCCTGCCACACCACGTACCCTTGGAAAAACCCCATGCTCGGCTGCACGGCTGGCTGCCAGTTACTTCTGCATACATAAAATGATGGGAACCAGTCCCAAATCTAAGAACTGGAAGCAATGGAGCATCAGAGCAACCCAAAAGTGGCAAATCATTTGCTCTCATTATGCACAACACCCTTCCAACAGCACCCCAAAAGTCTTCTCTACACACACTTTTGCTAAACCAATGACACCATGCTATGGGATGGCTGGTGTTTATGGAAAAGGATCGCAGGGGCAGGATGAATTTGAATTAAAAGAAGCATCTTTAGACAGATTCAGCAGGACTGGCCAAGCTGTACATAGACAATATAAACTCTTAATATACCTAACATACTGAAGTGATGGTCCTAACTAAGAAAAAGGTACATGCTGTGTTGAACAAAAGTTACCTTGTTTGTTCTCTTCCACATTAAACCACCCAGTTTTGCACATTCTTAACATGATTATCTAATAACAGTCCCTGCCTATATGTTTGGCTACACATTTTACATATAGCACTGGAGAACAGAGAGGTACTGAGAAAAAAAAAAAAAAGGTATAAATGTGTGAAGCTAAATTATACACATTTAAGCAATCACATGCCTACCTGAAAATCTTGCACTGCATTCAAATTCATGTTTTGTAGGAAAGGCCTGGCGATATTTGGTCTGCTTAAATAAATATTTATTAATCTCAATATAAAAGATCAGACACCAAATTTATATGAGCTGAGCACAGTTCGGGCAGAAGCCAATAATAGCTGCTTTCAGACTTTGCAGCGTTGGAGTTTGCCAAATGGAAGTGACAAGTCTGGACCACTAAGAAAAATGAAGCCATTTGGTAAGTTATACGCTGCGTAATAAACAGTCTGTCAGTTTGCTTCTAATCCCCCTCTTCCACAAGGGGGTTTTTTGCTTTCTTTTTTTTTTTTCTTCTTCTTTTTCCTGATGCACTCCACAGAGCATGTGCGTATTATAAATTAAACAGAAGCTACTTTAGCTCTGTGGACCACACACTGTGGACAACTTAGACAGGTCATTGTTACCTAAACAGAATTTGGTTTTTTGTTTGCATTGTACATTTCCTTTCTGTTTTGACAGCAGGTTTTAAAAAGAGGATGTTACCCTCCTTAGAGCTTTGAATCATTTACGAAGAAAAGAGAAAAAGAAGAAGTTCTGCGACAATAGCACAAAAGTAAAGCCTTGCAATTTTTCGTTTCTTCCCATGACATCTGTGGGTAGTCCTGTTCATAACGCCTTTGTTCGGGGCTGATTTACCGCAGTTTGAGAGAAGACACCATTCAGAGTCTATTCCAGGAACTATGGAGGAAGTAGAAGGAGGATGCATCTAATTTGTTAGCTATCGTGACATTGCCGCTTATGATTAATACAAGGCGTTGAGAGAGCAGAATGCATTTCCTCCAAGCGTTCTCCATCTCAACCCCTTTTTGTATATGCTGAAGAGGGTGAGGATAGCAAGGCTGCCACAACAGATTTGCTACTTGCAACATGGCTTGCCAACTGAGCAAGGAAGGAAAACACCTTGTGTTTTAAAAACTACGCACCCTAGCTTTGCACAGCCAGCCAGCTGGCTCTGCCCGACTCCAACTCCACAGAAGAGGACTCTGCTGGTGTAAGTGGGACAGCCAGGAGACACCGCTGGAGGAGAAGGTCCTGCGGTAAAAACCCAATAGCAAGGAGCAGGCCCGGGGGAAGTTCTTGCCTTGTTTGCATGTGACTCCCAGCAAGTCGCTGTGTACGCTGGACTCATTATTTACAGAAGCACAGTCATATTACCTCCTGCCTGACAAGATTTGTAGGAGGAATTAATGCCTGCAAAACCCTTGAAGATCTTTTCTGCAAAAGTACAAAGTATTAAACACTTTGAAAGAAGAGTGGGCAGAAACCATTCAGTCCAAAATGCTAAACCAAAAAGAAGTCCCCAGCTAATCATTACCTTAACCCAATCCTCCCACTGGCAGTCTACAAGACTTTACTCTGATGGTGGGGGAAGCCACACAGCTCACCCTGCCCATCCACCCCACCAAACCTACACATGTGGATATGCTGGAAGCATCAGACTTAGGTGGCACATAAACCAGAGGAGCTTTGGTTGCAGCACACAACACAGGTACCAAAGTTCCCAACTACTCACAGATCCTTTGGGGTACCAGCCAGCCAAGGGAGGGTGACACTGCCAGAATAACTCACATCTCCCACTTTTTGCCTGCTCTCTTGCCCCAGGGTATTTCCTGCAAAGGGCTAGGAGCAGAGTGCAGGCCAGGTAATTTGCTATGGTGGTGGGAGGCTGTTCCACACACCTCCCAGCCTGGCCTGTTACATGACCACATTCACAACATGGCACAGCATTAGCCAAAAAGCCCTTCGAGACAGCTGGTAGCTGGAGTGAACTCCTGTCTCCACACATCTCATCTGGCAAAGTCCACTCCTGCTTGGCCCTCAGCACCAAAGTGCAGGCACCTCGACCCACATGCTCAGGGCTCACCTGAATTATTCTGCAATATCCACCTACTGTTGCCGACCCTCCCCAATGAGCAATGTCCCTGCTGCAAATACCGACCTCGGGCTGCTCAGCCAGTGGTTCTGCCTCCTGTAAAATGGACACCAAAGCACTTACAGTGGGTTTATATCAGGTCCCAAAATCAACGCAACCTTTACAAAGTAACAAAAAACCGAAATTGTGGAACAGAGTTTCTAGAAGTTCCTCAACATCATGTGAATGGACTAAAACTTTCTTCTTTTCTATTAATTTTTCCTTTTTTTCCCTTTTTCATGCAGTTACTGCTTTCAGGAGCTTATCAACAAAAAGAGCCTGCTCACATTGGCAAAATCCCAGGTCACTCATTTTCTTAAGTAGCATGTTATCAAAACGTACCAACACAGGCTGTACTTGCTGGATACAAAGGAAGCCCTTACAACAACAACAGTAAACGCCACATTTGCAACTGGTTAGGTCAGTCCAGTAGCCTTCCCTCAGCCTCTTCCCTAGCCTGCACTTAGGTCAACCAATTCTTGACATGGAGAGGCTGTCAAAGACTCAACAGCACTTTCTCAGGCTCACAACAGATCAGCTCAGTGGAAGACCCTGTCTACTCCTATTTGCTGTCACTGAACAAAAATCCTTGTCAAAAAATCCTCTAGGAAACAACAGGAAATGTTGGTATTTTTTACAGGGTGAACCTACATTATCCTTCAGACTTTGGTCAGGCATTCCTTCTGTAATATAAAACACTCCAGGTTTGATGGGAAATACTTACTACTTTACCAATTCTATAATAAATTACATTCTCTACTACATCATGTTGTTACATTCTCTACTACATACTTCTCACCTTTGTATCACCTACAGAGCAATTACCAATAGGGATGGAAGCCCCAGACTTCGCCTTCACCTCTCCAGCTCATCCAGGATGCTAGGTATGATGCCCAGTCCCTGAAGCTGCAATGCAGCCATGGCTCATGGAAAAGGGTGGGAGAGGAAAACAAGGTAAAATCACATACATCTGTGCACACAGCCACACATCGGCGTCATAGGAAGGCGGACGTTTCATTTTGGCATTCTCTGCAGTGAGTCAGCCAGCGTGCCCACTGCTTCTCAGGAGGGCTCTGCCACCTTTCAAAGAAAATGCCAAGGGGTGATTTATGGCAGTCAGGGAGCCCATGTTTGTCCAAGGGTGTGGTTAGACAATGTCACTGAGCAAGCTTGCTGCGCTCACAGGCCTGCCCCACTCCCTCCTCTCCAACTGCACTCCTCCCTCTTTGCTATTTGTTGGATTGGGTTTCTAACAAATCAGCAAATTGATCATGTTTACTGTGCAAACAGATGAAGGGCTGAGCTGATACAAGGGGCAGAGCAGAAGCCTGCAACTGGAAGCTGATGAGAAAGGAGGAAGGAGGCAGAAGCAAGCCATCGGTCTGGCTCAGACCATACCATTTAACTTCAAAAAGTGTACTCCATATTCTAGTTAACATCTTAATATATGCATTTCATTTATCTCATTTCCATCTGCAGTTCAAATTACTAACCCTCTGGAGTTAATAATACAGTATTTACCCCAGAAGATTTAACTGCTCTAGGCACATATTTTATTTCCTGATCTAAGCTACAAGGTGGCAGCCACAGTTTCACAATGTTTTGAGCTCCGACTCCAGAAGTGGCTGCCATGCAGGGTAGGCACTGCAGGACACTTTTACAACAAAGCAGGAAAACCAGTGCCCCACAGAAATCCCCAGAGGTTCTCCTGGTGCTCCCCTGGCAGACAGGGAAGGACTGTGCTCGAGATTGTTTTCCTGCATGTTGCAATGGCAAAGCACTTCCTGGCACAACCAGGCTGACGGGTCAGGTTGCGTTACTCGGAGGCTGAGAAGTGGCTGAAGGCATGGGAGATCAGCGTACCCTGCTAGGGCACAGACCGACACGCAGAGAGCATGAACTGCCCCCCATTAAAGGTTTATAAAATGTGCTTGTTGTAGCCACCTTCTTAATATACACATAACGACAACTCACAGGAAAACAACATTTGGCTGAAGCTCTTCACCAGTGATGCAGAACAGCCCGTCAGGAGGAAGACCAGAGCCCTTCCTCCTGCCACCCCTCCTCCCCCTGAGGCTGCACCGCAGCCCAGCCTCTCTGACACAACCAGCTCTCTTTTACACAGCTGGCACCTTCGACAATTTCCGAGACATTAGCATTTTCCTGAAATAGTCTTAATCCTACATAAAACGACCAGCATTGCAACCATGCTGTACATTTTCAATCCCACCGACTACCACATCTGAATAAAGTCCGGTCGAAGTTTAATAGGGGGGTACAGAAAGGGCGCTATGAGCTGGGGCTGCTGGGCGAGAGGAGTGGGGTCCTCCCCTGGCTACATGGCCTTTGCTCCCAAAGCTCTTGTGTTCCTCTGGCTGCAGCAATGCCGCTTCCCTCCATCCCCGTCAGGTCTCCTGGCAGTCAGGCAGGAGGGACAGATGCATCCCAACATGGAGACAGCTGCTGAGCTTTGCCAGCATTTCTGCTCAGGGGGGCCACTGCTTTGGGATCCCTCCAGCTCACTTCCACCAGAAAAAACAGAGAAAAGGTGAATTATTTGAACAACTCCTAATTCTCTTCTGGTTAGGAACTGGAAAACAAGTTCAAAAGCTATTCAGGGCAGGATGACACAGACAAAGCCACCATACATGCCTCATTTCCCTAAGAAATTAGGCTCCTCTATCCTCAGTGCATCAGCCTGGACTGTCGGACACCTATAGCTTCGGGAAGGGGGGGGAGGCTTTACTGCACTAGATGTCTACTATACTAACAGCATGCAAAAAAAAAGGTCCAAAGGGAGCCCTTGTCAAATCCAAAAGTAAACAAGCTTTAATGTTTAAAACTCATTCCAGATCACCAGCACAGCCCCAAGTAGCGACTCTGCGGCTCTGCTCATCCCTGCCAAGAAAGTTCATCTATTTGGATGGAGTAAGCACTCAAATCCAACGGAGAAGAAAAAAAAAAAAGAGAGAGAAACACAGTCACATTTGGGAGCACAAGAGGTGGAAATTAATGCAAAACAAAAGAGCCCAAACCAGGCAGCAAGTTATAAACACCAAATATTGAAATTCCAAAGCTGACCTGCAAATTTCACGGTTAATACGATGCAGATCCCTTTTCTGCAGTTGGGTTAAAAGTGCACAGCCCTCTCCTAGGCAAATCTCCAAGGAATTTTAAAGCTTGAATGAAAATACTAATTACAACATACTAAAAACAGAGCGAGGAAGTGTGCGAGATGACTTTCGAGCACTGTAAGGAAGAGAGGAGGAGACAGTCCGGCCACTGTCCGCCACTGTCGAAGCACTCAGCAGGAGCAGCTTGCAACAACATTAACTCCTTCATAAGGAGACCTGGCAACTCAAAGGATCCAAGTACTCCCAAAGCCTTGCATCATACCTGTTACAGCAATGCCCCCTTGGCTTAAGCAGTTTAGAATGGCATCCTTAAGAAGAGTGGCTATGCATCCCCAATATTTGGCATGACCAGCGCAGCCATCCTTTTTCATAATTACAGGAAGACTGTATCTTAGCAGCTGTTTTTGCAGAAAAAAACCCCAGCTATTTAGTTTTTAACCAACAAAATCCCTCACGAGGTTAACTAAAAGTGTAAACTGAATTCCACGTTAAATTATCCTCTGTATGCCAAAGCCACAACATCTAGTACTCGTTATTACTCTTTCAAAAGAAACAGTCCAGAGTTTACACACACATGTATGTTCTGAGGAGAATATTTTATAAACCCCACAAAAACATTTACACAAAATAACTCAATTTAGGCCAGCAGAGTAAATCTCTCACATACAAAATGTCAGCCAATTAAGCTTTTAGCAGAGCACCAGGGAGACCGATTTTAGAAAGCTAAGCAGGTTTCTCAGTCTAGGAATGCCTGAAATCTGTTTATTCTCAGTCAACAATGACTTTCTGCCTTCTGCCAATTACTAAAGTAGTGGGGGGAAAATGGATTTACTCTCTGCTTTTACAGATCAGTTGGCTTAGCAAAATCTAAACTCATACACAGGCGCCTTGCAACTCCTCTCATTAATGCGAGCAGGCGACAACAAAAAATTTGCTCTACTTTCCCCCCCTGTCCTCAATCTGCTTATCCTTTCTTGCTGACAACTGGAAATGGCTAGTCCTCCCATGGCATCCTTCCCCCTCCCGCCCCCCAGGCTGCAGGATGTAGCAGGGATTTCAGGAAGAGCTGGCGTGCAAGGACACAGCCACAGGCTGGCCATCAGGTCCAGTGAACACCCTCAAACAAATGGACCTGACGAGCCATACCATGGACTTCAGGCCTGGCAAAAGCCCTAAGATAAAGTTCCTCAACACCATAACACCCTGCTACCAAATAGGGAGATTCACTCCTCTGCTCACCCTTACCCTTCTCCCCTTGCTTCCCCTTTCCTCCCAGCCTGAGTCACCCTGCACATTCCACCTCCTCTTCTCCACTGGCTCTGGTCTCACCAGACATCTCCATGGGCCAAAACAATTGATTAATCCGATCCACACCACCCAATTTCTGCAGCACCAAAATGCCAGATCATCATATCTTTCCAGACAGCAGTCAAACCCTCCCTCTCACCCATGCACCCTCCCTGGCTCCTGCTCACAGCTGCTTCAGCACACTCATCCGGCAGAAAACCATCGCTCCGCTGGTGGGGTTTGTCTCCTGCTGGCCCCATGCTGGGCCCTTCGATGGAACCAAAACCACCAAATACTGCTGTCAGGGTTGGGACAGTTCATTTACGGATGAACTCGGAGCAGCACTTCACAGGCATCTTGTACTCATTAAAATTATATTCTTCTTGTCTGTGTTTCTTTCCAGACTGAAGAAAAGGTTTGAACATAACCGTATCTTGGAATAAGTCCCAAATAAATTTCCACTTCCCAAAGGACAGGTTTTCTCCAAGGCAAGCAGTGGAAATTTGCAACAGTTTATTAAAAAGAGGCAGCTTTACCTCTGGCCAATATCATGTATTATCTGGATGTCATCAGAGGTCCTGGAAAGTAGCTTATTCCTAAAATGCCTGGAGGTTCTACAGCACATATGATGCTTAACAAATATTCCAAAACACATTAAGTTATTTAACTTTCACTCAAAAGCATCAGCTTTCTGAATTTAAAAAAAAAAAAAGCCACTAAAACTAAGATACTTTACCTTCTCATGACACATTTAGAAAACCCAAACAAAAAAAGCAAACAAATAGATGTGCACATAGAGTCCTTCCCTTACCTTTGCGAAATACTGCGAGATGACGCTTGAAAAGCTACAACTGCGTCTCGTGTCTGTTTTCCACCTTCAGTTACTATAGGTATTCTTCCCTAGGAGGATTTTTTGACTGACAACATCCCCTAAGACCTACCTAGATCCACAGGAGAAAAACACTGACTACAAAAAGTTATCTAGCAACTACCAGCAAAATGCAGCAAGCAAACTCTGGCCGTTATTCCCCCAGCCAAGGCAGAAGAGAAAACAAAAGTTTCTCTGCACATTCTCCACATGTAACACAGAGCACTACCATGCCACCGCAACACTGCGGCTGAAACAACAACAAAAATGCCCCAGCTGGTGAGGATCACAAATACTTGTGATGCATCTATTACTGGGATCTACATCACTAATGATGAAAAACTAATTCTCTCCCCTTGTGAGCACAATTTAGTTGGCTTATGAAATGCAAATCAAGACACTTCTGCACAGGTGATATATCATGAATGAACAAAACAATGAATTATTTTGTTGAACGTTGACAACAAAGAACTTGAGCAAAACTGAAAAATAACCTAAAATTCATATAAACTTATATGCAAAAGTTCAGATTTTTTTTTTCACAACAAGGAAGAGGAGATTATTTCATAGTAAGAAGCTAGGGAGCTAAATCCATCATCCCAGCTCAAGAGGAAGTACATGGTCACTCTGGGTTAGAAGGGGACAACTCACTCCCGGAGCACCTTAGAGTAAGGTCAGGATAAACAGGGTGCTTAGTGCCTTCAGCTCTCTCAGGACACGTGAGGTTGTGGGAATTAAGAGAGTGCTTGCAGGTATTTGCATGGCAGTAGGAACTGCCCAAGGGACAGCCAGGACCAACAAGAGGATGACTGGCCTACAGTATATTAAATATAACTGAAGAGATTATGAGGCACTGTGCATACTAGGTATGGTTACCGATACCAGGCATTTTTCCATCTGAACTACTTAGCAGCATGAAAACAATTCATCCTATGGAAATTATTCAGCATTTATGAAATGATGTAAAAAGCAAAGGGGAAATCCAGTTACTCATTTGTCAATCTGCCTGTTGTGAAAATATCATAGATTTACAGACTCCAAGGTTGCTTTAAAGAAAAATCATACCATAAATTTCTTCACTTTATGAATGAAGACAGTTCTCAGTAAACCCCATATTGGGTAGGATACTAGATTTTCTTATAAATGCCTCAGGATGAAGGAAACTACCTCATGAACAAACAGCAGTGTATTTCTATACAAGGGTTTGCTATGCAGATATAATTTTTTGAAACCTCAAACAAAATACCACAACATGCTAATCTGCTCTTTCACAGCAGGTAACCTCAGACATCCTATAACTCTATGGCGTGTTCATTCCTGCCTTGTTCAAAAGCCTGACGAGCACAGGGATCAGCCCAAGCCCTTCCTCCTGCTTACCAACCCCATGTCTTAGCATCAACTTTATTTTGTGCTCTGGGTTTCAGAAGTTACTCCATTTCTTCCAGAAGCATGCACAGCATTCCTTAATCTGCCTGAGGTTTTACTTACTTTCTAAATAAAAAACACTATTAAAAAAAAAAAAAAGATTGTTTTGAGAGGGATTTTAAATGGCACTGGAGTCAGGAAATTAACAATAAGGGTTCCCCAAGCAACAGCGGGCAGTACAGTCACCCCTTTCACCACCAGCTCGAAGGACCTTGTGCTGCTTGGCTTCATGCTGCAGCCCATCCCTTGCCCTGCCAAACCCGTGGTTGCCCCAGGAGCAACCCAGTCAGGGACTGCTGGATTTTCCTCATCCTTCTGCAAATTAAGGTTTGGCTCTTACCTCTGTGCTAGTCAGTGCTTACCATTTCCCCTCTCCTTTCCATGGATGAACTTTCGTCTTCCAAAACAAAAGGAAGAAGAAGGAGACAATGGCCACGTGGTCACTAGTGTACATCATGGAAACATGTTACAGAAGCAAAGGAGATCAGAACGACCCTCATCCTTTCCGAGCAGGATTCTCAGTATTTCAAAACACTAAGTAATCACTCGGTTAAATCTTTCACTACAGTTGAGTCAGAAGCCCCAGATTTCAGCAAAGGAAACTGAAAAAATATGCCTCTTTAAAGGACTGATGGAAGGACTTTCCCAGAATTATTCTGGCTCTTGCTGCTCTAAAACAAAGCCCATGCTTTCTGTAAAAGAGAAGCCTGAACGTTGCTTTGGACAGGGGCAGGGAAGCGAAAGTTTATGTTTATAGACTCTAATCTAATTTCACGCCTTCCTCTTACTCTCACTACCCTGTCTTAAAAATTCATGTTTTATTAGATTCATGAAACAGCTATAGCTCATAATGAGATAAGTCAGCTGATACTGTCCATGGGGTGTTTTGTACCAAACATTAATGCTAATTATATAAACCTTTCACCACACTTTGTTTGCTGAACCCACGCGCTTAAGCTGCTTGCTGTATTACTGCAAACAGTTCATTAGCAGTAAGTTTACGGGCCTGGGCGGCATTAACCTTTCCTCAAAATTGTCCCAAGCTGAGAATGTGGACCTTGTGCTGTTAATTACAGGAGGCACTGCCAGACCTCCACCAACAAGAGGAAGGACAGCCCTGCATCTCCAAGGCCACCCCTCTGAGCTCCAGCAGGGACAGGGACAGGAAGGCTCCTCTGACCTGTAAATGGCTCATAAATTTTGTTTGTAACTTGAAATGGGAAGGGGTCAAACCGAGCGATCTACGTTTTTAAATGCTGTCATTACTCTCCTGCTTGCACGCAGGAGAGCTTCATCTTCGGTCTCAGCGATTGGGAGAGTTTATGGCTTCACGCAGGGCAAGTGCAACCAGCACCTCTTCAAATTAGGTTGTTCAAATGCAGGATTACTGGATCACTCACAAATTAATCAACAATGATACAAAAGCGTGCACAGTCCTTGGTTTCAATATGCTACACCGCAACCTCTCTTCACACACTCTCTGTTCAGCAGGTTGGGAATAAACTTAACGTCATAGGCAGCGAGTATGCTAAAATAATTTTAAAAGTAACATCAGGTCCGTATTTTGTCTTCAAATTTTTTGCACATGCAAAAAAGGGATGGTAGATGGGAAATAAGCGTGTAGTGAGGCACTGATAAAACATACTCACTTACTGTTCCACAACAAAAAAACCCAATAGTTTGTTTAAGCAATCAAAAGACAGACCCAAATACGAAACAATAAGCATTCCTGACCACAGAGCTGCTTTCATAGAGTAGATAGGAGAAACATGTTAACAACAAAGACAAAAAAAAAAAAACAACTCAACATAAACTGCATTTCAGAGCAAGGTTTCACTGATACACTCTGTGGTTTTACTAACGTGAAGAATGCTCCAAAAATTATTCATAAGAACAGAAGCAGCAATTTTTCTTAAGCTCTCCAGACAATTATAGCAAGTCTGGAAGAAGTGAGAAATCTGCAAATTTAAAACCACGACAAAGATACTGAATTTGAACATATTTGGCCACATACACACCAGCCCAAACAGGAATAAGCACGTGGGGAACAGAAAGTGAAGGACAAGGCACAGCAGAGCCTCGCCAGGCACGCAGCGGGCAGCAGGGGAATTCACTTTGCTGATAATAAAAGAGAAGTATTTTAATCTCTTTCACAAGCATAATCACGGAAACAACTGAAAACCATGACGGACCAATTGACGGTTCGTTACTGGGAACAATGCTTTTTGTTTTCTAAAGCTTGCTTTCTCAGATCTTCTAAGTAAACGGAGACACATCACAGATTTGAAAGGCAAGGGAGCTGTTTAAAATTAATTTCAGTTCCAGTTGCAGCAGCAAAGGAAGAAAACCCATCTTCTCATATTCGGCCATTTGCTTCAAGTGCCTCGCAGAAACATGTTCTTCCCTCAGCCACCTCGGGTCCACACGAGTTTGTGCACAGATTCTGCCCTGCCCATGTTGAGAGTAGTTTGTTATTAGTATGCTTTAAACCCAGGAAAGACTTCAGGAAGACAGATATACTACACTCGAAGCATACGTTTCAAGAAACTATATCCAGCTATTTTGTTGTGCACAAACAGCTATTTTGTCTTACAAGATCAAAACACAAGCAAACAAATAAACAGAAGGCGATCCAACTGGAAAGATATTTTTGATGGGAGGAAAAGACTTTGCTAACCAACTATTAGAGAATGCCAAACTGTCTAACACTCAGTTCTAGTATAATACAATAAAATGGTAACTTAAAATGAATATACATGCACTTCACTCACTGATTTTAACTAGTTCAGCACATCTATTCTGCAAAGGTTTACCCAATACCATCCCAACAACCATTCATTCTCCTGGCAGGGCTATCAGAAACATCCTATATATCCTCAAGAGGTGTATCCATAATCAAAAACGCATGTGTGAGAGATGTGCTCGTTCAGCAAAAGCCAGCCCCACTGGGCACTAGTGCATGACCACTCACAGGTCAAACAATTCCGTAGTCCTGTCCCACAAGACATGGGGCATATCTCCCCAGCCCCACTGAGTCCAGAGGCAACCTTGAAGACCACAGACTACCTATTAAGAAGGCAGCACACCGCAACCGCTTGTAGCTGCACTAAGGCAACGCTAACCAAGCCTGCACCTCTGCAGAATAAATCAGCAGAGTGCAAATGCTCTCAGTCACGCTTCAAACACACCGCAGATCACCCATTTCAACTTCTGGTGCAAGGTGATCAATACGAACCTCCTACAAAAATCCTCCTAAAATGCACCAGTGTTTTAGCATTTCCCTATTTAGCATTTCACCTACATTTACAAAAGATTTGCTTGTGGCTTTCTTGACAAATAACAACATAATCATAAATTACAAGATTATAACAGAGTTTATGGACTGAGACCTGCCAGGATATTTATTGTGCTGCTGCATGGGAGAGGCAGTTTCCTTTTTTACATGCCCTTGTGGGAATGAAGTCAAAAGTACACCCCAATGCTAAGCTGAGGACAGTCCATCTGATGGAGACCAGCAGTAACAATGCAAGGGCACCGCGAAAAACACGTTACTTAATTCTGCAGGATTAGGCTGCCGTGACTCACCCCCACCAATGCCAACAGGCTGCGGCTGCTGCCTTGCCCATGTTGTAAAAGGAATTTGCTAGCCCACAACACAAACCTGATCTTTTTCAATGCATTTTAAGGCACCCCACTGTGGTTGAGAATGCCCAAAATTCTGTAGGCCTCAAAACTTGTAAGGTGCTTTCCACACTAAGGACAGTGGGAAAGTACTGCTTCACACAATTTAAGACAAAGATGAAGGCATTAAATGAGGAAAAAAAAAACAGGAATGACTGTAGGGATGCCTATTGTCTAATTATTTTTTTAATGACTTAACAGATATTTTTTTAATATGTAAAAGCTCTATATACACCTTTCTAGTTGCCCTTATAAACCCAAATCCACCACTTCTTGCTTGCCCTTTTTATTTTTTTTTTCATTCCCTTAAGTCTCATCAAAACTTTAAAATTTTGCATGTCCTGATGAGAACCTTGTTTATTTGGTTTCCTTTTTTTTTTTTTTTTCCCCCTCTCAGAAATAGGTTTGCAAAGTATATTTCAAAAAACTTGAGAAAGTACGAGCATGATCAGCAGCCTTTGGACCTCAGGTACCCTTCATTCCAGACAGAGTTGGGATACCCAGGCTGGAAGGCTCGCTTAAAGGGTATTCAGTTCACACAAGCATTTGTAGACTGCTCCTGATGGCTCACTCTTTCCAAAATAATCCCACCAAAAAGTCAAGAATCAGAATGATGTGGCTCTACCAAGAGAGGCGTTTATTGCAAAGTACAAATTAAAACCTCCAGAGATCACAGGGACCCAATACATTTTAGCATAGGAAAAGACACAATAATGGTTAGCTGGCTACCTTCTCCTTCTCTGCCATCCCCATTATTAAACCATGGAACAAAACCTTTTATAGAGGAGAACCTAATGATCACTAAATATACCTTTAGTCTTTAATTTAAGTGAAAACTCTGACTAAGTGCATAGAATTAGCTGAAAATAGCAATACAGCTGGCCACCTTTGGCAGATTCACAACCAATATGCTTCATCTTTTTGTAGCCACTTCCTTTTGACTGCAGCACCTTCATTTAGCTGCCAAGTTGGAAAGAAGAGCAAATGTTGTGCTTCTCTTTAGAGACCGAGAGGAATTAATTCTTTGTATTGTAAGATGAAAAGGCCTCCGTGTATAGGGTTTTAGTCCCTTAAATCTACCCATTATTTGCTCAAGGAACTCTCTAGACTGAATTTGCAGGGTTTGCCAACCGAACAAAATTTCCTCCAAGACAGGCTTGCACTTAGACTTAGTCTAAGTTTCATCGTATGGGAAGAAACAAAAAGTGAATGAACAATGGGCAATTTATTTTTTTTCAATCCAGCTGTTACAATGAAGCATATTTTCTTTTTAAACATTCTTTCTTTAAATCAAAGTAGGGGTGTTAGTGAAGCCACTGTAACACATCTTTTTTTACACAAATCTGATTTTACAAATGCAACATCCATGAACTTCCAGGCTCCAAGATCTTCTAAGTACAAGCCCTGCAGAGACAGTACCCACTGTCCTGTCAGTAAGGCAGCAGATACTCAGCAGCAGTAGGTGCTGAGTAGGTGACAATAGGAAAAGTTTTGTTAAGATATGGGTCTCACAGAAAGAAAAGTCCCAACTAGCTATCAATTTCAGAAAGTCAACCCAAACAGTAACGCACACACCAAACATCAATATAACTTTTCCCACAACTCCAGTTGACTAGTTCGGACAATTTTTTGTGCTCTCTTTTTTGTCTCTGCTCTCCCTCTCAGCACTTGCACAAATGAAAAGTCACGTATAACATATTCAGCAAAAATTAAGGAATGAGCTGTCTTTACCCTGTACCAGCTCATGATGCCCATGGTTCAAAAGTAAAATCTCTTTCAAAGGAATATGCAACCGATTTTAAGACATTCATCAGGTCTGTCAAGTGAAGCATGTAAGCAGTCACCTCCTTTCATAAATACAAGGAGGGACAGAACAACATAATAAATATTTTGCAAAACATCAGTCAAAGAAAAGCACCGCGGCTGACAGTCCAGCCAGTCCGGTCCAGTCCATCAGCCAAAGAGCCCTGTAGTAACCAAGATGAGGGGTAAAGTTAGCGTGGTTCAGGTATCACTCCTGCTGCATCTCCTTTGGAAAGCTGAGACAGAGACACCACTCGCTATAGGCCAGCAGAGCAGGAAAGTGGGTTAGAGGGGCAGCTCTGGGGCCGGAGCGCCACACAAGTTATTTCTGGCAGTTGTGCCCAGGGGAAATGAAAGATGCAGTCACGCTTTCCTGCAAGACTTGGAAGGGACAAGCAGATCGAATGCTGCTCCAAATTCACAGTAAAAAAACCCTCCTGCCTCTAAATGATGTAAAACCAAGTAAACAAGTTTTGCCAACCCATGACACGCAGCGTGTCTCACCGCACAGCACGTGGTAGCATCCTTCTTAAAGCCTCTATTCTCCCTGTTGCAGAGTCAGGCAACAGTCTCCAGCTCCAGCTGTTTGGAAATATTCATGGCTGTTATATTTCCAAGACAGAGGCTTGCACCTTAGACACAGTCAGGAGCAACCTTAAGACCATCTGGCTGCTGTAAGCAACATGAAGTTTGCCATCCCTACCACAGGAAATCACAGATAATGTAACATACACTCTCAAATCCTCTACTTAATTATACATTAATTAATAACATACTAACAACTACATATATGTAATTTCTTACTGGTCATAGAAACACCACTGATTTGATTCTGCCTCAACAACCCGTTTTATCCAAAGAACAGCCAGTCCTCAGCCCAACTATACCCTTCAGCCTCAAGATGAAGAATCTCAAATTTACAAAATTTTAAAGCAACATTTCCTGATTAATTGGACCCACGTGAAGTCACAGCTTTGGCAAACCAATTTTTCCATAATTATCAGAAGATAGAGGACAGGGAAAGGAATGCTACAAATTTTTACTGCAGTCATTGAAAAAAAAGGAGTGCTGTTCACAGTTTAGAGTATTGCAGAATCATTTTAACATGCAAAACATATAGAAAGAAAAATGATAAAAGATACTAGAACAATTTTTCTTCTCCTCTGGCCTGAGAAAGCAAATCTGAGAAAGGAAATAGCATAAAAGGAAGGAAAGAAAATCCATTTAAAATATTTAAAAAAAAACCAAACAAATTCATTCAGTGTCTTCCTTACAACACAGCAATATATTTTCTGGCCATAATCACATCCAGCTTCACTCCATGCACGATCCAACATTCCCCAAAACTGCTTGTGGTGCAGGAATGCATTGATTATAAAGCTGCGTGTGACTTGCACCACATAATACACAGACATCTCTTTTAGGCTACACAGCTCCTCTTGCACACTGGCCAAGAGGAGAACCACACTGCAAACCAAGAACCAGACTATGCGCGCTGGTCCTTGGGTCACTACCATTTTGCTTTCACAGCTATAAGAAGCAAGGTGGAGAAAACCAGAAAATCAGACTTTAAGCTAAAAAGCTGGACAACAGGATAGGATTTAACATATTATACAGCTGAAGAAAGCGTTTCACTCAACTCTTTGATACCTACCTACCTATCTATCCATCAAGGGAGAAACACAGCCGAGCAACAAGGCTATGCAAACATTTCCAGGTTCTAAAAAGATCGAGCCAGTCAAGCTTCCCCCTTGTGGTTTGCATGTCGTCATCAGCACTGCTTCATGTTTGTATAGCCTTATAGCTCAAATATGTTTTATATGTCTTTGGAGGACAAGTGCACATATTTATGAGTTACAGTGATTGCTTCTTCGTGAGCAGTGCACAGACATGTGCAAAACAGAGGTTCCCAAGGCTGTAATCCTGTCTCCAACTAGAACACTGTAAGAGAAAGAGAGGCAGGAAACCAAACTAACATACAATGGTACTGACACGTTTTATTAGGAAGGGGCGTATATAAATTAAACAATACCACAACAGCACAGCCCCAACAAATCCTCCCTGCTACAACCAATTCTTAAACAGCAACACTTTACAATGCTAAGGTAAATTATCTATATCTGTGTATATTTATTTAGTATCCTTCACCTTAAAAGATCCCACAATGTGATTTTTTTTTGTATGCATATGTATCTCTCAGTTGCCCTCCCCATTCTCATTCTTCCCTTCCTTACCTCCCTGCCAAATTATGTCGCAGCATTGGGTATACTAGCTGGTACAGGGGACTGAAAGTAAAGAATCTCATGAGGAAGAATTTACTCAGCAGAGATCCATTAAAATTCAATTGCCAGTTTCCACCAGATGAAGATCTCACCTCACAATTAACTGAAATCTGAGTGAGATTAAGATAGAAAGGTGCACCAAAACTACAACAGAGTGGGAATACTGCAATACCTGTGGTTCATGCTGCTTTCCTCTGCTTGGATACCAGGAAACCACAGCCATCATTTCCAAACACGGAGACAAAGATCCAAGATCAAGGGCATCTTTGCAATGTGTGTTGACATTTTGTTTCTAGCCAAGACCAGGTCACGCCCATGCAATGTCTGTGGGTCTATCCTTATAAAGTCTACTAAAATTTTTGTTTGTTTCTAATCAAAAGCTTGGGTTTATAACTGGTTGGTTTCCAGCTGTCTTCTGGTTTCTCAGTACAAATGAATAGAGGCAACAAGAGCATTTGCTGTAACAATCACAATATTTAACGCAATATCAAGCTGTCTCCCGCTTACCTTCATGTTTGATAGCATATTGAGGAAAGTTTCTCCATTCAACTACACCCTCCTCTCCTACTTGATACCTGTGACTTAGAAAAACTAGCACGAATAATTTTTAAGACTAGCCCAGCATCCCTCCTTCCGCCACCAGTTTAAAGGAACTGGAAAGCAGCAGCAAACCTCCCACTCAGTGAAGGTAAAGCAATCACCATCACCACAGCCATCAACAGCAAGAACATCTTTCCACAGGCTCTGTAACCCTTTGTCTGCATTGCAGTCATTTTTCTCCCTCTGATCCCAAAAGGGACTAAATAAGTAAAATTTTAACTCGCATCTACACGTGTTTCAAATTAAAATTCTAAAAATGGTTGTTTCCCCACATATTTCAGAAGCCGCCTATAAACAGCTCCTCTATTTACATAGTCCTAAAAGCAGGAGAGTGTCTTAGCTCTAAGACCAGATGAAAGCTGAACTCATACTCATGCCCACAAACTCAGAAGCAAAGCCAGATGTCAGATACCAAAGAATCAGACACCCATGCCAGCCCGCACTCTTCACACCATATATTTTTTAATTAAATGTATTATTTTACCATGCTATTAGTAAGCTCCACACTTAAGTGCTAAATCTCGCCTGCTCAGATACCCCCCTTCCCTCCAGTGTCATGTGCGATATAAACCCTATCACTGCTGTTGAGTTTGATAGAGCCTCCAACCTGACCCACTCAGCTCTGCTGAGACCCAAGGAGGGATGGAGAGGACGAGGGAACTGCAGAACCCAGAGCACCCTGGAAGCAGCAGAGGCTGCACTACACAGAAACTAATTTCTCAGCTTGGCCCCGCTCTCGTTTAACTCAAACAGATTTAGAGAAAAAGCTACATTACCACAGTTGCTTCTGAGCCAACATTTACTCTGGCAGGCTATCATCAGAGCTATTGAAGTTTTTCCTCTCTCTTTTTATCCTACTGAAGTGTTATAATAGGAGCAATAATACATTTACGTTCGCTTTATTCTTCCTTAGCACACAGTTCAAAATTCTATAAATGACACTGAAGTAGGTAGCAGAGGCGTTTTGGCTGTACTGCTTACATCTTCCAGGCACTCAACCTCTCCTCTGTAGGCTACAGCAAGGACTAATCCTGCCACTTGATACCATCCATTGACATCTTCTTTAAACAGTGCTGCTGCCTACAGAATGGAAAGGATTCTCCCCAAAATATTTACATGAATCTGAGACACATAGATGGCTTCAGGATCAGTAAGAGATGGTGAGTTATGCTGTGAAATGAACACATTCTCATACTGAATCAGTATGTTGCACGTAGCAACAAGCTTGGAATCAACGGGCGATCCAGGAGAGCTCTGGGAGCCCTGGCAGCTGGTGTAAAATAAATAGTGGTAACTCACCAAAATGCATCAACTACGGGGCTAAGAATTCCCCAAGTCTTTTCCAAAAGCCTGGAGACTCATTGTTACACTGAAACTGTGGAAGAGAATTTCTGTGGAGGGGTGAGGGCAGAAAATGGAAGGGAGGAGAAGGAGCAAAGAGGCAGAAGGAAAGATATAGCTTATTATTTTGAAGAATTAAATGTTTAATGTGTTTGTTTATACAGTTCTGAACTAAGATTTACAGCAAGGCATGCAGCACTGGTTACAACCTCTTCTTGTCCTGTGTATGAGATGACTAGTGTAAGGCCCAGCAATCTAATCCACCTGGGATCCCATAATCCTACACTGCCACACAATTTGAAGCACACATGTATGGCCAAAAGGTAACAAGAATATGAGGGACAGAGAAAGATGTGTAAAAGCCATCTAAAGTAACATGGATGAACGAAAAAGACAGGAAAAACCTTGCAGCAGCTACCTTCAGAAAGAGCCTCTCCCATATCAACCTGCAGGAGCCTTCCCACTGGACTCTCAAACTGCTGGAAACCTCACACTGCCTCACCTGAGTCACATATATAAATACACACACATATATATATGCACATACACCTATACGTATACTCCATTAATAAGAGAAATAAGGAAAAGGAGAGGCTGACCAGAGAAGATGCATCCTTTCCAGCACAGCTAACTCCAAATTTATGCTGCTCAACTGAAAGATGCTAAGCAATCACCTTGACCAACACATGGCAATTACACAAGTGGCTGATGAGTGGTGTTAACCAAGAGCACTTGACTGCTTGCTGGCAAGCCAGTCAACGATCACATCCACCACATGTAAGCCACCAGCTCGCATATAAATGAATCTCAGATTAAAACCAACATGGAAATGATGGCTGAGATGTGGAATAAGTCGACTGTCTGTTTACAACGGACATGCTATTTTCTAGTGTCCCTGAAGATGTTGCCTGTATCATTTTCAAACATTCTCTTTTTGTAGTCAAAATGAAGACAGATGATTTAAGAGTTGACAATCTCTTCCCCTTACTGTTGGGAGAATCATAACATAACCAGCCCCCACCCTTTTGCACACAACTGCAAGAACAGTTTTGTAAAAACCTGCAACTTGCCAACTGACTACGTATGTCAGGATACAATATGGCTATCAAGTGTTTCAAACCTCTCTGCAGGTACTAATATTCAGACCAGGGACAAATCTTGCCAATTTTTCCTGCAAAATGTCACAGAGACACAAATCTTCCTCAGAGCTAAAATGCTTTGTGAAAGACTCACTCTTTTCTTTCCCCATTACTGCAATATTCTTTCACTTCACATTGATGAATCCCATCAGAACATTCCATAGAAATCATTTTTGTAACTACTGTGTTGGCTTGGTCACTTCCATCTTTGCATTTCCTGACTGATTCCCTTTTCTCTGCTGTTCCACACTTTAAAGCCCTCTACAACCTATCTCGATCTTCCCTGTCACTGCATGAACGGTCCAGATGTTGAATCACACCTCCGATTACCTCCTATTTTTCAAACCATAAAACAAGCAAATAGGCCCAATTAGCTTTATTCCTTTTTTAAGCTACATCAACTCTACTCCTAAATTTTCATTTCTACTAAAAAGAGAAGAGAGTTAAGGCAGCAGATCTTCTTAAGGTACATTTATACTGCAGCTTAGGCAGCAATGTGGAGACCAGGTTTACCAGCTCTCCATGGCCCTTCATACCAAAACATACTAGTATAAAAAGAGTAAAATGATTTTTCTGTAGCTCTGAGATTGCAAATCAAGCTGCTTTTCCAGCAACAATTCTAAGATTCAGGCTTATTCAACATTTCAATGAGCATGAGTCTAATGTGAATCCTGCTCCTTTGCCTCTGATCCATATGGGAAAATGATATATATTAGCGCTTTTTTTAAAATGGACAAGGAACTGTATCCAGGACTAGGTACAGAATTATACTTAGGCTTTCTAACACTGCACATTCTTGATACAGATATCCTCATACCTGTACCAAAGCAGTAGCTACATGTAATTTCTGCAGAAGGTGGAAGTTGCACAATGTTAAGAATAAAAAGGCTAATAAAAATTAGTTTTGTCAATGCATTAAGAGACTTGATACACATAGATTTAGTGAACTGACATATTTCATGCAGGTTTAACTGTTGAGAACATACAGTGCTATTTTTACATATGCACTCTTTTGACTACAACTACTTTTCTGCCGAAATTGAGAGTCACAGCTGTACCAGCTAATGAGACGTACATGTGCAAAGCACTATTTTCATTACAATTAAACCACTACAGGACCACCATAGTAAAAATTTTCAAATCCAGAAATAAACTAGGGATACTTCAGAAATCACATAGACAAAGCATTTTCCTGCCACTTACTAACTCAATCCACAAAGGGAAAAGGCTGTATTTAAGACCCATTTTGAGAGGAATACTGCTGAATTCTGGAATGGCCACTCTGCGCTTCCCTACACCCATTGTGGCAACAAAGCCCACCTCCAGAGCAGCTGCCCTGAAAAAGTCTTTTTGGAGAACAGCATCTAAAATGTGCTGTTGGGGCTGGGCCACCACACAAGAATGGCAATCCAGAAGTAAAGCAATTTTCTGTTACGTTTCTGAATAAAGCATTCAGAAGAGAAAGTTTTAATCTGGCCACAAGTGGTAGCATATGTGGTGTTTTTAATTGCTGAAAACTTTTTTTTTTTGCCTATCAGAAGACAGAAAGATTAGGGGAAAAAAAAAAGAAAAAAAAAGGGAAATCTTAAAACTGACAGAGATACCAACCTCACAAAAGCATAACTGTAAGCACCAAGAAGTGAATAAAGCTGGTAATCTATACCACTCATTTTCCCCTATGGTTAACTATACTCAGAGTCCCAGTTCCTACAGGAAAGAAAGAAAAAAAAAAAAAAGAGAGAGAGAGAGAAAAAAGAGGGGAAAAAAGCTTCTGTCCCCACAGCTCTTTACTTTGCAGCTCCTGTTTCACTACACTTTGTTTTAAAACAATTTCCCTGGATTTTCAGAAGGGTACTTCTGCAGAATCCTCTTATTCACAAAAGGGAAAATATTTCTCATGATAAACTAGACTTCAGACTTCATCAGAAAGACAGTTCCTTCTGCAAAACTTAAAACCTCTTAGCATAATGCACAGAAGTGCATTGCTCGCATCCACGACGAGAGAGAAAACTGGATAGATAAAAGGGAAAAGCTGGGAATTTCTATTCCCCTGAAACATATTTGCCACAACTCCAAACTATGCTCAGTTCCTGGTGAATTTTTTCTGCATGATCTCATCTTTATTGTATCTGGGTTTGGAAGAGGCTCATTCAAAAAAGTCAGATTTGTCAGTCAACAGACAAACTCTGGTTACTAAATTATTTTTTTTTTTGTAAAAAATACTGACCTGGGACAGTTTTTCCTTGCCTACATGTGCAACATAGACTGAGGGCTGATGAGACAAGCTCCCACACCTATAGGAAATGGAGAACTTAAGCTAAAAATTCTGACTGACATTTAACTTAACACAGCAATACTTCTCTGGGGGAGGGGAGTTTCCTATAGCTGCATTAATTCAGGCTAAAAATACCCATGCTGACATGCTGTCATGTGAGAATCTCTTTGATTCCAAGAGTTTATTCAGAGCCTTCGTGTTACTTTGAACTTTTTTGTTGTTTAATATGATCATCGCTCCATTTGTCATCATATGACAAGAGCAGACAATTACACAAGCTGAAGATATGTCTGCCAGTCATAGCATGCCATCTTGCTGCTGTCAAGCAAAGAGATGTGCCTCTACACACCTCTAGATTGAGTTCATTAAACCAGCCTGCAGGATATCCCTCAGTAATGACACAGATGAAAGACCAAATTAAAATTGCTTAATTCAGATACACAATCTCTAGCATTTTCCACCTTGCAGTCTAACTGGTTAAGCTGCATGTTTGAATAAGCCGTCCTAGCACAGAAGCGGCTCTAATTCTCCACTTCCATCACTTTTAATTAAAATATCTGAAAGATTTTCAGAGTTTGTTTTGTACTTCCCTCAGCCTTGAACGTCAGCTAAGCTATTTAAAAGAAAAGCAGACTGGTCAGCCACATATTAACGTGCCTTCTGTCAACCGAAGCACGGAAAGCAGCTCTCTCCTATGTTCAAATTGCCACAGGAAGAGGTGAGCACACCGGCGATGGTGGGTATTAAGCAAAAAGCTGTGTATCACCTCAGAGAGCATGCATCAGTGTTTTCAGTGCTCACTACTGCTTTCCCAAGGCCAATCTGTTGCCTCCAAAGCCTTGGTGCTTTGTTAGTGACACCACATTACCTCCATGTTCCTCATCCAAATTCCAACTTCCCAGTAGAGTGTTCTGAAATACTATTTTTAACAATGCGCTTCTTGAAGTTTTTTTCATTTCCTAATATAAAATATGAAGTTCTTGCCACACAATTGTCTTTTTCTCATACAAATAGGGCAGAAGAAGAAGTATGCTTAAAAAACAAATATCCAGCAATTTTGCATTAACACTGTGACAAGTCCATAGGGAAGTAGCACCTACCTCAGTTAGTAGATTGAGCCATGTTTTCAAACAAAGCCTAATTAAAATAAGCTCTTCTGAATCTCCATCAAGAGCCAATTCACCAGCAAGGGGACAATTGCTTAACACAGCCTCCTATGATGAAATACGTTCCTGACTGGCAGAGCAAACATCCGCGTTAACACTGACAAGACTATTTCCAAAGCCAATGCATTTACAAGCCTAAATATAAAGCTGGAATCCCAATTTCCATTACTTCCTCATTAGTGGCTTAATGTATTGGACTGGGGGGAGAAATCTTAATAAATAAGAATAAAAATGCTTATTACACCTAAAACGTTACTACTGCATTTTTTCAGGACAGCTAAATGTATCCAAGGCCGCATGTAACTACTAAAGTGTCTTCTTTACCAAACATGATTTGGCATGGTACCAGCAACCCAAAGGGCAACAGGAAACCACAAAGTTGATTTGGCTCAAAATGTGAGTTTTTTAAAGCTGGGTTATACAACAGTGTATGGGTTTTTTTAAAAAAGAACTTATACTGTAGATAATTTGGTATCATTTTTAAAACATTCCCATGAAGCAGCTCTAAGTTCAAATTCAAGTGTCAGCCAGGACACAACAGAAGCAAGGATGCTGCGGTGGGTAGGGTAGGGATACAGCAGCAGCAGCAGCAGCAGCAGACACCCCTGGGACAGGCAGTGCAGGGAGCGCAGGCAGCTAACCAGCCTGCCTTGGGAGAAAGGCAAAAAGACATGTTCTCCTTCTGCTCTTTCCACCTTTTGGATTTAACAGCCGTTTCTTTGTTTCTGCTACCCAACCTACAGAAGACCAGCATGCCTGAAGCTGAGGGAGACTTCAAGAGGCAGCTCGCCTGGCCCCCATCCCCTCAGGGAGCACTCATGGCATTCAGAACAGAATTTGGCCTCTTATTAGGGTCCCCCACAGCACAGAAGCCTCGTCCCTGCTTGACTTTGGGGTGCTCTGTGCAGGGATGGGGCACGGGAGCAGCCTGCGTGCTGGGAACAGCCACATCATGGGCACAAACCTGACTCCCTGCAGCTCCAGCACCCGTTTTCTGCCTGAGGGGACTCCCCGTGTCTCACACAAGCATGTTTCCACCACGGGGGGATTAGCGTCGTTGCCCATCCACCACACCGTGCACACACTGAAAATAGCAGCTTCCCAGCTCAGTCTCGCCTGCGCAGGCATCACCAAAGGCTGCTCTTAACTGCACTGTGCCCCCAAAATACAAATGCCCCATGATGTGCTCAGATACTTTATTTCCATCCGTGCAAAGCCAAGCTACTGCATCATGAGGCCGAACAGGGCCTTCACATTAAAGAATGGACAGACCTTTTGCCGAAGAGGTTTTGGTTTCTCTTAAAACCACCTCCCTCAAAAACATTCAACCTATTTTCATCTCTGTCAAGAGAAAGTGCTATGGTGCAGTTTCATCAGCTGCAGTTTAAAGCCCGCTGCCTTTCTTCCCCCGATTTATAGACCAGAGGAATGGACCCAGCACTGACGGAACAGCTCCTCCAAGTCCTGCCTTAGCGCTTGCTGCCGCTATTCCCTGCTCAGCACCCCCAAAGCAGCCCTCCCACACCACTGCCTACCCTGCAGCAAACAACAAATAATAAAACACTAACAGAGACTCCAAGGGAAATAAATGGTAGTGCTTACAGCGACTGTAAATGAGGTGCGGGAAAAGGAGGGATGGAGGGTACTGGCTGCCAGGTTGAGATTTCCTTCGGCTGCTGCTGCTTTTCCAGCTACAAAGCACTGGCAGAGAGAGTGCTGCAAGCAACTTGCTCCCTGGAACAGCACGAGAAGAGGAGGCTGGTTGTATTTTGAGCCTGAGCCTGTAGATAATAGAGGCCACGAGAGCAGCAACAAGCGCAGGGAGGAGGCAAATCCTCCTCTCATGTCTGCTGGGTTACAGCAGCTCATGTGCCTCAGTGAAGCAGCAAATCTGGAAATGAAGCCGAACTCCCTGCCTTCTCACTTCACCTGGCAGGACTCGAGAGTATCCTTGTCACACATCACACCTAGAGAAGTGCTGCTTTAGCCGCAGGCCAACAGCTTAGCCAACAAACATGGATACTACCAGTCGTGCACTGAGCTAAACATCGTTTGCTCCAGCATAGGAATCTGCCTGCATTATGGCAGAAGAGCTTAAGCGAGAACACAGCTTTGCCTGGCCATGACGACCAGCCAGAATAAATCTCATAATCTAATTTGTATATGACTGTGCCTAAGCTATTCTACACTCACGTTGTTCAACTCACCCCATACGTGCCCCGCATGTACCAGCGTCAGGCATGCTTCCAGACAGGCGTGCCTCCCTACAAACCAAACTCAGCCCCTCCAGTGATGATACTGCACCCCCAACCAGAAAAGCAAAGGCTGCCTGAACATTTCAGCAGCAGCCTGTGCCGGCACCATTTAGCTCATTTCATTTCCAAATGCAAAAGACAGGTCTCCAATAGACAGAAAACAAATCCCACTAGCCCATTCTTACATTTAATTTGCATAACAGATCACTCCACAGCATTAGCAAAATTCCATGCTGCAAGCATATTTAATAAAATCATAGCGACGATGGCTTAAACAGCGCATTAGTTAAAATTCCTGCAATGCCTATTATCGGTGGAGTTACATGATACGGGGAAGGGTGGCATGCCCTAATGAAACCTCACGCACACAGCCAACTGACGGCAACAAAGACTGGAAGATCACATGAACACTCCCACAGAAAAACAATTTAAGACCTGAACTTCCCCCCCGCCTCCTCCTTCTACCCCCCAAAAGCCAGTGTCGCATCATGTAAGCAAAAGCCCTGCTCCATGTTACATTCCTGGAGCCTCAAGCAAAGGAAAGGAGAATTGGTAGAGGAGCCGTGTGCTCAGCTCCACCACAGAGGCATGCTTTGCATTCTTAAGCAGTACCCTCTGAAACCAATCATCGTTACTCTCTAATTGGCTGGAAGGAACCTCGTTCAAGCCTTGACAGCCAAAAGAAGTACCCTGACTTCTGGCGACCATAGAAAACTGTTAGTGCAACTCCACCCATTGACAGTTAAGGGGGGAAAAAAAATCTGCATTAAAGCTGTGCAATTATTTAATTGTGACTGCTTATGATAATCAAACTAGTAGCAAAAAGGATGCACAAGACAGGAAGAGAACCGAGTTACTCGTGACCAAGGCAGGTACAGCGCAGTAATTCAGATGCACATTTACATGAGTCAGGGCAAACGCTGTTAGAAGAGGGGACTAAACTGAAGAGGATCCTTAAACCATCTTACTCCTAAAATATTTTGCTCTAAGGCAAAACACACACCATGTATTTTGAAGCATTAAGACACTAATTCTGTAAACAATAATGCCTCCAGCATGCACACCGCGCACTGGAATGGATTCCTCAACTTGGCCTCATCACTTATGCATCTGATGAAACAAACACTGACAGCTTTTTTGCATTTGTAAAGGCCCCACAGCAGCTGTGGTGATCCCACCATAGAGCAATGAATTAAGCCTGAAACCCAGCTGGGTCTGCACAGAAGCCTTTTTTGCACAATACAGCAAGACTATCATTGTTAACCTAGGCATTATTGTAAAATATTCTGCATTACATTAAGAACGGAGATAGAGATGCCCTGGAAAATTAGCTCTAATAGGCAATTTATAACATTTAAAAATATGGATACCACATTGATTGCTAATTGACAACAGATTTCATAGTTTCATTTACACAAAACCACAGTGAATCAGGTAATTACAGAATATCGCTTAAGTAGGAAACAAGGCAAAATTAAGAAATAATCCACATTAAAGTTATAAAACATACGACAAAGTTCTATAAAATGAATGTATAAACAGCTGAAATTTAAAATAACTATCAAAATTATCAATCTTGAGATCTGAAGGAGTTTGAGACAGACTCTTAGAGGAAATGGATGTACGCATGCTTTTATCTAATACCACTGTTACAGAGTTTCTTTTGGGACTAAAGCAAGCAGCCTAACATATTAAATTGTAATATTTAGCCAGGTATTGATTATATTATTTTTCCACTTTACAAGTACATAAATATGTACTGAAAGAAGAGTCAGGAATGACTTGGGAAAAGTAATTTCAAAGTAATTAATTGAAAAAGAGTTTTCATAGACAGAATACATTGGTTCAGAACTGAAACTCTATTCTTCCATTGCATTTAACATCATATTTAAAAGAGAGGCCAGAGAAATCCAAATAAAGTTGTCTCTTTTATAATATAGACTACTCGGCTCGTTTTGCTTAGTTATTAAGAACACTTCTTTAAGACTGAACCACAAAAACTCGTATTTTTCCAGGAATGCTGAGAGACATGCAAAAAAAGCAGCTAAGTTGTGTAAAACACTTAGAAGAATTCAAGGTGCTATCCCACTGAGATGAAAAGATTTTAAGCCTGTCCTCAACTTCTCAATGTGAGGAAACCGTTTCTCTGGGTACCACAACAGAAATATACTTTCTGATTTCAAGTAGTACATAGGCAGATGTTGTGCGTGGTTTGTCTTGCCCCCATTCTCCTTCTTCTAGAGGATTCTCAGCTAAGTACATAGACTTCCCAATGATGACTTCACACAGGCTTCCAAATGGTGACTTCCCAAGTAAAGGTACCAAAACAGCAGTGGAGAGTAATGATGAAGCAGGAGGAGGAAAACAAAGCCACAATGAGCGATTTGGAAATAAGCAGCTAACTTGGAGGTAGGAGTATGGTTAGCAGAAATAATAAGATGAAAAATATCTTCCATTTACCATTTTTGAAACCCATGCATTTCTCCACAATGCAGAACTTATCTAGCCAGAGAAACTAAAGTCTTGTTAAGAGAAACCAAAATTACAGGCAGCAACAACAAAAAACCTAATTTCTTTCATTTGTGGCATTGCCTCTGTTCCCAGGCCTTTTTTATTTTCAGCAGGAGGAACTGAGGGGAAGGGAAGGTGAAGGAAAGGAGAGAGAGAGAGCAGAAGGTAAAAAAGTTACAGGGAAGAAAAGAGGGGGGAGGGCCTTATGGAGAAATGCACTTCAGACTCTGTGCCACATTTGGCTAAAATGAAGTAAGATCCAATTGGCAGCTTTTGAATATATGATCCTCCAAAGGCAAGCTGTCAGCTCGATAACAGTTGAAGGAAATAAATGGACAGCTCTGTACTGTTCTGAAACTCCTGTGTAATGAAGTTACAGTTTCATCCTGGAAGATGGCCAAAAAGCATAAATCAATAAGCAACCAACCTTGTATCATTTTATCACAACAGTAATAGTCATCCAAAGGTAGGTTGTTTATTAAGCCCTAGTAATATCTGCGATGGTCCTCCACACCAGAAAGTTAAACTGACAATAACAAGGAAACTTGCTGTGCTGAGAAAACGTAGGCAGAGGTACTTTTCCAAAGTGACAATAAAGCAGCTCTTCAACCTAGTCCAGGAAGAGCCAGACATGGGAATCTTCTACAGAAAGAACAGGGAGATTACAGACCTTGCCAACACAGAAGAGCTAAGAAAATTTACTTAGACAGACAAGCCAGGCACTGGCAAATATCATGAAATGAGGCCGTACAGCAGAGAGTTTTCCTTGTTTCAGAGAACTTTTTCATGCCGTGGCATGAATGTAAGAAGACAACTAACATTTTACTATGGGTAACCCTGAGAGCAGACACTTGCACCTTCAAGAACCTAAAGGTCATGTCATTGTGGAAATAGTCCTGGTTTCTCTCTAGGGACTTCCTGCACGAACAACCAACCAAACCAATTTAAAAAAAAAAAAAAGCAAGCCATGCAGATGACAGCAACCTGGGAGATGCAGATTTAAAACCCTGTTTTTGACAGTTTTATATTCTCTTATCTATGGCAGGATTAGGAGCCCTGATAACCAGAGATTTCCCTTACTAGATGTTGTCCTAGTTTCTAAGCTGAACAGTAGGTCAGTCAGACAGTCTTAGAATTGTTCTTACAGTCTTTTGTCTCAAATAATGCCAACTATTCAATCTTCTTTCTTACGTGCTTAAAAATTTATAAGACATTACTTCTTGTTTCAAAGGGTTGCCTCAAGAGATCACCTATTACTTTGTTCTTCTCCTTAACTAGACTAGTTTATGCATGGGCTTAACATTATTCATGTGTGTTGAAATTAAACTATGTATTAACTCCCTCAGATCAGCTGCAGATCCTTGCTTTTATTGAAGAAGGTGATCTAATCACTGAGAAAGTCAGTGGATTGGAAATTTGGAAGCCAGCTGGAACTATCTCAATGGCATTTTTCCACAGAGGAACGAGTTTTCAAAGCTGAAGTGCTAGACTATGTTGCTTCAGCTTTGTAACATGTGGGTTCCCGATTAAAATACTGGATCTTCGCTGGTGGGGAAAAAAACACCTGGATATTTGGAGAGTGTGGAATAAAGGAAGAAGTGGTAAAAAAGTATGAAGCCTTTTAAGGAAAAAGGATAACCTTTCAGCCCAGGTGTGATTTACTGCTCCACAGGAACAGAAGAACAGTGATAAATCACCTATACAGAGGATAGTCGAGAGCAAATTTCAGAACACCTTCAAAAGCATGCCTGAACAGACGTTTTCAAAGTCTTCTTCCAAAGACAACAGTAGTGTGCTCATGTACATTCTTCCATTGTACAAGACAAAAAAGCATTTCCCTCCTAAACTACCATGCCCATCAGCCAAGCTGTAGCTGATCTTCTGAAGGCATGACCACGACACAATGCTGAGGGAGAACACGAAAGTAAAAGCAGCAAAAATATTGCCAAGGCAGCTAAAGACAGGAATAGTGGTAGGACCTAACCGGGAACTCAGGGCAAGCCATCCTCCACATGAGCAGGACTCCAACCATGGATACAGATCCTGGCCATTTTTCTCACATTATACTAAACTTGGTTTCACAAACTGTGCCGAAGGGCAGGTTAGCTCTCCAGAGCTGAGCACACTCCTGCTTCCCTGACAAAGCCCCAGACGCAGCTGCAGTCATGCTTGTAGCGTGCAGGCGATAAATTGACAACGCTTTGAAACACCTCTGAAAAGAGCTCATGTGAAGGAGACAGATTCCGTAGAGCTGATAACCAAGCAGTCCCTCAGTCAGTATCACATACCTACTCGTGGTTATGCAAGGTGAACAGGGACAACCGAAGGACAGAAAGGAAAGAAAGAAGCAAAGGCATATCCAGAAAAAATCTTCCAAAAAGCTAAAAACCTTCTAACCACTTTGCCAGGGAATCCCTGTGGTCAACTCAACGCTATTCCAGAGGGGTAAGCAGGACACGTGCAGAGAGGCGTGCGTGCAGGAACGCCGTTCCTGGTCCCATCTGGGCCAGGAGGCAGAGCCTAGCAGGAATGGCCTGACCAGTCATCAGGCATGAGTAGACCAGGAGTTAATGCATTAAGAGAGGGGCTGTCTGTAAGGGGAAAAAATGACAGACTCACTCCTGAGAGGATCTGAGAGAAGTTAGCGAAAAAAGGAAATAATAGTTTATTCCTTCAGTCTCCTCCATCCAAATTAGTGAACCAGTAATTTCCAAAATGCCCACAGGGAATTAATTTCACTGCATCCTTAACTGCAAGAGTCATAAAATGACACCACAAAAAGAAGAGGAATCAACAATAATATAAGAAAAGATGCTTGCGAAGGGAAAAAACATTATTACCTACATCATAAACACAATTCCTTCTTCTGCACGATACACCACCAGCTTTCATAGGAGCCAGCTGAAGTAGCAGTATAATGAAATACTAAGTATGATATAAAGAAATTATATTACCCAGAAGTCTTTAAGAGACCGTACTTTTCTTAACATATTTATGCTGAAAATTATGTTTCTGCTCTCCAAAGCAACAGGGCCCAGAAATCATTATACCTGGTCTGCCGCCCAGCCTGAAAGAAATCTGACCACCTTTAGTTATTCTGGAAGGTCATACTCAAATGGAGACTGCAGAGATCCCTTCAATAATGGAATCTAAGCACTGTTTTTTATGACTGGTCAGTCATGTCACATAATGCCGCTCTTGACTGAAAGAGATGAATATTAATGTCTTACAAAAAAAAGCCTTTAATGTATGTGAATTATGAAACTAGCTTTTCCTGAATGCTCACATCAGCAGGATTTGATTTCCCAAAAGTTCATAAAACGACTGTAAAAAGGGATGAGCAGGGCCATGTTCTACTTTTCCTCCACAGTATTTGCGCATTAACAGTTTGCTGAGCCTTGCATAACGTAAGTACACAGCCAGTACTTTCTACAACCAACACTCAAATTCTGCATGCAGGCTTGAGAGACAAGTAGCAACAGCGCAATCCCTCCCCTTCCAAAGTATTTCCTATGGAGCTGCCCCCAAAATGAACTGCAGGAACCTTTCCTCATCTTCCCCTCTCACCTTCAGGAAAAGAAAATAATACTACGACATTAGTTCGTTTCGCTTTCTTGCGAAAGAAATGCCAGCAGCTTCGCAAGAGCTAATTTCTTCAGACGAGGACGACGTGGATAGAGGAGCCCAATCAGGGAAACACACAGAAATGAGAGAAAGAGAAAAGCATGGAACTAGAAGACAAGGGGGGGGGGGGGGGGGGGGGGCGGGAGTGAACTGTTAAAAAATGCCAGTACTGTGCACACATGCACACTACAATGAAGAGAAGACTAAGGAAAGACACAGTTATTGCATTTAAATAAAATATTAAGAGAGGGCTCTGGAAAAGCAAAAAGAAAAAGAAACAATTCAGAATAAAAAAACCAGGCAGGACTACATCTAGTAAAGCCATTAAAGCCATTAAATGGCTATCACCCTCTTAGAAAACTAACATTCCTGCTTGCAAATACTTGCACACACTCTTACACAGGAATGGCAAAATCTCGAGCCCTGAAAAGCACTTCGGCATGTGCTTAACTCACAAGGCTCCAAGTACTTCAACTGACGTCAGTAAGAGTATTCATACATTTGAGACAGGCACGTGCTAAAGCGCCTTGCAGGATTGAAACTGAGGGTGCAGTTCCATATGCCTTTCTAATCCGCAGCAAAGCCAAAGAGGTACTTGTACCCCACTGTTTCCTTAACTGTGCCACTAAAATGTCTTTGCAGGCTTACACTGAAACCAGACCATTTAAAGATGAGGTGAGAGAAGAAAGGAGAGAATTGGCATAACTACTTTTTAAGCCTGATAATTTTAGTGACCCAATTTCGCATGCAGCATTTTAATTGTATTGATACGGCTAAAGCACTATACCATGAAGGAAAGATCAGTAGGGTCACCACTGCTGGCTTCAATGCTGAGAAAAAGGCATGTGATGCCACATCCTGATGTTCCTATAATTAAAGGAAACCTTGTTTTCTGTAGCTTCTTGATTTGACATGGTTTGGCCTTCTCACACTACTTGGGAACCTGGGGCAAAAATGCATCAGCACTTCAGTTTGCTTGCACATTCAATAGACACGAGTGGTTTTAACAAGAGAAGCTATCTGAACTTACTCTTCAGTAGTACAAGATAAGACAAATAAAGGCACAGGAAATTTCTGGAGGAACTCCCTTCTGTAACCAGGTCCTTGTTGTAGAAAGTAGAACGGCACACTGGCTTCACTTCTACAGTGGACCTCTTGTATTGTGGGGTGGGTGCGTGTGGCTGTTGAATTAAAAAGAGTACTTCTTCTACCATATCTAGCAGTGGAACTCGGCTTCCAGTAGCACAGGTATCTTATTTTTTTTCCCCTTTTTTCTTCTCTTGTTTAAGATTAAAATTGTTCAAATCCTATCTAAGCACCAGCACAACACGTAACAACAGTTGCACATTTTTAATCCTCTTCTAACATATTTTAATACTTTGGAAATTATTATGGCACTACCATGACCACAGGCACAAACACCTCCAGCTTCATTTTCACCTGCGTAGCCTAACTTCATTTCAGCCTTATTTAATATTCACCATGCTTCCAGCAGTAGGACAGTACAGCAAAATCCATGCACGAACAATCCTTAGAACAGACAAGGACAGCTGATTTTGTTTGCTAGGAAATAAAACATATATCTTGACTCCTATTTAGTCATGATTTCACAGTCCATTTAAGCTCACACTATTGCTAACAGAAGCAATCCAACCCCTCCCTTGCTGCTTCATTTTGTGCCCCTGCAACACTTTCCCCAGACCAAGTATTTTTATAGCTACATCACAAACTGCAATATTAAATAAATTCACATTAAAAATCAACCATATTTTGTCAATTCAGTTTTAACCGGGAAAGTCCCCAATCTGCAGGGGGAGTCATCACCTGGTACACATGCTGGCCTGCAGAAGAGAGGGGAAACAGGCAGCCAGAGGAAAGTTAAACCACTCCTTCCAGTGCAGTGCAGGCTTAAAACGATCATAAAAACACAGCATTAGGCAGCTTACTGGTCTCCACATTCACAACGTTGTTACTGAAGGCAAAATGCAAAAGCTACACACTGGACATTCCCACCAGAAATAGGAAGAAGGGGACAGTAGAACAGGACAGGACAGCTTCTCTCGACGGCTACTTCTTATTTTTGTAGGTTTTATTGGTTCAAGGCATCACAGACAGACTTGAAAAAAAGAAAAAGCCAGCTTCAAAATTATTTGCCATTAGAACAACTATTATTTCTTCCAAGTTATAAATAATTCACAAGTTACAGTTACTGTAACATGCTGTAACTCCAGCTTTTAAGTAACACGAAGCCTCTTGTCTTACAAAGTGATATTACTGTGTCCCCATTATATGTTGAATAACTAGAGCAAAAAAAGTAACATTGGTAAAAGCTTTTCAAACTTAAGATAAAGGCCTCAGCAGCAGAAAGACTACCATTTTACAATCTTACTCGGGTGTAGTACAGCTTTTAATAAATGATTAGAGGAAATATTATTCTAACGCATTAACTTCTGCTTTATATCCAAAACTGAAAGGGATGTTCCCTGGTCTCAGAAAGCCAGTCTGCACAATGGCAATAGGCCATGAGAATTTTCATCACTATCACTGCTCTTTGCGAGGGGGGAAAAAAAGAGACTGTCAATCAGAAAACCACAACTCGGGCATCCATCTATGTCATCCTTCCGTGAAAAACACTCACATTAAGGCTGGTGGTTTGGAACATCACCCAAAAAGGAACCACCTACAACACCAGCTTAGTTATCAGTCAATTTTACAAACAATTACAGAAAACCTTCTTTTTGTTTGGCTTTGAGTTTTGTAAATTCAAAAGTCTAGACCAAGTTTTGTAGGGCTGAAACCAAAACAGAAGCAGTTCTATTTTTTTTCAGCTCGAGTTGAGTTAAGAAGTTAATTGATCTGGCATACGTGCAGGGTTGGAAATTTGTGTTACGGGGTTTTTAGCATGCACACTGCAGCTGAGAGATTTGGCTTACAACTTTGATGTACCAAAAAGAACTCTGTGGGACAAACTGGCTGAAAGTAATATCCATGAAATAAAAAAGGCGAGAAAGAAGGAAACACATCCCTTCTCTAAATCACTCTTAATCTGCCTAACAGGCACCTTATAAAAAGAAAAAAACTATAAACATACGGTGGTAGCCTGCAGCAACTTGAAAGTATAAATGCAATTTCTAGGCTATGTACTTTCGGGGCATAAAGACTCACAGTTTTAAAACAGCATAGCAAATTATATGCTAAATATGACAACTAATAAAAATAATGATAAGCATCTCAAAGAGTGAGACCCTGGACAGACTCTTGTCTAAGACGCATGGTTTCTGTCCACTTTATTAGTAGCAACCTCAAAAAAAATTTGTACATTGCAATTCGCTTGACTTGCATGCTTTACATCTGCAAGTTCCTCTTTGTATTTCTTAAAAACGCAGGCCATTCCCACATGCAGCTAGAAAATTGTTATTAGCTGTTTAAATGGAGTTGTCATGGCCTACAGGAAACTGAATTCCTGTCACTGAGGAGCCTCAGAAGCTCACTGTCTTGGTTGGACTCCTCAAAATGCAGCGTGACTAGCCAGATGCCTCGCACGAGACTAAAGTTTACCTAAAGCAATAGCAGATTTTTTTATCCAGAAGAAAATAAAGCACAATCCTCAAAGAGAAAAGAAAGTCCTTCCCATAGAAAGGGCAGAAAAGACCATCCTGTCCTTGTGGGCAGTGAAGGAAAAAAACATCAAGTCAAAATGCCAGTACACAACATTGTCCAGAAATATTGGGGAACATGTATCTCTACCCACTCACATAAACCTGTTTTAAAAATAGACACAGAGCTGATTTCCATATGCATATAGTTGAAAGAGCCAACAATTTCTCCAAATTCACTCCCATCATTCTTAATTTAAAAGCACGCATTGCTTCAACACTAATCTGCAAGCAAAGCTAAAAATGAACTGCTTGCAATATATAGTTATCCTAACTTGGCTCAGACAACACAGTATCAAAGTGCAAAACTAAGATTAGTAGATTATGTCAGAATGAGCTCCCATGGTTTATTTTTGAACTTTATAAATATCGTTAGCCAGTCATCATAGCATGTGTGTGCCAAAACATGCTCGTCTCCTGCAACCATCACGTCATCCGAAAGATGTCAGACCAGCAAGGCAAGCTCAAAGAACTGAAAGCAGAGCACAGGGACGTGAATACCACAGCAGGCCACAGTTTCTCGACTTGATTCTTATTATTTGCATTTCTTCTAGCCTTTAGGAAGTAAAAGCAATATAGTAACAGCCACAAATCCAAAGCTGCCTTTTTGTAGAGCAAATCAAGGGAAGAACCTGGCAGAAAAGACCGCAAAAACCCAAGTAGGACAGACCAAGCAGATTATACGTTACAGGAGAGACATTTAGAAAGGATTAAGCCATGCCCCTCAAGTGATGCAATTATAAACTCTTCTGGGGGCATCGTCACATTTTTGCTAAACCGGTTTTAGCAGTGTCAAAATGTCTGACTGCAACTGTAACAATCCTACAGGCACTAAACCCAACCTGACCACAAACTACTCTTGCTCCACAGGCCTCACCTACATGCAGAAAGTGTACGGAGACCTTAGTACAGGTTTCTCATTTTGTTTGTGTTGCATTTTTTTAATCACACAATCCCATTTTTATGCCTGATTCTTTAATCGGGCATAAAAGGGTTTTGTTCCCACAGATAAAAATACAGGATATGGTTTATGACGTGCCAGTCCAGGATGAGACATTTGACGCAGAAATGCTGAAGCAGTTTCAGATGCCGCTCTTCCCTATGTGAACTGGTGGAACGATGATTTCCACCTGAGCATTTTTCCCTTGTTTCGTGCTCAGCCAAGCTGGTCACTCCAAACAGCCTTCTGCAGCAGCATAAATGTAAACCGATAAACTTCGCACAGGAGCAGATGGGGCACACTCACGCCATCCGTCTGCTCGCAGACCAGGGAGCTGTGATCTCTAGCTGAGAGCCTTGAGACATGGTGTTCAGCACAGCAATGCTCTCAGCCACGGCTCAGCTTTGCCACTGATCGTGGCCACGCTTGCAGGGCAAGTTGAACAGCAGCATTTTACAGCTTCAGTCCCTTCATCGGCATAAGGAAGCGATGGACAAAAAGAAAGCACACGTGGAGGGGAAGAGAGCTAAGCATATTTTCGAGCAAGCCCTCACTGCTATAATTAAAGGGTTTATTCCTTTCCCACAGCCCACCACTGGAAATACCAGGCCTCTGCCAGACTACTGAAGGAACAACATCAGAACAGGATGTCATTACACGAGGGAAAGTGTGAAACCCGAGCATGTGAAATGGCAAATGGTTTTAAACCTTCTACCTACTGATTCATTGAGAAAACGTTTTTGTGACTGACTGAAATAAACCCACCCCTACAAATGAAAACCAAGAGTTCCCAAATAAAACCTGCCCGTTAAAAACCAAGAAGGATCGCATCCAATATTCCCAGTAGTAATGAGCCAGCAAAACAACCAACCCATCAAAGATCTAAGAGAACACCAAATACATTTTGGCAAGCATATTATTTCCTGTATCTGAATTTCAGCGCCAAGTACTCCTCACATACTAGACCTGAATTTTACAAGCGATTTGCAGCTTTTAAGTTTCCTGGTGGCTTCCTACCACTTAAAAATGCTTTAAATAAAAAATGGTACTAAATATAAAAAGTATATGCATACCATACCCCATCGTTCACTTGGACATTAAACTCCAGGTACGTTTTACCCTTTCCTCTCAAGTCGTAACAAGAGGTTAGGGGGCTTTGTGCTGCTGCTGAAGAGCTAGATTGTAAAAACTGTCAACTGAAGTTTTGGCCCATTGCATAGGGACATTTAGGGCCATCGGCATCAGGAAACATTTAAGGGAAGCTCAGGTTTGGCAACACTGAAATTTGCATTATTAGACTTGAAAGTTAATGTCCCATTAATCTTACACAGAGGCAGTCAAATCCATCAGCACTATTGTTTTCAGACTGTCTGCCCACTAAGGCAAACAATGCATCATTTACACTTGGTTTACATTTATAGTTGGGAAGAAAGCCATGCAAAGGACTGGGGGGAAAAAACAGAATGTTTTAAATGCAAATTTGGATTTCGCAGCAATGCATGTATTCCTCTGCAAATACCACATCTGCTAAATCACACAAAAGCTGGGTGCTTGTAATAAAAAGTAATAAACCTGTCTCTGCTTTTCCTTTCCCTACTTTAAAATTACCTTTAAGCCTCCCTTTCACTGGAGTGCTGCAAACTGGAAACTTTAGAAATGAAAGCAGCTGGTGTTTCCCCTCCCTCCCCAAGTTCAAGTTGATTGAATTCAGTCACTATATGATATAAATGGCCAAAAAAATCCCTCAGATCAACCCCAAAAAACATTTCCCTCCCCCTCAAGAACTTTCAGTTATGTTCAAACCAGGAAATATCAACAATGTGTATAAACAAAACATAAATTTTAAATCTGGAGTCTCTTTAGCTTCACACTATGAGATTTAAAAATTGACCTACTTTATGTAATACACCCACAGCTGAGTCATCACAGTATCAACTGGTCTCTATCAGCTGCAGGGTATGATCATCACTCAAAAGAAATCAAGTACCCATACTGAAATACCTCTTTTATTTTATTATTATGTTAAAAATGCACTGTTAATCTAACAGTCCAGACCATAACAGGGAGGGGGAAAATCTTGAAGAAAATAACTGAACTGCATAAAGTAGTCCCTGTATAGCAGATGCCATGCCTCATAGCAAAAGCCTGTAAGCTACAGGATAGAATATTGGACAAGGCTGCAGAAATACAGATTAGTTCCATCTCTGCCACTGTTACAGTATGTAGCTTCAGGCAAGTAATTTAAACTTCTTTCTGTTTCATCAAACAATAAAATGGAGGGAATGCTACTGCCTTACAGAATCAGCTGACGTTTATACCACACTTTAGCATATGCATAACATTAGCTATTATTTTACATCTACAGAAAAAGAAGGGGTAATATATTTTTAATACTGGCTTAGTAGGCCTCGTAAGAGAAGGTGAAAGTGCTTAATGAACATTAGAAACTCTTCACAGGGGCCTTGATTCATTATAATTCACTCTGGACAGCATCTTACAGAGACTGCTGGCTCATGGACTCCTGGCTCACGGTGCACCTGAGTGAGCAGGAGTCCATTAGTATCTCAGGGCAAAGCATTTGTTGATAGCAAAAAGCAAATATTCCTTAGGAAAAAAAAAAAAATAATTACTAGTTTCTAGTTACATGCTACCACATAGCCACTTACAACATAATGCTGTAGTCTCAAGAGACCAGGAGGAGGTTAAGAGGAACTCAAACTCAGATCTCAAGTGCAGCTAGCATCCTTACACCATTAGCTAAAGTTATACATACAGAAAAAAGTGATAGTTGAGCACACTATGCTGCTGGAATTGTTACTGCAAGCCTAAGAAAAACCCAGCACAAGAAAGCTCCAGAAGGTTATGTGAAATAAGATGCAATGTACACTGAATACCTCTGCTGCCACTGGTGTATTCACATTATTTCTTGTAGGAAGTCATCAAACTTAAAGCACGCTGTCAGTTGTGGGGCTGCAGGAGAGAAATGAGGAAACTCCCACAGAAAAAAAAAAAAAAGCAGGGCAGGACGGTTGGGCAGAAGCCCTGGGGTGCCAAGGGCCACACAAACATCCTTTACACAGGAGGAGGTGGTACTGCGTGGTCACCGTGCCCCCCCCAAAACTCCCTGAGCCCGCTTCAAGCACGCCCAAGTAGAGAGCATTTTTTCAAAGGCTGCAGCACTCACAGGAGCTCTCCTCGGATGTCTGTAGCAGGCTAATCCTGGACAGGCCTTGCAGGCCCTCTGTCTGAGGGGCTTACCAGGCCGTCTGTAGGTGAAGCGTGTCACCTCATGGCAGACTACAGCACTTTTACTTCTGCAAGGACAAGGAAACAAATCACACGAGGCGACAGCAGTGACATTACTCCTTAATTATCTTTTGCCATCTGCTACCGTTGCAGAATTGTGCAGGTATTTTAAGAGAGTAATCCAGGTCTGATACTCTGACACCTAAACCAGCGAGAACAGAAGATTTGCTATTCAGCATCACAAAAACAGGCAGAAAAATGCACCTGTGAAATTACGCTTAAGACTTCAAAGCTTTTCATTTAAGAACTATTAATTCCAAGCGCATACTGAATGCAGTCTGGCTTCTCGGCTGATGCTTTACAAAGCTGTCAGTTTTCTGAGGCTTGAGCCAAAAGGCAATATTTGATATGTAAAGATGTTTGAGAAGGAGGAGGGTAAAGTGAGAAGAAAGATTTGTATGAGTCAGCCATAGTTCTTTTAAAAATTAAGTGATAGCGTTTTTAAAGCACAGAAAAAAAAAGATGCATACCCGGATTTCCCCGTTCCTGGGTTATCAGTTGCAAAAGATAACGCTCTCAAAGTTTAAGAGAACTTTTAACTGCAACCAGTTACAGGAGCAGGGAGCCAAGCCCCGCCACGGCAGCCCGCAAGGCACAGGCTTTACTCCATTGTTCTCACCACCTTTTTGTTTTCAGAATTCATTTCGCAAACGCCGAAAAGCAGCAGCCTGAACAGGCTCCACTCCCGATACGACAACCCGCAGCGATGCGAGGAGCGGGGCCACCACAGCCGCGCTCGGGGCCTGTGCACCCGGGATCACTCGGCTGGGCCCTCGCTCCCCACGGCGGGGCATCACCCCCGGCGCGGCCCTCGCCTCGGGGACGGGAGCACCGGCGGCTCCGCGGCCGGGCCCGACACCCGGCGGGCCATTGTTCCGCTGCGGCCCGGCCGCGGGGCAGGGAGGCCGGGGAGGCGAGGCCTGCCTCAGCCGCTGCCGGCTTTCCGCACTGCCTCTCCCGGGTCACCTGCGGCGGTGCCGGGACGCCCGGGCCGGAGAGGCCTGCCTCCGGGCCGCGGGGTGCCACCGGTGGGGGCCAGCCTGACAGCACGGGTTGGGGGCGGGGAGGGGGGAGGGGTGCTCAAGGACCCCGACCCGGGGACGAGCGGCCCCCGCGGAGGCCGGGACGCGGTGGCGGCCCCGACCCGGGGCGGGCGCTCACACCTGCAGCCGCGCAGGCGGACAACAAAAGGCCCGGCCGGCACCGGCGAGGAGGAGGAGGAGGCGGCGGCGGCCAAGGCCCGGCGTGCTCCGCCGGGCTGCCGCAGCGCCCGAAGGTCACGGGCAAGAGGAAACGTGCCACGCGTGTCGCCACGCCGCGTCCCCACGCCTCCGCCCCCGCCAGGGCGACGTGACCGGCCCTCCCCTCCGCTCGGGGCGGCGCGTTGACCGACCGACCGACCAACCTCCCACCCCGAAACCGGCAGGGCCGGGCCGGGCGGCCCCGCACCTGCTCACCTGGCCCGGGGCCGGGCCGCCCCCTCCCTTCCCCCCCCCGCGGCGCCGCCGCCGCCGAGCGCTGCCCCGGGGCCTCCCCCCGCCCCCGCCCCGCCTCGGCTCTGACGTCACAGCGGGGGCGGGGGGGGCGCGCGAAGCGGGGCGGGGGGGCCTAGGCGACGAAGATTCCACGGCGCGCAGGCCCTTCCCTTTGTGACGTCACGGGAGCAGGGCGAACCTGGCCGGGCGGCGGCGTGGCCGGCGGCCCGCGGGCTCCCGTCACAGCCCCGGCAACCTGTTGCTGCCGCCGCCAGCGCGCCCCGCCGGCACCGCCGCCCGCGCCCCCGCCCCCTGCCGAAAATAAAAAAAAAAGGGGGGGGTAGGGGGAAAGAAGGGGGGGAGGGGGTGTTAAAAAAAAGAAAAAAGCGCCGCCGCGAAGTTGGAACCGGGGAGCGCTCGGCACACATCGCCCGCCCGCCCCGCCGCGCTCGCCCCCGTCCCTCCTACCTTCCCCCGGGGCGCGGGGCCGGCGGGAGCCCCCCTCACCCCCTGCCCGGCGGTGCGGGAGCGGCGCCGCATTGTTCGCCCCCGCGAGAGCAGCGGTTTGGGGCGATCTCACCCCCCCCCTTCACCCCCCCTCTTAATTATTAACACCGCGGTTTCCTCCACACACCCCCCCCCCCGCCCCGCTTTTGTCTGCCTGCCTGGGAAACGTGGACGCCTCGCGTGTTTCGCCAGACTTTCCACCCGCCGTTCCCGTTTCGATGCAACACTTTAAACTCGCCGGCCCCGGGCTCCCCGCTCCTCTGCAATGCGGATGTATTTTAATTCGGAAATTTCGGGGGGGGGGGGGGGGGCAGCTCCGAAATAGCGCGCAGCCCCCCACCCCCCCCCCCCCCGGGCTGCGTTTCAGCGGGGCGGGCAATCGATAGCGGCAGTCAGCTGGAGTCAACTGCAGTTTTTACCAAATCTATATAATAGCGAGGGAAAGTGTCCCGAAGGTCACCCTCCCTGCCAAGAAACACCCCTCGCTGAAAAAAATCGGCACAAACGACAGGCGCGATATAAACTACAACTTTTAAAGCCTCGCATCAAACACACCCGAAAGCATGGATTTGTATCTTCCACCACCACCACCCCAACAAAATGAAGAATTTTTTTAAAAACGTGCAGATAAAAATCATTATTCGCTCTACTGCGTATTTGGCTAATTCTCCTCAGTTTTTCCAAACGTAATGAAAAACTCCCCAATGCCAATCAAAACGTAACTGGAGCACGAACAAAAATCCAACTATCCATCCACATTTATATGTTTAAAGGATTAGACAATTATAAGGGATTGGTTAAGCGGTTGAATAAAGAAAGGCAGAAATACAGCCCGGGCTGCACTGGATTAGCCCAAATTTTCGAGGCATCATAATGAATTATTTTAAAACTGTAGCGAGCCATTTTCCCCATTATTCCAGTCAATCCCGAGGAAAGCGTTCCCGGTAACGCGATCCCCGGCTGGTTCGGTTTCTATCGCAAGGCAGAGGAGGAGACGATCGCGCACAGGAGATGGGATGTGGTGGTGCGAGAAACGAGCTCGCCATAACCAGACACACTCGACTTCAACTTAAAGGGCTTCCAGCAACCGCCGCCGCCGCTTCACCAGACGGGGACATACACACGCAGATCATCAAAAAATACCTCCTTTCGCATGCAAAAGCGCAATATTAATACAAGCGCTTGAAAAGGCAGCTTCGTGACATTAGCGCGGCAGCCCCCCGAGCTCCTCGCCTTTCATCTAAAACTAGATTATGATTGTGTCATTTGAGGTCAATACATTTATTCACTGGAGGAATCGCTACACAAATCTGGTTTTATAACCAAACTGGGTAGAAGGTTTCCCCGTTAAAAAGGGCCTCTGAAACTCCCCCACCACACCGCAAAAAAATAAAATCCAGTATCACATTTGTTTCGAAAGCCTTGTAGCTGCAGGATTAGCTATAAACTTGACATTCGCTGCCATTTCCTAAAATTGGGAGTCAAACGATATATGTTATTACCACTTACGTATTTCTTTTGAATTATATTCCTCTTGGGTCTTTCTTTGCTCATTCTGGTATCCAAATTCTGATTGCAAAAGGGGACAATTGCTTCATGAATTAAAGCCGCGACAATTTAAAAAAAAAAAAAAATACCGAAAAAATCCTGGGGGGAGGGGGTTGTTTGTAGTGGTATCTTGTAATCCGACTTTCTTTCCTCACAATGTGATTCTCCTAGCAATAAATCCGAGGAATGGGGGACGGAAAAAAAAAAAAAAAAAAAAAAAAAAGACGAATGCGAAGGAAACAAACAAAAAAAAAATCACTTTAGTGAAACATTATAATGGAAAATTTCCCCCTAAACACAAAAAAACGACGCCCTTGATATCCCCTTTTCTCTTTCTCAAGCCACCTAAGCGATCTGCAGGTCCTTAGTGTCAGAGCTGTAGTTACATCTTGGAGAAGGAAAGGGGCCGAAAGGAGAAGATAAATAATCAAAACGTTGGAAGTCACGTTTGTGCCGCTGCAGCAGGGAAAGCGGCAGAGACAACTCCAGCAGCGGCGGCGGCTCCGGCGGCTCCGGCGGCGGCAGCGGCAGCAGCAGCGGCGGCAGCAAGGGCTGCGCGCACCGTGTGTGTCTCCGCTCCTCCAGCTCCCCCCTAACCAATGAGAACAGCTCTCCGGCAGCAACTTTAAATGGACCTGGCTCTTTTTTTTTTTTTTTTTTTTTTTAAATATATATGTCTGCGTGTGTGTGTGCGCGCGTGTGTGTATATATATATATACACACGGGCACACGCGCACGCACGCACACACACACATACATACAGCGCTTAGGGCCTGGCCTGAACTCCCAACCGGGATAGGAGCCGCAACGCCCGGCCCCCGCTGCGTTCAACGCATGCAACAGGCCTCGCTGCACACTTCATGCGGGTCAAGCGTCACACGCTCCCCTTCTCCCCCCCGCACCCCTCCTCCCACCTCTTTTTTTTTGGCATTTAAGCGCGGCCACCCGGCAGCCAAGGTCGCCACTCGCCCTGCGCCGCAACCCGAGCGGGGAGTTTGGCGACGGTCCCTCACCGCGCAACACGCTCTGTCGCCCTGCCCTGCCCCCCTCCCCTCCCCGCCCCGCAGCAGCCTCTCTCCTCCCGTCTACCGGGGGCTTCTCCTTCCGCTCCGTCCCTGCGCCCCGCCACGCCGCGCCTTCCCCGGCTCGGGCACGCACCGGAGCCCGCCGCGCTGGCAGCACCTGGCCTCGCCGGCGGGGCTCCGCGCAGGGCCCGAGAATTGTCCTCGCTCACGGGAAAGTTGTAGTTCCCTCGCCACAAAATGGCGACGGCGGGGAACTACACCTCCCGGCGGGCCGCGCGCGCCCGTCCTGCCCGCCGCCGATTGGCCGCTGCCCGAGGAACCCCCTTCGCGACGGTCGTCTTTTCCTCCCCCCCGCCTCTCTCCGTTGGTTTCCCCCTCTGCTCGTGTGTCCCCCTCCCCTCCCCAAATCCCACCCCCCCCGGCGCTCGGTGGTAGAGGTGGGAGGTGGCGGGCCTGTGTGAGGGGCGATCGGGCGTCGCGGGGTGTCGGTGCCGCCGCCCCGGGGAGGGGACGGTCGGCGCGGCGGGCGGAGGAGGAGGAGGAGGGAGGAGAGAGAGGGGGAAGTTTACTGGGAATCGCTGACAGGGAGCGGGGAGGCAGGCAGGCGCCGCGGGAGGCTGCCGGGAGAGCGTGGGGATTAATGTGTCTGGGTTGGGCTGGGAAGCGGCGGCACGAAACTTCGTGTCTGTGGGCTGCGCCGCCGAGGAGGCGGCCGGCGGCGGGCTCGGCCGCGGGGCTGCCTGCTCTGCCCGCCCGCCTGCCTGCTGGGCGGGTGGTGTCAGCTCAGGACAGGCTGCCGGGCCGGGCTGGGCTGTGCGAGCCTCGCTCGGTGTGTCTCAAAGGTATCCTGAGGTCGCGCCTCCTCCCTCCCTCCCTCCGAAACGCCTCCGCCGCGCTGGGCTGCCCCGCGGGCCCTGGGCGGCCGGGCCGGGCCGGTGGTCCGGCGCGACGCAGAATATAACCTTTTTGTGTGGATGTAGGCTTTTAAATCGCCGGCTCCGCGGCAGGTAGGGCACGCCGCGGGGAGCCCGGGAGTTCCCCAGGAGTTTCCCGAGAGGCTGAAGCGCCGAGGGGAGCTGGGTGGCGGAGCTGGGGTCGGCTGAACCACCAGCCGGGCGCTCGTGGGGCTTGGAAACCTGGTGTCAATGCAAACCCCTCAAGTTCAAATACTCGATTTCTTTTTTTTCCAATTACAAAAAAGCAGGAAACTGGGCGCGAAAGTGGAAGGTGCATCTCCAGCGACAACACAACGGTTCTTTAATGGTGCATTACATCTCTTGCAGGGGTAGGGGGGAAGGAGGTATTTCCCTGGTGAGGTATTGGCCTACTCGGTGGGCTGTCTGTGCTTTTCTGTACAACTCACCACAAACTATGAGGTGACATACCCCTATGCTAATGCCTACATTTATGTAACACTTTACCCTGTCTTCCAGATGCAGTTTATATGTTCACATCCCTTCAGGAGAGTGTTACCTCTGCTCCATAGGAGTGAAAACCTTTGCATAGGCTGTTGAGTGGCTGGAGAGCAGGAGACCCAGGACTCCCCATAAACTCACTCACTGGTTCCTGGCCTTCAGTCTTAACCATGAGGCCATGCTTCCTGACTTACATAAATAAGTGAGCAAATGAGCATAAGCATACCCTAGAAATAGGGTGCAAATCATGTTTAAGACACTAAATGGAAAAAATCAAGATATGTTGTAATTTCTTAGTTTTCTCTTCACTTCTTCATGCTTACTACTGATCATTTTAGGGCTTTTTTTCCTAGCCTCATTTGGTAAAAAACTGGAAAAAAAAATTACCTGTGCTTGTCCTCATCCAACATCAAGCTTTTATAGTAATACTAGTTGTGATTAAGTTAATTTTTCAAAGCCTTTTCTTTAGGTCTCTTGTAGGAAAATATACATTATTTCTAAGTATAACTCCAAAGAGATATTTTTTGTTCCTTCAAATTGGAAATATGTACATTTCTTGTAAAACTGTTGAATTTTCTGCCCTCACTTACTTTTATTATGGTGTTTATGTAGCTTGAAGGTCTAAGAACATAGTTGGAAGAAAACACTTTTGTCTTGGGTTTTCTTCAGTTAATGATGAGTCTGTGACTCTCTCTCTCCGGAAGACATTTTGGAAAGCCAGAAGAGACAAAGATAGTCATTCATGTATTTCTAAGTCAACAATTGAGCAAAAGATTCTTGTAGCAAACCTACCTGGCTCTTCTCAAATAACATAAGGTAGCGAAACCAACTGTTTCTCCCCCTCGCTTTGGAGATTACTTCCTGAGTGTTCTTAAGACTCGGTGTTGCTATGTTTGCTACTGGCTTTTGTGCCATATGTTGAACAAGAGCTTACTGTCAGTGCAAAGTAATGAATTTTCTCTTCGAGGCTGGGTGGGAGAAACCTTTTCCATAGATCCGTGACTCTATTTACATTTGTGTCCTGTTATACAGAGCATCGTATTATGTACATGCAGCGTATCGTGTATCTGCGGTGGATCTTGCCTTTCAGTTCTAGCTTGTGTGCATTTTGGAGGCTGACCTTTTAAATACTGAAGCTGAACTGGTTTACAAAATTAATTACATGCTAATACAATAGCAGTTAGTATCACAGGTTAACTGCTACCAATGTCAGTGTTTGCCATTACATTTGATCACTTTTTTTTTTTTTTAATTTGATAGTGAGCTTCATCCTGGCCGCTTCCAACTATATTGTGCCTTGAAAATGTTTGAGAAGTGACTAACGTTAGCATGGTGACGTTTCCCTGTTTGCACCTCATTCATTTCTTCATTGTATGTAATCCTTTTACAAGGGATTACACAGATTTATAAAGGAGCCCCCAAACTGGATTTAGGTGTTCTACAGTTAGGTTTTATCACTGTCCAGAGTCAACTTTTCCAACAACTCGCAAAGGTCAGAACAGGCTCAGTGGTCTGACCTATGATACTATTGTTCAAAAAGCTTTGGTGGCTTTTTTTGTGGGGGAGGGTGATGATATTGTAGATTATTTCTTTGCATGAGAATAACACATAATGCATTTATGCAATATGCATTAAACATCCTAGGTGCAGTTATCTCTGAGCAAGAGGTGAAGTAGAGTCACTTTCTAGTACATAAAATAATCTATTACACGATTCCAGTGAAAAGTGAGAGGAAGCTTCATTAAGAAGGAACGTTGGTGATACCTCTCCAGCTACCGGAGCTTTCATAATACTTGCCTACTTCACATCTCAATGCAGATAAAATCTCTAAGGTTATAGGAAAGGAACATTCAGCATAGCTGACTTACGTATGACTGCACTTCTTTTTTTAATCAGGGACTACCGCTTTTGACACTTTCAAACTTGGAAGGTAGATGCGTATGCAAAGTGGTTTGTGGTGTCCTCAGAGTTCTGGGGCAAGAGTTTCAGTAAGCTAATGGGGAAGGTCCTGGTACGGTTGCTGGTCAAAACAAATAAATGAAAAAGAATATTTAGTTCATAAGGAAAATTAGGATCTACTATAAAGCAAAGCATAACCATTTCAGGTTTTTTTGTTGTCGTTTCTTCTTTTTTGGTCAAATAGATAAAACAATAGGCACAAGCAGTACAGGGAAGGCAGAAGGAACATGGGGTGAATTCGTGAGCCATAATTCACCAGTCAGCAAACAAAGGGCATGATGCCAGACAAGTTCAGCCATAAAAGAGCCTTGTCTTGGGGGCAGGCTGTGATTGTTTGTGGACAGATGGCTGCTTACCAGTTCATAAAAATAACTTCTGGATACCTTTTCCTCAACTGTGGCATATTTACCTGAATTATGCCTGCCTATGAAAAGGCAAGATTAAGTTCTCTAGCACTGAACAGGTCTTCTGCATCTGAAAGGGACGCAACTTTGAATTCTGAGATCTAATCTCTTGTGTAGATAAAGGCAAAACCTTTTTGTACACTGAAATGGATGAGGGTGGGAGTGGGTTGGTAGCTTTGTACCATGGGATGCAGAACTTGTTCTAGCCCTAGAACCAGGCTGGCTAGCTGTGGAGATACAGTAATGCATGGGAATTCTCATTTTTAGAGGTTTGAATGGCTACCTAGAAGCTTGATGAAGTGCATAAAGAAACTATAAAAGTAGATGCCCAGGTTTGTAAAATCCAGACCTGTTCCTACGGAGCAGCTTTTTGTGCTACAAATGATGACACCATTTATGTATAGCACATTTTCTTTCATGTTTGAGAAGACAGAACTTTACCACAGGCATCTGACTCTTTCTTGTAGCAGGTAAGAAGGAGATGTGGAGACCATCAGAGAGGGGCCTCTGCCTATAGATACCTTGCCGCTGCCCTGATGTCTAGACCTGACATTCTGGTTTCCACATCCCCTAATTTGAGTTTCCCCCACCTCTTTCTGTCACATTTTACATGCTATCTTCCCTGTATTCCTATATTCTACCTTATTGTTTTGCACTGGTCTTAAAAGTCCCATTGCACATTACTGTAATATTGGAGTAGAATATTAAAGATAGAGTTACACACATATCTAAGAGGCTGCTGCTGTGAATGAATCCCTTGCAGAAGAGGGAAGTAGAACTTCCTTTTATGTGTTCCCTTGAGGAAATAGAGATATGAGTAGCCAGTTACTGGCAAACAGTTTGGCCACTTCCCCACAACCATTTTTACTTGTTAAATATATGCATAAATGTACGCATGTTTGTTAAATATATACATAAAATGCAAACATAATGACCATGCAACGTAGTAAGCTGGTGTACATGCAAGGTGGTGTCTCTGCATCTGGGCCTAAGGCTTTCCCAACAGGCAGCTGCCATCATGCAATTAAGCTTTACACGTGTAGCAGATTCTGTATCACATGCAGAGTAAAGCTGGATTCGTGCAGCGTAGATTTACGCATGTGATTTAAAGTCCTCTGGGCAATTGAGACATGGTGTCTAGCATCTCCAGGATCCTTGAGGCAGCCTTACATACACGTGCAGACAGACACTACACAGATGGTCAGAGTGAAAGGATATTAAACTGGCTAAGTTAAGCACTCAAAAGTTACAAAATGCCAGAATTAGGAAATGCTTATGCAATCTTAATTCCATCCATACATCTATATATTGCTTTGTAATAATCTTAAAATAGATTGCATACCTTCCCTTCCGCCCTCCATAGGATGATTGGTTTTTATTCAGTATATTAAACGAGTCTGCTCTGGGGATGAATTGGAGTGCATGCTGAAGGAGAGTGTTGTTTGTTGAACTCTTACCCTCCTGTGTTCCTATGAATGCAAGAAGGGAAGACATAATCTCATTGTTAAGGCAGCTGAATGTTGCTTTGGAGAAGTTGATTCTCTGCCAAGGAGTGTGATGCCATTTACATCAATCTTTTAATAGTGGCCAGGTCAGCACTACTAATTTGTACATAAATAGCTACAGTTGTAAGGTGGGTGATGAGTTGTGACTTGTGACCATCATAGCTCTTTGATCCGAATCTCCTAGTGTGCAGGATACTTTGTTCCCCCACTTGAAAATGTAGAAGAGGAGATGGGGAAATAAATATGTCTGTGGTTGCTAAAGTGTTCCTGTTGTAGCTCTTGCATTGTGTTCCTCATTTTATGGGTTCTCTTAGGACTACACGTGTGCATCTGCACCAAAGGTTGCTGGAAGCTCTATCCTTTGAACACTCAAAGAATGTGCAATGCGTAGTACTAGCAAGAATTGGGTTTTAAGTACTTTGAGACTCTTCAGATCTTAATTTCTGACTGCCTCATTTCATAATCTGTAAAATGGGGCTAATATTCCTTCAGCTCACAGAACTGATGAAAACATAGCGCTTGCGGACAGTCATGATGTTCTTGGTGCAAGCTCTGCAAAAAAAGCGGTATCTCTTCATTTGGCTCTTTGTCTGCCTTTTCTCTGATGAATTTAGTACTACGTCAGCTTTTCTTTTCTTCGCATTTTATTTCACTGCGTTTTACAGCTGGTAATGTAAGGGTGCTTGTCCTTGCCACATTGTTCAGCATTTACTGCAGTTTGCTTAGTTGCCCTGCATCTGTTGAGAAATAGGACTGTGGGACAGTAACCCTTGGGGCACACAAGCTTGAACGAAACCCTTGAAAGCACACACGCTTGAACAAAAATGATCAAATTGGTATGAACTTCTGGTTTTTCTTTCAGTGCAAGTTGCTGCGCAAACTGTTATTTTGCATATATGTGAACTATTTCAGTTGAGTTGGTAATTTTAACCAGTTCATTAAATTGAAGTAAGATGCTTTTACACTTAAATAAAAGCTCCACATGGAAGAAGGGGAACAGGGGTGTGCCTTAGTGGGTGGAAGAGGGGACTGAGATAAATGCTTCATCCTACCTTTCTTCCTCCTCCTCTTCTTCCTTCTCTTTGTGCATTTGAAAGTTTATGTTTCTTCCTCCCTCGTCTCTTCCCACTCCAGCCTTACAAAGAGAGTAGTGCTTACTTTGAGCTACGCAGAAGATCAGGCTCGTGGGACCAACGCAGTCTAGGTTGTGATCGGAGGACAATGTTGGATAGATGGACAAAGGGAGGATCTCTTCATAGCCACCTCTGCCCTTTCCTTTATGAAATGGCAGGCCTGCCCAAACTGGCACGATATGCTGCAGAGTGTGCATAACTGGCCAGGACATGGCACCCCAGGGAGCCCAGCATGGTCAAAAGAAGCATGGAGCAGTGCTGGGGCCAGGGAGGAAAAGATGATTGCCTTGCCAGTATTTCGTTGTTGGCAAAAGGCACGGGAAAGGGGAGGGGAGAGTTGAGAGGGAAAGGTGGAGGGTGGGACTGGAGTGCATGCAGAGAGCCAAAGAGGTTGTGAAAAGGAGGAAGGACTGGGGAAGCGCTGGGAATAGGTAGCCAGAAAGGGGCAAGGGCTATCTTTGCTGTAGAACTTGTCTGGTGATTTTGGGGGAGGAAGGGAAGAGGTAGCACAGTTTTTTATGCTCCAGGGTGGACTGGAGGCTCTAGAGACTCTGTTCAGCCTGTGCCACCCCACAAACCTACCATTTGCATGTCTGTCTTTCCTGTCTGCACATCAGCTCAGTGTTGGCAGGGCCGTTTGCCTTAGCAACAGGTGTCATCAAGGCCTTTCTAGGACTTATTGCAACTATTTGAGGTGGCTTAATTTGCAAAGAGAGAGTACATATAGCTCTGAAAAGAGACGTAGTATGCTGGAGCCCATCTTAAGAGGCAGTAATGATGCTCCTGTCAAGCATAGGACACGCTCAGTTTTCCTGTTGGAAGAAAACTCCAGTTCAGTTGCCCAGAGCTGGTTCCAGCTGATGAGTAGTGTGGAAAAGTGGTGAATCAGGCCTTGAGCTGAGCTCCAGTGCTGGCAGGGGCAGCGCTGCTGGTGTCCAATTTACTAGCCAAAGTTTAGCCATTGCTTTGCCTTGTAACTGACCATAAATTTCACACATTTGAAACATCATTTGTGTTACAGCCAAGTACAATTAATTTTGAGCACAGTGAAGGCTGTGTTTTTTTAATAAAAGGTCATGTTTATAAATAATCGAGTAACACACATAGTGATGGCTCCTACTGAATGGACAGAAACAGCAAATTATTGTTGTAGTCATAAGGAAGCTCATCAGACAATTCAGCATTTAATAACAGCATAGATAAAGCCTGATCCTGTAGGGTGCTGGATGCTTCCAGCTCCTTTTGATTTTTGATCAGTTTTTGAGGTACCTCAGCATCACACAGAGACGGGGCCCTGAAATGATTAAGCAAAGAGCAGAGCGTAGGAAATAAAGTACAAAAACAATTTGCTTGTTCTTAGTAATCGCTTTTGTTGCCCAAAAACTTGAGTATGTTTATTTCTTGTTTGTGATAGCCAGTCATAATAACTCCAGTGGTGGTCTCTGTTGTTTTTATTGAATTTGTAATATGTGCTGGCTTTGGATGCACATTTTCAAAGTTTTCTGCTGATGGGAACTGGAATTTGTGCTCTGCTTGGTTCATGCTATGTCTTCTGTCACTGCAGTGCCTATATAAACACGGCTGATTGTATGTAGTAGCTTGGTGTGAGAGACTAAGATAAAACCCCAGCTGTTTCTGAAGATATTGCCTGCTGCTATCAAGAGGTTTGGGTTAGCAATTTTAAGTGTTACAAGGACCTGTAGGACCTATGGTTTTGAACTGCTTTCCTGAAGAGAGGGTGGAAATGTACATGCCCGGCTATTTTAGGAATCATTCTTTCTTGAGTGTGCTTATAGTTTATGAAATGCGAGCCCAGGGAATATGGATAATAAAGCTGAATTATCATCCTTGAGTGTTTGTAGATTAAGGATATTGGGCATGAGTGAGTTGTGGCAAAAGCTGAATTAGGTTTAAAATATCAGCAACAACAGAGAAAAGATGGCCCAATGAAGTGTTGGTCATGTCATTATAATTCTTAAGGGATTTTGGGTACAGCTTAAGATTTGCCTCCTTCACTAATGTGGACACAACTCACCAGGAAGGCAGCAGGCTTGCTAAAGTCACCAGCCAGCTTCCACGGTGCCTCCTGCTGACCAGTCCATGAAGAAATAGCTATTTGCCAAACAAGCTGTTTGTTTTATTTCGAAGCCCCAGTGGGCCCAGCCCTTCCTGCCCAGCAGCTGTGGCGAGCTCCATTCCTGCTCCATGCCTGGCCTGGGAAGAGATTGCTTGCTGGCCCATGAGAATGGTTCTCCGTAATTGGCTTGTGGGGAACGCTATGTGAGAGGAACTGGCTTTTTAGTTTTTTAATTGTTTTATTAAAGTTTGTTTATTAAAGCGAATATCTGGTCACAATGAAAACATGTTTCTGAAGCCTGTGTATTGCCAAGAGAGCAGGGTAGAGCATTGATCAGGTTGTTGCTTCCCAGGATCAGAAGTACACACGCAGCTCTGCAGGCCCCGTGGGTCGCGTCCTGGCGTCTCCTCTCTTCCCTCTTCCAGTTGAGCTCTGCTGGATCTGCTGTAGTGATGGTTCCCTGCATCTCTACAGGCAGGATGGTGAGGTGGAAGTTGCTCCACCTGTTGTGTTTCAACAAAACAAAGGTTAGATCTATATTGCAGGGGCACCAAAGCTAGCTTTGAACAAGCCAATTTGAGTACCTCTGACAATCTAGCTGATGAAGGAGAGGGGTCTGGATGTGCTCATTTATCCCACTGAAAAGTATGATTGTTTGCACATAGATTGCTTCTCTGCAATGGTAAATTAGTGGCAGAAAGCCTGCCTCTAGTACCCAAGGTGGTTTAGCCAGCTTTGCAGGATACATGTACCCAGTCAGTTGTGTTCATTAATTAAAAAGTTTTTAGACTGCAAGTGTTGTCTGTAAATGAAAAATATGCTTGTCATATTGAGTTCCTCTACCATTCTCCCATCAGTTGACAGGAGAACATGACACCTGCAGCTGTCATGAAAAGTGTGGGCAACAGGTCTAGTAGCCTTCTCTAGTAAGTACGTGCCTGGTAATTTATGTAATCGTAACCTAAACCATAATATGTCATCTTGCCTATCTGGACCATGAGATGGCTCATCTTGTGAACCAGGGAAGATGAATTTTAAAACCAAGATAATCTTGTTTAGAATTCATGGCTTTTGCAATTGGAGCATCTCATCACTATATAATTATATGTTTGTATGTTGTAGTTTCTCTGCATGGAGCATAACACAAATAATCCCAGGCTTTCTTAGCAAACAGTTCAGGACGAGGGAGTTGTGTGGATGAGGAAACGGCGTGGGAACACTTACTTACCAGTGAGTCAAAGACCGGAATTCCCTCTCTAACCAGTAAAACTGTCTGGCAAGTTACATGCTCAGAGCTGCAGCGGTTTGGGTTTGTTGAAACACTTCTCAGTGAGACTGGTGTTATTCAGTCTCATGGCTAGGACTGGCTTTGGACAGCTGAGTGAAACAAATGTTCCTAGGGAGAAGCATGAACTGAAGGCGTGAGGTTAAAACAAAATATCCTTTGCTGGCCTGGGGAGAGAGTAGCAGAGTGGTGATTTTTAAATCCTGCCTGTGAGATCAGCGTTATAAGCCTTGAGCAATGTGTAGTTAGGTCTGTGTCTACAGGGATGAGTGTGTGTAGGTGCCAGTGTCCTTGTAGCCATAGCAGGGATTTCTGGTTGGTTCGTGACTTGGCTCAGTCTTGAAATGGACACCCTTTGAACTGTTCTTTCTTCTGTAGCTATCTGTATTCCACCCTTGCTGGAGACCCAGACTTGGTACCTTGCTGTGATCTAGTAACCCAGCTTGATGGACTGAGATTTCTGAGAGGAGGATTTAGGATGGACTTCTCTACTTAGGAGAATTCATCAGTGTCCCGTTGCTCATTGTCCTGCGTGCTGCAGGTTGCTATGCTGCAGAAATGTTTTTGCGGGGCTCCTCCACTGGCAATCCTCAGACCACAAGTGGGGGTCCCCACCAACTGTGGGGCCCACCAGCAGCCAGGGACTTCCCAGTGCCCAGGACTCAGGTGTTTCCCCCTCAGCCATTTATGTTGCCAGTGGGGAGAGAATTCCTCACCCCTTCTGTGGCAGACGTATTTTGGGACAGTAAGAATGTGTGAGATAAACAGGATGGGTTGCTAAGCAATCCCTTATTGGGTGATTGTCACCACATCAACTGAGGAAGAGTAGCCAGTGGCTGAAGACTGGTGTCTGTCACACCCTGCCCTTTGCCACCCATTTCTGGCTTGCCTTCTCCTGTCTTGCTTCCAGCCTGCCCGCTTGAAAAAAAAAGCTAGCTGAAGAGACCTGCACTACTGGTTATTTGATGCAGATTTTGCTAAAACACACTGACACTTACATATAGTTCTGGCTGGTGGTAGCTGTGCATGAATAAACATAACTACCCGTGGCTGTGATGTGGTATCAAGCTACTATAGATGCAAAGCATGCTTTTTAATAACTGTTTATGGTGAAATGGTAATAAATGCATGACTATGCAGTGTAGACAGGGTCTGATATATCACTCATTTGTACATTTGTAATTAATTGTAAGAACAAGATTGTTCTTTGCATGTGTTCTTTCTTTGCTGCCAAGCACGACAGAGAGCTATAATGATCTTATACCTTAAGCTTGTAATAAAATATTGTTGGTAACCTAGCAAAGAAATTTCTTAATTAAGTTTGCTACACAAAATCCCATAATGCTTTCTAAGATTTTTTTGTTGTTGTTGTTAGGACTCCTTAATGACTTTTACCTCTGAATATAATCAAAACCAAAATTTCTGATGTTTAAGAAACATTTCTGCATATTTTTTCCATCTGGATATAATGGAGCATAATTTAAGACTATGGGCAGAGGAGGGGGTAAATGATGCATGTAATGATTGTTTTAACATTTACAAGAAAATAATTTATTTAAATTGGATTAAGCCTTAATATTATCACACTTTTCTACCTGATTTAACATGGAGGGGAGGGTGAGGGAAGGGGGAGAAGGCGATTTCATGGTAAAGTGTTTTAAGTATTTAATATTTTTTTTTCTTTTTGATCATCCAGGCATCCTGCCCCACAGCCATGTAAATTTTCCTACATACAAATGTTCATTGCTGCCTTTTACATTCCTCTGCTGACAGTGAAGAGGTCATGCTAAATCAAACTGATGGAGAAACTGGACATCATCTTTACCCAGGATGCCCAAATTAATTCTACCAAAACAAGAGGTGGGGGAACAGCAAAGAATAATTTGCTTTTGTATATTACTCCTTTTAAGTACTACATTAATCATGTTGATATCTCTGGTATACATATTCAGAGTGAGCCAAAGAAATAAGTACCTGCTTAGGACATGAGACCTCAGGGTCTTGTGGCTTTTTTCTATCCCCAGCAGTTTTCCTACCAGCCTAATTATTTCAGCTGAGAATGGGTCTCTGAGTCCAAGTCCAAACTTTATCATCTTCATCTAATTCTTTTCCCCGCTCCAGGAGAGGAATCAAGTGGGATAAATTCTGTATCCATGTGCTCCTCCAGCTTTGAGTCTACTGATTGAAGTGTTTTGTTTATAATAGATGCTGTTCTGATGAGAAAAAAAAAAACAAAAACCACCTCCTACAGCCAAAGAAGCTCCATTAGTGGCAGAACCAGCAAAGCCTGGTTTTCCATAAGTCGGTGTCTCATGGTTTCACAGTGAATTACAATTGTCTCTTTTTTCCTACAGTGGGGTCATTTGTTAGGTCTCTCTCCCATGCGGATTCTTTAATGTTTCATAAGGTTTAAATTCATGTTACAGCTTTTTTATCAGTTAGGACACTTTCAGAATCTCTTTCTTCTCCTAGCTATTTATTTTTTACAAAGAATGAGGGAATTTGAGACCTCTGTATCTCTACTGCATTTTGTTGAAACAGAAAAAAAATAACTGGAAACTCAGTGTGTGACTACACAAACTTTGGTGTCCTAGCAAAACCAAGCTAAAGTGGTAGTATCTTGCTAAGTACATTGCCTGGTTTGGGTCTGTATTTAAGTTCATACCTTCTGGGAGAAGTAAGTTTGCATTACTAGTTAGTCCCATTCATCCAGTAGAGCTACTGTCATCAATAGAAGATGTTCTGGCTTTATGAAGCATCAAAGAACAATTGTGTAAAATCCTATTAAAATGACAGATTTCCTTCCAGTCCCATTTCCATTAGAGTCAATTGTAAGTGGCTCGCTCATCACCTTCAGGAGGAGCTAGATTTGCTTTTACAACTTTAATCAGTACTCAGAGGTTGGGGCAGGCTTATTGTCACCAACATACTGTTCATCACTGCTATGTAAACCAGAAAAGATTTCTTCTCAATTCCAGTTTCAGTTCACAAAGCTGGGGGTATGGGGTGTGTGAAATCTCATATTTGTGTATTGAGCAATTTACCTCTGTGTATTATGGTGATACAATACACATGGAGTGCCATGATACCTTTTTTCTGTAATAGTTCACTTTTAAGACTTAAAAGTACACTTCAGATAAATGGAAGGTTAAATTCTAAACACATTCTTATTGTGTGTATAAGCTTCTGTTTACTTGGAAAGTATAATATCAGTAGAGTACTTCTCACTTTAAAGTTTATGAATTTCTTTCTTCTCCTCCTTAATTCTTTGAGGTGTCAGTACTGAGAAAGATGAATCATTTATTAGTGGGAGGCCTGACACATGATGAAATCACTATCTGACACTTCAATGACTTCCAGTGTTGTTCTCTGAACATTCAGCAAAGCGCAGATGATGCGATGTTGCAGTTCTGTGGGTAGTGTTTTCTTCTTCTTTTTCTTTTTTTTTTTTTTTGCAAAGGGATGAAGTGCTTTATCATCATAGTGTGTGAGAACTTCCCCATTTGGTATGAATAGCCTTTGCCTAATATTAAGAATGATTCAGAAGCTCTGATGTAGGGAAAAAATAGAGCACATCTGCAACTGGCAGAGAAGATCTTGATATATTTCTTCTGAGAATCAGTGAAAAAGCAGAACTCAATCCACTTTTTTTTGGGGAGTGGGGGGGTGGGGGTGGGGGAGGAAACCAGATAACATTCTTGGCTTAAGTGTTAATACAGTTTGGAGCATTCCCCTTGTCACAGAGGATGCAAATCTCCATTATGTTACAAATGAAGTGCACCTAAGGGGCAGTTCTGTGCTGGCCACTGGATTACCCCCTGAACAGGGCAGTGGTCTTAACTCAAAGACATTTAGGGCATAAATTGGCATCTGACAGTAAAGCAATTGCCAGTAAACAACAGTCTGTTTGTCGATAAGCTGAACAGTTTTATTTTTTTAAAAAAAGTAATATTAGTTCCAGTGTCTTCACTCCAGTAAGCAGTTCTGCAAGCATATACTTAGACTTTTTGCCTTACTGAACTTACCCCTGACTACATCTTTCTCTCTTCTTCCTCCTTCCTTTCCTTTCCCAGTATAAATGTTTTCCATTTGCTCCCCTCCCCCACAGCTAATGTTGCAGTAGTTTCAGGCTATTAAGATATTTTCTTGCCTCACACAATTTGAAATCTGAGCAATGTTACTTACGCTCCTTTCCCAAGCCACATCACTCAGCCATTCAGATGTGCTGCTGCAAGTGAAATGTCACAGGCTGGGAACTTGTAGGTATAGATGTGCCTTCCAGTACCAAGTCTGGCATTTAAAACGTGGCTTCAGGGTTTTCTTCTAACTTAACTGGTTTCTCCCTTTGTTTCCTTAGAAACTCAAGTGCTTTTCCCAGTGAATCCAGTCTTTCCTCTCTCATTCCTTGAACTTGTGATTTTTTTCTTGTCTTGATTGCTTCATATATTCCTCATCACTCTGCTGTCCGAGCATCTCCAGTTCCTAATGTGTCTATCATCACGATACTTTGCAGAACGTACTCTTCACAGGTTCATGTGGGTCCAGCAGAACTAAATACTTGTGAAACTAAGGTGATGAGGGAAGATTGTGGAAGACCTGGCAATTAAATCCACCTTTCAAGTAAAGACACAAGGTATACCTTGTAGGATATTCTCCCTGTCTAGTGGCTAATTTGGGTATCCTTGATTTTGCCTTCCAGAGCTTTGCCTCTAAACTATTCTACAGCTACTACTGGAAAGAAGCAAGTGACCTTTGGAGGTAGTAAAACTGTCTAATTACATGTTTGCTGTTTGTTATTGTGTGTTCCTCCTCATCTCTGTGCCAGCATGCACACATCAGATGTGATGATGTGTGTAAACAGGTTAGGAAGAAACAAACCACTTTGCCTTACTACTGAGGATCTGATGAAAAACCTGGTAAACTTCAGAAAGGGGGAGAAATTATTTCAATTTCCAGTCCAGATAGACTTTGATGTGTCCCTTCCTTTACCATCTTTCCTTGGCATCTCTTTACATTCAAATCATCTGTCACATTGGGCTTGGATCCTGGTAGTTCATCACAGCTTCCCAGAATGCCCTGGCTGTTGTGGGATGCTTGGGATCTTGGCTTTGCCCCTGAGAGGGAGCTTCCCTGAGCTCAACACAGAGGACAACACATCAATGCCTGTTCTGCCACAAGAATGCAGAAACTCCCTGTAGGCTTCACAGATCACAGGAGGCCATTTCCACAAAACCCTGCATGCAGGTGTGCCCGAGGAAAGGGCTACTGATAGCGAGGGGAGGCTGCCCACACCTTCTGATCTCATGAAGAAGCTTTTTTTAGGACTACTCCCAAACTTGAGCCAGGCAGAAAGAGCTAGATCAGCACAAGCAGTTTAAATAGCAGGCGTTGGCTAGCCCAGCCTGGAGTGTGGTTCCAAGATGGTTTAAGCCGATCCAAACCAGAGCTGTTGCAGCCTGGCTTTGCATCATGCATATCCCCACTCCATCTCTTGCACCAGCGTTGGTGCTTGCTTGACTCCACAGGGAGCTGAACTGGCAGGGAAGTATTAGGATTTTTTGAGTTAGTTCTGTCTTTTCTGAAGCAGTTCAGTGTAGGACCAGACAAGGATCCTTGCTGGCATGGGAAAGGCAGCAGCTGGGGATGGAGGGACTGTGGCAGCCCCCGTTTAGATCGGATTAGACTGTCATGGAACCACGACGGTCTCATCTGGAGAACACACATGAGCATCTCTGGGAGATTTGAGGGGACAATACCCCTAGGCAGGAGGAGGGGCATTACGATAGTAATCTCTCTCAGTAGTGCAGCTGATCCCCAGTAAATATTTGTCTACAGTCTAAAATAAATTATAGAAGAACTTTCCAAACACATTTAAAAGACCTGTCAGTGTTGCGTAAAACAAGGTAATTCAACATAGGCTTAAAAGATGTTTCTTTTGATTCCATCCCTCCCCCTGGCAGCCTGTCCCATCCTGTTTTCAAGCCATAAGCTACGCTCCTGCCCTGGCCCTCTTAGGTCATGGTATGATGGGCACCCTGCCAGATGAAGCTGATCTTATAAGCTGCTACTGTCCTGGTTGTTGCTGGGACTGTTTGCATGATCTTTAATTCACTTCTGTGGTGCCCTCATTTTTTTTCCTGCCGGAGCTTGAAGTGGGAGTGTGTTTAGCTGTGAACTACACTGCTGCAAATTCATGGTCTATTAGCACCTTTTCAAAGCTCCCTTCTCTGTTCTCTGAAGAATTAGAACACAGCTATAAAAAAATCACTCAAGGCTATTGCACAGTGTCATTGTTTCGGGCTTTGTTTTTAAAATTATTACTAAGATAGGTTTGTTTGTGTGCTTGCTTGCTTTCCCCATACTGTATTTAGATTTGAAAACAACAGCATTAGTAATAAGATACTGATGAACCTAAGGTAGATGTGACGGTATAATGTGGATAGTGCATATACAATTTGTCAAAGCAGACAAAATAACCCCACCTTGGGCAATTTTCAGAAGAAATACACTACAGTACTTGTCAGGTCTGGGTGACTACTCCATAAACGTATTACCTGCTGGCATACAAATATCACTTTCTATAAGGTAGCAAAAGAAAAGGGAGAGGCAGGGCAAAAACACTGATCTTACGGAGTCCTACAAAAAGCCAAGATCCCAGATAGAAGAATGCTAAAATAAAATCACCCCGATTCAGGGATAACTATGTTTATGTGTAAAAAATCCACATGTTTTATTTGTATTTCTGTAATGATAAAATAAATGATGTTGTAATTTTTATCCATGTATTTTTGTGAATATATCTAGTGTCATTGGTAGGGATACAAAATTAGGCTAGAAATAGACTTTTTTCATTAACGCATTACTAAAAATTTCAGAATTACTGCCACAGTTGGGATACGTGCTTTGGCAGGAATATCCTGCAGTACAAAATGACTGGGAACTTCAGAATCAAAAGCTTGAGTTACTGCACAATATCATTGTAGGTATAATTTTTATGTTAAATATTTTTTTTTTCATGAGATCCATGGATCTATTAATTTATCTTTCATTAAAACAAGTAATGATGGAATGATAGCAGGTGAATTGTGTTAAGATTCCCCATGCTTACCCATATATGTATAGGTTTTTTTTCCTAGGATGTGAAAAAGAAAACAATGGCTTTCATAATATACTCATACAAAAACACTATGACAGCTTTTCAACTTCTGTGTGTTTGTAATACCAATTTGCACATATTTGCACACACATCTGTATACAGAGCTATGAAAATCACATCTTGGAAATCAAAGGGGGCAGATGGAATCAAAATTATTAAAATCATAGCCAAAGCATGCACTAAACCGTAAACCACAGTATGTTTACCTCTGCGATCTTAAGTGGTTTTCTTTCTTTGCTATTTCACTAGTAGTTCCCAGGTGCATGGGTGTGCTTAGATCATGAGTCCACCACCTCCATCATTTATACTGTAGGAGTCTGTTTTTTGACTACAGAAAGCAGAATCATCTACTGAAGTGTAGGAATAATGTAAGAACACCTTATGTTGCCCTAGATTTTGTATGTTAATTCTAGGAATATGTTGATTTAACTTGAGGCCTCTTGGAAGAGGAGCCATACATATGGCCAACCCTTGCAAAAAAAAAAAAAAAAAAAAAAGCATAAGAAAGGATGACTTAAGGCATTCATTTGTCACCTGAGAATTGTTAACACAATGGCAGTACGCTTGGCCATGAGCACCTTGTCTTTGTCTCCTGCTGAGCCTTTGGGACTCCCTTAGCCAGAGGGGTAAAAGCCAGGAACTCACAAAAACAATTGAATTTGGCAGAATCGGAAATGTTCCCTTTCACAACATGAAGGAACAAGGTTCAGAAGTATGTTCTGCGTATATGAGGAAGTTCAGCAATACGGGTTAGCCATCAAAGGATTTTACAGAGAGGGGTTTATGTAGGCTGTAATTTAAAATGTTATTTGTGTAATTTCCAATTGTTGCAGTCAATGAAACTTTTCTTTTAAGAAGGCTATGCATCGGTGTATACTATAACTGAGTAAGAAAAAGGAAAAGTTTGACTTTGGGAAAGGTTTTCATTCTGAGTTGGGGAAAACACACTCTGGAATATCTTTGTCTGTTGTATATTCTGTAACACTGCATCTGCTAAATACAGAACCATTTCCACACCTGGCATACCTCATAGTTTTAGTAAATTAAATACAGCCTCCAGTTGCCCACCTGGCAAGATGATGTGGAACCAGAAGAACCAGGAAGCCTGGCATCCTTAGTCTCTGGATAGAGTGTTTTGATGGCAAATCATTCTGTTAGGAAATTTCTATCAGTGCTTCTGGTTACAGAATCCAGAAACAGGACTGTAGGCTGGCCAGTCAAGTTTGCTTTGCAGAACAACAGTGGCTAATGCACTGGACCTCTCTGTATGTTACTTCTTCATGAGTAAAAGTTGAGAATGGATAGAAAGCAGACGTGTCATCCAGCATTCAAACCAAAGTATTTTTCTTTTAATAAATACAATAACATCCAAGTATATTCAGAAGACTTTCCTTCTTCTTTTCATGGATATACGCACTTCTGAAAAGATGTACACCTTTTTCCCCGCTTCTAATCGATTTCTGGGGTCTAATTCCATATTATGGTATGCACAAGCATATAGGGAATGTTAGAAATTAGTAAGAGAAATTCCCATCACTTCTGATCAGACTTACACTTGCACGTACTTTTTCCTTACTAGCTTCTCATGTTTGTAATCTGAAAGTCATTGTTCAGGGAAAGGTGCAGAGGCTCATGTTACAAAGCATCTCCTTTTTGCTGAACAGTGTTAGCAGACCTTTTTGCTACCTAGTGCAAACTGACAATAGGAATTCTCCAGTGTGTTCCCATCTTCCCACATTATGGTCTCTGTCTTCTTTACTGTCAATGCATCTAGAAATTTCTAACAGGTCAGTAATCCCTGAAAGAGAACATTCATTAGGTTAAAATGAGGACTCACTGCCATGTAACACTGGTTTTCCTTTGTAATACAAAAGCAAATATAATTCTTTCTAAACAAAGTAACTTCCAGTTACTGAAGAGGAGTTCTTCCATCTCCACCACAATGTTGAAACATGCCATTAAAACAGAGATGTGGTTGATACTTCCAGAAATTATTTATACTGACAGAGATGGGTAAGACTGAAAAGAGCCAAAGTCTTTCAGTTTAGGTTCTGCAAGTTGTTTTTGGCCATAAATATGCTGTTTATTTCAGAAATCTGCACTGTGACATTTCCTCCATAGTGGGCAAAAGCCATTTCTGAGAACCCTTTAGAAATCTTAGGATCAATAGTACATAGCATAAGCATAATGTGCTACAGAAAGGCAACAAAGAAAACCAGGGCATGACTAAGTTTCTTCAGTACCCAAAGTTCAATAAAATTCTCCAGATGGTCTTAGACAACAGACTGTTCTGTGCCACAGAGGAAGGAAAAATGGGGTTGTGGGTTGTGGCAGTCTGAAGTGAGGGATAGTTTGTTGGTGATCCTAAGAGTATGTGAACGTTCTCTTAAGCCAAGTTCTTTTTTTTGTGCCTGTATCTTCATTAGCCTGGACAACGTTGCACCCCTTTTTTGATGGGGGTAGTAGAACGGATATATTTCTGGAAAAAGCTCATCTGTGATTAGATTTGCTGATGCCAGTGCCTATGTGAGGATGGCAGTACATGCAATAACAGCCATTTTGGAAAATGAGGAGGAGATACCAGAGAGATATGCAGACAAGAAGAGATTCTCGTTCTAAAAGACAAAGTTTTATACACAGGGAGTAAATAAATGACTGGATGCAAAGCCTAAGCACAAAGCCACTCTTGTCATATTAAATTAAGCTGATTTTCATTTAATGTCTTCAATCTAGCTATTGCTGGGCTTCATACAGAATGCAGGCAGGATCTGGAATGTTGATCAAGTCCAAGGACAAAGCGACAAAGAAAATGGCCACCAGTTTAAATGGCATAGTTCAAATAATTGTCAGTGAAATACCCTGTCTAAGACCTTCTGCCATGGTGATTAGAAGTTGCCTGTTCTTTGCTATTTGAAATGTTTCTGTCCAACTTAATGACAAATAAATTTTTGTGGTCACATGATTGTAGTCATGATTTATGAGCATTGTGTTAGTATCAAGAAAAAAGTGCAAGGTGAGTTGACTACTCTTGAATGAAAGCACTCTGGAAAATTTGGATGCTTTTTAAGTTTCTAAGATACTATTTCTTTTTAATGAATGACAACAGCATTTCTAACAGAAGTTTACTTCCAGAAGGCATCAACACTTGCACGACCTTATTGACAAATACAAGGATTCTGTTAATTCTCAGTGCTAGTGTCTTCAATACATTTTCCTTGGAAAAAAATTCAACTCCAGGATGAAATTAATTTGCCTCCCAAACACTAAAAAAGCTCAATCCAGGGCCTGGCTAACATATTTCTATATAGCAATTTACAATATTGAATATTGGGCTGTAAATTTACTAAGAACCAGGAAGTGATTGGCTTGTAAACCTTAATAAAATAATAAAGCCTGGCTTTCTGCTAATGAGAGTTTAAAATTCTGCCCAGCTAAGCTTAGGACATACCTAAATGGGGAAACTAACTGACACAGCTATTACAGTACAAACTAGTTTACAAAACAGTCTCCTGTACAGATGCTTTATTTGAGAATAAGGATTATGTTTAAGTCCTATAACAGTTACTCTGTTTTATGAAGTGAGTAGTGATTCCAGAATAAAAGCATTTTCAAAGAAACTGTAGAAGCCTGTGTAGTGAAGAACCTCGTAATGCCACTCAGAGAACAGATATCCTATGAGAAAGCTTAACCAGAGTTCAGGCTAACTTTCAGTAACGAATAATGTAAATAAGTTTAAAAACAAAACCCCAAACCAACACCAAAACAGGTGTAGTAAAAAGTTATCTTTATTTTGCATTATTTTTATCAAGATTAATTCCTTGTATACTTCCCATTATTGTTTAAAGGGAGTTTCCTATGTGCATCAAAGGAAGAATATGCCTTTAAATGCTTGCTATTGATTTGCACTCAGAAGTCCAATTGACTACTTTGGTGGGAGTTCCCTATGCTGATCAATGAGAGTATCAAGTTAATAAATAATTCACTTAACAAAACTGCATTAAAATAATGCTAAAGTTTTGCAAAATATAGGATTTCTCGCATTCCTAACTAACTACTTGGAGTCAGGTTTAACTTGGTGAAAGTGAATGGAGCTCCAGAAACATTGCTGCCTCATCTTCAACAAAAGTTACACACTGTAGTTTATTTCCTGTTTTAACTTATCAGTGAGGTACATGAGTAGGTGTCAGTAGTTGGAATATCACCTTGCAGGGTTTTTTTTTATTATTTTTTCTTTTCATGGTTGGAAGACTGAGGTTGGAAGTGGTCTCTAATAGTCATCCTGTGTAAACCACCTGTTCAAGCAGGGTGACCCAGAACAGGTTGCCTAGGACTATGTCCAGATGGCTTTTAATCTTCTTTACCCTGGAGACAGAGATACATAACAGGCACCTGCCTTCTGGCAAGAAAACTTTAACATATCAATCTTTGAAGCTTATATCCACTGCTGCCATTTTACCAGAAGAGTGTTTGAACATTGCACAGATTTCTGGAGCATGCTTTTTCATAATACTCTTTTGTCCTCTCAGTTCTGGCTCTTACAGATCTTGGCAGAAAGGTCTGTGCTATCACATCTGAGTACAACTTTGGGGCCTACATTCACATTGTTAATTACTTCACATTTTGCTAGCTGATTGTCAGACTCCAGAAGGACATGAAGTAGGGAGTTAACCTGGATGCATTTTACCTCTTAACCAAAATGTCCTTGGGGATTAATTTGAGTACTGAAGTGCTTAAACTGTGTCTTTTTCCTGTATTCCTTTTAGTATATTAGGATCTTTGGAGAACGAAACACTTTTCTGAAAACCAAACGCTTCTGAAGAATAAGCCATCATTTGTGAGTATGGTCTTAACTAAGATTTTCCAGCTGAACCAGTTGTAAGTTTTATGCCTGAAATCTGTATGCAGGGGGTTAAGAATTTACCCTTTTATAGCCCTATATATGTATATATAAAATCTATTTAAACTCTCTAGAGATAGAAAGAGAAAAAAATCTTGCTAACCTGTCTAGGAGACTTAACTGTGCTGCTTCACTTGAACCACTCTAGTCTTGGACAGTCATCTAAATTACATGTAAACACCTCAGGACCTTTAGCAAGGCTCAGTGCTTTGTACTTGACTTATTAGAAGCTTTTAAGGACTAGTATGAAGTCACAGGACAGAGCCACAGATATATAGTTACACATTCAGAAGACTCTATTAAAGGCCTTTTTAGCTTTGCTGTGAATTTACAATTTGAGAATTTCCAAGAGAGTAGATTTTCTGAGACAAATTTCATTGCCTTAGGATAATTTTAATTTTTTTTTCTTTAATGTGATTTGTCATGGTAGAACTTAGACATTTTCCATGTGGGTTTACTCTGTGCTTTCTGTGGCCTGCAAGGAATTAGTTTTAATTAATATGACTGGCAAATGTATTGTTGAAATAGTCGTTGTGGCAGGCAGCCTCTGTGTTAACAGTTGGGTTAAACAGCCCCTTTATCAGAGCTATTAGCACCTAATATTACTGTCTGATTAAAGATCATTCAGCGGATTATCTAGTCCCAATGCTTCCACAGACCCCAGACAGGTGCTCAAATAAGAAATTATGTTAAGTAAATTAGCACTAGTATCGCATTGTTCATGGCTTTGTCTTGGCTGCAGGAAAGGAAAAAGTTATTCATCTGTTTGGGTATTTTTTTTGTCCCTCTTAAGCAGCAGGTTAACTTGTGCAATCCCTGTAGATTTACATTGCAAAAAAAGGCAAGATCAGCACTAAGGCCTTTGTACTATAGTTGACCTGACCTTCCTATCTCATCAAAGAGTACTCTGCCTTTCCTCCACCCAGGTCGGTTAGGAGGATAGGTGTGCTTTTACACTAAAAACGTTATCTTTCTGGTTTGTTTATTTGTTTGTTTTTTTTACAGTGGAAGCAGCATGTATTGTAGACAGTCTATCCCGTGTCTCTAGAAGTACATTTTATTTTAAATTCATGCATTTAGACTGGGCTCGTAGGTAAACTGGAAATGCGTAACTTAAGAAGGCAGGAAATCCCACAAGAGTTCACAGAGCATATCTTAGCTGACAGTTCACTTTTTAATGGGTGAAATGAAGCCTTGACATTAATGAGCACAGGCCCCCTGACTTCAGTGGAATTTTGCATCCTTATACCAGTCAGATTTCTGGCTCAATTGTGTTGGATGGCAATTTATAGTACCTTTCATGTCCTCCTGAAAAGCTATGTGTCCTGTGTAGCCTGGGGACTGTTTCTGACAACAAGGCTGCAGAGTAGAAAATAGCAGGCTGATGACAGACAAGACCCCAAAGTTTTTGTGTGCCTTGAAACAGGAGCAGTGTGTCTTGTCCCTGTTGATTTCTGTTAACTTTGAAAGGGCCAAGGATTTAATATAAGGAGCTGGAATGAGAACTAGCCTATAGGTAGGGCTAGCATTACCGTAAGAACTATCTGAGCAGTGCTCATTGTAGGATAAGGAATCTTCTTGGGCGTCTATGAAAGAAACATAATAAAATAAGCACTATTTATTGTTGAAGTGTTATTCTTTGTTTGCTGCTCTCTTTGGAGAGGGTGTCAAAAGGACACGCTGGTGTCAAGTGGATTTGGACGTATGCTACCTCACGTTGCTTAAAAGCGTGCGCTAAAAAAAAAATCTCAGACTGTCTGGTTAGATGGAGGCGGGTGTCTAAGATGCTTAGGGACTCTGACAAAAAATAGGAGCTAGCTTGGAGCCTCTAGTTCAGTCTTGCTCTAAATAGACCTCCTCTTAGGTTAGAAAGTGGTGACATGTAAAGGGAGCTTTAGAGATGCAGCACAACATTATGAGACAAACCCTTTCTCCCCTCACCGCCAAACCCCTGAAGCATCACACTCTGCAAAAGATGCATTAGATTTATCAATAGACCTTTCTTTACTGAACTGTGCTGCAATTCCTTTTGGGAAAAATTGGATTTTCATCAAAGACACAGAAGACTATAAAATTGGAAGCAGATGTGAGGTTGGATTGGATAGCTCTATGGCTGTTTCTTTTGTGGAAGCACTTTTGAACAAACCCAGCCTTATGTGCTTCTTGCTGTCTTGCCCCGTGTAACTCTCTTGCCTGCTTTTTACATTTTCCAGAGAACCAGGAGGTGCAGTGTGACTAACTGATCTAAATGTAAACTTCTTCCCTATCACGTCATCTATCTCTTGATTTTCCAACTGTTCCTGTATTCTTTGGAAGATGTGTTTAAACAATAACCTCAATATTTTGCATTGTTCACAGAATACAAAAAAATACAGGCAGTGCTCTGCACGTAGAGGCTGAATTTAGTCATGATTACTAGCACCTTTGCTGGCCTGCATGAAGTTTATACCTGGTCCATACATGATACCTTAATTTATTGGCATGTTTTAATTTGTTGAAAACACACTTAAATCTCATTTACTTAGAGAATGGTCTGTCTTCTGGCATATTGATGGTGTTATTAATGTAATTGATGAACTGGGAGGAGGAGTACAATTTTAAAGATTATTAAATTTTTTTTTGTGCCTTTTTATTCAGTGTCTTTGGTGCCACATGCAATGTACTGCAATGAAAAGAGGAGCTGAGCAACAGGATTTATGATGTTGTTTATCTGTTGGTGATGTTTCCTCAGTTCTGATTTATGGCAGTATTGAGCCTGGGCCCAGTGAAGTACGGTTTCAAATATAGTTTGCCCAGAATTCATGAGGGCTTACCCACCTTGATCCAAGAGCTTAGCTCTGCATTTTGTACCTGCTATATGTGGACATCCAGTCTCTTAGGAATTAATTTTTTCCCAACAGAGGGTTAGTACCTGATGAAGAGAGTCCCTGGTGCTGTTGCATTTGCTCCTGAGGGCAGCGTGGCAGCTGCTCTGTTGCAAGCCTTTGATGAACTGATAACATGGCACAGAAATGCTATGCTCTTGCAGGACAGAGGGAATAACCACAAGCCTGGAGAACCAGTCTATGTCATTCAAGTTTTAGCACAGGGCAGGTTCTCTGCTTCAGTGCTCCAAGAATTGACTTTTTGGCTCATCCTTTCACTTTGGCCTCCAATTACACAGCTATGCATGCTTTCACTTCCTAGTCTTCTCCCCACACTGCCCTTTACATACTTCCTCCAACTGTCCCCCAACTCATCAAAAACCTGCTCAACCCCTTCCTCAATCTGCTTATCCTCTATATGCTGTACTTATCCCTTCTGAGTCTTTTATGAGCTCCACTTCTTCCACAGGGTCAGCCTCACTTTGGCTGGCTTGTCTTCTTGATTTCCTCACTCCTGGTGCTAAGCAGAGTTGATGAGACAGGAAGAAAGAAAGTGGCAGGGACTGCTAAATCTGAATCTCTTCTGCTAAGCCTGGAGCAGCATTGAAGTTATTTTAAACAAGAGAAGTAATTAACATGCCTTTTTTTAATGGTAAAATGGCCTGTTGGAGATATCAAAGTGTGGAATTCAGACCCTGAGATTTAACTATGGAAAATCACAGGTGGGAGAATTAAATGGCAAGTTTTCGATAAAAAAAGTTACTGAAAATGTTCCTTATGCAAATGCAAATCAATACTTTTCTGGAATAGGCACACATGAAATCTGGTTGTTTTGTAAAAAGTAATTGTGTCAAACCAGGAGATCAGAATTCAGCCATTACAATGAAAAAGGGAAGAGATCCAGTTCAGCCCATGGATGAAGCTACTTGTGTAAGGCTGGGTCCACCATTGAAAAGCGCACAGAGTTCATGCCAGAAGATCTTCCTGACTGTGGGGTCGCTTTCTAATCTCCACAGCTCACCATACATAATACTGCACAGATTAACTGTGGATTGAAGTGACACTCCCCAAAATTTTGTAGAACAGATCAGGATCCAGATTCTGTTCTCTACCTCACCTGCAGTTTCTGTCTCATAAAACAGATAAAAATTGGGGTGCAGATGTACTTTTCCAGAAATACAGGGTTACCATGAATCTCTGACTCTTTTCTGAATGATTAACAATGAATCACTGTTTTTTTACAAGTCCCAATGCATTCACCATATGCCAGGTGTCGCAAGAGCATGAGAACATGTAGCAATTTGAAACTGGCTAAACAGCTTCACACTGGCATCTCTACTTGGTAGTAGGAGTCTTGAGAGGGAACTACTTGAGTTTAACCTTCCTAGTATGGATAAGATACTGTCATCTTCTTGAGCATAATTATCTTTCCACCCCCGCCATCACATCCTTTCTATATTTCCCAGTAGGAGGATCAAAAGAAAGTTGGTTAACTGCAGCATTCATCAGATAATCCAAAGGACACATTAATCTGGAAGACAGTATTACCAAATAATTGATTCATGGGTTAATTCCATCCTTATTTATTTGATTTTCTTATGATTGTGAGTGTGAGTTTCTCAGCCTAAATCCTATTACAAAGGACTCCCTGCTTGAGGAGAGCGATCCTGGAGTGGAACAGAGAGGAAGGAAATGTGTGTCTTCTTCAGGACACTTGCTAGTTACTGATAAGTTTTAAGGGAAATTATTATTCTTCACATTACAATAACACTTGGTGAGTTGCTAAAAAGCTGAAAAAACAGTAAGCAGAAAACTGTCCTAATTTTGTATGTGCATACATAGTTATTTAGGATAGATTTGCACTGAGGCTTACTTCCTTATTCTGGAATTATTAAATTTGTTTTTTATTTCTCATGTCATCTCCATCTTTCGATTTTTCCAGGTGACCATTGATAGGTCACTAGGAAAGCAAATCTGTCTTTTTATCAGTGCATTTTCTCCTGTGCTGCTCTTGACAGTACCAGTGCTATTGGTAAGTATGTACTGAATGCAGACAGACCATGTAGGGGAAAATCACCACAAAAATAAGTCAGTCTGTGAGCAGTGGAACTAATAAAACATGGTTTCCGTTGGCTTGGTGTCCTTTGTCCCTTCCCCTTCATGGTGCACTATATTGACCTTTCTCCACTTCTTTTATGGCATGCTGTGCTGTAAAGAGTAATGTGCACGTTGTCTAGCTCAGCGCTGTGCATGCCCAGTACTAGCTGGGCAATTGGTTGCTGCCAACTGTAGCAGCTGAGCTCTGCCTGCTTTTCCCTCAGAGCAATCGCTAATTTGGGTTGGCCAACAGCTCAGAAAGTTTTCTGAGAGGGAGGTTGGGGAAGAGGGAGGGTGTGGGAAGAGGTAAACAGATGGAAAGAGGCAGATAGCACAATCATTTAAGCCTCATTACGTATAAAACTAAGCTGGAAATGGCTGCTGGTGATTACCATTAATGAAAGTTTATTCAGAATGCAGCAATGAGATGTCAAAGGTACGACTGCACCAACGATGCATTTGGGCTGTGTGACAGTGGCCTCTCCCTCCCACCTCCATGCTTTAATCACAATTCCAGTTACTTTCAGGATCCTTTTGTCAACAATCATACTCGCCGGTCAAGCTGGGCCCACCATCCAAAGTCCATTTAATTCTTTGCAAGACGTTGAGACTGATACGTGTTGAATACTAGCTCTCTTTCTGCATCTTTACAAATGTGAGCATCATATGCTTTCCCTGGAAATGCTTTCACACAGATTTCCACAGGCTGTTCACCCTATCTGGGAGATTACATGAGGTTATCTTAAGAGATGACATAATAGCTGTACTCTGTTAACCAGTTTCTGAACATTTTGCAACTGACAGTTTTATCTTTAAAAATATACCGTCTTTTTTATTAAAATGATAAGCATATCTCTTATTTTATATACATGATATCTAGGTGCTCTAGGTAGGTCGGAGACATGTGAGTTTATGGCCATTCAAGTAGATGTATGCTCTAAGTTGTGGTATGAATTAGGTGTCTAGAAACGAAATGATGCCTAATTACCTCCGAGGACCTTAGCCCAGAATTACATTTTATTTACATTTTGTCGTGATCTATGTTGAAAACTAAGTTGTGATATACTGTGCAGTACAATGGAAGTTACTGAGTAAATAAGGAGAAATTTCATTCTGAAAGAGGGCAACATTTTAAAATTTGTGCCTAAAATTAGGCTGATAAATCATACTCTTCTGGGCAGCTGAGCACCTGCCAGTCACTTCAAGTCAATTGGACTCGCAGATGCTGCTCCCAGAGGAAAGTTGGTGCATGGTAGTTATTGGTGAGAAAATAACCTTAAGCACCCAAGTTTGAAAATGTTTATTAACCTTTTTATCCTTTAGCTGGATATTGGTTTAATCCAATATATTGATCACAGATTTGGGAGTTTTACAAAGGTTCTTCAAGAAGCTTATTTAAACATTTATTTAGGTTCAAAGAAGTGCATTCCAAATGGCATGGTGGTTTCTGTGTAGAGACATGTCAGATGAAATACTGTATGTTTGCAAGTGTTAGGCAAATCCCTAATGACCTTTAGCTCACATAATAAGGTTGCTATCCAAGTGTCTGCTTAAGAGAACTCAACATTTAAACGTCCATTTAAAAATTGATTTGGTTGAATGATACTGTTCATCTTGTCTGAGGCCCAACATGTCTTAGAGGAGAGTAAAAGGAGTGTTTCCCTTCTACGTGTTGTCAAATAAGGAAGAATGATTGTTCCTCAGTTTTGCATATGTCAGCATAATAGAAGCTTAGTCATGCAAATCCTTATTACTTGGCAGTTCTGCAGCAGGGAAATACAGAGTGTTACTATATTTTATCAGTGTTTGTAGTTAAAAGTATGTCTTTCATTGTGCTTTTTAAGAACAGATGTTAAGACAATCTTGAAAACATAAATAAGGGCTAAAAATATTTTTCTGATTTAAAAAAGGGGGAAACCACCCCCTAGCTAATTGAATGTGTTGGTCTTCATTTCCATAAAAAGACATGAACTGTTTATATGCTTCCTTCCACTTCCATGGGGGGAAATAAAACGATTATTCAGTTAATGACATATTTTATTTTACTATTATCTACTGATTCTGCTAAGTGCAGTAGTATACAACGGAGTTTCAAATCATCAAGGATTTCTTAGCCCTTTATGGGAGTACAATATGTTGTAGTATGTTGATTAAATGAGCTGTTATAGAGCAATGATTTACTCATGTAGTCCATAGACACACATAAGAACCAAGCTGGAGAAAAGCTGGCTTTAGAAACATTAGCAGAGTAAGACAAAGGGGAATGCAGATGTCAGTCACATTTTAAGGTGCTCTTTACAGTGACACAGATCCAAGTTTATTAGGGAAAAGACCTTTTCCTTTCTTGTCTTTTCCTTTATGGAACAGTGTCAACCATGAGAAGACATGTCTGGTAATTACTCTTGGCCGTATCAGGACAGAACTAACCATGACTCACTAGGGTAAAAACTGACTGGGTCAAAGTCATGTATTTCTTCTGAGCTGGCTAGAAGTGGTTTGTTTGCAAGTGAAGTTTTCCTTTCTGCCTTCCTTATGCTCTAATAATTCATCAATTTACTGGTTCATATGTAGGAATGTCGAGAAGGGGGTTTAGATGCTCATTTTTGCTTCTGTGCTATATTCAGGTACTCTTCTGAGGTTGTGAACACTGATTACATGGTATAAATCATTTGATGCCTGTTTGTTTCAGATCATCAGAGGAATGACTGAGACCTCTTAACGCAGCCTTGCTCTTTTGTGTAGGTATGCAGAGTCCTTGCGCTGGCTGCCTCATCTGGATTAGCAACAGACTCCTCATAGGAGATATTAATTATAGGCAAAACTGTGAATGCCACCTATAGTTAAGATTGCTTGACACTTTTCATCAGAAGACTGTTTTCAGTTGCTTATAAATTTGTCAAATGTATATTATTTGGAGTGAAAATGTACAGACTGGGAGACTGCATCTGGCTGAATCTAAAGCTTCAGAAAAAATAGCTGGTGTTTTGTTTTGTTTTGTTTTGTTTCATTTTGTTTTCCTGAGAACAAGTTTAAGAGAAATGTCTTGCTTTTTCACTTGTCTTAAAAACAAACATGTCTATCCATTTCTTTTTGATGAAAGAATTCAATAATTGGGGGGTAGAAGCAAAGTGTACCAATGTTGCCAGAGTCCAGGCTTTACAAATGTCCTAGCGCACATGCAAGAAGAACTCAAGAACTGTTAAAACATAGAAGGGATGTGGTGGAAAGTAAATTAATTGTGGAGACTTAAGTGAAGCTGCTGTTTTCCAGGTTATCATTATATTATGATCTTTTCACCTGTGTAAATGAGAGGAAGCTCATCCTGTTCACAAAATCACACGGATGATTTCTTGCTTGCAAAGCACTCAAGTAGTACAAGGATGGCATGACAGAAAAGTCAACAGACATTCATAATCCTGTCTTCATAGCAAGTCTTGACAAGGGGTCAGTAAATAAGATCTGGAGCCTCATGGAGAGCAGTAAGAATTTAAAAAAAAAAAAAAAGAATATTCATGTCTGTTATAATTAGCATCTAGTCTGTCCACTGAATGAGGAAATGGCTTTAGGAAAAAATAGTCATGTCATCTATCCATATTCCTGCATACAACGTGTATGCCAAGGGGCCTGAAATACAATTGCCTGGGAAATCTTGAAAGGTTGTAAGTTTTGAGTGATTGACTTATATCTGTAATGTTCTTTTAATATGATTTTTGGAGTATAATTTGCTACTTGGTATTATCTGTAGCTCAAACAGTAGAGGAGGTAGACAAGTGCATGAAAATAAAGTAATTCTACACTGAAGGAAAGAAAAGGCAAATTCTTTTCTTAAACCCTTGGAAAAGTTCCTGTTTTGTCTGCAAAATAATATTTTTCCTTGGAGAGGAAAAAGGTGTTAGACATAGCAATTTCACTTGGATAGAAACGTCATCACATAAATAGCCTGCTGTGAATGACATTTTAGGCAGCTCAATCAATATCCTGCCAGGAGAAAAAACAGAAAAAATCCCTCAAAAACCAGTTGTAAATTCAATGTATCCCTTAATTGGAGATATATTGGAATTTACTCATAGATACATATTACTTATAAAACAGGGAGAAAATAAACCTCACATTATTCTAAAGTCATAGCCATTCATATACCAATACTAATCATCTGTAGATGAAATATTTGTATGATGCATTGTCTTTTTTTTTTTTTTTTTAATTTGCCAAAGAATAGTGGATCTGTATCCTTAATAACATTTATCATACACAAACACATCACACTTTTCACTCAGATTTCAAAGAACTCTGTAAAAGTTTCACTATTTTGTAGGTGGGGAAATAGCAGAGAAAGGTGAGGAGTTTGTCTAGAGCATCACGGCATGTCTAAAGTACTGTATTGAGCCCATAGCCTGGTGCCTCCCAACATCCCGGAATCAGAGCTGCATTTTGTCCGTGTTGTATCCTTAGATGTATCACACAGGTCTGCAGGATACCCTTGCACAGTGAAATAACACGAATTTTGATTGTTGTTTCTAAGACCACGAGCTTGTTGGAACAGTGATTTGAAAGCTAATCAAAGCAGAAATTTAAGAGTTGAAACAGGACTGTAGTTTGCTAGCACATTTAACACAATCGTCAGTGTTTAATTACGGGGCATTTAAGGCTAAATATTCAAGTGTGACATTTGGGATTTGATCTCTGGAGCTGCACAAAAAGGTGACAAAAGCTTCTGCCCTGACAAGAAGTTGTGAATATTTGCAGTCTTGTGAACAGTGGAAGTTTAAAGGTACAGCCAGGCACGAACTCTTTCAGCAGCTGTGCTAGTTAGCTTAAACTGTCTAAATAGTAACGCCACTCACTTTGACTTCAAGTGGCTTCGGGAGTGTTTCTCTAAGCAAGCTCTGCCAACAAATGTGAGGGAGCAGTAACCTCTGCAAAGAAGTGATGATCAACAGCTGGGGCTATAACCTTCCCCTGGCATGTCTGCATCCAGCAGGGAACATCTGTTCAAAGCCTAACTTCCAAAATTTACAGATCAAAGGTATAGTTTGTTTAACAAAATTACTCGTATTAGCTAAATAATGGAACATGCTTTGATTCTGCTGATGCTAGAACCACCCAACTTTTACTTTCCTTACTTAATTAGGATTAATTTATTCAGAAAGCTCAAGATTTGGGTTTTCAGTTTGGTTGGTTGGTTGGTTTGTTTTGTTTAAGTAAAAAAAATAGAGCTTATGTCAGCATGTCAGGTAAGGCTTTCTTAGTTTAGGAAAAAACTTCCATGTTACTCAGATTACTTTTTTTTTCATCAAGCTGTGTATGGGTCAAGATGATGCATACAAAATATTTGATGATAAAATTCTCCCAAAGCATGTCATGATTTATTTGGTACCACTTAGATATGCCAACGAGATAGGAGTATACATAGGTCCCATTAAGTGTTTGAGGTTTAAACATATGCTCTTGAAAAATGAACAGCAATAGACAAAGTTGCTTCCTACATTTCAAGTCTTACTGGGTACTGGTATCCATTAATTTCTTTACTGACAAAACAGCATCATGAACTTCAGATAGACAGATTGCCCCATTGATTTAAGAATGACCAAAACAGCACCCAGAACATGCACAGTACCATATGAAACTTCAGTGTATTATGGTTCTTTATGTCAGTAATTTGAATTCAAATGCTGTTTTGTACTTGTTTTCATAAATAAATGGGAACCAAGTTTGGAAAGTTAGGGTAAATGATCCATGAAAATAATTTCCTTTTTTTTTTTTTTTTTTTTCTTTCCCTAAGAGTTGTTCTAGCCATATTCATGTCTCTGAAAGTACAGCACCTGCTGAAGGAGGGTAAGGTCAAGTTGAGTGTTGATTCCCACACTTACTTCTTCTGGGCATTCCTCAGTTAAATCATGCATTTGTTAGCCATAGAATAAGCCAGTGTTGAATAATCCTTGAAATAGCCCAAACTTTGAGTAAGAGCATTTTGTTATAGAAAAGGAGACTGGCAGAAGAGCCCTTGTAAATATATCATCTACCGCCAGAACACAAATATGTAATTTGACAGTATTTTTTTGTGGACAAGAGGAATGAAAGTTATTTTAAACTTCTCTCTCTTCTCCTCCTACCTTTGAGGTTATAGCTGTAATGAAATACCCCGAATGTCATTTATTCCTCTCTACGCTTCTTTCAATATGAGTCTCCAAAGCAACAAGCAACATCTTATGCGGGAAAAAGGGTATCTGAAAATTGTTCTGAGTACTGCAGATAGTGAAATAAGAATGAAAGTAAAAGAAATACCTTAAACGGTGTCTACCAAGAAAGCTCCCATGGAACTACTGAGTGAGGAAGGCTGACTCTTGGAGTCACGTAATTATGAAACTTAGTGAAGATGAGCTGTCGGGAGATCTTTAATTAGATAGTACAGCCAACCCAGACAGATAATGTTTCCTACGTGTGCCACTAAGGGGTGTTACGTCAGAGAAGTTGGTGGGTTGTTCTCCCAGTGAAATGGCTGAGAAAAGATACAGCCTGGTAAAAATACATAGAAAGTTTTTTGGGGTGGGCCTTTTTGTGTGTGATCTATCCAATTCTAGGTTATTTAGCACAGTTGTGAAGGAAAATAAAGGTTTTGTATTACCTGGAAAGCTGAGAGATGGGCAGATACCCAGTAGATTGGGGTTTCATCGCAGTTTCCATTTGCCTTGATTCTGCCATTTGGAAGATGATAAAATTAACACCTCATCCTAACTGCTCTGCTTTGCACACTTCACAGAAATGAGAGTGAAAAAATATAATTCATTATTTGTAACTTACCATTTTTTAAAAATTTCCCTTTGCACTTGGGGCAGCAAGTTGTGTTGTTTTATGGAAAAATTGTCTATTTACTTTGCATGTAGCTGTTCTTCTAGAAATACATTTTTTATACAGGAAGGTGTTAGTGGCTGCCATCAGATGGTTCTTACATCTGTAGAAAGTCTTGGATCTAGGTAAAGATGTTAAATGTGCTAAACAGCTTTCCTTTGGGCTAAATGATAGGAATATTTAAACGTGGGTTTAGCTGCTTGTAGGAAGGCAGTAATCAAGCAAAGCAAAGGCTGAGCAGAATTAGGCCATGCAGTCTGGGAGACTGGTTCCAAATGCAGCAGAAGTAAGTCAGGTAAGAAGCTGTGAGCATGGTTTAGGAGTCAGTGGAGAGTCAAGGCCCTTTAGGGGCTTATGACTCACCGACCAGGGAGGCTTGGGCATGCTGAGCAATGAAAGTGGCTCTTGTTTGCTTTTTTTACTCTGTGTGATTATATACTTTGCAAACATCATTGCGCAAAATACAGCCGCAATGAACACCTGTTCATATTATCAGCTTCTTTCTCAGGGATGTAGCCCATGGCTAGTGCTGCACATAGAGCTGTGCAGGATGCATATCTGGACATCAGGTCATGGCAAGAAACAGTAATGAAATATTCTGCTTCTGAAAGAATTTGTGATACAACCTCCAGAGAAGGAACACTAGTAACTTTCTTATCCTTGGCACAGAAATGAAAATATATAGGCCACTCTTCACTCTTTAAAGAGAGAGTTGAGCACTGCTTTAAAGAAAGCATATATGTTACATAGCAAACGGACCAGACAACTTGAAGATGATATGTGGAGAATGGAGCAGCATTTACACTTCTAAATGCTGTCCAACTAGGCAAGATATCCCCTCACATTGGTGCAATTCTTTACAGGTATCTACCTGAGAAGTAGTTTGTGCAGTAATAAAGCCCAATAACTCAGCTGCAAACAGGATCTGTTGCAAATGTGTGATCCAGCAAAACTGTGGGTGGGTGCACTCAAAAGTTGATAGCTGCTTGTAAGCTTGGACCAGTAATTAATTAATCATGAGGAAGTTAATAAGGAAAAAAACTGAGCAGAACATGAGTGCCAAGAATTTTATCAAAACACACCCAGAGAAAACAGTGCTCTTTTATAATTATTTTATTATTAATAATATTGATTTTTTTATTACAGCTGGGGTAATAGCTGGGGTTTCCAGAGGAGTCAGTGGGAGCTGTGCATGATTCTGAGGTCTGATGGTAGTATCTTAAATGAAAAATGCACCTTATTGTAACAACAGTGAACATCGTGAATACAGGAATGAAAAACAATTGCAAGCTGTAACCCGTCTGCACCAAAGTCAGCAAGGAAAAGGCATGTTGCACCCTGTATTATTTGTAAAGTAGAACACGATCGTACAATTAAAGGCTTGTGTCATAGTGGATACATGTAGGGAAAGTACTGCAACCTTGATATTCTCTTCACGTACTAGGCACAATGAGCTACTTTTTTTGTGTGTGTCTTGCTGTGCTAGCAGCCCCATTGAAATTATGGAATAAAATGGGTAGGCATGGTATGATCTGTTCTTTAATAATTGCAAAACACTCTAGGATCTTCAGAAGAAGGATGCTCAAGAACTGTGAAATAGCTTTTATTAGACGGGGGCGGAGGGGAGGGGGGTGAGCGGATGGAGAATGATATCATGGGCCCTGGTTCAGACGGTGCTTGTTTAAATCTATCACATCTGAGTGGGGCACTTAAAGGCGTGTTTAATGCCAAGTGTATGAAACCTTGTTGAATAAGTTAAGCATCAGCTGAGTCAGGTGTATGCTTGTATGCAGCTTGCCCTCTTTCGGCTCTATTAGTCTACAGCCTGGGAGACTTAACTGTGAACAGAGCAAACTTGGCAATGGAGCTGGTTTCTTACCCTGATAAGTTGTAACAGACACACGGGTGATGCTGCCTGTTAATTTAGAAGGCATTTAACACTTAATCATGCTTGTCTAGTACAAGCCAGGAAGGACACTGCTTTCTGCAACCTCTAATTGGGTGCCATCAGTAATATAAGCCTAAGATTGTCCCAGTCAGCAACTGTACTGCTTAATCAGCATGAGCGTGTGCCCATTGGGGATCAGACAGATAAGCGGGAGAAAGGGAGAGAGAGATCTGAACATATCTACGAGATGAGCAGCATGTCAGGAGCATAGAGGATGTCTAGATTTATGTGCTTTTTGGCAGCGCTAGTGAGCTATTAATCATTTCTCATGAATAGGGCTCTTGTAAATCAGAGGTAGGAAACATTTCGTGGATAATCACGGCAAAAATGTCAGCTTTGCTATTTGGTCATATGCTGATAGAATGCTTAGCACTGGAGCAGACGCAATCACACACATAAAATCAAAATAGTACTCCCCTTACATGATGAGTGGAAAGCAGGGAGGCAGTAGAGGTGAACTTTTCATCAGTATTTGAAAAGTAGAGAGATAACATGTGATAACAGAAAGGGAGACCTATAGTTTTTTTAAGGTGAAGCTTTACTGAGGGAGCCAGGGCTGAGTTCTAGTCAGCATCTGGATATAACACAACACATTTAATAAGACACACTTTGCATCATTTTAACAGCTGGCTGATCAGTTCATGGTTTTCCTTTACTTTCATTGCTCTGCAATTTACTGTATATGGCCCTTATGTGCAAATACCTCATTAGTCACAGGGTTGCGTATTTCATGAAGTATACTGAATGCACTGTTAGAATTAAATATTGTCAGGATAATGAGCAAGGGTGGGGTTTTTAGCTTTATCACTGAAGGCAATGTTCAGGTTGAATAGAAGAGTAAAAGTAGCTGGAAAGCCAAATGCAGGTGTCCCTTCAAATTGTGCAAGGCAGCCGGCTCTGGTGTATGAAACCCGTCACTCAAGGACTGGCTCTTGAAAGTAAGTCCTGTGTGAGGGAGGTGAGGGAGAAAGCCTCACCCAGGGCTTTCCAGTGCCTTACTTGCTGTAACCAGTCAGAGCTGAAAATCTCAGTGGCTAATTCAGGATTAATGCAAAATTGTTCTTAGGTTAAATATAATGGTGTCCTCAGTGTGCTTTTGGCTTAATAAATTTCCTAATGTTCATTGCCTTAAGGGAGCATCGCCTTCTCTCCCCCAGTTTGTTCCATTTGCCTCCAGTCATATGCCGTTTCTCTATAAATCAGCAACATACAGAAATGGAAATGACATGTAACTGTTGTCCAAGTTAATGCTGGTCACCTCTGGGGTGGTTCCCCACTGGGGAATGGTTTTCACACAAGTGCCCTGGTTTTGGGTGCAGCCTTGGGTAGCATCTGTAGGGGTCCTGCCCCTCGCAGGTGCTGGGGTGGAAGCTGCTGGGTGACTGTCCTGTACTGCTGGTCCAAACATGCTGAAGTAACGACCTGTGGGAGACATTTAACTGCATTTCCTGGGAGTTGTGGGAAGAAAGTCCAGGCTTTTGAAACTCCCTGGGAAATATCCATAAATCCCCATGAATCACAACCTTTTTTACATCCCCTTTCAAATTAGAAGTCATGGCTTTTGCTTGGGAAAAAAATGAAATAAATAGTCTTTTGAAAAGCACTCATGAGTTAGCTTGTAAACAGAAGTACCCTGACAGTGAGCGGTGCCAGTGTTTTTCTGTATTTGAGTTGGTCCAAGACAAACTGGGTCAGAGCTGGGCTTGGGATGTGCTAGCTCTACAGGCATCACTGTCTTTGGTGCAGTTGGTGTGTTCAATGCTGCAGACTCACCCCAAGATTTCTCATCCTTCCCTTTAAACAGCATCAGCTGAATTATACTGGAGTATTTCCTTCCACACAGCTAGAATAATGACTTGTGTTTTTAGGGGGATTTTATTATTACTTTAATTCTTGCCATTTTCAGGGTTATGAAGCTTAGGGTAACTGTATTATAGCTATGGGGATTAATTTGTCCTCAGATAATTTTTATTCACCAGAAGGGGTGATTTGAGCATGCTTGGTTTCTCAGGCAGTCTTAATTCGCTATTGCCTGGCAGAGAGGAATCAGCGATTCCCCTCTCCTCCCTCTTACTTGAAGTTCAACATCCCATCTACACTTCTTCAGATTTACAGTGTTCCTGTGGTGGTTGCAATTCAGGACAATTTAAAAAACAAACAAACCGGAAAGCATACTTCTTCCAAACAAGCATTTCAGCATCTTTTTTTCTTTCTAGGTTTCTTGTTGTCTGGGTTTGTTTTTTTTTTTTTTTTTTTTTTTTTTTCCCCCCCCCTTAAAACTTTCGCGATACGTGTTACTTCATTCATTGTTGTGAAATTAGTTGTCTGTTTAATATTGCCAGACCTCAGTCACAGTCTTAGAAGTTCTGTAGTTTCTGTTATGGCTGTCCCAGGTGTGAGGTCTAAATACCAATGAATTTCTGGAGATACTGAGAAAGGAGTCAAGTTGTTAATATACTATGCTGACCTATTTTTTTCTCTCTTTTTATTTTTTCTTTCTTTTTTTTTTTTTTTTTCCTTAGATGCAGGCTAACACATTTCAGCTGTCCTTTCTTTTTGCTAATTTAACAAACTTGATGTCTTTCGGGGTGGAAGTCCATGAAGTGGACTGCTCCCTGTTGTCACAATTCAGTCCTGTTTCTCTTCTTTCTGCTCCTGACCTAGATGATTCTGTGATTCTGACTTCACAGTCCTACCTCGTTTGCACTGTCGTCCTTCTTCCTTGCTGCATGAGGCTCTGTTGAAGTGTTTGCTTTTGCTGAGCTGCTGTTCTGCCTGTTCGCTGAGTTGAAGTGGCTCTGGACTGGTACAGGGGGAGCAGCAAGGGCACACGGTTAGGAGGAGGGGCTGGGGGAGGGAGATGAGGAGGAGTAGGAGTAGGAGAAACAGAGCTGGTTGTTTCATTGCAATAATCTAAACTCTGCCCTCGCCAATGGGTTTGTACAAAGCCAGCTGAAAGGACTTGCTGCATTTGCCACAGGGGCATGAGAGGGAGGCAAAGTCTGTGCCTCAGTCACTATGGTTTGATAGCCCGGTGTCTCAGCATCCTGACGGACCTACAGCAGTCCTGCAAAGTCTGTCAGCAGATAGGGGTACCCTGCTCCCTCTGCATCTGAGGGGTGTTGCCCCACCATGGCAAAGGCATTGGATCTGCACCGGAATCAACCACCAAGCCCATACGTCTTGGAGAGGTGCTTGGCATGGTCCTGATTAGCCACGAAGAATGCCTGCGACTTTTTGTTTCAATTTCATGTGCCTCGGGAATGCATGTGTGTCTGTCTCTCAGACCCATTATCTTTAGAAAACACTACTCCACAGTACTTTTAAAAATGATTCAAATACTTCTAATGACTTGTTACTCGGGTGCCAAATAGAATAGGTAGAGCAGGATATTTTTCATCAAGTTCATATTAAAAATAATGTAAAAAAATTAATTGATACAAAGTCATAAAGATCTAGGCCTCAGTTATTCTCAGAGCCCTTAGGGTGAAATTAACCCTCAAGTAGAGGCTTTTTTAAGGCTTTTACAGCAGGCCAGTCCTACGGGGGGATCTGAATAAAGATGTATTATGAAACAATTTTACTGTGTAATTTTCAAGTTCAGTATCTGCCTGGATCTTTTCAGTGTTTAGCTGACTTATGCTCTTGCAGTACATATATTGATCCCTAATCTTAGACAGATTGAGAGTTCCAATATAAAGCCACATAATAAATTTGCCAGCTTGATAAAAACCCGACCCACAATAAGGCAGTACTTAATGTTAAGTGTATATAAATGTTTATTATCTACTTATTCTATATGAACCTGAGATTAGTCTGGTAGCTATATGTGATATACATTACATATACACATCATATTATGTGTATATATGTAAATACATATTTTTTTTAGCTGTTGTGAGGAAAAGTCAGAGGAGAGAATGGGGTGCTGAATGCCACCAGTTTTACTTTGTGATACACTGAGTAAAGCATGCTTCCTGTCCAGACTAAAGAAAATATTGCCATGACTTAATATGACATGTCTAACTGAAGAATGTGACTTCAGAACAAGAGTAGCTGGTTGTACTTTCTTATAATGCTCCTTGTGATTTGATGCAACTTTTCCTCTGTATGTTTTCTTTAATTTTTATGTTTTATGTGAAAGCTGAACAGACTGAATTTGTTTGTAATTTGGAATTTAAAGCAAGGCTCTTTGTTAAAAGCCCAGAGGAAGTTTCCATATGACTTATGGGCCATTTGGGCTCAATTGAATTTAATGGGTTTCAGCTGCACCTCCACAATGGCTTTGAAGGAAGTGAAGGGAGATCTATTGGTCTTAATTGCTCAAGACTGGCTTGTTTCTCTTGAAAAGGCTGTTTGCAAGAAGCAGGTTGGGAGTATTAAAGTATATATCCTGAAAGGGATGAAGAAACTGCCGTTTGAGGAGGGGACTAGGATGAAAATAGCTTTAAGACCATATTCAGCAGCTGAACTAGTCAATCTGAACTGGTCCATGTTCCTGTTTGTTTGCTTAAAAATAATCAAATAATGGGAGGGCATGGCTAAACCAAACTTTCTTTATTGTCCTTTCAAGAAAGGAATGGAAATCTTGGAACTGACAAGATAAATTAGGCTGAGACCTAAAGAGAAACCCAAACAGATAGTCCCCTTGGCCTCTCTCACGCTGGTTGACAGACATGAGTTTTTGAGTCAGCAGGTGAACCATGACTTCTAAGAGCAGTGGTTTGTTTATGCTTCCACTGTACAAAGCATTTCAGTGGAACAGAACAAATTAACTGGGCAAATTTCCATTTCTATTTCATATTTCCTTCTGTACGTGCATCGCCAACTGGCCTTATAGATTGTTGTTACTAAATTTTCTAGCATTATCCCTCGCTTTGCATTAGGAGGTGACTGACCTATAAGAATCTCTTATGACCCTGTTTTTCAGGCCGGTGGGAGAACATGTGAAATGCAAAGTTAAGAATATAAAGGAACTATTGTCTTACTCAAGATAAGCCAAGAGACCGTATTACAGGAAGTTAACCTTTGGTGTACTCTATCATTTTGGCCGGCATCATACAGGCAAGTAGGAAGGGGACATTCTCCTGAGGTACCCAGCAGATGAATGCCAGATGGTACTGTCATAATACACAAAAAATAGCTAAATACCTACCGGTTGTGTTCAGTACAAAAGGAACATTTTTCTTTTTCCAAATCCTGCAGGGCAGAACTCAGACAAGCATCTTAATGCAAACATTGCAGCAACTGAAATGTGAAGCTGGAAATCCAAAGAATCCTCCAAAAGCTTTAAGTAGCTTTTTAGGCTCAATTCATGTTGGGCCTAATGGATCCTCAAAGGGGAGAATGGTTTATCAAAGACAAGCATTTTAAGTACAGCATGTTTTAGTGGTAGGTAAATGGGAGTTTGTTACATCAAATAGGGAGGCTTGATGAAGAACAAAATGACAGAGCTTTGCTGATGAGGCCAGGGCTGCCTACAATGTCTGGCTGAGTAGATCCAATCCCCAGCCTAGCGTCTAGGTTAAATTGAGGGGTTTAATTTTCTGTGGGGAACTTTCTTCCTTGGTGTTTCTGAATCTCGGTCAGGAAAGTGTAGAGAAAAATGTCAGGCCACCATCATCACCAGCACAGTGATGCAGTGGTGCCTAGCTGAGGGGAAATGTGTTTACTTTTCCCATGTTAAAATATGTCCATTTCAATTTCCACACAAGATTATAAGAACACAAATATGCTGCCCTTTAGGGGAATGGCATTTGGCTAAATACCATGCATTGCTACAAACCTTAGATGTGAAGGGCTGCATGCAAACATTTACATAGAATAACATTATGGATGTAGAGCTGGGTCTCAGTCCTATAGGAAAAACATTTCTGACTGCCTGGCTCTTTCAGGCTATGAAATTTACTGCCCGCAGATAGAAGCCGAGTAGGTAGGTGTGGTGCTGTGACAGAAACTGAATGGTTAGCTCTGCCCTTCATCTCTTGTCCTTAAATCCTCTCCACCAGGCTTTAGACAGCCTGTTTTCCTAATAGCTGAGTTTATCTAGTTGGCTAAAGCAATACTGTATTCTGGCCTATTCAAGATTAGAGAAGTCTTCCTCAGAGCTTCCCAGAAATGCTGCTAACATTTGTCTGTTCATTGTCTTTGGTGGTTGCATCTTCTTTCATTAACTAGGGAGGCTGGTGTTGAAAACCAAACAGAAGGTAATGACAGACCACAGCGAGATGTCTGTTGCTGCAGATGGAGGATACCTCTAGGATTTGGGTCAGAAAACACTTGGCAAGCATCCCTCTGAATTCTTCTTGTCACATGTTGAGGAAGCCTGCTTAGTGGCAGGGGTGAAGATGGAAGCTGAAATCTTAAAATGGCTGCAATACGATTTTTTTTGTTTTATTTTTGTTTAGCGTCACAGCTATTTACAGCATATCTTGCCAATTTATTCATACTGTTGCTGTCATGGGTTTTTCCTGATTCTTCATTTCCAGAACAGCAAAAAGACCCCACAAGATCCCATTTAAGTTTGCAACGGCAGGAAAAATGAGGCTTACTTATGCCTCCTTTAGAACCGGACCTTGTGGAGGTGCTATAAGAAGCTATTTGGTTTTTTTATACACAGTTCAACTTCACACAGGCGCACAGACACATTCAGATGGTTTCACTTGAAATTCCTCATCTAATCCAAATAGCTCTCAGCCTTGACTGCCGAACTGTGAAGGGGCTCCCCCACTCTGCCTCACACCTCCCCAAGCGTGTGGTGCTCTGGGCCAGGGAAGGCAGCACGCTCACAAGGTTTGCACGCTTTTGCTTGCTTGCAGATACACCTTCAAAAGCTTTGATCCCCCCTCTCCCTGCTGCTCGTGAAAAGAAGCAGAGTGATATTTGAGGGAGCCCTTCATTTCTTTGGAGACTCTCTTTATCATGCACTCTGCTGTCTTGGGCAGAGTAGGTTTGAGGTTTGCAAGCCTGTAGAAAGAGTTGCTGTATTTAAAGCTGACAGTCAGACAGATCCGTATGGCCTGGAGTGGAAACAGAAGTGAATTGCACCACTATGCTGTCTGTATCCTCCCTACTCTGTGTAAACTAACATCCTGTATTGTTTATAGTTCTTCAGTACAGTCTTTTAAACAAATACTTCTTTTTTTTTCCTCTTCTAGAGCACGAGTGGGTTACGTAAGATTCAGGATGGATGGATGGTGGCAGAGCTGTTGGATCCTACAGCACTACTTTAACTATTGGCTTACAGACTCTTCTGTCTGGGTAGTCCGTTTTCCCTAGGAAAGGTAGGAAACTGCCAATGCTCCAATACCCTCTTTTGCCAAGAAATGGTCCTTTCACGCAACTGAAGCTGCTGTGGCTACAGGCGGGGGAAGAGGATGCTGCAGGCATGAGGCTGGCTTGGGAGGAATGACTGTAGAGATGGGAGAATGCCCATGTTTCATTCCAGGGCTTGGAGATGCTGAGACTCTTGCCCTGACTTTGTCACATTCCTTTATCTTTATGGGGACCTGCAAATCCAATTTATCAATCACAGTGCAGTATACCAGCAGCTTTTTTTGTATTTAACTAGTAGGAATTATTTTGCAGATATATCTCCTTTGTCTGCGTATCATCTGGAGAAGTACTTGGTGCATATATACAAGTTGACCAGATTTCTTTATTTATATTGCCATACCAGTTGTGTTGCTCATTGATCCACAGGATTACATTAGGCTCTATAGAGGTACAAAATCATAACACTTCAAGATGCACATTCAAATATATCATATCCATTTTTTCTTAGAGAGGGAAGTTATTTTGTTTCACGTTTTCAATAACATATTATTTTTGTGGCTCAAATCCATGCAAAAAATCCAGGCTAATGAAAAGACATAAAGACTTTTGTCCAAGAAGCTCACAAACTAAATTTAGACTGAGGTGGTGAGTTAGGTTAACAAACAGAAGTGGAGCAGTAGGTTAAGGAAGGACGAGGGTTACAGAAATAAGATTAAATGCAGTCCATGCAGTATACCCTAATACACTTCCTTATGCCCTACTCTAGATAGATGTTGTAAAGAACTGGCCAAAGATTAGCTCTCAGGTGCAGGGAACTGTCTTTGTGGTGTTTGTTTTTAGAGTGCCTAGTTCAATGGGACACTAATCCCCATTTGAGGTTCCTGAGTCCTATAGCAATACAAATAATACACACAAAATAGTAGCAATAAGGCCCAGCTCTTTTCTGAGTACTGTGCCCTTTCTTTTGGTGGAGCCTAACCTAAGAAAAAGGAAGGACTGTGTAGCTCATAGGGATGCAGCCATTATTTTGTGTGTTCGTTCTTACCTTTTGAAATTTGCTCATCCCTTTCAGAAAGGTTGTTTCAAACTCCAAATAAATTTGATATTAACCCTGCCCTTCTCCCTGTTCAATACTTATTGATATCTGAAATGTTTGGATCTGACTATGTAGAGGTAGGAATACCAGAAAAGAGTATCATATAATATCTGGGTGTAGTTTGGAACCCAGCTTCTGATAAGGAAGTGAGAACAGGACAGATTAATTTTTTATGACAAGACAGTAGTTCTCAAGAGTAAATTCCCAGAAACTCAAACGCCTGACCAAAGGTTTTTGCTTCTGATGGTTGAAGTGCAGCTCAGGTTTGGAGCTGTTGTTCCCTGGCCTGCTGAGCTCCAGTAGGTCTAGGTCTATCACTGCCCAGCAAAGCTTGCCAGAGTCAAGAAGGTCAGTAGCTTTGTGGGCTATGAAATGTAGGTCTGCTCCATCAGGTTTAGTGTGTGAGTTGGCTCCAATACGTTGGTCTTTGGAATTTAAGAATAACCTGGAAAAGTCAAACTGTGTTTAGAGCTTAGTTTTACATGTGGTCTGAGTCCAGCATTCATGCCTCAGACATGCTTCTAACATATTTTGGCCACATTGTGAGGTGTTAAAGTTTAGCTGGAAAAGAGTTTAAACACTGCTGCTTTGCTAGTTTGGGCCCCACAGTGGCCTTCATTCTCTGCTCTTTTACCTGTTATTTCATCCTTTAAGTCCAACTCCCTCCAGAAGCATGAGTTCTCATGCAGCTGTTAATTCTTATGCGTCCAAGTAATGTGGATTTGGGTCCAGAAGACATGGTCAGTTTGTCTAATTAGCTTCCTGTCACTATAGCCAAGGCAGAAATTTAAGGTACAGTAACTCATTTTATAGTCACTCTATCTGGCACTGAATATAGATTGGAAAAATTCTTTGCTTGAGCAAGATGTGTGGTAATATTGTTATGCTATATTAAAGCGCTCTTTAAAAATAAATTAGATTCTCATGAGTGCAAGAGACTAGTATCCCCTACCACAGCCAGACCCAACACAGGCAAGTCTTCTCATTACCCAGAACTGCTAAATTCTTCCATGAAGAGGAAAGCCAGCCAAAAAAGTTGTACCCTACTCTTTTTTTTTTTTTTTTTTTGGTGACCCCTAAAGGATTTGCGGTTCAGTCTTCAGAAAAGCTATGTAAAGCATTAGCTGTGGGCAGAAGAACAGATTAGAAACAACACCTGTTCATCAGGGCACATCTCCCCATGCCAAACCAAGCTGGTGTATCAAAAAAGAGTCCCAAATATTTACGGTATAAATACTCGCTCTGCTTGTAAGTGCTGTTTTTCTTCTAGGTCTTCCTCTCAGCTTCCAAAAGCTGCCCCTTAAATGATGCTTGTGAATGGAAAAAATTATGCACTTTCAAATTCTCTCCTGGGGAATGAGGGCTCATATCTCTCCTTCTCACACTGATACTGTAATTTCACACTTTTTTTTGCTAGCAGTTGAGCCTCTGCTTGTTATATATGACATGCATGTTTCATTTTCATTAGGGCTTTTATAGTGTGAGAGGCCTGATGAGCAAGGGAAAGGCAAGTGGCTGGGTGCCTCCCAAGGGGAAGCAGTTGCAAGAGGTGTCAGGCTCTCCTGTGTCCCAGACAGTGCTGCTTTTGTCCTCCGTGCTGCTGCCCTCCCCCAGATGATGCAGGTTTTTGCTGACACTGAAGGCTACAGTGAGAGCACAGCTATTGCAAAGCAATATTTACTTATGGGGGGAAGAAACAGGGCTGGAAAGTGGAAGGCATCAATCAGAAATACTCTCTTTTGCCTTGCTGTCAGGATGAGACCAGGGCATAGAGAGCCTATGGATGATTAGCTGAGCTTTTGCTTAAACAAAAAAAAAGTCCAATGTGGTGCTTGTTGAGTGGAAGCTTAAACTAAACTAGATAGGGATCAGGCTCTCCAATGACTTATGATTCACAGCAGCTAGGAGCTAGTCCATTGTATCTGAATAATGTCATGTCCTGACTGTGGTCAGTTGCCACCCAATTATCAAAACTTTCTGGACTGATCATCATCTCAGAAGAGCTCATACATTATTAGTCTTGTCTTTCACCAGGAGAAGGGCAAGAATTGGAACCCTTTGTGGGGGAGAAGATGGGAATGCTACTCACTGCAATTCTCATCTTGACTTAACATTGCCAAATGTTTAACTTGTCACAGAATTGACAATTACATGAAGGCTACTTCTTTCCATGCCCACTGATGGGGTGAGCTCTCAGGCACTTGTATAACAGCTGCTGGTGCTAAACTGTTTACTTGAAGAGGGTTGCGCAATCTGAATCTGATATCTGAGTGCTGCCATGGTCTTCAGTGTCTGTGTTTTAATTGCTTATGGAACTGGTCATATATATGAAGAAAACTGAATTAAAATAATTTAGTCGTAAAGAAAATATTTTTGTATTAGAAGCCACACCAGGCCTATAAGGTTGTTATGTAGCAAAATTAAGGTAGGTAGATCTGTGGATAAGCATATGCAGCTTAGGTACTTTCCTCTGAATATTTATTACTGATAACTGTGCAGCATCACAAGTGTTAAGGGGGTTCTCTGAGCATGACAAAAAACTGATAGCTGTAAGTAATGGCCTATAAACTCTGTTTCTTGAAATGCAGCCCACACTGTGTGATGCCATCAAACTTCCTTTATGTACTCTCCCAATTCTTTTCCTTCTGCATTCCCACCTTCCTGCCCCTTGGCATTCATTCACACTGACATGTTATCAAAGTTGTCTCTGAAGCTGGCCCAAGGAGCTGTACATATTATTTACATCACAACCGAGTCTGGGGGCATCAGACAGGACTTCGGGTCTGTTGTGCCAGTTGCTATTCAGCCTTTAAGTACAAAGATAGTCCAGCCCAAAGAGATTTCTATCTTGAATTTTAACTAGTAGACAGAGGGAGATGATTGTTTTGCTGATGTGTCAGGCTCTCCATTCAAGCTGCTATGAGTAGTTATCTTTAGGAAAATCTCCTTCTCTGTTGCAGGGGTATCATACAAGACCTCTAAATTGAGATAATCTGAGTTCATCACTAACTGGTGGTGCAGAAGCCACAGCACCCAACCAGGGGCGTGTAACACACACCAGGTAGAATTAAAGTGAACACAAAGATTTCACAAATTCATTGGGAATCCAGTCTAATGCTTGTATTCAGAGCATGTGTGTATTTCCACCTCAAATGAAAAGAAAACAATCCCCCCAAGTCCCTCAGAGTCAATCAGATTTTTTAAGGCTTTTCACTGGAAAAAACCCTTTAAACCATTTAAAACCGTGTTAGAAAGTCAGCCTGTAAGTATACAAAACACTGGAGACCATCCTATGCTAATCTGAGCTTAGCAAAACACATAGCATTACCAAGTGTAATTATACAGTCCAGCTATTAGTAGCTTTACCTCTGGCTGTTCTCCATCCTGCTTTCAAGCTACATCCTTTCCTTTCATCTTATTCTACACCACATGAAACAGGTGAGCTGTTCCCTTTATATAGCTCAGGGCTCCAGTCACATGGCTCTCAAAGCTTGGTATCTTCATTTAATCAGTTAAAAGAATTGAAATAATCAGAGATCTTTCATGAACTCCATGCCAAAATTTAATTCTGTTAAGCATTCAAAGCTTACCAAGTTCAAAAAAAATCAAGAAAAAAATTAATTAATTTTTCCTGGGAATATCTACTTTGAAAAGCTGCCCTGGGGGGTACATTTGTAGTTTAGAAGAATATCTCTCACAAATCACCCATACATCACTGCTAGCAAGTTCCACAAAAAGAGAACTCCAATGCTTTTTATTGTCAAGGCAACACTGTGGTTTCTGCATCCCATTTTTTCATGCATAGATAGTAACAGCATCCACTTTTTATCTGACTGAATTTGAATTTTTATCTTGACGTAACTGCTACTGATTTCTTACAGAAAAGTACAGGTTGTTTAGTGTTATCTTCACCAGTAACAACTTTTGACAGCAAAGGGATGGTGATACTTCCCCTAAAGTCTGTATTTAGTACCTCACCGCTGGATTAGATGACAGTGCCAACAAGTTAAACTGGATAGAGCTGTGATTTTCGGTTTTGGGGTCCTTGAATGCATGGGTGGGACTACTGAATTATTTTTAAGGGGTCTATGAAAGGTAACTCAGATAAGGCAGACTCATGACGATAGGCTTAAATTGGCTTGAAAGGAGTCTGAAGTGCCCCTGAAAAATGCTGTGGGGTCTGCAAACTGGGAAAGATTAGAGCCCTGGAGCTATGCTATCTGCTCTGATTTAGCAGCTTGGGTCCATGTTATCTGTTGTGCCATTCTTTCTCCAGCGTAAGATTAACTTCACATTCTCACATATGGGTATCTAAGGACCTCCTCCCACCAAGACAATCTGACCCTGGAGAGTGCAGATATTGCCCTGAAAGGCATACAGCAGTTCTGTTTCTCTCCATCGTATGTTTTTCTTTATAGCATTAGCTGACTGGATAGTTGTTGGTGGGCACGTGAATGTCATGACACATCACAGGTCCCAGGATTAGGTCTCTGAGAAGCTGCAACAGTACCTTGTAGGTAAGTCAGATATTTCCTGACCTTCCTATATTCCCATAAACAAAACTAGGGAGACATCTTATTGAGTTTCTATTAAGATCTGTGCTGCATTTAGCAGCAGAGGAGGCTTAAGATGTCTGTTAGTATGAAAATAAATAAAATTGGGGTGGAGGAGTTTGATTGTGAGATGAAGAGCTGTATTTTTCGGACAGAGAAGTATGTAGTGATAGTTTTGCTGTGAGTTCATCTGCTCTGTGAAGTCACCTTCCTGACATGGGGGTCACTTTTGTGTATGTTTGCTAAAGACCTCTGGAGATCATGTGGTCTAACTTCTTGCTCTAGACAGTGTAGATTTTAAAGTTAGGTCAGGTCGCTCAGAGCTGTGTCCAGTCAAGCTCTGAGTATCTCCATGGATGGAGATTCCATCCTCCAGGCAACCTTTGCAATGGTGAAGATTTTTACTTTCACGGTATTTTTCTTCCCTTATATCTCATCGGAATTTCTCTGGTGGCAGCTTGTGACTGTCACTCCCCTCCTCTTGCTGCGCACCTCCAAGCAGAGCCTGGTGCTGCCTTCCCCATAATCTCCCATTTGGTAGTTGCAGACTGCAATATGAACCCCCTTTGTCCATCTCTTCCTCAGGTTGAACAAGCCCAGCTTGCTCTGCCTCCCCTCCTACATCGAGTGCTCCAGCCCCCGGCCATTTTGGTAGCCCCCCACTGGACTCACTCTAGTATGTTCTCATCTGTCTTGTACCAGGGAGCCAAGGCAGCACACAGCATTCCCAGTGCAAGCTCATAAGTGCTGAATATGGAGGAATAATCACTTCCCTCAACCTGCTGGCTACATGCTTGCTGAAACAGCCCAGTGTTTGAAGTTGAGTCACAAGGAGGAGGTGGAGGTAAGCATGGGTTAAGGATAGATATGCTTTAGGGCACTGAGGTAACACTGCTACACGCACTCCCATCACAAGTAGGATGGCATGGTTTTGGCAAACAGGGTGTCTGCTCACAGTTTTCCACCCCACCCTGCTGCTCAGAAAGCCAAGGTGCTCGTGAATCACTGTAATTCAAAAAGAGCATAGTTTGCTTTCAATTGCCACAGCGGTGAGCTGCAGCAGTCACAGAGATGATTCACTACAGGCTTGGCCCAGGGGTTGGGAAGGCCACCAGTTGCAATGCCAGACATTGCAACCTCATCTGTGTATGAGGGGTCTCACATGCACTGTGGGAGTTGGTGGGATTCAAATTAAAATCTCAATGGTTATTTCTTCCCATCCTTTTCTGCTGTTTCTTTGCGTTTGCTGGGGAAGCTGTCAGGGAACATGCTAACTGATTTGTTTGCTGTTTTGTTATTGGATTTGGCTGGAGAACTGTTGTGGGGAATTGTGTGGAGAGGAGTTGTTCCTCTTCTTCTAGCTCAGCTTAGGAAATATGGCAAGGTCACAGAAGAGCGGACAAATTTCTTTGTCAAGCAGTACGCAGATTTCATATGGGTCATCACAGGAACTCCAACCTTAACGCTACCACCACCAACAGTCTTACAAGAGCTGTGAACTATTTGGCAGAAAACTGGCAGTTTTGTAACCAAAATCCAATTTTGCAGGAAAGTTAGCTTTGTGCCTTTTTTTTTTTGGATACTGTTTTGCTGTTGTGAAAAGCAATACATATGGAAACCCATTAGAGCCTAAGGCTATTGTTGATATAGTCTTGACTCATTCTTGGCATTCTGTCTATATCTTCCTTCGATAGCTCAGCTGGTAGAGCGGAGGACTGTAGGCTGCCTGTAGAAAGTAATCCTTAGGTCGCTGGTTCAATTCCGGCTCGAAGGAAAGGTTTTGGGGTTTCATTGTGGTTTCTGTCTTTCAATTATTTCTGGAATTTACAACTTTGCAGAGATGCCCTTTCCAACCACTTGCCACTTGAGACTCTGTGAAAAATCTAGTCTACTTAAAACCCACCGCTTTCAAGGATTTCATTTTGACTACTCACCTTGTCTGCTTCAGCTGATTCTTACAGCAGTGGTGTTTTGACCTTTGCCACCTCTCTACCTAATCACTTGATGCCCATCATATGAGCTTCTCTTCTGCAGGGGCTCAACACCTTCCACAGACCCTTGTTAGCTAAAGCAAAACCACAGTGCGGAGCTTGCAGAGCCTCTTTTAGCTGAGTTGGGTGTGAAAAATGGGAGGAGGTCCAGTTATTGGGTTCTCCTTGTTGCTGGCTTCACCCATTTTCCTATCCTGTTCTTGCATTTTGAAATTCTGAGGTTTTGAGGGCAAGCGGGGACTAAGAGATGGGAGAGAAAAATGTTTTTGTGAGGACAGGAACACCATGATCATTCAGGTCCAGATATTTGTCTGAAACAGCCACTACATGAAACTATAATCATTGGCTTCATGCGAGGGTTGTGAATACCACTGTGCACACTGCTCTGAGGTGTATCATTTCCACGCAATGTCCATTTCAGTGAAGAATTGTGTAGGTTGGGTCTGGTTACAAAGGGAATGGGTAAGAAAGAGGTAGTAGAACTGTATGAAAAGAGATCACAGGCCAGGTTAGCAAGGCATTCTAAGAACTCATTCATACAGAAACCAACATCAGAAGCTTTCAGAGAGTAAAAAACAGGGCACTGTGATATGTTAAACAAAATTTTGTTTCACACAGGAAACTGACTCATGGAACTCACTTTCACAAGACACAATCAGCTCTGAGAGGTCTGTAAGAAGCTTTATTAAAGAAAAGATTAGAGGTTTTTAGATGTTTACATTAGATGAGATGACATTAGGGATCCAAATCCCAAAGCTCATGCAAACCTTCTCATGCAAAGCATCTCCTCATGCAAAACACAGTGCTAAGCTGAACAAAGATAGGAGAAGGAGGTGGCAACTTTCTTCAGTTGCTTACCTTTCACTGTGTTATAGTTCTATTAGTATTGCTTAATGAGAAATATTTGCTAAAAGTTGGAGTCAAATGCATGAAGGAACCAAGACTAAGCTAGAATGAATAATCAAGTGATTATATGTAATTCCAGTATTTTAAAAGATTTTTTTTTTACTAATTAGCATCAGATCAATGACCATCGATCATAGTAGAACACCAGTTTTCTTTGTCCTTCCAAATCCAGCTGCATTAATTCCTCTTCAGCCTGCATAGCAGTACACACTTACAACCTCATAACCATAATGGGTTTTCAGCACAGGGAGGCACAGGACAGGAGGGAGGCAGTTCTGCCTCTCCTCTCAGCAACACAACCAGTTCTCCAGGCCCTGGGGGGTGGGCAGGCCATGCATTTATTGCTCTGTGGGTCCTCCCACAACGGGATGGGGTTGTACAAGCAAGGGTAGGAAAGGCAAGCAGCCTCCTTCGCAGTCCTGCTAGGACTCCCAGGGAGAAGGATGTACAGCAGCAGCATCTCCAGTGGGAGTCTGGCAGTTGCTTTAGACGAGGAGGAGGAGAGGGGTATAAGCTTGGGTGATGCCACAGGAGGAACTCAGGTGTATTTGTCACCAGCCTGGGTAACAAATGTGTCCTATGGTGCCCAGGACAGATTTCCTCCTTGCAGTGTGCCTTTTATGGTCTTGGTGAGCAATAAGACAAAGTAGGAACCTTTCCAAATGAGTAAATACATGACTCATGCATTTAATTGCTTCAATAAGCCTGAAGCTTTTGATTCAAAATCTGCCAATAATCATGAAAAGTAAATGCTTGTGCTCATATCAGAGGAGGGACTGATGCTTTCCCTGAGACTGGGGAATGGTGGTGACTGATGAACGGACTGACTGCCTCACAGGTATTTGGCTGATGTGCAGATCTTTGCTGACTTAATATTTCAGTGTGGGTTGCACAAGGTGATTGAAACAAGAATGGAGGAGGAAAGGATTAATTAAAAATAAGTCTTCATCACAAATGGTGTTTGTTCTCTAGTTGGAAAGGGTGAGTTGTTGCAACACGAGTTCACCCTCATATTACTGCACACCAGTGGGTAGCTGGGTCTTGGTGGAGAATACCACCTGATGTGGTTAGCTTCTGTTATCCCGTGGCTGTTTCATGTCATGCTATTTCAGCTACCAGAACTGCCCCATACTGACACACTGGTGACACTGACACTGTCTTTCTCTGCAATGACATTTGCACAAGGTAATTTTATAAAAGTTCCAGCAAATGTAGCCATCAAGCCAGAAATACGAATTTAAATAAAGTTCTGGTATTTTTCTTGCACATGTGAGTTGAACTTCAGAAGCAAAGGTAGGAAATATTTAAAAATTTTATAGTCTTCTGTGTTTAGGAGCTTCAGCCTTCTCTTTAATCTTGAATGTTTTCTCTTGCAGCCAAACTTCTCTGGCTCATCAGACATTATGAAGGTTGCCATGCCCTTGTCTGAGGAGTGGCACCCCATGGACCAAACCTCTGAAACAAAGACATAACCAGCTGGGGACATAATAAACCAATAGTAGTAAGTTCCTATTAGACAAGATAATGTTTGTTATCTGGGATTTCCCTTTCTGAAATACCTTTTTCCTCTTCTTGTCTCATCTCTTGTCCCAAAACAAACATTTAACCTATACCCTATCTTAGAAGCAGCATACTGCGTGGTGAAGAAATTGAAGCTCATACGGTTGGTGTAAACATATTACAAAATATCTGTACTTTGTCCCTAAAGGAAGAGCAGTGCTCGCATTCCCGTAGGACAGCTTGCTGAGTTGGATCCAGTTGTCTGTGCCCACAGAACATCTTATGTGGTTATTTTCCACCTTCACTAAGCAGCAAGTGCTATGTGGTTTGTGACCGGTCTTGTCTGTGGTCATTCTGAAGGTAACTTTTATTTAAGAAATAAAAGAGCAATTTTGGCACTTGCATAACGCCAAATTCTCAGTTGAACTTGCTTTCAATGATTTAGTATATCTTGGGTTTTGTTGTGATTTTCCAATATAAATGAATCCCAGCCTCACTCTAGAAACCGGCTTTTACTTGGTTGCATCAAAGCTATATTGCAGGGAATATGACGCAACATGAAACAACTGAGCAATGCAGGGCCTGCCTACGGAAATTTGGTTAACCTTACAGAAACTTCAGAAAAGCTGGGTAATCTCCAAATTTTGAATGATTTTGAGTTGCATGCTCCAGTATTGCGTTTCAGCCCAGAAATGTAGTGCTGCAGCAATGATAGGACTGAAGACCTAACTTTGTACTGAGCCCACTGCTTTCCTTTGAGCTCTGTAAATTTTTTCTGCAGCCATTGCTCTCTTGTAGCCACCTGTTGTGTCTGCTCATTTAGATTTAGATAAAGCTCTTTGAGCAGGGTCATATCTTTGTGAAGTTTTTCATTATGGCAAGGAAAACATGGTCTTAATTCCTGTCTGGAGTAATAATACAAATAAATAGTAACAACTGCACGATTCCCTTACAGCTCTAGAGGTAGAATCATGGCAATTAAAATAATGTGCAATTAAGGAGAGCTTGAAAAGGCTTTTAAAAGCAGGAAGCAAGTCAAGATGCTTTGCTGATGATTTGCTAGTTTGTAGAAATTGCAAGTGTTGCAAATTGGTTTGCTTTTACCATAAAGTAATACTATTCTTCAGTGTGTGTTTGGCTGAATTTATGAAAAACATCTCAGCATGGCTGGAAATGACCAACTGTAGTTGCTGTCTTTACTTGCCACCACTAGATCAGGTAGATTCACACCAAACTGAACAACTGTTTGCACATTTCCTCAGGCCTTCTTAACCACCCTCTACCTACCAATTTTTCTTCTTCCTATTGTAGTTGTTATAATCAGGCCTCGATAAGAATTGCTGCCAGAGACATCCAATCAGTCCCGTGTTATCATCTGGAAATGATTAGAGTCCTCAGGACAGATTGAAGCCATTTTGATAGCATTGATTAGTTCCTTATTTCAAGTTGTGCCATTTCAACATTCACTGTTTTAAAATTCTTGCCTCATTCACGAGGATATTTTTTTTAACATTGTAAATAACAAAATGTATTTTGTTGTGTGAATCCAAATAAGCTTTGAAGATTGTGGCTTTGTAATTTGAAAGTCATCTGGAGAGTGTATGCTCTCTTGCCAGCTTTAATCAATGCACGATAATCAATTATCATATCAAAGTGTTCAATTACTCCTTAGTGATGTGGCGCTGTAGCTGTTTGGCTTAATTTCCTAGAAGATTCTCAGTGCTCTCACTGCAGCATTGGGGTTACTTAGCTGACTGATTAAAGATGTCTGCTGTGAAAATGAAGCTGGTACTATTTGAACACCAGACTCCTCACAGAAAGCAATGTCGGATGCTTCTTCAATACCACAAACCACTTCTTTCTATCTAATTTGTGAGTTGGACGTACTGTGTTGTTGCCAGTTCCTAAGAAGGGAGTCTTTGTCTGTCTGTCTGTGCTTTTACATTTAGGAGGGATGCTAAGAGTCCTGGCTTCTTCTTTGTTGAGTCTGGAGAGGTTTCAGCATTCCTTTTTCCTGCTGCACACTACTCTTCCATTTCCCAGGGATTATGGGAGGAAAGTTACTACTGACTCTTGGGTCAGTACATTTCATGTTTCTTTGAAGCCTGAGGAAAAGAAATGTGAACAGGTAAAGCATGATTGCTGCTCAAGTCCCCCAAACCTTATAGCGGCCTGAGAAGATCTGTTTTGTGAATGAAGGGTCTCTTCAAATTGAGGTGTTGGTACTCCATATTGCCCTTTTTAGAGTATGTGGAGCTAAAAAAAAACCCTAATAATTTTAATGTCAGTATAAGGCTTTTCTGGGATCACTATGTTTTGAATGCCACACAATCTTTAGTGTAGCCATGGAGAGATACTAATGTCCCTATTTCATGTAACATTGTTAGTCCCTAAGACTGCTGCTGTCAAGTGATGGGTCCTAAGAGGCTGCAGCAGAGCAGGAAAAATCATCTGAGCCTTCAGAGGCTCTGACTGCTGTGTGTCCTGACCACCCCCTCCTCACTTCTGGAGTTCCTCACTTTTGGTAAACTGTTGCCTTAACCCTCCATGAAACCAGCAACAATTTCCCTTGATTTCAGTTTGCAGCAGCTTTGCAGTCTGAATGATCGCCTTGGTTCCTTCTCCCAGAAAGACATCAAACTATCAGTGGATAAAACTCTAGGAGGATATTGCTGTATTAAATCTTGGAGCATTGCCACAACGTTTTCCAGCACTGACTCCATGCCAGGAGAGCTGAGTGGTGTGCACTGGAAGGGAGAGCTCCTTCTGCTGTGGTTAAATGGGGAAGGAGAGTGGTGGCAATCGAGAAGGTCTGCTGCAGGAGCCCTGCTCAAAGGTGCTTCCACCCACCCACCAGCTGTGGTGTGCTATTGCTTTCCTGCAGGAAGCCATGTGCGTGTGAACAGGCCAGTGCTCAGTCCTGTGTGAGAAATGAAACAGCACATGTATTGAGGAAAAAAGGCAGTGAAAAAAACAGAGAGGACACGAAGCTGTATTTGAGCCATGTTTCATCACGCTGAAGGAAGGAGAGCATGAGGGGCTCTGTGGTGAGAAGGTCTGTAAAAACATAGCAATTATCCTCATCTCAGCTTGCCTATTGAGAAATAATCAAACTTGTGATGAGTCTTGTGACCTGTCAGACCTTTTAACTGAACTGCAGCTGAAGAGATTCACTATAAAAGGGTATAGGCTGCTTCTTATTGTTGATTTTTAACCATGAGAGTTCCTAAGGGAAATAGCATATAGTAATAACATTTAATGGTCTGCTGATGAGCATCTGGTGCGGGGTGTTTTTTTCTTTAAAATTGCATTAAAATTAAAACTGCAGTATTGCACTGAGTCCTCATTTCCTGTCAGGAGAGGAATTATGATGCTCTATTGATTGTCAAAGCTGTTTCCCATCCTGAATAAGTGTGGCTAGTGGACAGAACTTCTCTTGCAGACACAGACATGCCCTACCACCCCCCTCAGTTCTGAAAGTTTTTCCCTCTAAATTATTCATAGTGAAACCACTGATCCTCGAAATTTAAAACAGAGAAGGTATAAAATACTCTCATGTATGCCTTTGCATTAATTTATGTGCTATCACATTGAATAAAAGGAAATAGCAAGTTAAGCATGTTCAAGAAGCCACATGATGAGTATAATTGATGCATTCAGCCTATAGAACATACATATAATAGTCCATTGTAGTTATGGGATTGACCAGCCAATATTTTTGCCTTGGAGATCATTACTTAAGCAGATGACTCTTGACCCTTTTCTTTTAGTGCTTCGAGAAGTTTGCCAGAAAGTACCCTTTTGAGCCAGTCAGCCTTTAACATCTCCCTCTGAGCAACCTCATTTTTTCATTTAACTTACTTCTGAAAGTTAATCTGCTTTTTATCCCAAGGATCTTTATGAGAAATAAATTGGAGCCTTTTCAGAAATGCAATTGTAAAAGCTTCTTCCGTACTAGTTAAAAGCTTGTCACAATGTAACAACAATGTATGTGTTGTAAAATGGTGTATTTAACAAAAAATCAAAAATAAAAGGGCAACAGCAGTGTTGAAGCGACATGCTGGGTGTTTCTGTACAGAAATTCTCTTACCTGTGCAGTCCTTGGAAATGTAGGAAATGTGATTCATAGCAGTGGATTGGAGAGCAAAGAAACTTACTCTTGGAAAGACAAAGATCTAATTTGACAAAGCTCTGCAGTTACCATTGGTCCTCATCCCCCCAAGGTGGACGATGGGCAGAACAAAAAGAAAGGCTGAAAACCTAAATGGAAAAGGAAAGAAAAGGGAAGGCAAGTCAAGGCAAGGCAGAGTGCTGGTTGAGACCTTGAAGATTGAACTAGTGCATAAAACTGGGTTGTTCCTTTTCAATGGTGTTGGGAAAAAAGCAAAAGGGATACTAGTGAAGAGAGCGGGCTCCACTGGGGAGAGCCTGCACTGACCGACGCACGCTTCCCCTGGGGAAGAGGTATTTTTCTCTTCAACTACCCCCTTACAAGGGGACTCGAGGTAGACTTCTGGAATGAATTATAAAGAAATCCCATATCCTCCTATAAAACAGAATAAAAAGCCTCATATCAAGGTGAGCGATAAGGGATCAATGGTGATCTGAGAATGACTGTGACTTGGAGCCCCTCTCCCCCCACCCCAGTAATAACTAGTGAAAGGCCCTCTGAAATATGGCTTCATTGAAGCCAACGTGCCAACAGGTTCCTTCCCATTTGTTTGTTTTGTTCCCATTTCCCCTCTGATGAGGCCTTTCTCTGCTCAATGCACATGACGATACCTACTTTATTAAAAAAACCTACACAAATGATGGCTGCTTCTTCTTTGCTAGGAAAGACAGACCTTGGCAAATAACTACTTCTAGTTCTTACTCCTAACATATGTATGACTTATTATTTATAGAGACTTACAATAAAAATGGGAATGATTTTCTTGACCTGGTAAATTACAGCTTAAACCAATAAAAGAACAAAGTCAGTTGTAAGGGGGATGTAAGAAGAGGACATAGGAAAGGGTTTTGTTTAAAGAGTCACGTGCACAACTAATAGATGTATCCAGAGAAAAGAGATAAAATACCCCAGATTAATAACTGTGATGTTCTGCTGGCTTATTTCTTTCTAAAGGCTTTACCCTCTGTGGACACAGAGCTGTATAAAAGGTGAAGTAGTTGTACTCCACATTTTAGTCATTCCAGTAATGATGGCAACATCTCTGTTACAGACTCATGTTCTCCAAGGAAAGAAATCCTCCTGCTAGTATTTCCAAGGGAAAAATTAATAGGGTTCAATTCTCTGTGTTGCCTCCATACTTGCTCCTCCATTCTTTGCTTCTTGCTGTTTGACCTTTGTTGAATTAGTCATGTAAAGGAACAAAATGCTGCTTTAAGTTTATAAATCTTGGTTCTCCTATTTCCTGTGAACAGGTCCAGCTGAGAAAGTGAAGAAGAAACCTGTCAGGGTGCCATAACAAGCACTGTATATCAGGAACCCACTGGACAGAAAACCTAGCTCAAACACTAACTTTGTTTTTGCAAAGCGGGAAACATTGCTTAAATTCATATAGTAAATATTTCTTTGTGTATCATGGGGAGCTTTCATGTAAGCTTAGACTAGCTGGAAATCGGGACAAGGCCTGAACTTTGCTCCCTCCTCGTTATAAATGCAATTGTCTGGGGTATTTTTCAAGGAAGCCCCTCAGCTTTTGAGCTAGGCAGAAATGCATTTCAGCTGATCTCAATACTGCGCTCTTCAGCAACTAGAGAGAAAGACTTTTAGACTGATATTTAAAAATAAGGAAATGTCTCGGAGAGACAGAAATGGGCAAAGATCCATAAGTTGAGAGAATCAGCAAAGGAAAAATGTCCACTACACATACAGGAAAGGAGAAGGGGACAAGGATAAGAGTGGTGTTTATTTCACAGGAATGAAACCAGAATGCAATTACAGGTTGAAAGAAACACACTAAAGGTTTTTTTTAACTGTAGAGAAATTGATGTAAAATGAGTTGATTCTCCTTCTTTTTCTTGCTTTATACCAGTGCTAGTCCAGAAAATATCATTGCATGCGGCATCAACAGAAAGACAAGAATCCAGGGAGTCACAGAGACATCCTTAGCACTGAAATCTCTGAGGGATGAGGGCTGGGGACCTTGAGAATGGTAGAGGTGTTTTGGGCATTAATCACTTGGGTAGATGCAGGAGAATGTGCTATCATTCACCTGTGGCTTTTTCCAGGGCCCTGCACCACAACACTCCTCCCAAATATTTTGCAAGCACACAGAACAAGTTTTCCCAGCAATAACCTGATGTGGGGTTGTGTTGTAGCCCCTTTCCCTACTGCTGCATACCTGGCAGCTCTGCCTCATACGTGGAGGACCTAGAGCCCAGGGGGGAAATGTCTCACCCCTGGTGGCGGATTGCTTCAGCCAACAAGCCTGGCAATCTTGTGCTTTTATGAACACTGAGCTCACCTTGCATATTAAAAGAAAGAAATGCATTAGCTGGTAAGCATTTTGGGTCTCTTCCAAGGCACACTGGTGTGTCACTCTGCACACCAGCATGGAAACAATTTGCAGGCTGGAGAGATGGTAAGCTCTCTCTCAAGGAACTGTGCCACATACTCTTCTCTCCCTTCACCTTCAGAGTCATTCTTTATTCAACCTCTTTTGCTCCAGTTTCACCATGTGAGCTTAAACATGGTCTTCTGACATGGAGAATCGGGGTGAGTAGAGCCACATTAGTAGTAAAAACCCTAGCTAATCTTATTTTTTGGCATGAAGGTGGCTGTTATGGCATTGTTTTTATTACTCATCAAAAGGAAAGTTTTCAAAGTAAATACATCAAATACCACATAACATAATCTCTTCCCAACCGCTGCTTCCTCTCCCTTTTTCTTTTCCCTTACCTCCTATTTTTATAAGTAATCAGGTTGTTACTCCAGAGTCAATTTCAGGTCATCTTTCATTTGCTCAAAATATATCCTTATTGGCAAGCTATTTTCCCATTATTCAGGAACACACATATTGTTTTACTTACAGCTGTGTGCTGTATTTTGTGTTCTCATATAAATGTTATGCCTTGATTATCATAACTAGAGCAAACTGGTTTTAGGGTTTGTTGTTGTTGTTGTTATTTTTAGGTGTGTCGTTCCTCCCCCCAACAGGAGAGAAATATTATATCTATTTTTTGGTATATATTTTAGTTCTTAAAGCAACTCAACTTTTCACATTTCTCTCTAGTAATGTAGACTTCCTCTCTGCTGTGCAAGTTTCCCTAGTTTGGGGAATGATGAGGTTTGGGAAAGATTAAGAGGTAAGCAGCATTGCTTCCATCCCAAGAGGAGCAGGAGAGAAGACAAGGCAGGGACAGATTCCAGAAATCATTACGTGCTGCGTAAAAGAAGTACTTTTTCTTACCTATTTTAAACTGGTAGTTTCAAGGAGTGGCCCTTTTTCTAGTGTTGCAGGATCTGGCAAATTCTACTGAGTTCTGCATTCATTTAGCCACTACTTTTGTGATTTTGGGAGCTGATCAAATAGAAGCTCATATTCACATGTTGAGGGCCCAGTGAGGGAAAGCACCTAAGTCCTATTGGCTTCAGCATGTTCTTAAATATTTACTGAAGTGATTAACTTACTTGAGGTCTTGATGCAAAAGAACGCATTTGTAGCAACAAATATATATTGTTATTAATCTTATCACTGTATTTCGTGCCTGTGCATGCTAATACACTACAGAGACATGCAGCATGCAGAAGAGATGGATTTTCTTCTGTACAGATGACAGAAGACAAACCAGAATTTTCCCCTTATTTTTAGGGTGCCTGTGACAGTGGAAGACCAGTGCAGGAGAGTGTGCTGCTGAATTCCCTGCAGCCTTATGGCTTTTGGGTTCTTTTTGGTATGGTCTTCTAATGCAGAAAGGCACAGTTCTGCCACCCCACACCTCCCGCCCCCATGAGAGTAAGACCACATGCACATCTTAAGCTACTCAGTTTATTAATACTCTGTGCTTGTTAATCTTTGAATGACTTGAAGGCACTCACAACATTAAAGGAAGTCTCCTCCTGGAGGTTTTTAAAAGAAACTCTCCTGGATTTTTTGAAGTTGAGATATTCATAGTTTGCATGGACTTGTTTCTTCTGAGTAAATGTGTGCTAAATGCTAATGCTTGCATTGTAACTGGGTGTCTTATAGCAAGTTTGATGTTTAACTGGTGCCTGAGAATCAGGAACAGAGATGATACATGAACATTTGGGCCACATTAGGTGAATTGTTCAAAAAACTCTGGTCTCTTTCATTATTTTAACCTCCAAAGAAGAAATACCTCATAGAAGAAATGTTTAATCATTAAAACAAGCAGACAAACAAACAAAACAACCAACCAACCAACCTTTTACCATTGTGGTGGGAAAAGTATGCTTTACACTTTTCAAGACTCACAAGGAACAGCAGGCACACTTCTGGTTGCAAGCAATATTCTGGTTATTTGATATTTTTAGGAGGAGAGAGAAGAGCTTGTAGCTGAATGGTTTCTCTGGCAGCTTCCTGGCTTGAACTTCAGGATGAACGTCAAGTGAAATGCCAGAGTGAATGACGCTGACCGGGACATGTTTGTGTGACCCTTCTCTTCCCCAGACTAATTTAGTTATGCCCTCCTCCACAACAGTTCACAAGTTGTTCTTGAGACAGTAGGGGATCCCAGAGAGACCAGGTTTGCTCTCTGTCCACCTTGCCCTATTCACCTTCCACATTGCCCCGGGAACATTTACTACCGTGCCAATTACAGCTGTGATTGGGGCTGTCTTTAGTGGATGTTGATATCTGAACAAACAAACCAAGAGTCTGGTCTTGATTGCTGATGTCTTTACTATTTGGTTTCCTGTGGTGTGTTTGTACAGATGTAATGGTTGGTATTCTCCTGCTTTTAAATAATCACGACCATACTGGGGGGCAGGAGGACAGGACTAATTTTCTTGGAGTTTGCTGCAGGAGCCCCCATCCCACTCCTGTGGCTGAGCTTCTGTTCAAGCCTCACTGACTAACCCACTGCTTGAGGTGGTGACTTCTGTTTCCATCTGACCTCTTCAGAAAGGGCTTGTGATCATTCACTCCCTTCAGCCTAGGAGAACTGTCATTAGAGCAACTATTGCACATAATCACATCTTGTCTACAGATTGAATGAATGTGGAACGGCATGCAGAAAGCACCTCCAAGGACAAGGACAATGCAGAGAGCATGAATAAATGACCACTGTCTCAGCTGATCCTTTGTACACGAGGATTCGTGTCCTGGATATCTCTCATTTCTTGTAGCCAAATGTTCTTTTTTGCTTCTTTATATCCTATGACCACTTGCTGCTGTATTTTTCCAGAGCTGGTGTAGTACAGCTCAGCCATTGCCCTCATCTGAGCCGCACTGTAGGAACACTGAACAAGCATCTCCTAGTCAAAGGAGCTGGAAGGACAGATTTGGGCTCTTTTCTCACGCTGCTGTGAAATTGGTCATAGCCAGTGATTTGGGTCATGTCTTGATCCCTGCTAGACCAAGCTGTGAGAGCTATGTAAAGCAAGCTGCTTTACAGTCAAATTATATCAGGAGTTCCTCTATCACTCCATCCTTTCTGCCCCAGGCAATGTCCTCACTCTTATTTCAAGTCCTTTCCCCCTACACGTGTTTGACATGTTCAGGAGTGGAGTTGGGAACATTTAAGTCCTCCGACGTTACGTGGCCAGCAGGACTGAAGGAGCAGTCTGCTCCAAACAGAACTCCCCCTCAGACTACTTGCAGTTGTATCCAAATGGCAGTGGGGGAAAAAAAAAAGAGGCTAATTGTATGCTCTCCAATTTTCTCTGTTAAGAAGATCAAAAGAATTGCTGCCTTTACTGGCAAATCTCAAGGATGAATTGTGGCAGCCAGACCAGTACTGGTCTGTGTTGAACTGTAGTCACCCAGAATAAATCAGCACTAATTGCAGTTAGGGCTGTGATTCCAGAGGGGCTGCTTAAGCACCATGCAGTGACCCTGACTGCCTGGCTGGTAAAGCCAGTAGCAAAACTCCCAGGGAGCTCAGGAGGTGAAGGACTGAGGCTGCACCCTTGCCTGCTTTAAAGCCAAAAATCTTGTTACCTCTCTGAGGAAACAGGACAGATACAGTGACATGGTGAGCACTGTGATCCCACCTTTGGTGGTGCATAGCTGTGCCCGTGTTGTGGGGTCTGGAGGAAAGGTGATACCTTGGGTTTCTGGCCACAGGAGACCTGTACAAAGTTGTTCTGGTGGCCTTGGAGAAGTTGGGGTGGCTGCTGGTTTAGGTTCTTGTCCTTTCCCAGCTTTACCCATGGCAAGATCTGCCACCCACTGCTACACGGTCCATCTCCTGGCCCCACAGGTGGCTGTGGCTTCAGCCAGACTGACCATTTCCACCATGGCCAAGCAAATTATTCTTCTGTTGCTTTCACCTGAAACAATTCCTCTTCTTCTTTTGTGCCTCCCTCCAGAGGTGGCAGAGGCTGCCGTATGGGTGATCTTCTGTTATCATGGCTTAGTCATATTTGTCACAGGAATGCATAAGGTTCAGCAAAGCATGGTGTTCACAATGCAAAAAGATTTCTATTATATCAAATTTTATTTTAATTTCATTCTCACTGAAACAATCTTTAAAAGTAATGCAGCTTTAAATATAAACAAAATACATATGTATAAGTTTCAGATATTCCTTATAAAGGACAGGCAGGGAAAGGAATTCAAGTAAGTTTAAAAGCCTGACTAGCCTGAAGACTTGAGTGCTGGACAATTTTGAAGAAAGCTTCTTTACTGCTATAAATGGAATCACTTTTTCTTCAGAAAAATGAGGCAAAGATTGGGAAACATGTTGGCGCAAAGGCACAACTGTGGACTGCAGGAAAGCAAAGGGAACAGACCGCCTTCATACCACTTGTCTGTGGGGAAATGCTGACAAGAACTGTGGGCATGAGTTGAATGCAAACAGCTGTGGCAGGTACGTGTTTGAGCCATGGGAGGTGGTGAGGGCCTGATAGAACAAGCCCGACTGCTCCTTCCCCCGTGCACACCAATCCCACCAGACTGAGGGGAAAGATGTCCCCCTGCATTAAAGTAAGTGGCTGGAAAGTTGAGCAAGCAGGGCAGGGGGTGAGGTGGCAGGGGAGTGGGGCTGGGCTGGAAGTGGGTGACCTCTTCCAGGAGCTGTAAGAAGGGTGACCAGGGCTCCACTGCCTCTTCCTGGGACCTGTGCGGGGACCAGGTGATGCCTCCTGTGCCACAGGGGACAGCAACATAGGGCCAAGCTTTGCCCTTGCAAGCCAAAGGCTGGGTGGTGGGTGCTATTTGTTCTGTTATTAAGAGAAATTAAAAGCAACCCTCAGTCAGCTGTTAAACGTGATGCTGAGAAGCTGACATCAATCGCTCCTGCACTTGACCCCTTCAGAGCAATTTATAAACACTGGCTAACTAATTGTCCCCACATGGCTGAGGGAGGGAGCAGTCAGGGATTTCCCCTCCTCTCTCCCACCTCCATTTTGTAAGAGGAGATGAGAAGTAGGATCCTGAACTTATTTTCCCCAGGTGACAGCAGTGAGGAATGAGACTGTCTGTGTCCATCAGATGCCATGGGACAACGTGTCCAAGCAGGGTACAGGTGAGAACCACAGCCTTGGCTCAGGAGAGAGATTTCTAAATAGCACACCATGATGCTGTTCTTTTTATATATGATCGGAAATGTCTTGCAGCCAGATGCTCAGCTGGTGTAAATCAGTGGAGCACTGCAGATTTATACCAGCTGGAGAGCTGGCCCCTGTGCCCCAGTGGGAAGGGGATGGGGGAAAGGGAGAGAGGCTGTTTCTGGTAACCTCTCCACCAACCTTCCTTCTGGGTAAATATCTCCATATGTTAACAAATGCTAATTAAAACCAAAAGCACAGAGGAGCTCTCAGGATATGTGTGTAACAGGAGCACCCCAGGATTCTGCACTGCTATAATCTTTCTCCTCCCCCTGGATCTCACCTTTTATTTGGTGTTGCACCTCCCTGACTGATATTTAACCTTGCTCCTGGTGCTCTTTGTTGGAGTTTTGCCATGCATGCAATATTGCTCTGATGGGTGTAGGACTGGAGTCTGCAGACACCTGGGAACAACCCCAGATGTTTCATTGGTCAAGGGGGAAAACATGGTTTATTGCAGCGTGCCTTGCAGTCGTGTAAATAACTGTGCTCATCAATCAGGAACTTTATTGGGAAGAGATCTGGAAATGTCACTTCTTTTTTTGGCCTCTAGGTGATCACCACCTTCTCTGTGGACTGGGATAGCTCTGTGGGACAAAACTATTATGCTTAAAAAGAAAAAAACCCCCATGAATACCTGTGATGCTCTGTAGATAATAAATAAGCACAAGTTTTCCCTTGAGGTGAATAAAAGTTTCAGAAGTGGGTGTTCAAAATATCTGTGCATACAAGGGCTAGGGTATCTTCAGGGGAGGCTGTGCATTGGAGCTCTTGGGCTGGTATTAAAGTGACATTTTCAAAGTGATGGATAGTATTTAGTATCTGATTTCTGCACTGCCAATATGGGCAGTTGCACTATTGTGAAGGTGTAGGGATAAATATATTTCATATTCACAATGCAACATTTCATGGCCAAAACTTTTTTGGGAAAAATTGAGTATAGATGATGTGTTTCCACAGAGACCCTGGCACTTTACAAGGGGGTCCATGCATTGATTAGTGAGTCATTGATGTACTCCTTTACTCAACAGCCTAAGGATTTATTTATTTTTTAAAAAGTTGTCATTATTTGCATTTGATAAAGCTGGCTTATGTGTTTGTATGAGAAATAGACCCAAGAGAATTGCAGCAAATTACGATGGCAGTGTAACAGAAGTGCATACATTCAAATATAACAAGCAGCCTCTCTTTAATTCTTAGTAAGAGCGTATTCCCGCCGTTTTTACGTCAGTGGCAAAAATCATGTTGACTTCTTGTGGGTCAGAAGCGGGTACAAAATACTATTTCTCCACTCCATCAAGTCAGCCTAGTATTTTTGCAGTAGTAGAAAGGTGTTATATGCAAAAAATAGGGTGAATTGTAAAGCACCAATCTAGCATTTGGGCCATACACAAAATGAATGTAATGCATGTACCCAAAAGAATGAGAAGAGGGAAGGTCCTGCATATTCCTTGACTTGCCAAGAAACGCCCCAAAATACTTTAACTTCTGTATGTTTTCTCATCAGTTTTCACAGCCTTATGTTACTGAAGTATTTGGCTTGGATATGTTTATGGAGATTGCTACCTATTACTCCAGATCTAGCTTTTGTCTCAGGTGACATTTATGGTGAGCAAATTAGTACTGAAGCCAAATTTGTTTTGATGTGATAGCACTGCAGCAGGTACAGCTTTTGTAAACAGATGCTGCAAGAGAGGTAGGTTTTTTGCATCACTCCAGATCTCTTGAGCACTAAAGTGTTCAGGTAAATAACTGTTTGAGAGACAAAAGAAATACTGTTAACTGAGAAGTATTCTCAGACTGTGTCTTAGAAATTCATTACCTATAATGTCTGTTCCTTTTCTAGAATTTTTGGCTGAAAGTGCACCACAGTAATTCCTTTTCTTTATGCTTAGTTGAAAATAATTTTCTCCGCGTGTAACTCAAGTGGCTAACAACTACTGCACAACCAACTTTTGAGTTTTTATATTCATAGCCAAGGTCAGCTGAATTTTCAAAATAGATTTTGTTTGCTTGTTTTTAATGCACTTCTTCTAACATTTCTGTAGTATATGTTTAATTTTTGAAAATACTATGAGCCCCATATACAACCCTGGCAAACCCCTTAGTATTACATGGCTCTTCCAGCAGCTGAAAGACCTGCCAAAGTTGCATGCTGGCTGGAGCTTCCTTACCTTCCTGCATGAGTAGCACAGCCCTGTTTCTTTTGTCTCACTAACCTTTCTTCTCTTGCTGAAGGGCTGGCCAATCTCTTTCATCACCTGCTGGTAGATGTTTAGTAATATGAGTGCTCATTTTCAAATCTCTGTAGAATACAATGATTTATGAATACTGTATCCTCCTAAAAAGTTTTCGTGAGCTGTTTTCAGCTGGGAAATGGCAGCAGTTTATGCAGTGGTTGCCTAATTTTTTGGCCTGTTATATATAGCCTCCCTCCTGCTGTCTGCTAGATGGTTCAGTAGCATACCCATATTACTTCTGTGGGTTGGTCAAAGCCTCCCAGAAGTGTATTTCACTCTACAGTGTCCCACTTTGCCACAGACATTAATTTTTCTTATCGTATTCTTTTGCTGGGGTGGGTCACAGGACTGTGGACTAGCCCTCTGCCAAGAATCAGTGAAATCTCTGGGTGTATTATTCCACATCCCAACTGTACCATTTCCACTCAGGTCCTGATGAACAACATGTGGAGCAGTGTTGCTATAAGGTGGGCTGGGGTCTGACGGTAGGCAGATTGCCTCTTGTTTAGGATTCTGTCCAGTTTTGTTGACCTTGTGTTTCTGGAGGTGAAGGAGCCTATGTTGCTGATCCATCTAAAACACGTTACTGGTTTTTAGCTGTAGTTGATCTGAAGGCCTGGAAAGAAGTGATGTTGGCAAACGGGAAGTGTTCACATCACAGTCACTGTCAAGGTCTACAAGTCGAAGCACCTAGGAATTAAAAACATACCTACAACCACAATGGAAGTGATAGCGAAGTCAAACCAGTCATGTGTACCATGCAGCTCAGGGCTGTCACTGACTGTGCTATCCACACACATCACTGTGGTCTCTGGTATGGGGAAAGAAATCGTCACCGAATTGTGCACTGTCTTACTACAAGGTGGTATGCTCGCAGGAGATAAGCAACCTCCAAGATGCACCATGAGCAGTGCAGCAGCACAGCCTTTGTCAGACCTCATCTTAGCACTGATACTGCATCAATGTTGAAATACTGGCGAGTAGACGTATGCATTATTTCCACACTGTGTCTCTCCAGGTTGTGTGCAAGGTCCTGTTTTGGGATCCTACCTGTTCCTGATCACTTCAGCAGCTACAGTGCTGGTACAAGGGATGAAGAAAAGGGATTATTTGAAGCAAATCACCTAAACCCAATCTATGAACAAACTCTTCTTACTATGTTGAGCTGTGGCTGATGGAAACGGGCAACAAACACTGATCTAGTGTTCATCGGCAAAATTTTGGTGGACAAGTGGTAATGGACTTCACCCTAGGCTTGCATCCTAAGCCAATTGTTGTGCAGATAAAATCAGCCCTTTCAAGCTGTTCCATTGGGGTTTAAAAGCAAAACTGAGAAGGCTTCACTAGGGAACTTGATCTCTTGTAGTGTTTATTCTCACCAACCAAGAACAGCAATTAATATCTTTTTCAGATGGTGAGAATCTCTTTCAGATGGTGAGAATAAACAGTCTTGTAGACATGCAGAGGAAATGGAAATGACATATGAATTTTAATTAACCTACTTCTACTCAGCTTTGCTGCATAGTGCCAAAATATAGCGATATGGATCCTTCAGTTATGTATTCTGGCATCTTCCTGGGCTGCTGGCTTGAGTTGAAAGCAGGCGAGTTTCACGTGTGTACCTGAGATCCATGTGTTTCTTGTGGGTTATTACCAGAAAGGTGCCTGAACCCTTGGTGCTTCTCCTCTATCTGCATATACCCCAATATTTTGAAGATATCCCTATTTTTAAGCACAACCATATGATCAAGAAACCTCTAAATGATATAATTTATTATGATGCCTCTGACCATCGCTCTCATTAGTCTCAAGCAGTGCTTGGTCTTCCCTGGATGGTTTGTGTGCGTTGATATAAAACAGTATGGCAGAAAATCTGATGTCATCTGCAGCTGCTGCACTGTAATTCAAAGGAGAAGGCATTAACCCTTTCTAGCAAAATCTCTCCTGCAAAGGACAAATGTCTTCTTGTCTGAACAGCATACTCAGCCTAATTATTTATGTCTGTACCCGCCTGCCAGCCCCAGTTCTCACTGGGGTAAACTGGCACAGCTCCATGGAAGTCGGAGAAGTTGTAATTCTCACTGCTGGCAGCAGACAATTTTGACCCTTTCCTTGAACTATACTTTATTTTATCAACTTCATGTCCTCCGACATCTGGTACCATAAAAGTGTTCAGCCACAGAGATGGGGTTTCTATAAATATATTTCTCCCATAAGGAGATTGACAACATTCAAGTCTCAAAGTGTTTCAGAGCCGCGTGGGAGAAGGGAGGAACAAGGTGAGGGGGGAGGCAAGGTGTCTTATTTCCCCTCTCACCTCCTTCATCTCAAGTCCTGATGTCCTCCAGGATGTGTTTTTAGTGTTAATGGCAAAGGTGCTCCAAAGCAGCGGTAAATGTGGGCCCCAGATGTGCTAATTCACTCTGGGCCAGGCAGGGAAATGCATGTATTATCTCACTCATGAGGACGTAGCTCTGAGAGCTTCAGTTTGGGCAAATCTCTGCTCCCGTGTTTCTGCCCTCACCGCCATCCACTGGCCCTGGCTGGCCATCCCCCACTCCATTGCTGTGGCATGGGCACTGCAGGCCCCTTGCAGTCTAAGCTGGGAGAGCATCAGAGGTTTTCGCAATGGCTCATCTGCTCCCTGAGCGCTCCGAGCAGCCTCATGCCAGGCCTGACCACTGCTGCTGCAAGGGGAGGAGGTCGGGTGAGCTGTAAAATAAAACAAGACAGCGCAATAGTGTAGGCAGCCATTCAGCAGTGATGGGTCCTGCCTTTAACCTGCTTTGAGGGTTGTGTAAATTGAAGAAAAAAGTCGCTATCCCTTTCCATATACCCCTTACCATGTAGACAGGTGGCCTTGTGGGTGAGTAGAGGTAGCAAAAATGTCATTGTGTGAAAGGTGTAGGTATATATAATATGTATCACTGTCATAAAAGATGAGGAGATTGCCCTTTCTTTTGTTCTTCAAAATACAGCCCTTGCGATCTGCAGCATGTGCTACTGTGCTATTGATTTACTGCTTGATTATAATGACATTTCGTAACACAAGTGTTATTAAAGACTTGTTAATCTTGCTTAAGGATCATATTCCTCAAAATGTTTGAGCAAAATGCTTTGCATTTATCTTTAAGTACGTATTTAAATAAACTCAAATGACTTGCTGTATCAAGGTTTTAATTACCAGTTGCTCTCCTTAGAGCAGAGCTTGTGGCTTCCTTCATGTTCTTAGGGGATTTCTGAAGTTTTACTAAAGTCCTACTACACTTCCAGTATTTCTGTCTCACCCCTTCTCTCTCTCTGTTTCTCTCAGTCTCAATGCAAAGAGGACAAATACTTTCTGAAGTACGCCTGACTCAAAAGTAAGTGGATTTTGCTGAGGTTTGTAAGGGAGCTATTCTATGGTGGATTAACAGCCGTCCTTGCCAATTAGCACAGAAAATATTTTTCAGCATACGGGACATTGATGAGTGCACCAGCCATGTGGTCCTTGTTATTAAACATTTACGTTTTGCCAGTGTCTAGAGGTGGCAAGAAACTTGAGTCCCATTGTCCCATTGACTTTGCAAACATAGAGAACATCCCCAGTACAGAACAGACGTTACACTGTGTCTTCAGTTGTTTGTACAACAGCAATATCTTCAACAGCATTATCTACTAATTTTTTTGTGTTGTTGTTATTTACTTGACATGTATTAGGGGAGCTTGTTTTTAAATGATGATACACTTCAAGATACTTCGTGAGGGTATGCAATTATTTCTGCTGTTACCATCTGTGAATGCTTATGTGCAGAAGGAGGTGCTGAACTCAGGTATTCTACCTGTAGTGCCCTAACTGTAAGCAGGAGTGAGTCTTAACAGTCTTATCCAAAACTCTTTGATGTGAATAGAAACACTCCTACAACCTAGTACCATAGGGCTCTCACTTGCACTGAGGCCTTGACTGTGTATCTAATGTTTGCAGTTTATCTTTGTTCCAAACCTGATTTTAGCTCAAGTATAAACAGCCTTGTAGGTGACTTTTTCTGTTAAATCTAGTCTCGTGTTTAGCTTAAGTTTGCAGTAGCCCAGGCACAGAGCACATATTCTTTAACTGGGACTCTGCCATTTTTAAGAACTGTAGAAAATTGAACGAGAAACTCTGAAAAAGTCTGAAGCCCCTCCTCTCCTTGTAAAATGGGCTTTCTGTCTTTCTTGAAATGTTCACATTTCATGTGGGATCATATACTTCCTACAGAATATTATGGAAAATTAAGGAAGAGTTGTTGATGAAAGGCATACAGGCATCTCTTATTTTTGCATGGTGCTTTATTCCTTATGATGGTTAAAGAGAAAGTGATTGGTTTGTCAGAGTCCGCTGGTGGCTTGTGTGTCTGTTTTCCCCTGCAGAGGTGAAGGATGGTGCAAGAAGGAAAAGCTACTTTATGTCTAACACGGTGAGAGCCTGCATGCCAGCTACCACTGCAGAGCAGCCGATGTGCTTTATGTTTACACCTTTGTGTGGAAAAATTCACAAACTGCTTTGTGGTATCTTGTTTGTTTCTGTCGATAACCTGACTGTGATTTTTCATTTTAGTTACAGTGGTGTGAAAATGTATGTTGATTTTTTGTTAAGATCGGGAGGAGCTGGTTCTATTAAACCAGAACAAACCAGTTGGCTGTACATACACAGGATTGCCTGCAACATGATGCTGAACTGAGTTAACCTTCAGTGTAGGATTTCTCAGGCTTAGTTAGGCTGGAGTAGCTTTATAAACAGAGACCCTGTGCTGCCTTGAACCTGCCATAGGCAAGTTTGGTTTTGTAAAAGGTGTGGTGATGCTCCTTACGCTGTGCCTAACAGTACCCTCTCAGTGGCTTTCACAGACTTACAGCAAAGCAGCCCAATTAAACTAGGACCACTTGCAAACAGAAAGGGGAAGGAGGAGAACCACAAGGATGGCAAGAGACTGGTGCTAAAATGAAGTTGAAGCACTTTGGGTTCAGCTGTAAATTGTGAAGCCAGTAGTGGGTATCAGAGAACCTGCAGGTGTGGGCAGCGGTGACTTGCATTGCTATGTTTTATTAGTACTCTAACTCACCATTCATTTAGCAGGGCAGTCAGAATAACCACAGGGGGTTTTTACTGCTCCTGGGTAGCAGAGGTATGAACATCTGTCATATTTAAGCTAGGGAATTCCTCCTGTTAGCTTGCCATTCATGGAAACTTCCCGATGAGTGAATTCCCTCCTTGCATGCTGGACCTCCAGGGTCTGGAAACCAAACATTCTCTTCTCTCTGCGTTTTTTCTGTCTCACAGTGCCAACATAGAAATATTTTTTTTTCCCACCACGGGGTGTTTTTTGATGTTGTTGTTGATGATTGTTTTCATTTTTGGTGTTTTCTTTTATGGCTTTGAGTCAGCTGTCTTAAAAGAGGAAGGTTTGACCATCTGGTTCTGGGAACAATCAGCATCTAACAGGCATGGCTGGTTTGCACATCATTCCAGGCCTGGTTAAAATAAACAGAACCATCATCCTTAGAAAATAAGATGCACCAGATGTAAAACAACCCCGAGTTCTGTGCAGAGAAGGTGAAATTTATGCAGCACTTGAGAGCGATCTAGGGATTAACGGTGTTATAAAATGAAATTCTAGTTTCAGTTACTTCTAATGCCTTGTCTTGAAAGGGGAAGGAAATAAAACCCAGCTAAGAACTCAAGGGAATAAAGTACCCTGACAATTGTGGGCTGCTCATCAGAGGAGCTTCCTTTTTTTTTTTTTAAATATCATTCTTTTCCCCAATGTATTGACTCTGTAGGTGTGGTATACAGATCACCCTTCTGACAGGGAACGAGCTGGTCTTGAATTGCCATACACAAGAAAGTGTAATTAGAGGGAGCCATCAGAAAGACCTGCACAGCCCCTTTCTGAGGGGGCGCAGAGGCAGGAATGCTGTGCTTTCAACTGGCATTGTTTCCCACCCCCATTCAACTGGAGTGGTAGACTGTTAAAATTTCCCCCAGTCCCCAGCCTGATGGTGCTGCTCA